>NC_090927.1:1071527029-1072777029 GCF_040938575.1 Ambystoma mexicanum | reverse complement strand
AGCTTCCTTTCGATGTAGATCTGCACACTTCTTGTATTGCTCCTTGGCCTGCTTGAGGTGAGATGTGGCCTCTATAAAGGCTTGAGTGATTGTCGAATGCAGATGATCTACAGCGGGTGTTCCAAGAGTCTGAGGTGGGTCAAGATTTGAGGTGCGAGGGTGGATTACATATGAAAGAAAAAACAGAGTTTTCCCAGTTCCGGCGTGGACTGAATTATTATAAGCGTACTCCGCAATCCAGAGAATGTCTTTCCAAGTGCCCTCTGATTGTTGTAACATGCAGCGTAGATACTGTTCCAAGGTTTGGTTGGTCCTCTCGGTCTGCCCGTTGGTCTGGGGATGGTGGCTGGTCGAAAGCCTTATGTCAATTTGGGCTAGGCGACAACAACTCCGCCAGAAGTGGGAAATAAATTGACTCCCTCTATCTGAGATTAAAACTGAAGGAAAGCCGTGCAACCGAACGATGTTTTCGAGGAATTCTCGGGCCAAAATTGGAGCTGTAGGTAACCCTTTCAATGGGATGAAATGAGCCATTTTCGAGAATAGGTCCACAATCACTAAGATTGTATTAAATCCGGAGCATGGTGGTAAATCCGTGATGAAGTCCATGGAGAGAGTATGCCATGTGTGTGGAGGAATGCCTAATGGATATAGGAGGCCTGCTGGTTTCTCCTTCTGGTTTTTGCTTTGAGCGCACACACCACAGGAATTAATGAAATCCTTAATGTCCTTTCTCCAAGACGGTCACCAAAAATGTCTTTTTATCTTTTCCAACGTTTTGGTAATGCCGGGATGTCCTTCCATTAAGGAGTCATGGTAACAAGAGATCACCTGTCTTTGTAAATCGGTACATGGTAGATATAATCTTCCTCGAAAGTATAGTAGGTTCTTATCCATTGTGAAATCATTTCCCTTACTTTGCCAGTCTTGCACTTCTGCTGGAGTCAGCAGATCTTTAACTTTAGCTTCAATGTCTTCAATGGATTGTGCACCTATCAAACCCAGGATTCTCTGTTCCGGAATTATGAGTACGGGTTCAGGATTGGTCGTGAGTTCATCTACTCCAATTCGGGAGAGAGCATCTGCTTTTCCATTCTTGTTGCCTGGTCGGTAAGTTATCACAAAGTCGAATTCGGCGAAAAACAATGCCCAGCGAAGCTGTCTTGAGGATTGAGCTTTGGCTGATTTAAGGTACTGTAAATTACGATGATCCGTGATAACGGTGACTGTGTGTCGGGCCCCCAAGAGATAATGCCGCCAAGCTTTAAAGGCGGACTTGATAGCCAAAAGTTCCTTATCTGTAATGGTATAGTTAATTTCAGGAGCTGAAAATTTGCGGGACCAAAATGCCACTGGGTGTAACTGATTTGTTTCCGGGTCTCTTTGCGAAAGTACTGCTCCCATTGCGAGACTGGAAGCATCAGTCTCTACTATATAGGGAAGTTCCGGGCGAGGATGTTTTAGAACTGGAGCCGAGGTGAATTTTGTTTTTAGTTCCTGAAAAGCTTGTTCAGCCTCTATAGACCATTCGAAACGTTTATTCTTTCTGAGGAGGGCTGTAATGGGTTGGACTACTCGAGAAAACTCTGGGATAAATCTTCGATAAAAGTTGGCGAAGCCCAACATGCTTTGAACTCCTTTCACTGATGTTGGTGAGGGCCACTTAACGATAGCGTCCACTTTTCTTGAGTCCATGTGGACTCCATTAGGTGACAAAATAAATCCCAAAAATTCGACCTCCGTGACGTGAAAAACGCATTTTTCCAATTTTGCAAAGAGCCTGCGTTTTCGGAGCCGCTCCAATACTGCGGTGACATGTTTTCGATGTTCCGCCTCAGAGGACGAGTAGACCAGAATGTCATCAATATAGACAACTACACATACGTCAATGAGCTCTCTGAGGATGTCATTCATAAAATACTGAAAGGCTGCCGGAGAGTTGCAAAGCCCAAAGGGCATTACTTGATACTCGAACAGTCCATATTTAGTACGAAAGGCCGTCTTCCATTCATCGCCCTCTTTTATTCGTACTAAATGGTAGGCTCCTCTGAGGTCCAGCTTTGTATAGATACAGGCACTTTTAACCTGGTCAAGAAGTTCAGGGATCAATGGTAACGGATATCTGTTCTTAATCGTAATCTGGTTCAGGGCACGGTAATCTATGCATGTTCTTAGGTCTCCCTCTTTTTTTGGCACGAAGAACAAAGCTGAAGAGGCTGGGGACTTCGAGGGATGGATAAATCCATTAGTCAAGTACTGGTCCAAATACTGCCTTAGGTAAAGATTTTCAGGTTCTGTGAGGGCATAAATTCGACTGCATGGAGGAGTGGATCCTGGAACCAAGTCTATTTGGCAGTCGTATGATCTGTGAGGAGGCAGCGAATTAGCTTGATCTTTCCGAAAGACATCCTGAAATTCCCGGTATTCAGGAGGCAGGTGAGGACTCTCAGAAGTAGTTGCAGCTAGCTTCGTGCGGGGCTGCGGATAACAGGTAGGTGCGCATTCTGGAAACCGGATTGTCTTTGCTCGCCAATCAATTTGAGGATTGTGTTTCTCCAGCCAAGGGATTCCCAGGATAACTTGAAACTGTGGAGCCTTGATCACGTCAAACACGATCTTCTCTTGATGTCCATCTTGGCTTACCAACGTCACTTCAATGGTGGTGTGAGTAACTAGTCCGGAAGCTATTTCCGTACCATCCACGGTGGTGATAACGTCTTTCACCGACTTAGGACAAAGAGATAGATTCATCCTGGCGGCCAATTCACAGTCCACGTAATTGCCGATGGCGCCACTATCTATGTATGCTTTAATGGCATGCATACGATTGGGTTGTTCCGGACTCACGAGGACCATTGGCATGGTAAAATGCGAGGTCAAAGAACTGGTTTTAACGCTCGGCAAGCGGACCTCTACACTTGTCGGGCGAGGTCGTTTTCCGACTCTGAACTTTTGGCACCCTTATCGGAAGCTCCTACTGTCTTCTTCTTTGGTTTCACTGGGCAATCTTGGAGGAAGTGCCCTGAGTTCCCGCAATAGAGGCACAATTGCAGTTGTCTTCTCCTTTCTCTTTCCTTTTGGGTTAGAGGTCCTTTCACCACCCCAATCTGCATGGGTTCCACAGTATCATTTCCTTTAACAGAGCTCTGTGGTCTTGAAAAAACTCGATTCTCAAACCTGGAACGATCGGCTTTTCGATTTTGTATTCTATGATCCAGTTGCACCACCAGATCAATGTATTCGGAACAGTCTTGTGGAGGATTCACCACCTGGGCCAGAACGTCTTTAAGTTCTCCACGAAGGCCTCTATAGAAAAGGGTGATTCTCTTATCCTCAGGCCACCCGGTTTCAACCACTAGTCTGTTGAATGATGCAATGTAGGCCAGAAGATCTTGATTACCCTGTCGTAGTGAAAGAAGTTCATTGTCCAGGGCCTGTCCCTGAGAATGTCTTGCGAACAATCTTTTCATACTAGCTTGGAAGTCCTGGAAATTATATAGAATAGGGTTATCTTGAGTCACTAAAGGAATAGACCAATCTGCGGCACTGCCGCTAAGGTATGAAAGCACGAAGGCCACCTTAGCCTGGTCCGTTGGAAAAGCGGCAGGTCTACACAGAAAGTGCAAACGACACTGATTGATGAAAACAGCAAATCTTTTCGGATCACCTGAAAAGCGTTCGGGCGGAGCCAAAGGTACATTTCCTGGTAGATTAATTTGCATCGGATTAGAGGAAGCTGTTGGGGCATGGCTACCACCAGGGGTAGGCAGAGGAGTCTGTCCCGCTTGGGCTTGTAACAATTGTCTAGCCAAGTCGTCTGTTCGCTCCTTAGAAACCACTAGCTCTCTCCTTAGGGCATTTGTTTCCTGGCGAGCTGCGTGTACTTCTGCTCTCAACTCCCCGAGCAATTGGGCCAATTGGTCTGTGTCCGAAGTCTCCATTGCGCCTGGGCGGGAAATGTATGGTGAGGCTTCGCGTTCTGTAACGCTCACCTGGTTCCCTCGGAGGCGCTGGTCTTGACTGGGCGGTGAGAACGTCTTCAACGTTAGGCGTAGGATTCGTTTGGCTCCCGGATTCGACCCCTTCCTCACCGAAAGCTTGACCTGCAGTGTGAGGTGTCTGCAAGTGGAAAATCAAGGTATTAGTGGCTGGAAGGCTGGGAGAAGTTCTTAGCCCCTCTCTCCCTCTCTTCCCGTGGTACTCGGGTGATTGTTGTGCTCACCTTAAGTAAGTGAATGCTGAGCTCTCCATCCTGCGTCTTGTGCAGGGGCGCTGGATCCAGTTACTTCACTGGATGTGAGTTCCGCCTCTTGATTGCAGAGGGTAGTTGAGAGCGAAGCCGCCGTTTGCTGCACGAGCGTGACTTGTAAGTATTAAAGTTCTCTTTAGATTGCTCTCTTCAAATGTCTTTTCCCCTAATGTCTATGTCTTTTACTTTTCAGATGCTGTCGATGCCAAAGAAGATGCTCTCCCCGATTCATGTCAGAGAGCGTAACAAGAAGATGATGAATTCGAAGGCACGTAAGTAGGAAGGCTGTTTTGGGGCCGTAGAATGCACCTTAATGTCCCCTTTTGTCTCTACAGGTGCCGGAATGCAGTGCGAGCAAGGTTGGAGCAAGCGCAACACAGGTAAGCAGTTTTGTAACCAAGCGTTACTAACCAATGTTCTTTGTCTTTGCAGGCCCGATGCCGGACGAGAAATGCCGAAAAAACGTCTTGGATGCTGCCGATGGATCGGGTGAGTCGAAGCGCTAACTTTGCCTTTGTCTAACCTGTGCCTTTTGTTTTGCAGGAGCCGCTGAAGATTGAAGATTGGTTCCCAGCAGGTAATTTTCGTAATTACAGGGTCCGGAGCTGAAGATTCGCTGGAGCTGACACGGTGAGCGTCCTGCTGCAGATGCAGAATAACGCAAAGCATGTGGTACCAATCGGGTGTGGTTTAAATAGCCCATAGGAGTGCTTAGGTGTCTTCTTCCACAGCAGCCTCGCCCAGGTAAAAGAGTTCCTGCTTCCAGAAGGGTTCCAGCAGCAATGATCCAGGGAGTGGTGCCTGCCCCACCCAGAAGGAAAAGTAGTCCCTGCCAGAAGAGAGTAAAGCCTCATCTTGCTGGTAAGTAAGCAGCATGGTCTGCTCCAGGTAGGTTCACCCAAGCACCTTTACACTTGATATGAGCCCGGCGCTTCCTGTGCCGGGACGGATCCTTACTATGAGCCTGGCACCACCGGTGCCAGGACAAGGTCCAAAAGGTCCCTATTGGGACTTGCTGGTGCCGATAAGACATGTTATGAGCCTGCTCCCAAGGATGTTGGGTAGGTCCTGACTCCTTGAAAGCAGTGGTCATGACAACAACCAGTTCATCATGCAATGCCAATTGCATTTCCTAACCAAACCCACTGTGTTTCGGACAGATCAGGCCCTCACTGCCTTTGTAATATCTTACTTGAGTGGGGATGCAGCTTCATGGGCTACACCATTGGTTCGCAAAGATGATGCTCTTTTGTATTCGTGGGACGACTTCGTAGACGAGTTTGGCAGAATATTTAACCGCCGTTCAGCCTCCTTGCTGATAGATAGGAAACTGTTGACTCTTCGGCAGGGAAGTAAGGAGTTTGTCACCTATGTGACCTCTTTCAACAGGTTATCCATGGAAACGGACTCACCTCAGGATAAGAGAATGGTGCTTTTTTATCAAGGCCTTCGAGAAGATCTTAAGGATTTGATTGCACAAGTAGATCCACAACCTAACGACTGCTCTGGTATGATCGATTTAGCGTTATGCTTGGATCAGCGCCAAAGCGACTGGCATCAGGACCGAAGGAAATGGGATGCCAAGCCGATGGTACACTGATCAGTGAAAATCCAGTAAGCCATCTGAGAGAAGTATGGGCTCGGAAGAACCTATGCAGATCGGGACGATCCGGGGGCCATTGTCCAAAGAAGAGAAGGATAATAGAAGGCGGGACAAGCTCTGCCTGTATTGTGGCAAAGCAGGGCATTTCATGAGGGAGTGTCCTACAAAACCTAAAGGAAGTCAGTCGGGAAACGCCACCGCTCGCCAGTAAGGGTGGCCCAGGCGAGCTTAGATGAAGACACCCCAAAGAGCTTGGCTAACACATACCACGGACAAGCAGCACACGTACTGCTGAAGGGGCAGTTGGGTTGGCGGGATAAACACGCCCCGGTGACGCTCATGGTCGGTTCGGGTGCTACGGGAAATTTTGTTGATGCGCAATTAGCACAGAGGCTCGGACTTCCTCTAGACCAGAAGGCACAAATGGAAGAGGTAAAGGCAGTGGACGGATCCCCATTGTCTTCAGGGCCCATCACGCAGCAGACGCAAAACCTATGGTTGAGCTGCGGAGACCATAATCAAGAACACTTACGGTTCGACGTCATAGCGGCCGCACATTTCAGATTTTTTTCTGGGCTTACCTTGGTTGCGCGTGCATAATCCAAGGGTAAACTGGGCCTCAGGTTTAGTCCAGTTTACATTGGACTATTGTAAAAAGCATTGTACAGAACCACGTGTCACGCAAATTGTTGGGAGCACTGGCCTGGCACTACCAGAAGAGTACACCGAGTTCAGGGATGTCTTCAGCAAAGCCGCGGGAGAGACCCTACCGCCACACCGACCCTTCGACTGTCGCATAGACTTGGGGGCAGGAGCCATACTGCCATGTAGTAGAATCTACCCCCTCAAAGAGGCAGAAAACGAACATCTCAAGACCTATATTGATACCAACCTAGCAAACGGATTCATTAGGCATTCAACATCGCCGGTCTCCTCTCCTTTATTCTTCATCCCTAAAAAGATGGGAGATTTACGCACTTGTATCGACTATAGAGCGATAAACCGGATAACCATTAAGAACCGTTACCCGCTGCCCCCGATACCAGTGTTGCTGGACCAAGTGCGAGGATCGACGGTATATACGAAATTGGATTTACACGGGGCATACCGTCTTGTCTGCTTGAAGCAAGGAGACGAATGGAAGACTGCGTTTCTGACCAAATTTGGTCTATACAATTATCAAGTAATGCCATTTGGCTCTGTAATGCTCCAGCAGCTTTCCAACATTTCTTGGACGAAGTTCTGAGAGGGTACCTGGATGTTTTCGCAGTCGTATACATCAACGACATATTAATATATTCACAAAACATGGAGGAACATCGAAAGCATGTACAGGCTGTTTTGCAGAGAACATCAACTGTATGCAAAGCTAAAGAAATGTGGGTTCCATCGGACAACTATAGAATTCCTAGGGTTTATTTTAACGCCCCGGGGGTCACCATGGACAAGCGAAAAGTATAAACCATTATATATTGGCCATCTCCTAGCTTGGTTAAGGAGATTCAAACCATATCAGGATTCGCCAATTTTTACAGACGTTTCAATGACGGTTTTGCTCAGAAAGTGCATCCTATCACTCGTTTACTCAAGAAAGGAGTGTTATTCCATTGGGACACAGCAGCAGAGGAAAGCGTTCATGCACTCAAAAAGGCTTTTACCACAGCTCCAGTACTACTGCATCCTGATCCCGCTAAGCCCTTTATTGTAGAAACCGACGCATCAAGTTATGCTATTGCGGCAGTTCTTTCACAGCGAGATGACAATGGGCAACTACATCCCGTAGCTTACTATTCAAGAACTCTATTACCAGCTGAACAAAACTACATAATAGCAGACAAGGAATTGTTGGCAATCAAGGCTGCATTTGGTGAATGGTGACACTATCTAATGGGAGCCAGGCACACCATCCCCATATATACAGATCACCGGACTCTGCAATTCCTAAAGTCAGCTAGAGCATTAAGCCCGCGGCAATTGAGATGGGCAACGTACTTTGCTGAATTTGACTTTGTAGTTACATAGCGGCTTGGCGCAGAAAATAAGAAAGCAGACATCATGTCCAAGTGTTCGGACTCAACTGTGGCTCAGGCAGAAAAATCAATATAAGCAAAACCAATAGTTGACCCAGCACGAATAATCGGAAGTGTCGTTGTGGATGATATGTTCCAAGACATCAGGAAGGCAATGAAAGCACAAGAACTGGTATAATGGAAAGAGCAGAGCATAGAACAGACTGTAAAAGAATGGCTTCCATTCTACAAAAATCGTCTTTATCTACCAACCATGCAACTACGAAGAAGAGCTCTTCGTTGGTGTCACGATTCACCATTTGTAGGACATCCAGGAGCAGCTAAAACACTTGAACTTCTTCACAGACACTTCTGGTGGCCTCACATGACCCAAGATGTTCAATCATACATAACCCATTGCGAGAATTGTCTACGTAACAAAACAGATCATCAAAGACCTGCGGGCTTGCTTCAGCCCTTACCAACACCACCAAGACCTTAGCATACAATTTCTCTGGATCTCATCATTGAACTTCCTGAGAGTTTGGGGTACACATCAATCTTGGTAGTTGTAGACTACTTGACGAAGATGGGGCATTTCATAACATCTAAAGGGACACTGTCAGCTAGCAGTTTGACCAAGTTATTTCTGAGAAACATCGTACGGCTCCATGGCATACCTCAAGGGATTATATCGGACAGAGGACCGCAATTAACCTCTCACTTCTGGAAAGATTTTTGTAAAGCAGTAGGAATTGAAATGTGTCTATTTACAAGTTACCACCCAGAGACGGATGGCCAAACTGAACGCCTGAATCAAACTTTGGAGCAGTACCTACGATGCATGATACAGAGTCAGGGAAAATCCTGGACCGAGGTTATTTGGCTAGCCGAATTTGCCTACAACCATGCAGTTCACGCATCAACTAAGTTAACCCCTTTCTGTGGTACATACGGTATCATCCAATGTTTCAAGCCGTACCCAAACTTTCTCCAATGGCCCCAGCAGTCGAAGAACGAAAATGACAACTCACTAGTACTTGGCAAGTCATACAAGATACTCTGTCCACAGCAAAACAAAACTACAAGAAATACGCTGACAGGCAGCGCCGGCCGAGTCCATCGTACCAAGTTGGGGATACAGTCTGGCTATGCACTCGCAATTTACATCTACAAGGACCAAGAAAGCTTCAACCTAGATACATTGGCCCATTTCCTATAGAACGTATAACAAATCCAGTGGCTGTACAATTAACGCTACCAAAACACATGCGTATACATCCAGTATTTCATGTATCTCCATTAAAAGTAGCCCCTCCGTCCATGAAACCTAAAAGGCCCCCGCCTCTTGTCATTGAGGGTTACCCCGAATACGAGGTAAAAGCTATTTTGGACTCACGTGTTAAGCAAAATAAACTTTGGTACTTAATTGATTGGAAGGGGTATGGCCTGGAAGAACAGCCTTGGGAACCGGCATCTAACCTGCATGTTCCTCGGCTCCTCCGTCAATTTCATTGTATGAACCACACTAAACGAGGGCCTGCGAGAGGGCTGGGTTGGGCAGGTTAGCAGCATTGTATATGGCAAACAAACACCTAACGCTCACCCTGGCCTTATGTATCCCTTGCAGAAGCCCTACATGCAGTACATAAGGAGGCTATTCCATCCTTACTGCAGGCAGAGCATACAGGGACAAGGAACCACCAAGAGACTACACTACCCAGCAGGCCGTGTGCTCCACAAGCCTCCTGGAAGGAAAGACCTACGCGAGAGCCACGCCCGACGAACTGCGCATGCGCAAGCCGTGCCCGTGCGCTCCCGCTTGCTATTCCGGCTTCTGAGAGGAACGGACGTGATTTCCAGTGCTCCGCCCAGGGCAAGCCTACGCGGGCACTCAACCCGCCTGAACTCACCACAGGCCCCGCGACAGCTCACAGATAAATGTCTCTTGGTTTAACTCAGCGAGCGAAGGGAAAGACTAACCCAGTCTCTGAGGCATGTTTACGTGGCGGCTGAAGCTGCAGTGCATGGCAGACGTTGTTACTTGGCGGTAGATACCGCAATGCATGGCAGACACTAATCCGCATGCTGGGTGCATCCTTGGGAGTGACTGAGTGAACAGGACGCTCAATAACGTTCCGGGTGAAGGCAACCCGAAACGTACAGTCTCCGATTCTCTAACGGAGGTTTTTGCAGAAAACAAGTGTGCAGAGCCACAGGTGAAAGTAACCCGACCTGCGCGCACCATTGGTTCACAATTGCCCGTTGTTTGGGGGGCACAAGCATAGTGCTGAGAACGTTAGGTTTAACCTAGCTCACGCTCATTGTTGTTTTGGTATTTTCCAGCGGAGCTCATCACAGAACGTTCGGGACTTCCTGTGCAGCACTTAAGGACCTAGGACTACGAGCCGCAGCTAAGTGCATTTCTTGTTTATACAAACTGTGAATTGTAATGTCACATGGTGCAATGTAATGTGTGTTAGCACGTGCCTTTTATAACTGCATGAATGTAATGCAGTGAGGAATAGTAAGGCCCATGCAAACTCTACCCCGGTGATAGTAGGCTGTGGTTAGAGCTCCAAGAAAAAGCTCACAAAGCGTGGTTCCAAGCTCCACAACAAAGTCTTCTTTACTGCTGGGCAAAGGTGTGAATGTGTGTGGTCTGAAAGGGCAGAGAACACACCACAAGTTCAACCACTGGATGAGGCGGCAGGAGCTGGGGATCATGTTTTTCCCTACTTCCCCCTCCCCATCCTACCATCTACCCATCCATTCTACAGACCCTAACCCTCTTTCCCCGGCGGGTCACAGTAAACTGCGGTTCCTATCAGGTCCAGGTGCCAAGACCTTACGGGGAGGCAGGTGTTCGTGCTGCCTCTGCGCCAGGCAAGATTGAAGACACCTTGACAGGTATAGTGCCTTTTTGCGCATGTGAAACTTCTTTAGGATTGTTTTTCAGTTTATTAGAGCCGGCCTTTGCCAATTTGGGGGGGGGGGCTTCTTGTTCCCCCCCCCTCAAATGAAAACATGGCTCCAGGGTTTAACACTGATAAGGCATCAGGTTATTAGATTTATGCCAGTGCGTACTGTCTTATCAAAGGGAATCACCAGTTTCCTAATTCACCCAACAATGATGCGGAATGACTCCCAGACAGACTCCCAAGTTACTGGGTTAAATTATATTAAACGTCGGGCTATGACAACGCAACAGCCACACTCCCGGCGGTCCTCAATTGTTATTCCAACAAAACTAATTTGCAATAAAACGTAACTGTCACTCTTCCGATAAGTTTCCTAATCAGTAGAGACCATCGGGCTATGGCAGCGTAGCTGTCACACTCCCGGCGTATCTCGAATATATTAGGAAAAGCTTAAGTTGTAAGTTCAGGTTGCACAGTTAGAAGCTGCAGCGTTTCCATGGACATACCTGGTCCGTTGCTGAAATGATTGATCGTGAAGAGGGAGAGTTCTCCTATACTCTTGGTTACCGACAGTGTCTGCGGCGCCCCTGCACACCAGCACACAAGAACACAATAACACATAGTGCACACTGCGCACTCCACGTGTGTTTGGGCTTTAAACCCCAGCACACTGAAATTCAGGAAACAGCAGAAAGACTCATAAAACAGTTTCCAGACTCACTGCTCAGAGTCAGCTGGCAATCACAGGCAATAACACACGGCGCATCACTTTTGGAAATGATGCATTATGTAATGAAGGTCTTATCCAACATCACACATGCATGCAACTCCTTAATGAGATTAAATAGATATGTACATTGTAAAGAAGCAAACATCAGTGCAGTGCTGCTTCAGGTTGATATACAGGAAGAACATAGCAAAACAGTTCTGCAACACAGCAGCCACTAATCAGGAGGTGAATTTAAATGTAAAGCAAACTGGTAATATGGCTGCAGGTTTCTGTTTTAATCAGAAATATTATCTGGATTGACACTTAAACAACTCTTCTGAGCTCAAGTCTTTCTATGGGGTTTCCCTAAGAATCTGTCCTTGGACCACACCTGTTCACACTCTACACCACCTGCCTGGATAAGCTCATCTCCTTTGGCTTTCACAACCACCTCTTTGATGATCAGGGCCACATCTATAACTCCTCCTGCCATCTCTCAGAACATCACCAGCTGCCTCACAAGCATATGTCAGTGGATGGCATTAGTCTGTATGATGCTGAACTTTCCAAAACATAAATTATATTTCACCTTGACTCTAATGCTAATCCCACTCTAGTATCTCTTTCCCACTGAATATTCTCACTCCTTCACCCCAGGATCTTGACCTTGGGGTACATTTTGACAGAGATCTTCAACTCCAACAATTCATTACATCCACTGACAAAGTTGTGACAATCAATCTCCTCAACATCTAACAAATTGGCCCCACCTTACCCACCAGTCAGCCAAAAAGCTAATTTCAGCTCCTTTGTTCAGTAAACTAGATTACTGCTTGAGCCTACCCCTCTGTCTCTTTTTTTCAAAGTAGTGAACATTGCTCCTCACACCCCTTACAACTCATCCGGTTCCTCCCCCACCTCTGCACATTGCCACCATCCAGGCTAGCTTTCAAGGGAAAATTGCTCTCTTTTTTAAATTCCATCTTCTTATCTTCAAATCCACCCACAGTCTTGCCAAAACCTACCTTTCTGACTGCATCTTCCTCTCAAACTCTACCACCCTCCTCCCTCCTTAACTTCTGTCTTCTATCCCCTCTCTTGAATCTTTCAAGACCTGACTAAAGCTCCACCTTCTGTCCTGCTAAGGAGTTTCCCCCATCATTCACAACTGACTCCAGTCGATCCCAGCCACAATTTCAATTCTTATGTTCAGCTCTGAATATCTGGAAATGTATATTATTATATATTGTGGTGCTATCCCTACATTAAGGGAACTAGCTATGTCTGTTACATCACCCTAGTCTCAAGTTTTTGTATCCCATTACCTGTCCTCCTCAACAACTGACTACTCATTGCCAGACACCCTTGCCATATTGTGAAGGGACCCCCAACCGAGGACTGCCTCTGTCTCGTGTTCTCTTTCCTGCGTACGTCATTTCTGGTTGAAATGACACATCAACCTTCAACTAATAAAAATATGTTGAAATATGTAAAATTGTATTTTTATTTGAACTGACGTAATCCTTCTTTTATTCTTCTCCTGGAGTCTGAATATTCAATATAATTTTGGAAAAGTGTTGCTATGTTCACATGTTTACTATATATGTGTGCCTTGAATCTTTGTAATGCTGGAAGAGGCCGTTTGTCTTCCCTTGGTAAGGGAAAGCGTGAAACACATTGGAGGTAAAATGACCAGGCCGACCCTGAAATTTAAAGCAATTGTAGAAAAACAGTGTATGTTGATAAGCCTGTTCATTCCCATTGAACTCTCAGGTTTTGGGCCTGAGTATCAGGGATTGCAGTACTATTGCAGGGTTAGATACCATTTTCTCAGGGTAACCCACACTTGTTCGCATGTAGCAGAAAGTTTTTTAATTTGGGCCTCTATCTTGGTAGCTTTCTAAGCCTGACTGAGCATCTATCACATGAACCATATATCCACTTCATGTTCTTTGGTGATGATTACCCTTATTCGCGAGGCCAGTGGAGCATGTGTCAGTTCGATTTTGTCCAAATAGACCGTGCCCAACAATTTCTCTAAAAAGTTTCACTCCTAGATAAATCTCAGGGTCAGACAGTTCCTAAGATACTCAGGTATCTGTATTCATGGAAGAATCATGTGTCTATACTGCAAATTACAGCAGTATAACCGGGACTATGTTTCACTGTTTGTGGAAGTCCCATAACTTTACCTTTCAAAATGACAGAGGACAGGCAACATCTCCCCCCAACTCTCTGTGCTAACATAACTCCAGTGGAGCAATGTAATAATTTTTTGGAGCAAATATGAACATTGTCAGTTCTCGTTCCCAAACTCTTAAACAATATGCCACTTTACTCCTAGTGGAAATGACAGAAAACTATACTCTTTACCTAAGCCTCTATGCTATGAGGTTAAACTTACCAAGGTCCACAATCCGTGGATGCCTACGTTCTGATAGCCTCTTAAGTTACCACTTTGGCTCTGCCATCTCACCTTCTTCACTGACATTTTGTGACTCTCACTAACCTAGACATTCTAAATATGGAACATTATGGACATCTTCTCAAACCTTGCACGCTCCAATAGCCATGCCCCTCTAACTGGACGATAGGATGTACTCCTGTGAAATTCTGAATGCCAGATCCATGATGAAGCACAGTACTGAGATTTGTAGTCTTATTCTGACAAAGGTCTCCGATGAGACCTGCAGCATTAAAACGTGACTTAATGACACTTGTGCTCCAATGCCCAAAGACATTCTTCCTCACCATCATCAAACTCCGGCAATGCTGTTGGACCTCCTTTACCAACACTTACTGACTATTGTCATATGAAGTATCACACCTCATGCTTCACATGGTGACTTCTCCAAGAGACTATCCGACTCATTAACCTAACCTAAAAAAGCTGACTGTTTCTGATGATGTAAACACGTGTCAACTAGTCACAAAATGGCTTGGTTAAGTATGTTCGGCTTAAATTAGAGCCCCTCCATCTTTCCCAGTTAGTAGTAGGTGCCACTAATATAACAGACCATCATTTAGAAACCATCTACATCACCCCAAGAAAGCTGACTACTCAATGGGCCTCATTCCGAGTATGGCGGTAAGGGATAGTGGCCACCGCTAACGAGAGCGGTGGCGGTAATCCCTTACCGCCATACTCCGAGTTCCCTTTGCGCCATGGAGGTTTTAACACCTGCTTTTAGCAGGTGCTAAAAACCATGGCGCTAAGAGACCTTGATGTTAATTACGCCACCGTAATTTACGGTGGCGTAATTAACGCCTTCCCCACTCCCATTATGCCCTATGGGGCAAGAATGGGAATGGGGAAGGGTAAATGGGGATTGGGGAATTACCGCCCCGCCAACCTTGGAATGGGGCGGTAATTCCGCCATCCACCAAGGCGCTGCCCGTCCGGGTACGGCGTCAACCAAGGCGTTAATAGCGCCATTGGTTAGCGCCGTACTCGGAATGAGGCCCAATGCTACTTACTCCTCACATGGACAGGTCCTTTCATCATTCCCTACTTTAGATTGGGGACAAGTTATAAATCAAATACCAAAACAGCAAAAATCTCAATGAGCTTGAAAGAACATATGATGGCTGGACTTTAATCCTAGAGAAGAGCAAGATCTCCTCTCCAATCAATATCAATGATCATTACAGTTACCTTAAAATCTGGATTATTTCAAGGCTGAGCCACCATATTTCCCTGACCGCTTAGAAATTAAGCATGAAAAGCACATACATAGCTGGTCTAATTATGAGTTAGTCGGAGTCAAGAAACAAAAAATCCCTCCAGAAGACGACGTATCAGCCGGTACATAAAATCACCTTAATAACATTTATTAAACAGTGTAAAAACATGATAGCCAAACCAAAGAGTCAATACTTTCAACAGTGTGTTGCAGGGACATACTCTGTCCAAAAAGAACTCTGTCATCCTTTGGTGTCTTCGACTGAACTCATCCTGACACAGCACTAATATTGTGCATCAATATTGAACACATTTCCACTAAAAAGATAAAGAACAAATGTGAAGGCATGCTCTTCAGGGTCCAAAATATTAAGGGACTAGGAAACCCTCAGATGTCGGGTCAGGCAAAGTTTTGCACCTCTTAACAGGGAACCGTTTCACACTGTGGTCAAAACCAGTAAGTGTGCTTGGTGACCTGTCGACATTGACAGCTAGACTTTATAAAAAAAAGGGCCAACATAGCCCGAGTGCAGAGGCCCTGATAGAATGAATACATTTCAAAACTATCAGCATTAAAATTGAGTATGTCAATCCCACATCAAATCTCAAGCTGACTTGGCATAATTGGTCAATGTTTGGCCCATCTTTATTAGCCCCTATCCAGCTAAGCTGATGGTGCGTGCAGAAACACGAATGACAGACTACTGGATCACCATCAGGCAGGTTCCCTTCCACTGCATGGAACTGAATCCATTGTAACTACCATCCTAGATGATCTTAGTATGGAGGTTGAGTCCAGTAGGATAGGGGCACTGGTGCTGTTGGATCTCTCAGATGGATATGTTGGAATACACTATTGTGATAAATCGGCTGTTAGGAACTGGGGTCCGTGGAAAGCCATGAATTGGATACATTGTTCCTATTCAGCCAAAGACAAAACATCTCTGTACTCACGTTAGATTCCATGAAAGGAGGTAGGTCTTGAAATGTAGGGTCCCCCAATTTTTAACCTGCCTCCCTCCTTTTAAAATATACATTACGCCCTTAACATCACTGAATAGGTTTTATGCACTGTGCGTATAAATTCGCTTGAGGCACTGTTTTAAAAACAAATGTTATTAGCATGTAATCTCCATAATTAAATCCTGCAAAGTCTGTAATCATTTCGGCCTGAGCCACATCCTTCTATGGCCTACTGAGATATGTCCCAAACACGCAGGGTCCTGTCACAGCCCTCTTAAGAATCTAATAAACCTCAAACCTGGTAATGTTCATGGATGAGGATCTGCCCTTTTCTCCCGCTCAAGTCTCACCTGCAGTGAAAAAAGGCGTTTTCAGGATCAGGATACTTCTTTACAACTTCCCTTTTCTGATGCTCTATCTGTTTGTTCAGGCAGTGCTTACTCTAATGATGACCCATTGGAATTTTGCCAACAGCACCTACCTGGGTCTTGCAAAACAAGCTATCCACCTCTACAAACTTGTTCAGAACACTGCAACCGGAGCTCTGTTCCACCACACAGTCTGCGATGGCCTAGCTGCAGATATGAAAAGTACTGTTAACCACCTTTAATTCAAGCCCAAATAACATATCAATAACACGTGGCATTCTCCTACCTTGCTAAAAAAAAATGAATAACATAGGAAAGTTGCGCATCCTGTAAGGCCTACTCCCCTTCCTTTGCTCTCCCTGTTTTTCCAGAACAATAATCGTTACCTGCCATAGGCGATCCTCCAGTTTTTGGTTTTGGCACATGCAGTGATGGATGTGCCACCGGTGGTCAAAGTAACAGTACCAAAAAAGCAGGGGGTGTTGATAAGCAGATGATTTGTTTGGCGGGACAATTGGCAACAGTTGTGGTATGAATTAGTGAAAGCTCAGTTTATTATTTTCTGTGCCATATCAACCAATGGGAGGGTTGACTTATTGAATATAAGTGTGGGGCACATTTAAGGCCCAAGGCAGAACCCCCCTACAAGAAAACTACATTTCAGCAGTCACCCAAAAATGGGTGTGCTTTTGTCAGCTGAGTACATATGGGGCGAGAGTTGAACACAGCCACCACAAGTATATCTGCATTTTGTTGTCATTCTCGTGAATCCAGAGAAAACAACTGAAATTCAGAATGGCTGTGCATTGCTGTTCTGTCATCTTAACATTCAAGGCTGCACAGGAAAATGACCTACATTTAAAACGGCATCACACTGGTGCTACTTTCATTTCAAACATCACACAGTTTTGTTCTATTAAAGCATAGCCCGGTCCGTGTATTTCAATTTGAACACCATCAAATACGACCATCCCTCCCAGAAAGGCATTGTTTCATCAGTAAAGTCCATGAAAAGCAAAAGAATTCTGCTTCAAGTCCGCACGGCTTGGATTTACCTTTTGAAATGGACCAACACACGCAAAGTACTTCAAAGGAAAGATGCTCTCTCTTGCTTCTTGTCAATTACCAATAAACAATTTTCAAGCATATTCCTGTGTCCAGAAACTGACCAGAGCTCTAAAAAGCCTTTCAGAAAGTAAATGCAAAGGAAACTGTGTGCGGAGAAAAACCACATCTGCTGAAACCAACATGTAAAAACTAATGAACACGTGTAAATCTGTTTTTGTAAGGCAGAAAATGACCTTGGGAAAGCTCAATGTGAAATAATACAGTAGCACGCACAGAAACACAATTGTACATGTGGGGAGAGGGGCTGCAAAGATATGTAAATTGTGCTCTGTTTTTCCCCCCCAAAAGACAAATCATCCTGGCTGAGGCCCAGGAACTTCTGCCAAACCAGTTTGGCAGCAAGGCTCATTTCACACCCACCAGTGACTAAGGCTGCAAGGGCATTTGCCCTGTTCTTATGGACCTGACAGTGTGAGAATTACAGGTTTTCCCAGACTGCCAAGCAGAACTGCTTCCAAGGACAAAGGATGGGGGTGAGGCCTTGGGTTTTGCCTCGGAAGTGTGATTTCCTCTACATTCAAACTGGAGGACTTCAAAGGGCAGTCATGGAAACCCTTGTGTAAGCTGACCCAGGGGAAACAATTTGGATTGTGGGGGTTGCAGCACCGCCCACATCTTTGTCAAATCCACCATAAGACTATGTGCCTCTCTGTGGCACGTGGTGAACTGAAATGGTGGGGAAAATGCATTTCTGGGGGAAGCATGAATGGCACAGATTTTAAACTTAGGGAAACTATGCCAAATACTATTATGCATATGTCTAGCCATTTGAAGAATTTTAGATATGTTTCTCCTGAAAACGGTGAAATTGTACCCAAGAACGAAGCAACATCGCACAGATTTGGCATTGGTGCCGGCATAGTCCTTGTAAAATATGGGATCTCCCTATCTGATTTTTATGATGGTGACTATTGTAAATATGAATTTTGTCCCATAGCCCACTTTTGTGAAAAATAGGCTTGTGAGACAAAGGGAGTCATAAAAGTACATACACATAAGGTGAGGTCACTTCCCTGGAACCAATCAGCCTGCAGGGAGGGAGGACACCCATAGCCTGGTCTATCCCATACAAGGGTTAAGTCCAGAGTACTGCCGCCCAGATTGTAAACATTGTATGATATCACTCTGCCTATATAAGAGGTAGACAGGGTGACACAGGGAGATTGAACATTCAAAATTCACCCTACAAGATTCCAAGACTACAGAACCAGGTCCAGAGGAAGCTGAACCCATCCAGGCAGAACCACCTATCCAGAACCACATTCATCCCATAATCCAGGGAGAAAGAAGGAAAGACAGCTGATCCCTTTAGGAGAATCCAGTGACCAGACTCTTTGCCCAGCTGACCCATCCCGCTGTCCACAGTGACCAGACTTTGCCCAGCTGTTCCCAACCAGGAGTGCCCAGCTGACCTAATAACCAGATCTCTTGACCCCCCTGCCCGCGACCAGATCGGTGGCCCCGCTGTCTAGAGACCCTGCTGGCTGTCCAAATTACACAACCCAAGTTTGCCTTGTAAGTATCCCATCACCCAGTACCCAAAAACAGCATATCCCGCTATTTTTCCTTGCCTCCTGTTCAAACCCTATTAAAATCCCTAATCATTTCCCAAATTGCCAGTATCCTCTGTTCACCCTTTCCTTACAAGAATCTGTGTGCATCCATATCTGTTAGCATATTTTTCTTTTCTATTTCCTTCAGTTACCTGTGTAAGTGCCTATTATCATTGGAATAACTCAATTAAATTCCCTATAAAGAGATTCATGGTGAGTTGGTTGTAATTCGAACTCAGCCTCCTCATGACAAGTGCCTTTCTTTAACAATTATAGTCTTTAAAATATAGTCTCAGTAGAACTAATCATTGTGCTAACAAAACCGATTTAGCCCGTGTGGTTTGCTTTCTTTAAAATCTGACTTGCATTTCCCATTAATAAAAACCAGGGGCCTCATTACGGGTTGGGCGATCTGCAAATAACAGTGGCGGTAAACCCAGGTCTGACCTGGCGGGTTTAACACCGCCCGCCTGCAGGCGGACGTGGAAACACCAGCACCATCACGAGATGGTGCCGGTGTTTCCACTTCCCCATTCCCATTGAGTCCTACAGGACTCAATGGGAATGGGGATTTACCGAATTCCGCCTCCGGAATTCCCCGGACACCAGGGTCGTAATGCCCTGGTAATTCCGGGAGTCACGGAGGCGGAATGGTAATATGTGTCTGGTGGTAACCGAGCTGGAAAACCGGCTGGTTGCCGCCGGACTCCTAATGAGGCCCCATGTCACCATCCTATAAAGATCCATCCCTTCCCCTCAGCATCCTATCTGTTCTGTACCTTTCTTTCCCATCCCAAAAAACGATTTTCGATTTGTTTTGGTTGCTAAACCCATTTCCTTAGCTGTTTGCCAGTTTAAAGCCTGTGTGAAATGAGAAATTGCAATTCTGCCGCATGTGATTTTTCTTGCATCGTTTCACTCCCAAAATCAATTTCGTCACCTGTGTTCACGTTGCTTTAGTGCCCTGCTCAGTAGCATGTAAGCTTCTTTGTCTCTTTAGTGCAGCCACACGAATTTCTGTCCTATCTATCCTACTGCAAGTGTAAACTGATCTACAAGTAACAAGTGCAATCCGAGTATGCAAATTTTAAAAAACGATTTTCCCACTTCTTGATGTCTCCTTGCCACTGCTTTCCATCCACACAGAATATAGTGAGCAGGTGTATGGGGGAGTGTTGCCGGGGAGTGCATAGCCTATGTGCCATCTATGATTGTGAATAAAAGGTGATTTTATTTCCATTTCTATTCAAGGTTTATGTAAATGATGTAAGTAAAAAGGCGGTTTATTGTGTGCCACTTTCAGTGTCAGTGACAGAAGTCCCTGGCTGGAGTGTGCTGTGCCATAAAATCCATTAAATAAGCCAACAACGATTTCGGATTTACGAGTGTGGACGTCCCCAGTGCGCTGGGTGTGCAGGAGTATGCTGACCTCAGAGACAGATGGAATGAATGATCAAGGCTGTCTTCTAGTCATGGCTGTCATCCAGCTCCTCCCTATGTTCTGGCTGGCTGCAGCAGATCATCCTATGTGAACAGTTTGATATGTAAAGGTACTTTTTTCAACAAAAATTAGAGTGGCAGTGAGGAGGTCTCCAACTTGCAGTGGGATCTTTTCCCCATCAACAGGCAACCAGGTGATGATGGATATCCATTATCATGGAGATAGGGGCTGGTGCCACAACAGCCAGAATGGCCATCCTCTGGTCACTGGTCTGTCTCAGCACTTTGGCCTTTGCAGTGGAACACTCTACTAATGTGAAGAATCCAGGTTCCCCATCTCCTGCTCCCCACAAACTCACATGCATATCTAAAGGAGCTAGGGAGCCCCAATCCCCTGCTGACCACATCCAGATCTATTTATGCAAAGAATCCTTGATCCCCAGACCTCTGAACCCCATATACAAAACCTACTAATACATGAAAGGCAGGGAACGCCAGATCCCTTCCATTTGCCAACCCCTAAAGACAGAACTAATGACAGAGCAGACTAGGGACCACCAGATCCTCGCACCCCCATGTAAAACTACTAATGCAAGGAAGGCAGGAGCCATCCCCCACATTCCGCTGACTACAACTACTGATCAGAGATGCTGGGATATCCCCCAGATCCCTGCTCCAGAGGTATTTGAAACATGTGGATCACATTACACTGCCCCACAACCCCCCGCTCCACAGGCACAACCACTGACACAAAGGAAGGTTGGGAAATCCCATATGCCACCTCGCTACTAAAATAAATGCTTGGAATCCAAAGATCCCCTGATCATGTTCTCAGCAGATAACATCCATATCTCTCAATAACACCAGCTTGACACAGAGTAATAACTCACCGAGCTAGGATTTTCCTAAATCTCATACAATGTGGTACTTTAATGCCATCAAACGGTCTAAATGGTCTTGGCAACACAAAAACATGTAGTGGTCAAGTAGCCTCATGTCAAATGTTAGTGAGTGTTTTTTTTCTTTTTGTTATCCTTCCCTCTATGCATTTTAATGTAAACCCCCAAATAATTGTCCATGCTTTGGAATCATGGCTGAAATTTTAGCCTTTTTAGCTCCGCTCACCTGCTCAATTAATTTATTTTAGTTGCCACTGGTTAGCTCATGAGGCTGCCGGTGGAGGGAAGCATTTTCTCCCCTTCATGTTTTCCTGTGTTTTTACTTCGTAATACACACCACCCGCTGTAGAGTGTTACATGGGCACTTTGTGACCTATTGTATTTTCGTCAGGCAACATGTGTATGTCTTTGTGATCTTCTTAGAACGGACTGGTGCCGAAGCCATGTATTGCAACTTTTTCTGATGCCCTACCATGCAGAATAATGTGTATGCAATTTTATTATTTTGGGTACCATATACTCAAAAAGGCTGCTTCTCGTGTTTCAAGATCTGTTCTTTGGCCATCTTGGTTTTTGGCCATCTTCCAGCACTTTGAAGATGAACACCTAAACAATAAGGGCATGCACTTTCGGGAGGTCCCACTCTGGACTCCTGGTCAGTGTTTTGTGTGACTGGAAATGTTTCAAACTGGGACTGGCACTGTCTTTCTGGGCAGATGAAGGCTAAATGGCTGCACAGCCATCACAAATTTGAATGGTGCAGATGCTACGCATTGATGGGCCGGACAGCCACAAGCCCAGACATTAGGTAAGAGGAGAGGGCCTGGAACCATTCTAGGAATTACCAGGAATCTGAAGAGAGTAGACAGTGCGGAGAAGGCCCGAGGAATGTAGCAGGGGCATCTAGCATTGCCAACGCCAATCACCAGGGAAACGCTGCTTCATCTTCCGTAACCATGGAACATCTTAATCAGTTCCTTCCTCCCCTAGATTGGTGGGCTTAACCATTCTCATTTACTGCAGTGCAGTGTTGCCTTCAGTGAACTGTGGAAGTGTTCCTGGATCCTTTTCGTGGATGCCCATCTATCGAAGATGCACCTCTGCTGCAGCAGACAGCATCCCGAGTGGGAGCTTGGGTCACATAAGCTTGTGGGCCAATCACCTTGTCATTTGCAACAGGTGACCTCTACATTACAGAGGGGCCAGACTGGTGCATGTTTTCTACCACCACCGTGAACCAAGCCTGCCAATCCATCACCATGGCTTTTTCACCACATTGCCTCATCTGCTCTATCTTGGGAGCCCTCCTTCATTGTGGGAGAAGGAGTGGTCACTGTCCAAGGCCGGGGGTCCTGTCTAGCTGGAGCTTTCCTGGAACTACTTCAACTTCATAAATCAAAATCACTCCTTAGTTTGACCCAAACCAGACATCTACTTCAGCTCCTGCTTCTGCGACCTTTGGACATCCTCCAATGGGACCAACAGTGTGGTTGATTGGCCCTGAGGATTTTAACATACCTGAGTGTGGTTGTTTGCAGAATCACAATAAGGGGCCTGAGTGTACACACCACTTTTGGTGCCGCTTTTGCCTATATGAATGTCATGGGTGTACAGTCCACTTCCTAAACACTACCCTTACCTCGCCCTGGGAAACACCTAAAGTGCAGGAATTTAAAGTGTTCCCCATTTATTTTCTAAACCCGTTTGTACAATGGGTGCTTTTACTAGAATTAACTACTTAGCTCTTGGCAAAGGCCACATCTTGTGCACGGAAATGTTCAAGATTTCCTAAAACTTATTCCAGCTACTTACCTATGGACTGAAGTTCCACAAGAACACTGGGACTCATTGACCTGTTTAGGGAAGGACTTCTAAAGGTAAAGGGAACTGCCTTATATCTGCAAGGCTGGATTTTTGCATTGTTTAACCACATTTCATTTTGTCTCCTCACTTTACATGCTGCATTCTTAACTATTGCTTTGCATTACTGGTTATGCCTGTTTTCTAGTGTAAAGTATTGTGTTATCCCCTTCCAGGCTACTTACTGTTGTGTGTATATGCACGCGTTTTACTGGCATGTGTTTTGGCCCTAATAGAGTATTTTTATACATCGGTGTGGATCTCTATTACTTGACTATGTCTTACTGTTGTTAATTGCGCCTACGCACCAAACCTTCGCTCTTCCTAAATCTGCCTTACTGCTCAGCTTACACTACCCAGAGAGAGCGTGTTAAGACCAAGGGCCTCATTACGACCCTGGCGCTAATGGGTTAAGGGCGCCGTAAATGGCTGTGGTGCCGTTAACCCATTAGCGTCTAATTACGAGGTCCCTTTGCGGGACCCGACCTCAACGGCTGGTCTAGACCAGCCGTTAAAGTAGGGACCCGCAAAGGGACCTTCGCGGTAAATATGGTACCGCAATTTGCGGTACCGTACTTAGCGCCTTCGCCATTCCCATTATACCCTATGGGGCAAAAATGGAAATGGGGAATGGCCATGGAGGAAGGGGGAATTACCGCCCCGCCAACCTTGTAATGGGGCGGTATTTCCTCATTTCACCATAGCGGACACGTTATGATACTGGCACCAACCATGGTGCTAATTGTGCCATGGTTTAGCGCCGGTATCGTAATGAGTGCCCAAGTGTCAAAAGCCCTTCTTCATCCACTAGATGTGCCTCTCAGAATCCCCACACATTGATAGTTCTGAAATTCTCTCCTAACAGCATACAGAAAAATGTTCGGTGAGTCCTGGCTTTTTTATGCACCATTACTTGGCCTGTTGTGACTTGCAGTTTCATTTTTGCCATAATAAAATGTAGGCCTATAAGTCTGAGTAGGCAAACATCAGTTGGATAAAAAGCCAGGACTAAATGATGGTGCCACACAGCATGCGGCCGCTCGACACCTATGAGTAGGGCACATTGAGGTCTGTTGCATATCACACTCTAGCAACCTGCCTTCCAAAGGCACCAGGCTGTTGGGAAACTGGGAAGATTTCCCAGGAGGCCATTTAGAGCAGTGAGTTATCCTCAGCAGGGAAGACCCAGCCTTCCCTCTCTTTCCTGGTCGCAACCGTAGTCATGTACCCTTTGCTAGTAGACTTTATGGACTTAGGGCATGGGCTTAGGGCCTGGGCAGGGCACACAGACAAGGAGGGTAGAGGGCGAAACTCATGTCAAGCCCCAGTTAAAACCCATTAGCTGTTTTTTTATTAACTTCATGTCAGTGTAGCACTGGTTAGGCCTACCTTATGACTGGATAAGGTATTAATTTAGTAGCCATTAGACAGACACTGTTCAGACTTCTGGGAGGCGTAGCTTGCACCCTGATTGGGTTTCTAGAAAGCAGGCCTGCCAGTCAAACAGTGTGAGGGGTTTAAACCAAGCAAACATTTCTCCGCTTTTAGTTTTAGCTATTTGGTGGTGCTTTAGCCCAACCTATAAACCGGAAAATAATGCATTGGAGTACAGCTAGGGAGAGATAGCATATGAGGAGGGACACAATGCTTGTAGGCGTTGTTTGGTTATTTACCTATCCATTGACTCCCAAAGGCCATCCTAATCCTTATCGCATTTCCACCCACTTCCTGCCCCTCACCACCCAAAACACACCATCCTGGGTTCTCGTTAAGCTAACTCTAACAAGCCCTAAACTCACCTTTGCGCTCAAAGTGCTTGTCAGGGTTTTTTCAAAGTAGTCTTCTGATAGCTAATGGTTTAGTTGGTGCTGAAACACACTATTGGTGTGATAGAAATGTCTTAATCAGGTCTGCCTATCCTTCACTGAAGTCTTGTTAAAAGCAAGCATTAGCAAAGCCAATAGTTTGTGATTCAAACCGGTTTGGTCGATTTGCTGCACGAGGAGCGAGTGCCACCACATATGTGGAACTTAACTGCCAGGTCTGCTGGTGTGCTACTCGTGACTGCTCTGTAGATGATACATGCAGTCTTGAACAGTATCCTAGCTTGGAGTGGAAACCAATCTAGTTCTCTTAGGATGAGGGTAATATGGCCACATTTCCATGCTCCTGTAATAAGACATGCTGCAGCATGGTGGACTGCTTTCAGGGGAGCCAAGTGAGTATTTCCCCCAAGGATGTGCGAGACCACAAGGACCTGCATTACAGTCCTGAAGTCCTGCGGTGGCATGAAGGGTTTGATTCTGAGCCAGGCTATTTGGGCCCTCTTGGCTATGTGTTTCTGGAAAGACAGGCTGCTGTCAATGGTGAACCTATGGATTTTGCTGAGTCTGAGAGTTGAGGATCAAATCCTTCTAGGAGCATCTCATTCAGCCGTTGTTGGGCAAGTTGTGTTTTAGCAGGCGGACTGATGAGGATGAATTCACTGTACTGCTCAGACTGTCTGCAAAGAACTCAATGTACCAAGACAAATATACATATGTGTCTATGTAAGAGTAATGCATACATTTATGAAGATGCAATAATCTACATAATATCAAAACAAGAAAAATATTTGCATAACAACCCTACAATAATTATTATAAAGAATATCACATTTTGCTTTACAGTTTCCTCCTGCTTCCAAGGACTGTTATTAACCATGTTGTTATTACTCATTTTAAAAGTATGCTGTTTAGTGACCTGGGGAGAATGAAAGGCTGAGTGGCCCTGCCGTATTTCAAACCTGCTGTGAACCTCAGTTGTACTTCGAATTTTGAAGCATGCGCTAAACTCCCTGTTCCTTAAGGCTGAAATGTAGGGGTGCAGGATCACCTTTGAGAACTTGTGAAGTGCGATGTTGTCATGCCATGTTTTAAGAACTAATTATGGTCAGTAGAGGGAGAACATAACTCACAATCGTGACATTTAAAAGCAAATGCCTGACATTTTGAATGCAAAAAGTGTTGTTTACCTGAAGTAAGTCATATGGGCTTAGAGTACATTTCTTTTAAAAATAGAGCACTTCTGTTTGCAAATTGGTCAGATAAGGGCCTCATTACGAGGTCGGCGGTAAAACCCTCCGGTAGGCGGCGCGGGTACCGCTGACCCCGTAACATCATTTCCACCGCCTACCCCCATTCTATCCCCATTCCCGTGGAGCCTCATAGGACTCCGTGGAAATGGGGACACTGAAGCACTGGCACTTGAAGCACTGGCACTTGAAGCACTGGCACTTGAAGCACTTAACAGTGCCAGTGCTTCAGTGAAAATTGGGTCGGTCGGGGCCTGCCGGGAGTTCCGTGGCCCCTACCGGCAGACTCATTGTTTGGCGGTCCAGAAAGGTAGCTGCATGGACGTCATTTAGGAGACACCAGGGGTCACAACTGCGACCCCTGAGGTCTCCCTTGCTACCCCTGTGGTCTCTCTTGCTACCCCTAAAAAAAGGACAGTAAAAATATGTTTTTTTTTTTACATTGAGGCTCATGGGCTGTGGCCAACAGCATGTGGCTCTTTGTTTCTGGAGTGGCTGGTTTTTTGATGGTTATAGCCGGTAAGATAGCGGTTGAGCGCTGGCTGCTGGAATGTGTGTGTGATCTGCAGGTTGCATGTTCGACTCCCAGCAAGGTTAACTCAGCCTTTCATCCTGCTGAGATTGATAAATGAGTACCAACACAGGTTGGGTGATATTGTATGTATATTTGTTTTATGTGAAGCGCTTTAGCGTAAGTGCTATATAATCACACATCATTATCATTTGGCCTTGGACGTCTGCTTGCATTCACAGTGATTTGGTAATATGGGCCTATACGCACTGATATTAACGATACATATGGTGATCCATTCTTGTAGGAAATATATGTCACTTTACAGTGATATCGTAACCAATATTTTTCATAGAGTACTCAGAAACAATGCTATGTGATGCAGCTACCTGTTTCTTGTGGGGTGAAAGCTCGTGTTCCATCGCTTCATGTGATGTCAATTCGGGGTGTGGTGAAATGACATCACTTCATGTGATGTCATCAGAGGTCAAGGGTCGTGTGATGTCACTTCTGCTAACCCTGGCATTTTGGTGAAATGACATCCCTGGGTACCAGTAAGTTTCTACCGGCACCCTTATTTCCGGACCGCAAAACTTGTAATGAGGCCCAATAATGATTGCTTAAAATGACTGCCATAAATATGTCTTCCTGGAGCCTGTAGTCTTGCTAATTATGCCATTTAAATAGAGGCTGTTCAGTGAATTAACACCAGTATAATAGCCAGAGAGGAAGGGGTGCTTTTAGTAATGTTTTCAGCTGTTCCAGAGCCTGTGCCGAACACTGCACGTCCTTTCGTTGTGTGAATTCCAACAAAAGAGGTACAGTTGGGTACCCTATTCGAGTCAGGTCTCAACCTGGGAATTTGTGAGGTCCATGCATAAACATGGGCTAGCCAATACCCCCCCACCCCCCCCATCCCCCCCAGCCCCTCCCGTGTCCAGATGCCCTGGGGTATCCAATACACTCTGTTAAAATGTTTTATGGCAGCAGTCAGCGTGATTTATCTCGGTGTAATTTTCAATCCGTGATCGCTGGTCCATTAAATAAAAGCAGCTTTCACACTGCCTCAAAAGCGCTTTACCTTAAAGCCATGTGGGAAGGGCGGCTGGTAGATAAATTAGCTTTTAGCATGCCATTCATGAGAGCTGATAGCATAATAAAACATGATTTGTGGCGCAGTAACATTTGATTAATGCTACAATAAGACATATTGTTTCTTTAATCGGTTCCAATTTGTTTTTTGTGCACTGGCCGCCTGCTAGGAGACCTACACCGATCCATTTCTTCACTATTAACGTCAAGTGAACACGGGTACCACAAACGCATGTTCTCTTTCACACCACAGACACACAACATAACTTCCTGACTCCTTCACCTCAGCGGGCATATACACCGTATGGGCAAAATGAGGCAACATTTTTTAAAGATATATACATACTTCCGTAGGGCACTGACAGGATTAACCACGCAACCGAAGTTGGCTTCACACAACAGTATCAGTGCTGAAATGTGCTTGTCTGTACACAAACACCAACCTCTCAGACAAGAGAAGCAGGCTACTATTGAAGGCCTCTAAAGCTCCAGTAGGGTTGAAGTGTTGCCATATTTTTCTCCTGCGTAGTTAATCTCCTCAAACAAGAAAAATAGGGTTTTGAGAAAATCTGGTGAGGAAATGACCAACCGGCATACACATTGGCTTACCATCAACAGCTCCGGTTCCACAGAGCGAAAACAAAGCAAATAAAGTTAATTACGCATAGGGAACAGAGTCATTAAAATACGGCCAGAAGGACATCTTCAAAATCATCTATAGACTCAAATTCCAGGCACCTGTACCACAACACTTTTTTTGTGGGTAGTTTGTTAGGGCTAAACCCGGGAACTTCTCTCTGAGCACCGCTACTTATTATCTGGGAGTCAGTTTGATTATAATAACGTGTTTTGGCAACTTTATTATTTTAGCTGTCAATCATTTGTAGACACACAACAACCAATCACAGTGTGAACATGCGACACGCCCCAGCATCGCAGGTTGGCTCATTGTTATTCAGTGCTGCTGTGCTAGGTATTCATTTTCATGAATAACAATGAGCTGGAATGTGGCAGTGCTGGACGGCCATGCTGGCCACGCCTGCACACTACTGCTCCAGTCACTTTGCTGGATACTGGCAGTACTCTGCTACTATAATAACTGGCACTACTGCCACAGCTGGGTGGGTAGCCCTAGTAAGTTGAGGGCAGAACCTAGGCAGCCGCAATACCAGGGTCAGCTAAATAGTTCAGCGGGCAGATAGGCAAGTACATCCATATGTACCAGTGTCAGTGGTGTGGCTGGCATGTGGCATGCATAGTTCTGGCTTTGCTGCTCCTCTGCATGCAGGAACACTAACTGTGCACATGCTTGGCCTCGCTAAGCTAGGCACTGCCGCTTTCTCTTCTGTTACACAGCAAATATGCGATGCACAGATTTGCATGCATGGGCCAGACCCCCGAAACATTGAGACTTACATATGTTAGCATGCAACTGTATTTGGCACTACACTATCAACATGTCATTAGCAGGATAGAGGGACACCCAGCAGAGAGAGGACAATAAAAGCCAGCATCACCATCATTGGTTGCAAAGCCACAGAAAAGGCCACTGCCAAGGAGTAGTTCCTGTGCTACGTGCAGACCTATGGAAGATCTAGTTGCAATGTCTGAGGCATGGGGCTAGGCTATCAAAATGTTGCACTTCTATCTACAGAATCAGGTCAGAGGAAATTGATAATATAAGTGATCACGCCCAGAGAACCAGTAGTAGTTGCAGCTGCAAACCCTAATATGTTGCCACTGTGGGGAGCAGCGGTGAGTTGTGGCAGCAGTGTGCCTAAACTGCCGCCAGATGTTGCACATGCTGCTAGAAAATATTTGGGACCTGGCACTTACTTTTTTCAACTTAAGCACTTCACAGTACCAGCACCATCTCAACATCTCTGCTTTCCATTGAAACACGCCTTCTCAACAGATTCATTAAATCCACAATCACCTGGACAAGAAAGAACCAACACCATCAGTCACAACAAATGAAACAGCACCGTTGAAACCACCTATTCCAACAGTGGCTGCCTTTCATGCCTTCGTAAGCCTTCCAAACCATGGTCAATACCAGCAATTCAGCAGGCTTTACGGAAGACTCTTGCCCCCAATGTCTACAAATCAATAATGAAGAAACCTGGAGCAGTTCCCTCCTTACAAGCCCTTCTCTCAATCCGTCCTTTGAACAAACGGTCATTTTTCACACCTTCCATATAGACTTTGTCAAGCCTCTGCTGAAAAAACCTGACCCCAATGATCCAGCAACTTATAGACAAGTCATTCACTGAGACAATCCTTAAAACGGTTACGTACCAACATGTACAAGAATGCGTTTAAAGCTACAGCCTCCCCCACGAGTCCCAACATGGATTCAGAGAAAGAAGAGGAAGAGAATCCACACTATGCTTGATAGCAAGTGGAGGCCAGCCCATCTAGGGCACTCATTCTGCTAGACATTGTTGCTGCTTATGATTCTATATGCCATGAGATCCCGATAAAACGATTAATGGTCATTGTATTAAAAGGAACCAATTTACACTGGACCACTTAATTTCTTACAAGACTGAAACTACACACATGACCCCTTTCAAGTCATGTCCCAACAACCCCACTTGTGGTGTACCCCAAAAAGCCAGTCTCCTCTCTCACCTTTTCAACAACTACATGACACAGCTTCTGGGACTTACCAATAATTCAGGCCTCTCATGCTAAAACTATGCCGACAATACCCAAATCATCTACAAGCTCAAAATCGGTTACATACAATTTACCAATATTAGCACGTGCTTTGCGTATGTTGACTCATGGATAACGAACAAAATACTGAAATGGAACCCAGCCAAAACTGAGCTTATGATTTGTGGCACCACCCTACCATGTACCTCACAAATGCCTTAATTCAAAGAAATGGGATACTGTCCTCTGCCTACGACAAGGCTCAACCCCTCATACTCTTGATGGACAGACTCCTCTCACTTGAACCCAAGGATAAAGCCATCATACGGTGCCACTTTATTCAGCTCTGAACGATCCGTCACATCATGCCTTACATGATCTTCATGTGCAAGACTATTGCAGTGATCGCACTAGGGGTTTCAAGATCAGACTTCGTCAAGAAGACTCTACATTGGGATGCAAGCTAAACTACTCAAGATATTAGAAACATGGCAGCTTCACTTCTTCGGAGATTAAGACACAAGCACAGCACCCCAGCCCGCCGAGCATTTAGCGGGTTCCCCATTAAACAAAGGCATCATGCCAAAACCCTATGCATATCCCACTGTGATAGCAGCGGCAAAAAAAACACCAGAAGGAAATGTATCCACTGCAGACCATCAAGAACACTGCAATTCAGGTAATAACAGTGCCTAACTTCAGTCTGAACCCCACAGTTAAGCTTTATTCTCCTTCTGCTCAAAGAAATGCTTGAATTGTCTGTCCACATGCCAGTACCCAGAGGAAGACCACCTAACCTTCAGAAGGTCCCTGAAAACCTGGCTACCCACCTGACACCAGCACAAGATGATGATTAATAGATGCCCACTAACAGTAATTGACCGATAAGACCCTCCTATGCATATTTAAAAGTACACACCATGAATTTACACACAAATCATCAGCACCTGACTATGGGAGATAGGACATACTCGGATTCATCTCACCATGACCATTTAAATGGATTCAGGCCAACACTTTGCGAACATGCAATGGCCCAGTAAACAACACACTAGCCAAGGAGTACGGGAGATTGGACTCACTCGGTTCCATAACCCCATCCTCTTCTATCTCAAATTTGACCAGCAAAAACCCTTGCCAATAGATTCTACAACCAAATAATCAACACCAAACCACTATCCTGAACGCAATGGCTCCCGCTCATCCAAGCTTTCACCCTCCCCATATACCCTACTGAAGTCCTCAATTGGCTCCACCTTATGAAACTCACACATCAGCCCCTGGCACATGGTAGCAAGCTGCCTATGAACACAACATACTAACAGTGCAACAACAAGGCTCACCTCTCTAGTCCTAGCACACCCATACACACGTGGGGCTAACTATGCCCTTAAAAGCGCTGACTTGAATGGATCGGTTTTGGGCTCTCCCTTCTGGATGTAACACAAACCCAAGATTTCTTGGCTACCACCCACCTAGAATCACACTGACATTCAGGACTCAGGTATTTGCGGTCTGCAACCCTCAACACTGTTGCATTCACATGTGCCTTTCCCTCTCTCGCACAAAAAACCCTCTCCCGCTTTTCTCCTGGAACCATTTGTCACATGGCCAGCAAAATGTCAGAAGTGCGATACAAGACCCTTTTACATTATAATCCATTAACAATTTAAGACCATGAATCCATCAACCCTATAGTTGAACAACTACTGTGGAAACGCAAGCACCACATGTATATTTTAAATATTGAATTCACCTGATGTTTTAATTTTCCAATATTTATACTGTGCGCGTTACCACAGAAGTGTTCTTCCGGCGTCCGACATTCTCCACAAGGTGACATATTGTGATCCCGCCAGAATGTCAACCAGAGATTAGCCTATGGTGAGGAGAGAGAAGAGTTGGGGTAGGAGCATTAGACAATAAAACAAACATATTCTGAGGGGAAGTGTTCTGACTTGAGTGTCGTGTAGACCGATGAGACCTCCGTCCCCAAGTGACGCACAGGGGAACTAAAAAGAAACCCGCTGTGCGACCTTTGAGGCCACAGGTGGGAGATGACTTCCCAGATCCACGGAACCTCTGGAACACCAATGCTGCTGTCAAAGAGGAACAAGGTTAAGTACCAGGCAGTCACAATACATATTAAGTAAACCAAAGGATCTAAAAGGTCTTACCTATCGGGTGTTAGGAAAACCCAGGAAACCTAGTAGAGGTTCGAGACTCAGATGATGCGGCGGTCCCTGAATAGTAGAACCGTAGGTTAGCGTGGATGTAGGATCAGCCACCTGTAGGAGAGAAGGCGTGACTTGAATTCCCAGAAGGGAAATGGCGTAAGAGTTCAGTGAGGTACCAAGGGATGATCCAAAGACAGGTCAGGATGTAGTCCAAAATCCGGCAACAGGTAAACAGTTCCAAGCAAAGGTACAAAGGGGTATCCGAAGGAGTCCGAGGTAGAGTTCTGTGATCAAAGGGTATCAGTGGAGCAATGCGTAACGCCAAACGGAGTCTGAAGACAGCTGAGAAGCAATGAATGTTCTGTCTCTCAGACCTTTATACTGTGCGTCTCTGGGTCATGTGACGTCTCTGGGTCATGTGACGTCCACCAAGGTCACGTGAGGAACGCCACTCTGGATCACGTGATCGACGTGGAGACGTAACACCGCCCCTTCTGCTGTATGCTCTCCAAGGCAATTGCCAATGCAGAAAGGGTTGCAATCGAGCCCGTACACCATAGCTGGTACGGAGTTTTCGGTCCTTTGGGTTCACCGAATCAGTTGAGCCTCGAACCGTGGAGGGAGATGTTGGGGAAATGTGAGCAGTGTTCTGGTGTGTAGTGGACTGGTGTGTAGTGGACTGGTGTGCAGAGGATCGCCTAACATAGCCCCCCCCAATGGCCCACGACCCCGTTGGCAGGACGGATGATCCTTATGGAAGCGGGCTACCAACCGAGGGGCGTCTAGATCCAAGGCGGAAACCCAAGAACGCTCCTCCGGGCCATAACCCTTCCAATCCACTAGATACTCGAGCCTACCCCTAAACCATCGGGACCCCAAAATGGCCGACACCTCAAAGACATCAGGAGAGGCCAGGGACACTGGCGCAACAGGGGCTCGGAGAGGGACAGAATCGGGACAAGGCTTGAGGAGGGAGACATGGAATACAGGATGGATACGCCAAGAACTAGGAAGCACTAGACGAAAAGCCACCGGGTTCACAACCTGAGAGATCACATACGGGCCGACAAAGCGAGGCAGCAATTTCCGGCAACCCACTAGGCGAAGATGACGTGAAGACAACCAGACCCTAGAACCCACCACCAAAGGAGGAGCAGCCAGACGTTTGCCATCCACACGGGCCTTCATAGAAGCCTTTGCTTCAGTGAGATGGACCACAGTACTAGCATGTACAGCAGACAGATCCCTACGACATGTTGTGGCTGCAGGATTCGAAGAAATAGAAGCATCAGGGACCGGCAAGACCTTGGGATGTTGGCCGTAGAGGGCGTAGAAAGGCGAATAACCCGTAGCTGAATGAGCCGCGTTATTGTATGCGAACTCCGCAAGCCGTAAAGCGGCCAACCAGGAGGTCTGGTGTTGCAAAATAAGGCAGCGAAGATACTGCTCCATGGATTGATTCGTCCTTTCAGTCTGCCCATCAGTCTCAGGATGATAGGCCGAAGAATACCTGGTATCAATGCCCAACAATTTAGTCAACGACCTCCAAAATTGAGAGGTGAACTGTGATCCCCGATCGGATATAATGACCGAAGGGAGTCCAAATAACATGAATACGTGTTCAAAAAACAAGTCCGCCAAGGCCGGAGCCGAAGGAATACCTTTACAAGGAACAAAACGAGCCATTTTTGTGAACGTGTCCACCACTACCCAGATGGAGTCAAAACCTTGTGACTTGGGGAGATCGGTAACGAAATCCATAGACAGTGTATGCCAAGGTCTGGGAGGTACCGGAAGCGGAAGAAGTAACCCCACCGGTCGGCCTCTCCAATGTTTAGCCTGAGCACACACTGCGCACGAATTGACATAACACTCCACATCGCGCTTCATAGAGGGCCACCAACACCAGCGCTTGAGAAGATCTAAAGTGCGCTCCTGACCGGGATGGGCATTAAAAGGAGCATCATGAGACCACTCAAGGGCCAGATTACGAGTGTCAGGTGTGGGAAGAAACAGGCGTTCATGCACGAAAGGCAAACCATCAGAATACACGGGGTCCCATTCTCGCAACTGTTCGGAATGAATGCTAGTCCAGGATCGGACCGAGTCTAATAATGACAATGAGGGCGTACAGAGACAAATTACATGACTCTTTCCGAGAACAGTGTCAGGGAAGGTTGGCAACTCGACCCCACCCGGGGAACGTGACAAGGCGTCTGCTTTACCATGTGATGTTCCAGGACGATGCATAATATGAAAATCAAATGAAGAAAAGAAAAGATGCCACCGAACCTGTCTGCTATTAATGCACTTCAATGAAGCCAGATCCTGTAAATTTCGATGATCTGAGTATACAGTGATCGGATGTTTAGCCCCCAGAAGATGATGGCGCCAAACACGAAAGGCGTCCATGACAGCCAGGAGTTCCTTCTCCGTAACGGTGTAGTGAGTTTCAGTACTGGAGAACTTACGGGAATGGTATGCCACTGGGTGTAATTTGCCTGTTGTAGGACATGACTGAGACAATACCGCACCGAGAGCAAAAGAAGAGGCATCCGCCTCAACTATGAACGGGAGCTCAGGATTGGGGTGCTGGAGCACCGGTGCGGTAGTGAAAGCGGTTTTCAAGGCCTCAAAAGCCTCCTGATGTTCCCTTTGCCAACGATAAGGTACCTGAGGGCTGGTCAGGGCCGTGAGTGGGGCAACGATTGTGGAAAAGGAGGAAATGAAGCGCCTATAAAAGTTGGCGAAGCCCAAAAAGGCCTGCAAGGACTTGAGTGCTTGAGGTACTGGCCACTCTAAGACTGCTTTGACCTTGGATTCGTTCATGGATAACGCTCCCGGAGTAATGTGAAATCCCAGAAACTCAACAGACGTTTTGTGAAACTGGCATTTCTCAGGTTTAGCAAATAAGGAATGTTCTCTGAGACGGGATAGTACTTCTCGGACATGTTCTACATGGTCATCAAGATTACGGGAAAAGATCAAGATGTCGTCCAAGTACACAACCATGTATACATCCAGAATATCCCTGAATATGTCATTCATAAAGCGTTGGAATGTGGCCGGGGCATTACACAGACCGAAGGGCATGACTAGGTATTCATACAAGCCGTAACGAGTACAGAAAGCAGTTTTCCACTCATCCCCTTCGCGAACGAGCACTAGATTGTATGCGCCGCGCAGATCAAGCTTGGTGAAAACAGAAGCATGTGATAAGTGGTCCAGAAGGGGTGTGATTAACGGAATTGGATATCTATCTTTTTTTGTGATGGCATTAAGACGCCGATAATCCACACAAGGACGTAAATCCCCCTCTTTCTTAGGTACAAAAAATATAGGGCTTGCAGCTGGTGAAGTAGAGGGGCGGATATGTCCTAAACGAAGGGCGTTCTGTACATACTCTTTCAATGCTTGTTCCTCCGAAGGAGATAAAGAATAAATCCTGCCCGAAGGAATGGTGGAATCAGGGATTAATTCGATTGGGCAGTCGTATGGTCTATGTGGAGGAAGTACCTCGGAAGAGCCACGATCAAAAACTGATTCGAATGCTTTGTACTCAGATGGAATCCCAGACACCAACCCCCCAACGGTATGAGGATTCACAAGCTCAGAACCATCAACACTCAGCGTGAGTTGAGCTAAGGATCCCAAGGCCCGAGAAGGGGTATCAGTCGTTTGATGGGTCGGGAGACAATAATTCTGACAGATCTCGGATTCGAAGAGCACAGTGCCTGATTGCCAATTAATCAGCGGATTGTGTTCACGTAACCATGGTATCCCTAATATGATACCGAATTGAGGTGTGGTGATTAAGTCAAAACTTAATGTCTCTGTGTGAATATCTTGTATGGTCAACAAGAGAGGTGCAGTTTGGTGTCTAACAGGACCAGAAACTAACGCAGAGCCATCTACGGCTTGAACTGGTTCAGGTCGGGATTTCACCACTAAAGGTAGATTGAGGGAATAGGCTAAAGCAATGTCTATGTAATTTCCAGTAGCACCTGAATCAATGATGATTGTGACTGCATGAAGAAGGCCTGTAGAGGGACACAGAGTAGCTTTTACAGAAACGGGTTGAACACGAGCAAAGGCAAGAGGGGTACCCGGAGATGGAGACGGAACACTCAACCTGCTCTCCGGATCTAAGGTCGAGCTGTCCGAAAAAAGTGGCTCTTCTTGGGACGTCGAGGACACTCTTTCACATAATGTCCCGTGGTGCCACAATAAAAGCATGCATCAACCACCCTTCTACGTTCCCTCTCAGATGTAGTAATAGGGCTACGTAACCCTCCCACTTGCATAGGTTCTTCCGTACTGGAAGCAGGAGTACTGGCAAGCGTAGGATGGGAAGAAACCCCCAACTCGGCTCTACGCTCCGATCGCCGTGCATCTACTTGCAGGGCAAGATCAACTAGTTCCTGATACTGAGTGGGCATAGAAGGGATCACTGCTAAAGCATCTTTCATTATGTTACTCAACCCTCTATAAAAGACAACTGCCCGCTTGCTTTCTGGCCATGATGTTTCAGCAACTAATTGATTGAACCGGGTGATGTATTCTATCGAAGTCCTTCTACCCTGAGTTAGTTCTAACAACTCCAAATCCCTAGACTGTGCCTTGTGTCGGGTATCAAATACTCGAGACATTTCTAGAACCAACAGATCAAAATCATAAAGGACTGGGTTATTATTCTCCAACAGAGGATTAGCCCAAGCGGCAGCTGTCCCGGCTAAGTGGGAAAGGGCAAAGGTGGCTTTAGCAGTGGAAGTAGGAAAGGCCAAAGGTCTGCACAAGAAATGTAACTTGCACTGATTAATGAAGGTCCTGAATTTCTTGGGGTCACCTTGATAACGTTCAGGAGTGGCCAGGGGGGAAGGGGTTGGGAGGATCACCGGAGTTGGGACTGTAGTATAAACCAAGGGAGGAGGTGTGGTTGAGGAGCTAGCATCTCCGAACTCAGGGTCTGCAGGAAGGGCATGCTGAACACTCTGTATGGAGTCTAACCTTTGGTGGATCGCCGTATTAGCGGCGGCCATGTCTGTCCTTAATACTGTAATCGCCTGGACTAAAGCAGCTATGGGTTCTTCCGTGGATCCCTGCATTGTCTAACATGACTAAACGGCTTCTCAGTCTGTTCTGACTTGAGTGTCGTGTAGACCGATGAGACCTCCGTCCCCAAGTGACGCACAGGGGAACTAAAAAGAAACCCGCTGTGCGACCTTTGAGGCCACAGGTGGGAGATGACTTCCCAGACCCACGGAACCTCTGGAACACCGATGCTGCTGTCAAAGAGGAACGAGGTTAAGTACCAGGCAATCACTATACATATTAAGTAAACCAAAGGATCTAAAAGGTCTTACCTATCGGGTGTTAGGAAAACCCAGGAAACCTAGTAGAGGTTCGAGACTCAGATGATGCGGCGGTCGCTGAATAGTAGAACCGTAAGTTAGCGTGGATGTAGGATCAGCCACCTGTAGGAGAGAAGGCGTGACTTGAATTCCCAGAAGGGAAATGGCGTAAGAGTTCAGTGAGGTACCAAGGGATGATCCAAAGACAGGTCAGGATGTAGTCCAAAATCCGGCAACAGGTAAACAGTTCCAAGCAAAGGTACAAAGGGGTATCCGAAGGAGTCCGAGGTAGATTTCCGTGATCAAAGGGTATCAGTGGAGCAATGCGTAACGCCAAACAGAGTCTGAAGACAGCTGAGAAGCAATGAATGTTCTGTCTCTCAGACCTTTATACTGTGCGTCTCTGGGTCATGTGACGTCTCTGGGTCATGTGACGTCCACCAAGGTCACGTGAGGAACGCCACTCTGGATCACGTGATCGACGTGGAGACGTAACACCGCCCCTTCTGCTGTATGCTCTCCAAGGCAATTGCCAATGCAGAAAGGGTTGCAATCGAGCCCGTACACCATAGCTGGTACGGAGTTTTCGGTCCTTTGGGTTCACCGAATCAGTTGAGCCTCGAACCGTGGAGGGAGATGTTGGGGAAATGTGAGCAGTGTTCTGGTGTGTAGTGGACTGGTGTGTAGTGGACTGGTGTGCAGAGGATCGCCTAACAGGAAGGCAGTTGAGAAGAGGGGAATATGGATATGATTATGGTAGTAGGGATACAAGTTCCTTAACTGTGATTGGTTATCTGCAGGCATGTGAGAGAGAGTCTAAAGAATGTACAGCTTGATTTAGAGGCAATAGCTAGACCCAGAGGTGCAGGTTACTCTATGTAGTTGGCGTTGACTTGATAAGTTATTTATAAGGCGCTTAATACTCATAGGTTTCTAAGCGTGGACCCGGGGTTCAAACCTGTGTTGCTCGCGTCGTCTTGCTTCCAAGGCGAGCTCGTTGCCGCTGAGCTATCCTCCCGAGAGATTACTAGATGTAGTTGGCGAGTGGTTGTGTGATGGACTTGAGATGTACTCAAGTTGGCCCCACTGGTGTTAGAAGTAGAAGTACACAACATAAGCACTCGTATTCATGTTTTTGCAGGGTAAATACAGACACTTCCCGCGAACCTAATGGAATAAAGGTTACTTCTGCTTCTATCCGTGGGGTTCTTTCAGAACAGATCTTCTCTTGCTTCTTCCTTCATTTCCCCACTGCTGGCAGGAATTAGGTCAAACAGAAAATGTGCCACTTCATTACCTTTCCTGGATACCTGCATTCTGCTCTCCACTGCTGCAGGTCAAATGTATTTAGATCGCATTCTTGCCTTCTCATTTAACACCACCAACTCTAGATTCTCTCTTTATCAGTGCATCATAAACAGGCATTGACAAATCAAGTAGCACTGGGTTCATTAAATGTCACTTACAGTGTCAGACTTCCATCTACGGAACTCATATGTCCATCGACATCCTTCAATGCAGATGCACTGGCTTCACAGGCCAGTTACACTAGTGAAGTCAACCTAGAGCCAGACTATGTCAAGGTTCAGCGTTATAGCCAGGTGCAGCCTCATATGCATTGCGTACTCATCACATGCGCAGGTTCAGCCCATAAAACAGATACAGTATCGCATGCTAGGTACAGTCCCACATGCTAGTGTAATCCCATCAAATGCCAGATTTTGCCATTGTATGCCTAGGTATTCACATTACAGGCCAAAAAGCAGGCTTCTTCGTGCGGTACAGATGCTCACAGAACCACATTTTCTACAAACATCTAACTTGCAACAGAAGACCGCACAGGATCCCCTACCACAGAATGTACTCTTCCTCACTCAGTGCAAGAAAACGAGTCCCTGTGATGCAATGGCGGTACTCCATGTTACACAATTCATTCTACCTCGCTGACCTCTGACTAGCCCGGGCCCAAGTCAGGCATGGTTATCTTCTGGTGCAGGGCTGGGATCCTGGCGGGGTTGAACCCCGGGCAAGGTAGGTCTTCAGTAAAGACAAAGGTGGAAGCAGGGCTGGGCTGAAATGTGTACAAGCATGAGATCTGAACCTGACTCCAAGTAGAGCTGGTCTGGGCGATGGGCGCATTTTCGCCTAGGTAGAGTTTTGGGTACGGATGTACTGTAGGCTGGGTTGAACTGGGCTTTGGGGACGGCTTCAAGCTATGCTGCATGTGTCATCTCTGGACGAGGCAGGGGCCTAGACTGTGCTATGTTGTTTATAAAGCTGCCATCTGGACAGGCTGATCTCCAGGCAATGCTTTTTTCTGGGCAAGGCAGGGGTTGAGGTAAGTTTAAGGGCTGGGCTGGGTTGGACTCTCATCAGGAATGAGTTCCGGCCAGTGATGGGATCAGAACAGACCTTTTCTGATTCTGTGCAGCTTTAGCCTATGGAATGGATTCCACGTGATGCTTGGTTGGGCTGAGTTCTGGGGAAGGCCAAGAGCTTTACACAAAGCTATGATGGACAATATGCAAAGATGATTTTAAGCTTTTCATCTTGTTTTTGCTCTAAATAGAGCTGGGCTGACTCTGGGCAGGACCGAGGAGCTTCATCAGTGTTCTTACATGCTTTCACATGGCTCTAAGCAGAGCTGGGATCTAGACATGGCTGGTCCCTGGCCCGGGCTTGAGAATGAGCGGCTCTTTATTTATTTATTTAATATATTATAAAGTGCCTAGACAAGGGCTGTAAGCATAATAGCGCTACGACAGGATGAATAGACAAGGATATAACATAAAGAACCAAAGGGAATAGTTGCTTAACCCAGGAAGACTGGTATCATCAAACAAAATCGATGACAGCGTACAGTTTTCAGATCTGGTTTGAATGTCGCAAAGATAGAACAAGCTCTTAAATCTGTGGGCAGGGAGTTCCAACATCTGGGAGCAAAGTCGGAAAAGGATCCTCGAGTAACTATGGTTAGTTTAGATTTTGCGATTTGGAGTAAATGAGAATTATCTGATCTGAGGACTCTCCAATCTGGAACCAAGGAAGTCTTGTGGCCAGGTAACTGGGGCTCCTACCATAAAAGAACTTATGAGTATTACAGAGCATTCTAAAAGAAACTCTATTATCAACGGGGAGCCAGTGCAGAGCCCTTCTTGCAGCTGAGACGTGATTGTATCTATGCACTCCCTGAACAACGCGAATTGCGCTATTCTGAATCACCTGTAAGCAAACCATTTCGCCTTTCCCAATGCCCTGGAGGAGACTTGCACAGTAGTCCAGACTCACCCCAATAATCACCCTTGCGATGGTGGCACAGTAAGCAGGGTTAAGAAAGGGCCTAAATTGCGCGAGGAGTTTGAAGTAATATGCGGAGCTGGAGACAAGGCTGTTGATGTGCGCCTTCATATTCAGTTCCTGATCTAGTATAACACCCAGTGTTTTGATTGTGGGTAATGTGGCAATGGTACAGCCTGCGATCTGAAACAGCTGATACTCATTGCCAAGCTTCCAAAGTTGAGACACTGTACCAGTAATCATAAGCTCTCTCTTAGTGTTGTTAAGCGCAAGACCATTGTCCACCTCCCTAGGACTCAATCCGGTTGTAAATTATATTAACAGTTATGGTATCTTTTTCGTGATCTCTGATCTGCATTTCATCAGCATAGTTTGCATAAACCACTCCTTCTGCTGCATCCAGCATCTCAAAAAGAGGAATTGTGAAGATGTTAAAAAGTGTAGGTGAAACACACGATCCCTGTGGTTCTCCACACGTGACCAGGTATTCAGCTGCAATAGCATCATCAGAAAATACTTTGGCTTTTCGGTCAGAGAGAAAAGAGCTGTTCCACTTAGCTGCCTCAGCAAAAGAATACACCCAATTCTGTAATCTGGGAACAAGTATCGAATGGCCCACCAATTTAAATGCAGAGGACAAACCAGAGCATCAGAAGTACTGCGCTCCCTTTTTCAAAATAATGCCAAATATTTGCCTTGAGATCCAACAGGGTGGACACAGTACTGTGAGCTCTCCTAAAGCCCAATTGTGTGTGACCAAGTATGTTATGTGTGTCGAAGTATTCTTGGGTCTGAGTATACGCCAGCTTACCAAGAATCTTTAACAAAAAAGGTTTGTTGGTAATAGGGCAATAGTTTTCTGGTCGGGGAAGGTCCAGGGAGGGTTTCTTCAGCAATGGAGAAATCCATGCCTATTTGATATAAGGTGGGACGATATTTTCCTGAAACAAGCAGTTGACGTATTTTGTGATTATTGGTATCAACTGCAGAGCACAGGCCTTGACAACCGAGGCAAGGCAAATGTCCCACTTAAAGAATGTAGGTTTCAATTTAATCAAAACCTTTGATATTTCTGATTCTCTATCAGCCCTAAAAGTAAACAGGGGAATCACAGCGGATGGTAGCCGGCTTTCTTTAACCACCCTAGGCTTGTCCCTGATGATATGTTTTGTGGTACATTCTCTTTGATTATCTCAGACATTTGTATCATAGCATCCTGGATCGTAGCACACCATTTTGTGTCTTTGATGACAACATTCGAAATGGGAAAGGGGTTTTTGAGCACTTTTAGAATTGTAAAGAGCTCTCTAGTGTTGGAAGAGCATTATCAATTCTATTATCATAAGAGAGTTGTTTTGCTTCACAGATAGCAATTTTGTGAGCTTTAGCGGCAATGGTATATTTGGCTTTATTTTCAAATGATTGTTTTTTTTTCCATCGCTGTAATGCTCTATTCTTGACTGTTTTCAGTTTTTGTATCTCAGCTGAGTACCATACTTTCGATGGTATTTCCTTTGCCAGATGCGTTTTCTTAGGTGCCAGACAGTTCACTGCGTTGATCATAATTTTATGATAGGCTTCTGTTAGGTTATTCAAGTTATTAAGGGTGGGCAGGTTATCCAAAATGGATGCAAAGAGTGCAGCCAAAGCAGGGGCGGATAACTTGCTCACATTTCTGTATTTGGCCCAGCATTTTATTCCTCTGATTTTGGTGGGTTGAACGACACAAGGAAGGTTGAAATCGACAAAATAGTAGTCTGACCATGGACAGGGGGAAACCATAATGTAATTTAAGCCAAAATGATGCTCGGCAAGCGAATCCAGCATTCTGCCCTTATTATGCGCCACTGTTTTGATGTCTTGGGAGAAGCCGAGATAGGCCAGAGTGGATTTTACGATACTGGCCATGCTGTCTGTTGGGTCTGTCAGCCCTAGATTCAGATCCCCCAGAATAATCACTTTAGAAGATGTTTTGAGAAGAGAGAGAATCACATCACTTAGATGGAGGAGAAAATCTGGCATTTTACCCGATGGTCGATACACCAAAATGATGTTAATATTTGTATTGGGATTAACAGAGAGTTTTGCTAATAGGATTTCACAATTCACTAAAACAATGCCATCAATTTAGTGGACTTGCAGTGAGGCCTCATAAATCAAGGCTACCCCCAATCCTTGAGCCGATTTGCGATCTGTACTGAGTATTTTGTATCGTATGGGCATGGCCAGGGAGAGTGAGGGTCCTGCTGCTGCATGAAGCCATGTCTCGGTGACAGCACAGATGTCAATTTTGTGGTCCAGAATGTAATCCGCCACATCTGCAGCATGTCTGACCAAGTAGCATGTATTAATCAGCATGCATTTAAGGGTTTGGGGTCTCTTGAATGGAGATCAGGGGGTCATTTTGTACTAGGTGGATTTAGGGATTTGTCCAATGGAGAGGACATGTTCTGATCGTAGCAGCAATATTAGTAAGCAAGTCCATCCCTTTGTTCTGTAAAATGGTCAGATCTATGGGCTGGCCGGTATCCAAGTGACAGTTTATCACCAGCAAAGTGAGATTTCATGATGCAACTTGACCTCTCTTAGTCTTAGTTGGGCTCTTGATAGGGCTGGGCTTCAGACTAGGTCACACCATAACCTAAACTGGGCTATGCTCCAGATTCAGCACTTGACTGAGCTCATAGCCTGATATTTTAGTCCAGGAACTGCCCAACTTGAGCTTACCTATTAAAACAATAATGAACATATTACTTATTGATTTATAAAAATGACAGGGAAAGCAATGCATGTTTGCCACACAATTGCGTACACCATTTTTAACATTGATTTACAGTGTGCAGGAGCAGTGTCCTTAACAATGGTTGAGAGGATGTAGCTATAAGACCTGATAATGCAGGGGTGGTAGAAACATGCACCAGGGGCAAGGACAGTAGAGCTTGATATAGGAATGGGATAGTGAAGGAAGTGCTATGTTTACGATGATGGGGTGACGGATAAGTGTTGTGGGGTTGTCGTAGAGAGGTGGGGGAGAGGAGAACATGGAGATGTGGTGGCGTATAATGCTATGAAAGTGGAAAGAGGTTGGATTTAAATAGTGATAAAGTCAGAGTAGTGCAGAGGAGAGGAAGATCATTTTAAAGTAAAGGAGCGAGGAGAGGGAGAGAGCAGAAATGAGAGCACTGCAAGGGGCATGAGAGATGGCAAGGAGGTGAGCCAAGGATGATCGTTGGGAGCGAGTGGGGTGTAGAGAATGAGATGGTGTTAGAAACCTGAAAGTGTCTCCCTAACCTTGGGAAAGTTACTTGAAAGTACTGTCCCCAGGGATCTGTCATCGAGGTGGCCAGGACACGGCCATCGCTATTGGATCCAGTTTCTAGGGGTGGACCATTGAGGTATGATCACCTGGATGGGGGGTCCTGGGGAATGGGAGTGGAACAGTGATGGGAGAGATGCAGTATCCCCTGTCTTTCAACACCTTTTCCCCTTCCTACCACGTATGATATTCAAAAGCACTGCCTCCCCCCCTTTTCCGACACAAATACTTTCGCACAACACAAAACACAACGGACTAACACCAGAGCCATTTACGTGACATGGCCCAATACAAGGGTCAGGCAAAGTCAGGCAATTGACCAGAATCTCTCACACCTGATGGCCCTTTCCCTTTCCCACAAGGATAAAAGGTGGAGCACGAGAGCACAGGACAAGCAAGGCAGACCGCACGACGTGAGAGCTAACTCAACATAGCAGTTCAAAAGGAGGGGAAAGATTGCTAATAACGAGAGGGTGACAAGGGGAGAAGTGACCTTACCCTTTTCTATCAAGGCCCGCGAAAGCTCAGCAGATGGAAACATAAGACCGCGATCAAAGGCCAGCGTGTGTTGCAGCAGATGTCAATCGTACACAAGACCCTCCTCTGCTGATAACCAAGCCGGGGCGAGACGCTTGTCTCAGTAGTTCCCCATCTTGAATCGAAGAAGAAGAAAGCCAAGCAGTTCATCACAGCCGGTGAGTCAAGGGCAGAGTCGATAAGAAACCGGCTGTGTTGAACAAAAAGTAGCCAACAGATAATTTGAACTTTGGAAAGCTGAAAGGAACTATTGAGAAAGTGGGGAAAAGCCTGCAACAGAGGCCTCCGGCACCATGTGGGTGCTCATGCAGAAATCTCTGAGCGATTACCTGCAGGTTGAGACTACCATAACTAGAAGGCCTTGTGAAGAGGTGAAGAGAGGTCAAAGTGGTCATACAGGGGTCTTGTAAAATCCTCTGTGCCGTCGAAAGTCTTTCACTGACAGATGATTGTGAAGAAGGGAAATTAATCCTGCATGGTGAAATCAGAAAATTGGCTAGAGTGAACCCGGCGGAGGAATGCTAACAAGAAGGGGCAAAGTCTAAAGTTCTATAGTAAACTGTTTGGTAAAAGTTGGAGAGAGTGAACCCGGCAGAGGGAAGCCGACCACCAAGGGTAAAGCCTGATGAACTGTTTAAAACGACATTGAATATTTGTGAATGCAAAATCGGCGGAAGTGAATTTCTCCCCTTGTCAGTTGGGTCCGAGCCCGACCGAGGGAAATCCAGGGGTGAAGGCCTTCACCCAAAGTTCATTGAGAAAAGAAACTGTTTAGTTGTTTTGTGGAATACGACTGTATTAGGGGTCTGCGCCCAGAAGAGGGGGATCCAGGGGTGAAGTCGTCACACAAACTATATGTGGAACAGAACTTTGTGTTTGTTAAATGCATCAGGCCCTCGAAGGCAAGAGACTTTTATTGAAAGGAGACTTTAACCGTCGAAGAACCTTATAGCTGATACGGAAATGTTGGCTCGTACTGAGAAGGCTCGAGTGTGTGCTGTGCTCCAAGGTCCCACCTTGTCCCGTGCTGAAAATGTGGGGAAGGGAGACACCTGGCAATCACATCCTGACTTATTATTTATGAACACTTATTTCTTTATTGAAAACCCTATCCCACACTCTTTTTGTAATTAGTTGTAAGGAATTGGCATTAGGCTTTTTAATATAGGCCTTTTTATTTTGACACAACGTCATGAGGACTGCCTTATTTTCAATTGATGGTCTTGCTTGCTCCCATCTTAGATTTATGTTTAGGTTCGATGTTTTTCTACCCTGCATTTACAGTTTAATAAACACCCTTGAACAGTAATCACTTTGCCTGTCTTTACTGTTGCCACCAGGAGTTCCTTACAGACGGGCCAATATGAAGGGTTGGCGCAAGTCTGTGTAAAGTTTTGAAGATGATGAGAATGAGTTTATACTTTTCCCTCTGTCGCATAGATTAACCAGCCTCACAAACGATGGGCTGGGGAGGTGGAGGTGAAGCGGGAAAGGTTGAAGAGTTACGGAAAGCAAACTTGAGGGCTTTGTTGAGAGGTGAAAAAGCATAGTTGGAAAGGTAATCGGGTAGACTGGCACAGTAGTCAGATCGAGGGACTACTAAAGAGGTGATTAGAGGCTAAGTAGTGTTGAAGGGATGAAGATGTCTTATTTTTCTGATGTTGAGGAGGTTGAGTGGCAGCAGTGGCTGATTTGGAAAGTGAGAGTAAGAAACTGTGAGATGGGTCAAAGATTTATTTATTTATTTAAACATTTGTATAGCGCAAATACCACTGACCCTGAGGCTTAAGGGCACTGACAAACATATAGCGTACACGGGTTAAACAGGCAAGCAGAGGAGAGGAGAAAAAGGTGGACAAGCAGTCGGGGAGCCACCAGGTGATTAATTAAATAGGTCTGTCTTCAGTTCCTTTCTGAAAACACGACTGGAGTTTTCCACTCTCAGTTTCAAGGGAAGATTGTTCCAAGCCAGGGGGGCTGCAGAGAAAAAGGCACAGGCCTTAGTCTGTGATAGTCTACATGCCGGGATAATGAGCTGGGATTGATTATTGGATCTGAGATTATGTTTACTCACCTTAGGCCTTAGTTGCTCACTAAGATAGGTGGGGCCAGAATTGTTCAGACAATTGAAATAGATAGGAGCTGAAAGAGAATTTGTTCTTTAATAGGGAGCCAATGAAGTTCCCTTCTAGCCATAGAGATATGGTCTGACTTTTTCTTGTCCAGAACAACCCTAACAGCGTTGTTCTGCACCACCTGCATCTATTCAGTTTGCAATTTGGGAGACCGGTCAACAGGCTGCTACAATAGTCTATCCTGGAGCTTATCAGAGCTCTTGCTAGCGTTTCCCTACTAGTTTGTGAGAGGAAAGGGCAGGCATGCAAAAGCAATTTAATATAATAGGAGGACGAGGCCACAAGCTACCAACCTGTGCTTTCATCTTAAGATTACTGACAAGATAGATGCCCAAAGTCTTGACTTTTTTCTTGACCACTATAACACATTCATCAATAACCTGTTTGGAGTATTGGTCTTCAAGTTTACGAAGCTTGTGATCAGTACCTACAAGCATAAGTTCTGTCTTGCTTGTGTTAAGAGCCAATCCGTTGGAGCACATCCAACTTTGGATGAACAGGTAAATGCTGTTGATGTTAATTTCATCATCCAAAAAGACACCAGTGATAAATATAATGCACTGGGTACCAAGGTTCCGAGCAGATGCAGAGTAGGGAAGGTGGACAGTAGAGAAGAATAGAAGACCAGGAGGGCCTCTTGGACATCTTATTTTGCTAGAGAGTCTTGGGGTATGGATCCCCAGAAAGCCCACATCTAGCTTTAATGTGGAAATTACTGCTTTCTAAAGAAACCATGAAAGGGGAGGGGGAGATACAAGAGATGAGTTTGACATTATTGTTTTTTCAGCCAGTTTTGTTTTGAGAACTCTTGTCATATCAGTACTGACATACAGTGCATCGTAGTGTTAGGGGGTAGGTAGCCTGCCTTCCTTGGAACTGAGATGTTACCTTTGACTTTTGGGAATTTCGAATTTTTGAAACTGGGGGTGGATCTATAGACTTGCTTTGCACTGACACTCACTACACAGTTGTCCCTCCCCTACAAGTGCGACCAAAGCATCCCTTACACAGCCGTTACATTCCTAGATCATTCCAACCCCCCCACAGTTGCTTTAGAGTGATCTGTTTTTTATATGTTCCATATACACTCCCTCCCGGCACTTTACTTGTACATATCACAAGTATAAACTGGTCAAAAATACGTAATCTTGTCTTGGTCTCATTTCAGCTCTCAGTAATCTTCATGACATATACTACACCTTCACAAAACATGCCAAATGTGTCCACCCCTTTTGTATCTGTTGTTCATTTCACCTTCACGGAATGCCTCAAATGAACAGCAATCATATTGCCTTTCTTGTAGTATTTACTTTCTGCCTCAAATATTCCTCATATAGCATTCCTCACGCGCATCAGTAATTCTCCAAACAGTATAATATTGTTTTTTCTTCCCCAAATACTACAAAAGGAACTAATCCCATCATAGAACGAATGAAAAGAAAAAACTATAACCTGTAACTCTCTCATCTAACTCTGGCTCCTAATGTCTGTTCTTCTCCACATCAACCTGGATTCTGTTCTTATTCATGCAGTCTCAGCATTCAACACTCGCATTACTCTCAGTGTAGTGCATAGAGGTTTTTGCATTCTTAACATCACTTTTTCTTATAGAAAGTTCTCCATCGCCGCAGAGGTTAACTTTGCTCTATTATGTATAATGTTCTTAGATGAATATCCTTCTCTCTGAAACTATTTCTCAAGGAATGATATTACTGTACTCGTCTTCATTTATTGCAGCTTTCAAAAGTACCTCCTCCCATTGGGCATATATATCCGTCAACACAATCATACAATTCCAAGGGTGGCTGGTTCATAATGGGCTTTGGGATGCAGCCCCTCCCATTACACACCAGCTGTCACTCATGCTATTTGCAGGGACAGAAGCCCTGCAGATCCTCATTTGTGGGTCTGGCACAAGTAGAGGCATGCAATGCATCTGTCCCTGCAGCCAGCAGAGAGAGCAGGGGCCCTAGAAAGCTACAACGGTGTATATTTGAATGTCGCTCTCATGTTTTTCTATGGCCTGTGTTGGGAAGGGCACTCAGGGTGAGAACTGTCAATCAACTTACCTCTGTGCTGTCTGTTTCTGCGTGGGCCAATGCAAGAAGAAGCAAGCTGAGGGTCTAGGCACGGGACCATGCTTCAAGAAACGGTAAGTAGATTCTTTAAAAAAAAACCTGTTTGGGATACAGGCTTGTCTGTGTGAATGTGAGCCCATGCATGCACGTCTTGTGGGAATGTGCGACTGTGTGAGAAGAGCCAGGGCTGATAAGCCAGCATGGACTTCTCTTCTCACAATTGCATTACTCCCATTATTGGCAACGCCAGCATGTGTGCGTTCTCACATGGCACTACTGGCAATGGTTGGCACAGCATTGGCATGTCTTCTTTAAGTGGCTTTACTGGTTTTATAGGCAAAGGCAACATGAGTATGTTCTGCTGTGGCATTACTGGCATTATGGACAAACTCTACATGAGTGTGTGCTTACGTGGCACTTATAGCATATATGTGCTATATGTTGCACAGCCAGTGGGACCTTCTCTTATTAGACCAGCAATTCGGCTATTATTGGGCACAGTCAGAATGAATATATTCTTTCAGGGAGCTTTGAGAAGCTCAGACACCAAACTTCCCTGGAAGATGTTACACCAACAGATTGTGAGCACCAAGACACACCCATTCCTATCCTGCAAAACCTCCTGCCCAGACACGACAGGATCTGCACCGAGGGTGCTCTTGTGCTGAAACAGTGAGACACCCCATTTACCTGGGTGCCATTACACCAAGTGATTGACCACTTTAATACCTGGCCAATCAGAGCATGCAAAACCTCCTGCGTGGACCTGTCAGCATCCGGTTAAGTCCATTGTAAGGGGGCTGTTGAGCTATTTGACTGTATGGAGGTGTGATACAACTATGACATGGTGACAACTTTTTTCATTGGAATCTCTTTCGTAAGATATCCCAGTGGGCGTATAGGGTCAATAACACTTCTTTTTGCAAAAAGCATAAACGCTGAGAAGACAAGTTGTCTTCTCCCCACTGAGCTGTGGGATATGTAGACTGAAGTATGTCATTCAGACACACAATTTCCAGGTCAGGCCATTCAACTGTCGTAGCCGCTTTAGTGCCCTAGGTGGTTCTGTGGAATGATTGAAAGACCAGGGCCCCCTGGAGTTTGATGTCCCATCCTCGAAACACGTGTTTCTTTTATTCTTTACATTCACTTGGCCAACTCTACAGACTGAAACCAATAACCAAGTCCCTTGACGTTCTTAGTCTCCGTATTTGACTGTAGTGCCATTGTGAAGAGACTAGCGGCCTAGAGCGACTTGGATTGTGGTTTGCTTTGTTGTAAACATTTCTATTTACTGCAAGCAGTTGCTTATGGATGATTAAGGAGCCGAAGGAGGGTCCGAAATCCAGGTTTTTATCAGTTCAGAACCTCTGTATTTGATGTTTGATAAGCAGGGCGTGGCAAATAGTGCATTTTAACAAAATTGCATAACAAACTGTGACAAATGTCTTATTGATTAAAAATAAAAAGTGTGATGTTGTTCTGTAATATTTTCTTTTTTGCATTTAGTGTAATTTTAAGCAGATATTTATTTGAGATTTCGTGTATGTAATTGAAACCAGTTTTTAAGAATGACAAAAAGAAAATCAACCTCAAGCATATTCCTTCAAGCTTCTCCCCAAAAAAGTCTGCAAAGATTTCAGCTCTGTCAATTAAGCTGACATAATGATAGAAGAAATAGAAGTTGTATAAAATGATATGGGAGGAAAGGTGGTTAATTGCAAACAACATAGCGTGCGTTGATAATAGATCTGATAACAATTAATTATGCAACACACATAAGTTAATCCAATAAAACTTATTTTAACATCAAGTAAAGAAGCAAACATTAAAAAAACAAGCTGCAGGTAGAAGAAAAGGGACCCAAAATTCCTCTGCTATCTATCAAGAAAGAGTTATCCTGAGGAAAGCCTAAGAGGGAGGCCGTAATCTTGCAATAACAGTAGACTCACATGGGACTCAGGGCAAGGAGGCTGATACTTTTGAGCCGTCACCTGCAGTAACATCACAGATTGTAGAAAGTCAGCAAGAGCTAGAGCAAGAAAATGAGAACATGTGTTGCCCAACTGCTGTAGACATTGAAAAAGGTATCCAATTTACTCCACTTGGCATAACAAAGGATGCCCCAATAGTTGGACATCACCACTTAAAAGCAAAAGCCAATGATTTATTATAATAGATACATTCATGAATTTTAAGTTATATGATTTTTATGCGTGAGCCAAAACTGTGGGTTACGATGCCCATAGATGTGCTACAATCTCCATGCCCACTTATGGGTGATAATATTCATCTTAGTCGCCAAAAAACGTACTCCATGACAAACAACTGTGCAGGAAATTGTAGGTGCACAAGAGAGTTGAAAGAGTCTATTACGAATTAATCAGGCTTATTGAAAGAAATCATGTAACCCGGGATGCATCTTGTCCAACTGCAAATGTATCAAAAGCTACCGAAGCTGCAGCACAAAAACCATTAGAAAAAGACAAGATAGCAGCAGTAGCCGAAAAGGGATAGAGAAAAATAACAACTCCAAATGGAAGCTATTGGATGTTTTTGATAAACATGCATGGCTCATACCACTAGTGTGCACAGAAGCAGATGACGCAATTTCTAGTTCCTGCCCCCTCACCTCCATCATACTGGAAGAATAGCAGGAAGACCCTGTGCATGACACAAGGTATTATCCCAATACCGCATTGAATATACGAGAGACGTTATGCACTCAGACAACAGTATCGAATGTACCCTTGCACTGATCTGGTAGAAGGATGTTGGCATACAACATTGGACATAGAAGAGCTGTAAGTGAATCAGGCCAGAGTAAAGTGACGTCATAAAGAGGGCACACTGAAACAATATGCAAAAACATAAAGGATAAAGAGGTAACTAAAGAAACAACGTAAACAAATATAAAGAGATGAAGAAACCACATACACTGAGAAGATAAGTACGATGAAACTCAGTGAATGTATATAAACAGAAACGCAAGGTAGATGAGAAATATAGACGCTTGCTGCAGTAAAAAATATAATGAGGGTGAAGTGGCCATGATGAAAAGATGGACGTTGGAGCGTGTCGAAAATACCTCAGAGACAAACCAAGGCTGCAAGGCTAAAAGACGCTGAAGAAACAGTTTCATGCAAGGAACAAGGGATGTCTGTTTGGCTGAGGATGACACATCAAGAAACAATTGGAAGGTACAGCGGGATTCAACATGGATAAGCTATGAACACATTTCTCTTAGATTAAGCAGAAGTGAAACATTTGCAAGTGCCAAGTATTGAACAATCAAGAATGCAGAAAGCATATGCAAGATGCAGCGTTCAAGTCTTTACGGGCCAAAAGGAGTAATGAAACCCAGCATGATTAAATCAAATAGCAGTAAATAAAAGGTCAAAATTGACAAATTCATGTTCTACTGACTCGTGGTGCAAGACTCAAAAACAAGGCCTATTAATTAAGTTCCAACTGAATATAGAGATGTACCTACACTCCCTTAAAAGTCCCAGAGAAGTGAACAGCCAGCAAGATCAGCTACAAAGGAGGACCCTTGGCTCATGGTATAACTGATGACAGATGGTATTCTAATTGACCAAAGTGGGCAGTGGTCTGACGTTGTTCCCCACACCTGGGTTTCGTTTTGCTTATGTGCTGCTGATGAGCCGAATGTTCAAGGCTAGGTGAGTATGCCAAGAAATCATAAGGGGCTATGTAGCTGCATGCAATACAATGTTGCAGAAGTCAATCTGATGGTATTATTTTTCTATAATCTATGTTATATGTATTTAGAGGTAGTTTGAGGCATGCTTACCAGATAAGCGGCAGCCAATGATGTTATTAATACTTATGCATATCATAGGTATATCTGTTCCGTTAGCCAATCCCTCCCCTCGATAGATTTTAGAATTATAAAGCCTTTGTGTAATGAAAAAGTAATAGAGAGTGAGTAAACTGCAACTTGTTTTGCTTGCCAGATTTCCCTGCTTTATTTCAGATAACAATAAAGTAGTACTATGCCATATTCTTTGAGTCTGTTCGGTTATTTGGGTCCAAGATCATTTATTATGGGAATTCCATTCTGCGCATGAGAAACTCCCAAAGGTGCTACTGCACATTTTGGTAGCAGAGGATGGTTTTGATCCATCAACCTCTGGGTTTTGGGCCCAGACCTAGACTGTCGGACAATTGACAATTTTCACCATTAGCCAGAAGATGGTAGAGCTTCCTGTGGAGAACAGTGAACATAACACACGTGTGGAAAGAATCAGTCTGCAAGTGCCCCTTTGAAAAAATTACAGTTCGGTCCCTGCAGGTGCCTTGTGGACTGAAGGTGAACTAGTCGATTGGGGAAGAGTCGATGCTGGGAGACTCGAACCGAGCAGCGAATCGAAGTAGAGCATTGAAAGTGGCAAATAAAGGGGAGGTGCTATAGCATAAGTGTAAATACAGTAACATGATTTATATTTAAAGAGATGGATAGATAACTCAATTCCTGGTTCCAAGGGGACAGAAGAGCATGCATTAAACTATAAGCAGAGTATATGTTGGGGATTCTTGAGGCAACGCCAAAATGGAGTAAATATTGAGATGAGATACATTTACTAAGAGAAAAGAAAAGCAGGTGATCACAGAAAAAGAAAAGTGCACATTTGTTTGGGGTCATAAATATGTCAGTGTACAACTTTTATTGTGTATAAACTAATTAATATAAAACGATAGTAACAAAATTAATTGATTATCAGCCTTTAAGATCAAGTGACTGACGTCAATCAGAGAAGGATACAAGTTGAGAAAAAATAGCAAATTAAATAAACATTCTTGCAGTGGCAATAACAGAACAAGAGGCCAGCAACAATCGATAGAATTATAAAAGAAGAAATAAAGAGAAAAGATATCCTAGAGACTTTAAAATTGGTTAAAATATTGGTGTTTTTTGTATAGAGCGGAGATTGATGGTACTTGCCCAAATAGATTTTTATGTTGTGAGTGATTTAAGAACCTGGTAAGTATTGTGGCAGTCGAAATTGACTTGCCATAATGGGGACACTCCCCTTTTACATCTATACAGGACATTACCAAGATACACACCTAAAATTAGGAAGTACCACGCTGAGTGGGTAAAAGGCATGGCTAAGAAAACATTTATGCCATGTCCTCAAGAAGACTCATTATCAAAAACAGTACTTTGACACATGACAACATATTTGCATGCTTTGTATACGGGGAAGAAGTTTCAAAAAAGGGTTAGCTGTTTTAGAATTATGGAAGATTTATCAAAGTGAGAAAGAAGATCCATCTGAGAAGGAGTGGATGCTCAAATAGCATAAGGAGGAGGACGTAAGACCCTCGGCTCCTCTTTCTCCTCCTAAAAAAGATAACACGATGGAAGAGAAACAGGGAATTTACCCTCTAAAGGAATTAAAGGCAGCAGTAGGGTATGTTAAACCAACATACCCAACTCCCGCTTATTATAGTGAAGACATCATGGAAGAAAGTAAGAATAAAGAACATAAATAGACGTCCACACACGATGAACATAATGTGCGTGATGAGGAAAGAGATAGACAGATCGAAATAGAGGAGGAAACTAAGTGACAAAAAGTGGGGAAGGACAGGACCAAGGAAGGGACCACAGTGCAAAACCAATGGATTGGAGGACAGATAATACTCAAGTTAGACAGAAAGGGCATCAATGGTGTTAGAGAGAGGGAAGAAAGAGAAGAACAAGAAGAAAAAGAAAAGGAACAAAAGCATGAGGGAAAGCAAGAGTAAGAATGAAAAGATATGAGGAACAATAGAAAGAGAAGGAGAGAAAAGAGGAAAAGAAACGTGGTTAAATAGGAGCGCAGAGAATGAAAGAACATAGGTTGCAAAGAAGATGAGAGGAAGAATAGAAAAGGGGGATGAGGAGAAGGAAAGCAGAAATGAGAAGGAGCAGGGAACAAAAAGATGACGAAGTTGTTCATCTTGTTAACAGATGCATAGTGCTAGTTGAAGCACAAGAACAGTGGGAAGAAGAGAGAGGGTCACAACAGCCCCGTAGGGAGTTGCAGGGAATACCAACAATACGGACATGGGCTGACAAGCAAGAGACAGAAGGTATAGGGAAAAATATAGGGGATTTATATAGGCAAATGAGGGATAAGGATGGTTACACGAAGGGAAAATTGAAGGATCTCTATTAGATGGAACAGGAAGTAGATTGGATGAGATAATGGTAGACAAGCATAGAGCGCTGTCCTTGAGTGTGTTAGATATTGATGATGAGGAAAGGGACAATAGCCATACGAGCTAGGGTATAATTATGTCAGATGAAGAAAGGGAACAAAACAAAAAGACACAGAGAGAGGGTGTATGTGTTTTTTTGATAGACTCAAGCATAGAAAAAGACCCATTTAGAAGACCCTGAAGAAAAAACACTGGAACCAATACCATATTCTGAACGTCCACTAGCAGTGCAAGGGATACATCCCCTTCAAATGTGAGCTGGCCAAGGTCGCTGCCAGTTTGAAGACAGATGGGCAAAACTAGCCTCACCTGGAAAATGAGAAGTGTAGGTGGGTATGATTATGGGTGAGGGTATACACAATTCCCATTATTAGAGAAAGGGGGAGGACGACCGCAATATATATCATGGCTACAAATGGATAAAGACAACTTCAAGTGTAAATTGCCTAGTTTGACTGCGGGTGCGGGAAAGTGGATTTATGAGTTAGTAAGAATGACAGCGGGAATGAAATTAGCAGTGGGTGATGTAAAAGGCCTATTAGCCATCTTAAGGGAGAGAACTGATGACATTTGGAGACAAGCAGGGCATGCAAGGGTAACGGCACAAAACATGACAAATGATGGAGCGCCATTTAATAATTGTAGAGCAGATGTATAGTGAGTGCTTAGAGTACAATACCCTGATACAACAGACATGGTTGCGATTATGACAAGGAAAATGGGCGAGGATGAAAATCCTGTTGCCTTTATCCAAGAGATTCAGAAATGTTGGCGGCCCAAGACGAGAGAACCGTTTGATAAAACAGTGGCCTTATTTTATCATATTTTATGTCAGGGACTGCCTGAGCCAGTGCAATGGCAGATGAAGAAACAGGTAGGAATGGGAGCAAAGCCATGGCTAGAAATACAGTTGACTATTGTACATCATTGTCGATTGCTGCAAGAGAAAAACAAGAAGAAAGCTGCAGGTGGAAAGCAAGAGGAAGCAAAGTTAATTCAGAAAAAAATGTCAAAATTTGCTATAGAGGGAGCAATATTGACAAGTGGCAAAGCTGTGGTAATACAAGGAGCACAGCCAGTGCAGACAAGCAGTACAGGGTATCCTATAGATCAAGGTGGATATAGGTTTTGGTCATGGGGCAGAAGGAATAGGCCTAGAGGCAGACGAGGGGGATTTCAAAACTCCCAAGGAGGAGGAGATTTTAATGAAAGACAGCTGCAGCAATGTTGGAATTGTGGGAGAATGGGACATATACCCCGAACATGCAGAGGTAGAGGGGGCATGCAGCAGAACTGGTAGGCTCTAAGAGGGGGGATGGGCTATTCTCCACAGTATAATACAGAAGCACAGGAATATTATGCCCCAAAAAACACACAGAATCCGACACATGCGGCGCAAATAAGCAGGCACAGCAAAGCCCAGCACAAGTGCCGATGTCACAAGGCCATCTACAGTAAGCGCCTTTACAAACACAGCAAGTACAGACCAAGCAAGCTATGGCGCCACAATGGAATATGAATACCGTAGTCCCACAAGCATCCATGCTCAGGATAGGGAGTGTGACTGTGGTAGGAGGAAATCCTTTCATGGGTACTGGGATGAATTTATATCCACAACTGGACAGCCCACAGAGCAACCTGATGTGTTCAGTACAATCTGTGACACCAGATTCCCAAGAGCAACCAAGGGTCAGGGTAACGATAGGAGGCAAGACATTTTTGTTTCTTGAAGACACTGGAGCGACTCGTTCCTGTGTTCGAGAGGGAAAATACCCAATGTCTGGCATTTCCATGAATGCGCATAGATTCTCTAGGGTGACAAGTTTAGTTCCTTTCACTGATAAGTTACCAATTTCTATAGGAGAACATGATGTGTCTATGCCACTATTTTGTTCTCGACAGACAACATTTAACATATTAGTACTTGATCTGATGACAAAATTAAACGTGACAATTTCCTTTACTGATAAAGAGAGTGTGTGTTCCACTCCAGGAATACACCTTCTGAGTGTAAGAGAGTTGATATTGGCATTTGCAGGCCAAAAGGCATTATGAGTGGTTCCCATAGACCCTGAAGTATTTTTGTATGGAGTAACTATTCTGTTAACATGGCTCCCAGACTAGTAGGTAAATTATCGCAAATACCTGGTGAATTTTTGTTTAGACCAAAAATGCCTATGGAAGGTGAAGATGGACAGGTAATTCCCACAGAGTTAGAAGTAGCAGCAGCTGTGCCATAGCTGTTTGTTTCTGGAAAAACACACTGGGGGCCCATAATGACTGAGTCTACTGATCAAGACCCTGGGGGGATCTTAGCTCCCCCACCCTGTATGTTTGATGGACCTGAGCTCGGTCCAGACCCAGTTCCAGGCACCAAGTGGAAACTGAAGCAACTAAAGAGGAACCTGAACCCGGGATGTAAAGTCACGCAGACTGCTCGCGGCGTGCCAGGAAACCCCCACAAAGTCACAGCCCCCACTGCCTTTGAGGATGCGCACTTGCTGATACAAGAGATCCGCCAATTCATGGGCACTCCAGGGGTAGGGTCCCCCTCCCCATCTGAACTGAGCATGCATGTGGCAGCTCCCAAGCCCCAGTTGAACATTTCTACTGCCAAGGTGAACTCTGCTAACTCAATCCCAGTCTCCCTTCCCATACAATCTACACAACTGCAACGGAGTAGTATGGAATGCCCCTTTCCTGCTATAGATCCCTCTATGGCCATGGGGAGAGAGGGTGAGTCTGAAGTTGCCATTGTACCTGGCATTGAGTTGGGTGCTACCCCCCTCTCGCCCAGCTATCCAGGGCTTGCCGCTTCTCCGCGACTTACTCTACCGGATTCTGCCGTACGTGGGGGGAGTAAGGACAGCGCCATGGGTCCTTCTGTATGCCTTTGTAACTGTAATCTAGCCCTGGCTGAGCTCTCCATGATCAAGTCCCTGCTGCTGACCCACTGTGGCGGTGGTCAGCAGAATAGCTGCTGGGGAGTCAACAAGCAGCCAGGGTGATGAAGGGGACACCTCATATAAGGGAGATGACTGTGTTCGTCCTCCTTACCCCTCTCACACTTTTAAGGGCTCTCACCCACCGATGTCTTGTTAATGACTCCAATCAAGCATTCCCACTAAGTCAGTGCCTTGTCTGGGATTGCTCAAGGGAAGCCCTTATTTATATATTTTTATGACAAGTTATAATCTGGATGATGAACCCTTGTATAACGCCCCTCTCTTAGAATCCCCCTGACCCCAATGAGCCAAGAAGTAGGTTTGTTTTGCAAATTAAAAAGGTTTATTTGAAAAATTAAACAATAGATATATATCACACTTTGATAATAAATTAATATTTGATATCACACTTAGACATATGACAGTGATCAACAATGGATGAGGTTATACTAGCACACTGGTTTAATTACTTAGGAGTAGTGTAGAGGATAAGGTAGCTGAGAATGCTTTATGGTTTCAAGGAGATGTAAAGATGAATAAAAGGCAGTACAGAAGTAAACTTGATATGATTTCAGCAAAAGATAATATGATCACTTTTTCTCTGACAATTCACTCCCCCCCTATGCAATGTAAGGGGATGGAAGTAACACACACAATCTTCAGGAATACAATCACAGTACAATACGAATTCAGTTCCCCCCTAGCAAGCTTATAGCACCAGGGATGATTTTGAAACACAGGCGAAAGACTTTCAGCTGATTTGCAAGGGAGTGAAATATGCTAAAAATGATTTTAATTCCCTATAAGAGATTCAGGGTGGGTGATAGCTACTTTAAATTAGTTCAGGATCACTTTAGCAATGCTCTATGAATGATTGTCAGGTTTCAAACGAATTTCAGCAAAGGTAAGCAAGAAGCTGCTATTTTGACAAGTGAAGAAATTTGTACCAAATCGCAAATCGCGGCACTTTTTCCGAGTGCGTCGAACGCGATTACGGAAAACGTATAATGAAAAGAAAGGTTAGAGCTTGTTGGAAAGCTGGGAATCTTAGCTTCCAAATGAAAGTTAAATCTCGTTCCTAGCACAAACGGTTCAAGAGATACGGACGATTTTATGAAGGTAGTTTTTCAGAAATGAAATAATGATTCAAAATGGCAAATTACACTTTTACAGGTTTAAAATCGGAGAAGGGACACACGATTCTATGGTGCAGTTTTGGACAGGTTAAATGTTTTGAATAAGATTTTTTTAAGCTAAGAGATGGGTTCTGCACAGTTCTAGCTGGGTACTCACACTAAAAATTTGAAAGGAATGGCCTCGTCACGGATCTGGTCAACAAGTTTAGCTGCGGTTCACTCTGCTCGGCGGGTCAATCAGGCACCGGTTCTGTTCACAGTGGTCTGGTCTGGGTCTCTGGTTCTGCTGGTCTGGATCAAGTGGATTCTGGATACTGCACTGCTTTCTGGGTACTGGTTCTGTTCTGGATACACAGGACTCTTAGCAAGCAGCAAACCGCACAGCCCGGCGGTTGAATAGTTTGCAAAAGATTTTGAGGCCTGCTGAAGAGTTCAGCTCTTTGGAGTTTTTTTGTTCTGGAGTTAGTCTGGATCTCTGGAGTTCTGGATTCTGGAGTACTCCGTCAGCGTGCTGCGCAGGAATTCAGTTGAAGGTTGGAAAATGAAAAATCCCTACCTGTCCTGCACAGTCTCCTTTTATGTGTTTTGGGAAGTGGGTGTGAAGCCTATCTTCTATGCCCAACCCACTAAGGGTTCTGATAGGTTGAAGAATTTTCTGTGCTCTCACTGGAGAACAGAGTTGTGTGTCAGAGTGAGTCATCAGGTGTCATCTTTATGGCATACAGAAAGAACACTCCCCTTTGCTTTGACCTTAGAAAATCATTTTAATAACTAAACACATTTCCCAGATACACAAGTGGTTGACATTACATATACACATCATATATCACATAAGGTAGTTTCTGTTCCAACTCTGATGTTTCTAAGAGCTTGAATTAAGAAATGACAACATTTTGCGCTTTTTGGTTGGTTTTTCAATATTGGATTTTTACCAAAAAATTACACAGATGTACACCATCTCTCTACACATATTCTAGTAATTTACTGTGTCTCTAGCATAAACACAGTGTCTGTAGTATTAATAATTAGCAGGGTTTTGCCTGAGAACATCACAGAGCGACCAGCCTAGTTTTGAACTGGGAGTGAATGTGTCATTTTAAAGATCCCAAAGTTGTACATTTCTGTCATCTGCTTACAATTAGTTATCAGTATTCTTATAAAACATATATTTGCTTTCCATTCAATTCACAAAAGTGTCTGGGTCTGCCCCCAGAAGCTTGGGGAGTCAGATGGTCACATGGCCTTCTTTGCTGGCAGGGCACTGTTTACAGTCAACACCCAAATCAGCATATCCTATTTAATGGAAAGAGTCTATTGTGTTGGGTCCTGCAGGCTGGAGGAGAAACCCCTCCCTCTCAATCAACAGGGCCATGTGATATCCTGCCTTCTTGTGTGGAGTTCTGAGGTGAGAAGGTTTCCCAGCCTCTTGGACTGTTAATTGAATCAGCCTGTCTTCTGGGAACAGCAGGTGTTTAAGAATTTTAATTAACCAAAAGGCTTTGAAGTTTCCAGCTGGCTCAGGATCCTTTTGCAACTCCTGAAGTACAGTTCTCCTGTCAGAGTTTAGACCGCTAGCACCGGTTTGTGTCCAATGACGGTACTGCACCCATTTTTTTAGGAGTTGTCTTGAATTAACTCCATTTCAAAAAGGGGATTTTCTTGATAGTATATGATCATTGCTCAACGCAGCCTTGGTGTGGATTCTGCAGTAGAATAATTTTGTGCCCCTAATTTTAGCCATTTTTGACATTAATTCAAACGGATTTTGAACAGATGGTCTCCTGTATTAGCTATCTTGCAATGTTTGAAATGGACATTTTAAGCTTGCATTCAGAGAAACAGAGGTGGTTTAAAAGTGCTTTTGAGCTAACAGGCCCTGCTGTTTTTCCTTGGGCACCACCTTTTACCCATGCGGCTTCTGGCCCATCACGCTCGCACTGGTGGGTGGCAGGTCAGGCGACCATTTTGGTGTGCGCAAAAACTGCGCAGTTTTCCTGGATTCTGGCGCAATGTGGGCTTTTTCGTCCATCTAGGATTTTCTGAGCCCTCAGCCCCAAATGTTGCAGCATAATAACTCGAACATGGGTCAAAACCCCTGGCAGTCTACCGCCACAGAAGCAAACACTGAGCTCAATCTCCCAGAAGCAAAAATTACAGAGGTGTCCCCTATTAAGCCCCCACAACCCAACCCTGTGCAAAAGATGCTCCCACAGATTGAGGCCCCAGCTAAGTTGGGTCACCTAAACCCACATTCCTCTTCTGGGAACTATGGTAGGCGGCTGGATAATAGGACCATTGCACTTTAAAGAGTTCCCAAATTACATTCAAACCACCAAGAACCCACATTGTTAACTGTGTCAGATTGTCCAAATGGGGGGAAGATGACTCCCTTGAACTCAAACTCTGTGACCTTGAACTGGTCAGGGACATACTGAAAGCCTATAAGTCACGCAACCCGCACCCCAATAGTGTGATTGAACTGTGTTTACATTCTATGGGCCAGGTCCCCTGGCTTCAGTATTGACAGGAGGAAACACCACCCCTCTGGGGGGAAATAGGGCTGATAGGTTCTCCCGTAACTATTAATAACCACTTTGGGTCTTTGCCTAAATGTGTATAAGTTGCTGAGGGACGTTGTGGGATCCAGGCCCTCTGAGATCACTCTTGGCTGCACACCATGTTGAATTTGCTTTGCTCTGTATAACTTGAAATTGTTATGTATAATTTTATGGCAATTTCACAAAATAAAGTTACGTTGATGCTGATGTATAGTCCGAGCATGTGCAAAGTGCCTACGGGCCTCTCCCTTCTACGTCAGAGGAAGGGCAAAGATTTAGTGGCCCTCTCAGCTGCACTTCAGAGATCTGAGGATGAGGAAGTGATAATGTACTCTGACTCCGCCTATGTGATGTCAACCATACATGCAGGATTGTCAGGCTGGAAAAGGAGGGGTTTCCTCTGTGTATTCAAGGTTCCATTTGGTAACACAGTCGTGAAATGCGCAGCAAAAGGGCAGATTTGATTTCTCACTGTAACGAAGCCACAGATGTTGAAGCCAAAAGGGCAGCATATTTCCCAAACATTTCTGATTTTGAAGTAGAGAGTGTTGAGCAATTGTCAGGGTGGAGCATAATGATGAAGGAAGGATTTAACATGTTATCTATTGTACAGTTAATTGAACTACAAGGTCGAGCGCCACGAGAAGAACAAGAGTTGTAGAAAAACAGGGGTGGTCTTTATCATTATTGAAGGTGGCTCTGGAGCAGTTTCACTATCCCACACCCACAACAAGAGAGTCTTGCTGCCACAATTGCAGAGGACTGGTTCTCACCAAATTTATTACAACATGTGGCACAGTTTATTGTATGCCAGAAGTTCACACCTTAAGAACAGTGAGAGGAGCAATCCCAAGGCCTAATGGTCCTTTTCAGCATCTACATATAGATTATGTTGATATGTTGCAAATATGCAACTGATATAGGTATAGGTTAGTAGTAGTTTGTCCCTTTTCTAGATGGATCGAAGCAGGTCCATGCACGCACCCTGATGCCACATGCGCTGCCAAATTCCTCATTTGTGAGGTGTTTCCTAGATGGGGTGCGTGCAAAGTCCTTCATTCTGATAATGGCCCGCATTTTGTAAATGAGTTGTTTGAGCAAATCATTCTTCTATTAGGTATAAAACACAGGTTTTTGTTTGCTTATCACCCACAGGCCAATGGTATCTGTGAGGGATTAAACTGACTTCTTAAAGAAAAAATAGCTAAATAAAAAATTACTCTGAAAAAAGGGTGACAACATTGTCTACCCCTCACTTTGTTTGCATTGAGAAACCAGCCTGGTTCAGATCACCACCTGATTGCTCAAGAGTTGGTGACTGGATGTCACATGAGAAACCCCTTGCTCCTCGCACTCAAACATAAACACAAACTGATGCCCACGGTGTAGCAAAAGCTTTAGGTGATGAACTACATAACTATTGAACAAATATGACCACTAGTGTTTCTTTTATTTCGTAACAGATCAAACATCGAAAGGAAGGGTTGAAGAAAATTGAAGAAGACAGCCAAACCGGCAATCTCGGCAAATCATTAAAACAGCCTAGTTTGTGCCCAGGGGAGCAGGTGCTAGTTTAAAGTTTTGTGCGCACTTGGAATAAGCCCCACTTTAAAGGTCATACCAAGTAGAGGAGGTCACACCTACAGCAGGTAAATAAAAAAACAAAAGAGCCTGGCTGCATCTGAATGACGAAAAGCTTTACAAACAAGAGACTCCTACCCCACCGACAACCGATGACAGTGAAGCAAGAGAAGAAGTTCCACGGATGACAACAAGATCGGCTGCGAAGGGCCAAAACAAAGACTTATCAGAATAAAGAACATTTCTGAAATTTTCAGCCATTCCCAGACGAAAGGTAAGTGAACATTGCAGTAATTCCAGAACAATTTTAGTTAGGAAAACGGAACAATGTGCCAGAAATAAAGCAACAAAGCATACATAAATGACACTTCATGTCACTTATAATTGTAATGTTGCACACATTTCTGTATGCTGTTTTTACCTCTATTCTCTGGTCTTACCCAGCTTTAGTTAGACGACACGTGGATTCTGTTATTTATGGGGAATCCTAAAAACAGTCCTATTATTTTCAGAATTATTATTGCGATCCTTCTGCAATTCTTGTTGTAAAAAGGAATAATTCATAAAGGGGACCTAAGTGCATATTTTGAGAAAATGAGAGAATGAGAATGTTCCAGATTACAAGAGATACTATGCCAGTGAGAAGACCAATAAGCCCATTTGGATTGATGCTTATATTGTCATTCTGTACAATGATCTGTCTTTATTCATCATTATTACGGCCTTTCGACAGCTGATTTTTAATAATACAGATGAAATCTTAAGTGATGATACTTATATGATTATCCCTAACAAAGGTACAAACACAATTTTCCCTAATGTTTCTGAACAAAGTGTTCGAGCAAAAAGAGATGCTGAAGAAGATAATGTGGACTTAAATTCTGATCTTGATCATTCGTCCCATTTAAAGAACAATATGTCGTGTCATGGCATGAAGGAGGCTGGGAGGAGAATGTCAGAGGAAAGCTGCTAAGTGTGTTCTCTCATTCCTTATGCGATGTGCACAGCCCGAACATTTATTGCAAGAGAATGATGCAAAGTGTCTCAGCCATCTAGCCGCTTGCACAGCAACAGGACAATTCGAAGGAAAATGGACAACCCTAATATGGAGGTCAAGAAAGACATTCCCATATGAAGATGAATATATAAAAATGTAGAAGTTGGAGAAAGATCCAGCTTGAACAAGCTGAATTCTCTTGTACATGTTGTGAGACACTTGAAGGTGTCTCCCTAGTTAGTCCCCAGGGATCTGTCATCCAGGTGGCCAGGACACGGCCATTGCTATTGGATCCAGTTCCTGGGGGGTGGACCAATGAGGGAGGATCACCTGGTTTGGGGGTAATGGGGGAGCGGGAGTGGGACACCGATGGGTGAGATGCTGTATCCCCCTTCTTTCAACATCTTTTCCCCATCCTACCAAGTAGGACATTCAAAACCACTAACCCAACCCCTTTTCAGAACCAAACACTTTTGCACGACACACTAGAGAATGGACTAACACCAGAGGCATTTACCTGACATGTCCCAATACAAGGGCCAGGCAAAGTCAGGTAATTGGCAAGAATCACACACACCTGATGGTCCTTTCCCTTCCCCACAGGGATCCAATGTGGAGCAAGAGAGCAGAGTATGAGCAAGGCAGATCTCACGAATAGACAGCTATCCAGGTCCGGCAGTTCAAGAGGAGGAGAAAGGCGGCGAATATCGAGAGGCTGACAAGGCCGGTACCATGGTAACAGGAGTTTCTCTCGCTCCTGCTTATCAGAGTCAACACACTCTGTGTACCATTGACATCTGTTGCAGCACACTTGGGCAATTGTCCTCGGTCTTACGATTTCCTCTGTGGTGGTTTTGCTGGTCTGCATCGGAAAGGGCAAGGTCGTGTTTATGAACAAATTGTACAGTTGCAAATGTGAAAGAACCTCAATGATTGCATTCGAAAAGATTAATGAGGAAAACAACATGATTATAGAGAGAGTGTGAGTTTAGCAAGCAGTAGGATGGCACAAAAAATGGTTGTCCAGATTTGTATGCATAAAATATACTTGCAGTACTGTTCTTGTTATCTTTGTGTTACTTATTTTTCACAGTCTCCATCATCCTAATGTTTCTACTGAAGAAAGAGCGCCTATGATTCTCCACACTATAAAAATGTATGATGACAGTTTTCTTGATCTCTATAAATATATAGGGAGACGTAAAAGAGACACAGAGGAAGATAATGAAGGGATAAATACGTATCTAGATAATCACCTGGGGAATAACATGTGGTATCAACACATGAAAAAGGTAGGGGAAAGAGCATCTGCTGAGAGTTGCTATGTCTGCTCTCTCATCCCCATGCCATGAATACAGTAAGAATGTTCATTTTGAAGGAGGTATCAGCATATGATGCGAAATGCCTCAGCCATCTTGCAGCATGTACTACTCGAGGACAGTTTCAAGAAAGTTGGGCGACTTTGCGATGGAGATCAGAATGGTAATTTCCATAACAGGATGACTATATCAAGACCACACAAATAGAGAAGGAGTCTGGATGGAAAGACAAATGCTTCTGTATCCTGCAGCAGGACAGGATGAGGTGATCATTGAAGAAATGAAGAGAATGACTTGTCCTGATGTGATGTGATCACCTGGATGTTGGGAACAAACTCAAATGTTGGTCTATGGGCGAGTGTATACCAAGAAGGTTGGGAAGAAGTAATGGTGACCGGTGCAGCTCATATGCTGAAGACGGAATACGTACAAGAAGTACAGAAAGTGAATGATGGATGCTTAAAGTCATGGGCCAAGCACTCCATATTGCTGACATGGGTAGAAGACGAATCAAGCCCAGTAGTTGTAGGCCCTACGGCTAATGCGACACTATGTTTCCAGAGTCATGGAAAGAACCATGTGGGATATAGCGAAGAATGCAAAGCCACAATTGATGTTCCTGGAATGAGTGAAGGGACAGCTGTCCTCATGGATCGATATTGGGCTTGTGGATCCACAGCCTATATGAAGTTGCACAAGAACTGGGGCATGGTGTGTTCCGTGGTGCTCATCCATGTTCCAGCATTGGTGATTTCTCAGAGTGATCTAAACATTGGTGAATTTCCAGAAGTTGATGACCATTTGAGAAAAAGACGATCGCTTGAACTCCTCCGACGGAAGAAAAGAAAAGATTATTTCTCAGCCAAGTCAATAACAGCGTATTATACCATTCCTTAGGAGAACTGGTTGTTCAGTAATACTGCTATGATAATGACAGCTTTATTCATGCCTGGAATCCAAACAGTGGCAAATACCAAGTGGTGGCAAATCACCAGATGGGAGCTTTTGCAGACAATCAATGCTACCATAAAGGGATTCAACGCCATTAAAGAAGAGCTGAGGGCCATACGATTGATGACCCTCCAGAAAAGATATGTCCTTAATATGATCACAGCGATGGAAGGAGGAGTTTGCGTCAAAATTGGGCCATCATGTTGCACATTTACACCTTCTCAAGATTACCAGAATGGAACCTTGACAGAGGCCATAACGTTGTTGACAGACCTGCAGGCCAAGATGGAAGACGAGACAGATGACATCGAAGATAACAGTTGGTTTACCTCTATGTTTTCATGGATTCCTCAGTGGTTGGCGAATATATTCAAGGTTCTTGGAGTAATACTGGTGCTAGTAATGTTTGGATTCTGTGTTTTCAGGATGGTGATTGCCCAATGAAAGAAAACGGTAAAGAAGGTGGTAGGCATGAAGATCATGATTGATGTCAAAACTGAACCAAAAGCCAAGGAGCTGACTGAGGACCCTGTTAGAAAATACATAGAGGCTAGCATCATAGCACCTGAAGGAACCAAGTTTCTGTATCCAACGAATCATAAGAAGTACGTGGGACGATGGGGCTATTGTACCCTGAATGGACAATGTAATTACATGACCTGTAGTGTAGATGAACATGTCAAATCAGCAGGCACCCTGAGGGGGGTGATGAAGATATGGACATCCAAGAAACACTTCTACAAGAGAAACTATCAGGATGTGGAAACGATTGAGGAGGTGATCAAGGACTCGACCAGAGGGGGGAGTGTAGAGGAGCAGCTGCATCCCTCAGCAGGAAACACTGCCACCCTACCTCCTATATATTGGAGACTTGGGATTGTGCCATTTTTGACACCAGCAGTTGTGCCAATACTGCAGCGTATGTGTGCAAAAAGATACCCGTTGAGACAACCCTACCAAATCTATCCCCAAAGTGATGACAACCAAAGGGAGGAACTTCCTGTAGGAATATGAGGAGCAGAGAAAAGAAGCCAGTGACGTCACAAAAAGTATGCACAACATCTTGGTATACTGAATGAAAATAATGTATGGCTCCTAAAGAAACTAATGACAAAGTAAAGAAGCTAGTGAACTCTCAAATGTAAAAGAAGAAGATTACACTTGTACGGAGTGCTGTAGAAAATCAACTGTTCAATAAATGTACAGATGCTGAAATCAAAGGTAGTCTAAGTCATCATAGAAGCTGGCTATATTTAGCGAATAGAACGCAGGCGAAGCCGCCATTGTATAGAAGCTGGACATCGGTGTCATGAATTTAGTAAGCCAGGACCCATGTAACAAGAATGGAAAGCTGTGTCACAGTAAGAATAAGCAGAATTGTGGAGCTGCAAGACAAGTCTGTCTGGCCTGGAGTCAGGACTGAAGCAGCCAAGGTCAGTTATCTATTCTAGAAATTAGCTAACGTGCGAAGGATGAATCATTACCTTTTTAAGGTGCAAAGAAAGAACACCAAGAGTGCCAAGTTTAATACATTTAAATCATTTAAAAGCAGCAAAATGGACCAAATCGTGGTCTCCTGTCATGTGAGCCAAGGATGAAAAAAAAAGTTTGAACTTGGAGTCTCAGAACATGATCGTGAGTATCACTCCCATGTATTCTGATAGACAAGGATACTTTGCAAGACCAAGTTCAAAGACAATCTTCATGGCAGAAGGCATGGGCGATGAAAGATGCTGGGCTAATTGGGTGGGGAGGTATCGTCATGCCCCATCTCCTTGCATCTTGGTCTGCACTTACCTGCTGCTAAGTGAACCGAATGTTCCAGACTGGCACAAGCGTGCCATCCAATTGTAGCAGTCCATATAACAAAGGACCTTATACCATATGCCATATGCCAGAGGTAGGCATATTTTGTCCACCTGACAGTGGGCAGCCAATCACAATACTAGTCCTTATAGAAAGATAGGTTTTTTTCAGTATTGCCACCTAATATGACGTCATCCCTGACTATGATTTGTGTGAAGATCGCTGAGAGAAACTGAGCATAATTCCATTGATGTTCGTTGTAAACTCCCTGTTTTAGATAACTGTTAATAAAACAGTACTTTGCCATCTTCCTGAGTTGGTTCTATTGTTTGGACTCAGAATTAATCTATGTGATCCCAACCATTACATATGCACTTTCCTAAAGGGCCCTAAGCTCATTTTCGTCCTTGAGGTTTGTTTTGTTGTAATCACGCCAATCCTCGGGAAGCAGATGCTGTGGCACAGGAAATGGTAGCTTTGCTGTGAGAGTGTCAAGTAACCCTTTGGTGTGCCTTTGATGCGCCCATCCTTGCTGGGTGAGCAGCAAAGGGAAATCTAGTGAGTCTTCAATCTCTGTGTCTGTTCCCAGTAAAATGCAGCTGAAGTCTGAGTTGGGCTGCCTGTCTAGTGCTGGAAAACAATGCATAATATATCTGATGTCTGAAAGGGCCGCAGGGTTTCTATTGCATCTATTCCAGTGTTTATTTTTCAAAGCAAGGGAAATCCACTCCCTTGCTTCAGGCTTACTTTGAAAAACAATGTTTAGGAGTATCTCTGTTACAGTTGAAGGATATACCTTTGTTTGGGAATGGGGAGAGCCTAGTTTCCTAGTTCCCTGATGTTGTGGTTTACCAGGTGCAGGAATTCTCCTCTTCAAGGGGTATCGTTTTTTATATAAGGCCTTAGTTTGACGGTGTACGTCATGCTAAGCGTCCTAGGGATAATGGGGTTTGGATCATGTTAAGGGAACCGGGCTGGGAAATAGAGCATGGCACTATGAGACATTCCCTTGCCAAATGATCGTGACCAACTAAGTGGGACCATGTGATCCTTAACCTACCACCTCCAGGCCCATAACCCACTGGCTCAGGGAGGCACAACACCCACCAGGGTCACCACACTAATGTCCCCAGATTCAGACATTGGACTTCATCACAGCTCCTAAAAAGGTGGTCCCAGAGCCCGTCTCCCATGTGCACATGTGTGAAGCTGACTCTGCCAAATGGTGACTAACCAAAGAAGTTGGGCTGCATGGCCAAACAAGAAACAATGAGGTGTTGCATCTGCAATAATTTGCATTGTATGTTAGTGTACACTGTTGGCATATTCCAAAAATAGTTATGCTGCAGTACATTTTAAACTGACATAAACCAGCTATCCTGCAGTGTAATCCAGTGTCGGAAAAGCTTGCCTAAATGCAATCTGTTTTTGAACGGCACTTAAGATAATCTTGTGACCCTGTCTTTGAAATGTAAATTTATCAGGATATACCAAATGGATGGTTTTTAAATCAGATTACTGTATATTCCGAGCACGTGCAAAGTGCCTACAGGCATCTCCCTTCTACCTCAGAGGAAGGGCAAAGATTGACAGCTGACATTATCAGAACTAACCCGAGTTACTTGGATCTCTCTACTAAGGACACAGGCTGTGGAACTGTATGGAGATCACAGTGATCATGGATATTTGCATCACACTTTATCATCACGTGACCCGGATGCCCTTTGATAAATTGCATCAGATGACTATGGATCAGATGGCAGAACAATTGAAAGCAAGTGGTTTTCACTTTTGCATAACCATGCTTTTCCATTTGAATTTTCACAGTGGGGTATTAAGGCCCTAAACCAGTTAAGGGTAGTTCTGGTTTATCTCCTCTCCTTCCTATCCTAAACCTTCTATCCCTTTTTTGTGCCACCATATAATACAGGGGCTAGCCTAGTGCACAGTGCACTGGGCCACTGGGGGCTACACCTTGGCTTTGTAGCCTGCTGCACTCCTTAACTCAATGTTCCTTGGGGTGCATGTGTTCACACCCCTAATTTATGATGTATTCTGCAAGCTGCAAATGGAGAGAATAGTGGTTTCAGCTGCTACTTTCTCGAAGCACGTAGTCGGCCAACCCTCGGCAAGCAGGATGGAGGGTTTTCCTGATTTAGTGCCACACAGCAGCCAGCCAACATCAGGGCCCATGGCATGGCACTAAGCTTAGCTGGAAACATAACTCGGATTCATAACATATTCCTCCCCAGGCCCAGAGTCTAGCTGCAGGACACTCTCAACAAAATCTGCTCTGGATCCTAGTTATTGCATCCATGAAACACCCACGTTTCAACAAGAAATGGCTTTCAGAAGACTCCAACAGCCAAAGCCTCAGATAGATTCTGTGTGTGGCAGCCGTGCAAGCTGGTTCATGTGTCCTGCAATTCATAGACGCTTTTTTGTTAGGGTGAGTATAGTGACCAATGACAACAGCAGAGTGCAACTTCCATTGTCCCCTCAAAAGGGTTTGTTGCTGAATCACTATAAGACATGTTTCAAATAAAAATAAGTGTGGGTATTCTTATGTTCCCATAATGCTCTTTGCTTTTATTCAAATCGACATGATTGGGTTTGTGAAGAGATATTGGGCCTCATTACGACCCAGGCGGTAAGTTACCGCCTGGGTCGTACCTTTACCACCATGGCGTAAACTACGTTTACGCTATGGTGGTTGGCGGATTTACCGCCCCATTCCGAGGTTGGCGGGGCGGTAAGTCCCCATTAACCCATTTACCCTTCCCCATTCCCATTTTTGCCCCATAGCGCATAATGGGAGTGGGGAAGGCGTTAATTACGCCACCGTAAATTACGGTGGCGTAATTAACAACAAGGTCCCTTAGCGCCATGGATTTTAACACCTGCTAAAAGCAGGTGTTAAATCCTCCATGGCGCTAAGGGACCTCGGAATCAGGCGGTAAGGGTCGGCGCTGTTTACGCCGCCGTAAACCCCTTAACGCCTGGGTCCTAATGAGGCCCATTGTGTTCAATGACTTGACCTGTGACATGCCCTGGGGCCACGTCTCTCGGACCCACGCCTCGAAGGAGGAGAGGGATCCCCCAGTAAATCTTTTCCGTTTCCAAAACTGCCCACAATCCCCACTCACAACAATGAGTGATGTACATTTTGTGACTCCCACATGAGTTGTTTGCTTCTGTGCAGGTTTTGCATTGGTAATACTGGCGACATGACTCTCATTCCCTAATCTGCATGCAGCACTCTCAATACTATAAAGGGAATGCCACACCCATTGAATGCATCATGGTACCTGTATACTATAAAAACAGCCATTTTGCTTCCAGGGTCGTTTTGGGTGTGTTATCACGCTCTTTCCATGTTCCAGGCTCTAGAACCTGGACGCTTGGGCAGTTAGAGAGTTAAGGTGGTTGGCCTAGAGAAGGAGCAGTGCCTTTTATCCGGGAGTCTTTCTACCTTAATAAAAGACTTTGGGCCTCATTACGAGTTGCCCGGTAAAACCGGGTTCATTACCGGCATGCCGGAATGAGCGGGTCCGTGCTCGTATGAACCCGCTAATAGCGGGTGATTACGAGTGCGCGAGCACGCGCGTTACCCCATGCCGGTATTGGCAAAACCGGCATGCCGACAACGGGCCACCAACCCCCCTATACCGGCATTGCGGGTACCGCCCATTCCGTAACCGCGTCATAACAACCACTAAACACCAGCACGGTAATACCAGCACGGTAATACCGGCACAGTATTACCCTGGTCGCAAAAAAGGACCCGGAAATTACGTCATCGCATCGGAACGGGAAATGAGCCGGCGGCCATCTTTAAAAACACAATCCATTGCCATCGTCCATAACCACCACTACACTCGTGTTGTTGTGTGCCACAACTGAAGCAGGATGTCGAAGGCCATCAGTAAATCCTCCCAAAGGAAGAGGAAGCAGCGTTTTTCTGATGCTGAACTGACTATGCTTGCTAACACCCTCGAACAGCATGCAGACACAATCAGGAGCACAGACCTCAAGCATACGGCACAAACCAGAAAAAAACAGGTCTGCAGGAGGTCGCTCAGAGGGTTTCGGCAGTGGGGAGCACCCCAAGGAGTGTACGTGACTGCCAGAGGCGCTGGGACCACCTCAGCCTCCGGGTCAGGAAGATCTTTGCGGATAACAGGAGGGCCGCAATGGCGACAGGCGGTGGCCCACACTCCCCTGTGAAGCTCACTGCATGGGAGGAGACTGCAAGTGCATTCATTGACCCGGAATCCATAGAGGGAATAAGAGACCAGGAGTTCGGCGCTGCAACTACCACAGAGGAAGGTGAGTGAACCATCACATCCACGTATACCAAAACATGATGTGGCACAAGTGATGTGGAAGTTAGACTAGGCAAGGCAATGCATGTTCCAAGGCTACATCAACACATCCATAGAATAATGAGTGCCACACCCTGCACCACACGCATGCTGAGTTAAAATCCCAATCCCAACAGAGGTGCAAGAGGACCCAACCATGTCCATATGACCCACCACACACACACGAAACCAATGCTATGCCACCAGCCATGCATTGATTGCCAACATGTCCCCTCAGTACACCCAAATGCCACACACCAGAAATGAAATGATGCCTGAATGTATGAACATATTACACCGCAATACATCATAGCTGCCATTTGACAACATCACTGATGACCTGCATCTCTTCTATCTCCCAGGCACCGATGAGGAAGGTGGAACACAGGACAGGGGTGCGAGTACATCCAGTGCACGCAAAGGGACCAGGGCCACCGCCACCCCTCCGTCCAAGAAAATGCCTGCAGCAACACCCAGTGTGCCACGCAAGGCATCAACCCTGCAGGGGGCACCTGCAGCGACAGAACCGCAGCAGGCACCCACAACAGTGGGAGCCGTTCCGCCAGCAACCACGGACGTTGTGTCCACAGAGGTGGATGATGAGTCTGGAATCATGTCTGGAATAAGCACCCCAAACACCATTGCCAGCCCCCACCCACTTGTGGAGTCTGAGAGCCTGGACGAGCCGTGTCTCCATGTCTCCATGACTCAGACCTTGGAGAATCAGACATTGGGATCTTCCAGGAGGACAGTGCCCAGGACGAGGAGCCCACGCAGGTGCCTTCCACCACCCTGCCAGCCACCACCCTGCCAGCCACCAGTACACCTGCGGCGGACACCTCCTTCGAGGGTAGAGGCCCGCCAAGAGTCAATGCGGCAAATCATGCATCGACAGGTAGACGCTGGGAATGAGGCCATGAGGGCCATAGCCACGGCCATTGCAGCCAATACAGCTGCCGTGGAGGCATCTACGTGTGCATTCAGGGAGTGCATGGGGTCACTGACACAGGCCCTTCTTGCCAACATCCCTCAAATGCAGCGTCAACACCTCGGCCCAGCCATGGGACTGACAATAGACACCTCCACTACAACAACCCCTTCCAACTCGGTGCAATCAAGCCCTGTGCGGTTAACGCGCAGAAGCACACGTCGCTCGGCCATGGCACCCCCAGACCCAAAAGTCTCGAGGAAATAACTGCATGGGCAATGACAATGTGAAGAACTACATTGGTGAAGGGAACACTGTTTGTTGCACACATGGGGACATTTGGGATCTGTGGGGTGGGTGAGGGAGTTTGTTGGGGTATTTTCTGGGGTTTGTGGGGTGGTTGAGGGAGTTTGTTGGGGTATTTTCTGGGGTTTGTGGGGTGGGTGAGGGAGTTTGTTGGCAGGGTCTGGGAGGGGGGAGTGGGCCTATTTTTGCAGTTTTTAATAATACACAAGTTGTGCGAAGAAAAATCCATGGCTGGACATTGTTATTTTTCGTGTGCATCCATTTAATGTGTTACGGTGTTCAGTGCCCAACTCCCAACATTCCCTGTGGGCATGTTCATATTGGCCCAGTGTCTGACTGACACAAGTCTTTCATAGTCCCTGTGTTTTAGAAGTATACTTGAATTCTTGCTTGCCGTACGGCAGGGCCATCCCTTGCATCACGTACTGGCAGTGGGGCTACTTCACCTCCGTCTCCGTCCTCATCATCCTCACCCGGCCCATGCATGTCAATGTCAGGTGACAATGGCAAATTTATCCGGACGCACATGTAGTACAGCATGACACAGGCCATGGTGATCTTTGCCACCTTCTCAGGCCTATATAGGAGTGCCACACCAGACCTGCTGAGGCAGCGGAACCGCCACTTCGACAGGACAAAGGTCTGCTCAATGACAACATGGGTACGGGTGTGCACACAATTGTACTCCTCCTCATGGACATTCTGCGGGTTAGGCACAGGGGTGTGTAGCCACGGCCTCAAGGGATATCCTCCATCACCAGCAAGCAGATTCAAATAGGTGTGTGTGTCACTCTGAACTCCCGTAATTCAGGGAGCAAAGTCATGCCGCCAGCTATTTGTTGTAGCCATGCACATGTCCCTGTTAGCATGAAAAAATGTTATCTAGGTGCAATCTGAACTGTCATGAGGTGTGGTAGTCTGGTTGGCATACAATAGATGATGCAGGGTGTAATCGTGCATGCTGAGGCAGATATGCTGTGGTAGTGCAACAATGTTTGGATTCTAATTCATGCTGTTCATTATTTACTATGCATGGTCACACTGCCCACATAGCCACACTAGCCGTCCTGTTCATTCATGCATTTCTTGCCATCACCATGGTGGCCTGGTTGTGCCTCTTACTTGTTCTCATTGATATGCATTATTTGTGATCTGTGGCCCAGTGAAGTGTCATGTACTGTTTGAGTGGTTCAGGTCAGGAGTGTTTGGCTCTGCATGCATTCTCCAATCACCGGCTATTCCCACCCAGGTGCAGTATTGCCCCCCCTCATGCATCCCCACACATCAGTACCCCAAAGCACTGCCATGGGACGGTTGTGCAACTCACCAAGCAGCCAGGCACGTGGTCCCGCATGTCGCTCCATTTGATGGGGTAGCGTGGATTTACCCAGTAACATGGCATCATGTGTTGATCCAGGAAATCGGCCGCAGCAATGGGTGATGATCTTCCTGGAGTCATATGCAATTTGCACATTGATGGAGTGGTGTTGTTTACGATTGCGGTACACGGCCTCTATGGCATGGGGGACTATCAATTCCACATGGGTGCAGTCGATGGCACCGACACAATTGGGCATGCCTGCCAGTGCCTGGGAGCCTACTTTGGTTTCGGCTATCTCCTGGGCAGTCCGTGGTAGGGATATGTGGGTTCTTGTGTGCTTCTGGAGGGCATCCAGCACTTGGTTCAGCATGCGTGAAAATAGTGGTTGTGAAATGCCATGCAGCTGGCCCACTGTGTGTTGGTAGGTGCCTGTGGCCAGGAAGTGTGGCACAGACACCACCTTTGGTAGTGGGGGGATGGCAGTGCATATTTGTATGTGGCTGGCAATGTCGTTCTGTATCATGTGCACTATGGTGGTGATGGTGTCACGGTCCAACCGGTACAGGTTGTGGATCTGCTCAGGGGTAGGGTTGAATGGGCTGGGTCTGGTGCGATGTATTGCTGGCTGCCTACGAGGCTCTGGTGGCTGCGCTGGTGGTGATGGATGGGCCTGTCTCAACCTCCTTCTCCTCCTGTGTCTCCTCTGTGCTGCCTGTTCTTGCTGCTGTTGTTGTTGTTGCAGTTGTTGCTGTAGTTGTATCAGTATAGGCAGGTCCTCCTGCGCCATGTTTGCAAATGCTAGGGGTGGCATTTTGGTGTAGGAAGGGGTATGGTGTTTAGTTGTGCTCCTTTATGTACTGGGCAACTCTGCATTGCCTACACCGGGGGGAGGGGATTGTGGTGTGTGGGTGTGCTCAGTTCATACTGGCACAGCCTCCTTTGACTCCACCTGTGGGGATTGTATGCAACTGTGGCAGCTGCCTTGTATCTTGCTTGCTGTTTGCGGGTGGTCTGGGATGCCTGTATGGCCGGCATCGTGCAGGCCGTGATTACCGGCTTCACGATGCCGGTATTTGCATGTATGCGTGGGATGGAATTACCCCCTATTACCGGCATGCCGGTATTTGCTCCCTGAAGGTGCGCGTGTACGCGCCTATGCCGCTATTAGCGGCACCGTTGTTTGGTATGCCGCTAATACCGGGTTTGCGGGTTGGAATGCTACGGAACGGTAAATGATGCCGGTATTTACATACCGGCATCATTTTTCCCTTACTGGCATACCTCGTAATGAGGCCCTTACCCTCACCGAGATCAGGCCTCTGGATGTCAATGATGAATTCAACCCTCAAAAGGAATTCTATTGCTAGGCTACACAAGTAGAAAAACAGGTTCATAATGAGAAATGCGGCTCTAGAAGAAGCGTTATGACAGCAAAAGAGGCTCCTCTTAGAAATCAGAAACCCTGCACTATTAATCATGGCATTGAGCCGGTTATAGAAACCGCTGACAAATAAATGCTTCGTTTTATGAATGTATCTGTTGTCACTGGCCATCATTCCAACGGCCTCTAGTTGCAACAGGTACACAATGTTAACCTTGCACAATGCGTTCTATTCATTTTAAAGATCTATGGGGAAGCGAACTCATGCCCGCGACAGTTGTGCAGCTGTTTCTCCCATTAAGTATTGCGTATGCAACCTTCACAGAAAGCGCAGGTGGAACGGAATTGAACTCCTCTTTTCAATTTCCTCCGCCGAGCTCATTAATGTATTCTGAACGATAACTAAACCTAAGAATTCCAAACTGGGTTTTGAAGAAGGCTGGGCATTCCATCCCTGCGAGTGACGTCACCCAAGCACCGCTTGACCTTTATGCTATAGTCTAAAATGTGATCGACTCTTGACAGAACAATTAGCCTTGACAAGATGGAGTCCTTGTATAATTGCAATCGTCTTCTTTTGAAATAACAATCACAGTTTTAATTTATTTGTTACTTTGCGTGCTCTGTTATAGGTCAATGGGTTCATAAATAAAGCTATTCCCTCAAATTCTACCTGTTTGTTTTAGTTTTATAGCTGAGAGCAAGTATGTTCCGGCAGCTGGCGAGATTTTATAGAATTACCAATAGTACTTTGACCTTACCTCATCAGGATGTGATGACCGGACACAGCATGTCAGAGGCAGTTTCGGCAGGGGGTTCAAGGCCTCGCCATTCTAAATGATTCAAGGCCAGTGGCAACATTTATTTTATATTTAATATAAAAAATATATATATTTTATATTGGCAGTGTGTTAATCTTTCTGCACCACTTTATTGCAGAAGCCACGTTGACTTTCAGAAGAGAACTGCTTTGCATTCTGTCACAATGTGCCAATGCGTGTCTGAGTAAAATAAATAAAAAAACAATGACGCCAGTTGAGCAAAAGGAAGAGACTACGAAAATGGCAAACGCTGAATGCTGATTCCTACATTTAGTACAAACACAATCAGCAAACCCCAGTTGTGCAAAAGGGACGTTTACCAAATGATCATGTGTACAGATACCTTTGCAAAACTCCTACAGCGTCGCAACCAGGAACAGATGGACGTGATGTTGCAGCTTGCAGAAGCACATGCCAACATTGTGTACAAGAGGAGGAGGGTGCTTCGGTGCTTAAAGTTCCACAAGAGCAGAGCAATGGCATGAGCCCGAATGCATCCAGACATATGACCTCAATAAAGACCTTCTGCAGAGCATCCTGCTCATGATAGAGGACGGGGATGACCCCAAACCCCAAAAGCAAAACCCTGCATGCTATACCAACAAAGCTTGCATTTCTCACTTCATCATGCTACTATGGTATTATGCAAAGGCTCACTTTACTTTAATTTACTTTAATGCATTTATATAGCGCAGCCATAGACCCGAAGGTGTGAGGACACTACAAGACATATACAAGTAACAAAAAAGTGGAGGATCCAGTAAACAGCACCGCAGGAAATGATATTTTGGAGACAGCTCAAAGCGATTTAGTTGAAAAGATGGGTCTTCAATCTTTTCTTGAATATTTCTAGAGACAATATTTCACTGCAACAATTTACTGAAGACATTTTGTGCGTATCCCAAACATTAGTCAGAAAAGCAGTATGGGAAATGACAGAGGCACTAAAGTCACATGTAGATTGGTAAATTACCATTCCTCACTTCTGAGAGAACATCAGAGCCACCAATGAAGGCATCTAAGACACTAACACGTTTCCCAATGTTACTGGTGCAATTGACTGCACAAATCTGTCCCTCAAAAACCTCTCATCTGAATTTCATCTACAACAACCTGAAAGGATACACCAATCCCAACATACAGCTGGTGTATGGTGCATGCCTGCGGTTCACTGCCTACTTCAAATTCTTCCCTGGATTAGGGCATATCTGAGGCAGTCAGAGGCCAGTCAGGTGTCATGGTGCATGTGGAAAGGAAAATACATAACTGTGTCCTGCTAAGTAAGACAACATACCAAGATACATGTGTTCTGGTAGCAGACAATATCTACATCTTACCCGAACTGCTCCCTCGAATCGCAGGTGCATACCCGCAGCCAGACGCAAGCTCTGCTTTGATCCAACCCCACATTTATCTTCCCCTCAGAGGTGACAGAGGTTACCCACGGATGACATGACTAATCATGTTATCCTACAACCCCACAATAAGAGAACAGTGATACAACTGTTCCCAGTTGCACACCGAGAGAACATTGAGCGAGCTGCTGGCGTTCTAAGGCAGCGCACCACGCGTATTTACCAAGCAAGTTGCTGGAGCCATGAACCCATGTGAAGACTTGTGACCAACTACAAGTCTGCCTCATACTACACTACATGGCCATAGATGCCTGCCTAGTCTTACTGAACCACTACAGAGTGCCAAAGCCGGGAGTGCCATTAGACAACTGAGCTAAGACCGCACAGACAACCACAACAACAGCATCATAGAGGCCTAGCTGGAGATATGAGAGTATTTGTATTTTACATTTGTGGGGACTGATATAATCAGCAAAAAAAAGAAGGGAATTAACCGAAAGGTATTAACAGAATAACAAGGTTTGAATGGCCTTGCAGAACTGAGGAAAGTTATGCATATCTCGTATAAAGTGTGGTGAAGAGTTCCACAGGCTAGAATCTGCAACCAAAGTTTTATTTGGATTAAGCTGAAGGGCATTCTTGAAAATCGAGGATTCCACGTGTTCCAAACATTCCAGCAACTCATCCATAGCCCTGCTGTTAGCCGAGCATCTCAGATAGGTCTGCCTGTCATCAGCATAGGCATGGAAGCCTAGATGAAACCTCTCGAGGATATCGGGATATCGTAAGATGGTCTCATATAGACGATAACAGGGGACAAGTCCTAAAAATTAAAGTGGGGGGACTTATCAACAAACACAATAGGATGTGACGTCGTCAGAAATTAGCATGTCAAGGTGAAATACGCACATTTCATTAAATTGGCTTTGCAGTACCATCCAAACTGCACAGGACGAATGGCATTTGCCTTTCATGAAATCAACACGCACACAAAACCAAGAGAGGATATTTTCTTCTAATAGTGGTTTTGCAAACGTTAAAAGGTCTGCATGTTTTAAACTCCAAAAACCAATACAAATGATTTCCCTGGAACTTGTAGTACTAAAATGTGGAATTTCACCTTTAGTTTGTTATTTTTCATCTGGTTTATAGTGCAGTGGTGAAGTGTCAGGCCCACAAACCTGACAACTGTGGTTTGATACCCGAGGTTGGCTTTAATTCATGAGTTCAAAGAGGACTTTCAATGTTTCTCATTTTAGCTGGGGGGGGGGCCGAGTCCACCCTCTGAAAAAAGTGGGTGGACTCTGACCCCCGCGTGTACCCTCGACTTGAGCCCTGGATGATAAATAAAAGAGGATATGCAGCATTCCACACGGTAAAGGATTTTGAGAAGATAAAAAAGGACCTACTTTCATCTGCTGGGATCTGTCTACTAGAAAAGAGCAGAACCATAGTAATGCTTGCTCCACTTGCCCCTGCCTCATCTGGCACTGTGATGTGTGGTGAATCAGACCATCACGTCCTGCACCAGATGTGAGAGATGTAGACTAACGCCCACATCTCAGTCTCATGAGTGAGATGATTTGTGGCAGAAGCAATGTGAATCCTAAACTTGCAGGAATACTGTCATTTGCACAGGGAAGGCGGGGCGTCTGTGCTACAGATGGTGGGCTGACAGCCTCACAACTCAGGGAAAGCACACTGGGCCTGTGCAACTGTACCTCACTCTGCTCATATATATAAGAGAAGGAAATGGTGTCTACTGGGCACACAATATGCTTGATGCCTGGCCCTACAGTCAGACTTTCCCTCTGTAGAGACAATAAGGGGGAGGGGGTGAGGGGGTGACCAATGTGTTAGTTGCCATTGTCTTCCTTGTCTGGGCTATTGTCACCCCTTGGCTCTTGATAGCTATTAGGTGGTCTGCCATGAACTGGACAGCTTCCCCCTCAGCCAGTGTGACATACCTCTCTTACACTGTCTCCTACCCAATGTACTAATGAGTCTCTCCAACTCACCCATCAGCCATCTTCTGTCCACGGTAATGCCCTCTCTGCTCATGATTTCCACATCACCCGTGTTATCTTCCGCCCCATGAGTCTGCATCAGTGCCTCCTTCACCTCCCTGACGGGCATTGCTCGCTGATCTATTATTTGGGGAGGTGGTGATGTGTCAGCAGCGTTGGAAGCATCACATTGGCCCGTGTCTTTGCCTGTGCTCCCAGGTGATGATACAACAATGTGAAATACACCTCTGCTGGTCCCCAATAAACCAGTCCGCATGGGAGCAGCAGGCCCAGAGTTTCTGTCCAACTATCACCAGTTGCTCACAAAAACATGATGAAGAGGCTTTGGCACCACTGGTACAGTCTCCAGTGTTATATGGAAGTTCGTCAATGTAAGTCATAGCTTACCTGTCATGTAACATGTCAGAACTGACTGGGAAATAAGCAGCAGTGGCCTAGAAATCTTTGTGGACGGCAAAGCATGGAAAGGTTGGAAAGGCCAGGGACAATGGTAAAATTAATATTGAACTTCTCAGGCATCCTGCTCATCAGCAGAAGACATGTTCAGTAATGCAGCTTTCAATTAGTATTTACACTCACTGTATCATACATGTCCTATATAGCATGCACGATGATGGCAAAGGGTGTAATTTCCGATGCTCATGCCATGTTCTGCAGTTCCTGAACATTTCATTGTGTTTGGCAACTGCATGACAATGCCCCTGACTAAATTCCCTCTTGGCTAATTCCTCTCCACAAACCACCTTCACAAATGTCTGTATCAACGTAATTATGTTCCATCACCCATGCTCACATATTGTTGACCTGCAACTCCAATCAGATGCGGTTTCAACTGTGTCGGCTTTGTCCCACTCCAGAGACCTGTTCTCAGGTCAGTCCAATGGGTGACAACATCTTCCCAGTCCGTGTATTCATATTCACTAGAAGTCTACGCAGCAGTACCTGTTGCTGCAATGTGTGTCCTTCCCACATCTACCTTGCTGTTTGATGGGAAGTCACAGCTGGTGATACATAATTTTGAGTTGTGCAACATTTCAAGTTCTGTGCTCAGAAGTTTTTCCATATGATGGCCCGGGTCTTTTTCTGTTGTTCAGAGTTGTTTTTACGTAATTAACACAGTAATGTCAAACGTGGCTGTATTTCTTTGGCAGGCAGTCAGATATTTCTGTTGGGCTGGTGTTGGTGTGAGGAAGTCGTCCATTTGCATGGGGAGTGTACGCTCGCCTGGGCCTGGGCTTTTTGATTTTCTGAAAATGAAAATGATAATGAATAACGGGAGATCAACCTCTGATCAACCTCTGAAAATGTGTGGGGCTAAGCACAGCAAAAACATATTCCAGTGTGCTCTGGGGGACGCAGCCTACAGGGTCAGTCCTGCCTGTTACATTTATTTGACAGGTTACAGTGAGAGGTGCATGAAAACATCCAGAGGAGAAGGGCAACACCTTCCATGGCCAGCCGACCTAAATATCACAGGCTCCATGGTTCCACCCTTTGCTATTGTGTAAGTTCTGTGTGGTGGTGGCGCATACTGATGAGAGTTAATTGAAGCAGGCCTGCAAATAGGCCTCGTCACAGAACTTAAACAATGGGCAGGAAAACGAACACCTCTTTGGTATGCAATGTGTCACCTAGAAGCTAGCTCCCCCTTCTTTATGAAGGACAGTGAATGGCATGTCTGGGTCCACTAATTACTGTAGGCAACCCCTGCATAGCAGACCCATTTAAGATGGACAAAATATGTGATTTGAGGGAGACAGAAATCTGTTCTCACCACAAACTTCAAGGGAGACCTGTGCTTTCATCAAGAGCCACAGAGGGCTCAGTTAACCAGAGAGACACTTTGATCTTCAACAGACAGGAAGATGGTGGGACTTAGGAGTACATGTCGTCACCTCTTACCTTTCCTGTTGCAAAGCACTCTGGTGCTGACCTCACGCATAGCAGAAGATTGCTGGTGGGGACCCCGGATTGGTTCCTTAAGGTATGCTTAGCTTGCACCAATCATTGGGGGCCATTTGGCTTTAAAAGAGGTCTGAGACCCTCACTTTACAGATCATCTGAACGCTTCACCAGAAACAGGAAAGAAGAACTCAGAATTGGACCCTGGCTGAAGGTGCAGTCTGCCTTACATCTTCCGCCAGTGAAGGAAGGCCAGGATTTCCATGAGGGAAGCAAGATCCCTCCCTTAAACATCTTGCAGGGAACAGAGGGAGATACCATACTCAGAGGACCCATCCAGCAGCTCCAGAACCGGAACCCAGCCAGCTCATAGCGTGCCCTGCTAGGTTCTCCCAGCAAGCTTCCTAGGTGGGAAGTGACAGAGAGTCTCTGAACAAAGGACCAGGCAGTTGCCTGCAAACATTCTTCACCTTTGGGCCGTCCGCCATGAAAGGATGTCATGAGCCCTGCGAAGAAGCTAGGAGGAGCAACACACAAGCATCAACCACCATCCATCTTTTAAGGACATTTTCGAGGCAGTCAAGCCGTCGAACTGCGACCGGCTGCACCACTGACTGTTGTCACGCTGCAGTCATTAAAGCCGTCTGCAACGCCTTGACCAGCTTTCCAGATCCGGCAAACAGCACAAAGACAATCATTCTTGACCCAGAGCTGCCGTGTAGGTCAGCCTGCAGGCACCCATCGAACCTCACTTGCCAATTTGCCTGCTGCCTGATACCCACAGCTGTCTCCCGACTTGAACTCTGTCGCAGGAGCTGCAAAGCATCCTGAAACTGACTCGATGATGTGACGCAGCATGAACATCTCAAGCACCAGCTACAAGGTTGTTCTATCTCCCTCACTGGTGTAACTGGGACCCACACCACCTGCGGTACAGGGGGCCCCATCCATGTCCTGGGAGGGGCCCCTCAGACTTAAAGAAATATTTTTTTTACATTATTTTTTAAAAACAGAAAAAAAGAAAGTTTCTTTTTGAAGTCACTCTACCTGTATAAATAATTTTTTTACATAAAGAATTTCTTTATGAAGGCAGAGTGACTAAAAAAAAGATTCATCAGGGAGCCCAATGACTTAAAAAAGAAATAGGGCCCCATTATGAGGTTGGCGGCAACCCGCCGGTGAGACCGGCGGGTTGCCGCCGACCTCGTAACACCATTTCCAACACCTAGCTTCCTGGTGCTACTGGAACATTACAAGTCCCAGCGGAACGGGAAGCTAGGTGCTGGAAAAAGTTAGTCCCCATGGGTTCACGGAAGCACTGACACCGTCACTAACGTTGCTGCTGCTTCGGTGATGAGTCTGCCTACTGTGGCCACTGCACCTGCCAGGGTCAGACCTGTCTGGTGCAGTGGCCCCAGCAGGCAGACTGAGTGTGGCAGTCTGGAAACAAGGGTGCCGGTAACCTTACCAGCACCCTTGTTTCCGGACCGCCACACTCATAATGACGGCCATAGTTTCTGTTTGAAGTCACTCTTCCTTCATAAAAAAAGATTTCTGTTCCGGTTTGGTCCTTTAATGGAAATAATTTATTTACAAAGTCATAGTGGCTTTAATAAGAATAGTGGCTTTAAAAAGAAACAATTTTATTTTGAAGTAATGGGACTCCCCTCCACCTCATGACACGGGGTTCTCCCGATCCTCTGCAGATGACGGGAACAAGCATTCTGCTACTGCAAGGAGCTGAAGGTCTCGTTCCCTGGACCAACAGACTAAAGGTAAGAAAATGTATTTTCTTCAAAGGTGTGTGTGTGTGCATGTAAGTGTGTGTATATGTATGTATGTATATCAGTGAAATCTTTTTGTTAAAGGGATGTTATGGTTAAGTTGCACTACTTAAAACCTATCAAATTCAATGGAAATACGTTGCAATGGTATAAGGTAATAGAATTGCAGCAAAAATGTCTCTGGTAAAAGAAATCGCGGCAATAGGGACGTTATGGTTACAGGTAAAACCGAAAAACCCCACAAATTCACCAGTTATGGTAAGGTAAGCAACCATAACTCACGCTACCACTGTGCACTGCATGGACTAACACCCATGACATCAAAGATGACATCACAAATGATTTTTGTGTGAATGATGTAAGCCTGTTTTCCAGACGCCCCTAGAAAAGGCCACACCCCAGAGTTGTTCTGCAATGTGTTTGTACCTTTTCAAAACAGAGGAGCTGCCCACATTACTTTTGAGCTGTATTTCATGTCGTAACCCATCTGCTGTGATACATTACCTTTCCAAGTAAAGGCAACCATGTCTGCCAATCTCACTACACACAGTAATGGAGAAAAGTGTTGATGGCCGTTCCTGTGAACCACACCTTCCGTACTGAAAACCCCCACTGTCCCATTCCCGTGGGCAGCATGCTGAAAACGGCATTGTGTGGCACGTGCGCTTCCCCACGTAGCGTGAGGGCCACGGCCCACTACAGCATAAACAGTCCTTCTTCCATTTCCACTATGTTCTATCCAGCACGCCTTCATTGGCTACTGTTCAATAGTCACACATGCATCCACCAATCACATTGAAGAGCTTTCGATGTAACTCTATCACCTCTGTACAGCACTCTTCTGCATACAAACCACACCCACCAACGTTATTCCGCAATCCCTTATCATGCACAGTCCCATGTCCATGCCTGCCATCCTCAAAAGCCTCAGATGAGGCTTTCGTGTTATGCACAGGAGTGGGGGAATAAATTGCAACCAGGTAGGGGATTGCATCATAAGTGGTGACTCTGAAAAGAGCCTTTTTTTTAGGTGCTTCTACAGAAACACCTTTATTTGCACTTTTTATAGGGTTTCCTGATTTCTTCTCCTCCTCACATTCTCACAGTAAACTTTTCAAGGCCTCCTGTAGCTGGGCAAACAAAAAAGCATCACCAATGCTGAACAAAGAAATGCCATTTGCATGGAAAAATTCAGCATTTCGAGAATTAATGATGTCATTGTTGCAGAAGAACATCCCACGAGGGGCAAAAAAATCACACATGATTCCATTGATGAGACCCCTTCCTGCCTCTGGCTTCAAATAACATGCATTAGGATAGTCCCATACTGTTGTTGGTGGCATGGCTGAGGAAATCACCTGGGCAGTGGCAAAAAGCCTCTTCATGGTATTCATCAACCTGTTCAGTTGATGGAAGAAATGTGAACAAGGCATGCAACCCAAGTGCATGCCGCCATAATGCACAATGACTACATGCACAATAGCGAACCTGGCCACTTGTCTGCAAATTGCAATCATTTCTCCAAAACTGTGGACTTCGACAGAGCACCACAATGCTTCCACTCCTTCCAAACTGAAATCGCCATCAAAGTATCTTCCGTGGGCATACTTGTGCAGATCTATCACAAAGGCATCACCCAAAAGCAACACAATGCATTTCTCAGCCCTCCTCAGTACGCCGAGTAATAAAAAACAGTGTTAAGGCCCCTTCCTGTGATCCACACCCTCAGTATCTCCTTGGACAATCCCCATAGTCCCATTTCCATTGGCCAGCATGGTAAAAAGCACAGATTGTGGCACTTGTGCTTCCCCAAGTACCGCGAGGGCTGCGCCCCAGTAAAGGAGGAGTAGTCCTTCTTCCCTTTCCACTATTGTTGGTCCACCACTACCTCATTGGCTACTATTAAACAGTGACACACACATCCACCAATCGCATCCAAGACGTCATCATCCAACACTGTTAGTTATGTAGAACACTTCAAATGTACCGTTAGACATTCACACTCCAAGTGTTGTGCCATTCCAAAGCACGCCCACTACAAAGTTTAGTAAAACTATGCGAGATTTTCTGCATCCACATACATCCACATGGTGACCCAGGATGTGGCACATATAATCCTGAAAGTACCACAGAATCCGCTAAATTTTCATGCTAGTGTGTGGGGGGGGGAAGCAATCTCAAGCAGGGTAGGGGATTGGGTCTCTGTCATGGCTCTGAAAAGGTATATATATTTTTTTTACATGCTTGCAAGCAACTTTTTTTGCTTTTTCTCTTTATATGAGTTTCTGTTTGCCTCTCCTCACATTTTTACCAAATTCTGGTCAACACTTCTTGCACAGTGTAAAAGAAAACGGCATTGTCAATGGTGCTCAAATAAATGCCATTTCTACGAAACCACTGCATATTTTGGGACCTCATGATCTCATAGTGGGTGGAGAACATCCCAGCAGTCCGCATAAATTCACACATGCTTCTGTTTATAACACACCTTCCGACCTCTGTCTGGGGACAAATTATACCGGCATGGTTCCATACTCCTCTTGGTGTTATGCATGGGAAAACGACCTTGGCAGTAGGAAAAATCCACATCGCTGCGTTCAGCAACTTCTTCAGGTGACGGAGCAAACATCCACATGACATGTAACCCAAATGTAGACTTCCATAATGCACCACGACAACATCAATGTTCGTGACAGAGGCCACATATCTGCAAAGGTGAACCATCCCGCTGTGATGCTGGAAATGCATTGGAGGGACAGGTCCCCCGTATCCTTGTCCTTTACTGCTTTTTATCTTGTGTTCTGTTGTGTTTTCTGCGCAGGAGTTCATGTGGGACTCCTGGCGGAGCAGCTCTCTCTTTTGGTTTGGTGTACAGACCCATGGGATACCCTTATGGTACCCATGGGTGGGGGTACAACCCTGTGCCCCTAGTGTATGTTTTTGGGCAGCGGTGTGTGACCCACAGAGCAGGGTACAGGCTGGTGGCAGCTCTGTGCTGAATTGACTGGTGCCCTGAGCGTCCTCCATTTTGGGATGCCCAGGCCATGTCCTTGGAATCGGTAGATTCCTGATGGAGACAAAATGGCCCCCGTGGCCTCTTGCCTTCCATCGCCTGATACCTTGATCTACCCGAAGTGTCTAGTATCTGGTGTTTGACACAATGACTGAGACAGCCCTTCCCGAAACTGGTATGAATGCAGTGTGGCGTGTTGAATGGCTGGGTACTTGTCCCAATACACATAACTTGTTGTGAGTGTCTGGAGAGAAGTGAATGGCCTCAATGCACTGTGTGCCTGATTGGCTGCCTGCCTGCCTGAATGTCCTTAGTCGTCATTGGATGCTTGAGTATGACCCAGTGGAATGAATGGTAGATCAACAGTATATCTGGGGACCTCTCACTGCTAGGAATCGTGTTCAGAAGCTGAAGAGAAACTGGAGTTGAAACTGAAGCTTAACCTTGAAGCCCTGCTGGAAGAGAAGAATTGCTCTTGCTCTCCTTCATCAATCTGAAAGATGCTGTGTCTCCAAGGACTGACCCAGAGAGGACCTGGTAAGGCGCCCTCTTCCCGAGCTACGAGGGACCATCGTGCACCAGCTGATCTTTTCCAAAGCTCCCTGTTAGAAAGACCTACGACAGGCTGCCGACCCGAGATGGGGACTGCTGCGGAATCCCAAGGAGAAGCGCCCGGACTGTTGTCCGCCACTGTCGCCGACCGGCGTCGCCGACCGGAGCCGCCGTGCTCCCGTTTGCCTAAGAACTTCATTTGATCCACGGACGCTCTTGTCCACATCGTCGCCGCTGTATCCTGCTGGAGAAGGCCTGATCGTCGACGTGCCGAGGAGCATCCGCTCGTGGGTATCCCGCCACCCAAAGACCACAGAGACGCAGACGACTCGACGCCCTTGCTGGGCCACAGTTCTTCAAACTCATTGCGGTCCAGAGCTATCGACACCGAGGTGCCCCACATGCCTCTTCCTTGCAGGACGTTTACGCTTCCCCGTCAACGAGCACCGTTAGGAACGAAGCTGCCATGTCACCCTCGTAGCTCACCCTGTTCTCCGTCAGACGTTCAACGACCCGTGACTCCTGCCTTAAAGGGAAGGCTCTCAAGAAGGGCCGTCGATTCCCCGCTGAGGAACGCTACAACGCCAGGTACTTTGGGGTTTCAGAACTATTGGGAAGTCTAGTGTGAACAATATAGGGACTGGGCTTGTATCTTTATTCTACAGGTTGCCCAGGTGGGGGGATCTCCGCACAGAGCTGTGTTTAACGGTAGTGACCAGTATTCTGCCAATTGTTCAACCATCTTGCTTTCCTTCCTCTCTCTACTGCTGGTTTCCTCTTTATTGATCTGTGTGACATTTTGACAGTATAGTTGATGCACTTTAATGAGATCTGATAATATTTGTGGTACCTCTGTAGAACTGTATATATTTACCATTGTTGATTTTCTGAGCACAAAGTGAGTTATTGTGATAGTGTACATAACCTTGAATATTTATTATATAAAAACTGTGTTTTAACCAATACATTGTGTGGAAATTCCTTTGTGGGGGATTGGGGACTACACTGTACTTAAGAACAAGCCTGCATCACCTCCTGAGAAGCTAGGCCTTGATTGCTCGACCATAGCTACCGAATAGAGAATCTTGGCTGGGGTCCTCTGTGCCTCTCCTCTTACCATATAGAGAGCAGAAGTACAGACAACCCGCTCCAGTCTTTACATCCGGTGAAACTGCAGTCATAATGACAGCACCAGAAAGTGTCCACTCCTTCCAACCCAAGATTACCAGCAATGCCTCTTTCCACGCAACACCTGTTCAGATGGCGCACAAAGGTATTACTGACGATAAGCACTGTGCGTCTGTCCATCTCTACCAACCTCACGACACAGTATTGGGAAAAAATGGTACACCCCTTCCAATCCACAAATGTAACATAGGTAGTGGCACTTCTACCCAAATCCCGCACCGTAACTCAGCCATCCACGAAAACATGTCACAGTTAGCAGAATCCACAAACATACCACAGCCTCTGCCATCCCTACCCACTTCCATTCACAAAGTATTGTGTCACTGCCAACGTAACCACACAATCTTCACAACATTGGGCCTACTCCAACAAATCTACACACAGCGGAGTATCCAAGCACATATAAGCTCCACTTCAACCATACCCTCTTCCATACTTACAGTATACTAACACTGCACCCAGTGGCCACACTGCAGAACCTCTCATTGCACCATCTCCAGCCATACACCAAATACAGTAGCAAATTCCAAATATGACCACACCCATGAAACCAACAATACACACATTTCAGCTCACTTCTGCTGCTCTACCACGTCTGCAATGTGCTCCACAACTATTCTCCACAAATCACCACCCTCTGACTGATGCAGAGTCAAAACTGCATTGCTGCAGTGGGTGTGCTCCTTGCACACATCCACCACAACGTAATGCAACCATGCATGTTAACATGTCACCAACTACCACAATCCACAAACACACCACTGCCACCAGCACTCCTACCCAACCTCTGCACCGCAATGGAGCTATGCATTGAAAAATGCAACAGTTACCATAATATACAAACATAAAACTGTCTCTGGCACCCCTATGCACTTCAATTAACATACTATGGTTTTACCCACTTCCATTCACAAAGTATTGTGTCACTGCTAACCTAACCACAAAATGTACAACATTGGCCCTACACCAACCAATCTGCACACAGCACACTATCCAAGCACATATAAGGTGCACTTCAACCATACCCTCTTCCATAATGACAGTATGCAAACACTGCACCCAGTGCCCACACTGCATGACTTTTTACTGCACCATCTCCAGCCATACATCAATAACTGTACCATGTCTAAAAATTACCACACCCATGAAACCAACTATAAATGCATGTGAGCTCCCTTCTGCTGCTCTATCACGTCTAAAATGTGTTCCACAACCAGTCTTTACAGGTCACCACCCTCTAACTGATGCAGAGTCAAAAATGCATGGCTGTGGTGAGTGTGCTCAAGCCCTAGGCTCTTGAGTGCAAGGCCTACGGCCTACGGCCTTTGGCCATGCACCCAATAGTCTAGACCTTGAACACACCCAGCGCAACATAATGCAACCATGCATGCCACCATGTCACCAACTACCACAATCTTCAAACATAGCACAGCCACCAGCCCTCCTACCCAACCTATGTCATGTGCAATTCACTTCCCTTCTGCAATTCACCTGCCACCACTCACCACGGAATGAGGTCGCTGCAAAGAGGTCGCCGCACAAGCTATTGTGCCATTACGAAGGCTGCCTGCATTCACCAAACAAGGTAGTCGCCTGTCGAGGTACTCGCGAATTGGCGCAATATGCACGAATACTACAGGCACACCACCGTCTTCTTCCACCTAATTAGATATGTCACATGAACCACTTCTCACTCTCCCATCCTTGCATTCCTTCTTCCCACCAACACATGCCATAAAGCATATTTTCCACCCTTCTGCTGCCGCACTGTCCTCCGTTATACCAGTGCAGCGTTTGGCAAAAAATGTTGACGCACAGCACACTTCCCTCCAGCCAACCACCGGCAGTGTCCAATCGACGCCGACATCACAGCGTACTGCAAGCCAATGAGACTTTTGTCTGTGGAGCGAACATGGAAATGGGTCCACAGAGCAGAGCAGAGCAGAGCCAGCTATCACTAATTTTTTTAGTAGAACATTTCAGTTCTTTGCAACAAAAGTACTGGTCAGATTTCCACCAAACACACAAAAGCACACTCTCTGAACTAAGCCGCAGCTCCTGCCGTACATTTTGTGAACATCCGTCTAGCCGTTCGTCCTGTAGCCATGTGCAAAGGTCTTCCCCATTCAGTCTATGGAGAAAAAAAATGTTGGGATCCCCCTATAACTTTGCCCCCCTGCACAAAACCTCACCAAACTTGCAGGAGAAATTCAGAGCGGCCCATATACTTTTTTGCAAAGGTTGATGAGGATTCTTTCAAGGTGAGCAAAGTTATAAGCCACCGAAAATGTGGTCTTCCTATGGGTTTAGCAACTTTACCATAACTACACGGCCGCTACCGTGGGCCATGTAATATTGTGATGTGCATTAATGAGACAGTGCATGATGCGGCCTGGTTATGCCTGTGCGAGTGTATGGTGAAAATGTGCACACTCAAATGTATGGGTGACTGGGTGTGCGTGTGTGAGTCTATGGTGAAAAGGTGCACACTTAAATGTATGGGTGGCTGCCTGGGTGTGCCTGTATGGAGAAAGGGTACACACTTAAATGTTTGGGTGGCTGGGTGTGCATGTGTGTGCGTGTATGTGTATGGTGAATGGTGTGTGTGCTTGTGTTCAGGGGCTCAACAAAACCTAATTGTCGGAAGACCGCTAACCCTTCAAGTGTTGGGAGAGGCGCTTACTTCACAAGCAGTGGGGGAGAGACTCACTTATTTGTGTGGGGGCATCTAACTTTTTACGCATTCTAATGAGACTATTCTAGTGCAGCTTCAATGTTACAAGCAGTTACCTCTCTCCTTTAAGTCTGAAAGCACCCACTTATGGACTGCTGTGAGAATGAGCGGTCTCCTTTCCCCTCTCTACCCTTCCAATCACTACCTTGGCATGCAAGTACTTAACCCACATCACGATTTCAACTGCCTAAAAATGAACAGTTATGCTTTACGTTAGTATTTGCTGGGACTTAACGCCAAAACACAGGCGCCGTTTAACATCTGTGTCCTGTTCTGTCCGGCAACGGCTTTGTAGGTCATCCAGGTCGAGTCAATATAGCCCAAAATTTCAGGGGGTGGGGGAGAGGACTGAAGCCCAGTTAGAACAATGGTGTTGTGCCACTGCTTGTGTTTAATGCCATGACTTCTTATTGGTAATCTTCAGTACTCGTATCGCTATTCCTCCTCATCCCAGTACTTGTGTATGAGGCACTTTGCCTCATACACAAGTACTGGGATGAGGTAGCGGGACATGGAGGTAATTCCTGGCTTAGTTACCTGTAATCTTCATTACTTCTAGCCCCACTCTTCCTCATCCTTGTACTTACCTATAAAGAAAGGTGCCTCATACGTCGGCACTGCACTGGGACAAGGAAGAGGGACATTGAGATAATTCTGGGCCAATGTGCTGATTTTGGGGGTTGGAGCAGGGGGTTGGAGGGAGAGGGGATGTGTGGGGGACAGGGATTGTGGGATAAATCATAATGGGAATCCATTTCCAGGCTAAGTAAGCATGATATTTGGTATTAGTGGTAGAGGGGCATTTTGGTGCAGCCAGTCTAGTCATTTCTTAGTTTGGCTTCACTTGCTTTAACTGGGCATCTCTGATAAAGCAGTTCTGCTAAGTGTAATTACCTGGCTAGACTGACATTTGGTTGCTGCCAGTGTAGCTGTTTCGTACTGGGGCATTGTATCTTTTTCTGGGCATCTGTGTTAAAACAACCATGATAAGTGTTATTGCTTTGACTGCCATTTTGGTGCAACCAGTCTAGGTATGTCTAAATATGGCCTGGCATGCTTTACTGTAATATGTTATTACTTGTCTAGACTGGTCTACATTGAACAGCCAGTTGGACATGTTCTCATTGTGGCATGGTATTTTTAATAGCAAAGCATTCAATTGATGAAAGCATTAACGTTCCTGTGCACTTTTGGTGACTTGCATGTATTGGATTTTTGAAATGGGGTTACCCTACACAACAATTGCAAACGCTCTAGCGTTTTAGCCAATTTATCTCAGAAGTGTGTGGTATAATGCATTAAAACACACACACAGTATGAAAGGTTAATTTCCAGTCTACAACTGCTAGGCACTGTTCCCAATTTTGTTATATTTTTTTGATGAATATGTGGTCAGCTGCCACCTGGGCTATATCCTGTGACTGGTCAGAATGATGATTGTTAGTTAATGCTAGGATTTTAGCCCTGGTTGTCGCTTTTGCCACTAGGAAATGAAAAACTCTATTACCACATTATGATTTAGTTCAGTATGTATTTTAATGTATTTATATCTTCAAAAAAATGCAAGTCAAAGTAATGTCAAACATGACAGGGACATATACCACACATATGGTTGTGGTAAAGACGACTAGGAATTTCCATTGTAATAACAGGGGAAGGGTGGGGAACCTGGGACATTTTCTACTTCTTTGTCCGTGGTATTTCAATTTTGTAAAGCTTTTTTAAATCCTTATTTTAAAGCTAAAAATATGAAATGTTATTGTGATGCAATGTGTTTGAAATTGGTTTGTAATGATGAAGAATGTTTGTACAATATATACAATTATGTTTCTAGAGCGCTCATTAGGAGGGCTTCTATTTTATATAAAGTATCATTTTATTTTGTTACTTTGATGTCTAGGTGTGATTACATTTATTGATGTTTATTACTAACGGCGAATTCTGAATTTGAATAAAATACTTAACTACCAACATCATCTACGTAGAAGGCCACCCCTTCCAACCCCAACAGCCCATCAAAGGACACCCAACAAACAAGTATGCCAGCCATTTTAAGCCGGATAAACTACATCAATACCTGAAACAGATCACAGCACCAACTGTGACAAATCAACTTCTGGGCAACCAGTGGTCCAGGGATGAATATCGGTTTCTAAACCATCAAACAGCCCCACACCTCTATTAAACTAAAAGAGATCCAAACAGATTGGAACGCAAGTCAATTATAAACCTCCTTGTCCAATGTTGGTAATGTGGACAGAACAGCAGGCTTATCTCTGCAAGGTTGTGGATCGTTGGCTAGTTGTAACACAGCGAAAATACAATTATTAACCAATGATAAAAGGGACTGTTCAGTCAAGGTTGTATAAAAATATCGACTTTATTATTATTACAACAGACAGTTCTACCACACTACAAAATACAACCCACACTGTAAAGGAACATTGAAGACGGACAGTTTCATGAAGGAAAGATATGCACTCTGGATACTGAAATGAGGGTAGTTGGTAAAGTAAGCAGTCTTAACTGATCAAGGTTACTTGGTGTCAGCACCAAGGGAGCAAGAGGTCGTAAATGTTAGTAGGGATCTTCGGAGGAGGACCAGTAGAACCAGGACCTGCAACGGCTGGCTCTGTGCAACATGAATAGCAACCAGATATCAGAGAGCGCACCCCCTGGAATATGCCCTGGCAACTCTTAATGTGTTTGGAGGAACGGGGCGCCCCTTTACATATTCAGAACTGCTGTACCCATGCCTCCCTCCCCAATGGGCCATGCAAGGCTGGGGAAGTAAAACTTCCCACGCTTGCAAGGCTTATTTGTCATGTGTTCGCGGATATGAACTGCGTTTGCCTTTGACATTTCGAGCCAGCCCAAGATCGCTCCCTCAGCTGCTTGTTGCAACTGAGGGAGCATTCACTGTTTTTACTGGGCTGGCTTGTTGGCATCTTGTCCAAAATGGCTGGGCCGATGCCCCATCACCCATTATGGACGAGCAGCCCCCGGGGGATAGAGCATATATCGCTTATGCTTTTTTAAAGTATTTTACTCAACCTCCTGGGCACCTTTGGATTTAAGAGCCCAACAAGATTCTCTATGCCATTTGTCCTCAAAGGCTGGTCTTGGCTAACAAATACTTCTTTGAGCAAGTGTTCGACAATACTTGTCAAAACATCTTGTTGGCAAGTGCTTGTCTTGGATTCTCTACACCTCTAGTATCAAAGGTTCATATTGTGTTTACAGCAACTCATGTGGCAAGTACTCCTCTGGCCTGTACAGCACATAATGTGGCCAATAGTCCTCTAGGCTTCTCGACACCTCAAGGGTTTGTTTGTTTATTTGCTTATTTATTTGTATTGCGCACCGAACCCGAAGGTATCTGGGCACATTTGCAAAAGAAATACAGGAATACATTAGGCTTAGGTTACAGTGTTACAGTTCAGTAAATTACAATGGTTGCAATTGAAATATAGATTAAAAAACAGAGCCTATTTACATAATGCGAAGGGTAGGCAAGTAGTTACATATGAGTCGTTGGCAATAGATTCAGAACTCAATTTAGGCAGCTTTGCTGCAATTGACAGGGCAAAGGCAAGTCAAGAGGTCTCAAATGTCCTTAGATGCGAGCCAGGTTATGATGTTATGCCTGAAGTGCAGGGAAGGTTGATCCTCTCTCAGTGAAAGGGGGAGAGCGTTCCAGAGCTGCGTTGCCAAGACCAGGAAGCTGCTTCCTCCTGACTTTTTTAGTTGAAAACTAGGGACAACCAGACACAAAGAGTTGGCTGTCCTAGTGGGACGAAGGGAGGATTTCTTGAAAATTCTTTCTGATAGATAACGTGGGACAGCACCATTGAGGCATTTGTGGGTGAGGGAGTCGATTTTGAGGGTGATTTTATCTTTAGTGGAGAGCCATTTGTTCTGTCTCCTAGTGTTCGAAATGTGCTCCCTCCTAGAGGTGCCACAAGCTGAGCTGAGCACGTTATTTTGAAGAATTTGGATTTTCTTAATAATGTATTTGCTTGCTCTTAAATATAGAGCGTTGCAGTAATCCAACTTGGACAAAATAAGGACTATGGCAAGGATTATGCAACTTTCCTTGGAAAGGAAGGGTTTGCAGGCTGTAATCAATTTGCACATATAGGCAGTGGAATATGCCATGGCATTCACTTGTATGTTTAATGTAAGCGTTGAGTCGAGGTAAAAGCCAAGAGTTTTGACCTCTTTTACCACTTTGATAATGTTACCGTAAATATTGAAGGAAGTGTATTCTGGCTTAAGTTTACTTAACTTGGCTGTTGAACTAAGTATTAGGAGCTCTGATTTATCATCATTCAGGCAGAGGCCATGGGCGGCCAACCATGTCTGAATAATTAAGTAAATATTGTTCACCAAGGTCATGTCCTTGGCGTAATTACCTGACAGAGGTATGAGGATCTGGGTGTCATCTGCATAATTGGTGGAGGTGACACCCAGATGATCCAGAGCGTCGAACAATGACTTTGTGAAGATATTGTACATTGTTGGAGAGACACAAGAACCTTGTGGTACACCGCAGGTGATTGGAATAGGGTCAGCTGCATCAGTGGTAGAGAAGACCCTCATAGTCCTATTGTTCAGGAAGGATTTAATCCATATGGTGGCCTCCTGTGAGACATGCATGGCCTGAGCTAGGTGTTGACACAAGACTTTATGGTCCACCAAATCGAAGGCAGCTGAAAGATCAAGGAGAAATAGCAAGGCTATTTTCCCATTGTCCTTAAGTCCCTCGATCTGGGTTTTTAGATCTAGTAAGGCCATTTCTGTGCCATGTTGTGGCCTGAAGCCAGATTGACGGACTCCTGGTAGATGATTAGTTTCCAGATACTCTTGCATCTGGATATAGTCCACTTTGTCAAGTATTTTGAGAAAAAATGGTACAGTGGTGATCGGCCTGTAATTAGTGGGAATAGTAGGGTCCGAGTTTTTATTTTTAGAAGGGGTAGCACCCATGACTCCTTTAGGTTGCTAGGGATTATCCCTGATGAGAATGATGAGTTGATTAGTTTAGAGATAAAAGGTGCTAAGTCTCTAGCAGCATCTTTAATTATCTGGGCTGGGCAACTATCTCCCTGACACCTTGATGGTTTGAGGGAGGTACTGATTTTTTCAACCTCAAAGATGGAGACTTGTGAAAATCTAAAGCTTTGAGGGGGTTTAGTGGAAAGATTAAGGGGGGCTGTGAGGTTAGCTGTAGTAGGTAGCGTAGATTTTTTGTCTGCAATTCTTTTTTGGAGCATGGACATTTTGCTAGTTAAGGCGTTCTGGATGTTAGTACACCATTGTTTGTCTTTAACACAGTTGTCTGTCTGTGGTATGGGAGTTTCCAATTCCCTTAAGATATTGAAAAGTTCCTTTGAACTAGAGCTAGCTTTGTGAATCTTGTCGTTGTAGGTTTCCTGTTTAGTACGTATTATTTCTTTTTTTTATAGAGGTGGTGTGATAGATCAGGTTCGTTTTATTTTCTTCCGTAGGTACTTGTCTCCATAAGGCTTCTAACTTCCTTTTTTGAGCTCTCAAGACTTTTAGATGAGGCGTGAACCAAGCGTTCAAGTGGGCTCCTGGTTTACTTTTGCGCAGTTTAAATGGGGCTATTGCATCTAGTGCTTTAGTCATAGAGGCATTGTAGATGTTTACTAAGGTGTTCGGATCTGAAGAATCAGGCAGGATGTTGAGGTCTGGGATTACATATGGAAGGATCTTGTTCGCAGTGATATTTATTTATTTCTGTTAAGGATAGGCGGAGCTATGGGATTGGCCTTAGTCGAGCGGGTGTTGGTTGGGAAGGTGAAAGACAGGAGGAAGTGGTCTGTCCAGGTTTGTGGCATGATAGCGGTGATGGATACCGAACAATTAAGGTCCGCTACCCAGTCTAGGATTCTACCTTTGTCATGGGTAGCCTGACTCACTCTTTAGGTAAAGCCTAGTTCGGTAAGAATGTTGGCAACTGCTAGAGCATGAGGATCATTAGGATCATTAAAGCCAAGTTTGATGTCTCCAAATAGGAGAATTTTTGACGCGACTTTAGTGTTCTCAGAAAGGATTGTAGATATGTCCTCCTCGAAGGAACCGATCGGTCCAGGAGGTCTGTAAATTAAGTGGATAGTGAGAGTGCTAGTATTGGAAGTAGGTAATTTGATAGAGAGAAGTTCACATGATTTGATGAATGGAGAGGGGAATATTCTCATGGCTAAATTAGACTTAGCAATGGTGGCTATGCCTCCACCTTTGGCGTTGTTCTATCAACTCTTAAAATATTGTAGTTATCCTGGACAGCGCGTGCAAGGGCTGGGCCTGCAGCTGTATGTAGCCAAGACTCTGTTATAGCTAGGAAGTCAAGGTTGTACGCCGTGATGAGATCCGCAATCTCAGTAGCATGTGCAACGAGTGGTCTAGCGTTAAGTAGAGCCGCTTTGACATTCAGGATTTTGGTATTTGTCAAGCAGGCAGTAGGAAAGTCATGACTTAATTTATTGTTGTACTTGGGAGGGTTAGCTGTGACATTCTCTGTCTTAGAGACACATGTCTTACTGTTTGTACGGTAGGTGGGAAATTTGTCTTTCTGTAATTTGGTGTTGGATTTCAGGTTGGTTACTGAGGTGAGGATTTATTTTTAACATTATAGTTATTAGAGATATTCAATGTATTGTGGACATTTATTTTGGCTAGTCTGTTGGACCGAGATTCATGAAGCCTCAGTAATCTAGCTCAGAGTCTTTTAGTTCTGGCTACGGTGCAAGGAGTGCTTGTTTTAGTAGGATCAAGGTGCATTTGTATGGTGTTAGGAGATGAAGGGTTGGAGTCTGGGACAGTACTGTGTTTTGTATTAGTAGGTTTAAGGTCTGCTTTTAGTTTAGGTAGGAATCTAGTAGGTTCGACAGTAGTCAGGTGATTGTTTATTTTAAGCCGTGGAAGGAATGTGGTAGGTTTCGGGACCGCACATGGACCAGTTCTATTTGTCATGGTTAGGTACTGCTGGTAGGTGTGGCAGGAGTCTGCAACTTAAAGATGCAGGTTTATAATAGTCAGGGCACAGAGTAGTTTAGTCATTAATAGGGCAGAGACATGCATAATGCTGGATGTAGGGCATTCGTTAGTGGGCAAGGAAGAGAGTCTTAAAGGGGCTCACCTACCTGTGCGAGTAGGTAGACCTTATATAGCATGGGAGAATCGCTAGTGCCAAATGTTACTTCTCATGCGCAGGCGAGTACCCAAGCATATTGCACGACGAATAGTTAACATGCACCAGTAGCGGCAAGAGTAGCTGATGACAAGCACACAAACAAGTAAGGTGACATTAGAATATGAGCCAGTGAGGGCACGACCTAGCGTTAGGTTAGTTTGTGTTGGTATCTAATAGGACTCAGTACATGATGCAAGGCAGCTCCATTTATCAAAGTGATGAACAGCAATTTCTAGTTACAACGCTGACTAGCATGTGAAAGCACGTACTTAAGATGCAGCGGGTATTGGCAAGCTAGCTAGGCATAGGACATCAACGTAGACAAATGCAAGGTGCGTGTGCAGTGCAGGTAAAGTTGGTGGGCTAACTAGGCAAGAGACGATGCAGATAATAATGGCGGGCTACTAATGTCTAAGCAAGAGGCAACAATGTAAGCTGCTACTAGCAAGTTAATTTAAGCACAGTGAAATACAACAATATAGGTAAGTGCAGCTACACGTGGGGTGCCGCGGGTACTAACAAGTTGATTTGAGCATGGTAATAAAATACAATGCAGGTGGCATTGTCAGGATTAGCTAGGCATGAGGCAGCAATGTAGTTCAACTAGACGTGGGGTGCAGCAGGTACTAACAAGCTAATTTAAGCATAGTGAAATACAACAATGTAGGTAGGTGCAGCTACACGTGGGGTGCCGTAGGTACTAACAATTTTTAAGGGGACAGGGGCTGCGTAAAACCATCAGGGCCATTTTTGGAGTCAGTGTCAACGAGGGAATGGTCACTCACTTACCCCGTTCGTTGGGAGTGCAGTCACAAACCCTTAGGATATTGAGGCAGTATGGAGAGCCCTGCGGCCGTGATCGGCCCGGACAGGCCCAGACAGGCATCGGCCTTATACGCCAGGCCTTGGGAGATGCAGGCCGGCTGTCGCCATCTGGTGTCGGAGTACTACATTAGTAGTTTGTTGCAGCCAATCCCAGCTGATCACGTTGCTTAGCAACTAGGTAAACACAGCAGCAGCGCCATTTTTTCAAACGCCGTTGATGCAGTAATGCTGTCGGGTGGTCGGATGAATGCAAATCCCAATGAAGGTAGGTGGCAAAATGGAGGATGAGCCCTAATGTGGGTATTTTGCGCTTACCCAGACAAAATGACAAGGCAGCCACAGTGGTGGCTGATGCATGGGTCACGCTTCTCAGGACCCGCCGATGAGCCGCAGAGAGGGCTCCTGTCCTACCTGGCTACTGCTGATGCGTGAACTGGGGGCCCAGACAGGCGTCGGCCTTATACGGTAGGCTTTGGGCGATGCAGGCCGGCTGTCGCCATCCAGTGACAGAGTACTACGTTAGTAGTTTTTTGCAGCCAATCCCAGCTGATAACGTTGCTTAGCAATGAGGTAAACACAGCAGCAGCGCCATTTTCAAACACCGTTGATGCAGTAATGCTGTCGGGTGGTCGGATGAACGCGAATCCCAATGAGGGTAGGTGGCAAAATGGAGGAGGAGCCCTAGTGTGGGTATTTTGCGCCTACCCAGACAAAAGGACAAGTACTCTTCTTGCTTCTTCGTTGCATCCTTTTGCAAGAACTTCTCTTTGTTTCGACATGTTTCTATATGCTTCTCAGCTATATATTTCTGACACTCACCTCATGCTTTTTCATTGGACCTAGCCAAAATGCCCTTTTCATGTTTCCAAGAATCGGGAGCAATTTGTGCCAGTTGCATGTTGCGCACATTCACGTCCACAAGCCCTGCAAAGTGCTTTGTGAATATGCCCGAAACTGTCCACACCTTGTGGCATGGTCCCACTGTGGAAAAATACATTTGTAATGGGAAACCTTCTGTGATTAGGAGAATCACTGGGCACCATTTTCTAGGTCTGAGATCAATGGTAGCAAAGTGATATAATCAGCTACGACTGGTTATTAACCAGAACATCGTTTTTGTGTCAGTTTCTGCTACTTTTTCCGGCAGAAAGCTGTCCCGAAAAGCACACACCAGTTGTTCTTTCACCTGTTTATCCTGCAGAGAGTTAGCGAAGGCAGCTGCCAACTCCAGCATGTTACTGCCAGCTGAGACGTCGCAATCTCTAATTGTTAACCTTACGTATCCCAGTAACCACCCCATATCAGTTGCTTTATTAACATTAAGGAGCCATTAAGGCCGAGGCGAGGGCAAATGGTGCAAAAGATTATGGATGCAGGTTCCATAGCTCATTGACTTTTCAAAAAACCCTGGCTGGGTACCTGTAAATTATTACATTTAGGACCCTAGTTTTGTACCTCATAAGTAAAGCAAATTTCAATTCTATCATAGACATAATTATATCAAAACCCATATTAATAATTCAGTCTTAAGCAGGAAAGTTCTAATTCAATTTTTAAACATAACATGCGTGATGGATGTACTGAAATAATAGCTAGAGTAAGGGGCTCACGAAAGGATCATTCTTGAACCCCTAGCTTTGCAACTCAACTAAGATACATCCTTATAAATAAAAGATCTGCACACATCAGCTCTCTAGATGTTTTGAACTTCAAATCCCATGATTCCTTCTTATTGAATAGGCTAGCTCCGGTGGATAGGAGTCATAGTCCAAAATATCTGGAGAGCCAAATGTTGCAGACCCCTGTTATAAATCATGTGGCATAATAGCAGCACAGTTGCCTAATATTTGATAAATGTGCATCTGAACCCATTAGCCATTCAGATAAAATGTGCAACCACAAAACACACATCACCTCAGGTCAGATATTACCAGATGACCATAGAAAGGCCTCCTGCATGTGTCTTACATCGCCATCTTTGAGTAAAGGCCTATAGAGCACAGCAAAGAGGCAAACATATGAAATGTCAGCCACCGGCAGTTGGCAGGAGCACCCAGTAGGCACTGACATGCTTGGGGCTGCAGACCGGACCATCTTCCAACAAACATCAAGCGAGGGAGAGTACCCTATCTAAATGTGGAATACAGGCTCCCATATCGGGCCAAGCCATCAGATGAAAGTATTTTTCAAAGCAGCCTGAGACATAAAGATCAAAATAAGCCTGGTGTTCATAGAGGCCAACACCAGAACCTCACTGTCAAGACATTTCCAGAATCTGTACTGCAGCTCCTTGATGTCTTCCCTACAGATCAAGCTTGGGTTTATTCCACACCAACTGCATCGGCTTCTTCTTGGCCAAGCTTTTGATAAGGGAGATCCAAAGCAGCTTTGCTACAGTCCTCAATTGTTTGGCCTCTTCTAGATCCATCTTTCACACTATGGGGCTGGGCCTAGGTCAGATTCTAAGCCAGAGCAGCAGAGAACTTCGAACAACCACTTGTTGACTAGGCCAGGTGGTCACTCATTGAAACTGGTGAGGTCCTTATTGGAAGATGAAGTAGAGAGTTAAGAAATGTTGCTTTGTTTTCCCAATGGAGAAACTGGACCAGCCCCCAAATGCTGCCATAGACAGCCCTGAAGCAGCTGTGGCGTTGTACATGCTCACTACAACAGAAGGCTGGGAAGCCCGTAATAGCTGATGAAAATGGAGTAATGCACTGTCCACCTGACTTAGAAAGAGTGTGGTTTTATCCAGCTGCATTTTCCATGACCTGAGGCCATGAATGAAATGCCTGTGTAATCAAACCAAGGGACCATCACCAAAAGCTCACCTCACAGCGTGATCCTGTGCTGCAGTTGTTGGGAGGCCCCAGAACCCCCAGTTTTAATTGGGAGCTGCATCAACACAACTTACTCCCCCAAATGTAAATTCTAATCTGTTACAGTTTCGTGAAGGTTACTTACCACATCGAAGTAATATATATATATATATATATATATATATATATATATATATATATATAGTGCACCTAATGTTTTATTCCTCTCATCCCACCATTACCATGTGGAAATAATGGCCTGTCACCAAACTGCAGCAAGCCTACTCTTATTTATCACATTCTCTCTATGCATTGGAGTAAATAAAGACAAACACAGTGAATGGGATGTGTAGTTTATATATGCGTGTATTGGTGGAAACGGGATTAATATGTTGTTTGAGATGTGTTTGGTCTATTTGTGTTTGCATGGGTTTGGGGTTTAATAGTTTGTTTATGTGGAGTATGAGTGGATGTTTGCATGGATGGGATGGTGTGTAGTAGTGTAGTAATGGTTTATGTTCAGGAATCCCCATTATATTGAAAAGTACTTCAACCAGCTTTTGCCATAATATTTCTGTGTACTTCATGTACTCATGTAATACGCCATGTATTTCAATCACATGGCCGGCACTTCCGCCACATGGCAGATATTGCCATTAGCCATACTATGATATGGCAAGCCTCTTAAGTGCCATGTATTTCCATCGTATGCCAGGTTATTCCCACTATATTCTCAGGTAAACCCGTCACATGTGTAGGCTCTCCTTTCACATGCTAAGAACAATTAGTATGCCAATGCAGTACCACTGTATGCACGGTATGCATACTGGCACTTACTAGCAGACCCCACACACACGCACACACGCTCTTCAACTGAGACCCACATGTAACTAAACAGCTAGGTTAATAGTTTTTCAGCCAAAGAAGCTCATTAATTGGTTAGTGACCTGGCATCTCACAAACCATGAATGTGGATGATGTGCCTGGGAACATGCAACCATATTATGGGGCAGGCGGGAATCGAGGTGCATAAAGGCGTTACACAGCCACATGCCATTTTGGGAGGAGGGCTATAAGAGCAAAGGAAGCACATGTGATTCTGTGGGTGCATGCGTTAGGAATGCTTTGATTCTGATTGTGGAAACTGGATGGATTTGTTATTTGGGATGGTAATCTTCATTACTTTTAGTCCTCCTCTTCCTTGCCACACTCTTTATTTTTGGAGTTCCTTTCATGACAGAACCCATTTTCACAATTTGTTTTGTGTGTAAACCCACTCCCCTTTGCCTGGGGGAATTAGAAAACAACTTTTCCTACCCACAATCTATCTGAATTTAGAGGATATAGGGCCAATATTTATCCCACTGCAGATAGGGAAAGCAGGGCATCATGAGTGTGATGAGGAAGAGTAGAACTAGGAGTGATGAAGATTACAGCAAGTCATGAAAGCATCCCTCTTCGTTGTCCCAGTCAAATATGTTTGGCATGTACCCAAGCTTTCTCTTCAAAATAACACAGCAGATCCATCTTACAACAAATGGTCAATGTGAACAAATGCTATTAATGGTATTTACACACAACTTTTAGTAATGAATTCATCCATGGCTATAGAAGACTGGTCCCTTAGGACTCTGAACCATCGAGTTAAAGCGGACAATGCGCCACAACCCTTTGGAATAAGTCTAAGTGGCCATCATACAAAGTTTGTCAATGGATACACCTTGGACCTCTGCCCAAGAAACTGCCAACCCCACTAGTGGACCTACTCTCAATCCCTGGGGGTAAAGGAAAATGTGTAGCCAAAAAGTCCAATGATATAGCAAGCCAAATCCATCTGCTAATTGAGGCTGCCACTGCATTCCTACCCTTTCCAGACACGTCAAAAGTGATACACAGGTCTCCAACTTCCTGAATTCAGCTGCTTTATCCAGGTATGAGAGTATCAAAACAACACCTTCATCAGCACTGACATCTAGGCAATGCCATCGTGCCTCCCCATTACAGGATGGGTAAGTGAACAATGCAGGTAAAATAATGTCCTGGGACAGATGAAAATCCAAGATTATCTTAGGCCGAACGGCCAGTTCGCAACTGAGGACAAGTGCTTCCAGGAAGACCTTCAGGAAGGGATGCCTACATACCAATGCTCGGCGCTTCCCCAGCTAATTACCTGATCTCATGACCACCAGGACATTCTTTTAGCTGATGGCACCCGCAGGACAACAGTCTAGGTGTGTCTAAAGGCATGCAATTGCATTGCCCTGAGGGGTAAGGGAAAATCCTTTAAGGATACCACCAGCATAGTGAGAGGATATATACAAACCCCTATATAAGAGCTTGTACATAAGAACTCATGAGTAACATGTAAATAAGTTCCCCTTCATCACAAAAACCTGACATTGGTCGGCGGAATGTTTGGATGACCTCCCATTGCGATTGGCGACAGGAAACTGCAAAGCCCAGTTTGATACCTGCTTGTAGGAACTGCAAATTATTTGGGATGGTGCATTAGGCAGGATATAAGTTAAGCTCCTTACGCCACTTCTGTAAAGAGAACGAGGTAGAACACTGGTCACATAGGCACTGTGTAAGCAAAATATTTCACAATGATTAAGTGTATTTGAAAGGATTTTAACCAGTCCATTGAAGTTAATCAGGACTCCTGTCCCCACCCTGTTTGCCCTGTGGGCGCTTTGAAACAGTTTTACTAATTGTATAAGCGCCTGATAAGTGACCAAAAAAATAAATCATGGAGGTTATTTTAATGGTACGATGTTCATTTATCGCCTGTTTTTTTTCTGCTGCATTTTTTACCGAAAATGGTTTGCCGAAAAAAGAAATTGAAAAATATGGGGGAGGGTAAGGTCATACAAGGAATAGGGCAGGTGGTGTGTGGGGAATAAATAATAGGGGAGGGATGTTTGGGCGGACCCCCCTAAATACAAACAAATATTTGATTAATTTTTTCAGCAAAATGTTTTCGGCAAAAAAAACAGCTAAAACAAAAATGGAGATGAATGAACGTAAAACCATTTTAATTGCCTGGCTGGCTGAAATTCTAATTAAAATAACCTTCCTGATTAAATGCATTGGACTGGATCAAATCCTTTCAAATACACCTAATCATTGTGAAATATAATGCTGACTCTGTGCCTAGGTGACCAGGGTTCTACCTCGTTTCTGCTTTACTCATTATTTAGCTGGAAGGGCCCCTCTCCTTAGAACCCCATCAATAGCAGCAGGGTCCTATGCCTGGTTCTAGTGATCAGCTATTCTAGTGCCCTGCCCCCACTTCTCCACCTCTGTAAAGAACCTCAATGATAGGAATAGGATTTCAAGGTTGAGGGCTATCTGGTCTACTGTATGGAAGAAGCACCCTCCCAGGCTATACCTTGGCTATACCTTGGCTGCATAATCCTGATGCTCAAGGCTTCACAGCTTCATCACACTGGATGTAGAGAAACGTATTGCGCCTTTTAGTTTGAGCCGCACAATCAGCATTTCTCCAAGGCTCCAAGTGCTTCAAGCTGTTGTATACGTCAAGAATATACTGTTGAATAAAAGGCTGGCATAGAGACTCAGCTTAATATTGAGAAATCCAAGGGTTGGTTTCTTCTTTGGTTCCCCAGTCATAGAGAGGGTGGTCTGGAAACCTGGCAGACACATCTGCTTTAATTTCTCCCATTTGCCAAGGAACATCCCCGATTTATAAACAAGTGCTATCTTACCCACCTTCTCCCTGAAGTGAATAATACACGAACAATCTTGTAGGGAAAGCATACCTCCACCCCAGCCTTGGCTGTCTTCGGGCACTCATAACTATAGCTAACCTCCCTATACCCCTAGAGCCACCTCCATAGATCAGACATATTGCCTTTTTTCAAAATTAATTGTCTCATCCAATCTGTTATTGGGCCCTCAAATTTCATCCTTTTGTCAAACTCATTCTTTCATCAATTTTTTCTCATTTTGTTTCCTTTCTTTTTCTCTTTCATTTTTGTGTGCAATCCTTTCCCCGAGGCTACCCCTATTATATGTTTGTATTATCCACCTTATCATTCCTTTTATGCTTACACGAAAAGGGCACCTTCTCACGGAATTCTTTCCACTGCTCAATGTTCACCCCTATTCTCCGCACAGCCTTAGCTGGCTCTCCCCATTTTAACATGAGGCCTAGCATTTTCTCTGTCCCATTCCCTATGAAGTGGAACTGGCTGCATTTTTGCAGAAAGCATCCTTCCCCATTTGACTCTCTCTCCCCCATCATGTTTTATGAGGGCTGCATTCCTGGGCTCTTAATGCTCACACCAGCAACAGGAGACAGGGGCCTAGGCTCTTATCTGATCGCCACCACCAGCCCCAGCACCACCCCACACTTATGGCAGCAGACATCTGTACCATTCCACGTGCATTTTGGTTTTTACTCTTTCACTACACTACAGCTCAATACTGAGATAATGCATTTTCTGTTTACTGTCCTCCATAATATCGGTATCAGGTAATATTATCCCCATATATATGGTCGCCGTAAATAATATCGCTGGGAAAAGGTCGTGGTGATATTATATGGGTGACCATATATATGGGGACAGGGGCCAAAAAAAAAAATTGGGGGTTTGCGGGGGTGTCCCCTGCATGTTCCATGCAATAATGTTGCCACGAAAAACGGCAATTTTTCGGCGATATTTTTGCATGGCGAGATTTTTGTGGCGACATTATTACATGGAACCATAATATCTCTGTTTCTTTTTAATGGTTGTATGCCGGGCGTGGATATATGCGAATGACTGGACTGTGGAGATGGTCAGAGCCTCTACGTTAGCCCACAGAGACCTTTATCCGGATAAATTACCAATTCTGCCCTAGATTTATGTATGTATACATATATATCATATGTATATAATCATCTCCTGATAAGCTTTCATTTGAGACACTGAATCACATGGTCAGGTCTGTGTGCTAAACTGTGAGTGATAATCTCTAAAAGGTAGCTAGGATGGGGCAGTTGTCCCTCCATGTACATACAGTGAACAGTAGTGGGGATTAGAAAGCCCCGTTGGACTCTAGAGGGGCAGGACCCACAGGAAAACATAAGAACTAATGCCCACCCATGGAATTGTATCATTCACGATACAGCAAGGCCATTCAAGGACAGTCCCCCAAATGTCACTATGTGCATCACTGGCCTGCTTGCTGGCTACTGCACATGTGCAGAGTACCCAGAGCACACAAAGAATAAGGAGCACTCACGGAAAAATGGCCCATGCTGTCTGACTGTGCAGGAGGCACAGGAGAGCCCACTGTGCACATTCAGATTTGCAGTTCCCCAGGCTGACTCACCAATGGACCATGCAAGGCTGAAGAAACCAAACGTCCCTAGCTTTGCATGTCTCAATGAGCATGGGTACTGGGAGTGTAAACAGTCAAAGGGAAACAATGTTTCCCTTTGACAGCCAAAGTGAAAACAATGTTTTCCTTTGACAGTGAAAGCCAGCCCAAGGGGGCTCCCTCAGCGGCAGCAAGCAAATGATGGGGTGCTCAGGGTCTTCACTCTGCTGGCTTGGCCCCTCCCGAATTTGCCCATCATGAATGACCCACCTATGAAGAGGGGGAAACTCCAAGTCTCTGCGTTTAGGTGTATGAAAGATCCTTAGCTATAGGGACAGCAGAAGGGTATAGCAGTTTGGGGGCGCACTGAAATTCCTTTAATTCCACATGTGACCAAACATATCCCATATGCTCAATGCAGATTTATCAGGCCACCCATGATGCTTCGCTAGCTCAGGCCAGAGGTTATTGTCATGTGATGGCTGATTGGTCTAACAAGATTTGGTGCTGATGCTGCCCACTTTTATAATGGGCATCTCGGGCAAGGTATGGAGTCATGGTATCTGGCTAGTGTGTGCCTTTGAAAGCCGGTATCTTATGGTCCAGTGGGATCAGATGGCCAGAATATTGATGCTGATTTCTTGTCAGCATAATTTAACTTTTGTTGGGTCCCAGCTGTCAAAATGCTGTGATTCTTTGGATGAGAGCTGTCAAAACTTTGGGTTCTTGGCTCAGGGACTTTTGTGGTTATGGATACTCATCCGCCAGATTGTGGTGGCTTCAGTCGATATTGCTAGATAACGTTTTAGAAATGTAGACAGCTGTGGCAAATACAAAGGGTTCATGACATGGGAGAGAGCTAGTGAAATGCCATGGAGTCCAATCAGAGTTGCTGGGGTTGGTGCATACTGTTTGTCAATGAAGTGTGCTGATGGAAATGCTTCACAGTTATATGTCATCTCTCCTAGAAGCTGGCAAACATCCTTAATGTGCATTTACAAGAAGAGATGTCAGCTATGGAGACGTTGTACTTTGTGGTCCTCCTGAGATATTAGCAATCCGCCTGAGTAGTGGTCTCACGCTTGGAAAGTCCAGCTCCCCAAAGTATCAGGAAGAGATCTGCCATCAGAAGGTCTCAGCAAGTCCTGCAGTTCTTTCCGCCGGGCATTTTCTCTCAGCCATCTGTACATTGACAAGTGGAAAAAGGAAATCCCAAAACATGTATGGTGAATATGTGTCTGGGTGGGGATCCTGAGCGCAACCGCAAGCTTTATCCATTCAAACGTTTTGGGAGCCTCCCAAGCAACGGTCATCACTGGATTCAACTTTCTAGTCTTCTTTGTGAGCCAGAGTTGAGGATGTGAAAGCACGCCAAACATCCTACTCCCACTAGCCAAAACTGGACCAGGCTCACCATATCAATATGGTCATTGACTGGAAATCCAATGACCATATAGGCCCGCATTCATATTCCACAGAATCAGAAAAAAGTACAGAGAAATTAAGCATATATATTAATTAAAGTTCAACATGATTGCAAATAATGCTTTTTATACAAAACAAGAAATTGAACCATGTAGATAAGATAAAACAAGACATTTTATTTAAAAAAATGATTGACATTTTTTAGAAAACAACAAATGAACTCACTAGATATGATAAATAGATTCATTGATCAAATGTGAGGAATTACAAAGCTAACATAAATCGGTGTCAAAGAACACACCAATAAGCACCTATAGAAGTACATTATATCATAATTAAGAGTTTTGAAACTTGTTTTATTTATGAGAATTGTTCTCATTATATTGGTATGTGCAAGGTGGCTCAAACTGTATTCACATATTATTTTACAACGCTTCACCAGGCCCCTAGGATTGCAAAACATTATTGTAATCAACAATCCAATGGTTTTCTCGAGTGTTAAGGGCAAAGTATTTCTTGGACCTCTGCACACACCTTAAAGCCATTATACAAATGATTACATTCAGACAAAGAACCATAGAGCATTAGTGTCTGAAAATGGCTTCAAAAATGCATATTGACTAGTTTTTGTGTAATGCCTCATCATTATCTGTATACACCTTCCGCAGGCCACATACAGTTAGAAATGGGGCATATGGGCGTGGGCAGAACTTGCTAGAGTGTCAAGATGACAACAATTCCTCCTGGGCTTCTGTGCTTCTGTGCAAAGCTTCACAGGATGGCATTGTGCTGTGACTACCCTGTTGCTGAGGCCACTAAAGGAGTTCATTTTGAGTTATAATGACTGAAGTGTTTTGAGCTTTTTGCCACACGTACAGGGTTTTTTCAACACGTTCTAATCTGCTAACACTGACTTGAGAGTCAACAGCATTGTCATCAGCACGACTCTTGGCATATCCATTCCCTAATGGCATACTGAGATAACAGTTGATGCCAGCCCTGTAGGACTTGGAGCCATATTAGCAGAATACTAGGAAGGTACAACAACACCAAAACACATAGCTGCGTATGCCAGTCGCGCACTCTCCATGATTGAAACAACCTTTTGGCAAGCAGAATAAAAGAGCCTCACTGAGGTCTGGGAATGCGAACAGTTCCATCACTTTGTAATCGCTAAACGCTTCACGTTGGTGATGGAACATCAGGGACTAATATCATTTTTTGGTTACCCAAAATTATTTTAAATGCCCCATTGCAACGAGAGGTGTGGCATGCAATTACAGGAATTTGACTACGACATTATGCACCGACAAGGCAAAGACCTTAATTCTGCCCATCATACCTCCCGTCACCCAGTATCAGAAAAGCAGGTATGATCTATGACCAGCAATGCCCTCCCAACTGCCCTCTCTGAAGATACCCATCTCCGCTTCCCAGGCGGACACAGCAATGAAGCTTGCTATATTTCTTAGCAAAGAAAACAGATGAAAAGGTGATTCCCTTTACAGCTGCTGCACCCCAAGGTGGATCAGAAATAACTTGACCAGCTGCGGTGATACACACCGAGTTAGCCTTATTTGAAATAATCTACCCCTCAGAGGCCATAGATGGTCCCTAAAACCCTAAGGAAAGGATCAGTCCATATTGTTCATGAAGGACACAGAAGCACAGTAAATACACAAAAAGACTGTTCAGGAACGAAATAGGGTTCCCCTACATGTGCCCCTAGTAACAGATGTTATCAAACACTGTACAGCATCTCCAAATGAGCCCCTGTTGCCTCTGCAAGTCACCAACCTGCCAGAAAATGTACGGCATAAATAGTCCTCTCACGTACCTCTCTCAGATGGTAGTTCCCATGGATTAATACTTGAGTTTCCCGATCATAAAAACAGCTAGCCCCACATCATTCACTCTAAATCCGGGAAAACTAGATATAGCGAATGGGGCATCTCAAATATGAAAACAGACCGTGGGCCTCCATTGAATAGGAATGATTTCAAGTAATTTGCGTTACCATGGGTTTCCATCAACAAAAGATCACGCCACTCACTATGACTGTGGGCCAATTCCTTGGTTGAAAAATGAATGTCAGCAATCAAGAAGACAACACAGAGAGTGCTCATTGAAGAGATGTCCTCGCATCAAGCACTATGCTGCATGCCATGACACTATTGTACTACGCCTCATGACTCGACTGGATTCACCTCGACAGAACTAATGATTCCAAGTTCTCTGAGAAACAGACTGTGGAGCATAGATCATGCGGCATGAGGAAAAGATGATGGGATCAGAGCCAGAGAAACGTGTTAGAAACAACAGTCAAAAACAGAGCATGACTGTAGGCAAGGAGAGAGACCGAAAGATGTCAACATAGGTGAAGAGGTTTTTGTACAGCAAAACAGACAAGATAATCAGACTCTTGGCATGCAACGGACCTACTGAGAGTGATTGGACAGAAAGAAGCTATGGTGACCCTGAAAGAGGAAGATGGAAGAAGGTCATACGAAAACTCAGGGGACAAGTGGAAGACATTTTAAACTACCCAGGGAGATAAGTGGAGGAGATGTTATATCTTTAAGAGGCTGGCCGACTCCCAGTAATGCATTCTGACCCTGTGAAGAGAAGTAGAAGGGGTGGGACAAACTAGGCGGTGGCAGCGCAAGGGAGTCAGAGGAAGTGAGGGGATGCTCTCAGGCAAGAAAAATAAGAAAAGAAAGACGTTTCATAGACTTGTGCGTCTGAGTTTTATTAAGAGGGCGGTGTCTGCAAGGGAACATATCATCATACACTCCACCCTCTATTCTGTCTCTTCTCCATTTCTTTGCTCCTTATTCTCCTTTTCTCCTAGTTTCTTCTGTTTCCTGCTCCGTCTTTTCTCTGGCACTCTCTGTTCTTTCACTTTTATTTCTACACATCCTCTCTTCTTCTCCCCTCATCTACTTCTTTCTATTTACCACCTCTTTCCCATCTTCCTTCCTTTCTCTCTTTTCTTGTTTCTTCCTTACCCTCTTCCCCCTCTCTGCTCCTCTGCTTCTTTTCCCTTTCTTTCAATCTCCTCTCCAGCCTGGGCTACTTTCTTCCAACTTCCTCTTTGTCTCTGGTGTCCTTGTCTAGCCAGCATCCCTTTCACTATGAGCTCTCTCCTCCCCAACTGTGTCTCCTTTATCACCTTCCCAACACTTCTGTCATTCACTCAACTGTCTTTCATCTCTTTATACTTCCTCCTTCCCCCAATATTTGGCAACAAGCCTTCAAACAGGACCTCTTGTCTGGGACCACATATCTGACCCAATGTTTGGAAAATATACATCACTTTGCTTCTGGGTAGACTTATCTGTTCTTTATGTCTGCCCGTGGTCCATTGGGCTTGCTTTTCAAAATGATAGCCTGCCATCTTGGGTTCAATAGCCCCCACCAGACTCCTGCATGACTCTAATATGGCCATGCTGTCTGCAGACCCGCTTTCTTCTCATTGCGTGCCTCCTTCCCCAACACTGATAAGTGACCAACTTTTGTGTTGGATGGGCTTAAAACAGGGCTTTGACTTGGCCAGAAATAGGGATCTGTCCCAGGCTCCAGGTCAGCGACTGATCAGTCAGCAGTGATGAGCCCACCATACTGTGTGTTCAGACCTTTGAGGGAAAATAAAGAACTAAACCACATCGCATATTCAGAGACATTGGCAACAAAGTTAAATTGATGGGCAAATCACAATCAGATCTCTTGGTAATTCCTCTACAAACGTGCACAGAGATGGCCAACCAACACACAATAGAAGTGAAGAAAGTTCACACAAAACCAATGGCATGCTGAGGATCAAGGGTGGAGCTCTGAGGATACAAGCAGTGTTGAATAGATTACGAGGGGCAATCAGCTCATGCAAAAATAGTGCTTTCAGAGCATGGACCAGCTATCTTGTGATGTGATGATCAAGCAGAATGAGATATACTAATGGACTCAAACAAGCAAACAGCTTGTCCTGTTGGTCTAAGAAGGCCCCGGGAGGACATCCTTGAAAGAAGCAAATATTCTTTTAAGGATTTCTGGGCTCCATTAAAAAGGCATAAACACACAATGAAACAGGCAGGGATCTGTTCTGGTGAAACATAGAATGAGAACATTGCCATCCACAGCAAGAGAAGGACTTAAACAGACTTTAGAAAAGCTGTTAGCACAGCCAACTATTGAAATGGTTGAAGCAACCAAATGGCTAAATCATGTGGTTCTGAAAAAGAAACCTTTGTCACAACAGATTTGCCTCTGTGTAAATCTGTGCAGTCTTTACTGTTTTCCCCTGACCAGTATCTCTGATCTCCATATAATACTGAGAGAGTCCAGAGTTTTACAATGCCCGGCACAGGGGGATGCCTACCATTGGGTGAAACGGTACAATTCCTCTAAAGCTCTAACAACCTTCATCATGCAATTTGGCCCGTTCACTATTTGTAAATGACAGTTCAGGCTTTGCTGCGGCCTTTGTGTTTCAAAGAATGATGGATACCTTATTGAAGGACATCCCCAACATAACATATTTCCAGGATAACTTAGTAGTGCATGGAAAGGCTACAGAGAGCCACAACATAATCCTGGATAAAATATTACAAAGAGTGAAATTCACAGAAGTGTGGTTATGAAAAGAGTAGTGTGTCTTCTGCACCAACATAGTGCAAAGCAGAGGTTACTCTCTATCCTAAAAAGGGATAAGACCAAAGTAAACCTTCCTTGTAGCTATCATGAACTCCCCAAAACAAAAGAATAAGGAACAACTCAAATCATTCTTAGTCTTAGCAGAGTCTTATGCCAAGTTTGTGCCATAGTTTTCTGAAAAACCACGCCCTTGAACCTGCTTCTTAAATTGAGGGATAGGATTTGGAGTTTGGATCCATACAAGAAGAGTCCTTCTGCAACCTTAAAGAGCACATTCTCCAAACACCGTGCTTACAACACTTTAACCCTGAGCTGAGAACCTCGATCACGGGGGATGTCAGCGCTAATGGCCTACAAGCAACTCTTAAGTGGAAACAAATGGAAAGTGATAAAATGATCGCATTTGCTTCTAAAACCCTAACACCAGCCGAAAGGAACTACTCAGTAATTGAGTGGGACATGTTGGCATGTGCCTGGCTGATCAAATACTTGCACACCTATGTCTGGGGAAGGGATTTCCTACTCACAGACCACCAGCCAATGGTCTAACTATTCAGCCTGGGAAACACAATGTCCTCCACATTCCATGCCTGGATGGATGTCCTGGCTTCTAGACTCAAAAGAACCAGCAGGTACCTCCCTAAAAGATTAATGCATTGGGGCAACACTTCAGTATATGAGTAAAAGTAGCCCATTGAGGAACATCCTAGTGCCTCCAAGAAGTAGAATGGTAAGAGAACAACCGTGTAAAACAACACATGACAAATGGATGGACAAGCGAGAGATGTTTTCCTCCGAGCCTGCATACCTAACGCCAAGAGGCACCGGAAAATTACCATACTGAAAAACATGCTATTTAGGAATGACAAGAGGATCTACCCACATTGATATGAAGAGATTTAGCAAGCCAAGGACTTAAAGGGCAACTTGTTAGCTCCCTCACAAAAAAAGGTTAAGGACACCTTCCCGTGTGCTTTTATGGACCAGGGCATCACTAGAATAGTCAAGAACTGCCATGGATGTCTCAACAGCGATAAAGGTTTACAGACGAGACAAGCTACCTTCATATGTCTATAGATACCACCCACTTCATGGGAAAAGGTAGTACTTGGTTTCATCATCTCCTTAGGCAATATGCTCAATGAGCACCAACATGGGGTTTTCCTCATTGACTATCTCCCGAAATGGATTGAACAGATATTTGTACCCAACATTACCACAACCACAGTGATTAGCGTGTTGAAGGGAACGTTTTGCAGTGAAGGGATCCCTAAGCATCTAATAACAAACAACAGGGTCCAACTAGTATCAAGTGAGATAAAAGAATACCTTCAATCCTGTGGAATTACCCATTGCAAAGTGGCCCTGTACCATCCCCATGAGAATGGTCAAGTAGACAGGGCCATTAAGTTCGTAAAGGGTATTCTTCAGCTTTCATCAGTCTCCAGAATGGGCTATTGAAGCTGTGGCAGCACACCAATTCACACTAAACTCTACAGCAGAGGTCCCCCCCTTTCGAATAATGAGAGTGAGAAGGGCCCATCCTGCATTGATTCCTCAATGGCTGCAGGACATTAGGGAAGACAGCATCATTGCATCAACCAGATCCTGTGGAGGGTACAAAATGTACAGAAGACAAGGACACGTCACTATAACATGAGGAAGTCTGACAAAAGCCCAAATGTAAATGAGGGAGATAGGATCAAGATCCAAAAGAATCATAAAGAATGAAACACCTTGTCCAAATACAGCCTTCTCCAAAGGGTCAAACTCATAGGGAACTACCACATTGTCAAGGAGGACGAATGAGCATAGAACATGGAAAGAGCCGTCCTGCATCATAGAGCACAAAGGAAAACATGAACTGTGTTTTGCAGATATCAACCACCTCGAGAAACTGGGGGGGGGGCGGGGAGGGAGAACTTGACCGAAATCAGGACAGACCAAAACTAGCCACACTCAAAACAAAGGCCCCATGAGGATCAACACATGGGTCATTCAGAAGGACTAGAGAAAGAAGCGCAAGAGACTTGCACATATACAATGCACAGAAATGACGCACAACTAATGTGCGGGCAGTATCTGTATGGTACTAAATATACTAGTTACAACTCACATCTGCCTGTGTTTTTCTTTAACAGCAGTAGCCCCACAACAGCCTCAAGGCCTCAGTGACACTATCCCATGCGATGAGCCTGGCTTTAGGGTACCTGTTTCCAATTCCTGCTGCTGTTCCAGCTCTCTAGCGTCCGGCTTATGACTTCCCTCCCTGTGACACTGTGACAGATGCCACAAGTCTACCTTACTATCTGTGCCCTCCATAATAGGCAGCAAAATGGACTCCCTCTGACCCTGGCATGATAGGGCATGCATTTATTTTGAATACATGGCACCGTAGCTCATGCAATTCACAGCAGCAGCCGTGGAGGCTACACAGACAGGCGCTAAATATATATATATATATAGCATTATGGATTACGCCTTTCGCACTGAGTGCATATTACTTTAACAATTTGCGGTAATTGCAGGGGCGCCTTTGACTTGTTACAGCATTTTCCTTAAGTGCTTGCTTAATGATGTAACATAATGCCATTAATGAGGTGAAAGAAATGAGCACGTGAACTGGAAAGGAGAAATGTTTCAGAGTTTGATATGTTTATCAAACAGAGTTCAACGAAAAGGTCATCCATTTTGTAGATGCAGACAGGCTGGGCTGCAGGCGCTGCACCTCACCTGCAGGAACCTTTTGCAGATTTTGACTTGCATCACAGGAACACCATGACGCTTTTGCAGACAGAGAGAGTTCCAGTTCATTCATATGCAGACCCGCCATGCACCATGCTTGACTCTTAATTATTTCAACCTTTGCGGGGTTTTTTTTGTACAAGAACACTGTCCATGAGTGTGAGGAGCTAACATGAACCTGGCTTGGCTGCTGTCTCAAGCTATATCATGGTAACCTAAATAATGATTCATTGGTAGTAAGAAGTGTGAAGGTCTTAGGAGGTGTGAGGACTATCATATCCTGTTGGATGGACCTGCAAGGAGTCCAGCACTTCCCCTTCAATGGTTCTGGACTTTCCTGTCTCAGAGGCCCCCACAATGTTAAAATTATTGATTTTTCTTTCCAAAGCATCGTTGACTCATTGGATGTATCAGGGAGCAACCACTGGCATCCATGCCTTTGAATAAGTATTTACAGTCCCTTTTTTCCTTGTTATAAATATTTCAACTCATTATTCTTTTCTATCCAACTGACATTATCACTAACAGAGATGAGATGGTTTCAACTCACAGGCCAGTCATAAATCTTTTGTAGGAAAGTCCTGGTTGCTCTAGTGTAGATGTATGCAGGCTCCTGTTACTCCAAAGCTATATACAGCGAGTCTAGCCATCAGCCACCCATTCCAACTCAGGCCCAACTCCCTGGCTACAAAATCTCTGTCAAACCAGAACACACCATGCACCGGATAGTCAGCAGGACAAACACACATACAAACCAAGATCGTGCAGACAACTACGTTTACACTACAGTTATTTATTTATGTATTTGCAACGGACCATGGGTTTTTCAGACGTCTCAGGTCTATTTCTCGAACAAAGAGGAATGGGTCCAAGCAATTTATATTCAATTAAACACAGGTAAGGCCGATCTGATTTATTTTGACCTGAAGGGTAAAACATCGTCAACAAAGCCACTGGACTTCAGTGGTGAGTGGACGCACTCTATTGAGACAGGGAGTAAACACCCCAGTGATAATCCACCAATCCCCTTTACGTAAACACAGAAGAATCTGCAGCAGCAAGTATTGGATAGTTTTCTTGGATTGTCTGAAGTCAACCCGTCTTGTTCTTGATAAATTAACTCACGCTCTCCTTCCTGATTTTGGAACTAACTTCACTATTCTGCGGATCACAGGTACCCATGTAACCATGTAAAAACGATGCTGTTTTGGTTGTGGATTTTTTCTTGGAACTTTTATTTTTATAAGATGCTCCACTTCAACTTTAGCTACCTTTTAAAGTCTTGTGCAATTAAAGTACTGTCAGGGCTGACTTATCAGATATGCTGAGCCAACAAATATGCTAGAAAAACTTGTGGACAGGCGTGTTATAAATGACACATCTTATCATTATCATATCAATAGATACTCGACACATCTCCAAAGACATTGGGCCTCATTATAAGTTTGCCGGTCTGGAAACAACGGCGGACCGGTAAACTACGAGTTCTGCGAGCGCGTGCCTTTCAGTCCACCAGGTCTGACCTGGCGGGCAGAACGGCACCCGCTCGCAGACCTCAACGGATGCACCGGCACCATTCATGAATGGTGCCGGTGCATCCGTCCTCCCCATTCCCATTGAGTCCAATAGGACTCAAATTGGAGTGGGGAGTAATATTTTCTGGCGCCCGGGACTGGGCAATTACTGGGTCCGCCAGGGCTGTAATGCCCTGGTAATTGCCCATTCACTGGTGCCAGAAGATTCATGACTCCGGCGGCAGTCGTGCTGGTATTTACCGGCACGGCTATCGCCAACCTCATAATCACCCCCATTGACTCTGTTTGGTCAAGCTACCTTGATGTGATGAAACATGTTGTGGTTATCAAGCATCTGGAGCTGAAGTTGGGTTGGGTTGAATCCAAAGAGATGGATGATTGATGACGTGGACTGTTAGGGTTGTTCATGTTATATGGAGTTGTGAAAGGGTTTGTTCATTATAATGCTGACGTGAGGGTTTGTCAAGTGTCCAAGTAAAATTTATTTTCAATGGATTCCACAACTGAAAATTCTACTTCTGCAACTACTGCTTGTATTATTTATGTTTTGTTCAATAGTCATTGCCTCTGGTCCATGTTACTTAAAATTAACCCTGGACCACCGGCCCTACCTTATCCATACAACAATTGACCTCCACCTTCTGTATCCTCTGACCATCATTTCTGTTTGAAAGGACATCCCTACGAATACATGATCTTGCTTACTCAGCACAGGTGCAAAGGTTATGCTTGTGCACTGACTCAACAGAGAGGGCCCAGGAAGCTTACAAAACATAGGGTTCCCCTTAGTTCTTAGCAAGAGGACTCATCATGTGCATAACGAAGTGGCTAGATAGAAGGCATCCCACACCTTGACTAAAGATGTAGGCATGTTTCACTTGCAGACAGATTTGTAGTTCACATAAAGAAAAAAACATGTGTTGAAGATTTTTAAAGCAAGTCTTTACCTAAATAAAAAAACAGATATGCTGGACTGCTCATGACATGAGAGAATAGGAAGTAATCATGAGAGTGTAGGAAATGAGGAATAATGGTAATGTGGTAGGAGTGGAACTTGGTTAATAAACGAGTCTGATGGCAAACTGTGGATTCCTACACTGGCCCTCTATAGGGTGATGTTGCTGGCTGCAATATGCTGACCACATAATAAGCTGTCGCATTCACACTAGGGTAAAACGTGAGACACAAACAAAGACGGTGGCATGGTGTGGGGTGTGGCAATAGGGCACAAACCTTGATTGTATGTCATTCTGCCAGTTGAGAAATGCCATTCGAACTTTATGCTTGATGCGAAAAAGTAGTTTAGCATACACTGCTGCCTCTCAAGAGACTCATGGAGAGGAAATGCCGACATGCTGGTCCAGTGTGTTGGTCATCCGCTGGCTTTTCTTTTTTTTAGCTCCGGGGTTGGCCCTCCCAAATCCCAACTCCTCACTGGGTTTCAAACACGTCACTTGTGCCCCCCACCTCTGCCACACTGGCCATACGTCTGTCATGGCATGGTGTGCCCTCTCACCATGGGTTGAATCTTTCTGGGGTGCTTTCCTCTGATGTTAATACACCGACCTATTAGGTGGCAGGAATATTGTGACCACTCCAATCGCCCTGTATGGAAACTTCCTGATGATTAACATGTAGGGCAATGGAGGCAAACAGAACGGTTACTGGGGGTGCAGGCAATAGCGGCTAGAATTGGATTAGGACAGTGAGTTTTGGTGGCACCACCCAAGCAAGAAAAGGAACCATCGGAGGATAAACCCACTGGAATTTCGGTTTAATGTGACTTTGTCAATTGAACAGGAAACTGCATGGTAAGCAGTGTTCCAATATGAGCGTGAAGTAAAGTCACTATTTTCTGACGAGCAGGCTCACGTAGAAATGTTTGCGCATTGAGGCATTGCATTGAAGTAAAATCCAGCTGGAGAAGAACCCTTAGGTAGTGGGGGACACATTTGCAAGCCGCCAGGAGGCAATGTGATCCAAGGGGTCTCGATGCGACAGCAGAAGACTGTATTCTGTTTTACCATTCAAGCAGTTTATCACTAAGTGTGCCATAAGCGGTTAATGCGCCCAAAAGGTTCACTTGATCTCTACCTCCTATCCTCTGGCAGCTGGAGACTGGGATGCCGAGAAGCTGGTGGGGAGCGATCTTTTTCCATACCTGAAACTATATCCAGAGCATCCGGAGATGATATGGGAAAGGTAATGCTGGCCCATCTCTGTCATAGGTTTAGGGGTGAGGCTAAGTGGGGTTGCACTGGCCTCCCAGGCTTTGCAGGGGTTAGAATGGTAGCACTTGGTAACATGAAGGAAGCACTTGGCATACGGTGGTGGTCCTTGGTCCCATGAGAAGGTCACTTTTGATGAGCACACCTTGTTTATGAATGTATACCTGTCATACGATGGCAGTACTTGGGTATTTGAGGCTGCACTTGTCATATTACAGCAGCACCTGTGTCTGTGAGCCTGTGATCCTGTGCTTTGCACATGAATGCAAAACCTGCCCTATGAACCATTAGATGACGCAAAGTAGCAGTACCTCCATATGTGGGGCTGCATTTTGCATGTGATCAAATCCCACATGCCTGTGCAACTCTACCAACTTGGCTAATGAATGTTTAACTGGCGTAAAATGGCAATATTTGAACAGTTGACATTGCACCCTGCATACTGTGTAGTTGCTGGTCATCTGAGGCTGTGCAGAGCATATGCTGACTATACCTGGCAGGTGAGGCTGTAAGTGGGACTGTAAGAGGATTCAATTCAACACTACAGCTAAGTCAATGCCTAGTCTGGGATACTGAATGGAAACCCTTATTGATATATCTTTATGTCCAGTTCATGAGTTCTGGATGACTACCCCTATATAACACCCCTCTCTTGGAATCCCCCTGACCCCACTGAGCCAAGAAGTAGTTCTGTTTTGCAAGTTAAAAGGTTTATTTGAGAATTTAAACAATATATATATATATATTACCTCCTGAGCTGTGCCCCTATTAGCCTGCTCCTTTCTTGCCAGAGCATCCTCCACCCTCCTGGTGTGCTCTAACAAGTTCTGGTGTTCTTTTTGGAGGTCACCCAGTCCCTGGAGGGCCAGGTGATTTTCTTCCATTTTCCTTTTTAAGTGGCAGACTTCCTGGCCTAAGGTATCCCTTTCCTGACTAAGAGCCTGCGTCTGTGCCGCCAGGTCGTCCCTTTGCCTTTGGAAGGCTTCACTTTTCTGGCGCTTCTGGTCAAACTCTGCCTGGGTATCCAGGTCTTTCAAAATCAGTTTATTGCTCTCTGCCTTCTCCCTATCTAGGTGGCTTTGCAGGGTGACTACCTGCTCAGCACATGCCCTATTGAAGTCTAACTGTTGCTCCAGCTTTTTCTGGCTCTGCAGTAGGGAGTCCAAACCTTCTTGGTACTCCTTCTGCAAGGCCAGAAATCTGGTATCCTGGTCCGCCTTTTCCTGTTGCAGCACATCCATATCCTCCTTTATTTTAGTGATGTACCGTCTGCTGTCATTTTCTGACTCCTGGCTCCTGAGCAGCCTCTGCTCAGAAGAGTCCAGATCAGATTGGGCCTTCTGTAGTGCCAGCAGTTGCCTACTCGCCAGATCTTGGCCTTCAGCACATTTGTCCTGCATGGCTCCCATATGTAAATATAAATATGCCGCTACCCTGGCAATCTTGTGGTGCTCATCCTTGGCCTTAGGGGCCATATATAGTTCACTCAGGGCCACATGTAGGGGACCCTGATCTCCCCATGTATCTGACCCTGTTTCAGTGACCTGTTGCACGATTGCCTGCAACCAGACCGTTTGGTCCTGATGAGTCCACTCACCTCTCACAAATAGCTTATGTAAGAAGTGTTCTCTGGCTATTTTCATATCTACCAAGGTCGTCATTCTGGAATTTGAGTTCCTTCCTGACTTACAGAAGTTTGTATTTTATTTTTGCAAAACAGACCTTTTCCTTAGAGCGTTTCTTTGAGGAGTGCTTTACAGCGTAACACAGCGTGGTGATCCGACCGGATATGTGTATCTGGTCAGCTGGCACACTGGCCCTCATTACGACCCTGGCGGAAAGTAACTGACATGACCGCCATAGCGTAAATAGCGTTTCCGCCATTGCACGATGGAGTAAAGTGCGGCTGATTCCGACCCATCGGGCACGAGCATTACGCCATGGCGGAAGTGCAAAGTCCGCGACGGCGGAAATGACCCCAAAACGCCCCTTACCGCCGTCGTACGCCGCCCTAGGCGCAATTCCGCCACCCATATCAGCGGTCACCGTAATGAGCGGTCAGCGCAAACTACGGTCACCGTAAATATACGGAAACGGAAGTAAAAACATGGGGCCGGAACGGGAAACAGCACCCCGTACACCTATAAAATCAGAATCCCAACACAACCATTAAAAATCCGACCCTGAGACACATCCCAACCCGTTAGCCACCCCAGTTAAAAAAATAAACATGGGAAAAGTTGCTAAAAAAGTGTGCGATCGCAAGTGGCAGGTCCACTTCTCCCATGAGGAACTCACCGTGCTCACAGAGACCCTCCAGGAGAATGCTGCCGTCGTCTTCTCGACGCAAATGACGAGGACGGCACTTGCGAACAAGAAGGCCATATGGGCCCTGGTGGCACAGCGGGTAAGTGCGGTGGGGACCGCACCCCGCAACCCACAGCAATGCAGAAAGCGATGGGACGACCTACGGATACGCGTCCGGAGCATACTCTCTGCCAACCGGAACATTGCCACAGCTACCGGGGGAGGATCGGAATCACCCATCAATTTGACCCCCTGGGAAGAAATCTGTGCCTCCACCATAGGAATGGAGAGCATAGAGGGAGTCGGAGGGATGGAGAAAGGAGTGCAGACATCCGAAGAATCAGGTAGGTGGCCCAAATAAAACTATGCTAAATCCACAATGACCAATCATGTGAAGTACCATGTGTCCCCATAGTGCAATAGAAACACATGTCCAGGAGAACGTCCACATACATTGCCATGACAGCGCCCTTTAAAAGTCAGATTAAATACATAAATAAGTAAAAATCCTAAAAACACCCTCTACATGTGCAGCATGCACACCCTAACTGCAGACTGCAAAATAACTGCATCCTCAATCCACACAAAAATGAGACCACCTCCAAGGCCCTGACCCAAATCACCCTCAGGTACCACCCCAATGCATGTGATACATTGCCATTACAATTACCACAGACCCATAAATAACGCTCGCCCTCCTTTACTCCACCACAGGGTCCGATTCAAACGACAAGCTTCAGGACACCCCTACCAGCACACCTGCAAAGAGGGCCAAGACCAACGGCCAAAGACCCTCCACCTCAGCTGCACGGATCAAGACACGGCAGCAGCACAAATCAAGTGGCAGCACACTGGAGGGGACTCCAACAGGCACCCCAGCAGCCAGCATGTCCACAACAGCAGCACCACAGGTCCCCCCAATGGATGCCACAGAAGGCACTGCTTCTGGTGGCAGCAGCACCATAGGTGACACTGCTTTCATGCCAGCATGCTCCGACACAGAAAACGGTGCTGTCGATGTAGGACCCATCCATGACCTGTCTCAATCCCCCTGTTTGTATCATCCCGTACACCATGAGGAAACCACGCCGGGGCACCCACAAGACGACGACTGGCAAACCCCCACAAGGCCTGTGGCAAGGCAACATGAGGTGTCCAGCCCCTCCGTGACACCACCGCAAATGGGCATGGCCCAGCAGAGGCAACAGTCCCTCGAGCAGATGATTGTGCAACAGCAGCAACTGGCCACGCTCCTCAAGGAGCATGCTGCTGAATGTGGGGGTTCTAAGGCAGCCATTGAAACATCTACTGAGACACTTAGGGCAGAAATGGAGCGAAGTACCGAGACACTTAGGGCAGAAATAGAGCAAAGTACCGAGAGCCTGAGGGGACAAATGGAGAGAAGCACCGAGAGCCTGAGGGGGGAACTGCATGCGACGTCCAAAGACGTATGTGGTGAACTTGCCGCTGTGCGCCGTGTGCTCACTGAGCTCTCACAAACCCTTAGGGACATGCATGGACGTGAGCAGGCAGAGACATCATCCGTTGCAAGTTCCGTCCAGGGCAGCCCCCAACGTAGATCTGGGAGGAACCGGCGCTCCACAGGCAGGGGTGCCCCTGATACCCGGAGAGGGGGCTTGCGATAGCGTCTGCCCACTGACAATGAGCAACTTTGGACACTGGTGTTCGGGGGGGAGGTAGGAGGGTGGAGGGGGTGTGTTGGGCTTTTTTGGGTGGCGGGTCGATTGGGTGTGTAATATCATTTCACATTTGCTATACATTACTTCATATTCATCCAATAAGAAGTGTGGACATTGATCTTTGTGTACGAGGCCTTTCTTTGCGTACAGTCCACATTGTGCATGTTACAGACACACACAGTGCCACAAGTCCCGTGTCCATGCAACAGCCACCAGGCGTGAGTGCTAGAAGCATGCATCTATGATATTCTGACGAATTTGACGGGCCTCCTGTGCCTCGCGGACTCCTTGAGGTGCTGCCACATCCCCACCTTCATCATGACCATCTTCAGGTGCTTGCAGTTCTGCGTCGGGGGGCATGGCCACATTCCTACGTACGCACATGTTGTGTAGCATGACACATGCCATGACCATCTTTGCAACCTTCTCATGGCGGTACAGGAGTGCCCCGCCAGACCTGCTGAGGCAGCGGAAACGAGCCTTCAGTAGGCCGAATGCCTGTTCTATGACTACACGGGTACGTGAGTGGGCATGGTTGTAGTCCTCCTCATGCTGGTTCTGTGGGTTCCGGATTGGTGTAAGGAGCCATCTCTTCAGTGGATACCCGGCATCACCTGTATGTGGACAACAAAGGATGTTTGTGGAATGTCATTGCTACGTACGCATCCCCCCCCTTCCTGCCAGGTCATTCACGCATCACCTACCCCACATACTCATGCATTAAATGAGACTCACCAAGTAGCCAGGATCGGTGCCCTGCGTGTCGCTCCATGTAGCGTGGTATTGTAGAATTCCGCAAGACCATAGAATCATGGGTTGATCCTGGAAATCGGGCACAACAATGTGTAAAGATCCTGTTGGAGTCACACACCATCTGTACATTGATAGAATGATATTGTTTCCGGTTGCGGTACTGGACCTCCATGGCATGTGGGACAACCAATTCCACATGGGTGCAGTCGATGGCACCACTGCAACCCGGTATGCCGCCAAGTGCATGGAATCCCACTTTTGTGTTTGTAATCTCCTGCTCCGAGCGTGGTAAAGTGATGTAGTCGTCTGAGTGCTTCAGGAGGCCATCAAGCACATGGAATAGTGTCCGTGAAAATAGTGGCTGTGAAATGCCATGCAACTGTCCGACTGTGTGCTGGTAGGTGCCTGTGGCCAGGAAGTGGAGTACAGACACCACCTTCAGTAGGGGTGGGATGGCGTTTGGGCTATCTATCATGCTGACAAGGTCAGCGTGTGTCATGTTGACAATAGCGGTTATGGTGTCCCGGTCCAAACGGTAGAGGGTGTGGATCTGCTCAGCAGTGAGGTTGAACGGATTAGCTCGGAGGCGTGGGATTGCGGGCTGCCTGCGTGTTGGTAGTGGCTGTGCTGGTGGGGCTTGCTGGCCCTGCCTTGCCCTCCTCCTCCTCCTCCTCCTGCGTCTCCTCTGTGCGGCCGGTTGTTGTAGTAGTTGGCGTTCGTCTTCTTCTTGAAGTTGGAGTACTTGCAGTGCAATCAGGTCCCCCAGGCCCAACATCGCTAGTCCTGTCGGTAGCATTCTGGAGTGGGTGTGGTTGTGGGAGGGGGTTGGGTGTGCAATTTATGTGTTTTCAGGCTGTATAGCCTCCACCTGTGGTGATTCATTCCACCTGTGCCAGCTGCAATGCCTTTTGTGCGAGCACGTCCCGCACACAACGCTGCAATTCGACGCATGGCATCTTGCAATTACAATCATGTATTTAATCCCGATGGCAGTGAAATATTGGTTTATATGTTAATTCTGCTATGGTCCCATTGTTTCACATACTATATTTGCAGTCGCGAGCAAACTTGTGAAGGGTCAGTGGAATGTAGTACTCGATCAACGGTGGACCCTCATGCAGCACTGTACCGACGTTCACCGACGGGCGGGGAGTCCCATTAGTGATTGAAGCCAGTTACCATTTTCACACACAGCCGCACTACATAGATGTATTTGTGAATACAAGCGTTCACAGATGCCTTTTCGACGTGATGTTGCAAATGAGGAATTCGAAGGACAGCGCTTTCGGTTTTCAACTAGCGGCGTGGAGACGCCCACAGGTCTGACTGGAAATATAACGTTCTATTGTTGAATGTCCTTGGGACAGGGCCCATGACGAGAATGCAATGATTGATATGAATTGAATGGGATGCGCAATAGCGTAGTGGACGATAAGGCAGGACGTTCCCATATACATGTTACTTCACTACACTGGAAATCCGGGCAGGAGCACAGTGGATTTTGCAGACTGCATTACGCACAGACTCAATGGAAATTTCAAATGTTATGTGAGTAAATATTCAGGCGTTTTCATACCGGGATGAGGGAATGATGAATGGATGCATGGACAGATGATTTAATTGAGATTCTGCCATGTACATGGCTTTTTGGAATCTACCCCCTTCCCCTGCGCTATGTGATGCAAGGCTGCCATAGTGGGACCATCGTCTGTCTGCCCTTGTTGAACCCTCCCTGTCTCGACGCGCCTTCAAACACTTGTGTCTATGCACGTTACTAATCCCATCTAATGGATTCTGTTTTGACAGACGCATGCACACAGACACTCGTTTGTAATAGTGTATTCACCTCGATTTATGTCGTTATGATTCGCAAGTGATTTTTGGGTGAAATTGATCCTTTTGAGTGGGCTAGCATGCATATGGTTGTAGATTTAGTGTGTTGAATGAAGTGAGTAATACATATGAAGTTCGGATGCCCATACTATTATTTTTTTCATTTGGGTGACAGGTATCTCCTCCCCTTCTGCCGCTGCCATCTGTACGCCACTCCTGCAGATGGCTTCTACAGTCGACACCTGCAGCTTCGAGTTAATCAGTGGAGCACCATTACGATCTTATGGGACGATCGCCAATGGGCCACATGCCCTTACGCAGTACTAGTGGCTAGGAGCAACATACCTACCTTCCAGCTGGACTAGTGCCTACTTCATGGGACGGCCCTGCGGTTCTAGGCGCTTCCATGTTGCCTTTTTGAACGTTGATGTAGCCCCTGTGTACCATGAAGGTACAGGGCGTCACACAAGGGGAAGCTGGTCATTTATTGCGGATGCAGCCCACAGTAATGATAATAAGGGCTTGGTGATTTTGATGTGCATTAAATTTATATTCAGATATTAACCGTGTAGCGTTATTCTTTGCTAGTAATGTGGCATATTCCGATTTGTGGCGCGATGTATTGTGAGGTGATCTGCATTGGGTTCCAGCTTCTGAGTAGAGTTGTGTGGTACTGTACTGGCCGCGTTTGCCTACGGAGCCCAGTTAGGTCAGGGATGGGGGCTGCCATTATGACTGTTTTTATGATGTCATGCTCAGGGGCGGGGGATTAGCTTTTGTGCAACAGATGCCGGTCAGCCAGGTGGATTGGTGGAATGATGGGATTATCAGAAAATGGCTGGTCACAGGTGCCTGTGTTTGCGTGCGTTTCTTGGAGGGAGACTGAGGTCAGATCCATTGGAATTGCTTCTGTATTCGTGCCATCTGTGCCCTACAGCTCCCATTGGCCCCTCTTGAGATGAGACTGGCTGCTCAGTCACTCTGCCAACTTGTGTGGTACGTGCTTATGCTGATGGTTGGTTTGACTACTGGCAAGTGTACAGGGCTGGTGCAGTCTCCCTCAGGATACTGCTTTGAATGTTGATTTACACTGGTGGCAAGCGATGGGGGACTGTTGTTGTTTTGTCTCATGGGATTTTCAGTTCGTTTTGGTGTACTTGCACCTTCAAATGCCTGTGCTGCATCAGTACGGCAATGGTGTCTTGCCAAATGTGGATGGCCACTCACAGGGCACTTGGAGCCCCTGCATGCATTTGTTCATTGGCATGCATGGGTGACTTGTACATTTCACTGGTTGCATGGTGTGACTACATTGCGCCTACGAGGAGTTGTGCAATGTGGCCAGGGAGTCGAGTACAGGCACTCAGTAGGGCCATTTACGGTTGGTTCGCGATGCCGTAGTTCTCACTATGGCGGAATGGTGCTTTCCGCCATGCTTGATGGCGTTAAGTAAATGTCCGCTAGGGTCAGCATTCGCGTACCGTTGCGCCATGGCGGAAATTACGGTTTTGCAAGGCGCGCGTGCGCGTACTTGGTACAGTTAGCGTTGGCGTTCACTACGGTGTCGCTAATGGCATCGTACTTTACGGTGACGGGTCATAATCGCAACGGGCGGTATTCGATGGCGGTATTACATTTCCGCCATCGTTTTTCGTATTCCGCCAGGGTCGTAATGAGGGCCACTGTATTCATCTGCACAAGTGATAGATCTAACCCAAACGTCCGGCTCGAGCCCCCAATTTATAAGAGGATTCAATTCAACACTACAGCTAAGTCAATGCCTAGTTTGGGATACTGAATGGAAACCCTTATTGATATATCTTTATGTCCAGTTCATGAGTTCTGGATGACTACCCCTATATAACACCCCTCTCTTGGAATCCCCCTGACCCCACTGAGCCAAGAAGTAGTTCTGTTTTGCAAGTTAAAAGGTTTATTTGAGAATTTAAACTATATATATATATATATATATATATATATATATATATATATGTATATATATATATATATATATATGTATATATATATCACACTTTATAATAAATTAATAATTGAATATCACACTTAATCTGAGCAGTAATCAATAATGGATAGTCTGGCACTAGCACACTTCTTTATAATCAATGATGATTGGTTATAGGATGGATAAGATAGCAACAATACTTTTATGGTTTCAAATGGATGCAAGGTGGAATGAAAATGCAGTACAGAAAATAACTTGATAGGGTTTCAGCAAAAGACAATGTAATCACTTTCTTGGACAATTCACCCCCCAGCAGCTTATCCAACAGATAGGAGTTTTGAAACACAGGCAAAATGCTTTGAATATGGTGACAATGCAGTGAGAAATATGCTGAAAATGCTTTTAATTCCCTTCAGGAGGTTCAGGGTGAGGGGTATCTAGTTAATATGAGTTCAGGCTCACTCTAGCAATGATTCAAGGATGGTTCTTAAGAGGCAAACGAAATTTAGCAGTTCAGGCAAAAGCAGCTATCTTTTTACAAGTAAAGAAATCGGGCCAAATCGCAAATCGCGGCAAAATTCGCGAGTACGAGAATCGTGATTACAGCAAAAGTATAAGGAGTAGCAAGTCGGTTCTAATCTTGTTGAAAAGCTGAGATTCTAAGCTTTCAGAGGGAAGTTAAACCAAGTTTCTAGCACAAACGGTTCCAGAGATACGGACGATTAAATAAAGGTAGTTTTTCGGATTTGAAATTTTAAAAGTTCAAAGCGACAGGTTACAGCTTGCAGCTAGAACATGACAGGTGACAGCTTTGCAAATGACAGGTGACAGTTAGGAGGCAGTTCTGGTTAGATTAAAATAGATTGAATTATATTATTTTAACTAAGAGATTGGTTCTGCACAGTTCTGCTAGGTACTCACAATATATTTTGAAATAGGCCTCCCCACGGATCTGGTCAGGTTTTGGACTGGACTCCGGTTCTGGTCTCGGCACTTCACAGTGATCTGGGTCAGTTCTCTGGTTCTGCTAACAGCGGTCTGGGTCACTCTGGATCTCTGGCCTCTGGTTCTGGATACTGCTCTGCTTTCTCTGGGTACAGCACTGCTTCTGGATCTTTCTGCACAGGGTTTCAGGCCAGAATCAACACCTGGGTCCTGCTGTGAATAGCCTGCAAATGGTTTTTGGGCCTGCTGACAAATACTTTTGCTTGCAGTGGGCCTTCTTGGTTCAAAGTTCTGTAGTCTCTGTTTAGCTTGGAAGTCTAAGTGTAGGATCTCTGGATGTGAAGTCGTCGGTCAGCATGCTCCGCAGCAAATGGAATTGAATGTCCCTACCTGTCCCATCAGTCTCTTTTTATGTGTTTTGAAAGTGGGTGGAGAGGCTAGCTTTCTAGGCCCAACCCCTTCAGAGTTCTGATAGGTTGGAGAATTCTTTGCGTTCTCACTGGAGAGCAGGATTGTGTGTCAGAATGATGTCATTTAATGGCTTGCAGAAAGGACACTCCCCTGTCAAATTGCACACAAATCTATATTTGATCAAAATACACGTTTCTCATATACATAGTGGTTTGTCATTGCATGTACATATTACCTATCACATGAGGTATACTCTGTTCAAACTCTGCTCTTCCTGAGGGCTTGCATTCAAAAATGGCAACTTATTTTCGATTTTAGTGGGTTATGCAACATTGGTTCTTCATTAAAAATTATACACATATACACGGCCTGTCCTTACATACTCCAGTAAATTCCCATGTCTCTAGCTTAAACACAGAGTCTGTAGTATCCATAAATAGCGGGGTTTTGCCCCAGAACATCACACAAATTCCCAACGCATCTTAAAACGTGCACAGAAAAATCACAAGAATTATGGTATCATTTAAATAATTTTGACAAGTCCGCACCATGAGTTATACATCTTTCTTAAAATCATATTCTGGCCAACAGGGGTGTGTCTTCCCAGGTCACATGGTGGAGAAACCAGTTCATCCAGTTTCTGCCAAGATCAGAGACCCTGCCCCTCCCAGCTTCTGCCAAGAGGAAGCTATTTTACAGCCCCCCTAATAAACCATCTGCCTGAGTCAAGGAAGGGCTTTGTTCAAAAGGAAGCCATTTACAATTACCCAAATAAACCATCTGCCTGGGCCCTTTCTTTAGTTTCTTGCAATCCTCTGGTAATTCAATCAGAGAGTGTGTGACCTCCTTTTGGCCAGAGCAACAGAATGCAGCCAGGCCTGGGAATGCATTTGTTGGGCAAGCCCCCACTCCTGTCGGGGGTAGCTGACTGGCAGAATTCCAGTTTCCTTAAGCCAGGTTTCAGGTAAAATGTCACTTTTTGTTCCCCAGTTTTCTGCATTCAAATAAAACTAACAATTTTTACACATGCAGCTAGAATGCTGGTTCTAAGTTCAAAACTATGACATTTTAAAAGTGACAAACTATGTGGCAGTCACAAGTCTGTCCCTCAGTTTATTTACACATTTCGATTTTTGGTAATTTTAAATCCAGTTTCAGTTTAAGCCGCTGCAGACCTGCAGAGCTCAGCCAGTCTTGTTATAAACCTTCAAATCACTTCAGAATATAACTTTACATTGTACCCACCTCTCAGTAAGTCTTTCTTTGGCCTGCTTTGGGTTAATTTATTCAGTTTTACACAAATGTCTGGTGTTGTTTTAAAACGCTGGCTTTCTGATAGTGGTGAGTACTGGTAATGCAACCATTTTTGGGATTTAAGAAAATGAATTCCCCACAGTTCTAGGTTGCTTTTGGCAATCAGCATTGCCATTCCCTATGGTTTCAGGCTACTGTGTGGGTAGTCCAATGGTGGTTTTAGGCAGTGCCCTTCTGTGCCCATAACATCGGTAAAAATGGGTGGCAGCCTATTCTTCATGCATTTCCCTGGGCAGTTTCTGGGAAGTTCTGGCCATCATGATGTTTTCCATGCCAGTACTGCACAGTTTTTGTGGTAGGGCTCGGATGCATGGGTAAAAACATCCCACAAGCCCCCCTCTTGCGATGGCCATTCTGTTTCACTGATGGAACTTGCAAGATCTGGGATGTTCTCCTCATCTTCTTCCGGTAGATGGCACAGTTCAGCATCTTTTCCTCCATCCGGTACTGATCGATCGGTTCTCCTCGCCGGTCCTGATGGGAAGATTGGGCGGTACCCCGGGCTCCTCGGGTCTCTGCTCCCGGTTTCCGGATCGTCCTCCTTGGCCAGTCTCCAGGTTTTCTTTCTCCTAGGACGACAAAGGAAGAGCGGCAATACCTATTCATGGACATTTCTCCCCCACCATTGATATAGTGGGGTGGCATATATATTTTAGAACTCAACAGATATGAACATGCACATTTTTTTTAAATTAAGCGACAGGAACACATAAACTTGAGAAACACGGAATTTGATAGGTTATATGTAGGATATTTTAGGGTTGGAATTGAATTACTCTGGAGCAGTACCCTCTGGGATTGCAGAGGACTCCTCCAGTTGCTGCAAAGTGTGCCTGGGATGGCAACACTTCAACTGGTTTATGTGGACCCACTTGTCTTCCCCCTCTGCCAAACCGCCTTTGGGGATGCGGATCTTGTAGGCCACAGGGGAGATCTTGTCTATAATTTCAAAGGGTCCCTTCCATGTAGGCAAGAATTTTCGCTGTTTTGCCTGGTTTCTTTGGAAGTTGTATAAATAGACCCGATCCCCCACCTGATATTCCTTCCTGGAAGTTTTCAGGTCGTAGTGGGTCTTCATACTCTCGGCTGATCTTTCTAGATTCCGCTGAGCATAGGCAAAAGCATGTTGAAGGTGTTTCCTTAAATTCTCCACATACTCATGAGTTGTGGAGGCATTTATCAACGTTTGCTCTTGGGTCCTGTAGAGCAAATGCTGAGGAAGCACCATCTTGCGTCCAGTCATCAACTCAAATGGTGACATTTTGGTTGCAGATGAAGGGGTAGATCTGATGGCCACTAGGACCAGAAGTAATCGGATATCCCAACTTGGCCCAGAATCTGCCACAAACTTTTTTAAGATGCTCACAATGGTTCGGTTATATCTCTCTACTGCCCCAGAAGAAGCTGGCCGGTAAGCAATATGCAACTTCCTTTTGACCCCCAGTATCTCCCACATCTTTGTCATTACTTCACTGGTGAAGTGGTTACCTCTGTCTGACTCAATCCTTTGAGGTAGACCAAAACTGGAAAAGATGTGGTTAATCATCAGGGCAGCTGCTGTTTCTGCCTTGCAGTTTGGGGCTGGGAGACATTCCACCCACTTGGTAAACAAACATGTAACGGTCAACATGTACTTGTTTCCTCTAGACGAGCGAATCACAGGGCCTACAAAGTCGATTTGCAAATCTGACCATGGCAGTGTCATTCCCCTCTTTTGGAGAGGTGCCCGGTGTGTGAGGGATGTTGGCTGAAATTGTGCACACACAAGACACCCCTTCAAGTATTGGTCGAGGTCCTGCCCCATGTGTGGCCAGTATGCAACCTCTCTTAAGATTTCCAGTGTTGTGTGAAACCCCCTATGACCGGCGGTGGCCGCATCATGGGCGTGACTTAACATCAGGCTTCGGAATGAGGTAGGAACCACCCACTGATCATGGCCATCTTGGGATTTCCTTACCAGCAAACCGTCTTCGATCCAGAACATTTTTGGACATTTCATCAACACTCTTAGGTCCTCTTTCCCAATGTAATCGGTATCCGTCAGGGGAAAGTTCTCAGGGTCCTCAAGGTGTCAGTAAAACTTACCAATAATTGGATCCCCCCTTCTGAGCTGTAATCAAATCAGCATCAGGGGTCTCCTTGCTCCATTGGGCAGTTGAAAGATCATTGTGAGCATTTGTCTGGGACCTAGTGATAGCAGTGACCTGGAATTCCCCCGACAGGGACTCTATTTCTATTAGATCACCTTGGATGGCCCCGGTTTTGGCCAGCTGATCAGCTAAGTCATTTCCAGTTTTGTCTGGTCCCTCTACTTTGGAATGACCCTTGATCTTCTTCCAGTAGATGGTCATCCCATTCGAGGTGACCAGATCATCAATGTTTTGAATTAACTTCCCATGTTTCAAGGGTTTGTTATTAGCACATAACATGCCTCTGGTTTTCCAATTAACCAGGTGCTCCACGAACCTGTTCCGTACATAATCCAAATCTGTGATTATGACCAGTTTGTGGAGTTGATGCTGGACAGCAGTGAGGATGGCTTGATGCACAGCCATCAATTCTGCCACCTGACTACTTCGGGGACCAATTTTGTATCCAGCGGAGGGTTCTGGGGACTCATTCACCCATGCATTCCCTACGCCGGCCACCAGTTCTTTCTCCCCGTTGTTGTCAACATAGTAAGAGCATCCATCCACATACACAGTGGGAATTCCCTCACACTTGTCTTCTTCAAAGACTTTGTGTGGGGAATGAAGGTATGCCTCCGTGTTGTCCTTGATTTTTAGACTTTCGTCCTTGAGACAGTTTTCTCTGGCACAATCATGCAAGTCAGCCAGACCTTGCGCGAGGGGACTCTTCTTGTTTTGGCCATATCTGACCTCCACAGGAAAGCCTTGCATTGACAGAATCCAGGAAGTAATTCGGCAATTACTCACATTTCCGGCCCGGATTCTGTCACTTTGGAGATATTGCATAGGCTGGTGTGGAGTCTCCACTATGATGTGTTCCCCCTGGATAAACGGGCGGTAATTCTTCAATGCCCACACCATTGCCAGGAGTGCCTTCTCACAATAGTTGAATTTTTCCTCCACAGAGGATAAAGTTTTGCTCGCATAGGAGATTACTTTATTGACTTTGTCATGCTTTTGGTATAATACTGCCGTCAAGCACGTATTAGAGAACCCTTTCTCCAGGAAGAACTCCTTGTTTCTGACAGGGTAAGCTAGGCAGGGCGCTTGTGAGAGGCTTCTTTTGAGTTGTCTTACTGCCTCGGCTTGTTCTGGACCTCATTCCCACTTGACCCCCCCCTTCAGGAGATGAATCAGGGGTCTGGTGATCTCTGCGTAGCCCTCAATGAACTTTCTGCTGTTATTAGTCAGTCCAAGGAGGCTCCTTAGTTCCCGCAGAGTTGTGGGGTCTTTCAGTTTCTGAAGTGCTTCCACTTTCTTTTCCTGGGGACAGAGACCCTGAGGAGTAATCTTATGCCCCAAGAAATTAACACGGGTTCTACACCACTGTGCTTTCTGAAAGGAAAGTTTTGCTCCGGCGGCCCTCAACTGGGTCAGAACATAACGGATCTCCGATATGTGTTCCCCCACAGATGAACTTTTGATGAGGACATCATCTACATAAGCCAGGTTACCCCTCGCACCCAGGTCGGGCATGGCCTTATGTAGGAAAATGTTGAATTCATTGCTGGAGTTGAGGTATCCGAAGGGAGTCCGGGTCCATGTGTACTGCTGGCCCCCAAAGGTAAAAGCCAGCTTGTATTGGTCCTCCCTACTGACAGGCACAGTCCAGTATCCATTGGTCAGGTCTATTGCAGTGAATACCCATGACCCCTGGATCTGGGCCAGCCCTTGGTCAATGTAGGGCAGAGGCCATCGGGAAGTATGGACCCATTTGTTGAGCTCCCTAAGGTCAGCACAGAGTCTCCACTGGCCGTTTGGCTTCAATATTCCCAGCACCGGATTATTGAAGGTGCTGTGTATTGGACGAATTATTCCCCGGGACTCAAGGTTCTTAATTATTTCAGTAAGGGACTCCATAGATGCGAGAGGCAAACGATATTGCTTCACAAACACTGGAGTCATGCCAGGGTCCGTGGGGATTGTTGTTGTGTGGATGTCGGTGCGACCACAGTAATATGAGTCTACCGCAAAGAGATCTTGGAAATCCAAGAAAACTTGTTTCAGCTTTTGCTTTTGTTCCAGAGTCACACAGGCATCAGCTAGGTTGACTCTCTCTTCCACCATCTGCCTGAAGCCTGGAAAGACTTCTGGTTTGGCTATTTCAGCGGCCTCCTCCAGCTGGGTGGAGAAGTCCCTGGTCAGAGTGCTGATTTGGACTGGAGAATTCAGGTGGGAAAGGCAGCCCTCATGGACCTGGAAAATCACCTCATCCCTCCTGAAGTCACAAGTCACATCTTCCTTACCATAAGGGCAAGAAGTGTACACCAGGAAGTTCCCCCCATGCCGGGTACAAATCCTGTCTGGTGTTGTATTGTCATCACTGTCACTGTCAAAACAGTCCTTGGGGATTGGTCCTAACAGTTCATTTCCTAAATCAATGGAAAAGTGTCGGTCATCAACCGCCATTCCAATAATGGTGCCTGCAGCTAGAGTAATACTCTTTAAGTCGCTGTTATCCACCTCTATTAGATTTCTATGTTGACTAATGGTGTTGGGTTTACCCCTAACCCTTGCTGTTGGAGAGAAGCATTTAGATGTATGTAAGCATCAGGGTTTTTCAAATGTTGTCCTCTTTTAACTTTCACTTCCAGGGAGAATTGTCGGGTCCTTTCTGGGATAGTGACTTCCTCTTTGATCTGAATTTCAACTGCATAAGGTAGCAATTGAGCTGACCTAAATGCTTTTTCTGGATCATCAAAGCCCATGGGATTATCCGCTAATCGGGACCAAGCTTTGAAGTTTAATAGGTCCAAACTAATGGCAAAGCGATTGAGAATGTCACTGCCTAAGTAAAAGGCGGCAGTGACGTCTCGCACAACCCAACAATTATGGACTAAACTCTTGTTGCCAATGGAGATTTTGAGCATACACCTGCTTGGCAGGAGCTGTTTGGAATTAGGTGCTTCCAGGTCCATTTCCTATTTGTCTATCAGTTTGAATGTGGGAATGGCTGGATCTTTTGGGAGTTGGCGGAACATGGCTTCGCTGATGAAGCTCTTACCGTTGTTCACACACACTCGAGCGAGAACAGAGTCCTTCCCATCATTTAACTGAACAGGGATGAACAACTGCTCTCCAATTTGCTGAATATCAGCCAGGCTCTGAGCTGATTTCACATCTTTCTGGACTATAGGAGTGGGAGTTTCTGATTGTGGATTAGTAAAGAATTTCAGGGTGTTTCCTTCCAGTGCGGAATACCACCTTAAACTGGAAGGAAGGTTGATTTTCAGAAATAGAGAGGACCCCCCATCACCAGTCTGTTGTCCTACTGCTATTACTGTCACGTCTGGAATCTGGTTGTTCTGGAAGTGAAATTCTACTTGGTCAGATTTTTGTTCAACCATGTGGCAGGTGCCGTTTAAACTAACATGGTTGACACTCTGTTTTAAATTTATTGGTCGGCTAGTCTGGGTCCAGAGGACCTTGTTTACACAATCTATTAGGGGTGACAACCTTCTCAGGAGGTCATTCCCTAGTAAACAAGGGGTGCCCTCTGGAGTCACTACTATGACCGGGTGTTTCACCTTGTGTCGCCCAATTATAATGTCCAAGTCTGCAGTCCCCTCAACGGGAATTTCCTTCCCGTCAAAGTTCTGCAGTTGTCCAGGAAGAGAGGTGAGAGGAATACGGTAATTCTCCCCCCTTCCTGCATTTAGTTCATCAAAGGCCCTTTTGGACAGAAGGGTAGCTTGGGATCCAGTGTCCACCAGTGGCAAAATTGTACCCTGCCCCTGTACTTGTACCGGGGCATAGTATCTTCCCTCCTTCTCCTCAAGGGGGCACAGATAATGCACATTTTTAGACAACTGGTGGGCTAACTTTCTGGTTTTGGACATTGCTAGCGAAGAGATTTGGGCAGAATTCTGTGGAGAGCCTTTGGAATCTGAAAGAAAAAGTTGGCAACTGGAGATCAGAGCCATTGTGGGTTCCCCTGGTTCCGGTTCTGGGCCACCCCCCCCCCCTTTTTGGAGGCAGTCATCAGGATGGGTTTGAACCAGGGGATTTTGGTATTGTGGGTTCTGGGATGAGATGATGGGCGGCGGTAGCTCAGTCTCCATATCTCCCCAGTCTGGATTGGAATCCCTTGGGACCCATTTTTCTTTGGGAGGAGTTCCCCCATCTCTGAAGGAGAAGGTCCTTTCCCCAGGATCCTCTGAGGATCCCTCTCCCTCAAATTGGAAGATCTGTACCTCCTCCACAAAGTGGGTCTGTTTGGGTCCTTTGTTTCTCCTACCCCCCCTCTGCTCCTTGAGAGGCGGGCTTTCAGGGGCAGGAGATTTTGTTTCCGGTTCCTGGTTTTCCAGGGGCAGTTTACAAGTTGGGAAGGAAGCTTCCTCCAAGGCTTTACACCCCCCTTCCCCTTGTGCCTCCTCCCTGGGAACCGGTGTGTTATCGGGGTGCGGCCCCCGTCATTGTTCTGGAGTACCAGGTCCAGAGTTTGGGGCATTCTGCGGTGGCACGCTCATCTGAGGGTTCTGTTGAGCCCTCAGTATGTGACCCAGATCCCGTGCCATATTTTGGACCTGGCGCTCTATCTGGGAAACCCGCTCAGGCTGATACGGGGCTCTATTTTCTCCCCTGGGCTGATCCCGGGAAGGGTAGCTATCCCTTCTCTGGTAGTACCCCTGGTTGGGAAGATTTTGGTACCCCTCCACCCTTGGCCTCCCCTCTTCCGGATTAGGTTGTCTGAGCTCAGGGAATTGGGGAAAGAAGGATGGATGATTTTGGGGCTGGAAATTGGGTGGATACCTGGGGAAAAAGTTCTGCCCAGGATTTGGAGAATTTCTGCCCTCCTGGGGGAAGTTAGGAGGGAAGTTCCCCGGGTCAGGTGCTTGGCTGGATCCCCCCCCTTGGGCTGGAGGAGTCCACACATAACCCAGGATTGGTCGGTTTCCCTTGTAGCGGGGACTTACATAGTCAGGGGAGCGGGGGACCCCATTTGTGGGACTACCTCCTCGACTCCCTGTCTGTGACTGGCCCGAGGGATTTCTGGGCTTAGGATTATTAGGTGCAGGTAGGTTTTTAGGCCCCCCCATCTCCAAGTCTAAAACGGGGGCAACCTTTACCTCTGCCACCTTGGCAGCAGCAGGGGTGCTGTTGGTTTTGGGGTTTTTGGGCGCGTTATTTTTATTTTCTATGGGCTTCTGCACCTCATAGATCCGGGTAGCCTGTTCAATGACCCAGTCTAAAGATCTTTTCTCGTGAAAATCTCTCACAAGCTGGGTCATGATGTATTTGGGCAAGGCATGGAAAAATGTATTGACAAATTCTCTGCTGTCTGTGCGCACCCTTCTGGTGGTCTGCGCAAAGGCACGTTTCAGTTCTTGCACAAATTCTTGTGGGGCCTGATCCTCCCCACATTGCAAATTGTAGCCTGCCTTGCGAGCCTCTTGGGGATTTCTGTGCACGGAAAAATGTTTCAAGATGGCCGCCCTATAGGTGGACCACCTTGAATGATTTTGGTCCTCCAGCCCCCAAAGAAACTGGAGTATTCAGGGGAGAATGTCCACTTTACATATTGAATACAGCTTTGGCTGTCCTTCAAATGAAAAGTCACCATCATTTGCTCATAGAGCTCCAAGTGCTCCCAAACGGAATGCTTGGCATTCTTATGATAAGGCGTGATGACACTCCTGATTGCCTTAATCTGTTTTAATGGGTCCTTAAGCAAGGCCCTTTTTGCCTTATTGGCCTTTTTGGTTCAGGTAACCCTGGTCCATTCATCCTCTGACTCAGAGGCACTGCTCCCAGAGGTTCCTGTCTGATCTTCCAGGTTTTCCCGGATTCTGCGAGCCTGGGAATGGCTGACAGAATGTGGGGACCTGGTCTCCTGTGTCCTGCGCCGTTCAGAGGAGTCTTCAGATTCCTCCTTAGTTTAGTTTAGTTTAGTTTATTATTTGTATAGCGCGCCATACCCTGGAGTATCAGGGCGCAAACAGACAAGGATATGCTCAACTTGGTTACAGGTACATAGAAATCAGATGAAGGTGCAGAAATGCGCTGAGCTTGGTTACAGATATGCTCGGCTAATTGCAAGTACAGGAAAAGGCAGGAAGTGTAGACATAGACATCAGCAATATTACAGCAAGCAGATATGAACAAGGAGAGATCAAGGACAGGGGAGCAAGGAGCATGCTCCTGTTCGCGTAATATAAAGTTATATACAGTAATGTACAATGTGACAAGTGGACTAGTTAGCTGTCGTTGGGGAGAGATCAAGGACAGGGGAGCAAGGAGAGATCAGGACAGGGGAGCGAGGAACATGCTCCTGTTCACGTAATATATAGTTATATACAGTAATGTACAATGTGACAAGTGGACTAGTTAGCTGTCGTTGGCTCTCAGCCACCTAGTGAGGTTTTGTCTAAATTTTGCGAAAGGCTGAGGTTCTCTGACATCATGCGGGAGGGAGTTCCATAACTGCGCAGCCTTGACCGGGAAGCTATTTCCTCCTATAGTGGCAAGTTTGAAACGCGGGACTTGGAGGCAGTTTGCGTTGGCTATTCTGGTAGGTCTGGAAGAAGTCCTTTTGCGTAATCTATCCATGAGGTAAGGTGGAGCTTTGTTGTTGATACATTTGTGGGTGAGGGAAGCGATTTTGAGATGAATTTTGTCTATGGTGGCGAGCCATTTGTATTCTCTTCTTGTCGAGGATATATGCTCGTTTCTATTAATCTTGAGTGCTGCTCTCAAGGCATTATTCTGGAGCACTTGAATTTTGTGGATGGTCTGTTTATTAGCTCCAATGTAAAGTCCATTACAATAGTCTAATTTGGACAGTATCAAGGCTCTGGCAAGTGTAATGCAACTATCTGTGGAGAGGAATTGTTTGCTCGCTCTGATAAGTTTGCATGTATATGCGGTGGCAGAAGCTAGAGAGTTAACTTGTTTGGTAAAGTTCATGGTGGCGTCTAGGTAGAATCCTAAGGTTTTTACTTCATGAGCTACTTTTATGTTGTTCCCATCAATAATGAAGTTGTCGTAATCAGGGCTGAGTTTGGATATATAGGTAGTGGTGCCCAGGATGATAAGCTCAGTTTTATCATCGTTCAGGCATAGGCCGTGTGTGGCCATCCATGCCTGAACGATGCTATAGATCCTGTTCACTAGGGCCAGGTCCTTGGCGTAGTCTCCTGAGAGCGGGAGGAGGATCTGGGTATCGTCTGCGTAGTTAGTGTAGGCGATACCCAGATGATCCATTTCATCAAAGAGAGGCTTCGTGAAGACATTGTAGAGGGTGGGTGACACACAAGACCCTTGTGGAACACCGCATGTTATAGGGATTGGATCTGCTGAGGCTGATGGAGCGAAGACTCTCATGGTCCGATTACTCAGGAATGACTTGATCCAAATTATGGCCTCTTTTGAGAAGTGGGCTGCCGAGTCGAGGTGACTACAGAGGACTGTGTGGTCCACTAAGTCGAATGCCGCTGATAGGTCCAGGAGGAGAAGTAGGGCCGCTTGGCCATTGTCTCTGCAATCGTCTATTTGGGCCTTAAGATCTATTAACGCTGTCTCGGTCCCATGTTGCGGGCGGAATCCTGATTGACGGATTCCAAGTAGGTGGTTAGACTCTAGGAAGCTTTGAATTTGCAAGTAAGCCACTTTATCTAAAATTTTTAGGAGAAAGGGCACAGTCGTGATGGGCCTGAAGTTAGTTGGAATGGTAGGGTCAAGGGTTTGCTTCTTTAGTAGTGGCAGTACCCAGGACTCTTTTAGGTTGATCGGTACTGAACCTGAGGTGAAGGAAGAGTTGATTAGTTTGGTTATAAATGGCGACAGTTCTCTCGCAGCATCCTTGATGAGTTGTGCTGGGCATTGGTCGCCTTTGCAGTTAGACGGTTTGAGTCCCAGGATGACCTTTTCTACCTCTATGGGCGATACCTTAGAGAAGCAGAAACGGGCTCCCAACTTGGGCTGTGGCGGTGGCGCTGAGCTCTGAGGGATGTGTGGTGTTAGTGATGCCTTCTTGATGGCAATTTTGGTTTGTAGGTTTGCTACCTTGTTTGTTAAAGCAAGTTGTATGCTAGAGCACCATTTTTTATCCTTGGTGCAGTTTTCTTGGGGTACAATGGGTGTTTCCAATTCTTTCAGAATGCTGAACAGTTCTTTGACACTAGATTTTGAGTTGGATATTCTAGTATTGTAGGTTTCTTGTTTGGCTAATAATATTTCTTTCTTGTATTGGGAGGAGGCTTTGGAGAGGTTGAGTTTATTTTTGACTGATGGGGAAAGTCTCCAAATAGTTTCAAGTTTTCTTTTGGCCAGCCTAAGATTTTGTAGGTGGGGCGTGAACCAAGAATTGAGGTGTTTTTTAGGTTTGCTATTTCTTAGTTTGAGCGGGGCTATGTGATCCAGGGCTGAGGACATGGCTGCATTATAATGTTCGACTAACAGATTGGGGTCCATGCAGTCGGGTAGTGAGTTTAATTTAGGTATTATAACGGGCATTAGATTTTCTACTGTCATTAGTTTTTTATTTCTCATTGGCAAGGGTGGGGCAAGTGAGGACGGGGCAGTGACCCGGTGGGTTGTCACTGAGAATAATAGCAGGTGGTGGTCAGTCCAGATCTGCGGTACAGAATCCGTAATATTTACTTTGCAATTATGTTCTGCTATCCAATCAAGGATGCGACCTTTGTTGTGGGTGGGTAGTTCAACTTTTTGGATGAATCCCAGCTCTTTCAAGGTCAGAGCAATCGCTGACGATTGGGTGTCCTTATTGTCATTATAGCCTAGATTAAAGTCTCCTAGCACTATTGTTTGGGATGTATTTTTTAGGTTATTGGACAGGGATGTCGAGATGTCCTCAGAGAAGGTTCCGATAGGACCTGGTGGTCTGTAGATGAGGATGATGTTTAGGGTTTGGGAGTTGGCGATGGCTATTTTGACCGTGAGGCATTCACAGGATTGCATATTGGTAGTAGTGATGATCCTCATGTCCAGGCTAGTTTTAGCTATGATTGCTAGACCTCCACCTCGGGAGGTGAGTCTGTCCGCACGTAGGATTGTATAGTTGTCTGGGACTGCTAGTGATAAGGCTGGGCCAGCCGCATCATGTAGCCAGGATTCTGAGATGGCCAAAAAGTCTAAGTTGTCTGTAGCAATGATATCTGAGATCTCTGTGGCGTGTGCGACTAGCGACCTGGCGTTTATAAGTGCACCTTTGAGATATGATTTGTGGTCAGCTAAGTTAGGGCTGGTGGTGTTCTGACTACCTTTAGTTGCCTGTTTGGAGTTATTTATTTTGGGTCTGTTGGGCTTAGGCTGTTTCCTAGTAGGTTCCGCAATACCCTTCAAGGGTAACTGTATTTTGTTTCGGGAAAATACTTGCTGCCAGGATTTGATGGGTACCCCCCCCACTGACCTAACTGGGCAGAGGTTTTCAGGATGCCCTTAATGGGCCTACTCTCCTGGGGTTCCCCACTAAATTGCACTGTGCTTGGGTGCCCATACCCAGATGCCCGCCCCTCCATACCTGGGTGGTACTGGCCTATGAGCCCCATGCTTCTGGCTGGATAGTAATCTGCCATCCCTGTGGCCCGGCGCTCATGTGCACCAGGGGACATGGGGGTGGCAGAGTCCAGGGACTGAGAGAGATAAAGGCCTCTGGTACTAGGGCTCCTGAGGTTATGCTCAGGAGTTTCCCTTTCCCAGCGAACCTGGTCTCTATCCGCCCCTGCTCCCTGTTGCAATGCAAGAGCCTGCGCTTTCAGTTCCTCAGTTAAGGCCTTACTAGACTCTATCAGTCGCTCCTGCATCGCTACCTGTTGTTGGAGCCTATCATTGTGCTGACAGAGAGCCTCATTTTCTCTCTGTGCCTCCTGATTGGTCCTGGAGTACTGGGCCAGTCTCTGCTGCAGGAAGGTTACCTCCTGAGCTGTGTCCCTATTGGCCTGCTCCTTTCTTGCCAGAGCATCCTCCACCCTCCTGGTGTGCTCTAACAAGTTCTGGTGTTCTTTTTGGAGGTCACCCAGTCCCTGGAGGGCCAGGTGATGTTCTTCCATTTTCCTTTTTAAGTGGCAGACTTCCTGGCCTAAGGTATCCCTTTCCTGACTAAGAGCCTGCGTCTGTGCCGCCAGGTCGTCCCTTTGCCTTTGGAAGGCACCAGTTTTCTGGCGCTCCTGGTCAAACTCTGCCTGGGTATCCAGGTCTTTCAAAATCAGTTTATTGCTCTCTGCCTTCTCCCTATCTAGGTGGCTTTGCAGGGTGACTACCTGCTCAGCACATGCCCTATTGAAGTCTAACTGTTGCTCCAGCTTTTTCTGGCTCTGCAGTAGGGAGTCCAAACCTTCTTGGTACTCCTTCTGCAAGGCCATAAATCTGGTATCCTGGTCCGCCTTTTCCTGTTGCAGCACCTCCATATCCTCCTTTATTTTAGTGATGTACCGTCTGCTGTCATTTTCTGACTCCTGGCTCCTGAGCAGCCTCTGCTCAGAATAGTCCAGATCAGATTGGGCCTTCTGTAGTGCCAGCAGTTGCCTAGTCGCCAGATCTTGGCCTTCAGCACATTTGTCCTGCATGGCTCCCATATGTAAATATAAATATGCCGCTACCCTGGCAATCTTGTGGTGCTCATCCTTGGCCTTAGGGGCCATATAGAGTTCACTCAGGGCCACATGTAGGGGACCCTGATCTCCCCATGTATCTGACCCTGTTTCAGTGACCTGTTGCGCGATTGCCTGCAACCAGACCGTTTGGTCCTAATGAGTCCACTCACCTATCACAAATAGCTTATGTAAGAAGTGTTCTCTGGCTATTTTCATATCTACCAAGGTCGTCATTCTGGAATTTGAGTTCCTTCCTGACTTACAGAAGTTTGTATTTTATTTTTGCAAAACAGACCTTTTCCTTAGAGCGTTTCTTTGAGGAGTGCTTTACAGCGTAAAACAGCGTGGTGATCCGACCGGATATGTGTATCTGGTCAGCTGGCACACTGTATTAATCTGCTGTCATGATCTCTGCTTCCAAAAGGTCAGGGTTTTCCCAACTCCCTTGGAAGCAGATCCATAACCCAGGTTCCGAGTGCCAACCAGTCCCAATTGGGACCTTTTGGACCCACTCCTGGCGCCAGTGGCACCAGGCTCATAAATATCCCCAGTCCCAGCGCTGGAAGCGCCGGGCTCATAATGCTTGGGTGGACTTACCTGCAGCAGACCATGCTGCTTACTTGCCTGCCAGTTGAGCCTCTGATCCTCTTCTGTTTGGAACTACTTTTCCTGTTGGGTGGGGCAGGAGCCACTCCCTAGATTCAGAACACTGGAACTCTTCTGGAAAGCAGGAACTCTTTTCTTACCTAGGCGTGGCTGTGGAAGGAGACACCTAAGCACTACAGGAGGCTATTTAAACCACACCCGATGGATGAATCTTGCTTTGCGTTATTCTGCATCCTCTGCAGCAGAACGCTCATCGTGTCTTCTGCATCGGATCCTGGGCCTAAGGAAAAAAGGCTTACCATCCTGAATCCAGTCTTCAGCAACACCTATAAAGACAAGAAAGAACAGGTTAGCATTCCGGCATCTGAAAGACAAAAGCTTACCAACTCTTCGCACGCTCCGGAGGCCTTCGGCGCTGCATCCCGCATCTGAAAGACAAAACAAGGTGCGTTTAAAGACATTGGGGAACTTTAATACTCACGTGCCATTACTCCTTTCCACATCTAACCCAGTGGGTATTCCGGCACCCTGCAGCCGCTCCGAACTCGTACCTGCAAAATAAAAAGACAGTTAGAGCGCATCGTGAAGCAGGCAAGAAGCGCTTACTTACGTGCTTCCAGGCGCTTCTATTCATCACACAGACTCCATCTTCAACTCACTTCAGCCCGTCATCCGCCATCGCCGGAACCCTGCAAAACAAGAGACATCATTACTAAAGACTTTAAAGACAATAGAATTACTCGAAACTTACCGTTCGTGCAGTAAACGACGGACAGCAGTCCTCTGAAGTCAAGAGGCCTGCGCTACCTACCCAGTGAAGAAACTGGTTACAGCACCCTGCCCCGAGGCAGATGGAGAGCTCGGCATTCACTTACCTAAGGTGAGAGCGTTAACCTTTGGGGGTCTACAGGAGAGCAAAAAGGGAAGAGATAGGGACACCCCAATAACCCCAGTTCATTAATCCCATATTTTCTATCTGCAGACATCTCACTCTTGAAGTCAGGCATACAGTGCACAGAGGTCCAGCCCAAAGAGCCAACCGGGTGCTACACATCACCTTTGAAGATACGGTAGTTGCCCAGTCAAGACCGGCGCCTCTGCGAGAATCAGGTGAGCGTTACAGAACGCAAAGCCTACCGCAAAACTCTCGCCCAGGCGCTATGGAAACCTCGGATACTGACCACCTAGCCCGGCTACTTGGGGAACTAAGGGCAGAAGTGCATGCAGCTCGTCAGGAAACGAATGCTCTAAGAAGGGAACTAATTATTTCCAAGGAGAGAACAGACGGTCTTGCTAGACAATTGCTACAGTCACAAGCCGGACAGACCCCGTTACCCGCATCAGGGGCAAATCTTCCTTCAACATCCTCTATGAATCCGGTGCAGATCAACCTACCTGGGAATGTACCTCTGGCTCCGCCTGAACGATTTTCTGGTGACCCAAAGAGGTTTGCAGTATTTATCAATCAGTGCCGGTTGCACTTCTTATGCCGGCCAGCAGCCTTTCCAACTGATCAAGCTAAAGTAGCTTTTGTACTTTCGTACCTTAGTGGCAATGCGGCAGACTGGTCGATCCCTCTAGTTAATCAAGATGATCCGGTTCTCCATGATTTTCAAGCCTTTCAGCTTAGTATGGAAAAACTGTTCGCAAGACATTCACAGGGGCAGGCCTTGGACAATGAGCTTCTTTTGTTGCGACAGGGTAATCAAGACCTTTTGGCTTATATTGCATCTTTCAATAGACTAATAGTGGAAACTCAATGGCCTGAGGACAAAAGGATTACGCTGTTTTATAGAGGTCTACGTGGAGAGCTCAAAGACGTTTTAGCCCAAGTAGTGAATCCCCCACAAGACTGTTCGGATTATATAGACTTGGTCTTTCAAATAGATCATAGACTGCAGAACAGGAAGGCCGACCGTTCCAAGTTTGATGCTCGAGTATTTTCCAAGTCGCCAACTCCTTCCAAAGGAGTAGACTCCGGGGAACCCATGCAAATAGGGGGTCTGAAAGGTCCTCTAACACAAAAGGAGCGGGAAAGGAGAAAACAGTTGCAATTATGCCTATATTGCGGAAACTCAGGGCACTTTCTTCGAGACTGTCCGGTGAAACCTGCCAAGAAGGCAGTAGGAGCTGCAGTTACCAAAGTTACAAACTCTGAGCAGGGAAACGACCTCGCCTGACAAGAATAGAGGTCCTCTTGCCGAGCGTGAAAACCAGTTCCGTGACCTCGCATTTCGTGATACCTATGGTCCTCATTAGCCCTGATAATCCGGATCGATTACATGCAATTGAAGCTTACATCGACAGCGGTGCCATCGGCAATTATGTGGATCATGAAATGGTTTTGAGGATGAATCTAACTCTTTGTCCCAAGGCTGTAAAGGACGTCATTACTACAGTGGATGGTACGGAGATAGCCTCCGGGCCAGTAACGCATACCACTCAAGAGGTGACGCTAGTAAGTCAAGATGGACACCATGAGAAGATCGTGTTCGATGTGATCAAGGCCCCTCAGTTTCAGATTATTCTAGGAATACCTTGGTTAGAGAAACACAATCCTCTGATCGATTGGCGAGCAAGAACGGTCCAGTTTCCAGAATGTGTCTCTACTTGTCACCCTCCACCTGGTGTTGCACTGGCAGCAATTTCTTCAGAGACTCCCCAGTTACCTCCCGAATACCTAGAATACCAAGATGTTTTCCGGAAGGATCAGGCTAACTCTCTACCTCCTCATAGGTCTTATGACTGCCAGATAGACCTGATACCTGGATCTACTCCTCCTTGTAGTAGAATTTATGCCCTCACCGAGCCTGAGAACCTTCACCTTCGACAATACCTGGATCAATACCTGGCGAATGGGTTTATTCGTCCTTCCAAGTCCCCTGCTTCTTCAGCTTTGTTCTTCGTTCCAAAAAAGGAAGGAGACCTTAGAACTTGTATCGATTATCGCTCCCTGAACCAGATCACCGTTAAGAATAGATATCCGTTACCTTTGATCCCTGAACTCCTGGACCAAGTCAGAAAAGCATGCATATATACAAAGCTGGATCTTAGAGGAGCTTACCACTTGGTACGAGTAAAAGAGGGCGATGAATGGAAGACGGCCTTCCGCACCAAGTATGGGCTATTTGAATATCAGGTCATGCCCTTCGGACTTTGCAATGCCCCGGCCGCCTTTCAATATTTTATGAACGATGTCCTCAGAGAGCTCATAGATGTGTGTGTTGTTGTTTACATTGACGACATCCTCGTTTATTCTTCATCGGAATCTGAACATCGGAAACACGTGAAAATGGTCCTCGAAAGATTGCGTCAACACAAACTTTTCCCTAAATTGGAAAAATGAGTTTTCAACGTGACTGAAGTTGAATTCTTGGGATTCATATTATCACCTGGCGGAGTACGTATGGATTCAAAGAAGGTCGATGCAGTTCTCAAATGGCCATCACCATCCTCCGTAAAAGGTGTGCAAAGCATGTTAGGCTTCGCTAACTTTTACCGCAGGTTTATCCCCGAATTCTCTCGAATAGTCCAGCCCATCACTGCCTTGTTAAAGAAAAACAAACGTTTTGAATGGTCTACTGAGGCGGAACAAGCTTTCCAGGATTTGAAGACTAAATTTATCTCTGCACCAATCTTAAAACACCCTCGCCCCGAACTCCCCTACATCGTGGAAACTGATGCTTCAAGCATTGCCATGGGGGCAGTTCTATCACAAAAGGACCCGGTAACCAATCAGTTGCATCCCGTGGCATTTTGGTCCCGCAAATTCTCGCCTCCTGAAATCAATTACACGATTACTGACAAGGAACTTCTGGCTATCAAGTCTGCCTTTAAGGCTTGGCGGCATTATCTTCTGGGGGCCTGACACACCGTTACTGTGATTACGGATCACCGAAACCTGCAATATTTGAAAACCGCAAAAGCCCAATCCTCTAGACAACTCTGTTGGGCATTATTCTTTGCCGAGTTTGACTTCATAATTACCTATCGACCTGGTACAAAGAACGGTAAAGCTGATGCCCTTTCTCGGATGGGAGTGGAAGAACACTTGATCAACCCTAAACCTGTACCAATCATTCCCGAACAAAGAATTCTGGGTGTAATCGCCACAGAATCCATAGAGGAAGTTAAGGATAAAGCCAGGCAACTTGTAACTCCAGCAGACATACAGAATTGGCATCTGCAGGGAAAGGACTTTGCAGTAAAGGACAACTTATTGTATTTCCAAGAACGATTATACCTACCCAGCACAGATTTACAGAAAAAAGTAATCTCTTGTTATCACGATTCTTTAATGGAAGGTCATCCCGGTATGGCCAAGACCTCAGAAAAGATCAAGCGCTACTTCTGGTGGCCGTCTTGGAAAAAAGATATCAGAGACTTTATAATGTCCTGTGGAGTATGCGCCCAAAACAAGAGTCAAAAGGAAAGACCAGCAGGCCTCTTACACCCTATTGACATCCCACCTCGCCCTTGGCATACGCTTTCTATGGACTTCATCACCGATCTACCTCCATGCTCCGGATACAATACGATTCTAGTAATCGTGGACTTATTCTCCAAGATGGCGCATTTCATTCCGCTCAAAGGCTTGCCAACAGTAGCAACTCTGGCCCGAGAATTTCTCGAAAACATCGTCCGACTACACGGTTTTCCTTCGGTTCTAATTTCGGATCGAGGTAGTCAATTTATTTCTCATTTTTGGCGAAGTTGCTGTCGGTCGGCTCAAATTGATGTGAGACTATCGACCAGTCACCACCCTCAGACCGACGGACAAACCGAGAGGACCAATCAAACTCTGGAACAGTATTTACGCTGCATGCTGCAACAAACTGAAAAAACTTGGAAAGACATCCTTTGGATAGCCGAATATGCCTACAATAACTCTGTCCATTCGGGAACTGGGAAAACACTGCTTTTTCTTTTGTACGGCAGTCACCCTCGAACCTCGGAGTTGGATCCCCTCCAAGATCTTGAAACACCAGCAGTAGACTACCTGCATTCTACAATCACCCAAGCCTTTAAGGAAGCTGTTTCTCACCTTCAAAGGGCTAAAGAACAATACAAGAAAGGAGCAGATCAACATCGGAAGGAAGCCCCTCAATATCAAGTAGGGGACCAAGTCTGGTTATCCACCAAATATCTACCTCTAAAAGGGCCACGCACATTCAACCCAAGATACCTTGGTCCCTATTCCATCACTACCATAGTAAACCCAGTAGCGGTCAAGTTGGACTTGCCCCCGCACATGAAGATACATCCGGTCTTCCACGTCTCTCTATTAAAACCCGTGCAACCTCAAACCTGACTAACTAAATCTCCAAAACCCATCCTAGTTGATGGAGAACTCGAGTTTGAAGTCAAAAGCATTCTGGACTCCAAGATCACCAAATCTAAACTATTTTACCTAATTGACTGGAAAGGCTACGGCCCCCAAGAGAGATCCTGGGAACCTGCTGAATATGTCCGCGCTCCTCGCCTAATCAAAAGATTTCACCGAACATTTCCTGACAAGCCAAAACCCCCGGAGAAGCCCGGTTTGGGAGGGGCCTTGAGGGGGGGTACTGTCATGATCTCTGCTTCCAAAAGGTCAGGGTTTTCCCAACTCCCTTGGAAGCAGATCCATAACCCAGGTTCCGAGTGCCAACCAGTCCCAATTGGGACCTTTTGGACCCAGTCCTGGCGCCAGTGGCACCAGGCTCATAAATATCCCCAGTCCCAGCACTGGAAGCGCCGGGCTCATAATGCTTGGATGGACTTACCTGCAGCAGACCATGCTGCTTACTTGCCTGCCAGTTGAGCCTCTGATCCTCTTCTGTTTGGAACTACTTTTCCTGTTGGGTGGAGCAGGAGCCACTCCCTAGATTCAGAACACTGGAATTCTTCTGGAAAGCAGGAACTCTTTTCTTACCTAGGCGTGGCTGTGGAAGGAGACACCTAAGCACTACAGGAGGCTATTTAAACCACACCCGATGGATGAATCTTGCTTTGCGTTATTCTGCATTCTCTGCAGCAGAACGCTCATCGTGTCTTCTGCATCGGATCCTGGGCCTAAGGAAAAAAGGCTTACCATCCTGAATCCAGTCTTCAGCAACACCTATAAAGACAAGAAAGAACAGGTTAGCATTCCGGCATCTGAAAGACAAAAGCTTACCAACTCTTCTCACGCTCCGGAGGCCTTCGGCGCTGCATCCCGCATCTGAAAGACAAAACAAGGTGCGTTTAAAGACATTGGGGAACTTTAATACTCACGTGCCATTACTCCTTTCCACATCTAACCCAGTGGGTATTCCGGCACCCTGCAGCCGCTCCGAACTCGTACCTGCAAAATAAAAAGACAGTTAGAGCGCATCGTGAAGCAGTCAACAAGCGCTTACTTACGTGCTTCCAGGCGCTTCTATTCATCACACGGACTCCATCTTCAACTCACTTCAGCCCGTCATCCGCCATCGCCGGAACCCTGCAAAACAAGAGACATCATTACTAAAGACTTTAAAGACAATAGAATTACTCGAAACTTACCGTTCGTGCAGTAAACGACGGACAGCAGTCCTCTGAAGTCAAGAGGCCTGCGCTACCTACCCAGTGAAGAAACTGGTTACAGCACCCTGCCCCGAGGCAGATGGAGAGCTCGGCATTCACTTACCTAAGGTGAGAGCGTTAACCTTTGGGGGTCTACAGGAGAGCAAAAAGGGAAGAGATAGGGACACCCCAATAACCCCAGTTCATTAATCCCATATTTTCTATCTGCAGACATCTCACTCTTGAAGTCAGGCATACAGTGCACAGAGGTCCAGCCCAAAGAGCCAACCGGGTGCTACACATCACCTTTGAAGATACGGTAGTTGCCCAGTCAAGACCGGCGCCTCTGCGAGAATCAGGTGAGCGTTACATCTGCACAAGTGATAGATCTAACCCAAACGTCCGGCTCGAGCCCCCAATTTGTAAGAGGATTCAATTCAACACTACAGCTAAGTCAATGCCTAGTCTGGGATACTGAATGGAAACCCTTATTGATATATCTTTATGTCCAGTTCATGAGTTCTGGATGACTACCCCTATATAACACCCCTCTCTTGGAATCCCCCTGACCCCACTGAGCCAAGAAGTAGTTCTGTTTTGCAAGTTAAAAGGTTTATTTGAGAATTTAAACTATATATATATATATATATATATCACACTTTATAATAAATTAATAATTGAATATCACACTTAATCTGAGCAGTAATCAATAATGGATAGTCTGGCACTAGCACACTTCTTTATAATCAATGATGATTGGTTATAGAATGGATAAGATAGCAACAATACTTTTATGGTTTCAAATGGATGCAAGGTGGAATGAAAATGCAGTACAGAAAATAACTTGATAGGGTTTCAGCAAAAGACAATGTAATCACTTTCTTGGACAATTCACCCCCCAGCAGCTTATCCAACAGATAGGAGTTTTGAAACACAGGCAAAATGCTTTGAATATGGTGACAATGCAGTGAGAAATATGCTGAAAATGCTTTTAATTCCCTTCAGGAGGTTCAGGGTGAGTGGTATCTAGTTAATATGAGTTCAGGCTCACTCTAGCAATGATTCAAGGATGGTTCTTAAGAGGCAAACGAAATTTAGCAGTTCAGGCAAAAGCAGCTATCTTTTTACAAGTAAAGAAATCGGGCCAAATCGCAAATCGCGGCAAAATTCGCGAGTGCGAGAATCGTGATTACGGCAATAGTATAAGGAGTAGCAAGTCGGTTCTAAGCTTGTTGAAAAGCTGAGATTCTAAGCCTTCAGAGGAAAGTTAAACCAAGTTCCTAGCACAAACGGTTCCAGAGATACGGATGATTAAATAAAGGTAGTTTTTCGGATTTGAAATTTTAAAAGTTCAAAGCGACAGGTTACAGCTTGCAGCTAGAACATGACAGGTGACAGCTTTGCAAATGACAGGTGACAGTTAGGAGGCAGTTCTGGTTAGATTAAAATAGTTTGAATTATTTTATTTTAACTAAGAGATTGGTTCTGCACAGTTCTGCTAGGTACTCAAAATATATTTTGAAATAGGCCTCCCCACGGATCTGGTCAGGTTTTGGACTGGACTCCGGTTCTGGTCTCGGCACTTCACAGTGATCTGGGTCAGTTCTCTGGTTCTGCTAACTCTGGATCTCTGGCCTCTGGTTCTGGATACTGCTCTGCTTTCTCTGGGTACAGCACTGCTTCTTGATCTTTCTGCACAGGGTTTCAGGCCAGAATCAACACCTGGGTCCGGCTGTGAATAGCCTGCAAATGGTTTTTGGGCCTGCTGACAAATACTTTTGCTTGCAGTGGGCCTTCTTGGTTCAAAGTTCTGTAGTCTCTGTTTAGCTTGGAAGTCTAAGTGTAGGATCTCTGGATGTGAAGTCGTCGGTCAGCATGCTCCGCAGCAAATGGAATTGAATGTCCCTACCTGCCCTACCTGTCCCAGCAGTCTCTTTTTATGTGTTTTGAAAGTGGGTGGAGAGGCTAGCTTTCTAGGCCCAACCCCTTCAGAGTTCTGATAGGTTGGAGAATTCTTTGCGTTCTCACTGGAGAGCAGGATTGTGTGTCAGAATGATGTCATATAATGGCTTGCAGAAAGGACACTCCCCTGTCAAATTGCACACAAATCTATATTTGATCAAAATACACGTTTCTCAAATACATAGTGGTTTGTCATTGCATGTACATATTACCTATCACATGAGGTATACTCTGTTCAAACTCTGCTCTTCCTGAGGGCTTGCATTAAAAAATGGCAACTTATTTTCAATTTTAGTGGGTTATGCAACCTTGGTTCTTCATTAAAAATTATGCACATATACACGGCCTGTCCTTACATACTCCAGTAAATTCCCATGTCTCTAGCTTAAACACAGAGTCTGTAGTTGTAACGCTCACCTGATTCCCGCAGAGGCGTCGGTCTTGACTGGGTGAATGCCGTATCTTCAAAGGTGATGTGTAACACACGGTTGGCTCTTTGGGCTGGACCTCTGTGCACTGTATGTCTGACTCGAAGAGTAAGATGTCTTAGGTAAGTGAACGCCGAGCTCTCCATCTGCCTCGGGGCAGGGTGCCGTAACCAGTTTCTTCACTGGATAAGGGTGCAGGCCTCTTGACCTCAGAGGACTGCTGTCCGTCGTTAACTGCACAAACGGTAAGTTCTGGGCACTTCAAATGTCTTAAAAGTCTTTTGTAATCATATCTCTTGTTTTGCAGGGTTCCGGCGATGGCGGATGGCGGGCTGATGAGAGTTGAGGATCGAACCCGCGTGAGGAATAGAAGCGCCTGGAAGCACGTAAGTAAGCGCTTGTAGCCTGCTTCACGATGCGCACTAACTGTCCCTTTTATCTTGCAGGTACAAGTTCGGAGCTTTAGAGAAGCTGAAGGGTGCCGGAATACCCACTGGATTCGGCGTGGGAAGGAGTAATGGCACGTGAGTAATAAAGTTGCCCAATGTCTTTAAACGCATCTTCTTTTGTCTTTCAGATGCGGGATGCAGCGCCGAAGGCCTCCGGAGCGTGCGAAGAGCTGGTAAGCTTTTGTCTTTCAGATGCCGGAATGCAGTGCGAAGACCTCCGGAGCATGCGAAGAGTAGGTAAGCCTTTGTCTTTCAGATGCCGGAATGCAGCGCGAGGCGTTGGTGACAGCTGATGGACAGGTAAGAGATGCGCTGCCACTGAAGACCGTAGTGCTAACCTGTTCTTTCTTTGTCTTTACAGGTGCTGCTGAAGACTGGATTCCAGGATGGTAAGCCTTTGTTCCCTTAGGCCCAGGATCAGAAGCAGAAGACACGATGAGCGTTCTGCTGCAGAGAATGCAGAATAACGCAAAGCAAGATTCATCCATCGAGTGTGGTTTAAATAGCCTCCTGTAGTGCTTAGGTGTCTCCTTCCAAAGCCACGCCTAGGTAAGAAAAGAGTTCCTGCTTTCCAGAAGAGTTCCAGTGTTCTGAACCTAGGGAGTGGCTACTGCCCCACCCAACAGGAAAAGTAGTCCCAAACAGAAGAGGATCAGGGGTTCAACTGACAGGTAAGTAAGCAGCATGGTCTGCTGCAGGTAAGTCCACCCAAGCATTATGAGCCCGGCGCTTCCAGCGCTGGGACTGGGCATCTTTATGAGCCTGGTGCCACTGGCGCCAGGACATGGTCCAAAAGGTCCCAATTGGGACTGGCTGGCACTCGGAACCGGGGTTATGGGTCTGCTTCCAAGGGAGTCGGGCAAGTCCTGATCTTTTGGAAGCAGAGATCATGACGGCACCCCCCCTCAAGGCCCCTCCCAAACCGGGCTTCTCCGGGGGTTTGGGCTTGTTAGGAAATGTTCGATGAAATCTTTTGATTAGACGAGGCGCGTGGACATATTCTGCAGGTTCCCAGGATCTTTCTTGGGGACCGTAGCCTTTCCAGTCAATCAAGTAAAATAGTTTAGATTTGGAGATCTTGGAATCCAGGATGCTTTTGACTTCAAACTCGAGTTCTCCATCAACTAGAATAGGTTTTGGAGATGTAGTTAGTCGGGTTTGAGGTTGCACGGGTTTTAATAGAGAGACGTGGAAGACCGGATGTATCTTCATGTGAGGGGGCAAGTCCAACTTGACCGCTACTGGATTTACTATGGTAGTGATGGAATAGGGACCAAGGTATCTTGGGTTGAATGTGCGTTGTCCTTTTAGAGGTAGATATTTGGTGGATAACCAGACTTGATCTCCTACTTGATATTGGGGGGCTTCCTTCCGATGTTGGTCTGCTCCTTTCTTGTATTGTTCTTTAGCCCTTTGAAGGTGAGAAACGGCTTCCTTAAAGGCTTGGGTGATTGTAGAATGCAGGTGGTCTACTGCTGGTGTTCCAAGATCTTGGAGTGGATCCAACTCCGAGGTTCGAGGGTGACTACCGTATAAAAGAAAAAACGGGGTCTTCCCAGTTCCCGAGTGGACAGAGTTATTGTAGGCATATTCGGCTATCCAAAGGATATCTTTCCAAGTTTTTTCAGTTTGTTGTAGCATGCAGCGCAAATACTGTTCCAGAGTTTGATTGGTCCTCTCGGTTTGTCCGTCGGTTTGAGGGTGGTGGCTGGTCGAAAGTCTCACATCAATTTGAGCCGACCGACAGCAACTTCGCCAAAAATGAGAAATAAATTGACTACCTCGATCCGAAATTAGAACTGAAGGAAAACCGTGCAGTCGGACGATGTTTTCGAGAAATTCTCGGGCCAGAGTTGCTGCTGTTGGTAAGCCTTTGAGTGGAATGAAATGCGCCATCTTGGAGAATAAGTCCACGATTACTAGGATCGTATTGTATCCGGAGCATGGAGGTAGATCGGTGATGAAGTCCATAGAAAGCGTATGCCAAGGGCGAGGCGGGATGTCAATAGGGCGTAAGAGGCTGGCTGGTTTTTCCTTTTGACTCTTGTTTTGGGCGCATACTCCACAGGACATTATAAAGTCTCTGATATCTTTTTTCCAAGATGGCCACCAGAAGTAGCGCTTGATCTTTTCCGAGGTCTTGGTTATACCGGGATGTCCTTCCATTAAAGAATCGTGATAACAAGAGATTACCTTTTTCTGTAAATCTGTGCTGGGCAGGTATAACCGTTCTTGGAAATATAATAGGTTGTCCTTCACCGTAAAGTCCTTTCCCTGCAGATGCCAATTCTGTATGTCTGCTGGAGTTACCAGTAGCCTGGCTTTATCCTTAACTTCCTCTATGGATTGTGTGGCGATTACACCTAGAATTCTTTGTTCGGGAATGATAGGTATAGGTTTAGGATTGATCAAATGTTCTTCCACTCCCATCCGAGAAAGGGCATCAGCTTTACCGTTTTTTGTACCAGGTCGATAGGTAATTATGAAGTCAAACTCGGCAAAGAATAGTGCCCAACGGAGTTGCCTAGAGGATTGAGCTTTTGCGGTTTTCAAATATTGCAGGTTTCGGTGATCTGTAATCACAGTAACAGTGTGTCGGGCCCCCAGAAGATAATGCCGCCAAGCCTTAAAGGCGGACTTGATAGCTAGAAGTTCCTTATCAGTAATAGTGTAATTGATTTCAGGAGGCGAGAATTTGCGGGACCAAAATGCCACGGGATGCAACTGATTGGTTACTGGGTCCTTTTGTGATAGAACTGCCCCCATGGCAAGGCTCGAAGCATCAGTTTCAACGATGTAGGGGAGTTCTGGGCGAGGATGTTTTAAGATCGGTGCAGAGATAAATCTAGTCTTCAAATTCTGGAAAGCTTGTTCCGCCTCGGTAGACCATTCAAAACGTTTGTTTTTCTTTAACAAGGCGGTGATGGGCTGGACTATTCGAGAGAATTCGGGGATAAACCTGCGGTAAAAGTTAGCGAAGCCTAACATGCTTTGAACACCTTTTACGGAGGATGGCGATGGCCATTTGAGAATTGCATCGACCTTCTTTGAATCCATACGCACTCCGCTAGGTGATAATATGAATCCCAAGAATTCAACTTCAGTCACGGTGAAAACACATTTTTCCAACTTAGCGAAAAGTTTGTGTTGACGCAATCTCTCGAGGACCATTTTCACGTGTTTCCGATGTTCAGTTTCCGATGAAGAATAAACGAGGATGTCGTCAATGTAAACAACAACACACACATCTATGAGCTCTCTGAGGACATCGTTCATAAAATATTGAAAGGCGGCCGGGGCATTGCAAAGTCCGAAGGGCATGACCTGATATTCAAATAGCCCATACTTGGTGCGGAAGGCCGTCTTCCATTCATCGCCCTCTTTTACTCGTACCAAGTGGTAAGCTCCTCTAAGATCCAGCTTTGTATATATGCATGCTTTTCTGACTTGGTCCAGGAGTTCAGGGATCAAAGGTAACGGATATCTATTCTTAACGGTGATCTGGTTCAGGGCGCGATAATCTATACAAGTTCTAAGGTCCCCTTCTTTTTTTGGAACGAAGAACAAAGCTGAGGAAGCAGGGGACTTGGAAGGATGAATAAACCCATTTGCTAGGTATTGATCCAGGTATTGTCGGAGGTGAAGATTCTCAGGCTCGGTGAGGGCATAAATTCTACTACAAGGAGGAGTAGATCCAGGTATCAGGTCTATCTGGCAGTCATAAGACCTATGAGGAGGTAGAGAGTTAGCCTGATCCTTCCGGAAAACATCTTGGAATTCTAGGTATTCAGAAGGTAACTGGGGAGCCTCCGAGGAAATTGCTGCCAGTGCAACACCAGGTCGAGGGTGACAAGTAGAGACACATTCTGGAAACTGAATCGTTCTTGCTCGCCAATCGATCTGAGGATTGTGCTTCTCTAACCAAGGAATTCCTAGAATAATCTGGAACTGAGGGGCCTTGATCACATCGAACACGATCTTCTCATGGTGTCCATCTTGACTTACTAGCCTCACTTCTTGGGTGGTATGCGTTACTGGTCCGGAGGCTATCTCCGTACCATCCACCGTAGTAATGACGTCCTCTACAGCCTTTGGACAAAGAGTCAGATTCATCCTCAAAACCATTTCATGATCCACATAATTGCCGATGGCACCACTGTCGACGTAAGCTTCAATCGCATGCAATCGATCCGGATGTTCAGGGCTGATGAGGACCATAGGTATCACGAAATGCAAGGTCACGGAACTGGTTTTAACGCTCGGCAAGAGGACCTCTATTCTTGTCGGACGAGGTCGTTTCCCTGCTCAGAGTTTGTGACCCTGGTAACTGCAGCTCCTACTGCCTTCTTGGCTGGTTTCACCGGACAGTCTCGAAGAAAGTGCCCCGAGTTTCCGCAATAGAGGCATAATTGCAGCTGTTTTCTCCTTTCCCGCTCCTTTTGTGTTAGTGGTCCTTTCAGGCCCCCTATTTGCATGGGTTCCCCGGAGTCTACTCCTTTGGTAGGAGTTGGTGGTTTGGAAAATACTCGAGCATCAAACTTGGAACGATCGGCCTTCCTGTTCTGCAGTCTGTGGTCAATTTGAACGACTAAGTCAATATAGTCCGAACAGTCTTGCGGGGGATTCACTACTTGGGCTAACACATCTTTGAGCTCTCCACGTAGACCTCTATAAAACAGCGTAATCCTTTTGTCCTCAGGCCATCGAGTTTCCACTATCAGTCTGTTGAAAGACGCAATATAAGCCAAAAGGTCTTGATTACCCTGTCGCAATGAAAGGAGCTCATTGTCCAAGGCCTGCCCCTGTGAATGTCTTGCAAACAGTTTTTCCATACTGAGCTGAAAAGCTTGAAAATCATGGAGAACCGGATCATCTTGATTAACTAGAGGGATCGACCAGTCTGCCGCATTGCCACTAAGGTACGAAAGCACGAAAGCTACCTTAGCTTGATCAGTTGGAAAGGCTGCTGGCCGGCATAAGAAGTGCAACCGGCACTGGTTAATAAATACTGCAAACCTCTTTGGGTCACCAGAAAATCGTTCGGGCGGAGCCAGAGGTACATTCCCAGGTAGGTTGATCTGCACTGGGTTCGTAGAGGATGTTGAAGGAAGATTTGCCCCTGATGCGGGTAACGGAGTTTGTCCGGCTTGTGACTGTAGCAATTGTCTAGCGAGATCGTCTGTTCGCTCCTTGGAAATAATCAGTTCCCTTCTTAGAGCATTCGTTTCCTGACGGGCTGCATGCACTTCTGCTCTTAGTTCCCCAAGTAACTGGGCTAGCTGGTCGGTATCCGAGGTTTCCATAGCGCCTGGGTGGGAGTTTTGCGGTAGGCTTTGCGTTCTGTAACGCTCACCTGATTCCCGCAGAGGCGCCGGTCTTGACTGGGTGAATGCCGTATCTTCAAAGGTGATGTGTAACACACGGTTGGCTCTTTGGGCTGGACCTCTGTGCACTGTATGTCTGACTCGAAGAGTAAGATGTCTTAGGTAAGTGAACGCCGAGCTCTCCATCTGCCTCGGGGCAGGGTGCCGTAACCAGTTTCTTCACTGGATAAGGGTGCAGGCCTCTTGACCTCAGAGGACTGCTGTCCATCGTTAACTGCACGAACGTTAAGTTCTGGGCACTTCAAATGTCTTAAAAGTCTTTTGTAATGATATCTCTTGTTTTGCAGGGTTCCGGCGATGGCGGATGGCGGGCTGATGAGAGTTGAGGATCGAACCCGCGTGAGGAATAGAAGCGCCTGGAAGCACGTAAGTAAGCGCTTGTAGCCTGCTTCACGATGCGCACTAACTGTCCCTTTTATCTTGCAGGTACAAGTTCGGAGCTTTAGAGAAGCTGAAGGGTGCTGGAATACCCACTGGATTCGGCGTGGGAAGGAGTAATGGCACGTGAGTAATAAAGTTGCCCAATGTCTTTAAACGCACCTTCTTTTGTCTTTCAGATGCGGGATGCAGCGCCGAAGGCCTCCGGAGCGTGCGAAGAGCTGGTAAGCTTTTGACTTTCAGATGCCGGAATGCAGTGCGAAGACCTCCGGAGCATGCGAAGAGTAGGTAAGCCTTTGTCTTTCAGATGCCGGAATGCAGCGCGAGGCGTTGGTGACAGCCGATGGACCAGGTAAGAGATGCGCTGCCACTGAAGACCGTAGTGCTAACCTGTTCTTTCTTTGTCTTTACAGGTGCTGCTGAAGACTGGATTCCAGGATGGTAAGCCTTTGTTCCCTTAGGCCCAGGATCAGAAGCAGAAGACACGATGAGCGTTCTGCTGCAGAGAATGCAGAATAACGCAAAGCAAGATTCATCCATCGGGTGTGGTTTAAATAGCCTCCTGTAGTGCTTAGGTGTCTCCTTCCACAGCCACGCCTAGGTAAGAAAAGAGTTCCTACTTTCCAGAAGAGTTCCAGTGTTCTGAACCTAGGGAGTGGCTCCTGCCCCACCCAACAGGAAAAGTAGTCCCAAACAGAAGAGGATCAGGGGTTCAACTGGCAGGTAAGTAAGCAGCATGGTCTGCTGCAGGTAAGTCCACCCAAGCATTATGAGCCCGGCGCTTCCAGCGCTGGGACTGGGCATCTTTATGAGCCTGGTGCCACTGGCGCCAGGACATGGTCCAAAAGGTCCCAATTGGGACTGGCTGGCACTCGGAACCGGGGTTATGGGTCTGCTTCCAAGGGAGTCGGGCAAGTCCTGATCTTTTGGAAGCAGAGATCATGACAGCAGTATCCATAAATAGCGGGGTTTCGCCCCAGAACATCACACAAATTCCCAACGCGTCTTAAAACGTGCACAGAAAAAAGAATTATGGTATCATTTAAATAATTTTGACAAGTCCGCACCATGAGTTATACATCTTTCTTAAAATCATATTCTGGCCAACAGGGGTGTGTCTTCCCAGGTCACATGGTGGAGAAACCAGTTTATCCAGTTTCTGCCAAGATCAGAGACCCTGCCCCTCCCAGCTTCTGCCAAGAGGAAGCTATTTTACAGCCCCCCTAATAAACCATCTGCCTGAGTCAAGGAAGGGCTTTGTTCAAAAGGAAGCCATTTACGACTACCCAAATAAACCATCTGCCTGGGCCCTTTCTTTAGTTTCTTGCAATCCCCTGGTTATTCAATCAGAGAGTGTGTGACCTCCTTTTGGCCGGAGCAACAGAATGCAGCCAGGCCTGGGAATGCATTTGTTGGTCAAGCCCCCACTCCTGTCGGGGGTAGCTGACTGGCAGAATTCCAGTTTCCTTAAGCCAGGTTTCAGGTAAAATGTCACTTTTTGTTCCCCAGTTTTCTGCATTCAAATAAAACTAACAATTTTTACACATGCAGCTCGAATGCTGATTCTAAGTTCAAAACTATGACATTTTAACAGTGACAAACTATGTGGCAGTCACAAGTCTGTCCCTCAGTTTATTTACACATTTCGATTTTTGGTAATTTTAAATCCAGGTTCAGTTTAAGCCGCTGCAGACCTGCAGAGCTCAGCCATTCTTGTTATAAACCTTCAAATCACTTCAGAATATAACTTTACATTGTATCCACCTCTCAGTAAGTCTTTCTTTGGCCTGCTTTGGGTTCATTTATTCAGTTTTACACAAATGTCTGGTGTTGTTTTAAAACGCCGGCTTTCTGATAGTGGTGAGTACTGGTAATGCAACCATTTTTGGGATTTAAGAAAATGAATTCCCCACAGTTCTAGGTTGCTTTTGGCAATCAGCATTGCCATTCCCTATGGTTTCAGGCTACTGTGTGGGTAGACCAATGGTGGTTTTAGGCAGTGCCCTTCTGTGCCCATAACATCGGCAAAAATGGGTGGCAGCCTATTCTTCATGCATTTCCCTGGGCATTTTCTGGGAAGTTCTGGCCATCATGATGTTTTCCATGCCAGTACTGCACAGTTTTTGTGGTAGGGCTCGGATGCATGGGTAAAAACATCCCACAGGACTCAATGGCAGTAAGTAGACATACAAGTCTGTACTGAGGGTAGTGGTCCACACCTTAGCAGGCTCGGTCTGTCCTGGCATTTCATTGCTGACCTCCTGGCACATCAGGGAAGGCACCCAGTTAAATTATAGTTTGTAAATGAAATAATGTGTTGTCTGCTTTAATACTTTTCTGTTATATTGTCAGCGTTACACACATTGTAGTTTTTATTTAGATGAGTGATGCCCCTTTCTGTAATATGAGGGCCAGCATTGGATATGACAGCACTTCCTGTGACATTGGGGTCAACGCGGCATATGTGGTTACATTCGGCGATATCACTTGAGCAAGTGATGTCAAATCCAGTCTTCTCAGCATGTTGGCAATCTGCTATTTTTGACCTTGCCAACCTCTGAACTGTTTCTGAAAGTCGGGCTATTCTTTCAGTCCAAGGAGCAAAACCTTTTAAATGTCTCCTGGCCAAGTGATAAAAAAAAAATTCTTACCGTTTTCAAGCACTCTCTTAAGACAAAACCTTATAAAATATGCTAACACATCTTTTTAAATATCTCTCTTCTTCAAAATGGGCATCTCTCCCGTATTTGACATAATCACCAAACAAGGAATTAGAAGTGCCAACTACATGGGGCCTCGGGCCTTAATACCTTCAACTCTCTCTTCCTAAATATCTTCCTTCTCGAGCTTTTCGCTAATCCTCCTCCAACTCCCTCAGGGTCAGTTGCTTCTCCAAGCAACGAGTTGGCGGTAGGTCTCTTTCTTCGGCTGGGGCCTCCCTCTGGAATAGCCTCCCTGCCTCACTGAAACTTAAGGAGAATCATCTCCAGTTCCAGAAGCACCTCAAAACCTTTCTCTTTGCCTCTGCCTTTTCTCCTCCTCCCCCCTGCTGGCTTCCTGGCTGAAACCCAATCTTCACTGGTTACCTGGCCATATGATATGATATGATATGGCATTTGTAACGCGCCTATACACAAGTGTTTCAAGTACTCTGATCTCGGGCCCAGGTCCCCTCCCCCGCCAGTCGCACACCTGCACTGCCTTCGTGGCAACTCCTGCATTGGGGACTGTTTTTTTTTTCTGTCTCCCTACAGTCCCACTTCCAGCACTTGACACATGTTTGTCAGCACTTACCCTTGCACTTGCCACCTATTGGCCGCACTTTTACCTATTGTTATTTATTCTTTATCCCATGTACTGCACTGTCCCCCACCCCTTCCCCTTGCACTCTCACCCTTCCACCAGTCCCTTGCACTTGCGCGATCTGAATGACACCTGGCCTAGTAGGATCGTTGTCTGTCTTCCTTCTGTCCTCCCCCCTTGTCTTGTCGCGCCTTGAAACACTTGTGTATAGGCGTGTTATAAATACCATATCATATCATATCATTTCATACACATTTGACACTCACATTTTGTACACACTCAAAACAGATTCCACAAAGCAACCCAACAGTGCCAAAAACCTAATCATGATTTACTCCCTTCAACTTGGACTTGAATCCCTCACCACTGACATGAGACTGATCTCCATTCGTCTTGAAGTAAAATATTGAATCTCTGATACCCGTTAAGAAGTGCAAACAAGCAAGAACATCTGTACTGCTTATCCAACAAGTGGCACAAGAAGACACTCCACGGTAATACTGGGATAACACTGCAACATCGGACCCACACGTCATATGTCAATAACTAGTTGCCCTAATCGATCCTTCCCTATTTCAATATGCCAGATATTCATACCTATAAAGAGGAGAAACAATCACAAATTCCTGATACTCACTATCCAACTGGACCCGCAATTGCGTACCTGTGTTGATGGATAATCGGTTGTAAGAATTGACAGTAAATACATAGACACTTGAAGGAATCTGGGACCCACTGAGACACATCAACCTAGAGCCCTAGACATGGATTGGAATAACTAACTTCCCACTAACCAATTCCGTCAACATCACCTTCACGCTCCCTCTCCCATCCTTACACCCCACGCACCAACCCCTCGGCTCGACAGCACATGTAGTGCACACAACAGGCTCACCAATTTGATATGTTCTTTGATACCATCACATTGCACTTCTACTTCAGCCCATGCTTGTAGGGTGAACCTCATTAGTACGCAATAGACTATTACACCTGTGTCCTATATGACAACACACAGGCTATGTGTCCTACTCACCTAGACATTCACAGGCACTCAGACAACTGATGCTTCCAGATCTGCCCTCATCAAGACCTCAGGATTTGCAAATTAGTAACGTGCCCCTCCCTCTTCTCCCAATAACCTCCCAGCTCCCAAGGCTGCCAAAATGGCAGAGGATGCACTATTCAAGACCCAGTTCGTTACATTACATTAGTAGTAGTAGTAGTAGTAGTCCCTTTCATCAGGACCCTTTCCTGGCTGCTTTAGAAGCCCTGCTTTATGGCTCATGGCTGTTATTCTTGTAGCTTTTATCATTTTCATTGAGATGCAGAAATCCCTATTCACTTCATTAACATTTAAACAGTGTCCACGCATTATGTAATCACCCTTGTCTTATTACAAGGATTTTCTCTCAAGCCTATTTTTCTGTTTGTTTAAATACGCATTTCATATGTATTTTCCTTTCTAAAGATGGTGTTTTTCGCATGCTTTCTTGAAATGCATATTAGAAATGGTGAAAACAAATTGGCAGGGTTGCAGTGTCAGAAAGGTGGAGCAGCAGAAAAGGAAGTGAAGACGGAGGTCCAAGTGTGGCCCTTGTGACCCCCCACGCGACTTGCAGCCCAAAGGTAGAGAAATGAGGGAAGTACATCACTCCTGGGCCCTTCATCACCAGCGTCGATGTATCACAGATGTGAGAAAAGTTACTCACTCAGATAGCCATTCAAACCATACCGGCTGACAATATGGAGGAGATAGAGTTGTCATCGATCAAACAAGTTGAGTGACTATAACCTCGCATGAAGCTATGAAGACACAATGGTTTATTGCTGCTAGACTCAAAACAAATGCTTATGGCTCACACATACAGAGGACTGACACGCACACACACACATATCGTTTGCTAAGCAGGAACCGCAAGATGCCAAGAATGTATATAATTAGTGTGCACATGTTTAACTGCGACTAACATAAAAGGCCATAAGAAGAACGATGAAAGCCATAGGTGCACTGAGGTAATAGGGAAGGCAAGAGAGACTTCAAATACATGGGGAAGCTGACAGCCTGGTTCCGCAGAAGGCAGACAGACAGAGCTTCCAGCACAGAAACGGTGCACATCCTAGCCAAGGACAGGCAGAGATGGAAAGTTTCCCGTTTACTAAGGTGATAAGACACCTGCAAGGAATATGGCTTCAAATCCTCATAATTACAAGCAGGAGACCTCAATTTTCGTGGTCCACACACACGTGACCTGGAAGACGAGGACAGTACCTATTTATTCGAGTCAGATGGAGTAAAGCTATTCTGATCGAACCAGAGGTGGAAAGATACGATTACTATATAGGTTAAAAGCTGGATGTACGCTCTCAGGCCTTAGGCGATCAGAGAGGTTTCGGACCATTTGTCCGAATAAAAATCACTGACCCCACCAAAAGACCTAAAACACACACCACGAAAAATTCTAACTACCAAAAGTTTGAACTTTTCGTGGTATGTTTTTAGGTTTTTCGGTGGGGTCGGTATGGGGCTGGTGGGGTGTCCCCCACAACACCCCACTCACTACAGTGAGTGGGGGTTGCAGGGGGCACCCCCCAGCCCCAGAGCACCAGAGCAAACAAAAACAAAAAAGCTGGGGGCTGCAGGGGTGTCCCCCGCAACACCCCGCTCACTATACTATACAGTATACTTCCACCTCACCATCACAGGCCCACTCTATGCAGAGAAGCACCCCTTTCATGCATTTGGTAGTACATTGCTCAGCTAGCACCTCAATGGGCCGTGCATGGCTGGGAAAGCAAAACACCCCCGGCCTTGCATGCCCCATTGAACATGCCTGGCTGAGATACAGTATAGTGAGAAGGAATTGCGGGGGACACCCCTGCAGCTGCCCAAAGGAAAAAAAAAAAAGAAAAGGACCCTGCGGCACTGGTTCCTGATCACAGAAGTGAAAGGGAACCAGCGCTGCAGGGACACAGTGCGAAGGAAGGAAAGGTAAGTAGGGCGGACGGGATAAGTTGTGGGTTTCGATGTTGGTGTGTTGTGGGTGTGGGTGGGGGTGTATGTATGGATGGTTTTCTGTTGGATGTTTGCATGGGAAATGTACGAAAATTTGTAGTGCGTACATTTCCCATGCGAAAATTTCCATCGCTGACTTTTCCGTGACAGAAAAATCACGTAGATCCATAAGAGGTGGCAACATGATGGGAACATACGTCACCTTTGTAATTGTTCCCATCGTCTTGAGCAGTTTCACTCAGCCTGGTAGATGTTCAAGGCTGGGAAGACACGTTTTATCCAATCCTTAGCTATCTTTTCATGTTCAGGCACACTATGTTGCAGTGGACAATAATTCTCTGCTAACCTGCAACTTTCTATTTGTTACATGTTGAGGTTGTATTAGGAGGAGCCACCAGATATGGAGATCCAATAATCCAACTAAACCCTATGCATTACATCTATTGTTTTCCTAAACTGACCCATTCCCATCCCTGGTTTTGGGGGATGCACCTTGTTTTTATGATGTCACGTATGGTTAAAACGGTGTGACACAAGATAGGAGAACGAGAACCTGTGGACTGCTATGACGTTCTAGAGTGATCCCTGTCACTTTGTTTCATAATAAAGACAGTAAACCTTGCCCTTTGTTTGAGTCTTCTGTTCTTGTGGCAGGGATTTTGTTGGGGCCCAAGTACCCTGTTGCTGGTAATCAGGGTAGCTGCTAAGAGTGCCCCTGCTGCTCCTTTACAGAAGGCGTTTCTGTCTTGTGACTTGTTGTAAAGTGCACTAGTAAGGCATCAACTAGAGTATTGCATCCTGGTTTAGAGCACACATCCCCAGGGACATATGATACGTTGGCACAGTTACGAGAAAGGGCAAGTGAGGAAATCCTGTTCTGGTCAGACAAACCACAGGGTGGAGTAAGGACTTCTCTGCACTATGCCCAAATCTGTACCACACCTTCACTCAAAATCTTTCAGACTTAAAAGTAAACAAACAAAAATATATAGTAGATCTCTTTCGCCATTCTTTGGCAATGTGAGCGTCTGGTGGGCTTTACTCTGCAGAGAGGTAGGTCTGCAAGGGAAGCTTCTCAGCAATAATATGGCGGGCACTAAAATAAAAAGAATGTCCACGCAAATCTCTGTAAAAATAACACTAGGTTAAAACACACAACATAACTAAAAACACTAAAACCTACTCCTGCTAAGGAAAGCTCACAGGAATGCAGGCTGAAGATATACTTATATGCATGCTTGTTAGCTGTGAATGGTTCATCAGGTGGCATATCAAAAATAGGCACTTGTGTAAAGAAAAGGAAAACACAAACATGGTCTTTTCAAACATTCTTGGAATCAGTTAGGCTCAGATGTCTTGATAAGGTGGTTCAACGGGTGATGCAGGCCTTATTGGCTCAGGTGGCAGTCAGCTGCACAAATGTGCCTGACTGTTCTCGAGTGGTTTCAAGGTGGTTTGGTAGCTCAAAACAACTGGCTTAATGTCCTTTTTGGTTGTGCTTAGCAACAGCAGCTTCCATAAATAGTGCTTCTGGACTTTGGGAAGCTGGGGATTCTCCTCTTGAGAACCACACAAACTGGAGCTTTCTTCTGCTGCTTTCCTCACAGGCTGAAGTTAACTGAGGGTCCTCCAGGCACACTGTCTCCCTATGGATACCTACAGAGGAGATAAGTGTCCTAAACTAATGGACACTCGCGTCCCCTGCACACCTCATAAACTGATCAAATTATCAGACAAAATGTGTTAACATTTGAGACATATAATTGAAGTTAGGAGATCAAGTGCATTTTGTCCATAAGAGTTTATGGTCTCAATTTCATTAAACATACATTTGGTTAATTGTGTACATCAAACAATTAGTTTTAGTCAAATATGTACATCAAATCAATCAAAGAAAAGGTAATAATAATAAAAAGTGAGCTTGGCGCGTTTTGGGAAACAGTTCCCTTCAACAGGCGCGAGATTTGTATAACATTCATGTGATTCATCAAGTTCATCAGAATTTGTGCTTCAAAGGTATTCTACAAAGTAAGGTAAAGGGTAACTTATGAGTATATGTCTAAGTAGATGTAATTAAGGGTACATAAAGTCATTTAAGTTAATGTGTCACCTTGGGTGACGGTTCTTCAAGTGCCTCAATGTGTCTCAATGTCGGGGTCAGGATCTGGTGTCCATATCGTATTCAAATGCTGGAAAGGTGATATGTCATACATAAGATGCCAGATACTAATGTAATGATATCTCTTGTGTAGATTCAAGGAAATCTTTTCTCATATCTGTCAAGAGTCAATAGGGTGTAATGGTCCGCAGGGTACCTCTTGATGTGTTTGGTTGAATTCTGAGAAAGAATGTATGGATAATGCCTAAGTATCATGACGTTAATCATCAATAGGAAATAATAAAAAAATATATATATGAAGTAATATACGCGCACACGTACCTCCAATCGGAGTATCGAGGCGTGCTTGATAGAAAATAGATTCCTTATGTAGGTCAAATGGCTAGATGGCATCTAGTCTGTGGAAAAGATGAGTCAAATTATTTACAAGATCTAATGAAACTGGGCGTAAGAGAAGAGGACTACTTAATAGTCTATTGTTGAGTAGTACGCCGGTCACATTCTAGAAGCAGACCTGTAGGCGCAGTAATCGGTAAGTGCTTATCTATAGTTCTGCTAATCGTCCGTGTATGTGTGGATTCTGGCACTGGAAAGGTGTGCAAAGGCCCGAGACTGCTTATAAATTGGCAGCAAAAGCCGTGATCACAGAAAGTGACATGTTCGTAATGATAGTAGACTATATCGATGCCTGCACGGCAGTTCTATAATTAAACTGCTCATAGGAGCACAAAGGCGTGCCATAGAAAAATCTCTTCATCCGTAACCTAAGCTAACACCTGGAAAACAGGAATTCTCTCATAAAGAACACAAATGACAAGCCACGATACAACAATTCCCTCCCACCTATATTTGTCAGATTGCTGCACTCATACATACACTCCATAGATCTGCTGTAGCCCTCAGACACTGTCACTCCCACAATCTGCCACTCCGCCTTCTGGTCTGCTGAGCGTCCAGCGGCAAACGGGCAGGATTTTCACCATGGGGGCTCCTGATGACCGCACAGTTTTCATGCATGATTAACAGACCGGTCCTTGTGGCATTCCTTCAGGCACGCATTAGCAAAAAACAGTATTCGCTAGGGGTCTTGGCGAACCATCCTCTGCTACTACCTGAAGTGGTGGGGTGGTTTAATCCCTCAAATTACAAGCAAGAGAAACTGGTTCAAGGGGAAATCCACACGCCCAAGAAACGGAAAAGTCAAAATTTTGACAAAACACATTGTTTATTAAGAAATATCACAAAACAGGGACATCTCAAGATTTCCAATGCTTTCTCCTTGGTTACAGGCTTGTCGACAGGTTTTAACGGATGGCGACGTCAGAAATGATGAAACACTCTGAAACCTAAGGTAGACTGTCATTGGTTAGTAAGGTAAGCTACATATACATAAGCTATATAAGGTTAGTATTTCCATTGGCTACACACTATCTGGTGGCTCCACCTGCGACTACCTCCTAATTGTTGCAACTAAAGGCATGCCAGGTTAGTGCATTATGATTCTGAAACAAAGTGTAAACTAGCACGGAAGGTGGTTAGGGATTGGTCAGTGAGGGTCTTCCCAGCCTTGGCAATTTGTACAGTTTCCAGCCCATGAGCAACAATTCAAGGTGATGAGAACAGCCCCAAAGGTGCTGTCTGTACCAATAAGGTTACCATCTCCAATGCTCTAGGCTGTGAGACAGAACATTTAGCTTTCGACCTAGTATTACTTTTGTATCATCTGTCCTAAGCGTGATGGAAATGTCAGTCTCTGCCTGGCTCGAATGAATAGGCTTTGCCTCCAGTTTCTGAACACATGTGTAGAGACCACAAACTTCATTTTCCTGCTCTCATTTATGAGGATTTTATTTTGTGAACATGCAGGTGTCCTATTTCTTCTGCAAATGTGAAACTCTCCCTCCCTTGGTGTCCTTGGTAGAAATATGTACAATGGCTGCACACACAGTTTGGCCTGCGTTTTCCTGCTAAATCAGCGAGTCAGGCCTCTCACTGTGTTCTCGAGCCTTCCCAGTGCCCTCCATTCACTCCAATGTGACTTTCTACTCCATCTTGATTTAATTGGCCACTCATGTTAGTTGCGTTCAGCATCAGCAAGCAGTTTATATGTATTCTTGTGTGACTTGCGTTTCATCAAAGCAAAAGTGTATGTGTCTAAACGGGTCAAAAGCATGTTCTTCATGTCTAAGAGCAGTTTAACCTAAGTGTCTGTATAGCTTTGTTGAGGGATGCTTATGGGCTTCATGTCTAACGCTTCACAGTCAGTCCAATTGCCCCATCGGCTGCAAGTTTATTTCCTGTACAACGTCATCAGGATAAGGTCTATATGGTTGTCTGAGTGAATAGCGTTTCTCACATCTGCGGCACGGTGGTGATGAGGATGAGGGAACCAGGAATGATGTCCATCTTTAATTTCTGTGACATCAAGAAGAGCGAGGGACCGGTGCAACGAGGGCCACGTTCATTTCTCTCTCTTCAGAGATGCTGTACATGATCCTCCCAGGTGTTACTATGAATAACATTGTCATCCCGGTAGGCCCTGCAAAATCCAGAGAAAGGTTGTAGAACTTGGTCTAGTTATCTCTGAAAGGTTTCACTGGCCCCATGGAGACTAAATGGTAGAACTTTGAACTGGAATAGTCCCTCAGGAGTGGAGAAAGCCGTTTTTTCCCTTTCATATGGATTTACCGCAACTTGATATGATATGATGTGATATTTTATTTATATCGCGCTAATACACAAGTGTTTCAGAGCACGACCAAGAAAAGGGAGGGAACGGGATAACAAAAATAACAAACTTACTAGGCCCAGTGACATTAAGACACGCAAGTGCATGGAAAAGGGGGAAAGTGCGTGGAAGGGGGAGAAGTGGAAAGTGCGGGACAGAGGAGAGAACAGAATAAATAATAAGTGAAATAAATAAATAAATGCAGTGAAAAATAGTGGTGCAGCCAGCAAGTGGCAAGTGCATGATTAGTCTGATAGGGTATATCTGATAAGTGCAGAAGAAGAGTGGGGGACTGGATGGGTACAGATACAGATCCCAGTGACAAGGGTGGCCTGGAGGCAGTGCAGGAGGGAAGCAGAGTCAGCAGGTACCAGGGCCCGGGGGACAGAGGGTGACCAGATGCACAGTGCTGAGAGAGAGAAGCAGACCAGCAGGGGAGGAGAGGGGCAAAGGCAGAAGCAAAGCGGAAGGTCTTGAGATGCTTCTGGAACTGGAGATGGTTCTCCTCATGTTTCAAGGTGTTCGGGAGGCTGTTCCAAAGGAAGGCCCCAGCCGAAGACAGAGATCTGCCCCCAGCTCGTTTCTTTAAAAAACGACAGACCCTGAGGGAGTTAGTAGCAGAGGAGCGAAGGGATCGAGAGGGGAGGTATTTACAGATGGATAGTTGAAGGTATTTTGGACCCAGGCCCCAGAAAGCCTTGTGGACAATGCAGAGGGTGTTAAATTGAATCCGTGCATCCACTGGGAGCCAATGAAGGGATTTCAGAACTGTAGAGCTACGATCCCAGGGCTTGAGGCCAAGGACAAAACTTGCAGTCCTGTTCTGGATTAGTTGTAAAGGGCAAAGAGTGGAGGCAGGTAGATTTAGAAAGAGGCTCTTACAGTAGTCCAACCTAGAGAGAGCCAGAGTTTCGGAGACAGTGAGCTTCTGGGGTAAGGAGAGGAAAGGCAGAGTACCTCTGAGGAGGTGCAGTAAGAAGTTTGACTTTTTAGAGACGTCAGATATGTGTGCGCAGATGGAAAGTGTGGAGTCAAAGATGACCCCAAGATTCTTAGCGTCACAGGTAGGGGTAGGAGGAGGGCCAAGGGAGGCCGGCCAGAGAATGAGGGGAAAGGATGGTGAAGGTGTACCAATGAGTAGGATCTCAGTCTTGTTGGCATTTAGACAAAGATCATTGTCGGCACACCAGTTTTGAATGACGATTAGGCAGTCGGAGATGAGGGAAGGAGAGGAGGTGCCTGAGGGAAGCCTGAAAATGAGTTCGGTGTCATCAGCATAGCACTGGAAGTTTGAGCAGAAAATAGAAATGCAGTAGGCGAGAGTTGCCAGGTATTGATTGAAAAGCCAGGGTGAGAGGTTAGACCCCTGGGGAACACCACAGGTAGAGATGGAGATAGAGGATAGGAAGGACCTGAGTGTTAACTGGGAGGGAAAGGAAAGAGGTCAGCCAGGCCAGAGCCTGATTGGTGATACCCAGGTTGTCACAGAGCCGATTGAGCAGGATGGTATGATTGACCATGTCAAAAGCAGAGTAGAGATCAAGTAGGATGAGGACAGAGGGAATGTTACAGTCAAGGTTAGAGTGCAGGTCTTCACGGATGTTCAGGAGAGCAATTTCCGTGCTTCTGGCAGCTCTGAATCCAGATTGGTGGTCATGGAGAGAGTCAACAGAGTCAGAAAGAAGGTTTAGATGGCAGATTGCCAGGAGCTTCCCCAAAAAGGGATCAATGGAAATTGGGCGGTAGTTAGGCAGACAAGAGGGATCAGCTGTGGGTTTCTTGAGGAGTGGATGCACAAGGGAGTGCTTCAGGAGGGAAGGGAAAGATTCAGAGGCAAAAGAATGGTTACAGAAATCGGCAAGGGCCGCAGCGAGGGTATAAATGTGGTCCTTTATGGTTTTAGAGGAACTAGGGATGGACCTGTTCTGATGAGGCTTTCATAGATCGAACTTGTCTAGCAAACTCATCCGGGGAGAAAAGAGGACAGGAGGAGAAAGTGGGAGGGGGGTGGCTGAAGATGGGTCAGCAAGCCAAGACGGAGAGGGGAGAGGTGGGGGGGGGGGTGGAGGAGAGGGTGGCCAAGATGTCTTGGGTTTTGGAATTAAAGTGAGAGGTAAGGGCATTACAAAGAGCCTGGGAGGCTAGAGGGGGGGTGGAGACTGCAGCAGGGTTGGCCAGCTCCTTGCAGATTTTAAAGAGTTCAGCCGAGTTGTTAGATGCTGCAGAGATGCAGGCTTGAATATGGGCTCTCTTCTTGGAGCGGACAGCGAGACGGTATTGACTTTGGAGCAGGCGGCAGGCCATTTTGTCAGAGGATGAGCAGGAAGCCCTCCATTTCCTATCAGCCGCCCTACACTTGCGTTTAAGTGTAGCTAGGTCCGAGTCATACCAGGAATTACACTTGGCTTTGGACTTCAAACGGATCCTCATGACAGGGGCAAGAACATCAAGAGTAGCAGAAATAGAGGAGTAGAGCAGGGACAGGGTTGTGTCAGGGTGTGAGTCAGCCTTAGGTGGGGGACGGGGGGAGAAGGTGGTAGCAAAAGCCTCGATTGACATATGCTTCATGGGCTGGATGTCCGAGAAGCTGGGTGGCAATCTGGGGGAAGGGTGAGCTTGGTGGGAGGAGATGGACAGATGGGAGGAGAGGAGGCAGTGATCATTCCAGCAGAGAGAAGTGGTGAGGAGAGTACAGAGGGGGAGCCCAGAGGAGATCAAGACGTCAAGTGTGTGACCAGCAGAGTGAATCGGGCCACAGGGGAGGTTATAGAGGGAGAGTGAGTCTCAGAGTTCGCGAAAGAGCGCAGACAAGGAACAGGGAAAATCAAGATGGATGTTGAGATCACCAACAAGGAGGAGTTGAGTGGTTGAGGCCAGGAGGTAGGAGGTGAGGTCTGCCCACTCAGAGAGAAAAGAGGTAATTTGACCAGGGGGCCGGTAGAGAGTGGCAACAGTGAGAGAGTGTCCAGGAGAGAGAGAGAGCCTGCAGACAAGGCATTCGAAAGAACAGTAAGTCTGAGTGGGGATGATAGAGGCTGGAATCCACTTGGGGAAGATCAGGGATACACCCCATCCAGGCCGGTTGGATCTGGGGGCGGAGAGGATCTTGTAGCTGTCAGGGAGGAGAGTGTCAAAACTTGTGACAGAGCTGGCCATGAACTAAGTCTCTGTAAAACCGAGGACATCAAGGTCAAGTTTTTCTAGGAGGTGGCAGATGTCAGAAGATTGTTTGACAGCAGAGCGAGAGTTGAGAGTTGCAAGATGAAGAAGGTTGCCAGCCTTAAGAACCTTCTGGGGAGGGGTACAAATCAGGGGTATGCCCTGCATAGGTGTGGAGGGAGCTTGTGATGAGGCGGAGTAGGGGACAGCTGCAGATGTGAGAAAGTTGATGAGGCAAGGGAACCGTCTATCAAAGGGGAGGAGATTAGCCTGAGGGACTTGCACCATGACAGTGCCATTCAGGTAGACATTAATGATGACTCTGGAGGAGGCAAAGAAATCCATGAGGACTTTCAAGCGGGTGCCACCATTAATGGGAGAAGAGGACACTGGTAAAAGCACAGAGATCATATGAGGGGTCCATAGATCAGGCGAAGGAACGTAAAAGAGAATGTCAGTGAGGGTTTGTCTGGCAGAGGCACTGCAATAGGTATCAGCGATGGGGAGACCAGGATTGGAGGCCAAGATATCCTTTTTGAATTTCTTCTTACCAGACTTAGTGAGAAGGGAAGGATAGTTAATAGAGAAGCAGTCAGGCCAGAGCCTGATTGGTGATACCCAGGTTGTCACAGAGACGATTGAGCAGGATGGTATGATTGACCGTGTCAAAAGCAGTGTAGAGATCAAGTAGGATGAGGACAGAGGGAATGTTACAGTCAAGGTTAGAGAGCAGGTCTTCACGGATGTTCAGGAGAGCAATTTCCGTGCTTCTGGCAGCTCTGAATCCAGATTGGTGGTCATGGAGAGAGTCAACAGAGTCAGAAAGAAGGTTTAGCTGGCAGATTGCCAGGAGCTTCCCCAAAAAGGGATCAATGGAAATTGGGCGGTAGTTAGGCGGACAAGAGGGATCAGCTGTGGGTTTCTTGAGGAGAGGATGCACAAGGGAGTGCTTCAGGAGGGAAGGTAAAGATTCAGAGGCAAAAGAATGGTTACAGAAATCGGCAAGGGCCGCAGCGAGGGTATCAATGTGGTCCTTTATGGTTTTAGAGGAACTAGGGATGGACCTGTTCTGATGAGGCTTTCATAGATCGAACTTGTCTAGCAAACTCATCCGGGGAGAAAAGAGGACAGGAGGAGAAAGTGGGAGGGGGGTGGCTGAAGATGGGTCAGCAAGCCAAGACGGAGAGGGGAGAGGTGGGGGGGGGTGGAGGAGAGTGTGGCCAAGATGTCTTGGGTTTTGGAATTAAAGTGAGAGGCAAGGGCATTACAAAGAGCCTGGGAGGCTAGAGGGGGGGTGGAGACTGCAGCAGGGTTGGCCAGCTCCTTGCAGATTTTAAAGAGTTCAGCCGAGTTGTTAGAGGCTGCAGAGATGCAGGCTTGAATATGGGCTCTCTTCTTGGAGCGGACAGAGAGACGGTATTGACTTTGGAGCAGGCGGCAGGCCATTTTGTCAGAGGATGAGCAGGAAGCCCTCCATTTCCTATCAGCCGCCCTACACTTGCGTTTAAGTGTAGCTAGGTCCGAGTCATACCAGGAATTACACTTGGCTTTGGACTTCAAACGGATCCTCATGACAGGGGCAAGAACATCAAGAGTAGCAGAAATAGAGGAGTAGAGCAGGGACAGGGTTGTGTCAGGGTCTGAGTCAGCCTGAGGTGGGGGATGGGGGGAGAAGGTGGTAGCAAAAGCCTCGATTGACATATGCTTCATGGGCTGGATGTCCGAGAAGCTGGGTGGCAATCTGGGGGAAGGCTGAGCTTGGTGGGAGGAGATGGACAGATGGGAGGAGAGGAGGCAGTGATCATTCCAGCAGAGAGAAGTGGTGAGGAGAGTACAGAGGGGGAGCCCAGAGGAGATCAAGACGTCAAGTGTGTGACCAGCAGAGTGAATCGGGCCACAGGGGAGGATATAGAGGGAGAGTGAGTCGCAGAGTTCGCGAAAGAGCGCAGACAAGGAACAGGGAGAATCAAGATGGATGGAGTTGAGTGGTTGAGGCCAGGAGGTAGGAAGTGAGGTCTGCCCACTCAGAGAGAAAAGAGGTAATTTGACCAGGGGGCCGGTAGAGAGTGGCAACAGTGAGAGAGTGTCCAGGAGAGAGAGAGAGCCTGCAGACAAGGCATTCGAAAGAACAGTAAGTCTGAGTGGGGATGATAGAGGCAGGAATCCACTTGGGGAAGATCAGGGCTACACCCCATCCAGGCCGGTTGGATCTGGGGGCAGAGAGGATCTTGTAGCTGTCAGGGAGGAGAGTGTCAAAACTTGTGACAGAGCTGGCCATGAACTAAGTCTCTGTAAGACCGAGGACATCAAGGTCAAGTTCTTCTAAGAGGTGGCAGATGTCAGAGGATTGTTTGACAGCAGAGCGAGAGTTGAGAGTTGCAAGATGAAGAAGGTTGCCAGCCTTAAGAACCTTCTGGGGAGGGGTACACATCAGGGGTATGCCCTGCATAGGTGTGGAGGGAGCTTGTGATGAGGCAGAGTAGGGGACAGCTGCAGATGTGAGAAAGTTGATGAGGCAAGGGAACCGTCTATCAAAGGGGAGGAGATTAGCCTGAGGGACTTGCACCATGACAGTGCCATTCAGGTAGACATTAATGATGACTCTGGAGGAGTCAAAGAAATCCATGAGGACTTCCAAGCGGGTGCCACCATTAATGGGAGAAGAGGACACTGGTAAAAGCACAGAGATCATATGAGGGGTCCATAGATCAGGCGAAGGAACGAAAAAGAGAATGTCAGTGAGGGTTTGTCTGGCAGAGGCACTGCAATAGGTATCAGCGATGGGGAGACCAGGATTGGAGGCCAAGATATCCTTTTTGAATTTCTTCTTACCAGACTTAGTGAGAAGGGAAGGATAGTTAATAGAGAAGCAGTTAGAGTAGATAGGAGAAACAGATAACGCCATGAGTAAGTAAAGAGAGGATGGCAGTAGAAGGAATATGCAAGAAAAGCGGTAGGGAAAAGTCACTGGGCTAGCAGGTTACAATTGAGGACACAAAAGTAACGTGAAAGAACTTGCTAATAGCACTTAGTTAAATAATTCATGGAGAGAAACTTTGCGGATCCCAGTTGATCTGTAAGTTCATCAATCCCAGGCATAGGATAATTATCGAACTGGGATAATGCATTTAATTTTATAAACACAAATAAAAATCTCTGCGACTGATCAGGCTTGGTAACTAAGACAATAGGTGAACACAAGGGGCTGTGTGAAGGTTCTGTAATATCAGAAGACAGCATTTTCTCCATTTCCTGTGAGACTATTTCTTTACAGGCTTCTGAATGAGGTATGGTTTTAGGTTGACAACTATATCCGGAGGACTGCAGGTAAAATTAAAAAACCCTACACCCAGGAAATGGTTTAATAATGTTTGTATATCCTGTTTCCTACTAGGTAGAAGATCAGCAGGGACCAGTTTGTATTTTCGGCTTCATCTGTCAATAAACTGCCCCTAACTACCGAAGTTCTCTCTGCTGGATCCTCTTTCCACTCCTACAACAAGTTAATTTGATAGACCTGTGTTTTAGCTCGTCTATCTGGCTACAGCACCCTATAATTACAGGGTCTCGTTCTTTCCAGAACTTCATAGGAGCCATTCCAATGGGAGATAATTTTTTGTTCTGAAGTGGGAAGAAATACTAACACCTTTTGAACCACTCAGGGAACGAGTAACGGTAGTTTTGTTATAGTTAGTCTTGTTTTTCTTGAGACTTAGATGCGAATGTACATATGTTCCCTTAGGCATTGTGCTGTTTGGGATAAATGTAATATGACCTCTTTCCGCTCTCTTCCCAGATCCCTCGAAGCATATCTAGAATGTTTCTGGGATCTCATCCACAGAAAATTTCAACTGGAGAAAACCCCAGTGATGCTTGCAGGGTTTTTCAAATTGCAAACAAGGCCCAGAGTATCATAACATCCCACATTTTTCCATCTGCTTCAACAAGTTTTTTAAGAATGGTTTTCAAAGTCTTAGTGAATCACTCCACTAGCCATCAGTCTGTGGATGGTAGACTGAAGTTCTAAGAGTCTTCATTTGCAGATTTTCTTTTACTTCGCCCATAAGGCGGCTCATGAAAGTGGTTCCCTGATCAGTTAGGATTTATTTTAGAAAGTCTACTTGGGTTAAGAAAGGAAGGAGATGTTTGAAAATTTGCTGGGTAGTGTAAAATCTCATAAGGAAAGTATCTAGGTATCTGGTGGCATAGTCTACTATTACTAAAATATACAGATTCACTAACTTGGAATGTTCTAAGGGTCCAACAATGACCATCCCTATTCTCGAGAAAGGAACATCGATAATGGGACATGGTTGTAAAGGGACTGTTGGAGGGGTGTGAGTGCTAGTTTTCTGGCATAATGGACAAGTAAGAATAATATTTTAACCTCTGCATATACCCCAGGCCAATAGAAGTGATTTGTTATTTGGGCCTGCGTCTTAGTGGCTCCTAAATGTCCAGCAGTATGGTGAGCATGGGTAATAAAATAACAACAAACAGGGTCAATTATTTTAAGTAAGAGGGCACGGGCAAGCCGTTGGATTCCTTTTAACCGTTAACAGGAATGACGTGGTAGCACAAAAACAACGGTTTTATAGGAAGGAAGCAATTCATTGGTTTCTATGAACAGATGTGACTGACATGATAAATTGCTCAGACTAAAGTCTAGGGTGGGAAGTGTTGGAGAAGAAGAAGGCAAATACACTTTGGTTCTTGTGAGCACTGTCCAGAATTTAGGATTATATTCTGAAGTGGCCTTTCTGTAGTCTGAACAACCTGGTAACAGGTCAGCTATTCGTATTCCTTTTTGTGTGTAATTCTTTTAATTGTTCCCATAGGTTACATCAAATAGGAGGTACTTGTAGTTCAAATGTGTGGAGAAGCCTGGTGAGCTAAAAATGGGCCAAGGGGCCGTTGAGATAAGGAAGGCTCTTATAAAAATTACATACTCCTTTTCCTTCTGAGTGTGCACAGAAGTGGTTTAAAGTCGCAATATCTTCTTCCTTGGACTCGGGATATTTGCAATGGGTCATGAGAGTCCTCATGACTACTGGGGTCGACCGGTTTCAATGGCATGAAAAGATATAGCCATCTTCGTCAGGACCAAGATTCAGGTGTAGAACGAATCCAAAAGTTCAGAATTGCTGAACTGTGGCAGGGAACTCCTGCAGGGACACAAAAAGAAGGGGGAGGGAGAGAACAGAGATTTTAAGGAGGGAAGACTCCAATGCGAAAAGGGGGGGCAGGGGGGAGAGAAAGGGAAGGGTTAAAAAAGCCCTAGCTCGAGCGTGAGTAGATTACATACCAATAATGGTACACTACATATACCAGGAGAGTGAAAGTGCCTGGGCACCAGTGGACTGGCCTCATCATCCAGAGTGAAGGGAAGGAGGGAAGGGGGCTGGTGCAGGGTCCCTCTCCCAATGGGGGTACATGCTTATGAGCCATGATGGCTGTTACCTCAGTGCACAACTGGTGTGCTGGAGGAGTGCTGATCAGTTAATGTCCGGCACCACTGCTGAAAAACCGAGAACAATGTCTAAGACTCACGATGTAAGGTATCAAGCAGAGTAATTGCAGCTGGTGGCAAAAATGCCCTGTAAATACCTGTTGGCGGTTGCTGGGGGGAAACACCGAAGTAGAGAAGCGACTTCTCCAGAGCGGCGTACGGCTCTAAGTGCGTCTGAATGTACAGAACGTGCCCAATCGCCTAAAGAGACAAAGGTGAAGCGCGCGTCCGCCCAGCGTCGGTGTGACGTGTTGGCAGGCGTCAAGGCAACACATGCAGGGAGCGGTGGCAGCCTGCAGCAGCGCTGTATGCCCAATCGCTCCTAAAGAGAAGCGAAATACGCGTGTCAAAAACAGCTGTTGCCGGGTGCTGCAAGAGACGGCACACAGTGAGAGTGGTGCTCGGTGGAGCATCCACAAAGGAATAAGTCCATGTGAGAGCCCAAGGACTTGGGCATGTGTGCAAAAAGCGGGAGGGGGAGTGGGGGCGGTGGGAGGGGAAAGGAAGGTAAACAAATGGCTGAGGGGCAACTGATTAGGAAAAGCCTGCCTAGTGCAGGCATACTGGCCACCGAATGGTGGGCTGAAAACAAAAGGGCAGGATAGGGGATCCGCCCCTATGGAGGAGCAGAGCTTACCTAGGGAAAATGGCACAAGTGCACGCAGTGGTGCAGGCGACAAAAATCATTAATGGTCTTGGCAAAACTCCAGGGTGGTAAAGTGGAGGGGTGGGGTAGCAAGGTGATGACATGAGGGGTCTACGCAAGCACAGCTAGATCATGCCACTGAATATTTTCGTTCAGGCCTTGAGAGCACGTGTTTAGTCTGAAAATCCACTGCTGCTCCCTTCTGAATAGGATGCTGTGAAAGTTACCAACTCTGGCAGGTGGTGAAACTCTTTCAATGATGGTCCATTTAAAAGTCTCTGCAGTGTGTCCTGCCTCTAAAAAAATGCTGTACCAGAGGGGCAGTCACCTTATTAGTGCGTATGCATGAGCGATGTTCGATCATGCGAGTCCGGACTGTCCTGGCCGTCATGCCTATGTATCTTAGATCGCACGGGCATGTAATCATATAAATGACGCCCTTGGAGTTGCAGTTGGTCAGTGTGGTCTGTCTCCACGGAGTCTGCCAACCAATGTCGATCTCGGTTGTTCTAGAAGTTCGGGGGCACATGGAGCAATTACCCCATGGGCATGGCCTATGGCAGGTGCTGTGTTCCAAACGGTACCTTGGCTCAGTCCTATAGTAGGTGCACTGTGTGTGAGTGTCTTGACTATTTTGTCCCAACAGGTATGTTGGTGTTGCCAGTATTCAAAATTTGCCAAAGTTTCTTCACTTCTTTTTTTAATTTTATTCAGCAGGGGCGAGTAACTAAATACCGCTGTGAGTCCTGTGGTGTCTCTTTGTTTGACATTTTGCAGCAAAGTGACAGACCTGGGGATATTTTTAGCTCTTTTGCAGGTATCTTTTATGATTTCTTTGGGGTAGCCTCTGTCTGCCAGTTGTTTTTGTAAAAGTTTGGACTGTGTAGTATAGACTGGTGTCTGGGTGCACAGCCTCCAGTATCGCAGAAACTGTCCAAATGGCAAATTGTCTCTAAGTGCTTTTGGGTGATAGCTGGAGTAACAAAGAAGAGAATATCTGTCTGTTGATTTCTTATAAACACATGAGACCAATCTTCCATTGCTTGCTGAGATGGCAAGGTCAAGAAAGTGGGTGGTGTGTTTATCCTTGTCCAAAGTGAGCTGAAGGTGGGGACTGATTGAATTGAGCCAAACATGAAATGCTGCGACTTCTTGTTCAGTTCCTTTAAAGATCACAAAAATGTCGTCTATGTATCTTTTCCATACTTTCAGTTTGGCGAGAAATGGGTTGGAGATCGCGTAGATATGCTTTTGTTCAAAGAGATTGACATAGAGGTTGGCAAGGCTCGGCGCAAATGTAGCCCCCATTGCCGTGCCCGATATTTGCTGATAGAATGTGTTTTCAAACAAGAAGTAATTATTGGTCAATGCAAGTTCTGCTAGTTGGTGGATGAAAGATGGCGGAACTCCATGTAGGTCGATGCCTGATTGCAGAAGACTGCTCAACATATTCAAAGTCTCTTGTTGGGGAATCCGGGTATAAAGAGACTCAATGTCAATTGTCACTAGCCATTCGTCTTCTGGGTTATACTGAAGGGTATCAAGGAGGACTAGCATATTAGTTGAGTCTTTGACATAACTGGTCTTCTTCGGGATCTGTTCTTTGATAGAAAAAAAGTCTACAAATTGCGAGAGGGGTTCCAAAATGGAGCCAATTCCTGACACGATCGGACGCCCCGGTGGTGGAACAATACCCTTATGAATTTTGGGAAGGGCGTACATCGCTGGAATGCGAGGATGGGATGGACATAGAAAAGTGGCCTCATGGGCACTGATATATCCCTCGGATTCAGCTTAAAAAATGATTGGAGTGATGATGTCCTAAAGAGCTGATGTGGGGTCGGTACGGAGAGGTCGGTAGTTGGTGTTATCGCTCAAAAGGTTGTGAACCATGTGATGTAATTTGTGGTATCCATGATGACGAAGGCTCCCCCTTTATCAGCAGGTTTTGTGGTGATGGTGGAGTTTTTTGCTAGATCGGTCAAAGCTGCAAGCTGGGGTTTGGTGCAGTTGTTATTGATGAATGGAACATTTTTTTCAAATTCTGAGATTTTTTTGAGTAGTGCTTGTTCGAAAGTCACTGATTCTGGAGTATTTGTGTAGTGTGGATTGAAAAACTGCGAAGGAGGGCGTAGGCCTGTCGCATCATTGGCGTCAATTGTCTCATTGGCAAAGTATTGTTTAAGTCTTATTTTGGGCATTAGTTGTGTGCATTCTACCCGTGTTTGCAAGGGGTTGTAACGTGCTGTGGGTATGAATGACAGACCTTTTTGCAGTATCTCTTGTTCAGCTTTCGTGAAGTGTTGCATAGACTGTTTGACAATCAATGAGGGAGGAGTGCTGGTATGGTGCCTTGCCCTCTGTTGTGCGTAACCACTGTAGGTTGCGGGAAGTTCTGCCATCGTGTCCGATTCTGGCCTTTCCCACGTTGGCCTAAAAAAGGGGGGTTCCTTGGTTAGGGCCACTAAATTGCACACGTCTCTTGTTCTAGTTTGAATTGCCTGAGCTGTTACTAGAGTTACTACTCGAGCTGTTCCAAGGACGATTTGTGTTCCCACGTTGGAAGTTTTGAAAACTTAACTGGGCGGCGTCCCGCCCGGCTTGTTTGGCTTCCTCTGTAAAATATTCTTCACCTACATAGGGATATGCTTTCACATGGGTGAATGCTGTTAGGTCTTTTTTTAGTTTCATGATCTTTCTATTAAGGGTGTTGTCCTTGAATTCTTTGAGCGTGGCGTCTAGCAAGCTGAGTTTAGCTTTATAGATTTCAATTGCTATTTTAGTTTTCAACGCTTCGCTTTTCTCATTAAGTTCTCGTAGTAAATTGTTGGTGATTATTTTGGCGGTATTGATGATAAGTACCAACCAGTCTCGTGTACAGTTATTTGCAATGAAGGACCAGTCCTTTCTGAATTTCAAGTTATCCAAAAAAATGCGTGGTTCTATTTTTATGATGTGACCATTAGGTGCTGCGTGTGCCCTTAGGTATTCAGTCATGAGGGCTCCATGCAGTTCTGTATGGATGATTTTCTTCCTTAGGATTTCAATCTCGTTCCATTCATCGTTGTTACTGATGTTCTGCGGGGTAAGGTCAAGACCTAGTAATGAGGGGTTAGCTAGAATACCATCGACCAATTCTTCTGCAAAGGCAAAGAAGTGGCCGTCAGCCATTGGGCTACGCAACGGGAGGGATATGTACTTCAGAATCTAATCCTAAATTCTCGATAGTGCTCACAAGAACCAAAGTGGATTTGCCTTCTTCTTCTCGAGCATGGGTAATATCCGGGGCCATTCTTCTATGGCTATGTGGTACTGAGATATGGGAATCAGGTGTTCCATCTGCTGCAAGATCACCCCTATAAAGGAAGCCATTTCTAAGGAAGTAAATTGTCCTCCCCTTGTTCTTCCTTCTTCATCAGGAATAACTTTTAGGAAGGCTTCTGCTAGTACTGGATCATTACGTTGAGTGAAAGCTAGATCAGGAATGATTTTGGTATCATCGTCATGGGGGGGAGGATCTTTTCTACCTCTGGGTGAACTAGCGTTTCCATATCAGCTTCTCCGAAGCCTTTAGTTCCTCTATCCATTTCCCTTAGTTCAGTTTTCTCTTCTATTCAGGGAAATAATGCTTTTTCCAAAATACCTTGAGCTACATTTTACCCCGAGTTTAACCTGATAGGTGTGTTTGCCATTTATTTGTAACATTATTTTGACATCCCCTGCTAAAGTCTGGATTAATTACCCCCGCCATTACATCTAAGCCATATTTCCGTGCTAAGCCTGACTTCAAGGTCAACCTGATGTAAGTTCCGGGGAGGGGGGGTGGAGTCAACACTAAGTCTGTCAATATTAATTGTCTTTCACCTAGTTCCAGGACTGTTTCTGTACTACTGGAGAGATCAAATCCTATGGATTCCTTGGTCGCGACTGTGGGAATACTGGCACATTCAATATGCTTGGCAATAGTGAGGGTCCCCCTGTTTGTATCAACCAGGTCAGAGCCCACTGCTGACACCATATATATGGAAACAGAAGAAAGACTCAGACACAAATGTGGCATGATTTTGGGTAAAGACTTTTATTAAATAATAAAATGGTTGGAAAAGGCCTCTCTGTCCCTATGTCTAGGAGGAATTTCCCTATGTCAAACGTAACTAGTGAAATTGTCAGGCTGTCCGAGTTAGTCACTATTGTGTCCACAAAACCTACTTCTGTCCCTACAACTAATACTCTAAGATAAATGTGCAAGGAAAGTATTTTCTCAAAGTTTAAAATGTTCATAGTATTTTTGCAAAACAGAAAACTTCTCAGCTTTGCTGTTGTTTAAGTAACAGAGAAAGTAATGTTCCAAAATAAAATGCTCTAAGGCTAGGTTGGCGTTCCTTTCCCCTAGACTTCTTATTCTCCTTTAATGCTGTTAGTATATAAGGGGTTGTCTCTTGTACACCTTCTTGGCATCCTGCCACCTTAAGGTCTTGTAAAAGTGGCGATTTTTTTTTATCAATCTCAGATTCATATGTTTTCTTCTTTTGGGTTTCTTGAATGGGCAGAGGTCAGACTTCCAGGAAAATGGTATAATGCTTCCTCTTGTCAAATTACAAAATTCTCATATAATGTTTTCGTTATCTCTTTTATTAGAAATTGAAACCTTTAATGATTTACCTTTTCATATGGATACAAGTTTTCGACTTGCACTACATTGTTGTTTTTTTTATTTACCCCCTTGCCAATTAGGCAGTTGTCTCTGTGTAACTTCAGGGTCCCAGACCCTCTCTGTGAAGTGCGGGTTCTTGACTCGTACAATGGCATTGTCTCCACTTGGTTCACTTTCCTGCCAAGTGGGCAACTCTCTCAAGCGTCCTTCAGGATCCCAGACTCTCTTGTTGACGTGTGGGTCCTTGACTAGCACAGTGGCATTGTCTCCCTTGGGTTCACTCTCCTGCCAAGTGGGCAACTCTCTCAAGAGTCCTTGAGGGTCGCAGTCCCTCTTGTTGAAGTGCGGTTCCTTGACTCGCACAGTGGCATTGTCCCTTGGTTCACTCTCCTGGCAAGTAGACAACTCTCTCAGGCTTACTTCACGGTTCACTTGCTCAGCCCTGTGCCTCCCTGGACCTCATTCAGCTCGTGGGAAACCTGTGAACCTCTTCTTCTCTCCAGGTCGGTACGGGTGTTCTATGGACTTCCGCTGCTTCCTGGAGGATCTGGTTGCTGTCAGGGTTACGTCATGGTCGGCGGCGGTTTGTCTGGCGTCTGCTCCTTCCCAGCCGGTCGTCCTTTCCCTACGATCATTTGCCAGAGAAAGGGGAGTCTGGAGGTACCTCACGGCAGTAATGTGAGGAGTCCTGGCATTGGGGACCTCTCTCGCGTTGTTCACCTCTGTGCTCGGCTTCCCATGGGCTAGCCCTCGTCTCGCTCTCCACTTCTGAGCTTGCGGCTGCAGCTGAGCCTGAACACATTTGAAACTCCTGCAAAGGATATTTATACTGCCTTGGGCCAATCGCCAGTCTCAGGAGTCTAGATCGCTCATTCTGTTTCTCAGACATAATCCTTATACTCACGGTCCTCCTCCTCATCCCAGTACTAGCCTTATAGCTAAATGTCTGATACCTGGAAGCCTTTGAATTCTCATGATTGTCTGCTAAGCCAGATGGAGTACATTGGCAAACAACATATCAGTTCTAGCTGAACAACTTAAAGAAGGATTATAGAGGAAGAAGGTGTAGGATGTATTACACCAGATAGGCCCCGTGTTTTCTGATATTATTTGTCTCTAACTACCCTGGGGAATATTTAATGCATACGCGCCACAGCCCTATTCAGCTGTATTGTCAACACGGAATGCTCGAAACGCCACAGCCCCTTTCAGCTTCCTTCACCAACCAATCAGGTAACATAGCTCTATGACCAATAGGGGCGTGTCCTTTCGGCCAATAGGGGCCAACGGCTCATGCAATATAACGCAACAGGACAAGCTACTCAAATTGTAGCTGGATCCTGATGCGGATAGCCAGGAAACACAAGAGGTAAGCAGCCATCCCTACGCGATTTTCTGTCCACTCGGGATGCTTTCAATCTGAACTATTCAGAGCCACCCCCATTCACTTTAATTTCGCCAAAGCAGTGACCCAATAAGGGGAGTCACGCACCAGCCGTGACTGCAAGTACGGAAAGCGTAGTACGGGGGGAGGCACATATATTATTATACCACCTGACCCTTCTGACTAGTAACTCAAACAGTGGGTTTTGATCATCTTCAACACGGCGCACTGCGGATTCAAAAGCCATGGACCCTTCCCTCACCCCATGCATTGGGACACAGGGTGGGAAGGGTCCCCGGGAACCAACACATTGAATAACCGGGAACCGAATGCACAACAAAACCAACCCGCGCACTGCCAACTACTGGAAACCCTTTCCTCATGCTCTTGCCCCCCTCGGGCAAACATGAGGAAAGGGTCCCTGGGCACCAGTGCCCTTATGGCCGGAACCATCAGGGGCAACTGCCCACACACAAGGGCTTCTCCGCTCTTTCACTACCCAACCGGGCACAGACCCTCTCTTAAAGGAAAACATTGGAAGCACTCTATGCACCTAAAAGACACAGGCCCTTCCTACAACAGCCACCCCTGGCATGTGGAAAGGGGTCACCAGGCACCAATGCCCCATGACTTAGACTGACTATGGGTAACCCCACATGACACACACTTTTCACTGGATTATTTGTCCTCCACTACACCACCTACTATGGGAATCGGATTCATTATTACCATGGGAATTCCTCACAGTTATCGTCAACTAGCCTTCTTGTAAAATATACATTCTCCCTAATTCTTAGGTAATAACCTTTAAACCAGGGAGGCGGACCACAGCCCCCGAAGAATGCAACCACCCAGGATCAACCTGACGCAATAGAGACAAGCTGTTATTTAGGCACCCCCCATCACCCACCAGGTGAGACCATGTGCTAACTGATACAGGCAACCACTTAATGAGACAACACCTAGGAGCCAATCTAATCTAGCTGGCCAAAATCTTTCCTTTTCTCTCCCTCATGTCTATGAATTACTGTGTAATTAATATAATTTGTGCAATGTATTCTCTTAAATGTATGTACTAATCGGCAAACAAATATAAAACCTTATATAAATCATGCCTAACTCTATGTCACTATCACTGGGAACTGATTCACCGCCACATAATGTGGTTTCAACACAACTGTCATGCATTATCAACTTGATCACGATTATTGAGTGCCCCATTTGGGGGCACCACACTCACCATATATGTATCCATTCTCCAATGTATTTTAAATCAAAAATGGTAGCCTAGAAAAAGACCTGTTAGGTCGAAACACGTGTCAGCACCACTTGTTTTTCCATCAATGGATGAATCCAAGGACATAATAATACAAAATTTGGAAATAATGATAACAAGCAGCTTTGTGGAAGTTACATTTTTCATTCGCCAATGAAGCAATGGGTTAAATCCCAACATAGCTAATAGCACATGCACCAAATGAGTGGAAGCTTTAACAATCTTCGCTTGATACACACAATAGGCACCACAAGCACTGGCCTTTTTTGAAGCTCCCACCAACTGGCTGCTAGTGCACTGATAACAGAGATAGAGGGCGCGGCAACCCATGGTACCTGGTGCTCCCAACACTACCCTTGGAACCTATTCTCCACATAACCCTTTCCCTGTGTGTCACCTGCAGGGGACTCCTTATACTGAGTATGTACTGTCCTGGTGGTCTATGGGGAGGCCTGACGCTAGGGAGGAAGGAACGACATCCTCAGATCCGTCTCAGAGCTTGTTCACGTTTCAACCTATTTTCTCCATGCTATCCCTGAAGACACTGTAAAGTGCTGGAAAGAAGCTGATTTTCCAGTAAACCAAGCTGTTTTTTTCATCTGGGTTTTTCTCTGCTGTCACCACTAAACCTAGTAAGGCAACGGCAGCTCAGGTAAGAGATTAGAAAGGGGTGTTTTGTATGTAGATTATTTCAAGAGCACAGTAACCACCTAAGAGGGTCACAGTATCCTTCACAACCCAGGAATCTCCAAAGGATTGCTCGCATTGTCACAATGATTGCTTGGACAGCATCCTCTGGGCTGTATCCTCAGCAGGAACCTGCCTTTCCGAAAGCCACCCGTTATAAGCATACTCTGGAGACCTCACGTTGCTTTATTCAGTTACATCAGGTATGCATACGATCTCAATAGAGGTACCCGCTGGCTCCCACCATTCAAGCTGCATATCTCCAACTGCCTGGTTTAGAACGCCAACACCATAGCAGTTTCTCACTCATACATCAACATTCTCATCTTCCATCACTCCATCTGACCGCATGCATGCCAGACTAGCTTGCATCCACCCATCCATCCTTTCCAGCAGCGGAGTACTGCAAGTGCGTTTGCTGTGTTCGCTGGAGAGGCGGCAGGCCCTCCACGAGCAAGGCGATACACTCACATTCAGCATCAGTCTGCCCCGGGCGTTGCGATTTCGAAACAGCACACGTGTTTAACTTGATTTCACCAGCGTTCCACATGTCAAGAAGGAGTGCAGGAAAACCTGCATGGGGTAAGTGAAAAATACCCTTATAAAGCTTCATTAAAAGACACTATAAGGAGGATATAAGTGTGAAGCATTTTAAAATACTGTTTGTATATAGAGATGTCGGTCAATAGGGGCTAAATTCACTTGGCAAATATGTCAGATTTGAAAATATGTCACTTGTCAGCACGTTAGATATCCATATTGTGACCGTTCAATATTTCATATAGGTTAAAAGATTTTCCAAGTGGTATGTTTCTCAGTGCGCCAGCTTATTGCATCATGTATTAGTTTCTCAGGGTGATAGCAAATACAGGTTTTTCCAAATATCACCCTTTCCACTCATTGATCTTTTTTCTGTTATGGTTTTATTTATGTTAAATATTTTGTTCCATATGTATCATCACTTTTGAACTAGGGTTGTTATTCAACTTTTGCTTTCAAATTATGCATAAAATTCTCTTATCTTTCTCTCTAAACGTGTTTCTCCATTTTTCTATAATTATTATTTCTTTATTGTGATTTAGTTCAATCAAGAACTTTACACAAATCATACAATTTACACACAATGAATAATCATAAGTTCTAATATCACACAATCAATCACTTTCCACAAAATTAAAAGAAAAATACAATTGAATACATTAAAAATTCCACATTCAAATTCAAGTTTGAATTCACAATACTATATATTCAAGTTATGATAAATAGAGACAAACCCTAAAATGTATACAATCAGTAATGTCACTATAATAAAATAGTCACGATTAATCATCAATCAAACAGAGAAAAGCAGAACAAAATGTCCATATTTTCTATGATGGGTCACCAGGAGAGAATCCTGTTTAACTTGCTTGATATTGCTTTCACTATGTTAGAAAGATTTCTTTTGTAAAGTTTGCTGATACCACATCGATAAAATCAACCGCGGGATGGAATGCCATATTAACGCCTGCAGACAAATTGAGAAAACTCAATATAGAAGTATCTGAGGCATAATCACCTTTATCTCCAATCTGTCTGAACATGTTTAATGATAGGTCTGGTAGCATCCCAGCTAACAAAGGCACTATATTAGAGAAGAATGTGAATCTGATTTCTTCTACATCGGAAAAAGGATCTATTTCGAACATTCATAATGAAAAATCAAAGTTATGGACTTGCTTGCCTGATATTTTATCTAAAGTCCTACAGAGGCTCAAAGCAAGTATAGACCTCCTGTAGGGAAGACACACAAAAAATGAACCTTTGCATTTTAAGTTGGAATACAAGAGGTCCTTCATTGTTTAAAGACTTTAAGATGAGTCAATTAATTTTTAAAGAAAATGATTTGATTTTTCTCCAAGAAACATGGTTAAGGGATAATGTCCAGTTAGATGGATTTACTATCTTAAACCAAGTTGCATCTTGTCACAATGGAGGCAGACCTTCCGAGGCTTACTCATTGCTATCCGGATAATAAATCAGAAAAAAGGACCAGTGGGATAGGGAATGGTACATATTATACATTTATCTTTTCATAAATACCAATAAATGTGACTCTTTACATTCAAATTTAGTTTATTATCATATACAAATATAAAATACCAATTCTAAAAACATATCTCAAAATATTATCCAAATTCAACTCACACACATTCACTCCTACCATCCATTCAATATCTTAAAACATAAATCACACTTTGTTTGTTAACCCATTGGTCAACATACACTTTAGTTCACAGTACAATTGTCTTCCACCTCAGTAGCAGATGGTACTATCTCTGTTTATTCAATTCCACAGATTCAAAAAGTCTACATATGTTTCGGTTGACTATTTGAACTGCCATAAATTCGTCCACTTGATAAAGCAACCTTCTTCAGGACCACATATGGGCATTAAATCATTCCCATTTAACCAAGTGGGGTGAGTTACACCACCTAAAAGATACAAATACAATACACCATATTAGAGATATCATTGCTATTCGGAGCAGTATAGCAAATTATGTCACTTACATAAGCCAAAATCTGGAGGGAATTCTTGTTGCCAGATGTCTGATTAAATGGGGTGAAAGCGTCAAAGGTTTGATTTTAATCAACATAAATTGGAATCCAGTAAACAAAAGTATTCTATCGATCCTGGATGATTTGACAGTAATCATGACTGAAATGCACGTTTTATACTGTGATGACTTCATAATAATAAGAGATGATTTCAATGATTATTGCTCCCCATTGGTCAGACAATTGGCAAAAACAAATCTGAACAAGGGTAATGGCGAATTGTGGGATGCTTGGTTTTCGGAAAGGAACTTGATAATTCTCAATCGGAATGTCAGTGATGACGTTGTTCCTGTATCCACATGGTCTAGCGTAAATGTTAAATCGACCATTGACTATATTATAGTGTCAGTCGAATTACATCATTCTTGTTCACTGTTTAAAGCTATATTTATTACGCATAGCGACCACACCTCTTTGCATGCCAGCATTATGATTGACAGTTTCCTTCCTGACACTGTATATTCACAACATCATCCAATGGAAGTGGGTAGTGAGTTTTGTGAAACAAGGGAGAACATTAAATTCCAAACTTAATGATATATTGGAATATGGCTCTGAATTGGCATTAAGCTATCTAAGTTGCCTGGAAGCTATGTCGAGTTCCTTTGGTGTTTATATCAGCCCCAAATCAAAAAAGATTTTAAACTGAAACACACTCAGTATCCATTTGATGAGAAAACATACACCAAAAAGAAAGAGTTAAAACGAATTCTAAGAGCGGTAAAGAAAGCAGGCCTTAATAAAGATTGTTTAAAAATAATGTTTAAAAAACTTAGCAATAGCTATCGTCACTGGTCCCGCATGCAGAGACTCCCAAGTAGCATCTGCAATGGTCACACAATGCTGCAACCTCTTCTACCATTACATACTAGAAACTTTTGGTTGATCATTAATGGTCAAACTCAATCACATGGGATGCAACAAACCTGTCCAATCTCAAATGCTTCACGGGTGGAATTCTTCTGAGAAATTCCCCAAGTGTCTTGTCTGACTTTTGAGGAAAGTAAGGTTAGAATCCACTGGTTTCTCAATGTATCTCAAAAGGAAATTGAGTCCATAATTGAAAAATTCTCGAGATCTAGAGCAGCAGGCCTTAATGGTCTAACAAATATGATTCTAAAATCAGATATTCCAACCTAGTCAAGCATCCTCTGTGATCTATTTGCAAATATTTTTTCCTTTTTCCTACTTAAGGAGCCCTCCAGCCTCTTTTCCTTTGCAGTTGGGGAGCAGGTGCAAGTGGATCTAGGTCAACTGGCCTAAGCTCCGCCCACCTGGTGCCTTCCTGCCTGCCACTCTCTTTCACCACTTAGCAAGCCCCGCCCACCTGGTGCCTTCCTGTTTGCCGCTTTTTTTCACCACTTAGCAAGCCCCGCCCACCTGGTGCCTTCCTGTTTGCTTGTCAGGATTCCACAGGTGGTAGGGGGAAGCATGCAGTGCCAAAGAGCTGTAGGTGGGAGAAATCACATAAATAATGTAACACAGAGGTTAAAACCTCTTTATTTCAGGACCTTGCTTTGAGTCCTATGCAGGCAGAAAGCTAGGTGTAGGCAAATCAGCTTCCTAGCCCTTAAATCCAAATAAAGGAGCAACAGGACTACAACTCCCAGCAGCCTCGCGTACCCGAGAGCCACTGGAAAGCTTCAGGACAACGCCCAGCTGATCGCGCATGCGCTCCGTGAACACGTGGGACGCCGCTTGCGCTACGGGATCTTGAAGAGTCAAGACGTGTTCCAGCGGGCTCCTGCAGGCAGCTATCAGCGGGGCCACACCCCGCCTGCGACTTCTGCAGGCCCAGCTGATCCCTCCAGATAAGTGCATCTTTCAGTTATTTGTATACTGGCAGCTCGAACACTCGTAGTGTGTGTCGGGCGCTCTTGTGGGAGTTTGAATTCGCTGACAGCGGAGGTTCGGAGCCCGGCATTGTTTATATTTGAAGCCGCGCAGCTCCGCCCCCGACAGTGAATGGAGTCGGGGCCACCGACACTATTGACCCTTACTAATCCTAAGGCCGGAGCACCGGCACTGTTAATCCTACGGTCGGAGCACTGGCACTGTTAACTTGCTAATCTAGCGAGCCAGAACTCTGGCACTGTTAACCCTTGCCTCTTCTAACATTCAGTGTTGTTTACGTTAAAGCCAGGTTCCGGCGGTATAGGTTGTGTTCTCTATGGCTTTAACCTTGATTCCTTGATGTATGCTCACTCCTGTTTTTGGTTCTTTGTAGCAGAGTTCCGTTGTTCGCACAGCACGATTAGAACATTGGTGAATTAACCCCGAGTCGCCTGCTGCACAACCGAAGCTAAGTGCTTTCATTTTGTCACAACCAGTGTTTATTTGTATATGTTTGTGATCCTATGTTCATGCTGATCAGTGGGTATGTTTGTAATACTCATTTAGCCAAGACAGTAAAAAAAGTCAATGCAGCTTAATTGTGAACTATTGTGAGAATCTAGGCAGTGTATCACCCAGGTTCTTAACTAAAGGAGAAGTATACATGTGAAGGAGTGAATGGGCGGAGTTTCAGCTGTCATATGAAACCCCAGGAGGGGCATCACATCTAAACCTCTCAAACTTTCCTTAATCCTCCCATTTCTCTTTCCTACCCTGTTACCCGGTTTTCCTAACCACCTCATCCTATCCAACCAGCGGACCCTAACCCTCTTTCCCCGGAGGGTCAAGGAAGCCTGTGTTGCTAACACTCCAGGCCTCAAGACCCAACAGGGAGGTAGGTGTACGTGCTACCTCCGTGCAAGGCCAAGATCGTGACAGGAGCGCAAGCCCACGTATTGTCAAGCGCCCGGGTAGCACGTCACCATGGAGGAGGTGTTAAATGCCCTAAGAGACCTAAAAACTGAATTGCATGCCACTAGGCAGGACTATGTCAATTTGGCTGGCCAAGTTCATACGTTAACTGTGCAGGCAAATGCCCAGGCCACCCCATTGCCTGTGGACCATGCACCACCCACCCCGGTCCAGGTACATGTGTCCACCGAGCCCCCACTTCCCTTGTCTGCCTCAGAACGCTACCATGGGGATCCTCAAAAATTTATTCAGTTTGTAATGCAGTGCCAATTGCCCTTCATTACAAAACCAAATGTGTTTCGCACTGCTCAGTCCCGCACGTCCTTTATGATTTCGTATCTTGGGGGCGATGCTGCATCTTGGGCCACTCCGCTAGTTACTAAAGATGACGCACTTCTCTATCAGTGGGACATGTTTTTGGAAGAGTTTGGGAAAATATTCAACCGAAGGGCTGCCACTCTAATTAAGGATAGAGAATTGCTTAATTTACGTCAAGGGGGTAAGGATTTAGTTACCTATGTAACCACCTTTAATCGGTTAGCAGTGGAGACAGACTGGCCCCAAGAGAAGCACCTAGCCTTGTTCTACCAGGGATTAAGGGACGAGGTAAAAGACTTGATAGCCCAGGTAGACCCACAACCCGAAACATGTTCCTCTATGATCGATCTGGCCCTACGGTTGGATCAAAGACAGTATGAAAGGAGGCAAGATAAGCGTAAGTGGGACACCAAGCCAATGGTCCGACTGGATCACCAACCAAAACCTGGTAAGACCGATAAGTCCTCGGATGAACCAATGCAAATAGGAATGATTCGAGGCCCCTTAACTAAGGAAGAGAAAGACAAGCGACGTCGAGAGAAGCTCTGCCTTTACTGTGGGAAAGCCGGACATTTTGTTCGAGAATGTTTGGCAAAACCCAAAGGTGAGCAGTCGGGAAACGCGAAAGCTCGTCAGTGAGGGTGGCCCCGGCGAGTCAATCTGAAAACACCCCTAGTTCCTTAGCTAATACCTTGCAAAGCAAAGTAGCACATGTAACCATTTCGGGTTATATCACTTGGCAAGACCATCGGATACCGGTGTCTCTGATGCTGGCCTCTGGTGCTACCGGAAATTTTGTCGATGAGACATTAGTGACTCAATTGGGAATCCCTTTGATAGCCAAAGAACGGAGTGAGGAGGTTAAATCTGTGGATGGGTCACCATTGGTTTCAGGTCTTATTACCAAGCAAACTCAGTGGGTACATTTATAATGTAGTCCACAACACTATGAGAACATCAAGTTTGACCTTATAGCAGCACCCCAGTTTGGCATGATCCTGGGCCTGCCATGGTTGAGAACCCACAACCCCGAGGTCGATTGGACCCAGGGATCGGTACATTTCTTGTCAACCCATTGTAAAGAGTACTGCCACCTTGACAATATGGAAGGTTCAGTGTCCCATGAAGAGCATGTGATTGGAAGCATAGAAACAACCTTACCATCTGTTTATCAGGGATTTAGGGATGTCTTTAGTAAAGTCGCTGCAGAAACCTTACCACCACATCGAGCATTCGATTGCAGAATTGATTTGGAACCAGGAGCGGCCTTGTCCTGTAGTAGAATTTACGCACTGACGGAATCCGAGAACGAACACCTAAAAAACTATATTGAGACAAATCTGGCCAATGGCTTATACGTCACTCTAAGTCACCTGTGTCATCCCCCATGTTCTTCGTTCCTAAAAAGACCGGGGACCTAAGAACATGTATAGACTATAGGGCCATTAATCGGATAACCATAACGAACCGCTACCCCTTAACATTGATACCTACCTTATTAGATCAAGTGCGGGATGCCCAGATATACACCAAGCTGGACTTGAGAGGAGCGTGCCATCTGGTGCGGGTGCGTGAGGGGGACGAATGGAAGACTGCCTTTCGGTGTATATGAATATCAAGTCATGCCATTCAGACTCTGCAACGCGCCCGCCGCCTTTCAACATTTCCTGGACGAGGTCTTGCATGGGTATCTGGATGTGTTCACTATGGTCTATATTGATGACATCCTAATCTATTCACGCAGCATTGAGGAACATCAGGCTCTCGTAAAAGCAGTGCTACAGCGTTTACGAGAGCACCAATTCTGTGCAAAATTAGAAAAATGTGCGTTCCACCAAACCACAATTGAATTCCTAGGGTTCATTTTATCGCCAGAGGGGGTTACAATGGATCTGAAGAAAGTCCAAGCCATCACAGAGTGGCCATCCCCCACATTGGTAAAAGAAGTGCAAATGGTGTTGGGATTTGCCAATTTCTATTGTCGGTTTATTGAAGGATTCGCAGCTACGGTACAGCCCATCACTTGTTTACTCAAGAAAGGTGTAGCCTTCCGGTGGGATGCGGCTGCAGAGTCAAGCTTCCTAGCTTTGAAATCCGCATTCACAACAGCTCCTGTACTACTCCACCCTGATCCTACACGTCCTTATATTGTAGAAACTGATGCTTCCAGTTATGCCCTTGGCGCAATTCTGTCTCAGAGAGATGATTCCGGACAATTGCACCCTGTGGCCTTCTACTCACGTTCCCTGTCACCAGCCGAACGAAACTATGTGATTGCCGATAGAGAACTCTTGGCCATCAAGGTAGCGTTTGACGAGTGGCGTCATTACTTGATGGAAGCCCGGCATACGATTACTATACTGACTGACCACAGGAACCTACAGTTTCTTAAATCATCCAAAGCTTTGAGTCCCCGGCAGCTTCGATGGGCAATGCACTTTGCCGAGTATGACTTCGTGGTGACGTATCGTCCTGGTACGGAGAACAGAAAAGCTGACACTCTGTCTCGTTACCCAGAACCCGACCCTAGTCTAAATAGGAAAGAAGAACCGAAGCCGATGGTACCACCTGCACGTATTGTAGGTAGTATTGTAGTGGACGATATGTTCAATAACATTCGGAAAGCCATGTCAGCTCAAGAATTAGTGCAATGGAATAACCCAGGAAAAAAGCAAACGATGAAAAATGGTTTGCCCTTTTTTGGATCATCATTGTACTTACCAACCCCTGCAATTCGTCGACAGGCCATTAAGTGGTGTCAGGACTCGCCCTTCATAGGGCACCCAGGAGTAGTTAAAACCCGGGAATTGGTAATGCGTCATTTTTGGTGGCCTCGAATGACGCAGGATATCCAAGACTATGTTCACACTTGCGAGTGCTGTTTAAGGAACAAGTCAGACCACCAAAAACCGGCTGGCATGTTACGGCCCCTGCCCACTCCTGCGGTACCCTGGCATACTGTTTCTTTGGACCTAATCGTTGATCTGCCAGCAAGTCATCATTTCACCACCATAGTGGTGATAGTGGATTCCTTGAGTAAATTGGCACACTTCATACCTTGCAGGGGGGTTCCCACGGCAAAAGAGCTTGCAGACCTCTTCCTTCAAAATATAGTGCGCCTCCATGGCATTCCACAGCACATCGTTTCTGATCGAGGTTCACAGTTTACCTTTCGCTTTTGGAGAGCATTCTGCGACTCAATGGGTATTACCTTGCGGCTGTCCACCAGTTATCACCCCGAAACTGAGGGGCAAACCGAGCGAGTAAACCAGACTTTAGAACAATACCTGCATGTATGACCTACGACAATGACTCCTCTTGGGGAGATACTCTTTGGTTAGCTGAATTAGTATATAGCAATGCTGTACATTCATCCACCAAAGGGACACCGTTTTATGGCACATATGGGTATCACCCACGGTTCCAGCCTGTACCCCATGTTATAGACGCTGTACTTGCAGTTCAGAACCATAGACAACACTTACAAAAAGTATGGCACGTCATCCAAACAAATCTGGAGAAAGCTAAGCAAGCTTATAAGACCTATGCAGCCAGAAAAGACAGACAAGTCCACCATACAAGATTGGGGATTGGGTATGGTTAGCCACACGAAACCTACATTTGCAAGGCCCTAGGAAATTCCAACCCCGATTTGTGGGCCCTTTTCCCATAGAAAGGATCATAAATCCAGTGGCTGTTCGCCTGACTTTACCACCTAGAATGCATGTACACCCGGTTTTCCATGTGTCATTATTGAAACCTGCCCCAGCCACTGTGCGCCTTAGAAAACCTCCACCCATAATGGTAAATGGTATCCCAGAGTTTGAAGTGAAAATCATACTTGATTCCCGTGTTGTGTGAGGTGTTTTGCATTATCTTGTGGATTGGTTGGGGTATGGTCCCGAGGAACGCTCATGGGAACCAGCTACAGATGTTCATGCTTCCCGTTTGATCCGTACTTTTCACCTGAACAATCCCTCTAAACCAGGACCTGTTGGGAGGGGGAGTACTGTCAGGATTCTACAGGTGGTAGGGGGAAGCATGCAGTGCCAAAGAGCTGTAGGTGGGGGGAAATCACATAAATAATGTAACACAGAGGTTAAAACCTCTTTATTTCAGGACCTTGCTTTGTGTCCTATGCAGGCAGAATGCTGGGTGTAGGCAAATCAGCTTCCTAGCCCTTAAATCCAAAGAAAGGAGCAACAGGACTACAACTCCCAGCAGCCTTGCGTACCCGAGAGCCACTGGAAAGCTTCAGGACAACGCCCAGCTGATCGCGCATGCGCGCCGTGAACACGTGGGATGCCACTTGTGCTACGGGATCTTGAAGAATCAAGACGTGTTCCAGCAGGCTCCTGCAGGCAGCTATCAGCGGGGCCACACCCCGCCTGCGACTTCTGCAGGCCCCGCTGATCCCTCCAGATAAGTGCATCTTTCAGTTATTTGTATACTGGCAGCTCGAACACTCGTAGTGTGTGTCGGGCGCTCTTGTGGGAGTTTGAATTCGCTGACAGCGGCGGTTCAGAGCACGGCATTGTTTATATTTGAAGCCGCGCAGCTCCGCACCCGGCAGTGTAAGCTATTGGAGTCGGGGCCACCAACACTATTAACCCTTACTAATCCTAAGGCCGGAGCACTGGCACTGTTAATCCTACGGTCGGAGCACCGGCACTGTTAACTTGCTAATCTAGCGAGCCGGAACTCTGGCACTGTTAACCCTTGCCTCTTCTAACATTCAGTGTTGTTTACGTTAAAGCCGGATTCCGGCGGTATAGGTTGTGTTCTCTATGGCTTTAACCTTGATTCCTTGATGTACGCTCACTCCTGTTTTTGGTTCTTTGTAGCGGAGTTCCGTTGTTCGCACAGCACGATTAGAACATTGGTGAATTAACCCCGAGTCGCCTGCTGCACAACCGAAGCTAAGTGCTTTCATTTTGTCACAACCAGTGTTTATTTGTATATGTTTGTGATCCTACGGGGAGGTAGGTGTACGTGCTACCTCCGCGCAAGGCCAAGATCGTGACATTGCTGCTCTTTTTCACCACTTAGCAATCCCCGCCCACCTGGTGCCTTCCTGTTTGCTGCTCCTTTTTCCTACTTAAGGAGCCTTCCAGACTCTTTTCCTTTGCAGATGGGGAGCAGGTGCAAGTGGGTCTAGGTCACCTGGCCTAAGCCCCGCCCACCTGGTACCTTCCTGCCTGCTGCTCTTTTTCACCACTTAGCAAGTCCTGCCCAACTGGTGCCTTCCTGTTTGCCGCTCTTTTTCCTTACTTAAGGAGCCCTCCAGCCTCTTTTCCTTTGCAGATGGGAAGCAGGTGCAAGTGGATCTAGGTCACCTGGCCTAAGCTGCAGCCCACCTGGTGCCTTCCTGTTTGCTGCTCTTTTCCACCACTTCGCAAGCCCCGCCCACCTGGTGCCTTCCTGTTTTACGCTCTTTTTCACCACTTAGCAAGCACCACCCACCTTCTAAGCCCTGCCTCTTCCTTCCATTAGATCAAGGGTGTCTCTCGCCCGGGCGTCCTAAGCGATGGGCAGATGATGAAAAGGGGAATTCCTGTTTGGACATGTTCGGACCAGGATGACCCAGGGCCTGACCCCCTGCTCAGACAGCAGGTAGGCATGCACCAACATGTGTTACTCCCTCTGGTCCCCCTGTGATGTTCCCTTGTGCCCCCCCATTCTCGCACACAGGTTTTGCCTGTTTTGCTTGATTCTTCTACCCTGCTCCCCCCTCACCCCACTCAAGCCTACTTCTGCAGGAGTCTGTCCTGATACATTCTGGTTTCACCATCACCGTCTTGTGGACAATGCTGGATTTGACCTTTATGGACTTCATTCATTCATGGTGCGTCACCCTTTCTCAACTCTCATGCTGAACTTCTTTTGCATCTTGTACTCATGGTGGCCCTGAATCATGCTGTTCCCATCTTCATCTTGTATCCTGGCTTGCAACATTATGTGTTACTACTGACTTCTGCAATTGTATTCACTCTCCCCCTCTCCCCTCTTGCTTCTCCACTCTTTTGACTGCTAACTCTCTGTTCTCTCCTCCTTTCCCTTCTCCCTTTTCCTATCTCCTCCCCTTACTTTCTTCTATGCACTTACTCTATCAGAATTGTCCCTGGACCTAGTATGATAGCAATCTCGTCTGTCTCCTCCTCCCTCCCCTTACTGGTTTTTTCCTCCCCAAACCCCTCTAACACTATCTGAAATGTCGTCAGGCCTAATATGATAGTCGCTTGTTCTGTTCCTCCCCTACCTTTCTGCACCCCTCTCCCTCACCTCTTGTTTTTTTTCTGGCTCTACCAGAAATGTCGTCAGGCCTAGTATGGTAGTCGCCTGTCTGTTTCCATTTCCTTCCCCCTCTCCCCTCCCTTCCTTATCTATGTTTTAGCTCTTGCACTATCTGAAATGTCGTCAGACCGAGTACAATAGTTAATTTCACATCCTTACTGTTCATGGCCTGTAAGAATGTCATTGTTTTTTCCCTTGTTCCCTCCTTTGCCTTGAAGTGCTTTGAAACACATTGTGTATAGGCGCTATATAAATAAACTATCATATCATAGAGTCATTTACTGCTGGAAGCGGGCAATTGTCATTCCGATTTATAAAAAGGGGACAGAAGATAGCCATGTAATTATCGCCCTACTTGACTGTGACAGTAAAATGTTTTTAAGTTTAGTACTCAAAGATTTAAGGAAGAAAAATGATTATTGCCAAACATCAAACTGGCTTTAGAAAAGGCCAATCTACCTTACTGAATGGCCTAAACATATCCAAGTCCCTGTCCCAAAGCAAACTCCACATATATAGCTCTGATCGATCTGACGAAAGCATTTGATTTGGTGAATAGAGCTAAATTATGGAACAAAGTAAGAATCTGCGGTATTCCGGAGGGATTGTAGGCAATCATAATCGTGCTTCATCACCAAACAACGTTCCAAGTGAGATTGAATCTTAGAGGAGATCTGTCTTCCGAAATATCCATCAGAAACGGAGTGAGACAAGGGTGCATATTAGCTGCATACCTATTCAATTTACATATGGCATACCTAGCAGAATTCCTATTTGCCCACTCACTTGTTTGTCCTAGGATTAGTAATCAGCCCGTCATTTCCTAGCATATGCCAATTACATTGCCCTAATAGACTATACTGTAGTTGGTCTCAAACATCTTCTTAAGGCAATGGACAAATATGCAAAGATAAATGAATTAGTGATGAATCCAGCTAAATCACACATAATGATTTTTAGTAACTGGTCTAAAAGCAGGAAATGTCATAACTGGCGCCTGAACGATGAAAACCTGCCAGTTGTGAAAAAACGAAATATTTAGGCTTTAATCTTAGGACAACCAATGGTGAAAGATCTTAACGTTGAACTGGAATCAAACACTTCTAAATTCATCAGTCAACAGACAAAGATCTTAAAAAGTCTGTAGATTTTCACTATTGCCCTGAATAAAGTTCTATAAGCCGAAAGTTAGGTCATATATGGAGAAAATGCTCAATTTACATATGTCTCTTCCTATTGCACATTTAAGATATGAATTGAGCTTGTACTCACTTCAATCATATTTCCAGTGGAAACCTTTACCTGTATACTGATCTATTTTAGACCCCTATAAATACTCTTTATACCAAAATGTAGGTGCCCATAGGAACTTATCAAAGAGTGCATTTGTCCAATTTGAAAAGCCAGGTAGAGCAAATATTACAGAACTGCGAGATTAGTAGTGAGCTGCTGATTGAAAATCCTGATAAAGCAAAGCGTGCTCTGTTAAGAACAGATTGGATAACAACCAGAGTTAAATTATGTAAACATTTAGTGTTTGTGAAAAATCATGCAAATACTTATTGCCATATCTAAGAAGATTTCCTAACCCTAAATGGTGAGCCGAATTATTAAAGTTTCGATTAAACCTAGTAAAAGAGACCTTGAGAATATGTAACAGTCTTGATCATAGTGCAGGGGACTGCGATCGATGTGGCGAAGGTTATGTCCAAGACATCAGACATCTCCTGATAACTTGCACAGGAACGCAGGCAATAAGAGACAAATATTTTGCATGATTTGTACACCACATAGAGTGGATAAATACTCAAGATTTCTGGCTCAGGCTTTCGGCAGGCAAAGAAACCTTATCAATTGAGGTATTGAAACTACTAAATGAATTGAAGTTCATAAAAATTGCCTTATGAAGTACAGTGGGCATTACCAATTGACAGTTCCTTTTATTAATTTAATCTATTTAGACCTGTTAATTTGGAGTATGATGATGTATTGTATATCCTGTTTCAGGTGAATTATTCATTTCATTTTTTGTGCTAATTTCTATTTTTTTATTTTGTATTCCTAGTTGTATTATTATAGTTGTATTGTTTTTTCTAGTTGTATTCCTCTTTTCTTATTTGCTGTTTTATTGCCAGGATCATAAACTAATAGATTGATGAACTTGTGTAAAAAGTCAGATTTTGACTGAAAGCACATTAAATAAATAAATTAAAAGAAACAGAGATGAGGCAGCACCAACCCCAATGAAGCAACCTAGACCAAGTGAAAGCCATATGCTCTAGACCACATACACCGAAAGAAGGAACCTCCCAAACAACTAAATACTCCTCACATGTACACATCAAGTAAAGCTAGATACACAATGTACTCATGCACTAGATACACCACTCACCCTTTAAAAGAGCAATGTGCTCTGTAAATACTTTGCATGCACAGATGCCTCTGGATCCACCTACTCGTGTAGTCACATCTCATTTCACCCACCTCCACGTGTAGTCACTTTTCCTCACATTTTCCAAGAGCACGAAAGCTTCTCTATAACACGGCATACATGCCACATGACCACCTCCACATGTTTTCCTATACTCTTGTACTCCGAGATTGCTCATGCTGTATAACAATTGCAATGCTCCATGGCGTCTCTTGTTTGCTACTTGCATATAATCCATGTATCTGGTACCACACAGAACCAAACATTCAGCATACTCCAATCCATATTCGTTTGGCATATTTGACTGCCACGTGTCACCGGGAACACTATCCCTATAGCCACTTTAACCACAAGGGACATCATGCAGGGTGGTGCAAAATGCACCACATATTTCTCCATCACTGAAACATATTCCAATGACACATATGCTACAAATTCCACACCACAACAATGTATCTCTGAGTCATATCTACCAACCTAACAGAATTGGTTGGGTCAACCATCAATTCTATTTAAACAAATCCTATTTCATTTGATGCTTAAACTTTTCCACTAAATTACTTTTTCCATAAGTCCCTGCTGCAATAAATACATAGTAGCACTAACCCTGAAAATCCTATTTTATTTATTTCTAAAACATTTCTACGAAAACACTATTCGCCTATCCAATCCATTTATTTGGGATATTCATGCTAAAAGTTCTTACAGCTCTCCCGCAGTTCTCAACCTGCAAATCCTACAGATTAATCGCTAACACTCATTTTAATGCTTCGTGTCTATGTTGCAGTTTGGTGCACCTTTCTCACAATGCTCTGTAAACACTCATGGTGCACATCCTCACATAAAAATATAACACACATGGACAATTTGAGCAACAAACTCCCTGCAAAGCCTGACGGTGGTTATGACCCATACATCTCCTAACACAAGCATAACTCCATACTCTGACCTCTTACCTAACTTTGCATTCCCTATTACACAGATAGTGATCACACTATACATACTTCTCCTGACCCATTTACTTCTCATTAGGGTTTGCCCCACCTCAATGCATAGCTTCTCGCTACCACACTACACATTCACTTTCTGTATCTCAAGCAAGAATGTACATCTTATTTTTTTTAAAAACATTCTCCACAACCAAAACCACCTGTTTCAATAGTGTTTGTTCCGCTGGAGATCCAGACAAGTTGACACCATAGAGTAAAAATGTTTCTCCTAATCGCTTAATCCTCTTTTGCATGATTTCTCAGTGTAGCTCTGTCTAGCACCACTTCACAACTCTTCCTTCTCCTGGCCGCCAACAGACCTCAGCGTCCTCATAATTCAGGCAACGTCTCCAGAACGTTCAGACGCCTCTGGGTCCTTGCCATCTAACGCTCTTGCTCTGCGGGTTACTTCCACAAAAGCTGATTGGAGAAGATCTGGTACACAAGATTAATGCCTGCTTAATCACTCATGCTGCCTGGGTACCCCTGCAACTTTCAGCATGCCAGCCTCACTCCTCCCAAAGCAAGCAAATGTGTGCCGCTGCCTTTATCATTATACTGAACCTCTGTTCATCCAGCACTGTATTCATGATGGGCAACAAGCCTCACATTCCAACGCAGTGTATTGCAACACGCACCAGCCTATGCTTCCTGTCTTTCATCTAGAGGTAGCATTGAGTGCCAATCTACCTCATGGGCGCTCTCCTTATGCTTGGGCGTGCTCTCACTCAGTTCCCTCGCCAGCCTGCTCGCTCACTGGCTTTCATGAGTAACATTCTGACCAACCCAACAGTCCATTAATCAACGTTTCCAAATCCATGCAGCCTACTATATCCTTGATGGCTACCCTGGTAGCACTCCATGCCATTCCTTAATTTTCCTTGTTAGCCACTCTGTACCTGCAGCTGCCCCAGAGACTGGCACATACCTCATACTCTCTGTGTGTCTCCTTACTCAGTTCATCCTATCCTCTCCAAAACGTTCTTTCCTCTTGCATCCTACCTTGCTTATGCAGGGCACCCTTAGTGATGCAATCTGAATGTGAGGGGAATTGATCCTCACTTTCTACACCCCCCACAGTAGCTTACTTGGTGTATTTTCATTTTAGCTTTAGCCTATCACACACAATTCCGTTTCCATGTCCTCCTGAAAGACCAACTCGTCACCAGTGTTTTAAGGATACTCTGGACGCATCAGGCAAGTTGCATTACAATTATTTTATTCAATTGTATCCATAAGATCTCAAGAGAGGAACCCACAGGCTCCCACCACCCAGGCTACATATCTCCCACTGCCTGAGTTGGAACGCCAGCACCCTAGCATTCTGTCACTCATGCATCAACATTCTCACCTTCTAACACTCTCTCTGACCTCATATATCGGCACACCCCTGCCAACCTTACCTGTAACCTGGCTCACTCCTGGTAGAAGAAACCCATGACCTCAACTATGTCCCCACCGCTGAAACAATTCTTTGCTGGGTCATAGCTGGCAGAGGCCACCCAGAATGCTTTTTGAAGACCTGCCTCTTCCTTGCTGCCTTCACATGCAGCTACATGCTCCCAGCCGTGTCCTCTGTATCCACCCCAGGCATCTGCTCCTCCCTTTTTTTTAAATCCCTAAAATGGCATATAATAGCTTTGTAGACACTGCCCCGGGCTATACCGTGAGTTATGGGCTGGCAAACCTTGTTAAACACCCTTGCTGCGCTCAGGCCTTTAACTCAGTCTTCCGGGCCAATAATGCCTATTATGGCCCTCAGGCTAGGTCTGTAAAGCTTAAGTAATTCCACTTCACCTGTCCATAGTTATAGTACCAATAGCAGAATTCATGCTACATGTAGTGGTATTAGTGCTTCCAATAACAGCAGTACTAGCAGTAGTTTTGATATTACAAGTAGAAGTAGTTATATTAGAACTAGTGATTCTATCAGATATATTAGAATCAATAGTGGTACTATTTATTTATTTATTTGCACATGGTTAACAAAAGTAACCTTTACAAAAAGAGAAACAAATATCCATAAAATTATTCATGAAAATGTATTACCTTACAATTCAATTCATTACAGTATAAAATACTGAATTGCCTAAACACCAATTTATAATCTAAAACATTATAAATCATTTCATGTTATAAAATACAAATTTTAAAATTGTAAAACTGATATGTCCAGAGAAGGCTCTTAACTGTTTAAAATCCTTAAACAAACCTTCATCTGGACAAAACTCCTCAAAAAAATTCAAACACAGTTCAGACAAAAAGTGCATTCAGTTACAAGTTGACAGGTCGTTTCTACATGAAGTGTGCAGTACCTACAGGGGCACAAAGACCGTGGCATTCCTTGTCTAGTACCAATTACTTCTCTGCTGGGCAAGAGGTTCAATTTAACAAGTAACATTTCAGACCTGTTGTCCTTGACGGATATTGTTTAAGATAAAAAGGCATCTCGTTAGAAGCTCTCACTTCATACTCTAAGTGATAGAATAAACGATAACCCATTGCTATAGCTGATCCAGTCTAGTTCAAAAACCTTCTTGCTGTTAATCGAGATAGCCACACTCAAACAAAAGCTTTATGGACGCCTGGAACCATTCAATCAAGACTTTACAGGTATTACACAACAACACACAGAGCGTAATTCAGACCACACAGTTATCAGGGTTCCATGTGATAATATCCCTGCTAAAATGTCGCTATACAAGAAAGGTGCAGTTTTTTTGCGGCGATATTACCCCATTGAACCTGTGGGGGACACCCCTGCAATCTCCATATTTTTTTAAGGGAGAAGGGGCCTCCCCTGCACCCATTTACCCCATAAATAATGTTGCCTGTGACGTTTCCGGGCGACTATATGTATGGCGACATTATTTTTGGGGATAATATTACCCGATACTGTTATCGAGAGGTTGGAAAAATTATCTTAAAAGTTGCATCCGCTTCCAATCAGCACAAGCCTGCATACAGACCAAGCCCATTTTATGTCTAATAACTGGCATGGGAGTCCCTTTTGGGAGAATGAGCAACCTTTTCCATATTAACGACTGCACTCTGCCCCATTCATTGGGCAGTAGACCTGTTTCGGCCCGTAAAGAACTCACAGAACTGTTTTTTGGTGATAAAATGTAACCACCGGGATAGCTGAAAACTTACCAAACTTCCTGTCAAAAGCTGATAACTCAGACATGTTCAGACTTGTTTTATTTATTATCTGATGTGAGTCAGTTCTCTTTACTGTAATTTCAACACCTAAGTATTTACATTTCTGTACAGCTTCCTAACAATTCTGAGCTACAGACCAATTATAGTTCAATTTCCTTTTTTTAACATAATTGATCATTAATATTTTTGATTTGTTCACATTCAATTGTAAATCTAAAGAAAGAAAATAAGCGTTGGTAGTTGTCCGGACCATTGAAGGCCATTAGGTGTCGAATTGAATAGAATTATGTCATCTGCGTATGCCAGGAAGTTAATTGACACATTTCCTAACTTCGGCAGAAAATTTCGTATTTTTTTTAACATTTTTCTAAAATTACTAATATATATGATATGATATGATAGGATAAATAATTTATAACGCCACTGTTTCTAGTCACAACAAGACAAGGAAGAGAAGACAGAAGGAGGACAAAACAATGATCTGACTAGGCCTGGTGTCATTCAGATCGTGCAAGTGCAGGGCAGAGAGAGGGGGGAGTGCAAGGTAACTCATAAGTGCTGCAGGGAGGTGGCTTATAAGTGTAGAGAGTCAGGGGACTGTAGGGTTGCATATACATTCCCTAAGTGGTTGGGAGGCCCCGAGGCAGTGCAAGGGAAATTGTTTGTGCAGGAGCCTGTTCCCGTAAGTTCAGTGGGTGGCCAGGTAACCAATATGTGCAGCAGACAGGGACATCAGCAAGAGGAGAGGGAGAGAGTAAGCAGAAGCAAAAAGGAAGGTCTTGAGTTGCTTCCAGAACCTAAGGTGGACCTGCTCAAGTTTGAGAGAGGCAGGGAGGCTGTTCCAGAGGGTGGCCCCAGCCGAGGACAGAGATATACCCCCCAATCTCTGCCTGGAGAAGAGTCTGACCCTCAAAGAGATGGAGGTGCATGAGCAGAGGTGCTAGAGAAGGAAGATGCATTGGAAGAGAAAGTTGGATGTAGTGAGGACCCAGAAAGCCTTGTGGACAATTCAGGGGGTCTTGAACTTGATCCTTGCAGCCATAGGGAGCCAGTGGAGAGATTTCAGGGCTGAAGATATACGATGCCTGGGCTTGAGGCCAAGGACAAGTCTCGCAGTCCTGTTCTTGATTAGTTGTAAAAGGCGAAGAGTAGAGGTAGGCAGATTTAGAAAGAGGCTGTTGCAGTAGTGCAGCCTAGAGAGGACCAGAGCTCTGGAGACAGTGAGCTTCTGGGGGAAAGTGAGAAAAGAAAGAATACCCCTGAGGAGGTTCAGCTGATAGTGTGACATCTTAGAGACATCAGAGATATGAGGAGAGAAGGAGAGGGTGGAGTCAAAGATAACACCAAGGTTCTTAGCCTCACAGGAAGGTGCAGGTAGAGGGTCCAAGTTCAGCAGCCAGAGTGAGAGTGTGAAGGCAGGAGCAGGTGTCCCAATAAGGAGGAGCTCAGTCTTACTGGCCTTAAGGTGGAGATCGTTGGAGGCACACCATTCCTGAATTACGGACCGACAGTCAGGTATGAGAGAAGGAGCAGAAGAGGCTGAGGGAAGCCTGAAGGAAAGCTAGATGTCATCTGCATAACACTGAAAGTTAGAGCAGAAGGTAGAGATGTCATGGGCCAGAGGTGCCTGGTATGGTAGTGGTTAAAGAGCCAGGGAGAGAGGATAGACCCCTGGGAACACCACAAGTAGAGAGAGAGAGAGAGAGATAGAAGTGTGGAAAGACCCAAGTTGGACCTGGGAGGGTCAATCTGTAAGAAAGGAGGTCAACCAGTCTAGGGCCTGACCATAGATATCCTGGTTGTCACAGAGATGATTGAGCAGGATGGTGTGGTTGACCGTGTTGAAAGCCGAGGACAGATCAAGGAGAATGATGACAGAAGGCAGGTTAGAGTCAAGATTGGAGAGCAAGTCTTCACAGGTGTTCAGGCGAGCAGTGTCTGTGCTTCTGGCTGACTGATGGTCATGGAGACAACCAACATATTCAGTATGTAGATTAAGCTGGGAGATGGCCAGCTTTTAAAGGAGTATGCCCAGGAAAGGAGTGATGGAGTTCGGGCATACTTTGCCAGAGAGGAAGGATCAGCAGAGGGCTTCTTAAGGAGGTATGCACAAGGGAGTTATTAACGGTGGAGGGGAAGGTTCCAGTAGCAAAAGCAAGATTTCAGAAGTTGGCCAAGGCTTGAGCAAGGTTGTTGATGTGGTCTTTAATGGTTCTGGAGGAGCAGGGGAGCACCTGCTTTGATGAGACTTTCATAGATCAGACTTGTCTAGAAACGTCATCAGGAGTGAACAGGGAGAAGGAGGAGAAAGGAAAAGGAGATATGGCCGGAGAGGGGCCTGGAATGGTAGAGTGAGAGGAAGAGGAGGTAGCGGAAGAGGATAGATTGTACAGGATGTCCTGAGTTTTTTTTCTTGAAATGATATGCCAGAGTCGTGCAAAGGGCCTGGAAGGGTACAGCAGAGGTGGAGACTGCAGCAGGATTGGCCAGCTCCTTGCAGATTTTGAAGAGTTCGGCCGAGTTGATAGAGGCCGTCAAGACACGGGCTTGGATGTAGGCTCTCTTCTTAGAAAGGACAAAGAGTCTGTATTGCCTTTGGGGCAGGCTGCAGGCCAGTTTGTCAGAGGATGAGCCTGATGCCCTCCACATCCTCTCACTGTTCATTATTTGGCTACCTTCACGGGCTCCTTTTAGATTGTGCTTTGAATTAGTTTGTAATAAATTGAAAATATTTTTATATTTCTTTTTTGTTTTGGGTGAGTTATTTACTAAACTTTCCTCCTGATTACAAAAAATTGGGATGTTTGGCAAGTCCATGATGGTGCACTACTCTTAAGAATCTGAGCTTGAGAAACAGGGTAATTACCTTTTGTTCTGCTCCAGATGCATGTTCCTGACCCCTGATGCTTCTCTCCCACGCAAAAATAGGGTCTTCCCATCCTTTTACCAAGCCACAAACACTCCATCATGGTACAAGTCACCCATATTGAATATGCCCATCTCGCACCCCAAATAGGCATGTACCTGCTGTATATTCCAGTATTCATGGTTTGCTTAATTAGTCTCGACCATGCCTCCTGCGTAGCTATCACAGGATCTAACTGATTGACATTCCCTTGTGAACCTACTGCCAGTTTATGTAACAAAGTTGCCTTTGTCTTCCCCGGTTTATTCATTTCTACATATGATACTCAAGGACCCCCTCCACCCCGTTTGCTGCTTAGTAGTCCTGAGCAGCTAGATAGTACTGTTCGAAGTCTGCGGCTCCCAGTGCCCCTCGCTCATATGGCAATGTGAGGCATTTCCAGCTGACCTTTTATCTGTCCCTTCCATATGAACGATGAAAATGCACTGCTAATTCTAGTAAAAAAAGGCTCTACCAGGCCACACTGGTGCCTTGTTAAAGAGATAAAAATAGTTTGGGTAAGGTAATCATTTTTATTAGTGCCATCCGTCCCATCAAAGAGATGGGGAGCTGGTTCAACCGCTCCAATTTAGCGCACATTGCTTGAAACATCAGATCATAATTGAGGGACCGAACAAGGGTTGCCGACCGAGCCATCTCAACCTCGAGGTACTTTATAAACTGTCCAAACATATTTCTTGGTACAGTTATGTTGTCCTGTAATGGGATGACCTCTGACTTGGTGTTATTTAGGCGTAGTCCTGAATATTTCCCCAACTCTTGAACTTCAGCCAGTATCCTTTGCAGGTATTTCTCAGGATCTCTGACATACATCATGATGTCATCTTCGTACAGCAGTATGAGCTCTAGCTGCCCAGCGATGGTTATGCCGGCACGAGAATGTCAAGATCTCATGAGGTCCCCCAGGGGCTCTATCACCGGCGCAAACAACAAAGGGGATAGCGGACATCCCTGCCTAGTGCCACTCGCCAGTGGCAGTATCGGTAAGAGGACCCCATTCACGCACACTCTGGCCTACAGACATGTGTATAAGATTTGCACCCATTTAACAAAGTTTAGTCCAAACCCATAATTGTGTAGAACCCTGAATAAGAAGGGTCAGTAAACCGTGTCAAATGCTTTTTGCATGTCTAGGGACACAGCAACCCCCTCGACATCCTTCGGGACCTGCGCCATTATGTTATATAGCCGCCGGATATTGGATGCTGTCGACCTACCCCGCACAAACCCCACCTGATCCTCATGTACCATGTAGGGCACGAGCAGGTTGAGTCTGGAAGCTAATATTTTCACAAAAGCTTTTGCATCAGTGTTTATTAAGGACAATGGTGGTATGATCCACAGTCCCCCGGGGGCTTCCTGGGTTTTAATAACAGGGTAATAACCGCCTGGCACAATGACTCCGGAAGGATCCCGACCTCTAATGCCTCTGTCCACACCAATAACAGACGTGGAGCGAGCACATATATAAACTCTTTATAAAACTCTGCACCCACACTGTGCGAACCAGGGGCTTTCCCACCCGGCAGGCCCTTAATTGCCTCCTTAATCTCGATCAATTTTATGGGTTCTTCCAGTGCTGATTGAGCTTCTGCTGAAAGGAGCATGCTGGGTATCTTGGCTAGATACTCATCTATCTCATCGTCTGTAGCCACGCTCTGAGGCGAGTACAGGTTCTTGTAAAACTCATAAAACACCTCACTCACTTCTTCCGATCTATTGACCTCCATGTCGTCCGTTCTGGTTATGCACGGGATATTGGTACTGCCCCTTTCACAACAGATCTGACGGCGTGGTGGTCAATAGATCAGAAGAAGTGAGCAAGGTGTTTTATGAGTTTTACAAGAACCTGTACTCACCCCAGAGCGTGGCTACAGACGATGAGATAGATGAGTATCTAGCCAAGATACCCAGCATGCTCCTTTCAACAGAAGCTCAGTCAGCACTGGAAGAACCCATATCATTGATTGATTGGTCTGCTCTAGCAGTCTCCCTGGTCTCCCTTGCTCTCCATAACGCTGATCTGCTGCTGGCCTTCGAAATATTGCAATTCTCAGTCTGCTGCCTCTCGATATTCATCCAGTTGCGTTCTAATATCTTTGCTAATATGCAGTGCAGTGTTCTCAACATACTTTGCCTGTAGCCGTGCTAGTGTACCCTGAGGCCTCTTTAACTCCTTCCTGATATCACGTAATACCCAGAATTCGGTTGACATTGCCATCCCCTTCATATATACTTTAAATGCCTGCCAGAGGGTAGCCTGTGCATTTACTGATCCTTGGTTGTTTTCAAAGTAACTGTCTATATTATTATATGTTGTGCCATGCTAGCTCGGAAGACCGGGTCTATTAGGGACGTGGCCTTAAACCACCATTGTGGCCGTTAGGGCGCGCCTCCAAGGATAATTAACGAGCGCAACACTGGGGAGTGGTCAGATAGAGTTCTGGGCAGTATGCAACACTCAGTCGCCCAATTCACTAGCCTGTGAGACATCACCCAATAATAGATACATAAGTGCATGCCATGCTCACGGTCGGACTGGCCCTTTCGGTCTTTCGGCCCGTGGCCGAACGACTTTGGGATCCCCTGGGGCCGGTTTTCCGGCAGCCACCTCTGGGCCATTTTTTTTTTAAAAAAAATGTCTTTTTTTTTTTATTGGCAGGCCGGGCCAGCGGCCCCCCGGGCCCGGCCTAGTGTGTGTGTGTGTGTGCGCTGCAGTGTGCGGAGCCGCGGCGTCGCGAGTATTCGCGGCCTGCGGCCAAATCAGAGGATGGCCGGATGGGGGGGGGCCGGGGCTGGAGGAGTGAGTCGCCTCGCCTGCCCTGGGCTGGGCGAGCCAGCCAGTCAGTGGAGGGCGGGAGCCAGGAGGGGGAGTGAGAGTCTGCTCTGCTCTGCACAATCATCATAGCAAGGTAACACTAGTCAGTTACCTTGCTTTGATGAGTGCATCTGCATCATGCATGCATCATAATTTATGATGCATGCAGATGCAGATGCAGATGCATGTGCATAATTCACAGGCCGGTGGGCCTAGGGCCTGGCCAGGCCGGCGGCATGCCGCCGCCTGCCCACGCCCAGTGCCACTGCAGGGGGCCGGTGCGCCTGCCATCAGCTCACGAGCCTCTGGCCTGCGGCTGCGGCGGGCGCGGCCACAGAGAGAACAACTTGTTTAGTTGTTTAATCTGTGGTGGGACTCGGGAGCCGGAGGGAGGCAGGCTGAAGCAATTGCAAACACAAAGCAACTGTAACACCTGCCTCCCTCCTCCCCTCCGAGTCCTCACGACCCTGGGGGGTGCAGCCTGCCTGCAGGCTGACTGAGGGCTCCGCTGAGCTGGGGCCGAGCCTGGCACTGTAAAACACAGTGACACATTTCACACTTGCTTTCAACTTTGCTGCAGGAAGTAATTAACACTTCTTTGCAAAGTTGAAAGCAACTGTCTTCAAATTGTGCGCCTGGGGGCTGGCTGGCCTGGGCCCCCGGCCGCCGGCGCCGTGGACGGATCGGACCCATTGACCCAATGAAAATTCGGCTGGGCAGGCAGTGCCTGCCCACCGAATTTGCCGCCAAATCGGCGAAATCGCCAATGCATACATTATGCTACTGGCTGGGCTGCTGCTATATGAGCCCCAGTGCCCCACAAGCACACACCGTCTGCAGTGGACCTCGGGACCGACAGTGACAGGACAGGAGGACCACAGCAGCACTGAGGCGGCCGGCCAGCAGACAGACAGTGGAGTGCCCAGTGCCAGTGCCGGCCACACAGACAGCAGGCAGCAGCCCAGCCAACAGCCAGCCAACTGAGGTAAGGACTGGACTGGAGTGGGACTACTGTGAGCATTGAGCAACGTAAACATTAGGGCAGAGTCTAACAAGTGCCTGTGTGTCTCAGCCACACCGTCCCTTTTCAGGGGCTTTCCCTGCCATGCCATGCCATGTGAGTGTGCCTGGGGTGGGGGTGGGGGGTGCAGGTCTGCTATCTGCTTGTATGAAGTGATATCCATTTCATACAAGAATGGATCACCATATGTATCATTAATATCAGTGCATATGGGCCAATTTACCAAATTACTGTGAATGCAAGCAGATGTCCAAGGCCAAATGATAATGTTGTGTTATTATATAGCACTTACTTGTAAGAGCTTCATATAGACCAAATATACCTACAAAGTCACCCAACCTGTGTTGGTACTCACTTAATTAACCTCAGCAGGATAAAAGGCTGAGTTGACCTGACCTCTCTCTCTGGTAGCTGAACCTGCAACCTGCAGAGCACACGCACATTGCAGCAGTGAGCGCTGAACCCAGTGAGTTATTTTACCGGCTATAGCTATCAGAAAACTAGCCACTTAAGAAACACAGAGCCACGCCGTTAATGACCCTGGCAACTGCTCAATTATTGGTGCAGAACCGCGATGCTTCAAGGGGATATCACTGCTCTACTTTGTTTCTTCAAAACGTTTCTCAGAGCCTAAATACTGAAGAGCTAAGTGCCTGACCACTAATCTCATTTTAATGAGGGGGGCATGGAGGACAGAGCGCCTTGCTGATGGCTTGCAGTTGTTTAGCATTGACTCTGCGAGCACCGGATAGGCAGGGGTGCAATTTAAGTGCAAGCACTCAACGACATTCATTTAGCCTAGCGGTTGAATTTAGTAGCTATGGACGCTGACTGGTGCCTCATTATGCACCGTTAAGGGCACAGCAGCGTGCAACCAGTTAATCTGTAAAGCAGTACGTTTTCTGCCACCCGTTAGTCTGCCATTCTGGTTGAGGCTTTGCGGGCAGAGTTTGCAAGTACATCCACCAGCTATAGACGGATCGAGATTGTAGCCTGTCTGAAACATTGGAATGTATAGGGTGTCACATGACCTGGGCCAAATAAACAGAAAGAAGCATGTGATATGCAGCCGCTGACGTGCCAACGGGCTGCAACCCGATTACAAATGCATGCCGATGTGCCTCGTTCCAGGCGGAGATGCTAGTCCAGTGGTTAAGTTAAGTTTGAATTTTGGGTCTTTTAGTCCTGGGTTTATAATGAAGAAATCAGGGACTCTCAGCCACATGGTGCTGACCACAGCCCAGGAGCCCCAATTTTAAATTAGGGGTAGCAAGGGAGACCACAGGGGTAGCAAGGGAGGCTTCAGGGGTCACCAGGCAGACCCCTGGCAACCCCTACATGAGTTGACATCCCTGCCAGATGTGGTTTGATTTACAAATACCCGTTTCATAAAATGTGTATGCAATGGTCACCATATGTGCAGTGAGATACATAATTGTGTCGGCTGACGCTTCACGTTCGGTTTAGCTATATTTTATTTTATTTTGCACAATGTTTAATTCCAGTGTCCTCCATAATAAAAATAGAGTTCGGTTGTGCCGTTGACCAGGGCAATGATGTGTATTATTACATAGCACTTAATGCCGGACACCTCCCTGCTAAGGTGAGAGGCACTGCTGCTGCCCACTTGCTGCCTCTGATCCTCTGATCCTGGGTTTACCGTGCAGGTCTGCTGTGCCAGTGATGCGCACACACACTCGGCACTCGCACATCCCGCAGACCCATCCCTCTTCATTACCCTCGTGCCACGGAGATTAATGCATAATAGCGGCCTCCGGTTTGGACACAGAGAATCAAAGCAATTGGAGAACCAATTCATGACTTCCAACATGTTGGTCAATGGTCAGTTGCCAATCCCTGGCAAAATGGCACTCTAGTAGGCCACTAGCACTCCCTAAAAGATGTGCATCTACGCTGTTTAATAATTATTAGATACTGATGTGCATTATGACAGACAGTGAAGCCCTCTGCAGAAAGGCAACTAACCTCTCTGTGGCACCAAAAGCAAACGTTATCATGCGATCACATGGATCCCATTAACTCAGTAGAACAAGACATAACACAGGTTTCTGATTGGCTTATGAATCCCAAATGCAGGAATGATGTGATGCACCCCCGCTTGAGCAGCTCGTACTGCCCCAGTGTGGTGTGGTCGTGCGGCTGCATCTGCTTGCTGGGTGCCAGCTCCAAGCAACTTGTTTTTCAAACACATTGCAACGCATAACGCCCAGATCTATAGCTTAATATTTAGCCTGGGATTCGCAAACCTTTCTTTAGTCACCATTCCATTATATGTGTAGGCGTAAGCAGCGCATTCCTTTCAATGGTGCATGACGTTACCTGAAGTGCCGGATGGGGCTCCCCCAGACCCTTGGGCTCGCCCCATACTCTGAGCCCCCTTTCTCAAACCCTTTCCTTCCCTCGGTTCACGCGTGTATACCTTCTGTAGACAGTAGACCCCTGCAGCCTGACACGGGGTGGTACCTCTGCCCCAGGGGCTCTCCCCGACACCGGAGCCCCCCTTTCCTCCTTGTTCCCTTCCCCCTCTCTCTCTATTACCCTCTCACCGAACAAACGAGTCGAATCTTCCCGAGTCGGGTAATTCCCCAGTCCTGGTCCCAATTCCAGCTCAAGTCTTTCCATCTTTCCTTCTTCTTTGACCAAAGGCTTTCTGTCCATTTGTTTTAAAATGTTCAATATTCTTCCTTTTCTCTCATCAAATGTTACTCAGTTTCCTCTGCACACCTGCCTTTTATAGTTTCCATCGTCTTTTAATTTCTCTCTCTTCAGACTCACCTTTTTTTGTCCTTAAGCTATCTTGCAAACTTCTGTTTCCGTTTATTTTTCGAATTTTACCTTCTCTTTTGTGTTAATATTTATCAATTTCAAACTATTTTCCTACCCTGCTAAGTCACCAAGTGTTTGTTTCTGATTTCATTTTCCTTTCATTGTGTATATCCCTACTCCATAGTCCAAACTTATTTTTCTTTAGACCCCACCCTTACTGTACACTTCCTCTGCCTGCATACACCCACTCTCTTTTTGCCTCCTGTCTGAGTACCAAAAGCATACCTGTGTTCTTCCCCAGCCCCCACCAGGGCCCATCAATCGCTCTTTTTGCACTTGTTTGCCCATCTAGAACTTACCCTCCTCCCTAGGCTGCATCTCAGGTTCTGCCCTTATTGGCCTGCCGTGCCCCAGCCCAACTCACCAGGCTCCATCTCTCCTCCTGCCCTTGTTGGTCTCTCTCGTGCCCCAGGGCAGGCTCTATCTCTGTGCACCTCAAATGTTGTGTATGTTTGTGTGTGTCCAGCATGGACTCTGCTATGTTTACACTCTGTTTCCATCATGTGACAAGCTGTTTCTGTAATTCTGCGCCACATTGTAAGTTTGGCGGTATCAACTATGGTAATACCGCTCAACTGAATTCCTCTTACTGCATGCGGCTACGATAATACTACAACTGATTTAGGGTTGGTGCAGTACAAGTTATTGCCCGCTTTTGAGGCCAATTGAACTGCATTGGGGACATGTGGTAATACTGCATGGGGCAAGACCTCCATTGAAGATGAGGCAACAAGCAGGCAGCATATGCATGGGCTGCAAACGCCATTATTGTGTGTTTCGGCAAGATAGGCGCTACTCTGGAATGCCACCTGTTACCACCATACTTATAGTGAGGCCGACAGTGGCAGACTGGCCCATAAGGAACTTGGGAACACTCCAGAGGGGCCTATGCCTCTGGGGACCTGTCTGGGGCTGATCCAGTTACAAGCTTTATTTTTCCACCATCCGACAAGTATGTCATAATTTTTTCACTGGTCTATTGCAAGACTGAGCTCAGCTGTTCTTGGTGAGGGCAGCAGTCAGAATTAGGTGGCACAGCCATGGGCCAATGTATTGCCCTACTGCCATGCTTTCATGCTTAGTCTCCCTACCTTTCCGCATCAGTTTCCAGTGTTACATGCCTTTCGAAACGGAGCCGATAGTATGGACATTGTGAGCTAAGGGGGGTGGGGTGGGGCTGGGCATGTTGAAGGCTATAGCTGTACCAGTTCCGGTGATGAGTGCGAGGAGTTTGGGTTGTAAAAGCTACTGGACGTGAGCAGTAGCTCGCTGTCCCTGTTAATGGAAATGGTGTCACCTTGCGCTATCTATTGCCTGACATATGTGGGAATTTGCTCCTCTACCTGTTACTAAATGGGTGCAGCAACGTTCACAGAGAATGATCAGGAGCCGATTGTGTTTGAACTAGCTTTACCATAGCTGGGAGCAGGCTGTACCAGTTATGCTGTACGGCTCCTTGGGCATCAGAGCTGGTTGTATTTGTTGGGCAATGTGGGCATGAGCGAAATGTAACCGTATCCGTTTTGGAAGCTGGCTGTACCTGTTCATTGGCATGAATAGTTAGGTAAAGAGTATTGCATGCTGCTACATTGCTCTCAAAGCATTTAGGCTTCCTTGATAGAGATGGATTGTGGCCCTGCCCATGGTAAAACATGACTTTTTTTCTGTGGGTAGGGGTTGCAACTGGGGGAAAAGATGAGGGAAAAAGTGTCAGTACTGAAAGGTCAGTTGAGCTGGGAGCAGCCTCGGACTGGCCTGTAGGAGTATAGGCCCAGGGCCAACCAAAAACACAAAATGCTGGTGTGGGACCGTTTTATTGGCCAAAGTGGGACCCTTGTTGGCCAATGTGGGCCAGTTTGATGAGTTAATTCACACTGCGACTAGTAGTTTTGACCAGTGTTGCTTGCTGAATAAATATTCTTTAAAATATACAATTTGCATGTCACTTTATCAAAAAGCTCCGCCTGGGTACTATTCAAACAGTATCACAAAAGGAATGAAAAGCCATTTGCAACTGCGGGCCACTTTATCTTTGGTGCCTGAGATAATTGCATGGCCCAGTCTGACCCCGGATGATAGCTAGCCTTTGTTGCTGACTGTGTGCAGTTCGGAAGCACCCCACAGTGTCTTTGTCGAGGGCATAGGGGCATTGGTATCCCGAAAGGGGCCACTTTTTTTGAGGCGAGGGGTGGGCCACTTTTTTGAGGCGAGGGGTGGGCCACTTTTTTTTTGTTGTCCGGGCCTATTTCTTGTCCCAGTCCGACCCTGGCCATGCCCTGAGGAATAAAACGTAAAAGTGCGTTGCGCACCATGTAGTGTGCACCAAACGTCTTTCAATCCTAAATCTTCTATATGTGTGTGTATAGTTTGTGCTGCATTTGTTAGGGTGCTGGGTGTGGTGGATGTGCGGTCAAGTTGTACATCTAATATTGTATTGAAATCACCACCACAAATTATCAATCCAGTGGGGTACTTGGCACAATTTTAGTATAAGGCTTCATAGAACTCTGTGACATCCACATTTGGGCCATACACATTCATCAAAAGTATTTCCGTGTTGCCCCATTCTCCCATGAATGATCACAAATCGGCCACATTCATCACTTTCGGTTGCATAGTGCGTGAATGGCAGGCACCGATGCACCAGAATCATGACCCCTCGTGCTCTATTGGAATATAAAGAGTAATAACGCTGATCCCCCAACCGGGGACCACCTTACGTGCCTGATGTTCCAGCAAGTGTGTTTCTTGCAGAAACAGAAGCTTGGCCCCCTGCCTATTTATGTATGCCATCACTTTACGCATCTTCTTAGGGATGCCCAAACCCCACACATTCTAGCTCAGTAGCGTAACATCAGCGCAGTCGTAGCCTTCCATCTCTTACCATGCACATTCAGATCTTCCACGCCACTCTGCGCCATTTTTTGACCAAACCATATTATGCAATGTTTAATCTGTGCATTTTTTGAATTTTTTCCCCAATCTCCCCCCAGCCCGTCCTCCCCCTCCCTCATAGTACCCCAAACTTTGACTATGTTCTGCCCTGTACACCCACCCTCCCCTACCCCACCCTGTCCAACCAATACTTGCACTCGCATGGGGGGGGCAACTGTTTCCATAGTGAGCGAGATCCCTGTTTCTTCATTGTCTCGTTTTGGCTAGATTAAAACTGATTCAACATATATTACCATCACCTTAACATAGTTGAGGTGTGGAACACATGTTTTGTCAAAAATCAATTTGCCTCTGATTCTTGCCCCTCCAGCAAGGGTATGTTCGCCTCGACAAATGATGTCGCCTCTTCGGGAATGGTAAAGAAGTAGGTTTTTTTATTGTGTTGGAGGCACAGACTGGCAGGGCACAGCATAGCATAAGGGATTTTGCATTCCCTCAATAGCTTTTTGACCCCAATGAATGAGCGTTTCTCCTGCTGCACCGCCAGTGTATAGTCTGGGAATATACGGATTACGCTGGAGTCCAATCTCAACTTGTGCTTGTCTCAGGCAGCTCTCAATGCTAAATCCCTGTCCCAGTAGTTCATGAGGTGTGCAATTATTGGTCGGGGGAATCCGCCTGGTTTAGGTTTTGCCATCAGCGCCCTGTGTGCACGTTCCACCACAAACATTTGAGACCAACCAACGTCCCCCAGCAGATCCCTTAGTAGTTCTTCCGTTGCCGTCTCCATAGTGCCTTTCAGAGCATCCTCTGGGATGCCTATAATTCGAACATTGTTGCGTCTTGATCTCGCCTCCAGGTCATTACACTTCATTTTTACACTGCCCAGATCTTTAGCCATAGCTTTCACCTTCCGGTGCAACAAAACGATAGTGTCCTCTACTGTGCTGATTTGCGTCTCTATTTCCGTTATATGTTGGGTTGCCTTCTAGAGCTGTGCCTGGATTGTGGTGACATTGATGGTGATGCCATCTAGCTTGGGGTTTATGGAGGCAAAACCCTGCTGCATGATGACCATGGCTCCCTGCAGATCAGCAGGCACCGCCGGGATTGCTGGCTCTGCCTGATCCACATTACTTGTCCCCACGCACACCTCCTCCACTTGCCTCAAAGTGGGTCTGGTAAACTTGTCCATCGTGCCACTTTTTTTTGGGGACAGCACCTTTAGGCATGGCGCTGCACAGATTGGTCGGCCCTACGGGCACTCCATTCTGCGCGGCAGGCGTCTTTAGGATGAGCAAACACGTAGCCTGCTGACCAGAAGACTGGCAACCTTGTTTTGTGCCCCTGTGTGAGGGCTCACCCACCCCCTACGGCCATTCACTAGCCGTGTCTGAGGCTTCCCGTAGTAGGGCACACTGTACTCATCCCTTATCAATATTCTATGCCAAGCATGCTTACAGAGAGGCCATTAGTGCAATCACCGGGCAGGTCCGCTCGCCCTCCTGCCTGAGTGAGTCCAGCAGTGATACCGAGGGGGATGAAGGAAGCAGGTAAGCAGCAATCCACGAGCAATGATTTCCTGCACTGGTACCCTGCAGCCTCGCCAATGGATGAGGCCCCCCTGAGTGGGCTGGAAGCGTTGTCCGCATCCGCAGGAGAGGCACATGCTCCAAGCGTGGGGCAGCAGTGCAGCAGATGCCACAGCCACTTCTGTAATGCTCAGAGACCCTCTTCTTGACTGTATGCAGGTTATTGCTGTGGTGTCAAAGCAGGGGGCGTCCCAGTATGGGCATCTAACTTGGACTGGGAGAGGCCTATGATCGGCAGTGCGGTGCAGATAGCAATAATGCATCCGGCAGTTCAATCTCACTAGGCCAACACAGTGCAAGCCAGCACCCACCTGTTTGCTGGATGTCAGATCGAGTGCAGTCCTGCTGCTTAAGCTGCATATGCTGTGGTCTGATCGTGTCTCAGCTGGCAATCTGAGCTGGCAATCTCTACAGAACGTTATTGTGAACTGCAACTCAGTTCTTACTTGTTCCAATGCCTCCCTGGGCCCACCCGTCCAGATCGGGCCATTTTCCGCCTGGCACTGCCCCCTCACATTCCAGTGCCCCCATGATCTGGGGAGCACTGTCATGGCCCACCGTCGTGCACCCACTGCCTGAGGGCCAACCAACTACCTCCTCACAACGCTGAATGTCCACTACGCGGCGGGCTTAGCCACAGCCCGCTGTGACATGCGTGTGTGCAATTGCCCAGCCAGGGACCTCCTCTCACCCTCAGGCCGCCCGTTGTGTGATGTTCGCTGTCACCCCTGGCCGCGGTGTAATCAGAGCCCAGGGGGGAGATAGCGTCTCCCTCTGCTTTGCATGTATCCTCAATGCAGCGGGCTCCAGCAGAGCCTGCCGCGGCTTCCCACAGCTCCAGGGGAGCAACAGACAGCCTTCTGCTCCTACAAAGTGTATATGCCGCAGCGGGCGCCGCCACAGCCTGCCGCAAGATGTCTGCCGTCCCTTGAGCAGTCAGCGCTCCGGCTGCCTCACAGCCCTCTCCTGCCAGTCCGCCAGTGTCCACGGAAGCAGGGTTACCTGCTCACCGTTGTTGTCTCCAACCACACAGGGGCGGCCGCCCAGTATCTGGGAGTGCGTCACTGTAGTCCATTCCGACCAGGCCACAGAACTTTTCACTCCGGTTCTCAGCACTCGTCCAGGCAATCCGCTCGCCATCAGGGCTAGTTATGCCCACAGCCCTCACTCAGCTGTTTCATGAGTTTCACGCCACATTAAACGATGGAATTCCACTCAGGACCTCGGTGCTCACATGGAGCTCACATGGTTGCAGCCATCTTGCTGGCCAGCACCCCTCTACCCCCCGCCAGGCACAACCCATCTCAACCAACTTGTCCCAAAGGCGGCCACGATGGACCCGATCAAAAGCCTGGGAGATGTCTAAAAATGCAAAGTATAAAACCTTTTTTTTCTGTATTGCCTGAGTCTGTAGCAAATTAATGACAAAACAATTGTGTGTTGTGCGCAAGCCCGGTTGGAAACAGGTTGAAACTTGTCAAGATTACTATTCCCATCCGCCCAAACACATAGCTGGTTCAGCATAACAGACCCAAACATCTTGTTGGAGGCATCCAGCAGTGAGACAGGTCGATAATTAGATGGAATTTACCTTTCTCCCTTCTTATAGATTACTTCAATGTTGGCCTTCCTCCAAGGGAAGGCTATTTGACTTCAGAATCTCCCAAAATAAAAAATGTAGACTTGCAGCTCAGGGGCTCAGGTTTGACATTAACGTAACATTCACCAAACCATCTGGGCCAGGAGTATTGGAGGCTTTACTTTTTAAAATTAGCTCCTTAATCGCCAGTAGATCTACCTTCACCTGTTCCAGCCAACAAGTATTATAGACATGGACCCTTTTTACCCCTTCATTTTCACAACAGGGAGGAGAAATGGGCCTCACAAAGATCTGAATTTATTTCTTGGCATTGGAGAGAACTTTGATCTGAAGATTCCTTAATCAACCTCCTGAAAGAAGAAGTATTCTTTCGAACAGTAGAGCAGAGCATAAAAATCGATAGCCCTTAACCCAGTTTTTATAGTGTAATTTCAATGTTTTTGCTTTTACCTGATAATCCAGTGGGGACTTTCTACGGTGTCTCAATGCTTTAAAAAAAAAAAATCTGGCTTCTTTTCTAAAAGAAAAGTATCGTACTTGTGTTTGTGAAATGATTTCCTATTCGCAGCCTGATGTATCCCTACTTTGGGGGTGTACAGACTCCCCAGTGCCCTTTGGATGGCCTCATCATAAGTTTTTGCATGAAGTAACAGGCCACCCTATTTGGACCCCATATAAAAATACACTAATTGAAGTGGAGTGACAATGCTGGTTTCCAAATCAGGGATTGATTTCTTACATTGACATCCACGACCAACACGCGATCTAGAGTCACTTTTCTTTAAGACCATCCCGTAGGGTAAGCACTAACATATGGTGATCACTTGATTTCATAGAAGTCACATGTAAATGAATACATTTCCAGTAGATACCTTTTTATACAAAGATATAGTCGAAGGTGGACTTCAATGGCCCATTGTTCTAAGTTTATTGTAGTGCCCTGTTGTCTAGTGGTAGTATTTGTTGTAGTGGCAATAATAGCAGTAGTAATGGAGGTGTGAGTACTAGTTCTTGCTACTGGTAGAATCATTACTGGTAGCACTACTAGTACTGGCTATACAAGTTCTACTTTTAGGCATAGTAGTAGTAGCAGTAGTAGTAGTAGTAGTAGTAAGAGTACTAGTGGTGAAAGTCCCACTACTTCTTTTGTTAGTAGTCATACATGTACCAAAAGTACTGTCTTTGTAATTTGTACTACCAGGAGTGCTACTCTTAGTACTACAACTACTAACAATACTACAATTATTACTGGTACTAGAGCTCTAGTAGATGTACTTGTATGTGTGTCAGAAGTAGTAATGCTAGTGATAGCAGTAGTATGTATATATGTATCCATGTATGTAGGTTTCTTGTATGATGCTACTACCATTACTCCTACTGGCAGTACAAGAACAACTACTATTACTACTACTACTACTACATTGTGCATCCTCTGCTCAAGAAACCCACAGCTGATCCCTCTTGTCCGCCTAACTACCGCCCAATTTCCATTGATCCCTTTTTGGGGAAGCTCCTGGCAATCTGCCAGCTAAACCTTCTTTCTGACTCTGTTGGCTCTCTCCATGACCACCAATCTGGCTTCAGAGCTGCCAGAAGCACAGAAACTGCTCTCCTGATTATCTGTGAAGATCTGCTCTCCAACCTTGACTCTAACATTCCCTCTGTCCTTATCCTACTTGATATCTCCTCTGTCAACCACACCACCCTTCTCAACCTTCTCCGTGACAACCTGGGTATCACTGATCAGGCTCTGGCCTGGCTGACCTCTTTCTTTTCTGATCGACCCTCCCAGGTACAATTTGGGTCCATCCTTTCATTGATCTCCCTCTCTACCTGTGGTGTTCCCCAGGGGTCTAACCTCTCGCCATGGCTTTTCAACCAATACCTTCCAGCTCTTGCCTACTGCAATTCCATTTTCTGCTCAAACTTCCAGTGCTATGCTGATGACACTCAACTCATTTAAGGCTGCCCTCGGCCTCCTCCTCTCAGTCAATCATTTCTGATTGCCTAATTGCCATTCAGAATTGGTGTACTGCCAACGATCTTTGTCTAAATGCCAATAAGACTGAGATCCTCCTCATTGGTACACCTTCACCATCCTTTCCCCTTACTCTCTGGCCGGCCTCCCATAGCCCTCCTCCTACGCCCACCTGCGAGCCCAAGAACCTCAGAGTCATTTTTGACTCCACACTTTCCTTCTCCGCACACATCTCTGACGTCTCTAAAAAGTCAAACTTCTTACTCCACCTCCTCAGAGGTACTCTGCCTTTCCTCTCCTTCCCCTGGAAGCTCACTGTCTCTCAAGCTCTGGTTCTCTCCAGGTTGGACTATTGTAACAGCCTCTTTCTAAATCTACCTGCCTCCACACTCCGCCCTCTACAACTAATCCAGAACAGGACTGCAAGACTTGTCCTTGGCCTCAAGCCCTGGGATCGTATCTCTCCAGCTCTGAAATCACTTCATTGGCTCCCAGTGGATGCAAGGATTACATTTAAAACCCTCTACATTGTCCACAAGGCTTTCTGGGGCCTGGGTCCAAAATACCTTCAACTATCCCTCTGCAAATACCTCCCCTCTCAAGCCCTTCGCTCTTCTACTTCTAACTCCCTCAGGGTCAGTCGTTTTTCAAAGAAACGAGCTGGAGGCAGATCTCTGTCTTCGGCTGGGGCCTCCCTTTGTAACAGCATACCAGTCACCCCGAAACTTGAGGAGAACCATCTCCGGTTCTGGAAGCACCTCAAGACCTTCCTCTTCGCTTCCGCCTTTGCCCCTCTTCTCCCCTGCTGACCTGGTTTTCTCTCTTGGCACTGTGCACCTGGACACCCTCTGTCCTTCGGGCCCAGTTACCTGCTCAACCTGCCTCCCTCCTGCACTGCCTCTGGGCCTCCCATTGCACTGGGTTCTGTATCTGTACCCATACAGTCACCCACTCTTCCTCTGCACTTATCAGATGTACCCTCTCTGACTAATCTTGCACTTGCCACTTGCTGGCTACACTACCACATTTTCATTGCCTGTATTTATTCATTTATTTAACTTTCCACTTCGCCCACTTCCAGGCACTTTCCCCCTTTTCCCTCTCCATGCACTTGCGTGTTCTTATGTCACTTGGCCTAGTAAGATCTTTGTTTTTATTTTGTGTTCTCCCTTGTTTCCCTCCCTTTGCTTGGTCGCGCTCTGAAACACTTGTACGAGTGCGATATAAATAAAATATCATATCATATCATGTCAGATACTACTGCTGGAAGTGCTGCTATTAACTCTACTGCAACAACTTTACATTACCACTGTTGCTACTGGTTAAGCACGATTACTACATATGCAACTTTGTGCTGTGTGAGAGGGAACACACGCAACCTGGCTGCTATTATGTATCTTCTGCAGTCTGCACTCCTCCTTTCATCTTACTTTTTAAGGCATTGGAGGAAGTACACAAAATTGAAGAAAGCTGAATAAAAAATAAATGGTCACAAAAAAATCTAAAATAAGACAGACGCAGAAACCAATAGTAAGGAAATGCCTACTTAATGTGCTGGAACATGTGCCGTTAGCTATGCATGTGAACGCTGCTTTGCTGTGACCGTGTTGTCATGCGGACCATTGAACTTGCAACATTCACCATCAACAAAAGCTCCCGGGCGGCGTGTAGCACCCGCAGAGTGCCTAAAGAGTATTGTTAACACTGCTTGGAAACGCTGCTGTGCTGGGACCGCATTCTCGTGCGTACCATTGAACGTGCAACACTCAGCATCATCAAAAACTCCCGGGCAGAGCAGTGCGCCCGCTGAGTGTCTGGAGAGTGCTGTTAGCACTGGCTGGGAACACTGCTTTGCTGTGACCACGATGTCATGCGCACCATTGAAGTTGCAATACACACCATCAACAAAAGGTCCTGGGTTGTGTGAAGCGGCCGTGGAGTGCTTGAAGAGTGCGGGAGGCAGACAAGCATGCAAACTGAGATTGCCTAGATGCGGCCGCTGCCTTCTGGTGAGTTTTGTTAAGAAGCGTTGTGCATACTGTATGCACTAAGAAGCCTATCAAAACTGAATGACACTCCTATAGTTGAGCAGATACTTGAAATGGCTCGCGCCCTTCCTCTGCCATTATCTCCGGGGATGGGTGGATGCGGGCAGAGTACCGCTGCTTTATTTTCAGGTCAACTGGCTAAAAGTAAAAAATAGGTTCAAATCACAAACATTTTCAATTTTGTGGCTAAGGATGAGGGCATGAGTCCAACACTTTGAGAAGAAGTACAGTAAGAGGAAGGTTTTCAGCTGCACATATCTGATGCAGAGATGTTGAAAACACCAGAGGAGCATGGAAGGCTAGGAAGTGCCTCACACAATTCCTATACTATTACCCCTCTGATTTTAAGGAAGTAGACAATGATGAGAGTGAAATATCACTCTTGTCGTATGCATCTACTCCCTGACCAGGCCAGTCCAGGACCCATCATTCTCCTTTTCAGCAGTGAACCCTGAGATGAATGGTAATGCTCCAAAAACTTGGGTAGCACTGAATTATATGCTCGCGTCTTTTGTTTCTCTTTATGAGACTATAGAAACTGAGATGCAAATGCGTACTAAACTGCTCAATTCGATTCAGAGCAAATTGAATTGATAGGTATACAATATGCTTCCAGCCTGCCCTTAAAGGTACTGGTGGTCGACCAGCTGGTGGCTTACAGCCTATCATCAAATCTTCTCCTCAAATATCTGATAGTAAGGAGTTAAACATTCATCAGGAGGCTCTTGCCATGGAAATGACTATCTGTATACATAAAGGGAAAACAAAGATCCTGTTTGTTAACATCTATTGGCACATAGGTCTCTGTATTTTAAGTAAATTCTTGGACACCCTTTCAAATTGAATAGGATAGAAAGGAAATGTGTCAGTCCTGGTAGCTGGAGATTGGAACTCGGCCTGCCCCAAGTGGATGACAATATCAACATTGCATTACCTGCCCTCAGCATTTACTCATTCTAAAAAAAAATATCATGGTTTCCAATTGACCTCATGCCTTTCTGGGTTGTGCCTTCAAATTTTGGTGTAACCCAAGAGACATTCCAAGACAACCCACGTGGCAAAAAGGTGCAGTTTTTCTGTATTAGACTATGTTCTGTCAATCACTATTTACACAATTGATGTAGACAAATTAAGGTAAAACAAATGGCTTGGGGCGATCATAATATGCTGATGGGAGTATATGATTTGCAATTGACGAGGAGACAAGTGGAAGGTCATGTTAACCTAAGACTTAATCCTGGAAACAATAAAATTTCATGGAAAGCAGGGGCGGTTAGCTGCTTCGATAGGAGAATGGTGTACGTTCTGAGGGAAACCAACTATGCCTGGAAGTTAAATACTTTTATCATCCATAACTATGAACGTTTTATTAGTAATAACTTGATGGACATATTTTCAAAGAACAAGCTGACTAATCTATATTTGGGGAAGCCTCATAAGTATACTCATGTTTTTTACCCCATGGTAGCTAAAAGAAAAAGAGAAATGAGGCTACTAATAAGGTAAGTGAGGGGAAAAAGCTGGAGTTAGCCGCTGAAGTAATCCAAATAAAGAAGGTCAAAGTTTTAGAAATTGGCACAAACATCAATGGGCTCGCCTCCTTCAACAAGATGCAGACATGATGGTTGAAATCTTAAAGAAGAAAGACACAGATAATTTTCGGCGAGTAATTAATTCCTTACATTGTGGCCACCCTGAAAAACAAAATAATGCTGTAGCAGAAGTTAACTAAGTCTGTGATTTTGAGAATCTTTATTCCTTGGAACAATACATTTCTACATCTATTGATAAGCCCTGGATCAAAGCGTTGATACAGGGATAATTACTTTTGAGAGCCCTGGGTACAAATAGTGTTTGTAATAAGCTGTTTAAGGGTGATCCTGCTGTATGGGCAACCATTTTGACTATCTTATTTAAGGAGGTTGTGGGTAAGGGGCACTACCCTGTCTCCTAGCACACCTCATGAATAGTCCCAGTGTTTCAAAAGTGCTAAAGAATTAACCCAAAAATGTATCCACTAATTACCATCCTCGATGCAGATAGTAAGGGTTTTGCCTCTATCTTGCTACAACATCTGGAAACATCTGGAAAGTTGGACACTGGATGTGGGCAAGTATAAAAAGCCCCAGACAGGATTTAGGAAATCACACAGTACTAATGTGAAGGGCTTTGTCCTGTGGTGCTTGCCAGAGATTACCGGGACTGGAACGCGTGACAGTATTTTTGTGGCTTCTATTGATTTACCATTGGCCTTCAATTTGGTGAACTGCAATTACTTTTGGGGAAAGATACATATGTGCGGAATCCCTGCAGGCCTCCTTAGTTTGATTATTAGACTGCGTGAATATTTTAATGTACAAGTGCGTTTGGATCAGGAAGGTTCTCTTTCAAGGAACATTTCAACTATGACAGCCTTGAAGCAGGGGTGCATTTTGGCCCCCTGCCTCCTTAATGTGTACATGACTGATGTGGATGAGCTTGTTGAGCAGGTTTCATTCATACCTCCAAAACTGGGGTCACTTACTTTCATCTGGCTTGCATATGCAGACGATTTTTAGTTTTTTGATCATACCCCTGTGGGACTACAATAACTGATCACTGCATTTTCGGCGTCGGCCGAGGTGAATTCCTTAAAAATCAATGCAGGGGAAGCCAAGGTTTTGCAATTTACTATACATTTTAAAAAAGTCTTCTTTTAAATGGAAGCTGAACCAGGATTACCTGGAGACAGTTGACAATTTAGTATTCCTTGGTTTTCGTGTAACTTGTAAACCATGGAAGCAGCATGTTGTTGATTATTTGACTTACAAGGCTATGGGCCTCATTCCGAGTATGGCGGTAAGGTATAGCGGCCACCGGTAACGAGACCGGTGGCGGTATTCCCTTACCATCATTTATACTAAGAGGAAGCCTGGTATACTTATAGCTGCAAACAAATAGCTAAGTATACTTTGTCTATGTCCAGGAAAACAATAGCCTATATATATAGAGAGAGACAAAGCTAGAGTGTAGATGCTGGGGGTGCAGAGAACAATTTATCACATAGGGGACCAATCACAATTAAAATATTATTTTAATGATGAGTCAAAGAGGTTAAAACAACCAATTAAATGAAGTGGTCCATAGTACAACACATACAATATTCCAAACATCAAAGCAAAAACTAAAACAGGAATTACGTAACAGACTAGTTCGGCTAGTTATAAAACCGAAGTGTTGAGAGAGCACAAGTGGGTACCTATTAAACAGATTATATAGTACCCTACTTTCGTAAGCATCAATGTGTCGTAAGTTTAAATCTCTGGTTAAAATACAGAGAGGTATCTCGACATGTTTCTGTTCCTAAAACAAGTGTGGAACATTCATCAGGAGGAAATTATTAACGTAACCCAGTTACAGTTGACATATAGCACATAACAGTGAGCACTCCCTAGCACCTGCGGGAATCAAACAGAAAAAACAAATAGTTAGCTCTTGAGTAGCAAGATAATATGAAAGGTTCATACAGTATGAACGTAGCGTACATCTGGGGGAAACAAATACCTCAAATGACGCCTGTGGGTGCTCGCTACTTGGAATAGTAGGAGGAGGAAGACCCTGTGGTCAATCCTGCAAGAGATAAAAAATTACCTTATAAGCATAATAAGTTGCTTCCAGGAAAACAAAAATTGTGTTACACACACAACCGAATGGGAGACCAAATTGCAGAAGTCAAGTAATGAGTAGTGAGTAGTGGATGTCACCAGGATACTTCAGAGGTACGAAAGTTAGCGGAGGTGGATCTCCGAACAGAAAAAGGGGGGTAGGATCGTTTCATCATAGGTAAGGTAATGTAGGATAGAAAAACGCTATACTAGAAGTGTAGATAAATAAATAAAGGCTCCACAATGTTACAACTACTACGGGGGCCATGCATCGCTCCGAAAGGTAGAGGGTAAGGAGAAAGACAGTAATGTCCCGAACCCGAAGATGACACCCACGGAAGTGTTACTATGGGGTATAGAAAAAAACCCATACTTGTATACCTTGGGAAAACTCGTAAACGCTACAGTTCAGCGGGAATCCTTCGATCGACCCTAAAAGAGAAAGGACACATCCCAGCGGACCTAGAGTAAATATACGCTCGTTGCCCATCTCTTACAAACTTATTCACGGGTGCTTAGGAAATAAGCACAAAAAGTTCAAAAATCCAAAACGCTTACCCTCCACCTAATCATCGCCAGAGGATAAGTGCTCTGTACTCAGAGGGAATGACTCCCCGAATGGCTCAGGAGGCTAGTCACCAAAGCTAGCAGGTAGTCATAGTTACCTGGTAGTCCTACCTCTATGTTTATTGAAAAAAGCCCAGAGCCTGGAAAAACAAAGATCACGGTGGCGGCCATCTTAAGAAGAAAAGTATGTGCCTACAAGTCACTGGACCTTACGTAAACGGAGGTGGGGAGAGAGTAGCAGAGGATCAACACGGGAATGTGCACGACCTATACAGGTTAGGGAGGCAAATGTACAAACATCACTGTGATTGAACAAGAAAAAAGCATAAATGGTGCTAAATATTCTGCCAATCAATCGATTCATTGAGACCAATCACATCACTGTGCAGCATATATATCATTTTTTGCTCCATCTTCAGCAGTTTCTTTTCTCGTGCTGAAAAATTAGTTCCTTTGAGGGCTATTAGAACAGTCCATTTAAAGTCCTCATGACTATGCTTGAGCAAGTTGAAGTGTTTCACCATGGGAGCATTTTCAGTCTTATTCTTCAAACAGCTTCGATGTTCCATGATTCTGGTTTTAACTTTGCGAGTGGTCTTGCCCACATAGTGTAGTCCACATATGCAAGTGATCATGTACACCACAAACTCAGTATTACAATTTGTCAAATTCTTTTGCGTTCAGAGTTTTGAAAGGCCAACATCAATTGTTTTCGTTTTGGAAGTCAATTTACAGACACCGCATGAGCCGCAGGGGTAATGCCCGGTGGCATCGGGGAGGCCCCATAAAGTAGTAAGTCTGGGTTCCGAAATGTAACCACATTTAAGTTTGCTATTACTGACTCTGTTGCCAATAGTGGTGCTTCTTTTATATGCAAAGATAGGTCGTGGCATACCTAGAGAAGTAGTTTCAAAGATTTTCCAATTTTTCTTGATGATGTTGGTGATTTTAAAACTCTGGTCTGTAAAGGTGTTAACACAGACAATACGATCATCTTTGGGTTTGGCCGGTTTTGGTTCAAGCAATGCTTCGCGATTGTTATTAAAAGCCCTTTTTGCAGATTTTTTCACCAATTTTTTGGGGTAGCCTCTTTGTCTGAGTTTTTTACTGAGACATGCAGCCTCGGTCTCATATTTTTCTTTGTCCGAGCTATTCCTTTTTAGGCGTAAAAATTGGCCAAATGGGAGGTTATCACGTAAATGTTTTATGTGATGGCTCGAATAGTCTAATAGGGAATTCTTATGAGTCGGTTTGTGGTATGGTTTGATTTTGAGAACCCCATTAGATGAATAGATGGTGAGATCTAGAAAATTGGTAGAAACATTGCTCGAAGTCATGGTGAACTGGAGATGTGGATTCAAACTATTGAGCCAGGTGAAAAAATGGTTGGCCTCATCAGCAGTACCTTTCCAAAGTACCAGAATGTCGTCAATATAACGACTCCATTTAACAATGTTGGTATTGAAAGGGTTTGAATTATTGTAAATATGGGAATTCTCAAAGGTCTCAACATAAAGATTGGCTACACTAGGAGCCATAGTCGCCCCCATTGCTGTTCCCTCGATTTGTTGGTAGAATTTACCATTAAACTCAAAATAGTTGTGTTTGAGTGCAAGTTCAACACACCAAAGGATAAACGATGTTGGCACGGGGTCCTTATCTGTGCGAGATAGAAGTGTTTCTTCAATAACATCCAAAGTGGCTTGTTGCGGGATATTCGTGTAGAGTGAGACAATATCCAGGCCCAATAGCAACTGTGTGGTAGGATCGAAGTCATGGTTTTCATAGCTATTGATGACATCTCTGGAGTCTTTCAAATAGGATTGCATAGCTTGAACATATCCTTTCAAATAATGATCAGCAAAAGTGGAGAGGGGTTCGAGGACCGAGTCAATCCCTGCCACAATCGGCCTGCCAGGAGGGTTGATAAGAGTTTTGTGCACCTTAGGTAGGGTGTAAAACGTAGGGATTTTAGGTTTTTTGTTTACTAGGAAGTCTGCTTCCTGTTTTAAAATCCATTCTCGATCTTTAGCCTTAGAGACTTTGTCAGAGATAAGTATAAATAGTTCTGGGGTAGGGTCCTGTGTGAGAACACAATAATAGTGATTATTACCAAGTTGCCTTTCGCATTCTTTAATATAATCACTACGATTAAGGATCACAATCCCCCCGCCTTTGTCAGCCTTCTTGATGATAATGAGTGGGTTTTTAGATAGAGAATCTAGGGCCTTGTGTTCCGCCTTAGAGAGGTTTTGGAAGGATCTCTGGTGTTTATTCTCGAGGGCGGTGACTTCCGCCATCACTTTCTTTTCAAAAACCAAAGATTCTGGAGAAAAACTCTGCGGACGTGGGTAAAATGTGGAAGGGTTGCGTAGACCCGTGCAGTTGGGGGGTCCTTCATAAACGTTCTCTGTTTCGAGAGAGAAGAATTCTTTGAGATGAATTTTCCTCATCAATTGTTTGAATTCTATACGGAATTCGAAAGGGTCATGTTGTTTGGTCATGACGTATCCAAGTCCCTTATTAAGGACTTGTTGTTCCGTTTCTGTAAGTATGTAGTCAGAGAGGTTAATCAGAAGCGACTCCCGCTTCGGGTTTGTTTCGGTCCGTCGTCCCATGTGTTTCTGTTCTGGGCCTGGTATAAAAAACGGCCCTGATTGTTCCTCCTTCCTCTGCTGTTCTGCCGTCTTGTGAACTGGCCTCTGCCCCTTTTGTTGGTTGTCTTATTCTCCGAGGAAGTTCCTTCTCCAGCATCATCGGGGTCACTGCTGTCATTACTTGTGCTGTATGAGGTGTTGCGGAACCTCACTCGTCTGTTGCGTTGGGTGGGACCACTAGTTTGTAAGGTTTTATTGACATAGTCGTCTTTTACATACGGGAAAGCTTTCTCATGTGCAAAGCGTGCTAGGTCTTTTTTCATACGTTGGATGCGTTCCCTAGTGTTAGTTGTTTTGAATTCTTTAAGATCTTTCTCAATCTCTTCTAGTTGTTTTTTAAAATTTTCAAGTGGTAGTAGTTTCTGTATATTTTCTTCGATTTTGAGTAGTTCGATTTCTATCTTAGTAGATGTTTCTTTTGCGGTATCGATAATCAGAATTAACCAATCGCGACCACAGCGATTCGCTAAATAACTCCATTGCACTCGAAACTTTTCATTGTCAAGGAACAATCTCGGTTCATTCATGACAGTAAGTCCTTGGGGTAATGCTTTATTCTTGAGATATTCAAGCATGATCGCTCCGTGAAGTTCAGTCCGTGTGAGCCTTTTTCTTAGCTGTATCAGTTCGTTCCATTAATCTTTTTCTTGTGTGTTATCCCTGATGGCGTCCTGATCAAGAATAGAGATAGCTTTCATAAGGGCTGCTGCGTAGTCCTCACTATAAGCTAAGGTTCTATCTTCTGCCATTATGGAGGTAAAAGTAGGGGGATCCGGGTCTCAAAGACTGCTGTGTGTGGGCACAAAATACCACCCACTTGCAAAGGTTTCCTGTGACCGATAGCCACTATGAATCATTTATACTAAGAGGAAGCCTGGTATACTTATAGCTGCAAACAAATAGCTAAGTATACTTTGTCTATGTCCAGGAAAACAATAGCCTATATATATAGAGAGAGACAAAGCTAGAGTGTAGATGCTGGGGGTGCAGAGAACAATTTATCACATAGGGGACCAATCACAATTAAAATATAATTTTAATGATGAGTCAAAGAGGTTAAAACAACCAATTAAATGAAGTGGTCCATAGTACAACACATACAATATTCCAAACATCAAAGCAAAAACTAAAACAGGAATTACGTAACAGACTAGTTCGGCTAGTTATAAAACCGAAGTGTTGAGAGAGCACAAGTGGGTACCTATTAAACAGATTATATAGTACCCTACTTTCGTAAGCATCAATGTGTCGTAAGTTTAAATCTCTGGTTAAAATACAGAGAGGTATCTCGACATGTTTCTGTTCCTAAAACAAGTGTGGAACATTCATCAGGAGGAAATTATTAACGTAACCCAGTTACAGTTGACATATAGCACATAACAGTGAGCACTCCCTAGCACCTGCGGGAATAAAACAGAAAAAACAAATAGTTAGCTCTTGAGTAGCAAGAAAATATGAAAGGTTCATACAGTATGAACGTAGCGTACATCTGGGAGAAACAAATACCTCAAATGACGCCTGTGGGTGCTCGCTACTTGGAATAGTAGGAGGAGGAAGTCCAGTAGTGGATGTCACCCTCTACCTTTCGGAGCGATGCATGGCCCCCGTAGTAGTTGAAACATTGTGGAGCCTTTATTTATTTATCTACACTTCTAATATAGCGTTTTTCTATCCTACATTACCTTACCTATGATGAAACGATCCTACCCCCCTTTTTCTGTTCGGAGATCCACCTCCGCTAACTTTCGTACCTCTGAAGTATCCTGGTGACATCCACTACTCACTACTCATTACTTGACTTCTGCAATTTGGTCTCCCATTCGGTTGTGTGTGTAACACAATTTTTGTTTTCCTGGAAGCAACTTATTATGCTTATAAGGTAATTTTTTATCTCTTGCAGGATTGACCACAGGGTCTTCCTCCTCCTACTATTCCAAGTAGCGAGCACCCACAGGCGTCATTTGAGGTATTTGTTTCCCCCAGATGTACGCTACGTTCATACTGTATGAACCTTTCATATTATCTTGCTACTCAAGAGCTAACTATTTGTTTTTTCTGTTTTATTCCCGCAGGTGCTAGGGAGTGCTCACTGTTATGTGCTATATGTCAACTGTAACTGGGTTACGTTAATAATTTCCTCCTGATGAATGTTCCACACTTGTTTTAGGAACAGAAACATGTCGAGATACCTCTCTGTATTTTAACCAGAGATTTAAACTTACGACACATTGATGCTTACGAAAGTAGGGTACTATATAATCTGTTTAATAGGTACCCACTTGTGCTCTCTCAACACTTCGGTTTTATAACTAGCCGAACTAGTCTGTTACGTAATTCCTGTTTTAGTTTTTGCTTTGATGTTTGGAATATTGTATGTGTTGTACTATGGACCACTTCATTTAATTGGTTGTTTTAACCTCTTTGACTCATCATTAAAATTATATTTTAATTGTGATTGGTCCCCTATGTGATAAATTGTTCCCTGCACCCCCAGCATCTACACTCTAGCTTTGTCTCTCTCTATATATATATAGGCTATTGTTTTCCTGGACATAGACAAAGTATACTTAGCTATTTGTTTGCAGCTATAAGTATACCAGGCTTCCTCTTAGTATAAATGATTCATAGTGGCTATCGGTCACAGGAAACCTTTGCAAGTGGGTGGTATTTTGTGCCCACACACAGCAGTCTTTGAGACCCGGATCCCCCTACTTTTACCTCCATAATGGCAGAAGATAGAACCTTAGCTTATAGTGAGGACTACGCAGCAGCCCTTATGAAAGCTATCTCTATTCTTGATCAGGACGCCATCAGGGATAACACACAAGAAAAAGATGAATGGAACGAACTGATACAGCTAAGAAAAAGGCTCACACGGACTGAACTTCACGGAGCGATCATGCTTGAATATCTCAAGAATAAAGCATTACCCCAAGGACTTACTGTCATGAATGAACCGAGATTGTTCCTTGACAATGAAAAGTTTCGAGTGCAATGGAGTTATATAGCGAATCGCTGTGGTCGCGATTGGTTAATTCTGATTATCGATACCGCAAAAAAAAACATCTACTAAGATAGAAATCGAACTACTCAAAATCGAAGAAAATATACAGAAACTACTACCACTTGAAAATTTTAAAAAACAACTAGAAGAGATTGAGAAAGATCTTAAAGAATTCAAAACAACTAACACTAGGGAACGCATCCAACGTATGAAAAAAGACCTAGCACGCTTTGCACATGAGAAAGCTTTCCCGTATGTAAAAGACGACTATGTCAATAAAACCTTACAAACTAGTGGTCCCACCCAACGCAACAGACGAGTGAGGTTCCGCAACACCTCATACAGCACAAGTAATGACAGCAGTGACCCCGATGATGCTGGAGAAGGAACTTCCTCGGAGAATAAGACAACCAACAAAAGGGGCAGAGGCCAGTTCACAAGACGGCAGAACAGCAGAGGAAGGAGGAACAATCAGGGCCGTTTTTTATACCAGGCCCAGAACAGAAACACATGGGACGACGGACCGAAACAAACCCGAAGCGGGAGTCGCTTCTGATTAACCTCTCTGACTACATACTTACAGAAACGGAACAACAAGTCCTTAATAAGGGACTTGGATACGTCATGACCAAACAACATGACCCTTTCGAATTCCGTATAGAATTCAAACAATTGATGAGGAAAATTCATCTCAAAGAATTCTTCTCTCTCGAAACAGAGAACGTTTATGAAGGACCCCCCAACTGCACGGGTCTACGCAACCCTTCCACATTTTACCCACCTCCGCAGAGTTTTTCTCCAGAATCTTTGGTTTTTAAAAAGAAAGTGATGGCGGAAGTCACCGCCCTCGAGAATAAACACCAGAGATCCTTCCAAAACCTCTCTAAGGCGGAACACAAGGCCCTAGATTCTCTATCTAAAAACCCACTCATTATCATCAAGAAGGCTGACAAAGGCGGGGGGATTGTGATCCTTAATCGTAGTGATTATATTAAAGAATGCGAAAGGCAACTTGGTAATAATCACTATTATTGTGTTCTCACACAGGACCCTACCCCAGAACTATTTATACTTATCTCTGACAAAGTCTCTAAGGCTAAAGATCGAGAATGGATTTCAAAACAGGAAGCAGACTTCCTAGTAAACAAAAAACCTAAAATCCCTACGTTTTACACCCTACCTAAGGTGCACAAAACTCTTATCAACCCTCCTGGCAGGCCGATTGTGGCAGGGATTGACTCGGTCCTCGAACCCCTCTCCACTTTTGCTGATCATTATTTGAAAGGATATGTTCAAGCTATGCAATCCTATTTGAAAGACTCCAGAGATGTCATCAATAGCTATGAAAACCATGACTTCGATCCTACCACACAGTTGCTATTGGGCCTGGATATTGTCTCACTCTACACGAATATCCCGCAACAAGCCACTTTGGATGTTATTGAAGAAACACTTCTATCTCGCACAGATAAGGACCCCGTGCCAACATCGTTTATCCTTTGGTGTGTTGAACTTGCACTCAAACACAACTATTTTGAGTTTAATGGTAAATTCTACCAACAAATCGAGGGAACAGCAATGGGGGCGACTATGGCTCCTAGTGTAGCCAATCTTTATGTTGAGACCTTTGAGAATTCCCATATTTACAATAATTCAAACCCTTTCAATACCAACATTGTTAAATGGAGTCGTTATATTGATGACATTCTGGTACTTTGGAAAGGTACTGCTGATGAGGCCAACCATTTTTTCACCTGGCTCAATAGTTTGAATCCACATCTCCAGTTCACCATGACTTCGAGCAATGTTTCTACCAATTTTCTAGATCTCACCATCTATTCATCTAATGGGGTTCTCAAAATCAAACCATACCACAAACCGACTGATAAGAATTCCCTATTAGACTATTCGAGCCATCACATAAAACATTTACGTGATAACCTCCCATTTGGCCAATTTTTACGCCTAAAAAGGAATAGCTCGGACAAAGAAACATATGAGACCGAGGCTGCATGTCTCAGTAAAAAACTCAGACAAAGAGGCTACCCCAAAAAATTGGTGAAAAAATCTGCAAAAAGGGCTTTTAATAACAATCGCGAAGCATTGCTTGAACCAAAACCGGCCAAACCCAAAGATGATCGTATTGTCTGTGTTAACACCTTTACAGACCAGAGTTTTAAAATCACCAACATCATCAAGAAAAATTGGAAAATCTTTGAAACTACTTCTCTAGGTATGCCACGACCTATCTTTGCATATAAAAGAAGCACCACTATTGGCAACAGAGTCAGTAATAGCAAACTTAAATGTGGTTACATTTCGGAACCCAGACTTACCACTTTATGGGGCCTCCCCGATGCCACCGGGCATTACCCCTGCGGCTCATGCGGTGTCTGTAAATTGACTTCCAAAACGAAAACAATTGATGTTGGCCTTTCAAAACTCTGGACGCAAAAGAATTTGACAAATTGTAATACTGAGTTTGTGGTGTACATGATCACTTGCATATGTGGACTACACTATGTGGGCAAGACCACTCGCAAAGTTAAAACCAGAATCATGGAACATCGAAGCTGTTTGAAGAATAAGACTGAAAATGCTCCCATGGTGAAACACTTCAACTTGCTCAAGCATAGTCATGAGGACTTTAAATGGACTGTTCTAATAGCCCTCAAAGGAACTAATTTTTCAGCACGAGAAAAGAAACTGCTGAAGATGGAGCAAAAAATGATATATATGCTGCACAGTGATGTGATTGGTCTCAATGAATCGATTGATTGGCAGAATATTTAGCACCATTTATTCTTTTTTCTTGTTCAATCACAGTGATGTTTGTACATTTGCCTCCCTAACCTGTATAGGTCGTGCACATTCCCGTGTTGATCCTCTGCTACTCTCTCCCCACCTCCGTTTACGTAAGGTCCAGTGACTTGTAGGCACATACTTTTCTTCTTAAGATGGCCGCCACCGTGATCTTTGTTTTTCCAGGCTCTGGGCTTTTTTCAATAAACATAGAGGTAGGACTACCAGGTAACTATGACTACCTGCTAGCTTTGGTGACTAGCCTCCTGAGCCATTCGGGGAGTCATTCCCTCTGAGTACAGAGCACTTATCCTCTGGCGATGATTAGGTGGAGGGTAAGCGTTTTGGATTTTTGAACTTTTTGTGCTTATTTCCTAAGCACCCGTGAATAAGTTTGTAAGAGATGGGCAACGAGCGTATATTTACTCTAGGTCCGCTGGGATGTGTCCTTTCTCTTTTAGGGTCGATCGAAGGATTCCCGCTGAACTGTAGCGTTTACGAGTTTTCCCAAGGTATACAAGTATGGGTTTTTTTCTATACCCCATAGTAACACTTCCGTGGGTGTCATCTTCGGGTTCGGGACATTACTGTCTTTCTCCTTACCCTCTACCTTTCGGAGCGATGCATGGCCCCCGTAGTAGTTGTAACATTGTGGAGCCTTTATTTATTTATCTACACTTCTAGTATAGCGTTTTTCTATCCTACATTACCTTACCTATGATGAAACGATCCTACCCCCCTTTTTCTGTTCGGAGATCCACCTCCGCTAACTTTCGTACCTCTGAAGTATCCTGGTGACATCCACTACTCACTACTCATTACTTGACTTCTGCAATTTGGTCTCCCATTCGGTTGTGTGTGTAACACAATTTTTGTTTTCCTGGAAGCAACTTATTATGCTTATAAGGTAATTTTTTATCTCTTGCAGGATTGACCACAGGGTCTTCCTCCTCCTACTATTCCAAGTAGCGAGCACCCACAGGCGTCATTTGAGGTATTTGTTTCCCCCATATGTACGCTACGTTCATACTGTATGAACCTTTCATATTATCTTGCTACTCAAGAGCTAACTATTTGTTTTTTCTGTTTTATTCCCGCAGGTGCTAGGGAGTGCTCACTGTTATGTGCTATATGTCAACTGTAACTGGGTTACGTTAATAATTTCCTCCTGATGAATGTTCCACACTTGTTTTAGGAACAGAAACATGTCGAGATACCTCTCTGTATTTTAACCAGAGATTTAAACTTACGACACATTGATGCTTACGAAAGTAGGGTACTATATAATCTGTTTAATAGGTACCCACTTGTGCTCTCTCAACACTTCGGTTTTATAACTAGCCGAACTAGTCTGTTACGTAATTCCTGTTTTAGTTTTTGCTTTGATGTTTGGAATATTGTATGTGTTGTACTATGGACCACTTCATTTAATTGGTTGTTTTAACCTCTTTGACTCATCATTAAAATTATATTTTAATTGTGATTGGTCCCCTATGTGATAAATTGTTCTCTGCACCCCCAGCATCTACACTCTAGCTTTGTCTCTCTCTATATATATAGGGTATTCCCTTACCGCCATACTCCGAGTTCCCTCTGCGCCCTCGCCCTTAACGCCTGCTTTGAGCAGGTGTTAAAGTCGAGGGCGCAAAGGGGCCTGCAAGCCAATAACGGTGACCGTAATGAACGGTCACCGTTATTTGCATCTTCCCCATTCCCATTGAGCCCTATGGGGGCTCATTTGGGAATGGGGTAGAGCCTTGGTGAATGGGGAATCACCGCCCCGCCAACCTTGGAATGGGGCGGTGATTCCGCCATCCACCAAGGCGCTGCCGGTCCGGGTACGGCATCAACCAAGGCGTTAATAGCGCCATTGGTTAGCGCCGTACTCGGAATGAGGCCCTATGGCTTTGGCAGCTCAGATGTCAGGTATCAAATGTAGGGACTGTACATTCTCACTGATGCCCCTATAGAATTATTACGAGGGTATGGTGATTCCTAAATTAGCTTATGGAATCGAGTGTCTACAGCCCTGTATGACCGACATACTTCTGAAGTTGGAAAGTATGTTATGGCGTAAGGTGCTGCACATACCAAATGCAATGCCGGCAACAGTAATTCGATCTGAGCTCGGTCTGGGCTCTATCAGAGAGAGCTAAGTGGAAACACAACTTTATTGTGAAATGTTGAAACCATTGGAAACTACTGTGTGTGAGGAATTTGCAGCCCTCATGAACTCAGAAAAGGATATAGTGCAGAATTCCTTTTGTGTATTTTGTGAAAAAATACTGTCCGACAATGATTTATGTCCAGTTGACCTAGTCGATAATCCAGGAAAGGGAAAAAAGAACTCTGCATCAATATAATATGAATAGCATGGCTATGAAACGGTCGGTGTACACGCGCCTTATTTGAAAATATTTCCCAACACACACGCACAAATGGCACTTTTACGTTTCAGATGGAATTAACATCCAACTAAGGAGATTTTGAAGGGACGCAACATTATTGTTTCTGAGTCATTTGACTGTTGGTTCTGCAAAGATGAAAAGGAGCTTGAGACCTTGAAGCATTTGCTAATGTATTGCCCGAAGTTGATATTAACGTGTACCATGTACTCCAGGGACATTGTGCATAATATGAGCCTAATTGAGAGTGAAAATGTGTGGCTGAGGTGCCATGGTGGTTACCCTACCTCAGTGGCTCTTGCGGTTAATGGGTTTATTGATAGCTTAAGCCCAGGAGACACTCTGGCTTGAGTTTCAATTTGAAACTTTAATTTGGCAACATTCATGTATTCTTATGCATTTTAACATAACTATATATCGTAACATGTTTTATTTTTCTAATTGCATTTGCACATCTTTTTACATAACAATTTACTCATAAATGTATATTAACTGAAAATAAGTTTCGTTAGTCTTGTTTTTCTATAGCTTAGTTGTATTTGTAAGGTTTTATTTTTCTGTTCACATTTCTCATTTGATGTTTTCTTTTTGTTCACTTGGTTTCTTTAAGTTATATTGTGATGGTTAAACTTGTTTTTAACCAACACACAATAAAAAAACGAATAATAATAATTTTGTAAAACGTTGTCGTCATCTTTAACTATGGATGAACAAACACGCACACATATGAAGCACTAATGTACTGGGTCATTCCTCTCATTTTATATTCGGAACTGCTGCCACGGGCGTGACATGAATTACACGTCTAGCTGCTCTTTAGCATAATTGTTTTGCTAAAGGCACTGCGCGCATGGCTGACCCACGTCACTGGGGGTTCCCGACACCAAGAATCACTGCAGGGATCGCCTCTTATGAAGTATTCCTGGAAATGACCCTTAGTTCATCATCTCGCACCCGTCTGTGGTGAAGTATTCCTGGAAATTACAACTAGCTTATCATCTCGCACGCCATGGCAAGATACTCAGCGCCTTCTGAAGATGGACAAACAAGAGTGTGCGACCCGTGACTTCCTGGTGGTGATGAGCTCAAATCAATGAAATCGACTTTTTGCTTGTTAAATGCTGACCTTACAAATCACGCAGGTGGTGCTGCAGTGGCGCAGGCAGCTTTTGGTGGAGGGGTGGGGATGGTAGGCGGAGTGGGGGGAGGCAGCTCCTGAAGGGGCACCAGTATTCTAAACCATAAATTGGTGAACCCTGGGGTGGTGAATTTTTTCAGTGGAGGGTCATACATTTTTCCTCAAATTAGCGTGGCTGTAGTGAAGGAGCCAGCCCTCCTTGTGCTTCCTTTCGCTTCTGCTCTTTCTCTCTTCTTGCTCCATTTTCATGGAAATCTCTTCCCCAAGATATTCGAGAAACGGTCCACACGGATTTGTTCAAATACAAACTAAAAGCTTACCTCCTTGCCTCAGTTACCTACCTCTCATCTGCCTGCTAGCTAACATTTTACCCTTGCCTCTAACCTTCCTCTGACCCTGATTTCCTCTGTCTCCACTCTAGAGCTTCACCCATCATGGTCACATCCCTAGCACAGCTGGCCGTACCGCTTAACTGCATTTAAAAATGTCCTCTGTTCATTGTCCTTAATCTAGCCATGTCTACTTATGCATTGTCCCCGGTGACTGTTCCATTCACTCCCATCCACAACCTGGTCAGATTGACCCTCAAACTCACCCCATTGTAAGAATCTCACTGCTTCCAATCAAATCTGATTTCTTATCTATTGCATGTTTTTTTGTGAGAGCATTGTTCTTCCTGTATATAAAATAAATATATAAATAAGCGATTTACATTGGGTTTTACCACCTGAATATAGTTTCAAATAATATGCCAAAATGTGCATTATGCTGCACAATTTCTAAGAAAAATGGAAGGTAAAGCCATACAGTGTATAATTGGCTCTCTAAGGAAACATGAAAAATATCCAGTTAATTTCATGTTTCATGTGCATTCATGCCAGGTGAATATTTTGTTTGGGGGGGGTCTCAATATTTCTTCAAATTAATGCCGGTGACCGAGCGTAGTGAGTGAGCTCAAAACAATTAAGAGGGTTTCAGGAGGTTTTCCACACAGAGAATTCTTTTTAAAATAATGTGCTGAAATGATTTACTTTGCAGCTCCATCTTTGAGAAACACAAGATAAAACGCCATACAAATTACAATTGTTTCTCTAGAAAAGCATGAAAAGTATGTAGGAATTTTCATGATTCATGGGCAGTCACGCCTGCAGAATATTTTGAGTGGGGGGCACTAAATATCTCCACAAATTACCGCGAGTGACCGAGCATAGGGAGGGAGCCCAGAATAATTAAGTGGGGAAAATGTTTTTAAAAAATGTACTGAAATTATCCATTTTGCAGCACCATTTATGACTAAAATGAGGTAAAAAGCCATACAATTTACACATTTTTTTGGGGTAACACATGAAAAATTCCAGCAAATGGCATGTCACCAACAGTGCACAACATAGGAGCACTTTATACCGATTTCATGAAGCTGCAGCCGCCACCTATCTGGGCCAGTAATGGTCAGTGTAAATCGCATGCAAGAGGCTTCCGCCACATTCTATCTGTCCTAGTATTGGTCATTTTAAAGCACATGTATTAACCTGCTGCCACAATCTATGCCAGTAATGGTCAGTGTTAATTGCTTGCCCACAACATATCGATGCAAGTAATAGTCCCTTTAAATGACATGCATGAAACTTCTGCCATAAACTATCTATGTCAGCAAAGGTACTTTAAATTACATGCACAAGGCTACTGCCACAACCTTTCTATGCCCCACAACCTATTTATGCCAGTAATAGTTACTTTAAATCACAAGCATGAAGCTGATGCCACAATCTATCTATGCCAGAAATGGTCAATGTAAAGCACATACGTGAAATTGCTGACTTACAACCTATCTATGCTGGCAGTCTCTTCAAAAGATTTAAAGTGACCATTGTCAACCATACAAATACATGCACAAAAACGTATGCCCAGCCACACGCGTAGACAGACTCTGATCTAGCATGCAGATAAATACACGCACAGCTACAGACTCATTCAACTAGTCCTGAACACACATGCACGCACACACATACAAACCCATACACACACTGCATTACATTCAAACACACACAAGCATTTATAAATACACATAGTACAATCACAAAATACACATGCTTACCTTAGGTCCTGTTTGTTAAATGCTGAACTTAAAAATCATACGTGGACTTTTAACTGTAGAACCTTTTCTGGCAAGCATTAGAATTAATGATAAAATGCATCAAATTTGTATCAACTCTACAACGATCATACTTTCAGCTAATGCAGATGATATTTTATGATGTTTTGAAACCACATATTCCTGCTCTGCTGACTATAAACTGAATCTTGATAAATCAATGAAACCACATATTCCTGATCTGCTGACTATAAACTGAATCTTGATAAATCAATGAAACCACATATTCCTGATCTGCTGACTATAAACTGAATCTTGATAAATCAGAGGCCCTCCGTCTAGATAATAGATATAGACCTGACAATGCTGATTTATATGGGATGTCATTATGTCTTAAAAGTATTACATAATGAAGGCTGGCACCTTATCATGCATGTGTCCCAATAGACAGAATAAAGTACACAGCCCCCTAGGGAATGAGACCAGGAGAGTAGTTGCAAGGGAACCAAAAAGTATGTAAGTAAAATAAATGCAAGTAAAGAACTCTGCTGCCCGAGAGTGCTCTGCCAACAGACAGCAGCACATTAAGAAGGCACTGATCGTCATAGATGACATCATACATAAGAGACAGTCTAACAAACAAGATTGGCTAGGTAAGTATACTACTCCCAGTTTCATAGGGGAAGTCTGGGTCCCATTGGTTGCTGTCTCTCCATCAGTCACAGTACACATGGTCAGCTGGGCTCATCCTTGCAGGGTGAAGGTCAGGTGAAGTTCTTCAGCGATGATGTAGAGCTGTCTGACTGAGCTAAATCACAGGGCTTGGCATGCAAAAAATAATGACTAGTATAAACCATCACATGAAAAGGGGCTATTGGTGTGAAATAGGGACATTCTAACCCGTGTTTTAGTGGGGGTATGGGTCAGGGGCCATTCCTTCAGGTGCCTTATCAGAAGGTGCGATCTCTGATTTGTGGTCTCTGGGGCTTCACGTTCTTAAAACACATTGGTGATAGATGTATGTGTTACCAGAATATATGACCACTCTGTATTAAGTATATGGTGGGTGATTTGAATGGTCTGGTGAACAGATGCATTCATAGGGAATCAGGGGTATGGGTTCAGAGGACCATGGCTTGGCAGGGAGGGGATAGAGAGGGCAAGAGTCTGTCAGCAGAGATGGATGGGGCATTGGGGCTAGAGCAGGCCTTGGTCTCACGTTCTTGGATGAGCACATTATGTCAGTGCTCAATACTTATTAATGGCAACAATGAAAGACTGCGTTTCCGTGAGAACAAGAGTCACACTGAGCTGGCAGAGGGTGGAGGTGGAGGTGGCTTGCTGTGCGCGGCGCTGAGAGAGGGAGAGAGGACATTTCGGCAGAGTGGCAGAGGGCCTAGCAAAAGATGGCGTTTGGAAAGACACAAAATGGCGTACAGGCTACAGGCCTTAACATGGCGTTTATGCGCTTATATCATAAATGGGAGATGCAAATAAGTACAGGAGGGGTGGTGCTATCTCCCCCTTTGGCTCACACAATATTTAACTGGTGCGGGAATGGTGCAGGGGGCGGGATATACTGCCTCCCCCCCAACAATACCTAGGAATTTTTATCTCAACTAACATTAAACCATCCATAAAAATAAATGTTGAAACGTTGCTTAAGACTATTGAAAGAATGTCCCTCATTGTGAGATTGGCAGTACCGGCGGGTTACCACCAATTCCATATTACCGTTACCGCCACCAGACATCCCGGTGCTACCAGGATATCACAAGAGGTGGTGGTACGGTATATTCCCATTCCCATGGAGTCCCTTGGGACTCTATGGGAGTGGGAACCCTGAAGCAATGGTGCCGGTGCTTAAGTGAAAAACATGCTAGTAGGGGCCTGAACTCCCGGCAGGTCGATGTGCAGTGACCTGGTCCACTAAAGGTGCCGGTAACTGTTAGGAAAGATTTCATAATTGTATGTAATTGTCCCTCCATGTGGCAACCCCCAAACATTTTGGTGTTGTTTTACACCCTGATCTAGACTTTGCCAGAGAAGCGCAGCTTTCCGCCGCACTCCTCTGGGCTTTCGCTCAATTCTTATGGGCAAACTGACATGCCCTTAAAACAGTCAGTACTGGGAGACTAAGTTTCCCTTAGTCCTTTCCTCATGTTGCAGCTTTTGTGCAACATGAAACAAGAGTGCACCGTAACTTACATTACCGTGCTCTTGGGTCTCTAGTCATTCCAAAGGCCCTAGAAACTCTTGCTGGACTTATTATGAACTGTGCAAGTGTGTCACGGACGTGACTGGTGGCAGCTATCGTTTCTCTTGTGTTTTGAACCCTTTTTCGCCATGTTATCCACGCTTACCACGTTTGGCACAAATGAGTGGCCTGGCTCCAAAATGGCCATGCCACGAGGTTCTTTGTCCTGTCCGCTGACCGTCTTGCCCCTTCACGTTCCACCAGGTCGAGCCGACCCGGGGCAGTCCTTATTTGGTCATGCACTTTCCCGCGAAACCCCAAAGCTTTCGCGGGATTCTGCATGCCTTGTGTGTGCCTCCAGGATGTGGGCTGGGAAGTCTGGTCCCAATACACATCCTGGGTGCCAGAGAGTCTGGAGTGTCCTGAATGCCTGGGACCACCGTGGTCCGTGATAGGTCCACGTATGGTGTGAGTGTTTGTGAGCAGATCTCCCATTGGGTCCTCTCCGTTTTGGCGCGAAGGGAACTTTGGATAAGAGGAGGCTAGAAACACCACTACCAGGTCGATCTCCTGAGTTCACACCGAACAAGGGATAAGGAGCCAAGTATCCTGGAACAAGAAGCTGAGATGAGGAACCGCTGATGACCCGCTGAAGGTTTGGCACCCTGAACTGCTGTCGTCCTGTGAGACCCCTCTGCATCTGATCTTCCTACAAGGTCTGCGAAGACGCTTCGACCCATTGGAATAGTGGGATCAACTATTCCCGGCACTTTCATCAAACCCTGCAAGTAAGCCTCTTCGGAAGTGTCCCTGGGCCAACCAGTGGGCTGACCAGTTTACGCAGGATGCTTTGCTCTGTCACCGCCACCGTTTCGGGGAAGCCCCCGAAAGTTGGTTTACTGCTTGCTCTGCATCCACGGCACCCTCACACCGAATTTCGTACACTTGGCATTCCCAGGTCTGAAGTGAGACGAGTGCGCCCAGATCAAAGTAAACGTGGTTGCCGTGTTGCCCTGCTGTGGTAACAACCTGTGCACGTCTGCTGCATTTGGGACACCCTCGACCCTGCATCCTGCTACGCAGAATCTACACAGTGTCAAGACGTCCTGATCATCGCAGCTGAACCTGCCAGCGAGGTGAACCGAACTGGAGAATTCTGGGTCTGCCTGCGTCGGGGACCGTTGAGTAGTCTATACCCCAACCGGTAGCCCCTCGCGCAGGAGCCCGTTTCTTTTCTACCCCTGTTGCGAAATAGCGACTCTATCCCGCACTCTCACCCTACCTCTGCCCACAAGTGGAGGCCTTGTTTGAGTAGTGGGGACTTGTTCTGCATCGCTTCATTCACCTTCCTGAACTGCCTGATATCCTTGAACAGGCCCTCGTTTGTCCATTGGCACCAGTGCGTGCAGGTACTTTTGAGCATAAGGCTCCTCTTTTCGTAGGGCTCAGACTTTCTGCTAGTTAGGTGTATTTCAGATGTCGAACTGGGTCTAATGATTACTTGCACTGCCTGTTTTCCTTCCCATCTAGGTGGTCTACATATTACGTGCTCCTAACTCCTTAGACCCCTCGGTCTTGTATATATATTGTATTGATTGTGATGTGTTGGTTTACTTTAGTATTATTGTTATTCTTTGCTATGGTCGATGTTACAAAGGCCTTGTAATAAATGTGTCTATATGTTTAACATAACACCTGTCAGGAGTAATTTGTAAGTGTCCTTGCTTTGTGTGCTCATTGAGGTCTTTCCGTCACCCTCACCACTCTTGAGACTTAGGGCCTCATTACACAGAATGCGGTAAGGGTTTCCCGGTACCGGTAAGGGCACCGGTACCGGTAAACCCTTACCACCTTACTACGAGGTCCCTTTGCGGGACCCGACCTCAACGGCTGGTTTTATCAGCCGTTAAGGAACGGGCCCGCAAAGGGACCTTGGTGCCAATTACGGTACCGCAATTTGCGGTACCGTAATTAGCTCTTTCCCCATTCCCATTGAGCCCTATGGGGGAAGAAATGGGAATGGGGAAGTGCCTTGGTGAATGGGGAATTACCACCCCCGCTCACCTTGGAGTAGGGCGGTAATTCCACCATCCACCAAGGCGGACACGGTAAAATACCGGCGGCAACCATGGCGCTAATAGCGCCATGGTTACCGCATACTGTATAATGAGGCCCTTAGTCTTGACCGTTGCCATCGCTACCCTGATTGGTCTGGCTTGTCCAGAGGTTACCCTGTTCCAAGAAAATAGGCTGGCCTTCTGAACCTCTGCCCCTCCAAGTCCGAGTTCAGAAATCCCTCTTAACAAATTGGTGTACAACGGTGGGATACCACTGAAGGTATCCAGTGTTGCGCACGAGCGAAGGCATTTCAAGTCATTCCTACCAGGACACATAGTGAATTATCGTAGTGTAACTTTTTAAAGGCCATAGTCCTATCTAACAGTATGGAAACAAGTACCTTGTTAACTTTAAATGCCTCTAAATCCGAAACATTGAAAAATATGTGTGCTGAAAGAGGTGTCTCCTCTCAAGGCACCAAAATGGAAATGATCCAAAGAATCATGGCGTGGCAAGAAGCTCAGTTTAGCGCTATAGCTTCAGAGGACAGTGCAGAAGGAGGTGGGGCTGCTCTCACTGGTAGAACTGACAGTTCTGCCGCTGCACTGGTCCACAGCGACCATGAGGACAGGAAGGATGAAATGTCCAATGTTTCCTCTGCCAGTGCTGATGGGGAGGCCATACTTGAATTCAAGAATCAAGAGCTGCTGTTTAGGCAGAAGGAGCTTGATTTCAATATGGCCAAACTAAAAATCGAACAGGCAGAAAAACAGAAAGACAGGGATCACCAGTTGGAACTGGCCAAGCTCCAAGTTGCCAATGGGTCCAAGGGTCCTGGACATGGGTCTGGAGCCTCCTCTCATCCAAGGTTTCCAAAAGATCTGCTCAGTCCGTATGAGGAAAAGAATGACATTATGGACTGGCTGAATACATTTGAGTATGCAGTTGAAGTTCAAGAAGTTGACAATGCTGATAAAATTGCCTGGTTACTTAGCAGACTGCCCCATTCTGGCTGCAGTGCCATTATGGAAATGTCGAAAGCTGAGAGAGCAGATTTTGCAATGTTGAAGCAGACTCTCCTTTTGAAGTTTGGAAAGACTCCTGCCCAATACTTAAAAAGATTCAGAGAGTATAAGAAAAAAGAAGGTGGTACTTGGGTATCTTATGTAACTGAATCCTTAAAAAACTTGACTGGCTGGGTCGAAGGTTATACAGTTTCTACCTTTGAAGGTATGATAAGTCCTGTCATGCTGGAACATGTTTTTGCATCTTCTTCCCCTGAGCTTAAGCAGCATTTGGCAGATTCAAAGGAGATAGATCCTAAGAAGCTCGCCATTGCAGCAGATTTATGGGTGTCACATCGAGTGTCCCACAAGGACAAGACTCACCCTGGTAAGCAGGAGGAAGGAACAAAGTCCAAAGATAAGGAGGGTGGGGAAACTGATAAATCTTCTTCCCAAAAGGGCCACAAAATGAATAATAAGGGTAAGACACAAGATAACTCACAGGGTAGTGGAGGTCAGCCTCCAAAACAGAACTCTGGTTATAATAAGCCTCCCTATGTAAACAGACCCAATGGATCTTGCTTTGCTTGTGGAACAACTGACTACGTGAAGGGGGATCCCAGATGTAAGGTCAAAACCTTGGGTGTTCACTCTGCTAATCTGGCCTTCTCCTCCTACGAGGAAGAAGAGATTACCAGAGCATCCTTCTACTCCGACTCCTTCCCCAGTGGGATAGAAACTGAGGTAGTTTTAGTTTCCCTGGGTTCCTGGGAGCTTAAAAAGTCGCAGAGGCATATGCTAGGATTCCAGATAACACCAAGCACTACTTTAAAGACAGTGTGCTGATCAATGGAGTACATACTCCAGCTCTTAGGGATAGTGGGTGCAGTCGAACTGTAGTGGATTCTACCTTGGTAGACTCAGAGGAAGTTGCCAGAGCTACTCTGATGCCCACTAAGTTGGCTGACGGCCCACCTCTCATGTTCCCAGTAATACCTGTAAATCTTACTATCAATGGTACAGCAGTCAGGATTCCAGTGAGCATTCAGAGGAGTGTCCCAGGAAAGGGTTTGTTGGGCAAGGATCTCAGAGCTTTAGGGCTTGTGGGAGATACTGCTGACAGACCCTGCACAAGGTCTCAAACAAGAGCAGCACTGGCCAAGACCAATGCTCTGCCCCAGCCAAAGGGGAAACCCAAGGCTAAAGGAGTCAAGAAACCAAAAAGAGGGAAAGAGAATATTCCCCCTAACTCGCCTACCACTTCGGTGGAGGTAGTTGGTCAATCCCCCGGACATGACGAGGAGGTGGTGATGCCTGAAGTATTTCACCCCAATGACCATCCTGAACTAAACGATTTGTTAGTAGAAGGTGGTCCTGACAGGGAAGAATTCAGTAAAGGCCAATGTGAGTGCCCATCTCTGGAAGGCCTAAGGAGACAGGCCTGGTCCCAGCTTGAGGGTGAACCTCTTGGGAAGCATCGGATTTATTGGGAAGGTGGACTCCTGTATAGTGAGCCCACAGAGTCTACAGAAGGAGACCATAGGATGTTGGTGGTTCCCCTTGCTGTAAGACCCTTCCTCCTGCAGCTGGCACATGAAGTGCCCCTTGCTGGTCACCTTGGTATTAAGAGGACCAAGCAAAGGTTATCCATGCACTTTTACTGGCCCAAGATTGGGGTGCAAGTAGAAAGTCACTGCAGGAGTTGTGCCTCCTGCCAATTATCTGGTAAGAGTGGTTCAACAATCCAAGCTCCATTGGTACCACCCCCAGTTGTGGGAGTACCATTCGAGAGGGTAGGGATCGACATTGTTGGTCCCCTTGACCCCCAAACATCCTCAAGCAATAGGTTCATCCTGGTATTGGTTGACCATGCCACCAGATATCCTGAGGCCATCCCATTGAAAACTGTGACTGCGAAGTCAGTTGCAAAAGCTTTACTTGGCATCTTTACTAGGGTTGGCTTCCCTAAAGAAGTTGTGTCTGACAGAGGCAGCAACTTTATGTCGAAGTATATGCAGGCTATGTGGAAAGAATGTGGGGTCACCTACAAGTTCTCTTCCGCATACCACCCCCAGACCAATGGTCTGATGGAACGGTTTAACAGAACATTAAAAAGTATGATTGGGGCTCTGGAAGAACCTCAGAGAAGAAAATGGGATCTTCTTTTACCATGCTTACTGTTTGCCTACCGAGAGGTACCACAGGAGGGTTTTGGCTTCAGCCCCTTCAAACTTCTGTTTGGTCACCCTGTGCGGGGACCCTTAGCCATAGTCAAGGAGGGATGGGAGATGCCCACTCCCCCTATTACTACCAACGTAGTAGACTATGTGTTAGGGCTCAGAAAAAGGATGGTACTCCTGATGGGTCTGGCTAGTGACAAGTTGAAGGCAGGACAAACATTGGTATGACCAGAAAGCTTCCTTCATCAACTTCACACCTGGTCAGCAAGTCCTGATCATTAATCCCATAAGGCCTAGAGCTTTACAGGATAAATGGTCAGGCCCTTACACAGTGGTGGAACCCCTGGGTGAGGTCAACTATTTAGTGGACCTTGCAAGGCCTGGACAGGCACCAAAAGTGTTCCATGTAAATAGGCTGAAGGCTTTCATCCCAAGAGTTGAAATCTGAGCACTGCTATTGGCTTCAGATGTTGAGGAGAGGAGTCTGAACCTCTCCCTGACCTGTTTCAAAGCAGTCCTTCAGATAGCTCCTTTGAGGGTGTCCGAGTGGCCCCTCACCTGACTTCTGATCAGCAGGCTGAGGTGAAAAGTTTGCTTAGGCAATTTTTCCCCCTGTTTTCACAGTCCCCTGGTTTGACACCTTGGTGCAAACATAACATAGACACAGGAGACAGTGTACCTACCAAAAGTAGGTGGATACAGGATGTCTGACAAAGTCCGGTCTTACATTAAGACGGATGTCAACAAAATGTTAGACCTTGGGGTGATTGAACCCTCTAGTAGTCCTTGGTCCAGCCCTGTGGTTTTGGTTCCAAAAGCATGTACTTCCCAATTGAGGTTCTGCATGGATTACAGGGCTCTGAATGCTGTCATCAAGACAAATGACCACCCCTTGCCTCGAAGAGATGAGCTGGTGGATACCTTGGGTGCCTCCAAGTACCTCAGCACGTTTGACCCCACTGTAGGCTATTGGCAAATAGCCCCCGCAGAACATGCCAAGGAGAAGACAGCATTCTCAACTCCGGAAGGTCTTTACCAGTTCAGGGTAATGCCTTTTGGGTTGAAGAATGCACCTGCCACTTTCCAGAGGCTTGTGAATCATGTGCTGAACGGGTTGGACGAATTCTGTCTTGCATATCTGGATGTTATAGCAGTTTTCAGTGCCACCTGGGAAGACCATGTGAAACACCTTGGGATTGTGTTACAGGCTCTTCAGAAAGCCCACTTGACATTAAAGGCCAGTAAATGCCAGATTGGACAAGGCTCAGTGGTTTACTTTAGATATGGAGTAGGTGGAGGGAGGATACAGCCTCTACCCAGTAAAGTACAAGCAGTACAAGACTGGCCTACCCCCACTACACAGACCCAAGTGAGAGCCTTCTTAGGACTCACGGGGTATTACAGAAATTTCACGGCAGACTATGGCACCATAGCTGCCCCTCTGACTGCTCTCACCACTCTGAACAAACCCAAGAAGGTAACTTGGACTGAGGAGTGTGAGAAGGCCTTCAATGGCTTAAAAGACTCCTTGTGCCAGGCCCCTGTACTCAGGGCCCCTGATTACCAAAGACTTTTTATTGTGCAGACAGATGCCTCTGGCACTGGGATAGGATCTGTACTATCACAAGTAGATGAGAAGGGTAAGGAACACCTGATTGGCTTCATTAGTCGCCTGTTTAAGGACAGAGAGCTCAGATGGTCCACAGTAGAGAAATAATGTTTCTCTGTTGTGTGGGCCCTACGGAAGCTGAGGCCCTACCTCTATGGGACCCACTTCACTGTGCAAACTGACAATAAGCCCTTAAAGTGGCTGATGAACATGAAGGGAGAGAATCCAAAGTTGCTTAGGTGGTCCATAAGTCTACAAGGCTTTGACTTCACTATTGAGCATAGGCCATGTGTCCAACATAGCAATGCTGATGGGTTGTCCAGAATGTTTAACCGACCTGAATAAGAAACTCATCCAGGGTTGGATTAGTTCCCCCTGTTCTTAGTCTGGGAGGGGCGAGTGTTAGGAAAGATTTCATAATTGTATGTAATTTTCCCTCCATGTGGCAACCCCCAAACTTTTTGCTGTTGTTTTACACCCTGATCTAGGCTTTGCCAGAAAAGCGCAGCCTTCCATCGCACTCCTCTGGGCTTTCACTCAATTCTTATGGGGAAAATGACATGCCCTTAAGACAGTCAGTACTGGGAGACTTCCTTTCCCTTAGTCCTTTCCTCATGTTGCAGCTTTTGTGCAACATGAACCAAGAGTGCACCGTAACTTACATTACCGCGCTCTTGGGTCTCTAGTCATTCCAAAGGCCCTAGAAACTCTAGTTGGACTTATTATGAACTGTGCAAGTGTGTCATGGACGGGACTGGTGGCAGCTATCGTTTCTCTTGTGTTTTGAACCCTTTTTCGCCATGTTATCTGCGCTTACCGCGTTTGGCACATGCCACGAGCTTCTTTGTCCTGTCCGCTGATCGTCTTGCCCCTTCACCTTTCCCCAGGTTGAGCCGGGCCAGTCCTTATTTGGTCATGCACTTTCCCGCGAAACCCCAAAGCTTTCGCAGGCTTCTGCATGCCTTGTGTGTGCCTCCAGGATGTGGGCTGGGATGTCTGGTCCCAATACACATCCTGGGTGCCAGAGAGTCTGGAGTGTCCTGAATGCCTGGGACCACCGTGGTCCGTGATAGGTCCACGTATGGTGTGAGTGTTTGTGAGCAGATCTCCCATTGGGTCTTCTCCATTTTGGCGCGAAGGGATCTTTGGATAAGAGGAGGCTGGAAACACCACTACCAGGTCGATCTCCTGAGTTCACACCGAACAAGGGATAAGGAGCCAAGTATCCTGCAACAAGAAGCTGAGACAAGGAACCGCTGGTGAGCCGCTGAAGGTTTGGCACCCTGAACTGCTGTCGTCCTGCGAGACCCCTCTGCATCTGATCGTCCTAGAAGGTCTGCGAAGACGCTTAGACCCATTGGAATAGTGGGATCAACTATTCCCGGTACCTTCACCAAACCCTGCAAGTAAGCCTCTTTGGAAGTGTCCCTGGGCCAACCAGTGGGCTGACCAGCTTACGCAGGATGCTTTGCTCTGTCAACGCCGCCGTTTCCGGGAAGCCCTCGAAACTTGGTTTACTGCTTGCTCTGTGTCCCCGGCACCCTCACACTGAATTTCTTACACTTGGCATTCCCAGGTCTGAAGTGAGACGAGTGTGCCCGGATGCGGTTGCCATGTTACCCTGCTGTGGTAACAACCTGTGCACGTCCACTGCATTTGGGACACCCTCGACCCTGCATCCTGCTACGCAGAATCTACATGGTGCCAAGACGTCCTGATCCTTGCAGCTGAACCTGCCAGCAACGTGAACTGAACTGGAGAAGTCTGGGTCTGCCTGCATCGGTGACCGGTGAGTAGTCCATACCCCAACCGGTGGCCCCTCGCGCAGGAGCCCATTTCTTTTCTACCGCTTTTGCGAAATAGCGACTCTATCTCGCACTCTCACCCTGCCTCTGCCCACAAGTGGAGGCCTTGTTTGAGTAGTGGGGACTTGTTCTGCATCACTTCATTCACCTTCCTGAACTGCCTGGTATCCTTGAAGAGGCCCTCGTTTGTCCATTGGCACCACTGCGTGCAGGTACTTTTGAGCATAAGGCTCATCTCTTCGTAGGGCTCGGAATTTCTCCTAGTTAGGTGTATTTCAGATGTCGATCTGGGTCTAATGATTACTTGCACTGCCTGTTTTCCTCCCCATCTAGGTGGTCTACATATTACGTGCTCCTAACTCCTTAGACCCCTCGGTCTTGTATATATATTGTATTGATTGTGATGTGTTGGTTTACTTTAGTATTATTGTGGTTCTTTGCTATGGTCGATGTTACAAAGGCCTTGTAATAAATGTTTCTATATTTTTAATATAACACCTGTCTGGAGTAATTTATAAGTGTCCTTGCTTTGTGTGCTCATTGAGGTCTTTCCGTCACCCTCACCCCTCTTGAGACTTAGTCTTAACCATCGCCATCGCTACCCTGATTGGTCTGGCTTGTCCAGAGGTTACCCTGTTCCAAGAAACTCGGCTGGCCTTTTGAACATCTGCCCCTCCAGGTCCGAGTTCAGAAATCCATCTTAACAGTAACTTCTTACCGGCACCTTCAGTTCCAGACCGGGTCACTTATAATGAGGCCCAATGTTTCAAAAATGGTCTCTGTTAAGCCCCACTTTGTGGGGTAGACTAAATATCATTAGAATGATGATGGCAACTGCCTTTATATCTTGTCAATGATCCCAGTCTCTTCACAAAGCATTTTTTTAAAGAATTGACTCTGTACTTCTTAAGTTTTTATAGAAAAAAATGCCTTAAAAAACTTCAACTTTTTAAAGATTTGGAGGGGAGTTACATTTCAGATTTTGATACCTACCATAAGATTTTTACGCTAAGGCAATTAATGTTATGTTTAAATGCTACTGACCTATCGGATACCACTCCTGCATGATGTAAATTGGAACTTGATTTTCTCGCCCCTTTCCAGATACTGTATTTTCTGAATATGTATTCTCAGCCTGGTTCAGAATTATTTGCTACTCTTCGCTTTCTTAAAATTTCATTGGATGATCTTATTAACTCTGCTCCTGTAGTGCTAGATCATGATAATATTGGTTTGTAGTTTATCAAAGATTTGCTTATCAAAGTACCTACTAAAATGATTCACAGATGGTATAACAAGCAATCTCATGTATTCATCAGTTAGTCTATTATGAATCCTTAATACCCTTTAATATATTGGCTTATATATATATTTTTTCATTTTTTAAACATATTTATATTGATTTTACACTTGTCTTCAACCGTAGTTAACATTGCTTCCCCCTTCCCCTTACCCCTTCCTCCCGGAAAGTTCCTCTTCAAAGTCTCTGCGTTTCACGGTAGCTCCTTCCTCCCTTAATTAAAGAAGTCCAGTATCCTTATTTTGTGCAGCCACCATTGTTCCATATAATCTCCCTGTAGGATTTCCAGGACCGAACCCCAGTCTTTTCTAAATTTCGGGTATTCCCCTTGGACATTGTACGTCATGCGTTCCATGGCTATATGTTACCAGACTCGTCAAATCCAGTCTATTGCCACTGGTGGCTGTTTCTGTTTTCATTTTTGGGCTATTTCCAGCCATGCCCCTATTTTTAGCCCCATAAACTTGCATTTCTGTATTGTGGTTACGTTTTTATCTTTTGGGACCCATAGCCCACAAAGCCACACTTCTTCCCCCTGTATTCCCATTTCTGGGAACATCGTCTGCATTTGTGCCTTGACATCCGTCCAGAATTGCTGTAGGGCCAAGCACTCCCACCATATATGTCTCCAGTCCCCCTTCTCTCTGCATTCTCTCCAGCAGGTGTTGGGTGTGACATGGTACATTGTGTGAAGTCTTTCTGGTGTGTAGTGCCAATGTATGAGTATTTATATCCACATCTCTTTTGCCTGTATTGCTTTCAGAAGTTTGTGTATTGCCCCCCACAGGTATTCCCATCGTTCCTTTGGAATTGCGGTCTGTAGAGTCTTTTCCCATCTTACCATGTATTGCCATTTAACTACCTCCGTTGGGGCATTTATGAGCTTACAGGTGTAAGAGACAAACTTTTTTTCTCCTGTGTGTGTCATGATGTATACTTCGATTGGGGTTAGATCCCTTGTTGCCGCTTTTTTGATTCGGGGTGTGTTCAACCGGTGACATAATTGCTCATATTTGAATCTGTCTGTGTAGTTGAGGTTTAGTATAGTTTTGCATTCCTCAAAAATGTCTTTATCTGTTGCGCCTGATACATGTCCCCGACCATTTTACATTCCGCCTCTTCCCATTTCTGCAATGCCCTTTTATTCATACCCGGCGGGAATTCTGTTTTTTTCAGTAGTGGCATAAATGGCGCCAGGTCTATGGTAAGTGTTCCCCTCTGTGTTGCTTTGTCCCATATACTTAATATAATTTTCATAATTTCACTAATATGTACGTTGGGGTGGCTGTGTTGTTTCCCTAACCAGAGAAGGTGTCGGGTGGGAGTTGTCTCAACCGCTGTATCTTGAGCCGCCCAGATTTTCGTGATTTATCTGTTATCCACTTTTTTAAAACCCACAATTGGGCCGCTTCATGGTATTTCTTAAAGTGTGGGAGGGCGCAGCCCCCATCTTTCCTTGAGGCTGTCAGGACCTCACGAGGGACTCTGGGTTTTCCTTTTCCCCATATATATTTTACAATCAGTTTTGTCGGCAATTTAAAGAAAGGTGGTGGGACTCTGATCGGTATAGATTGGAACAAGTACAGGAGTCTAGGTAAGATGGTCATTTTAACCGCCGTTATCCTACCCCACCATGATATTGATAGAGGGTTCCATCTCTTTAGATCCTGTTTGATCTTATCTAACATTTGGGGGTAGTTTTGGCCATATGGTTCATCTATTTTTCCCGTCAGTGTAATCCCCAGGTATTTAACCTCGCCCATCGCCACTTTCAGGTGTAAGGAGGTAGCTATTGATTGAATATGTAATCTGTCCCCCGCCAGGATCAGGACAGATTACAGATTTTTGTCTGTTGATTTTTAGGCCCAATGTGGAGCTATATGACTCTATTTCCTGCATCAGGCTCTGCAGTGATGTTACTGGGTTCCCTAGGGTCACCAGCATGTCGTCCGCATAAGCAGCGATTTTGTGTGTGTGCCCCCCCGTATCTATACCCTCTACTTCGGGTTGTCTCTAATTCGTGACAATAATGGCTCCAGAAATATCGCGCATAGAAGGGGGGAAAGCGGACACCCTTGTTTTGTCCCTCTCTCTATCTTTACCTTCTTGGACAGCTCCCCATTCACTGCAATTCGGAGAGTTGGAGAGTTGTAGTTGGCCTGGATCATGTCTATGTATGATTCTCCCATGCCCATTTTCCGCAATATTTGGAAGAGAAGTGTCCATTCAACCGGGTCAAACGTTTTCTCTGCGTCCAATGCCACTGCTATCGCTGGGGATTGAGTTATTCCTGTTTTCTCCACCAGGTGAAGCACTCTCCTTATGTTGTCATGGGTTTGTCTATTCGGTACAAACCCTGACTGATCTTGGTGGATTAATTTCGGGAAGACTTGCGCTAATGTATTTGCCAGGATTTTGGTATATAACTTTGCGTCTATGTTAATTAGCGCTATTGGGCGGTATGAGCTAGGAAGGTGCGGATCCTTACCCTGCCTGTGGAAGACCACCACTTTTGCCTCATTCATAGATTGTGTGACATTACCCTTTTCTTTGAATTTATTAAATAATTCTGTTAGGATTGGGGCCAGTATGTCCCTTTGTGCTTTGTAAAATTGTGCCGTGTAGCCATCTGGGCCTGGGGCTTTGTTCCTGGGTAGGTCCCTTATTGCTCTGTCTACCTCCTCCTCTGTGATGTCTTTATCCAATTGTTCCTTTTCCTCTTCCGAGATTGTAGGGAGGGATGCCCTTTCTAAATATGACTTTTGTTGCCCCTCATCGGGGTGATCCGAGGAATATAGGTTCTGATAAAATTGCTTAAATATTTCCCCAATGTCGGACGTTTGTGTTTTCAATTGCCCTTTATCGTCTAGTAGCGCTTTTACTGTGTGGTGCTGCCTCTTCCCTTTTAGTTGCCTAGATAAAAGTTTATCTGCCTTATTTGCCTTTACATAGTACCAGTGTTTCATTTGCAGCAGGTCTCTCTCCGCTCTCTTCATGTGCAGTGATTCCAGCTATCCTTGGATATGTCTCAGTGATTTTTGCAATTTAGATGTTGTTTTTTGCATAATTTCCCTTTGGATCGCGCTTATATTTGCCTCTAGTTCCTTTTCCCATAATCGGTTTTGTCTATCCCTTTGTGTCTTGAGTGCTATCAGATGCCCCCTTGTGACTGCCTTAAAGGCCTCCCATTGGATGTGCTTTGATATCTCTGGGAGGGTATTGTGTGCGAAATATTCTTGCATATGTTCCCTAAGAGTGTTTCCTATTACTGGATCCCGTATAATTTCCTCTGGTAGTCTCCACCTCCAAAGCCTTGTGCTTTTCCCTGGCAACGATAAGTCTAGCCATAGTGGGGCATGGTCGGAGAGTGAGATGGAGCCTGTCTCTGCCTGCCGTATTTTCCCCAGCAGACCTGTCGTGACCCACAGGTAATCTATCCTTGATATGGTTCCATGAACGTGTGAAAAATATGTGAAACCATTTTGTCTGGGGTTCACGTGTTGCCACGTGTCTTCCAGAGCTAAATTATTCATTTTTTGGCAGAATGTATTTGAGGTAGTTGCATGGTTCCTCTGACAAGGACTGGATCTGTCTACGCTGGGGTCCCAGGCAATTTTGAAGTCTCCTCCCAGGAGTATCTCCCCCTCTGAGAAGTGCTCTAGCTTGTCCAGTATCTTTTTAAGGAATGCTTCTTGTCCTGTGTTGGGGGCATATTGTGCCGCCAGCGTCAGGGGGTACCCCTTCACTTTCATGTTTGCAAAGATGTATCTTCCTTGTTTGCTTCTGTGCGGAGTATCTGTACATTTATCGTGTCTTTAATGGCTATCAACAACCCCGCCCTCTTCTCTTGTGCATTTGCCTGTATTATTTGATTATACCCTTTCAGCCTGACCTTGCTTTTATCCTGTCCTTTAATGTGGGTCTCTTGTAGCATTATAATATCATATTTCTCCTGCCGTATAAGGTGTTCCACCTTCTTCCTTTTAACTGGGGAGTTTAGCCCTCGGACGTTATATGTCAAGATTTTTATCCCCATTCTATCTTGGGTATTCGGATTTCTATGCGGAGCTCTTGTTCCCATGTGGTGTGTGTTTGGTCCTTTCCGGTTCCCCCCTCTCCACCCGACTCTGCCCCCCCAGTTGCGAGTCTCCTCTTCCCCCTCCCCCCAAAACTGGCCTGATGAGGGCACTTGTTCCTATGATCACTCAGGCGTAGGGCCTTCTGCGCCATGCACCCAATCATCTCAGGGATAACTTGTAGGGTATCCTAAAACCCTCTCTGTATTCCAAGTTGCACCCCAAGTGCCCACCGCCCTCCCGGCACCTATATTTATGTGGATGGTTCGCTCCTCACTTGCCCTCGAATGTTCAAAGTGGTGGGCTTTGCCCTCCCGGGGTCTCTCCTCTGAGAGTGTTTTACGATCTGTCGGTGGCTTTCTTTTTCTCTGCCAATGGTCGCTTTGCCTTTTTCCCAATCATTTTCCATTCTCATGCTGTTTTCCTCGAGATCGCTCTCCCTCTGCTTCTTTCTTGGTGTTCGCCTTCTCGGTCTTGTATGTCCATTATTTGCATTCCTTCTTCACAGGATGTTATCCTCTGCTGTTTTCCTTCCTATGAAAACAAAAGACCAAATGGAAAGGTCCATTTATACCTTATTTGTTTCGCTGTTAGTTCTCATACCATTGGGCCCATTTTTTTTCGCTTCTGCAGCGTTGTCTGCGCCAGGTCTTGGTATAATTGAATGTCCTCACCATTCATGCGGATATGGTCCATCGTTTTTGCCCTTGGCAGGATCTGTTCCTTTTGGGAGTAGGAGGTGAGCACTACCAGGATGTTCCCTGGGGGGTTCCCGGTTCTCCTATTCTCTTCGGGCCTACTCGATGGACTCTATCTATGGGCACGTCCTCCTCTTCCTTCTTATCCACGATATCCTTGAAAACTTGTTGTACTGCTTCTTTTAAGTCTTTTTCTACCACCGTCTCTACCATGTTTTTGATCCTTATATTTGCCCTCCCAGAGTGGTTTTGTAGATCCTCGCATTGTATTTCGAGGTTGTGGGTCAGACGCGCTAGATGTTCCTGGGTTTCAGCAGCTTGTTGTGTTTCCTCCTCTAGGTTTTGCATTATTTTCTCCAGGTTGTCTGTTCTCTCGCCAAGGTTCGACACCTCTGTTCTCAGTTCTTGCACCACCATTTTGATCTCGCCTTTCATTGCCTCAAATTGTGTCTGCACTGTGGCCATGAATTGAGCTTGCAGTTTCCCAAACCACTCTTTAATGTCCTCCTTTGTCACCATTTCTGCGGTTGAAGCTTCCAAGAGTGTTTTCGTGGTTCTCTCCTCTTGATTCCTTTTCCTCGCCTTAAAGTAGGATCCACCCCTCAGAGTTGTGGCAAGTTCTGCTCTTGCCTTCCTTGGGGGATCTGTTGGTTGGCCTGCGACTGTTTCCCCCTGGATCGAGATATAGATGCCATTAATCTGATGTCTGCTGCTGTTGTCGAGGTGCTTGCCTTTTTCGGATGGTCTGTCATTTCTGGGTTTCTGCCTTCTGGCTCTGGATTCTTTCTTGTTCACCTTGCTCCCTCTTTGGCCTCGTGTGGGTTTGGGGTTCGTCGTGGTTCTCTGTCTGACTTTACCCCTGACTTTCTGGTGGTCCCCAGTATTGGGATCTATGTCGTGTCCTGTATCTCGGGATTCCCCGTTGCCTGTTCTCCCCCCTTCTGCAAAGTATCCTCTGTGGGGGCCTTGCGTGGCCAAGGTAGGCCCCTCGTGTTGTGCCTCAGCCCTGGATGTAGTCCGTGGGGTGCAGGAGCTTTACCTGTGAAGCCCTGCCGGTAGGCTGCTGCCGCGAACCCTGCCGGAGCAGTCCCTCTCACTGGCGGACTTCGTGCTCCCTCAGGTGCCTGTGTTCCGGCCTTGCCCGCCTGTACTTCGAGGGGGTTGAGGGGGTTGGTGGGGGCAGCGGGGGTTGAGACCGGAGGCCCCCCTGCTGTCTACCCGCACACACCACGTGATGTGGGGAGCCTTATCCTGGCTTGGAATAGTCTGCTTTAGCCTTGGGCCCCTTCCCCACTGTGTGTTCCAGACCCCCGTGGAGTCTGCTTGTATTATTCTCACCTGGCCTCTGCTGCGCCCCGTCCCCATGTCGCACTCTGGCTGTCCCTCTCCGACCCAATCACTGACCTCTTCCTGCGTCGAAGCTTGCAGTGACTCCTCCGGGGCTTATGCTTCCTCCATGGCCTTGCGAAGTTCTGTTTGTCAGAAGCGGGGATGGGGGCGTCTCCTGCTTGTGAGACAGCCACTGCTCCTTCGTTTCCACACGGCTGTCCTGGGTCCCTCTGCCTCAGGGCGTGGAGGCTTCTCTGCCTGGCCGATCCCGGTGACTGGACTGGCACTCTTCACCTCCCCGACTGTCTTTTGTTGCCGCAAAGCTCCGACTCTCCTCTGTGGGTGTCCCTCTTGGGCTCTGGATCTTCCTTCTTGGAGTAGCTGGTGTTGCTCTTTGTCGCCTCGTCCGCAGCTCCAATTCACAGTGACCGGTGACCTTCTGTTGTTCCCGGGTTCTGGTTGCCTCTCTCGTGTTCTGGACTGTCCAAACCGCTTTTTTGTGCTGCTTTATTGCTGCAACCTAGGAGGGGGAACGGAGCCGCACTGAGGCACTTATTCCCCTTTCCGCCGCCATGTTAGAATGGCTTATATTTTTAAGGTCATCGATTCTAATTATAAAGTATATGAAGAGTTTGCTAAAATTACAGTTCTATCCTTACCGAACTTTACAAAAAAAAAAACCTCCAAGGAAGTAAAAGGTCTTCTTATCAAGAATTCAACAAAAGCGGCTGAATTTTATAAATAACTCATATCCGCTAATAATCAAACTCAAATTGAACCCATCAATATTAATGGCTGGGAGAAAGACCTTACTTCCACGTACTCTTCTACAATTTGGGAAAATGTTAGGCTACAATTTTCGCACCTAATTTATACAGTTCTTGCTAATGCTAATTTTAAACACTGTATTTTTCAATGTAAATTTGTACTTCCATTTTGGAAAAGATTTGGCTAGTTCTACAAAAGGTTTTTCCTTTCACTGCGCCACTAAATTTAGATAACCTTATTATAGTAACACATGGCTATTCTGATATTGCTGGTATTTCCTCTCACAACCTGTTGCTATTTTTAGTTTATACAAACTTTTATCACAAACATTTATCACAAAATCTTTTCGACTTTCAAATGCACAGACAATCTAACTTGAGTTATTTGATAGACTCTTTTAGACTGGTCCATCTAAACTTCTTTTTAGAATTACATCCAAAAAATCAATAATTGCACAAGTTATTTTCATCTTATGTCCTGAAGTCACACGCGACCACCATTCTTTTTTGTTTCTGTTTAAAGGAAAACAAAATCCTAGATAAAGCTTCCTCTGATTTGAGATTGCTTCACATTCTGTGATCAGATGGTAGTGATTCAACAGTTTTTCCACAATGTCTACACAGATTGTTTTTTAAATCAGGATCTTTTCTTAACCATCTCATCTCCTTTGTCTGTAGGGCGTTTACCCGCAGCTGCAAAAATTGGTCTCAGTGGTGTCGAGATGGACATTTAGTAGATATTTGGGTTGCAAATTTAATTTGTTTGTTGTGAGTTGTAGCGGAAGAGCGTTTTTCTGAGACGCTCTTCTTTCACTATTCTGGATCCAACACCATAGTTAGAGGCGTTTTTTAACCAATTGCGGATGCCAGTGAAGAGACTCTATGTCAATGTCGGCTGCTATCAAAATTTGATCCACTTTGTGAGCCCAGTCCTTTAAGATTTTTGATGTTAGATCTGCTGGATTCACTTTAAGTATTTTATATGCTGGTTCGCCAGGATGATCTCTTATTTTGCGTAACAATGTACATGCTTTCCAGACAGTTGTATTATACAGAGAGGTGATCGCTAGTTCGTGGCGCAATGTTGTCATTGAGACGTATCGAGGTAATCTTAAAACTTTGCGCCAGAACAACCCTTCAAAAATGTCCCATACTTTGAAGTCAAGATTCCAGGCACATTCGGCTACGAATGTGATGGCCGATATAACTTTATTCAAATAGAATGTCAATACTGGTTGGATGGAGAATTTACCATAGTCATGTATTTTTAGCCCTTGTAGCGCATAAGTTGTCATTCTATTTTTCAAGTCTTGGTACCAAGGCCATTCTCGGATTGATGTATTATAAATGATTCCAAGATAACGTATTGTCGTCGTTGTTTCAATCTCTTTATTTGCAACAAACCATTTATAGTTTCTATTTTTCTGCCCCTTCATGTTCGTCATTTTTATGATTTTGGTTTTTTCTGTGTTGATTTCGAGCATGTTCTTTGTTAAGTATATATTTAGTTTTGTTAGCAGTCGCTGAAGGCCTATTGGTGTGTGATCTGCCAGAACTATATCATCTGCATATATAATGCAGTTTAGTGCTTGACCATTTATTTTCGGCGGAAAACATCGCACCTCATTTAGTTTGTCCGGTAAATCAGAGATGAATAGCTTAAATAACGGAGCTGCCAATGGGCAGCCTTGTTTTACTCTTTTTGATGTCGGAATTATGTTTGTCAGATCACCACTCTGGTTTGTCCGAATGCATATCGAAGTAGCTTCATGGAGGGCTATAATCGGCTTCAGTATATTCGCTGGACATTGCCATTTCCTTAGTTTTTGCCAAAGGAGATTTCGATTTATTTTATCGAAGGCTTGCTTCATATCTACAAACGCCAGGAATAAAGGTTTACGTTCTTTTAGTGAGGCTAGTTTTAGTAAATTCAGTAGCAATAGGATTACTTCTGTGCCTACACCTTTTGTAAATCCTGTTTGTCGACAATCGGCGATCTCTACTTGTGCGACCCAAGTTGTCAGTTTTTTTTTAAGGAATGAAGCAAATAGTTTGCCAATTGTATCTGATAAAGCAATAGGGCGGTAGTTACTTGGGTCAGCCCTTGACCCCTTTGTGTGTATTGGTACTACCACCGCTGTGCGCCAGGATGACGGGACTACTTGTGTGATTGCTACTTTTTTTAAATAGCACTGCAATGAACTGTGCCCACCATTCTGCTTCTTGTTTGATCATCACGTTTGAGATGTTATCTGGTCCGACGGCTCTCGAATTTTTCAACTGCTTAATTGCTACCAGAATTTCGGAGCTAGATTCTGCTACATTCCATCGTTCAGTTGATGTCTTTTGGGTTAAATTCTTATTTTTCTCTCCATCATTAAATCATTTAAAGAAAGAAGATTCCCAAGTGTGGGGCGCTACTTCATTGATCGGTAGTTGGTTACATTTTGTATGACCAGTGTTCAAAATAACCCAAATTTCTCGCAAATTATGTTTTTGAAATAATTGAAGCATTAATTCAGCCCGTTCTTGGTCTCTTTGAGTAGCAAATGCTTTAACCCAGTTTCTGTATCGTTGTCGACGATGTCGTAAATGATCATCTCGCATAATGTTTTTTGATTTCTTAATTTTCTTATGTCTCGCAGAAAAGATTTTTTTTCTTTCAACAACAGCTTGCTAAATTTATGTTGGTGTTGGTGCCCAACTATCCCCTTAGCATTTGTTTTCACTAAGAATTTCTGTAACAACGGTGCATAATTTGGGTCATGCGGTGCTGTCTCTTTTACGAATATATCGGTCAACTGGCAGATCTGATTACCATTCATTCGAAGGCGATTTCCACTTGCATTCGTGGCAATAGCGTGGGCATATCTGGTCGGTAGATCTTGCTTGGTCTCATGCCAGGTCAACTTTAGCGGTAGATGATCGCTATTAAGAGTTGGAATGACATTTAATTGTGTGACCTTTCTTAACATGTTATGTGAAATCCAAATGTAATCTAACGTTTTCTGCTTGTACATTTGTTGCCAGGTTGTATTGGCTGGTATATCACCTTTAACCTGTCCGTTCAGCATAATGCAATTTCTGCTACTCATTGCCGCTTGCCACAATTTTGCCTCAGCTGTTAATTTGTCAAACTTTATAGGCCTTTGTTTGTTCGTGGATTTGTCAAACTCGAACCATGAATTGTTCAAGTCTCCATAAATAATTATTTCCAAATCGTTTTCACTGGTTAAGTAAATATCCATCATTGTTGTCACAGAATTTACTAGTTTTGAAGGACTAATCGTTCCAGTAAACATTTATCAACAAGGTCCTTGCTTTTTCAATGTTAAGAGCCCCTTGATGTTCAATTAATACTCCCTGGACAAATACATTTGGGTTTGGTAATTCCTTCACATGCCAAGAAAGGGAATGTTTGATCATCATCAAGAGTCCTGAAAAGGGTTGTCCGTTTTGATTTTTTCCTGCTGGATTTAGTAAAATCGTGTAACCATCTCGGGTCGGTGGCTCCCGCAGCCATGTTTCTTGTAAACAAAGGGCAAAGTTTTGATCTAGGGCTACTGAAAAATCGTTCAGCAGGTGTTTGTACACCCTCTCGTATTCCAAGAAATTAAGTTATAGTTCTGGTCCTGTGGATCACTTCCTAGCTAGTTTCGCGAGATGGTATGATATCTCCTTTTTGTTTCATGTTGTGGTGACGGCATAGCTGGTTTGACATGACTTGTTCTAGAAAAGTGGTGCCTTAGTTGTTCTCTTCTTTGATCCATTTGTGTGGGTAAGACAGATTTGTCATTAGAGGCATGATCAGCGTTATATTCACTTGCTGGTTCAAGAGACAGATCGAAACCATATAGTAAAAGATCATCTTTTGCATCAAAAAGCCTTCTAATGGCCTGAGAATTGATGTGTAACAGCACTTGGTCTGAGGTTCTCTCGGTTGCATATTCTACAATCATTATGTCCTCAGAGGTTACAGTGCGCAGTGCAGGAATGCATTTAAATAGGTTCATGATGTTACTTCGGTTTAAGTTGACATTAGGATCATCTGAGTGGATATTTTGTAATCTTAGTTTTATTTGTGCGCACTCTTTGATGTGTTTACACCTCTGCTGTGGATTTGTGCTAGAATTAGTTGCTTTCTGTTGTTGTAATAGAGTAAGTTTCGGGTTTAATTTGCAACATGCATTAGAGTTCACTTTATGCCATTGTGGAATATTCCTTAGTCTTTTGACATCAGGCGGAGAGGTCACTCTAGCATCGTTAACTTTTAAGTTTGATTTCTCTTCTCCGTGTGACTTTTTTCTTGTTTCTTTTTGAGGCATTAAGACTTTTGACTCAGAGACACTTGTTACCTCTGTTAACTGGTCATCGGAATATGTTGATAAGTCACATAAATTAGTTGACGTAGCAGATAAAGAGCTTTCTTGATCTTCAGACTCTAATCTCCTACGTTTGTTTATGTTTATGCTTTTTGATAAGGATGGTCCACCAAAGGTCTTTTCTAAAGTTGTTACAACTTCCTGAGTATTGGTTGGTTTGTCTTTTGTTGTCGCACGGACAAACAGCGATGCTTTACGGGGAGTGGGAAGGTTGCGGATGAAAGACTTTGCTGTTTGACGCGATGATTTCCTAAAATTCGATTTGCGCTCAGTCGGCAGCTTCTTTATCTTCAAATTTGCTGTACAGCTAATTTTTTCTTTCCTATTCAGATTTCCTACTTTGGCTGACCCAGAAAAAATTATAAAGGAGGAGAAAGAATTTATTTGATCATCCTTCGTTGTCTCAGCCTGATCATTGCTTTTTTGTGCTGCCTGAATAGGTGGTCTTTCAGTAGTGCTGCCTTTGCATTTTTCCGTTGGCATCTTAAAAGGTCTTACTTGTAGGTCAACATTTAAAAAATCTTGCTTGGATTGTTGGACCACTAGGTCAGTCTTTCTTACTTTAATCTTTGGGCTATTTTGTAGCCCCTCCGTGCTCGCGCTCGGTGTGATGTTGTTTGATGTTTTCATTGCGATGGCGACAGTAGGATATAAAGCTGCCGGAGGTCTATGTATTATATCTGACTGCATCTCTAAGTCCACCATTCCATTTGACATTGAGGGATTAATCCTACTAGTTCGACTTGAGCAAGGGCTTGAAGGCAGGGATTCTTTTCTAATTTCATTTTGGTGCATCCATTTAATGGATTCAATTAATGCTGCCATTAGATCATCTTTTGATGCTTGATCTTTGAACAACTGCTCTTTTTGTATTGACTGCCACTGCATCGAATGTTCTGCTTCCTGGGCAATTCTTAACTGAAAGAGCTTTGTAAATTCATCCATGGCTGTTATTTTTGAAAAAACATTTGTCATCATTGCCACTTGATTATTTATAGTATCTTGTAATGATTGATAAAGTTTAATGAACGCGCCTAACGCAGTGGCTGTGGCTGCAAGCACGTGGTTATGAATTTGTATGGTCGCTGCTGATGATAGGTTTGATGTAACTCCAGTCTCGCGATTAGAGTTTATTTCGTTTGCTTGGACTTTGACATCCATTTGAGATGGACTTTGTTACCTCCTCATCTTGTTCTTGCTTAAAGCCGCTACTGATACATTTAGTGTGGAGTCCCAAGGTCCAGTTAATTTTGAAGCAAAATTTTTTATTCCTGGGAGTTTTGTTATTGGGGTGCTGGTGGTGGCTTGTCGACTAGCCTCCGAATAGTACGGCTGTTTAGCCATCTCATGCATTTTTTTCCCTTCTCTTTTTTTGTTGATTTTTGTACCTCTTCTTGGAAACTTGCAGTTAATTTGGCTTCAACGGCAATATAGTCAGCCATTAGTTTATCAAACAGGCGACTGTCTCGAGCATCCTGAGCTGTCTGCAGTTTTCTTCTTGGACTGGTTACCTCATTAGTGTTTGGCTGTGGGCAAGTTTCCATGGTGAGGTGCTTTGGCATATCCTTTTGAAGTATGGTTTTACATATAACTTCGAGCTTGTTTGCAGAAGCTATGGGGGGCCATACATTTTATAGGTTCTTTACTGTGTAGCTCCCAGGTTGACTTTAACTGTCCCTCCACATGCTTAGAGTCGCTTGTGATATTGATGCCAGACTCTTCATTTGTCTTAATAGTAGTTATCGTTTGCAGTTTTTTTGATTTCGTGCTCCCTTTGCTATTATTGTCATCCTGGCATGGGGTCTTGATATCAGGAGACACTTTGTCACCAAGGGGACTGATTTCAGTCAACTTGTCAGTTTGATTTGTTGCATTCAGAAATTCAAGATCGGTTACTTCAAAAGGAGACTGAAATAGTGCCGGATTTATATCTACTGTCTCGATATTGAGCGGTGAGTATATTTGTTGGCTCAAATCTATTGCTGGTATTCCAATCTGCGATGGAAGAGTTAGTAGTTTACATCCTTGTTTTGAATTTCTTTGCCCCAGTCGTTTTACCAGATCTTCTCTTTGTTATTTTTGGATTCCACTTTATAGCCTCCAATTGTTAACGCCTGGATTGCCTGTCATAGTCTACTTGACTGAAAAAGGTTGGACGAATTCTCTGAGGGATTTCAAATGATATAATAAAAAATGGAACGCCTTTATTGTTTATCTTGCCACGTCTATGTTATGATCTTTGTAATCTATTACTCTTCTATATCTCTGTGTCCCCTTTCTTATGTGTCATGTCCATTTAAATTATTGTCTATTCTGTCTCTCTACTGTTGTAATGTAATGACTATTTATTCATCTTCTTAAATGTTAAATGAATTTAAAATTTAGATTGTTTGATATGCATTCTTAGTGCATGACATATTTCAGCACTTGTTTACCTTGATACATTGATCTTAACTGTATATGAATTACAATGTTCATTCATTCTGATGTATTTTGTATTGCTATATATTGATACAGTGATACATTTATTTACCACTTGAAGTTATAAATTATTAGTGTCGGTTTTAAATGTGTAATAAAAATGATTCAACAAAAAAGAAATCATACATCGAGTGCTGCAGTGGTGGTGGCAGCAGCTTTTGGTGGGGTGCGCAGTAAAATGGATAGTTCTTGAAGGGGCACCAAGACTCTTAACAATTCATTGGTGATCGCTGGGGCAGTGAATGCTTTCAGTGGAGGGTCCTACATTTTTCCCAAAATTAGCACGAACGACTGAGCATAACGAAGGCACCGAAAATAATTAAGAAGGATTCAGGGGGTATTTCTCCTGACCCCCTGCTCTGAATATATTTTAAAATAATGTGCTAAAATTATGCATTTTGCAGCACAATTTATGTGAAAAAGTGGATGAAAAGGCATATAATTGTTTCTATAGGGAAACATGAAAAATATACAGGAAATGTCAAGATTCGTGAGCAGTCATGGCTGGTGACGATTTTGAGTGGAGGGGCCTAAATATTTCCCCAAATTAGCACTAGTAAAAGAGCATAGTGAGGGAACCCAGAATATGTAAATGGGGAAAATAATGTGCTGAAATTATGCATTTTAGAGCATAATTTCTAAGAGAAATTGGATGAAAAGCCAAACAATTTACACTTGGTTCACTAGGGTAACCCATGCAAAAATCCAGTTAATGCCATGTCACCAACAGAACACTACATGGGAGCACTTTATACCATTTTTCTTCTCAGTAAGAATGTCCGTACTTTTTGTTCTTGTCAATATTGCATGGAATTGCTCTGACTGTTTGAGACTTGTGAACCAGCATATTGATTGATTGATTGATATTTTATTTGTATCCCGCTCGTACACAAGTGTTTCAGAGCGCGACGAGGCAAGGAAGGTGAACAAGGGAGAACAAAACAGCGATCTAACTAGGCCCAGTGACATTGTGAACGCGCAAGTGCATGGCAGGGGGAAAGGTGAAAGTGCAAGGGAGGGGGAGAGGTGGAAAGTGCTGAGCAAAAATAAAAATAAGTAAATAAAACATGAATAAATAAATAATAAAAAGCAAGAAACAGTGGTAGTGCAGCCAGCAAGTGGTAAGTGCTAGGAATAAGGCAACAGACAGGGTGTGTCTGATAAGTGCAGAAGAAGAAAGGGGGTGGACTGTAGGGTTACGGATACAGACGCCAGTGTAAGGGATTGCCAGGAGGCAGTGCAGGTGGGTGGCAGGGTGAGCAGATACCTGGGCCCTAAAGTCAGAAGGAGACCAGGTGCATGATGCGGGGACAGAAGAGATCAACCAGTGGAGAGGAGGAGAGAAGGCAAAGAGGAAGGTCTTGATGTGCTTCCAGAACTGGAGATGGTTCTCCCCAAGTTTCAGAGTGGCAGTTGCAGAGAGAGGCCCCAGCCGATGGCAGAGATCCACCCCCAGCTCGTTTCTTAGAAAAATGACTGACCCTTAGGGAGTTAGAGGTAGAGGAGTGAAGAGCTCGAGAGGGGAGGTATTTGCAGAGGTATAGCTGAAGGTATTTAGGACCCAGGCCCCAGAAAGCCTTGTGGACAGTAAAAAGGGTTTTGAATTTAATCCTTGCAGCCACTGGGAGCCAGTGGGGAGATTTCAGTGCTGCAGAGATACGATCCCAGGGCTTGAGGCAAAGGACAAGTTTCACAGTCATGTTCTGGATAAGTTGCAAAGGGTGGAAGAGTAGAAGCAGGTAGATGTAGAAAGATGCTGTTGCAATAACTAACCTAGAGAGAACCAGGGCTGGAGAGACAGTGAGCCTCTGGGAGAAGGAGAGGAAATGCAGAATACCTTTGAGGAGGTGCAGTAGGAAGTTTAACTTTTTAGAGAGTTCAGAGATGTGGGCAGAGAAGGAGAGTGTGGAATCAAAGATGACCCTGAGGTTCTTAGCCTCGCAGGTGGGGGTAGGCCAAGGGAGTGATAGGAAAGGAGGGTGAAGGTGTGTAGATGAGGATGATCTGCAGGATCTCTGTCTTGCTGGCATTCAGGCAGAGATCGTTGGTGGCACACCAATCCTGAATGGCAGATAGGCACTCCGAGATGAGAGAAGGAGAAGAGGTGGCCAAGGGAAGCCTGAAAATGAGTTGAGTGTCATCAGCATAAAACTGAAAATTGGAGCAGAAAATGGCAATGCAGTGGGTGAGAGTTGCCAGGTATTGGTTGAAAAGCGAGGGTGAGAGGTTAGACCGCTGCGGGACACCGCATGTAGAACGGGAGATACATGAAAGGAAGGACCCAAGTTGGACCTGGGAGGGTCGATCAGAGAGGAAAGAGGTCAGCCATGCCAGAGCCTGATTCGTGATACCCAGGTTGTTGAAGAGACGGTTGAGCAGGATGGTATGGTTGACCGTGTCGAAGGCAGAAGAGAGATCGAGTAGGATGAGGACAGAGGGGAGATTAGAGCCTTATATATTATAATGTCTGGAAGGCCAGCCCGGAGTCTTTCAGCCCTGGAGAAAATCTTTTTTAAAGAATGCTCTTTTAATTGAGGATTGCACTTTCTCAATCACTGTGTATGTTTATACAAACTTTAATAATTCTTTGGCGAAGGGGTTCCCAAAGTGTAACCCTTGTGCTGCTGTTTTTCTGAGGAGGCTAACTCCCCCAGTTTACGATCAATCATTATTAGGGTACTTTTCCTTCTCTCTGCCAATATCGCACAATTAGCGTTCCCGAGCAGAGATACTGCCCGCTGAGCTCACCCTGCTAAGATATGCAGGTCAATGTGGGTCTCTTAAGTCTATAGCCTTCGCTGCCAAATCTATGATCTTGGCTTGTGTTCCTGTGACATTGAGGAGCTTGTCCTTGCATGATTGCCATGCCCTATCAATCCGTTACTTCCTGACCTTGATGTTCTTCCCAAAGAATGTAATCATCTTTGCATTCAGTTCTGAGGATGCCATGAATTTCTCTATTTCAGGACAAAGACATTCTGCCCGTATCTTTGTCCAGTGCTCTGCAAAGCCTATTCTTGAGGTACTCCTTCACTCAGTTTTATAGTGTTCCCTGTGTGGAATTTGGATTAACCAACCCTTTGTGATCAAACATTGTCTCTTACAAATTTGTCTAATTGTTCTGAGGAATCACCTCAGCTGTCTGCTCTCCCAACTTGCCGGACCCTTGCTCCGGCCGGTTAAGGGACTCCACTGCATCTGTTCCTTTATTCAATGTCCTCTCCATCCTGCCCTTTTTCTGCTACCTCTGTGCATAAGGGTTTTGTATCTTTCTGTGTGTGTCTTTCTATATGCTCGTCATCTTGCAGTATGCTCCTTTGAGCCTACTGAAAATACTAGAGACTCTTGTGCTCATCTTAGTTACCAAGAGGGGAGGGGCTATTCCTAAAGGTCTTTCACTTGTGGGTGGTAAAGTTACCCCCTTATGGAATCTTGTCCCTCCTTTAAGGTGCAGTTCTCCCAGTTAGATGAGTCTCCATGTAGTCCATTCTCAGCTGGATTGGGATCAGTATGTCTGCAACTTCTTTCTTAATCGTGATCTCCACAGAGGTCCTGAGGTCCTTCTTAAAACTGGCTGACATGAAGCTGTCTTGCTCTACTTAGTTTTTCCCCCCCTGTCCATTACGGTTCAGAGTATGAACGGTAGTCCCCAGGTATTTACTCTGCTTATTGACTGTTGGTAGTATGTATCAATAAATGAAATATACATCTCAGAGTCCTCTGGTCAGTTTAAAAAAAATGTGAGACAGCTGTGACTTCTGTTGGCCACTAGAGAGAGTAGTTTCATTTAATACTTTGAGCACTCTTGGCCCAGAAAAGCCCTTCTTTGAAGACCTTCATACACTTGCTTAGCTGCCTCGATCGAGCAGTCGGGGGACCAAAGGCGTGGTCTCCCCTTTCCTAGACTCTGCAACACTTATACTTCCCTCACAAAGCAACAATATTAGCTTTAACTGGAAACAGAAGCCTGGGGAGGAACATTACCAGTGTACGTGCGGCAACCTTTGTGGTCCTGCACCTGCATAGCACAGAAGATCAATCACATCTTATTATTTTCAGAACTATGTGCAGCAACACTGCAGCACCCCACCAAACGTGTGGTGTGGGGGATCTCCTTTGGTGTTCTGCACAATGTGTGTACACCTTCATGGCCGCTCGCAGGGCCACCTGATCACAGACATGTAACAAAAATAATATTGTGGGGGGCGGGGGCGCAATGCACTCTGCGTGATCGTCATGGCTACTCACTGTGCCAATCGATCACTGACCTGTAATTAAAGTAATAGACTAAACAAGAGCGAGTCACACCTGTGTTGGATTGCCATCTGGCACGAGTGAAGAAGCCCTGGCTTTCTGGTTTGTACTAAAGTAATACAATAATGTGGGACAGGGATTGGACTCTTAAAGCAGTCTTCCTTTTGACCCATCACCTGTAGACTTTTGCCTTTAAAAGGAGGGGTCTCCCACTTCTTCTTAGAATTTGGAACAAACATCTAAGAAAGAATTCATTGGACCTCTGTTGGCGAAGCAGTCCTTTCCAAAGCCCTTCACCGGAGGTGATGACTGAGGGTCTAAGGCAGAGGCAAGCTCTGCCCCTAACCATCCTCGGTGAACACTGGAGGTGAACTGCTGCTTGGACAAGATTCACCTCCCTGTCAGTCACAATGGTACTCAGGGCCTCACTCTGCTGAAGTGCCTGTGCAGTTGTTTTCCAGACTCCCCCAAGTTTGGGAGTCCGAGAACAAGGACCACATTTTACCCTGAGTACCTGACACTCACAGCAGCCTGAGAATCAAGACATCCAGGATGCTTGAGTTTTCAACATCCAACTGATTTGCACCGTGATTCAAGCTTGTTCAACCCAGTCAAACCAATAGGACCCTCTGGTGCTGCCTTTGGCACTTGCTGATATACAAACTGCTTTGTTTCACCTTTCAAACCAGTTTGCCATTACACTGAGACAGCTAAGTGCATAGTTAGTCCGGCTCAAACTTAAAGCTCATTGCTGCCTTCAAACTGCCTTTCAAACCACCAGCATCTTCGTTGCTGATCTTTACTGACAGTTGACCAGAGAATCAATCAAACAGCGACCTATGAATGCCCCACCGGAGCTATCTGATGCAAACTGCACATCCAGTCACCAGCATCTTTGCTATTGAACTAACTGTTGAACCGACCCTAGTGACCATCATGAACCGCTCTTCTCTGAACACTGCTTTGAGCTGCTCTTCAAACCACCAGCATCTTCTCTTCCAATCTTCATTGACAGTCAAACTGACTCTGGTGGCCACATCAAACCATGACCATTGATGTGGAATTGGACTGCCTGTCTTCAACTGTACATCCAGTCACTGGCATCTTCGCCACCTAACCGACTGCTGAACTGACTCTGGTGGTCCTAGCAATCTGCACTTCTTCGAAACACAATGAACTGCAGCTCGACCCTGGCTCAACATCTGCTCCATATGTCGACCATGGAGACAGACAAATTTCAGCCTGACTCGAACTGCACAAACAGTACCAAGAAGCCTGGTTTGACGCTGTCAAAGTGACAAGAACCGCAGAAAGGTGTTATTGACTCTTAACTGATCCGTTGGTCCAGCTATGAGCCCTAGAGACTGGTTAGGTTACTTTGATCCTTTTTACATACAAGAACATATCCTTTAAAAGAACATTGTGGTTTAAAATTGCCTTTCACTCTTGATTCATTACCGAGAGTGCTACATCTTTCTATCTGGCACATTTTCTGTTCTTTCCTCAAGGGTAGGTTTGTTGTATGTTTTTTCAATTTAGTTATTCTTGCAGATCGTGTGTCTAATTAAAGTATGTATATATATATATGCACAGAAGCTCGATTGGACATTCCTTTTATTTTTATTTTGGACTGGTATACTTTGCTTTTTGGGCTGCTACTGAATCACATTCACCCTCCCCCCCCATTGAGAGTATAGCCTTCCCTCGACACACTTTACCACAAAGGGTGAAGGTGGCATATCTCTTAACTGTGCCTGTTCTACCTTTATGATTGGGATCACTCTTGTTTTGTAGCAGTTGGAGGCCTGGGTAGGCGTTTTAGCCACTACTTATGCTTGCACCCCTGTGGGGCTAAAGTCATTTTTATCACACTGACTATAAATAGAGTGTACCTCACACACAAACAAAGCACCACATGGCTATTGAACAACTTATCTGCTCTCGAAGCAGTGACGAAAGAGGACAGGAGAGGAGAAAGCAGGGTCTTCTATCATGGAGGGTGCTGTGAATGACAGTTATTGCCAAACGTTGGGCTTTACTGGACTACTACTTTCATTGATTGAACCTATTTTGTTGGTGCTCTAGGTAATTAAAGAGAAGCATGATGCTGGCCTCCTGTCTTGAAATATAATCCCTTCTGACTATTGTTTGATCTCTGTCATGCTGAGCCATTTGCTTTTAACCACATTTCACTCATATCTGTTTGGAAAAGCCCCTGCATATTTGTTCTTTTTTCAAAACAAAACACTACAGCCTACAACCAGGAAAGCCAGGTTAACAAGCTCATTGGTCAGGAATGAGCTTTGAACAGATTGGTAGTGCTGTCACCTGAATGATCATTGGTTGGGCCTTGGTTGATCATTATCGATGGACCCATGGCCCAAATCATCATTGGTGGGGCCTTGGCCCAGATCACTGTTGGTGGGGTCATTGCCTCATCCTTTGATAGGACTCTCACTTCGATTTTTGTTTGCACCTGCCCCTCCCTACAAAAGAGGTCCCTCAAACCCACACATTTCTGCAAGTACTCTTTATATTAAACTGCTATTTTCAAAGCTGACCAACCCCAGTGTGGTAACATTTGACACTGACTAAAAAAAGAGGCAGAAATACATGTGTTCATTTGGTCTCACATATTGACAATTTCTTGCCAGTAATGGTGACTATTTGTCAAGTAATCTGTTAGGAGTGCCTCATTGGGCAGCACTGTCTCTATGTAAATAGTTCTCAGTGGTTAGGTTGCCTTATGACCTGCCTTTGTTGGTATGTGAATAGTATTATATTTGTGTATGCCCCGCGGACCTCCCTGTAACAGGCCCCATACCTGAAGAGACCACACAGACACGTCTCACCGTTATGGGCTCCCAGCGGCTACTGTGTTCTCCTTTATTTACTGTGCATGCACAGTCCTCATTCTGGCTCGCGCATGCGTACAGCGTACATCACTCCGTAACATCCCTCCTTTTTTATAAAGAACAAACAGAGTGATAAAGCAAACATTTACAAAACCACCCAACAAGGGCGCACATGTTAGTGCAAAACATGTAACAATGTTACAGGTCCAATGTGGGCTATTAACGTCCTCCCTGGGCATCAGGGATTAGGGTCCATTATGAAATCACAGAATCTGGCCGGGCACCTGCGACCTTCCCAACTTGGATACCTTCTGCACTCATTCCCGGACGGATAGGGAAACTCTGCTCGTGCCAGACTTCCTCGATCCTCGCTGTCTCCGGGTGTCTGAATGGCGGGTGAAGTTGTGTCCTCACCTGCAACGGGATGGTCCTCGGTGGATCAGGTGTCCACTGTCTTGAAATAGCATGAGTTCCTCATGACAGTCCCTCTATGGTCGGCAGCGGTCACCATGGACCCATTGACGTGAGTACTTGGCACCAACTACTGCAACGATAGGAAGGAGGCAATGCTGTTCCATTGTGTGGGATCCGCAGGCCAGGACATTTTAAAGAAGCTCCAGGAGCCAGCAGGATTAGAGGATACAGGTGTGTTTGAAAGAACAATTGCCAAGCTTGGAAAGCACTATGAAGTGCAAGAGAGCATTATCTTGGAGCAATACCACTTTGCAACCAGAGAGCAAAGAGTAGGGGAGAGCATTGAGGAATTCGTCACAGCCCTGAGGGGTTTGGCTGTGAAGTGCCAATTCACTCACTGCCAAGAAGAACACTTGCGAGATCAGTTGATAATTAAGTGCAATAATGATCAAATAAGGCAAGAAATGTGGAGAGAGTGCAACCCTACCTTAGCACGGGCAATTGAGATCACGACGAGTATAGAGCACACTGAAAAATGCATCAAGGCTCTTCATCAGGACAAAGGTGCTGAAAGTGGCAGGACAGTACCAGAGAAAGGCTCTGTGAACAAGAGTCCAAAGACACCTCAGAGGCAGTCGTCGGGAGTTTCAAAGAGGAGTGAGAGAGTGGAAAGAAAGGGAAGAGATGTCTCGAGCGATGCTGGTCCGCACAACAACAGGAATGTGGGGCGATCATGGGGAACGCCGAAAGAATTCGAACCCTCCATGGGCAAAAGATGCCATAGGTGTGGCAGTGGGACCCAATTAGCATATGATAAGGAATGCGTGGCAATTCACATCATCTGTCATGAGTGTGGACGGAAGGGACATGTGACCCGCTGCTGCAGAAACTTTAGACCCAGTGGACAAGTGCAGGAGATCGTTGAATATAATGAGGACGATGAATATGGAAGTATGGGGAAGGAAATAATAGGCTCAGTGCAAGCGGTGTCAGGAAAAGTGAGGAGACGCAAGCCCTATGCCGTCATAACTGTCAAAGGAGTATCCATATCAATGTTAATAGACAGTGGTGCTGACTATACGCTTATTAGTGTTCAAGTATGGAGAGACACATTTTACTGCTGCACCCTACAGGAGCCGGAGATAAGGGCCAATGCATATGATGACGTTCCCATAGAAATCCTTGGCCAGTTCAGTGGAGAGCTAGAATTCCAAGGGAGAAAGGCTGAAGGGACAGTTTACATGGCAAGCAAAGGAGGGGAGTTATTATCATGGAGTGATCAAGCTGAATTGGTGATTTGACTAGATGCATGGCATCCTGATCAGGTGTTGCAATAGATGAATTCAAGTCAAGTAACAACTCAGCGGTGTCTTTGGAGTTTGGTCAACAAGTCTTTGAGAAAAAACTAGGTTGCCTCAATGGTTCCATGCACTGCATTTGACTAAGACCCAGAGTGGCCAAGTTACGCATGGTACCGTTGGCACTGCGTAGAGATGTAGAGGAGGAGATCACCAGGATTGAGAGTGTAGGCGTTATTGAGAAGATTCAGACTTCCGAGTGGATTAGTCCCATCATCTTTCTGAGGAAGTCCAATGGCTCAGTAAGACTCTGTATAGATTTGAGACACTGAAACAGCATGGTGGTGGCACAGAAGTTTCCACTTCTGAGAAATGATTTATTGACTGGAATTCCATTTTGGACCTGAGATCGGCCTACCACCAGATTGAGCTGCATTAAAGTGTTATGGATCTAATTGCGTTCATTACCCCTGTTGGTCTTTTTAGGTGCTGGAGCATGCCTTTTGGGCTTCTATCGGTGGCCAGTGTATGTCAAAATGTAATGTATCGGTTGTTGGGGAATGAGAAGGGTGTGTTGTTTTACCAGGAAGATGTGTTGATCTGTGGTGGGAGTGAAGAGGAGCATGACGTGCGTTTGAGGAGAGTGTTGGAAATCTTGAGTAAAGCAGGTTTTACCATTGCCAAGGAGAAATATACTTTCAGGGCACGGTAGTGTATTTGGGACATGAGATTTCTTCGGAAGGGGTGAGGCTGAAGGATTACCAGGAATATGGAGTCTCCCAGAAGTAAGGGTGATGTGTCGTCATTTTTCGGTCTGGTTGAATTTTATAGCAAGTCCATTGAGAAATTGTCAGGTAGGACAAAAAATATGAGGAGGCTTACCAGGAAAGGGGTTTCTTTTGATTGGGATGTGGCATGTGCCAAAGAGTTTAAGGACTTAAAGCAGGCGATCACAAAGGCTCCAGTTTTGTCTAGTTTTGCCGATGGTCGGAGGACTCTAGTTCACGTGGATGCTAGCAATTTTGGTCTTGGTGCGGTCCTAATGCAGGAGTGTGGTGGTGATTTGTGTACCATTGCATTTGCCTAAAGGACATTAAAGGAAGCGGAAGGGAGGTATTTGGTGGTGGAAAAGGAGGCTTTGGCTTGCATGTGGGTTGTGGAAAAGTTTAGAATGTACTTGGGGGACGAGAATTCACCATACGTACTGAGCATAAGCTGCTAATTAGTATTTTTTCGAAAGGTGGGTTGGAAGGAGTTTCAAGGAGAATAATGAACTGGGTTAGTAGTCTTCAGGGGCAACAATTCTGTATGGAGTGTGTTTAGGGCAGGAACAATGTGGTTGCGGATGCCTTATCGAGGTCAGTCATGATAGGGCGGGTAATTGCTGAGGAGTTTGGTGGTGATGAAGAAGACGTGGGAGAGATTATTTGTGTGCAAGAGAGTGTTAAAAAAGCTGACTGGGATGTGGCATTCTGTGTATTAATTGGTTATGAACTTGTTGAGGAGAAGTGCCTCCGAGGCCGGTGATGAGAGGATGAAAGAGTACAGGAGTGTGGGAAATGAGCTCTGTGTAAGAGACAATTACTTGTGCAGAGTGCATAAATTGGTTGTGCCTGCGATAACGGAATTGGCACATTGTCGTAATTTGGGGCTTGCGAGAACTAAAGGGTTGATAAGGTCCAACTTTTGGTGGCCGGGTGTCGATAAAGATATGGAAGAGCAGGTAAAGGGATGTTTTGATTGTGGGGAAGGAGACTAGGGTCTCAGAGTACATAAAAGTCCCATGGTGGTCAGAGAGAGTCCGAGGATGCCGTACAATGAGGTTGCTTTGAACCTATTGGGTCCTTTTAATATTAAGGGATCTAGAGATGCTTATTTGCTGGTGGTGATGGATCTTTTTTCTAAGTGGCCTGAGATTTGTGTTCTGAAAGAGGTGACCAATGGTAGAATCATACGGTTTTTGGAACCACTATTTTGGAGAGAGGGGTTTCCTCATAGGTGTCTGTCGGATAATGGGACACAGCTAGTTTCAAAGGAATTCAAGGTTTTTTGGAATAAACCTGGCATAGAGCGGGTTACGACCTCCCTCTATCACCCACAAGCAAATGGGTGTGTGGAGAGATTTAACCGCACCTTGAGGGAGGTTATCAGTATTGCGGTGGCAACAGGTGGAGACTGGGTGCAGACAGTCATGGAAAGGATGTTCCAATATAGGCTGGCTCCACACACAGTGACAGGGGTGCCCGCATGTGAGTTGTTGCAGGGTAGGAAGGCCAATACACACCTATGCCTGGGTTGGATGGGTAGGTCAAGGTGTGGGAGCGTGGAAGTGGATGAGGTGAGAGAGAAATTACTGGTCAGTGGGCACAGGTCCAATCAGAGGTATGATAGGAAGAATCATTGCAGAGATTTTTTTTGTTAGGCCTGGTGACTTGATTAAGGTGAATTTACCAATGAAGGTGAGGAAAGGCAATTCCATGTTCTCTGACTCCAAGGAGGTGATTAAGGATTTGGGTTCCTCTGTTTTGGTGAATGGGGGAGGGGTGTGGAACAAGGAGAGGGTGGCAGAGCTGCATAGGAATGAAGTGTGTGTAGGAGAATAGGAGGAAGGGAGGAAGGTGTTAGGCAGCACTGTCTCTGTGTAAATAGTTCTCAGAGGTTAGGTTGCCTTATTACCTGCCTTTGTTGGTATGTGAATAGTTATGGGATTCTAGATGGTGTGGGAGGTTACAGCATTCCCAGTTGGAACCTGGAGCCTTGCTTAGTGGAGGGTTCTAGGTTCCATCCAGGTCATTTGGAGTGGAGGTGCACTGGCTGGGGTTCGCTGAAGATTGAGCCTGTCTTACCTGAATGTCAGTTGGAGAATAAAGGACATGCTCATCACCTAAACATGGGTGCCGTCTCCTTTCACGCTCAACATAATCTTTTATAGTACTCAGGGTATGATTGCTTCAAACACAATAGGACAGTCTATATGGCTTGCTCAGGGTAACAGTGCATTGGATGGATGAGACTAATTTAAAAGGTGTTATGGTGATTAGTTCTTCTGGATTGCCACAGCCTTCTGGTGATAAGTATTCAGCCGTCTAAATAATATGCCAGCCTGTCTTGTAGTTCAATTTTGCTATGAGGTACAGGATGGGATTAACACCTGAAGGCCTTAGGGAGTTTAACTACAATGAAAGAAATAGGGCCTCTGTAACCAAGGTGGCAGGATGGAGAACTAAACAAAGGATCTATAGACCCCTAGTAGGCTTGCAGATACTTCTCCTATTTGCTCTCTGATCTTTGTCAGGATCTGAAAGGTAGCCATCTGCAGGCTGAGGCATTCCCCAATTTTTGGATGTTGGTTCTTCCCAAGAGCGGAGTGGCAGCCCTGAGTAGTCTCCAGATTCTTCACCTATATTGCTCTCCAAGTGCACTTTCTCCTCTCTGGAATGCTGTCTTCACTGTGCCAATTCCTACTCTTGCCTGCTCTTTTTTATAGGGATGCGACTTACTTTAACTCCCCAATAAACCATGGGATTAGTTTAACATGTTTGCTGTTTCCCGCGTTCGTTGGAGTGGTCCTGCCCTGTTTTTCTTCCTCCCTTTTGGGTGTTTTACTTCTTTTTTTTATTGCAATATGATTTAAAATTGAAACATTTCACAAAAGAAAATTCCATTCTGACAGTTAATAAAAATTTCAATGAATGCAAATTCAATAAAACAATCACCTCCATAACAATTGGCCTTATTCAGCCCGTACATAGACATTTCAAATAATCACATTATTTCATAAGATCAATAACACACCAATTCAAATATAACAAGCTGAACATATGAATCACATAGCACCTTGAAGTGTTTCTTGTGCTAGATGGAATGCCCAATAAAGATCTCAGACCAAATAACCGGACAGACTCAAAGAATATGGCAAAGTACTACTTTATTCTCAATTTAATAAAGCAGGGTAAACTGGCAGACATCGGACTGATTCTCTCACACTCACAAGCAAACTTGATTACATAGAGGTCTTATAACCCAATATGCGTCATCTACAATGTCATGTTACGTGCAAACTGTAAAACCTATTGACAGGAGGGATTGGTTAGGGGAACATATCTACTTATAGAATACCTATGGGTTAGTACTTCATTGGGTACCGCTTATCTGCAGGACACGCCTCGAACTACCTCTAAATACATATAATACTCATTATACCAGACAAAATGGCAGCAGGTTTGTCTATGCAACATTCTATAACAGGTTGCAGCATAGACCCACTTATTGGTTGCATTCCCACCTAAATTTGGACTTTCGGCTCGGCTAGCAATAAGTAAGCAAAACGAAACCCAGGTGCTTGAGTCACGTCAGATTATCCCCACTTTCCCAATCAGTCTATCATCTCTCATTGGTCCAATCCTGAGCCAAAGTTTTCCATCTGTAGTTGACCTTGAAGTCTTCTCTCTGTTCTGGGACATTTGAGGGAGCATAAGCACATCACTATCTTCAACCGAGGCTTAATGAATAGCCCTTGTTTTGGACTTCTGAATCACGTGTGAAGAGACGGCAAATGTTCCCATTTCAACCTCTTATTTACTGCTATTTATGATATGATATGGCATTTGTAACACGCATATACACAAGTATTTCAAGGCACGTTGAGGCAAGGAAAGGGGGAACAGTAGGAGGACAGAGACAGTTATCTTACTAGGCCAAGCAAAATTGAGATTGCGCAAGTGCAGGGGTGGGGGGAGGGGAAAAGTGCCAGAGAAAAGGGGAGAGGGGTAGTGCTGTATATGGGATCAAAACAAATAACAAGAACTGTGGCCAGCAGGTGGCAGGTGCAAGGGTAAGTGCAGACAGCAGGTATCCAAAAGTGCAGTTAGGGGGACTGTAACATTACAGATACAGACCCAATTGCAAGGGTTGCCGGGAGGAAGTGTGGGTGTGCAACTGGGCGGCAGGGACATAGGCCCGAATTAGAGGGTAGCCAGGTGACCTGTGCAGTATCAGACAGGAAATCAGCAGGGGAGAGGAAGAGAGAAGGCAGAAGCAAAGGTGACGGCCTTGAGATGCTTCCATGCTGGAGATGATTATCCTAAAGTTTCAGAAAGGCAGGGAGCCTGTTCCAGGGGGAGGCCCCAGCCGAAGAAAGAAATCTGCCACCAACTTGTTGCTTGGAGAAGCGACTGACCCCGAGGGAGTTGGATGTGGAGGAGCGAAGAGCTTGAGTAGGAATGTATTTGCGAAGAGAGAGTTGGAGATATTTAGGACCCAGGCCCGAGAAGGCCTTGTGGACAATGCAGAGGGTCTTGAACTTAATCCTTGCAGCCACTGGGAGCCAATGCAGAGATTTCAGTGCTGGGGAGATACGATCCCTGGGCTTGAGGCCAAGGACAAGTCTTGCAGTCCTGTTCTGGATGACTTGCAGAGGGAGGAGAGTGGAAGCAGGCAGATTTAGAAAGAGGCTGTTGAAGTAGTCCAGCCTAGAGAGAAGCAGAGCTCTAAAGACAGTGAGCATCTGGGGGAAGGAGAGGAAAGGAAGAATACCTCTGAGGACATGCAGTTGGTAGTTTGACTTCTTAGAGAGGTCAGAGACGTGAGGAGAAAAGGAGAGTGTGGAGTCGAAGATGACCCCGAGGTTCTTAGCTTCACAGGTGGGAGCAGGAAGAGGGACAAGGGAGGTCGGCCAGAGAGTGACAGGAAAGGAGGGTGCAGGTGTGCCGATGAGGAGAATCTCTGTCTTACTGGCATTAAGGCACACCACTCCTGGATAAAAGACAGACAGTCAGAGATGATTCAATTATGCTGGGTGTCATTACTCCTCTTGGCCTCTAGAGACTTTCTCACTCCATCTTATTCACTGTTCATTGTCCAATACTTGGCTACTGTAAATGTTTTCTTCTTCTTCAAACTAAGAGAAATATGTCTCATGTTCATGGCTTATCCTTCTGCCTCCCTTTATGTTCTGCAATTATTCCTTGAAATAGCATTTTGATCCCAGGCCAACACAGACTCCTCTTTATTTTGCACTCAAGACTGTTTTCCAGCATCTCCTGACTCTGCAGCCCTGATCTGCCTCTGAGGTAGCGGGAATAAATCTTACACGAGCTGACGTCGATCTTCCTAACATGGCCATCCTTGCCACGTTATATTTTCCTCTATAGCAAGCTGATATATGTCTCATTCACCTTGCATTACTGCCTATTTACACTTATTGGTCAGCAAGTTAGAATGTCTTCTTTTAAATATATGATTACTTTATCATTTGATACATGTTTCTCTTGTTGCTTTGGTTACATCATCCCTCTTAAATATTTTCATATTGTTTCTTTATATACCTCATATATCTTCTTCATGACATCACTCTGCCCTCAACAGATTTCACTCAGCATTGCATGATGTCCAATGGTGTGTGCAGACACCCTTCCACTCTTTCAGTGCGAGGGTACATTTGGTATGGTTGCCTGAGTGCATATCGTCTCTCGTACAGTCATTGTGGTATAGGAACACCATAGTGGGTTCCACATACAGCTCCTATCCTGCTGTTCCAGTATGAAGGCAATGAGGGGGCGGGAGTTAGGCTAAATGTGTCTACCCACTCCTCTACACGCTCTCGTACTTTTTACCTCTCTTCCCAATAAACAAACCCATCTCTTCTCCTTCAGATCCACCAGAGCACCTGGAGTTGATGCAGAGGGCAGTGGAGTGAAGGAAACATTCCAATAAAATATATAAAATAAAAAAACAGCACATAACATCACATACATATTTGTTGGACTTGATCATGGGCATCTGTCAACTAGTGCTGGAAATATCAGTGCTTATGAACATGGTTTTGGGTAGGCCGGCATGATGGCTGCTTCCACAGGGATAGTTTGCCCCTCCACTTCAATATGGAATTGGGATAATTTCCCTATCCCAGTCTGCAAACTCCCCCCAGGAGCATTTGGTGTTGGAATACTAAAATGCCCTTATGGCGGTTTTGCTTGCTCCCAGAATCCACTAAATCTTTGATATTATATAATTCTTCACAATGGGTCCCTGGGCTGACATCTGTATTATGATCTGGTTCTTCTTCTTCTTCTATTATAGAGATAGCCCCCATGTTCATGAGCTGGGAAGGGTGATAATGACCCGCATGCCCAAGCTTAAAGCAGGCCAGAATGAATCAAGGGGCTCGACGAGGGCAGGCAAATGTTACCGCCTCTGTATGACACCTAACTCAGGGGTTATCGCTGTTAGCACCCCCGGCCATTTCCCCATTGGTGCCAATGTTCTTTTATTTCAGGGAAACAGCGTAGCATGGCTGTGACTTTCATGTGTGCCCAATGTCCCTGAAATACACTGATGCTGTGACCTAAGGCAGGTATTTGGGACAGGGAGGGGTGTGGGTGGGGCCAGCAGGGAGAACTAACTCTGTGACAAGTGGCTGAAGGGCAAAGCAGAGTGTACACATACGGGGCTAAGGAGCAGCAAGAGGAAAATGGCAGAGAGGCAGAGATGGCTTTGGAGTACACATGAGGACACCAGATGTTTCGCTCACGCTCCCTGCCATCTGTCATAGCAGCATTTCTCTCCTGGTTGCTAATAGTGACTACGAGTTTTGAGACTAGGATTATGTCTGATATAAATGAAAGTTATGTCTCTTCATCTCTTTCATGGGGCCTTCAGTGGTTTTGAGCATGGTAAACCATGGGGCCTCTTTCACCCTAAAGTGTGATTGTTTTGAAGAGTTTTAGTGTTCATTAGAACAGGATTCAGGCACAGTGGTTCTACTGTGGGTGAACCATTTCACACTATTGAACGAGAGGGTATGTGTGGGAGGTCTGTCCATGACAGAGGTAAAACTGATTTTTTGGTTCCTTGGTTGTTGTGTAAGGGCATTTCCAAGTGAGGGAATCTATAAACCTCTACTGGGTAGAAACAGACATTTGTTACAGAAAATAGAATAGTCCCTAATGGAGAGGAGGGGTACAGGAGCAGAATTACAAAGGGTGAAAAAATGCAAAGAGAATGATCCATCACATTACGAATTGAGGTGGTTGCAAATGCAGGGTAGTCGGCAAACAAAGTTGATAGTCTGGAACACATTGTGATTGATTTTACCAACAAGAAAGGAGTGATGAGGGATTTATTTGAACTAATTTGTCAACCCCCTCCCCATGTGTACGGCACCTACCCTGTCAGACCAGGTTAATCATAATTTGTCTACACCAAACTCTCACTGCAACCAGAAATAGACCACCTAGCTCAACAATCACACTTCTAGTTCTACATCATTGGGAGAATTATTCCCTATTTGGAAATGAGGTGATTGGAGACTATGTTCACTCTTGTTGCCTAGACAATTGTAATAGTCTCCATCTCGACTAAACAAAAACCAAGAAAACCAGTTGCATTGTATGTAAACTACAGCAGCTTATCTCATGTTGGGACTCAAGCCCTGGTTCAGCATCTTACCATGCCTGGAATACCTCAACTGGCTCACTGTTACAAAGAGAATAACACACACAGTCTACTGTATAACTTTCTAAATTCTCCATATCATTGCTCTTAAATACCTGAAATCTTAAATAAACAAGTGTATACCTGCAAAACTGGTAACATCATCAAAGGATAACATCCTAACTACATCAAGGTTCCAAAGACTGAAACATGGCCAAAGATCCCTTGCAGTACCAGGTTCATAATTCTCGAACAGCCTCCACATAACTCTAAAAACAGAATGGACCCTGAACATGAAAATCTGGCTCCATAAACAGAAGATCTAACTCTGATGTGCCTGCGTACATTAATCCATTTACCTTCCAACCCCCATGACTCTTATACTTGACTCAACCAGGGCCATCTTAAGCACTTTTGGGGCCCTGGGCACCGACATCTTTGGGGCCCCCCTCCACCAAACCAAAGAAATGAAGTGAATCAAAATAAGCATAAGAAAGACTTGCTCTTACGTTCACTTGTTTTATTTTTTTGTAATATGAATAACCTGCAAGCACCAGATTTTCTGTAACCCATGATGCTTTAGCAAACATTTCACCCACTCTATGCAACCCAACTCTCATCTCAGATTTCGGATACTGACTGTAACTAAGCAGATTACATGGTGGTAGAACCTACACTATCCATTCGATGTATATATATATTGCTCCCCTGTATCACACACAATGTCCTCTTTTTTTCAGGGTGCTTTGAATCAGCAACTCATGAGTTAGCACATTATAAAACTCAAATATAAATAAACAAAAATAAGTGCCAACAATAATTGTACTCATCTGCATAACAAATATGAAAAAGAAATAAGAGGCTAGCCATCTGTCCCTGATATCTCTCTATATGCCAAATCACTCATTACTCCAGCTCCTCATTCATTTTTGGAGAGTGTGTCAGAGCGGCACAGTTGGAGCTAGTTGAACACTTATATGGTGCTGACCTCATGAACGACCACTTGCGGCAGGTGGTGTAAACTACAAAGGTGGAATACATGCCTAGCCAAGAGGGTTCCTTATAAAATGATTTAAAAAACAGAGAAACCTGTGGGATGTTCTGACCCACTGGCTCTGCCCTGCAACATCACTGTGTGCTGCTTTAATCAAAAACAACAGAATGCCCGCCAAAAAGCCCTATGCGCTAAAAATCTCTGAGAAGTGTGCAGGGAAACCTGAAAAATAGGCTGCCAAATCTATTTTTGCCTATGTCAGTGGTAACACAGGAGACCACACTGCCAAAACCTATCATTGGGCTGCCCTGCAGAGTGAAATGAAACTGCTTGAAAAGGCAGTGCTACATTCCAAAGGAAAACCCAGAAGTGCTTTAAAATCCGTTTTTCCTTGGCCCTTGAAAGTGCAGAATCATGGTTCCCAAACAGCAGAGAAGATCTAACATCCTTGTGGGGTGTTCACCATCACCTTATTTAAGGAATCCCCATAAGCACAATGTCAGGAGAAGCACCTTTCATCATAAAATAAATCCACATTCAAAAGGTGCTTGCCTGGGAAAAATATGTCAGATATGGGCGCAGTACCCCTGCTTGCCTATGTCCAAGCTGTCATTTACTATACTGTCAGTTTAAAACTTGTGTCTTAAAATCAAATTGTGGAAAAGAAGAGACTTGCCATCAAAAGCAATATAGGTTGCTACAATTCAATTTCTATGTTTTAAAAAGACTGGAATGAAGAGATCTGTGTGTATATTTGTTGAAAATGTAAATTGTATTTTAGAAAAGACCATTTTAAACAGTGTTTTAAAAGTGAACTAATGTCAGCCACACTGGACTTCAAAGACATTCCACAACTTCTCTCAAACAAAGGAATCGTCCTCCTGCTCTCTGCTCAGGAACTGGCATTGAGTTGTTAATGGAGGTGGGAGGAGATTTTGGCCTGTTGCTCTGAGTAGAGACAAAAGACTCCCTTGACTGAAAGGAAATTCAAATTCGGGTGTCAACAGAAACCAACTGCCAAAGGAAGAGAAGTCCAGGTTGCTCTTGGCCCAGCCAAACCTTGGAGGCGGGACTAGACAGATATGTGTATCTTAAACTCCAAGGAAATATCTTTTTGGAAAAAGACTCATAGAAAACTGTGTAAAACTCGGAAAAATCTGTATTTTATAGGATGTTAATATGAAAATGCTGCTCACAGTTTGAAACTACTCTGAACCCTGTGCGATATTCAGAGACCGGACCACTAACATGTTGATGTTGTAGCAATTGTGATAATGCTAGGAATATGAAAGTTTACAGGATTATGTCCAGATGTCATGCGCATGTATGTGGAAAAATGTGTACAGATTTGACATTGGGTAACCAACCAAAAGCGCAAAAAACTCTCAATTTTGAACCGAAACTCTCAAGAAGATGGGACTCAGACGGATACGTGCTCTATTAAATCTGTGATGTGAATATGTATTATTAGCAAGTTGGTGATATTGTAAATATGCTTTATATGAAAAATAGGTTTTCTGTGTAGAAACAAAGGGGAGGTTTTTCCCTGGATTGTAAATTGTGGCATCACTATTACACTAGATTTCCTTCTCAAATCAGGAGAGGGGAAATACTCTGACCAATCAGATTCCTAGAGGGTAGGCTTAGTATAATCAGCCTACCCACCCCTTTGGGAAATACATAAATAGGGACTGTTTAGGACTTAGAGACACACACAAACACATTCACCCATCAACTGATTTACTGGCAAAGCACACTGCAGGAGAACCCAGATCCAAGACTCCAGAACTCTGAAAGCCGAAGGCCCAATTCTAAAGCTGAACCCTTCTCAGATGGCCTTTAAAATCTTGCAACCTGAATTTACCCCCAGACTTCCAAGGGGAACCCCACAAAAAGAACAGCTGGGCGTGCTGTTTCTGCTTCTTGCCAAAAACTCTTGCCAGAACCCAGAGATCCAAACCAGTAGAGCAGAGCTGTAACCAGATAGCTGTAACTCCAGAACCCACCCGTCAGATCCAGTCCAGAGTGCCGTGCTGAGTGCAGAACCAGGTGCCTGAATCCTGTCCAGTGGGCTAGCAGAATTCCAGTCCAAAACCTTTGACCAGATCTTTGACGGGCCTATTCAAAAACCATAGTTGTGAGTATCTATAGCATAGAATTGCCCATAGCCAATCTCTTATCCTTAAGTAATCCTATCCAATTCGTTCCATCATATCCAGAACTGCATTGTAGAATTTCTTTTGTCTTTTCTTGAATCTTTCCCTCACCCATATAGTCCTTTGATAATTGTAGTGATAACATCATTGTTGCGCTAATATTTTTGCTGAAGAAATACAAGTGTCTTGGCGGGCAAAAGCCAGAGCAGAGGCGTCACTGTCTGGTTGCTGTTCCGTTGGGTATCTTGCATCTTCATAGCCTCCGTAGTGTAAGGAAAATTCTTGTTTGTAATTCTAAAGCGCATCTTTCATTTGAAAATCTTGACTCTTTTTGAGAAAAATCGACCTCTACTAAAACCTTCATAACTTTTGAACCATACATGCCAGAAACAAAATTTAAATGTCAGATTGCTAACATCCTCAGCGTTCCTCGCGTGCTGAATAGTTTCCGCGGATTTGCATTTGGCACAATTTCATCACATGTAAAATAGCTATTCTTTGCATCCAACCTCAGAATTCAGTTTTCAATCTGCTAGTTATTCAATCATCATTGCTAGTGTTCATCTGGAGCTATCCAAAGCTATCCAAAGCTATCCAAAGCGGCTCCCACTAGTTTTGAATCCCATTTAGAGAATTAAAGTCATTTTGCCGTGTTTTCACATTGACTCAAAGCCACATTCAAAAGCATTTGACCTGTTTTTAAATCATTCCTGTTTCTCTCTGCTTGCTGGGGGGAATTGGGATTGAAACTGCATTTGTTGAGTGTGTATATTCCTGAAACCTGTTTTCTCTCCTTCCATCTCTATATTGCATATTAGGGGGATTGAGAAGTATCAGGGGGAAAGAGTGATTACATTGCATTTGATTGAATTCATATCAAGTATTATTTCTGTGCTGCATTAATTTCCGATCATTGCATTTGACTGAACCCACACAAAGTTTTATTCCATGCTACATTATTGTTCTCATCCATACTCCTACTGATTAAAGAGATTTTTGATTGTAATATCACCTATTGGTGATCATTGTATAAATATTAATAGTGTGATATCTAGATATTGTTCAAATTCATAAAAGTGTGATATATATATTGTTCAAATTCCTAAAATAAATCTTTTAACTTTGCAAGACAACCTTCTTCTTGGTTCAGTGAGAACGGGGGGGATTCAAAGAGAGGGGCGTGATATTAGGGTACATCATTCAGAAATAAAAGAACTTGTAGACACAAATATATAATTAAGGGTTTCAATTGTGCATCCCACGCTAGGCATTGACTTAGGTGTAGTGCTGGGTTGAAATCACTTACAAACCAAGCAGTGCAAGAACTATGGATGAGTCATCAGACTGATGTATACTATGAGGGTCATTTTAAACTAAGTTCAAATGACATGCAGGTGACCGCCAGCATTAGCCATTACATGTTGTTCAATCCCCCGCATGCAATTTTAAATTTTTGCAATCGGAGTGTAATTGTGAAGCGATAAACAAGGCAAAATCGCCTTTACTCTTCGCTTCCATGCTCTGTTTTGCAAGAGATTAAATGCTGCCTGCAAATTACACTCAGCAGGCAGGGTTTATTAATGGATTCCTATCGAATCCGCCTGTTCAGTAGCAGGTGCAAATGCAAAGCCGATTACGTAGGAACCCATTGGTTTTACGCATGCATGAAAAACTCATGCGGGCGTAGAAACTGGTGCTCTTCCAAGACAGAGGTGGAAAGCAAAGCTGAGATGCAGACTCTGCTTTGTGTCTCTCTTACGCCTTCAAAAGCCACTCAAATGAGCTGGAATACAAAATGGAATTGTTAAAGTATATGTCTGCTTTTCCGCTTTCGTTTTTCACTCGACTTGGTTCAAAATGACCCGCTAAATGTCTTTTAGGTTTTCCCGAAATTCACATGATTTCTCGACTCCGATTCAAAAGGAGACAACTATTCCATGGACAGAGACTGAAGTATTTTCGTCACCAAAAGGAGGCAGTTATCACTTAAGCTGAGGTTTCTGACAGTGGGGGTCATTACAGTATTGTCCTTCTGGAAAAATTGCTGGTAATTCCGGCAACAGCAATTTTAACAGACTGGCAAAAAACAAGTTTGCTGCTGGAACCACTGATTTACCTATAGCCAAAATTACCGGTGCCAATAATTCCAGCAATCCTTCTCCATGGAATGGGGATTTACCACCATTGCCGGCACCTGGAATATCCTGGTAATACTGGGATATCAGATGCTGGTAACGGTAGGGGCAGTTTGCCATAATTACCAGCGGGATACCCGCAAACTTGTAATAAGGGCCAGTGGTTTGGAATCTGTCCTTCAGAAATCTATGACAAGTGAAGGTCTGACGCAGGCATAACGTGCTAGCACAATGTGACTGTTTCCTTGTGATTATAAATGCATGCTTGCCATGTGACCATGAACTTTCAAGCTGAATCACAAATTAAGCTGATTGACATTCTAGAGGATGGAATATATGGATAATAATTGTGTAGCTTTGTTTGACGTCACTCCTCTTGCCTGTCAGATAAATATAGACATTTGTATGATAAGTGATTTGACAACGTGTGTGGGCTTTGCAATCAAATGTGGAAGCTGACTGTTTTGTTGCAGAATTTACAGCCATAAACCGGTAAATTGCATAGAAAAAATGAAGACCAGAGGAATTAACGACGCCATTAAAATACTGAAACTTGTATCATTTTGAATAGGCATGTTAGAAAATTAATGAGCACATTTGAATTTTCTTTTGGAAAGAATATGTGTCGCAGGAAGGGTGTGGGGGATGCGTGGCCACTGCTTGATTCTCTGTGGTGGTGGTCAGCAATGTCTAGATCTCTCGACTTGTTTACATTACTTCACCAATGTGAACCCGTGGGAACTCTTTTGCTCCCATCACTACCTAAGCCATGGACAGTACTGCTGCTGGTCTCACTGCTTTTGCTGCAATACACACCTATGGACTTCTGAGTGCTGATGCCAGGGACTCTCACGCTGGGATGGGGAGCTTTCGGACTGGTGCTACCTTTTGACTGTGGCTAGGAGTCTGTGGACAGTCCTATGTGCCCCTGCTTTGGGGTGAATATTGTATTTGGTGTTGTCAGATGATAGTGCAAGTCATCGGGGAGGTGAGGGGGAGGAATATAATTGTCAGATTGGATGAAGCTCCACCAGACAGCACTGTTTCTGAAGTGGTACTCAGTACTGCAGCAGGTGAGATATTTCGGTCTTATAGTTACTTACTGCTGCACCGGTTTAGGAGTCCATACGACAAGATTGTGCTGACTGTGGCGGCGGACCCTCTTGGCACTAGAGGACAGGGGGTTGTCTGCGCCCACAAGTTCCTCTGGAAAAAGCTTCTGCTCAGGTGTGGAAGAAAGTTCAAATTGATGTCCTCAACCTGGTTTACTTATATGTGTGTTATTTTTTGTAGAGCACTCATAAATCACCTAAAAGGCCTCCTGGCACTCCTAAAAAGCATATTTAGCTACAGTAGTCCCACGTGAGCAGGTTCATTTGCTCTCATTTATTGAACAGGTCTTCATTTTTTTCAGAGGCAAATGGTACCAATTTTACTTCTCAAGTAATGTGGCAATGAGTTTAATTCATTTGCTGCCTGATATGCGAAACATTTCCCTCCAACGCTGCCCTTCATTATCTTTGGAAGGGTTGGAGAGTGCCTGATGTCAGATCTTAGCTGTTTGCTGGATCAATGACAAATCAAGCAATGTGTAAGTATAGTTCATCTTGCCCCAAAGAGGGCCTTAAACGTTGCCCTAAATTACACTGTCACCTAGAACTTAAGCCAATTCCAAGATGCCAGACAAAGTGAAATATGCTTGAATTTCATAATGCTAGCAAGACGCTTGGCTTCAGCATTTGGAATTTGCTTCAAATGAGTAAGAGATTTCTTTGAAAGACATAAATATATGCTATTCCCAAAATCAAGGCAGGGTGAAACCACAGCATTTTTCACCGTTTTTTTATGAGGGATGGAAAGGAAATGTAGAATCTGCTTCAATTTCCTGAGCTGAAAGAACTACATTTTATCACCTGAGAATCCTGAGATCCAAGGGTCAGATCCCTAAGAATACCAAGTTTCCCAATGACAGGAGATAAGGCCAGTGAGCAGCCTCATAATGGCAGCCAGAACAGGGATGACCATGGATCAGGGATTAGGTTGCCTTATGCAGAAACTATTTAACATTCGGCAAGGACATATATGGGCAAATTCAAGGTACAGCCATTGGTGTGCCTTTTGCACCTAGTCTAGCAAATATCTTTATGGCTGAGTGTGAGGAATAAAGGATTTTCAACAACAATACATTCCAGAACAACATAGTCTGTTGGAAAAGGTTGATCGATGATATTTTCATCGTTTAGGATGGCAACAATGATTCCTTGAATGAAGTGAACATGTGGCTAAACTCTTTAAATACCAATCTCCAATTCACTATCACCATTAACAGAGAGCAAATAGTGTTTTGGGATATTCTCATGAGTCACAGACAAGGCAAATTGTGTCTGACCTTATTCCAAAAACAGTCTGATTGCAATACTATGCTATTATATTCTTGTCATTGTCTGAAGGCTCTGCAGGACAATTTGCTCTATGGACAGTTCTTGAGAATCAATCGAAGCTTTATGTATAAAGAAGATTACTCTATTCACGCAAATCAGTTGATTGAGAGAATACAAGAGCAAGGTTAACCCCTATTAAATTGTTACAAATTCAGCCAAAAGAGCTTGTTTTATTACAAGAGAAGTTCTATTTGAAACCAAGGATAAATCGATTTCTATAAGAATCACTCAACACAGAGTGAAAACTCTTAATAAAACGGAGCAAACATTGTTTGTGAAACATTTTTTATTAGCTCATCACATTGAGAATGTTTTAGGATGTATCATTATGGACCTTTTAAAACTGGACAGCAACAACTATTCAATGTCCAATAGATTACACAGGTTGAAAGAAAGATGGATCCACAGGTTGTCGACACATGTTACAGGCCTGAATGAAGACCTCTATTGACCTGCTCTTCAATTGTCTTTTAAAATATCAAGAGTAATTGAAATCTTTGTTCGACAGCATGTCTCTAGCCAGATGACACACAGTAACATTTTAATAAGCTGTCATTTAGAGCGGTGCAGCAGGTGTCTTACTGCAAACTTTGCACTGTTTTTCACACAGAGATATTGCACTGAAAAAAAAAAGAACATTTGATTAACAAGATGTAACTTGCTTTACATAAAAAAGCTAGTGTACTTATTCTCTAGTAGTAGATGAAGTAACTCACAAGTACAGCGCTTGGCATTTTATATGGTGCAAGAAGCGTCTACCAACATGGCATACATTGGACACTTGGAGAGCCATTTTGTGGTGCGGTCTAGTGCCTGGATGCCATATTGTCAACTCAATTTAGCTTTGAAATAGATACACCACAACACAGCGGGCAGAATGCAATCCATCTGACATGAGACAGGTATCCCATAGCAACCCACAGCACTGTGGCTAAAGCTATGGTAATAAATATAGCAGAGCTACCCGATTAAGCTGCAACAATTGAGGATACATTGTGCAGTCGCGGGTTAGGAAGTTGAACATACTAGTGAAGCAGTGATCACTTGTGAGTTGAAACTTAGGGAGAAATGTATTTTCCTTTACAGATACGACAAAAAAGAATTTCAGTTCTCATAAGAGCACACTTGTCTATAGGCAGAAGCGAAACAATTCACTATAGAATTGAATATATATATAGGTAAAAATGGTTCCATATAATGGTTTGTAAAGGTATGCTCAGAGTTTCGAAAAAAGCTATGCACACATGACCTTTTTCTTCTCGATAGTGGTGCTAATTGCTGCAACACATTCTGATTGAGTGAAGTGCACAATTCTGAGAATAATAAGAAAATTAGTTTTAATTGCACTTGGTATTAAAAACATGTATTTTGTTGCTCTGAGATTTGAAACAAAAGGAACAAGTCATCTAAGTATAGTGTATCACCCCAATGGTATATCGCCTGGGCCCGGAAACTCATTCGTCATTTTGGAAACCTAAGTTGACGTCCTTAAGATTGATCTGATTGATACTGGGATAACCAATATCTAAAAAATACCCGAGAAGTAGGCACATGCTGCGATGCCTTGATATTAGTAGGATGAGAATGGCGTTCAGACGTCTAGATGATGCCAAGGCTTCTGGAAATTGATATATTAAAGTCTATTTGTGTTGGCGAGTCATAGATATGTATGTTGTGTGCGTGTATTGTCTTGAATGGATGATCGGTGTTCTGAGGATCATATCATGAAATAACTCCCTTTTTTAACATTGCACATTTGCACTTTTCTCGTGTTTATGTTTTCATGTATGTTAGTAATTGTAGTGTTTTAAAATATCTTCATTGTAAATAATATGCTTGCTGTAAGGTGACTTACATTTTTAATAAGAAACAGGATATTGAATCAATGTATTACATGTTCATTGTCAGGAACATACGCTTTAGTTTGCGCCCTGGAAAGACAGGCCATCAAGGCCCTCACTCAAATATGCAGACACTCAGTGAAAGGCCCACCAAGATGTGTGGCAAGCATAATTAATGCAGCCAGCAACAATTGCTGAGTATGGGTTATGGGTTACCGGTGTCACAGGGCTCATGTTTGGAGAGTGGTGCAAGAAGCAGAAGTTGGGGAGGTAGAGGAAACCAGAGAGGCGGCAGCAGTAGGGAGCAGGAGGAGGAAGTGAGAGCTAAGAGCCTCTAGGAGGAGGTGGTAACATAAGGAGGTGAGCATGGAAAGATGAAGGTGGCAGAATTCAAAAATGTGAAGGAGAATGTGGTAATTTCAGGAGGCAGGGGTGGACAGAAAGATTTGGTTGAAGTTAACAAGGTGAAGTAGGAGGTGGTAATGACAGGAAAGGAAACATGCTAAGAGGATTTGCTAACATCAGCAGGAAGTCAGATCTAGGAGGGGGAAGGGGAGATAACAGGAGAATATCCTTGTGGAGAGGAGGTGGCAGGTGACAGAGTGAAGGGGGAGGGGTCAGATCCCAGAGGCATGGAGAAGCTGAGAATATCAGAGGCTCGGAGTGATACAGAAGCAGTAACATTAGGGGAAGAGAGTTGTTTTGGAGGAGGTGGAAGGAAAGAGAGAATGGACAGGGAGTTAATGAGAAATTAAGAAAAGCCTGTGCATTGGCTGCAAGGGTAGGATGCTTCTGGCAGGCCAATTCATGCCTCGGTAGGGAACTACCTCCCCAGTATTCGGCCCAAGCAGCAGAACTAGTGGCACTAATATTAGTCCTCAGGGAGAGTGAAGGAAAACGAGTAACTATCTATTCACATAGCACCTATGTGACATCAACAGTACATTCTGGCTTAGCAAGATGGTTGAGAAGAGGGTTTACAGGGGCAGATGGCACACCAGTACAGCACGCTCTCCTCCTGGGGAAACTAGTAGAGGTTGTAACATACCCAACTGAACTCGCATTAGTGAAGTGCCAAGCACATACTAATGGGGAAGGCCCGATATCAAAAGGAAATGAAGCAGCAGATTTTTATGCAAAGCATGCCTCATATTTTGGGGAATCATGGGACTTCCAAGAAAAACAAAAAAGAGAGGGGAGGGGCAAGACAGATGTTAATGAAAGAAGGCTATAGCCATCTACCACAGGCACAGGTAATGGAGCTACAGGTAGCAGCCCCAATGACCGTAAAGGAACTCTGGGTAAAAAGAGGGTGCTCAATGTCCTGTACAGATGCCCTGTGGATACAAAACAACACAAGTAAAGTAGTTATGCCCCTTGCATTATTAAAAATAGCATTAACACAACTACACCTCCCTGCACACACTGGGAAAGAGGTCATTGCGGCACGCATCAAGGAATCATGGTTCTGCCCTGAATTAAATGCCAATGTTTCAAATTTTATCAGTAATTGCCTCACCCGCCAACACTTTACTGCTGGCCACACGCTTAAGGTAATAAAGGGAGTAATACCCCAACCCGAAGGTCCGTTGTTAAACCTTCATATCAACTCTGTCGATATGATAAACATATGCCAAGTCTACCGCTGCATGATTGTGGCGGTATGCCCCTTTTCAAGGTAGTTAGAGGCAGACCCGTGCTCGCATGCTGATGCATTAAGGGCAGTAAAGTTCCTAGTTAGAAAAGTGTTCCGGAGGTGAGGGGGTCTTCGAGGTCCTACGATCGGACAATGGACCCCACTTTGCTAATTAATTGTTCCAGCACATCACCACACTACTAGGAATAAAGCACAAGTTTGCTTTTGCATACCACCCACAGGCTAATGGCATTTGTGAATGCCTCAACAGCCTCCTGAAGGAAACAATAGCAAAAACACAACAGACAACTAAAAAGAACTGGCTCTATTGCCTGCCACTGGCTCTATTCGAGCTGCAGAATAAACCCAGATCGGACCACTACCTCACACCCCTCGAGTTGGTGACCGGTCGCCAAATGCACCTCCCATTAGCCCCACCTACAAGGGCCATCAATGATTACGAAGGGGCTGCAAAAATATTTGGAAGTGAAATGCATGAATATGTTACTTCACTGGTCACTAGTGCCTCGTTTATCTCTCAACAGATCCGACAGACACAGGGGAGGTCGGAGAATGATCTACAAGAAAGCAACGATTCCCAGGAATCAACAAAGGCATTACCCATAAAAGAAGGATACAGTGTTCTCCTACGTAACTATTGCAGAAGGTGGAACACCCCCAGATTCACAGGGCCACATACTGTTGAAGCGGTCACAGACAGAGTAGTTAAACTAAAGGGTAAAACCATGTGGCATCACACCCATAATATCAAGCCCCACAAAGCATCGACCTCTCCCCAGCTCAGCATCGACAGGGCCAACGCTACAGCAGCAGAAAATATAATAACAGTGCTCACCTAGCAATAAAATCAAGCTCAGACAATCCTATGAGCACAGATGAACAAGAGCATGTCCGTCACCCAATGACTAGGAGGTCACAAGCACTTTATCCCTTATTGAATTAATTAACTAAATATCATAGAATTTAAAAATACCCACTGGAAAATGTATGATGCCCTGATGTAGATCTGCAAATACAGCACACACACACCCACTGGAACACACTGTGTTAACACAGTCTTAGTATGTTCTTTTTTTTCCTTCGCAAATGCAGGGTTCTGTGCCTATGTAAAATATGTGTATGAATAAATGTTAGAGGGAGGCTGAAGAATTGACCTAGATGTTATCCCCCATTGAACACCCTGAAGCACTATCCAACCAACACATTCAGGCGATACGAAGGCCTACACACTTCCGACCAAGACACCAGGCGTTTACTACATTGCTTTCATAGAATATATAGACCAAACATACCCACAGCTTCACGTCTCCCTACCCATACTTAGAAATAGATGAATATGGAAAATATGGGAACAGTTGTTTGCATGGGCATTAAATGATTATTTAGTAAATCGGGCTTGAAATACTTACAAATACTAATACAAGTAACGCTTTTTATTGCTATTTTCAGGTGGGCAACTTTATTGTCTCATCGAAAGACCGGACAAAGGTGGTAAGAAGTGTACAGGTATATTTACTGATGGAGAGAATAATAAAACTTGTTCTGACAACCCGTGTGGGTCATGTTATCCACCCGATTGCTAGCCGCTGTCATTTGGCAGCTGTACTCAGCACTGCTTGTTTCCGCAACTCCCCATACTAACGTTCCCCCTACCCAAGCTACAAGGAGCACGGCGTCAGGTGGTACGACCAGCACAAACGGGAAGGTAAGGAGAGGTAAGTGTAGTATTGGTACTGACGTTAATGGGGTTGACACATATCTCACTGGTACAGCACACATCACAAACAATATGTGGTACAAGCACATGTCAAAAATTGGTAAGGACACAACACAGGACAGCTGCTACATCTGCTCATTGATCCTGAATGCCATGAGCGCTTCCAGAACCTTTGTAGCTACAGAAGTGTCTCCTATACCTCGCACTATTCCAAACGCGGGTGAGATTTCAAGGGAAATCAACAACCCTCTGGTGGCGATCAAAGGCAACATACCCGTACGAGGATAGCTTCAACAAGACATTACCTATGTTCAACAACTACTGGCAACACCCTCAAGCACTCCGGTATATAACTGATGGACCAGAGAAAGGTGAAACAAAGGAACTGACGTTGGACTATCTGCCATGCAAATGGAGTGCCAGAGAAACAGGCAGAGAACCCAGTGGCTGGGAGCGTCCCCAGATGTTGGTGTTTGGAAAAGTATATACTAAAGAAGGATGGGTGGATGGAGTGGTAGGAAGTAAGCCGTTAACATTAACAAAGGCTGCAGTGACAAGATCCAGGAAGAAAACAACAAATGTTTAAAGGAATGGGCCAAGAGTGCAAGCTTTCTGACTTGGCTGGATAAGGAAGACGGACCGCTAACAATAATCCCTCTTACAACACCAACCCTATGCTACTAGCTCGACAGGGATATTGAAGTAGGAACAAACGAAGGATGCTGGAGCATAGAGAATATAGGAAACATGAGCTCAGGCACTGCAGTACTGATGGACCATTACTGAGCATGTGGGTCCAAAGCATATGATAAACCACCAGCTAAATGGGGAGGGATCTGCTCCCTGGCACATGTCAATGTACCCTCGCTAGTAGAGCCTCAAAAACATGTTAAACTGGGCGACTTCCCGAAGATGGATGAAGGCAACAAATGAAGAAAAAGATCGCTACCACCTACCACAACAAAATATGCCACATTACGGAGAGTAAAAACACAAGGACATTACCAATGGGGCAAGTCAGAAACTGCACTCTTTGAAATCCTGCCTGCACATAGGCTGTTCAGCAGGACAGCCATGTTCTATTCTGCAATAATACACCCAGGGTTCCAGACATACAAAAATGCAAAGTGGCTCCAGATAACGCGATGGGAGCTAATGATGACAATAACCTCAACAGTCAACGGATTCAACGCAATCAAAGAAGAGGCCCGAGCTATACAGTTAGTGGCCTTACAGAACAGGTATGTCCTGGACCTGCTAACAGCCACGGAAGGAGGAGTTTGCGCAAAGATAGGAAGTTCCTGCTGCATGTTCACACCAGCAAACAATCAGGATAATGGGACACTATCAGAAGCAGTATCGCAGTTAGCAAAAATGCATGCTAAAATGGAAGAAGAATCAAAAGGCACAAAGAAAGACGGAAGCTGGTTTTCACATCTTTGGTCATGGATGCCTGTCCTGGCTGGCAGATGGCCTAAAAATACTAGAAGGAGGGTTGGCCTCCTTACTTGGGCTAAAGGTGTGCATGGCGAAATCCAAGGTGACTGCAGAAGAAATGATAGGGATCAATCTACTCCTACCTGCAGAAGACGACCAACACACAGATCTAATCCGTATGGAATGAGAGAGACTAAGACAACAGTTAATGGAATCAGACATGTACCCACCATCCATGAAATTGGAGAATCCAAGAAATCCCAAGATTTATGTTGGAAAATGGGTCTACTGCAAGCCTGGAGGGGGATGTGTATACATGTATTGGTCATTTGAAGATCATGTGAATCACTACGGACATCTAGCAGGAATAACAAAGATATGGCGCTTGAGAGATGACAAGAGAAGCAATACTTTTGTGGTCGATAAATCAACCAGAGACGGGACTGAAGAGGGAAAATCCGAGAGTCCCTTCACTCTAGATGGGACCCCCAACTGGAAGAAGCGTCCTCGACAAAATGTCACCGACCATATGTAACCGCACATGGTCCCACCGCTCCCCACATAAGCTCACATCACCAACGTAATCCAGCCATCCACCAGTACAAACCCGCAATGGCACGGGCCCTATCCAATTCAAGTAACGACAACCAAGACCAAGCTGGAGACGATTATATGCACCAAATTGATTGACGTTCCCGCAAGCCATGCTGCAGGTCGTTAGAGACTCCATGATGACATTGCTGCATTAGACAGGAAGCACACGTGCAGTCGGCACAATCGGGACACTCACACACCAACCTACACGAAGAACATACGTGTACAGTTCTATGAGCTAGATGACAGCGACACACATACTGTCTGCACATTTGTTGTTTTCCATATAGGCTCGCTACCGCACCGCTGAAAAGCAAGATGCCAGAAGAGCTTGTGTATATGCTGGCAGATGCTACTCGCTATTAACCCTATGGATGGACAGGAGCACTCAAGGGACATGTCCACTCATTACATGCCTTTAACCTATGAACAATCATATTGGAAGTATAACCAGAATTGAAGTAGGCCTCAGAACAATCCAACACACTAAACTCATTTCACAGAGATCCCCGAAGCTGCAAGCTGCTGTGTGAGCAGAATCGCCCTGGCAGGGACTGCCACCACCAAGGCCACAATGTTGCAAGTGACATTCCTCACTCACGGTGCCCCAATGAAGCCCAGCTACAGGAGAGATACCTCAAGCTAAAATACAAATCAAATCGAAGTAATTCAGCTTCACCAGCGGTCTTTGCACACGTGACCTGGCCGACCTGACATGATGCCAAGGCCTGGAAGCTGGGAAGATGCAGCCGTCTCACGTCTTGGGCTGAACCTCGCAACATAATTGTACAATCCATCTACAATATGTGCTGGGACTGGACTGCTCTCGTGGCATTGGCAAAGACCTCATTGTTACACACTGTCACATAGTCACACCTTGTTGTTACACATTATACGAGAGGAGGTGTCCTGCGGGCTGGGAACAACGCTGGTCCCGGGCTTGGGGGCCCGCAGCCTGACCAATCAGGACACTGGGGGATAGGGGATGGCAGCCGGAATCTCCAGCCAATCATCAGGGGTTCTAATGTAACATTTCTTAGATAGCAATTTTTAGGGATGAACCAAGTGCACCACCTGATATCGTGACCACCAATAATCGAGCATCCTATATGCCCTATACTGGACCTACCACTCTTGGAGCCAACTCAGAGTGGCGTTAGGTTTGGGGACGGACTTTGGTGAGTGACGCTAAATGTGACATCATGCGGATACAAAAAGGGCATGAGAGCCCAAAATCGAGGAGCTGTTCTTGGACTGGATTTGGCTCCTTGTATGTTGTCCCTGCTCGTTTCATATAATAAAACGGCAGTTACCCTTTGTTACTTCTGTGGACCTCGACTTCTTTGGCGCATTGGAAGGAGTTAGGGCCTTCCCTGAGCTGGAAGTCCGTGGACCCTATGTACGGCTTTGCCGGCCCCAGAATTAACCCTAACAGGAGGATGACAGGGTGGTATCATTTTGGCTATATACTTTTATTCAAATGACGAAAAAAACCTGCCTTTCTCTATTTCTAGGGGGGATTTTCCTACCTCAACACAGAATAACTCTGGTGCTCATGAGGATGTAAGTCAAAACCAATATACCGTCCTCTGTCCAAATCAACTGCTGTACCCCTACCAGAAGGGTTCAATTAACAATTTATCCACACCACCAGGAGAATTGCTTCCTTCTCCTGGTGAAACAATCCAGTCTTGGGCTGTACTAACAGCAGGCTTCTCCATCAGGGTCTGATTTACCAAATACAGATGGACCAGGAGAATTACTCCCTTCTCCTTGTCTATCTTGAAGAGTTTTAGAGACTGTCCCTTTATAGTCCTTTGTACAAGTCTTTAAAATTCTCTTGACTTCCTCCCAAGGTTTTGCAAACAAACAGAGTTAAGACTTTATCAACTCTTCTTCTTATTGCTGGCACTTTGTCATGACTTTGTATATCTTTACTATTGGGGAGATTGCAGTTCTTGGTCCTTTTGGTATCTTTCAGATATGTTGGGTTTCCCACTGTGATGAGGGAGTTCCCTGCCGAGCACTCTTGAGATTTATAGTTTCTCGTGTCACCAGTGATCAAAGTGAGCGGGAACGGTCGGGAGCGATGTTCCACTACTTTTATTTTTTTCTGTTTAACATCCAGCTCCTTTATACGACCATATTCACCATTCTATATAGAGAATTTGCCTGTACAAGTGTAAAGTTGTAATAGGAGCCTTAGTTACTAGTCACACAGACTATTGCAATGCCCCAGCAGCAACACGTTGTCACATGTTGCACTATGCTTCCACCTACCTTCTCCCCTGCTGAGACCACAGTTCCACTACTTCTACCATTGTGTGTCACCACTGTGAAGAGAGAGATCACTCCAGAGGAATACTTGACTCTTGGTTCTCTGGGTATCACTACTGTGACAAGGGAGATCATTCCAGAGGAATAGTTGACTCTTAGTTCTTTGGGTGTCACTACAGTGATGAGGGAGATCACTCCAGAGGAAGACTTGACATCATTCTCAAGGAACACTTGACTCTTGGTTCTTTGGGTATCACTACTGTGACAAGGGAGATCACTCCTGAGGAATATTTGACTCTTCGGGCCCCAATCTGCCTTCCTGAAGCTCCCAATACTTGAGTCTGCACTGAGGAGCCCTACTGGTTCTTCACATGGTCTCAGGTCGTGTTCAGCATGTAGTCCTGCTTTCCTCCTCTTTGGAATTTTGCAGCTACACGGAGCAGTTGCTGCGGCAGTCTTGGTGTGTTTATGGACCATCTGGTCCACCTCTGAGAGGCCATGCCACTGCTGGATTCTTCAACCATCTGCAGCAAGTCTATTTACTCCGGCTCAAGTGGTTTCTTTCAGTTTCTCCTTCAGAGACCGACTGCCTCTGGATGCGTCGGGCAGCACAGGTTTTGATTTCCTGGGCCCTGCAGGGCGGACGCCAGTTTCCTAACCTTCTTTTTATTGATGTCAGTCCAATTCATCCAAAAATGTTTGTGATTACAGTGACTGAAATAATTCTTTTAAACGCCTCCTTGACCTTAAGAAATAAGGCGATTTCTAGTCATGAAGGGGTGTACATTGCAGTGATTTAGTTTCCGGAAACCTATTTTATTTTCAAACCAACTCACTTGCCAAGATGTTTCAGTAAAATATAAAAAGAAAATAGTTTCATCATTGTATTAAATGTATAATTTAATGTGAATTCTAGGAAGAGTTAATTTGATTTAGTGTTTATTGATGGAAAATACTAAATGTTTCGCCATGATGCACTGTAAAAAGAACATATTGATTGCTGGAGTGGCTACGATATAGTAGTTAAAAATTTGAACTGCAGGTGACGGGGGCATTGAAATGGGGACATCAAAAGCCAAACTTTAAACACATATTCAGTATTTACAGTTGTACATATATATGCAATACAGTTGTGATGGTGGTTCAGGATCATAGGGGTGAGTGATTATAGCACTTTAAGAATCTAGAGCTCCCTTCTAACACTTGTACGATCACCACTACTGAGAGGCGGTGGCAGAGGACATCCCAGTGTTCCAGGAAATAGAGAAGGAGCGATCAGCCAGGTATGAGGGCAACTACGTGGGGATGGTGCCTTCAAAACCCAGATGTGAGAGAATCTGAAGGAGTGATGGATGACTACCTTTGCCCGAGGGGGCAGAGAGATCAAGCAGAATATGGATATGTGACAGATGACGGCAGTGAGGAATTCAGAGACATGAGTGAGTAATGTCTTCCTGGAGTGATCTCTGCACATCCCAGGTTAGAGGGGTGTCACTGAGACCATTAGCAGACTGGCATTGAGTGATGAAGCTGACGTCTGTGCATCCAAGAACTTTGGAACACTGAGGAAAGAGGGAGATGATTTTATATCTAGTTGGGTTGTGGTCAGTGGTGGGTGTCATCGGAATTGGCATGATACTAGGCCTCTTTGAAACAGTCTATAGAATACCAGAGGAAAGTGACAGATTGAAGAAAGCAGTAGTGGGTCAGTGGTGCCAGCCTCTTCACTGTTTGTAATAAAAAGAGGTCAGCAGGAGCCTGGAGAAGATAGGCTTCCCAGAAGATATGTTATCAGTGGCGATTGTTGAAATATCTAATAGCAAGGAGTGGGTGAGGTTGGGTTGGTGAAGAGAAGCAAGGAGAAGGGAAAGCGTGGAGTGCATACAACTTGCCCTGTATCTTACAGTTTTTGGAGGTAAAATAGCTGGCAACGTCATCAGCTGTGAGTGAGGTGGAGAAAGAGGTGAGATGAGGGTGGCAAGCATGGACTGCTGGGTTATGGATGGCTTGCAAAGGTAATGACAGGAGAAGAATTTATGGCACCACTCAAAGTCATCAACACATCTCTCATGCCAGGTAAAAACCTAAATGCACTGAAAATGGTACAGATCCTATGGGTGAGGGTCATTTACCATAGATGGCCAGGGCAACTATGGCCCCATCACTCATCACCCCTTCCTCAGCAAGGTGGTTAAGAAGACTGTTTTCATCCAAATGCACCAAATGATCACTCAGCATTATAGAATACCACAGACAAATCGCCACCATCTATGCCAGGTGCATGCTTTATATATTAAACGGCCTTGCAGTTATGATTAGGTTGCTCAACTCATAGGAAGAGCACTTTTTGGGTGACTTATAACTTCGCTCCCCCTGGACGAACTAAGTTTGGTGAGGTTTCATCAAGGGGGGCAAAGTTATAGGGGGGGCAATTTTTTTTTCCCATAGACCTAATGGAAACAAATTTTGCTCACACCTACAGCCTAAACCGCTGGATGGATTTTCACCAAATTTGTGGCAGGAGCGGTGGCTTGGTCCCAAAAGCGTGCCTTTGTACATTTTTTGTAAATCCGTCAAGTCGTCTTTTTAAAATGACCAAAAAGTAGGTCCAAAAAAATGTGTGATATCTGGCTCTGCTCCACTGACCCATTTCCCTGTTCGGTCCGCAGACAGGCATCCGATTGGCCTAGAGGGTGCCGTGATGTCCACGGGCATCGGACGCGCCCACTGATTGGATAGTGAAAAGCGTGAAGTGCGTCAGACTTTTGGAAATGCCCATCATGTTGGATTTGCCGTCACTGCGGTAGAAACATATTAAAAAGCACAACATTGCACTTGTCAAACTTATCAAACAATCTCTGGGGAGGTGAGGTGTGATGAGGATGGGATGGGATATGGCCATAAGAAGTCAAAAAATGGGTGTTGTTCATCCCCCAAAGTCCACGGACAGTCCGGATATTCGGGGCCCTCCTGTGATGTTCAGGGACAATTCAGATGTTTGGGGACATCTATGCCTATTTCTGCATTACAAGGTTGGTGAAAAGCAGTTCTTGGATGGCTCTTAACTTTGGGCCACTCAATGAAACTGCATGAAAATTTGGAGTTTTATTCTAGACGTGCTTGATTCAGAATGTTTTAGGAATGTGTGGAGATGGTTTGTCAAGAGGGAACAAATTTAGAGGGGGATCCCAAAATATAGTAAAGGCTTATAAATGTGGTGCCATTTGACAAATCTGCACAACAGTTTGCAAAACACTTTTAAATCTAGCTACAAATGTTTTTGTAAAGTTTGGTGGGATTTTCTCATAAGGGGGCAAAATTAGAGGGTAGGTCTCAACATTTTTAGATGGCTTATAACTTTGTTGCCGTTTGACGAATGTGGACAAAGGTTTTCAGAAAGATTATAGACTGAACCTTCAATGTTTGTGTAAAGTCTGAATGGATTTTGTCAAGTGGGGCTAAGTTATATGACTATTTTATGTACATACATTTTGACACTTTTGATGAAATAAAACATGGGAGAATCTCAAGCAAACCCATGTAAGGAGCATTGCCAAGGACCTTAAAACATGGTTTTGCAAATGTGCCTGTGTTTTATTTTTTGACACGTGTCACAATGTAGGTACATAAAATAGTGATATACCTTTGGTGACTGAGGTAAAGCCTGTGGCCACGGGCAGTGAGCAGATTGTCCGGGTCATGGTATAAGGTCATGACCCAGACTATCTGGCTACTGGCCATGTCTGCGAGGGACGAAAAATTGCATTAAAGTGGCCATGTCCACCTAGGGACTGGCTATGTGGTAAAGTTATTCGAAAGTAGGATAGGTTTGAAAGGGAAAAAAATGTGCTTGTGGTAATATGGTCATAGGGTTCTGACTTCGCCTTGTGCAGGCTGCCATGGAAAGGGAAGAGGGGCTCTGTACCGAGCCCTGCCTTCTCTTTCCATGGTGGGCATCTTGGAAAGGATTGTCCTTCCTATAGCGAGATGTCTGCGGCGTCCCGCTGTAGGGAAAAAATATAAATTTATTAGCACCCCAGGTTCCCGTTCTTGGGATCAGGGGTGCTAATGGCCTTTATCCCCCATTGCAAGTAGTGTAATGGAGGATAATGGTCAGGAGCCCTCGTTATTTATTTATTTATTTATAACACGCCAAACCCTGCAGGCATCAGGGCGCACATAGACACACTTCACTTGGGCCGATAACTTGGGCTCCCGGGCCGTTATCCCCCGTTATCCCCCGTTCTGGGGGATGAACGTCACATTATTCTCATTAGCATAGCACATAATGCTAATGGAAATGTTGGAAAAATGTATTCAGTCTATGTACTTTACTGATAAATGTAAAGTAGATGGAGTCTATAAGATTTTTTTTCATTTCTATTTTTTAACTGTGAAAGGTGGTTCCTAAAGGAACCTTTCTTTTGTTGTTTTTTTAAAAAGAAATGTTTGCACGAGAGGTTGGAACATAAGGTGCGGAGGGAAATGAGGAAATAAGCAACAAGCACTAATATTGAGGGGCAGGTGGACAGGGGAAGATGTTGCGTGTGTGTTACTTCTAAGGTAGTCGGCAGTGTTTCTCATGCTCCTTGATTACAGCTTCAAATGCATGTCGAAATTGCTTCCCCATGCAGAGTGGTGTGTTGCAGTATATACAGAGGACTGTTGTCTTTCATAGATGTGGATCAACAGCCTCTTTTATCACTTGCAAGGTAGCTGGTGGGATTGTGTGTCCCACAGAAGTAGGCTGTGTGGTTACAGTATTGGTTGAGGAAGATGATGTGGAGGAAGACAGTCTACTACTTGCTAAGAAAGGAACAATCTGTCTGCGAGCATTGCAGTAGCTGAATTTGGTGCTGCGAGCATGGAGGTGGTCCCGTAGGAGTAATGTCCAGGTAATGCACGACTGAGTACAAAGTTGCACTCAGTGCATTTGACTTTTGTAGCTTTAGCATTTGGTACATTCCCAACAGTGGTAAAGAACTGCCACACCCATGATTCTCTCTGGGTGCTAGAGGTAGGCACTTCCTCTACCTCATCTCCTTGCTCCTCTTCATTGTCTATGGAAATAATGTGCTTTTTTGTTGTCTGGGTCCTCCAGCTGCTGGTGGTGGTGGCTCTTGGGGAGGAGGGATGGCAAGAGCTGATGCCATTTTTAAGATAAATACCAGTTTTGCTACTATTCTTCCAATTATGTGCTTTGTACTAGATTGTTAATGGATAAAGAGTAAGAATAGGTGTAGGAGCTGTCCAAGGGTACATTTTGAGCTTGAAAGTTCCTAGATCAGCAGAAAATGCAGTTCTGAACTGTCCTCGAAGCAAGGACCCGAACACGAAGTGCAAATGCGTTCATGGACACGTCATTATGCTTTGCGCAAGAGATGGTCATGTGGCACTGTCCGGAAGGTCCACAATTACATCAGACGTTCGCGGACGTTGCCGGAAGCAAAAACTGTGGAAAAAGTATAGAAGTGTTACAAATGACGCTAGAAGGTGGGAAATGGCAGCAGAGTTTTAAGGTGAAACATTGTAAATTGGACAAAAACGTTGCTATATTGGGGTAAGTATGATATTAGGAAGTTGCAGGAAAATAGCATGAACTGTTAAAAACCCATGGAATTCTCTGAAAAAAACTTTGGTAAAGAAACGTTATGGTTAAGTTGCATCAATAAAATCCTATACAATTCACTGAAAACACTTTGTTAAAGGGACTTTGTGGTTAAGTTGCACTAATAAAAACATATGAAATTCAATGCAAAAATTTCATTAATGACATTTGTGATGTCATCTTTGATGTCCTGGGTGTTGGTCTTAGCAGTGCACGGTGGTGGCGCAAGTTATGGTTGCTTAGTTTACCATGATTGGCGAATTTCTGAGGTTTTTCGGTTTTTACCATACCATCCCTCTAACAACGTTATTTTCATTGAATTTCATAGGTTTTTATTTGTGCAACTTAACAATAACGGCCCTTTAACAATGTTTTTTCACTGAATCACATATATACATAGAAACATACATATATACACCATTTTGATGTGGCTGAGTGCAGAGCAAGGATTGATAGATATGGAATATTGGTAAATGGAACCTGCTGTGCCTAAAAGAAAACATTTTGTAGCGGTAGGCATTTGCTAAAAATATAGTTCAAATTGAGGGCAGGCAGCCCCAATCTCATGGACTGTGGAATCATACCGCTTTTTTACTGACAGGCACTATATTTGGCAGCGGTCCTTTCAGATCTGCAGTGATGTATCTAATTTAACTTATTAATTAGGTTGTCAATGAAAATTGAGCACAATTTGTTAACTGCGCATCATATTCCAGGCAATTGCGTCACTGCACACGCATAACAGCCAGGCTTGTACGGGTTGTCATGACCTTTTTTTATTATTACGCTTAAAGCAAGCTTTTCAATGAACAAAAATGGTTGTGGATTATTCATACGGTCAGCACTTTCTCACTTTACCAACAGGGTGCCTGCTTCAATCTAATTTAATACATATGTTTTGCTCTGTTACTTACAAAAACATCATGTACTCATATAAATGATGGTAATTGGGACAGTTAAGAATAAACCTTATCAATGCCTTTTCTTTCTTCATTTCTTCAAGGCATTTATAGTGTATTTTGTATGCCCTTGCAGCCTGTGTGATACCATCTACCGACAGAGGAATGGGAGGATGCACTGCAAATAAAAGCAGTCACAAGAAACAACCTGCCAGCATCTATACAATATCACAAAAACCAAGATCAATGCATTGTCCAGATCCAAATTCTGATCAGGTAGGATCTTAAGATCCCTCTAACGATCTAGGATGGCACCTTATTCTGCTGTCATTATCTGTAAATAAACAGTTAGCTATATAAAGGGGACAGGACAGAGAACTTATTAAAGAGGATCCTAATTTGAAAAATAATGCTTTCATAATGCAGGTATTGCTTTCAAGATGAGCACATATTGTATCCAAACTGTTTTATTTACAGCCATTAATAATGAGCTGAAAACAAATTGGATAGTCAGAGGAAAATACTGGATGAGCACATATTGTATCCAAACTGTTTTATTTACAGCCATTAATAATGAGCTGAAAACAAATTGGATAGTCAGAGGAAAATACTGTTTTGAAGTGTGTTGTATTTGCCAAAATGCACACCCTGTAACAAAGTCACAACATACCTTCTATCAGACCAGGATCCAACACAACCTGGACACTGTGACAAATCAATTAAAGAGGTCTGGTACCTAAAAAAAGAAGGAGCCCAACCAGCTGTGCCACTCAACACCTGGATTACAAAGCACAATGGTGCAAATGCACTGTTGAATGTGCTATCCCCCAAGACACACTTTACCTGCATTAAGCCAAAAACATGAAGACCTGGGACTCAACGGCTGCCAGCTCTTGCCCTGCTTCTTGTCTCCTACCAGCTACATGCTTAGGCAATGTATATCATGTGAGGAAGTCACCTGTCTGGTTCTGAGGATCAGCAAGATGGGGAGTCAGGAGGCCGAGTTCCACCCTGAGCCAGTGGTTTCTGAGCAGGGGGACAATGTCAGTAGGAAGCCCTAGCTACCCCATTTGGGTCTCCAAAATATGGCAGGGGACAATAACAGTGCTTCACCAAAGGCCAACATTGAGAAGCAAGACTTTCCCTACCCTGCTGACCCAGTTGGGCACACCAGTCCTAACAGCGTTGACCCTCTCCCAACCCTTAGTGAAGTTCAGCATGATAATACTGGTGCACCTTTTCCCAGAGTGCGAGAGTCTAAAATTCGCCCTAAGCAGACCCAAGACTACAATGTAGGAAAAAAACCATTCTCTTTAAGGAAGAGGATTACTCTACATTTACTGATGGTACCAGATTCACCCGGTACATCAGGGGACACTTTTCATGGAGTTTGCGGGACACGCAGTGAAGACACCTCGTGGTGAAACAACAGACAGCACCACACGGGCATGTAGCTGCCATGTCTCTGAGAGATTTTGAAGCCATAATAGTGCCAGGACTATCTGTCAAAGAAATACTCACATACATTAACAATGCCTCAGAAAGGAGCTAATTTGCTGCTTTCTCTCGAGTCCCACTAAATAGGTGCCCCCACAAGCACCAACTGGAACAGTCTTTTGCAGGTCCTGAAGTCATAGAGCCCATGAAAATGGCATACATTGTTCTATTGAAGACTCTATAATATAATATGCATTTATAAATAGAATTATCCCTAATGAGGCGTCAAATTCTTGATGTAGCTGATGAAGTGGGGGATTCTATAATTGATGTATCCAAAAGACTTATATGATGAGGACAAGCATTTCATGAAAAAATCTCATTAGACACCACTTCTATTGTAGAGGGTTCTCTGTGTTATTTTCGATATCACTTTCCTCATTTGCACTTTATTCTTGCAGATTTCCTCGTTGTCTTTTTCCTCAAATAAATGGGGGGTTCCCCCCAAACCCTCCGCTAACCCACACTAGAAAATGGGCCTTATTTCGAGTTTGGTGGTAATTTGGCAGTACATATGCCGAATTACCGGATAACTCATTTACCCCCACAGCCACTTGACTCTGGATTACAAATTGGGGAAGTGTAGTGTAAATCCCCATTGTGGGGGTTCATAGGATTCCATGTGGATTTTGGTTGAATTACTGCAAGAGTTAATTGTGCCATGGTAATTCCACAGACCTTATGGAACAGATTGTTTAGCTTAAAGTGGAGTATTTACCTCCAGCATGATGCTAAAGTGCTGCAGACTGGCCCAAATCCAGACAAGTAACATGGCACTGCACTGTGGAGCACCACATCTCACATGACACTATAGAAAGTTCCTGGAAAGTAATTTAAGCTACTGACTACTGCTACACCACCAGCAAATAAGTCCACCTATCAACAGGGGAACTCTAATGAGCCTGGGCTAATAAATATTGTGAGGAAGGGAAATTGCATGGGATGGAGCTATCAAAGAGGGAGAATAACCAATCATGCCCCGTCTACATAGGAAAAGAATGGCTAATCAACAGCATCTTAAATTGATAATTAAGATAGTCTGTAGCTCTACAAAGAAGCGTAGGGGTCCACAGTGGGGGAGAGAAACCACAGCACAGATCAGATATCAGACAGGAGGGAGAAAGAGCACAAGCTGAAGAGTAAGACAAGGGAGATGTGATGGTATCCCAGAGAGCTGTTTCTGGAAGAGCCAACTACGGATCGTTAATCTATTTTAGCCAGTGGTTGAAGGAGTGCTTGAGCAAGATATGTAAGCCTAATATTGACAAGCTTTATGAATGGCTCAGGAGGGGAACCTTGCCAGACAATATGAATCATTTACTATTGTAAGGATTTTGAGCCAAACATGGCCCAGGAGCGTGACCCTTATTTGGAGGTTGGAAATATCACAGGTGGACAAAAACCCTAAGCAAGAGGATAACATATTTGTTGGTAGGAATGAGTTGAAGTACTTATGTGGGCCAAATGGGTGAATCAGGACAAGAGTATCAACATATAATGACCTAACCATTATCCAAAGCAAAGTGAGTAAAGATACCTGCTGGTCAGAGTGTTTCAAAGATATTGATGCTGGCCAGAAGAGGGGGACCTGTGGTTAGATATGAGAACATGTAGAGATGCCAATAACACTAGTCGAGGGGAAGGAATGCTTGCAAGAAGAGAAATGCCAGGAAACTACCAAAGCACATTATCCCTAAAACTCATACTGTCACGGTGGACTCTATGAAATACTTTGTTTAAAAAGTCTCACAAAAATTAATCGGTTTTGAATTTGAATTTGATTTGAACATCAGTTGCTATATTGAAATTCAATTGGGGGTTACCAGGCTAGGGTGGTCACTGCCACTTACCTCCACATATAAGTGAGCTCCCACCCCCCTACACCATGTGTCCCTCTTTCCCCTGATCATTCTCTTCTCTCCTGACCTCAACCGAACACAAATCACTCACTTATGCACTTAGTTGTCTCTTATATCCAAGCATACCCCATTGAGTAGTTGTTCTCGGCTCCATTCAATCGCTGCCTAAGGTATTCCCCTGGGGTCTGGGACCTCTCTGAAAGTCTTTAAGCCTTCTAGCCCTACCACTTTTCAGTCTTCATTTGGAAGTTGACAGGCGCGTGCTCTGGCTGCTTGATTTCCCTGTGGTTCTACTCATGTACTGATGAGTTTATTTTCCACCTGGATTTGGGGAGGATATATGTGTCTTGCGGGCTCACCTGGAGTCCCTTTTCATTCTCAGTTTGTTTTATGTTGCCCCACCACTCTCCTTGTGTCGGTCTGTGGTTGGTGGGTCAGGTTTGGGCTGTCTCCTCACGTTTGGGCAGGGAAAGGCCCAGTCCGTTCCATTCTGGTTTCAATTGCATTTCCTTGGCTCAGATAGCCCTGTGATTTTATGCTGTATTAGGGGACAGCAAAATAAAGATTATTATTCCCTTGTTAGACCCTAAAAACCGTTTACACTATCCCCCATTCTAACATAATTTGCTTAGACTGTTCTCAGAGGAGAATGTCATGTTTTGTGTAGAAAGACCCCTTAAAGAAATTTATCGCAGTGCCATCTTGACCAAGTTAATGAAGATTGTGTGAACTTGAAACTTACGACGTGTGTGTGTTCAGTTAATCCTATGCCACAGTTGCGAACATGGTGGATGAACTGATGAGTTGGTCATTGAGAAGAAGTTAGCTGAGTATGCCAACACATCTTAGGGAATTAATCAAGGTCATTTTCTTGGTGTAAAAGGAATAAAGTAGAAATAAGCAAAGACACAGAACAAATAACAATAGGGGCAGACACAAAAGACATATATAGTAAGGCGGGAATAAAGTAGAGGAACCAGGCAGTGAGTGAAGGTGAGGGTCTTCATGTCTTAATGAAATTAGAGGTTGTAATAAGTGGAAGGGAAAATAGGTAGAAAACCAAAAAAGGTGAACTGGTACTCAAAGAATCTAAGACGGTCATGGGCCGTTAGAGATGTTCCTAATACAAGAACGTTAGGAGACTCTCTACATTGGCAATTAGATGCTCATGCAGTGGATACAAAGGAAGTACGGGGTGGTAAAAGAATCGGAGAATATAAAACATTGTGTACTGATTGGCTATACTTGCAAACTGGCTGAAGGATGCCTTAGCCAATAACATCAACCCAACATGCATCGCAGTCTTTTCTTCTTTTGTATGTATTCCAAGAGAGCTCCCTTCTCTGCCCCACATTTCCCACAAAAAAATACTATGCTGGATAAATTACTTGTATTAATTCTAAATGCAATCCACCCAGTGAGGGCATTCCCTACACAGATAGTAATTTAACCCTAATGTGTTTACATTTAAATAAATTGCATGTAATGAATTATAGGAAGCAAGGCTATGTTTTTGTCACCGTTATTAACTCATTGGGAAATGCTTATTCGATGTTACATGCCTGACTTGCTTAGTGGAAAAGAGGACGCAAACGTTGTGACTCTAGGGAGAATTGAGTGAGAAATTCAGGGTAAAAGGATATTGGAGAGCAGAACAATCGAGAAGCATTGTGATCAGGGAGTATGAGACAGCAAAGAGCCATGCAATGGCAGACGGCCGAGAGGTGGTCATAAAATATTTTGGGGAACTCGGGAGTGGGGGCGCAAGGAAAGAAAATATCTGGGTGTCGTTAGCAAAGAAGTGAAAGGAGGATTCAAAGAGGACATATGTTTACCAGCGGAGGGGATTACATTTTCCAAGATATGTGAAGAGATTTGTCTGAATGCTTAGAGACAATACAGCTGTGCTAGGGACCTTAATACCCAGGACAATGGGTATTGAAACACGAGATGGGTGATCTATCGTGCCGAATGCTTCAACAAGGTCAAGGAGAATGAGGACACAGGAGAGTTTGGAATGGTAATGAAGTTTGAAACATCGATGAGGGCCATTTCAGTAAAGTGATGCTTAATGAACCTTGTTTAGAGCTTGTCAGAGAGATTTATTTTTGGTTTCAAGACAGTGATTGATTGGAATAAGCACTACTTATTTGTGAACGTCCGAACCATTGGGGAGAAGACAGACAGGTCGTTAGTTTGAATATCTGGTTTCGCAAAGGGCTTCTTAAGGATGGAATTGTGCCTTTGTGAACTGCACCAAGGGCTTCGACATATGAATCAGGCAATAATAATGGAAAAATGTTAACCATGTAGGAGTCCCTGGTGTGTTATTGAAAATTACAATAGCACTCTATTGAGACGTAGGGATTCATGTTTTTTTTAATTTATTTTTCTTTATTGAACATTGTGTTAGTTGATACATCAACTTTTTCAATATACTCTTACATTGACATGAAGTGTTATAATACCTTAACACAACAATTTCAAGTATCAAACACATCCTCAGTAACATATTAATATAAATAAAGACACATTTATCAATATGGATCACTATCTATGACATAAAACAATAAAAGCATCTGACATAGCAATGGGTTAAAACTCCTAGATTATAGTAACAAGACATTCATTTGATCATAAATTCAATTTTATAATAAAATTCACGGTTGCAATTACTAAAGTGACCGAGGAAGCATTAAATATCTTGTGCCACAGTTGTTCTTGTGTTAGCAAAGGTCTTTCTTTAAAAAACTTTAAAAAATAGTTATTTCTCAGATCCATTATACCAATACATTCCGAGATTAAATGGGCCATAGTCTCATGACAGTTTTCTAATTTACAGAATCTGCATATCATCAACAAGGACGAGTTCTTAGCATAGAGTGCCTTTTGGGAATTAGTGGATAACAAGTTAAAACGGAAACGTTGGAATGTATCTGCATAGGATCTGTCTGGAAATTGTTGGATATATATAGGGATCACATTCAGAGCTTTACATAAGAAAGAACCAGCCTTGTATGCCTTATAGGGATTCATTTTAGAATGGACAGAAACAGAGAGCTGCCAAAAAAAGATGTGGAAAATCAAACTAAACCACTGATGTATTTTAGTCCAACTGCTTATTAATATTTAGTAGCTGATCTTCCTGACACACTTTCTGGAGCTTGAACTTTACATACCAAAGTAGGGCAGCTGCAATACTATTATTATTGTACACTGGTGATACTATACTTCTTGTGACATGTCGATAGCGCTACAGCTTGCATTACCTTATTTGACAAACTAAAATTTGTACAATTAATTTGCAAGCTATGATGCTAAAATGAAGGCAATTATTTTTGGTAAAACTAATAATGCTTTTTTTATCATTTGGAGGCAACAAATTAGAAATATTTGACGAATATACTTATTTTACATGAGGCATATTAGGTTTAAGGTTCGTCTGCAATAATCTACAGGGCAAAAGTAGGGATGACCAACAGCGCATTGACCTTTTCAGGATTGAATTACCTTAATACCTGTGAGATATCACACTCTTTAAGACTAATGATCTAAGAGTATAATCAGACTTGCATATAGTCAATTTAGATTTAGACATAAAAGTATATATTCTCAAAATTACACCCACTCACTTCCAACCAATCCAAATACTTCCATAGCGATTATCAATTTGTTCTCCATTTAATAGTAGTTTGAAACCCAATTTATTCTCCTTGCCAGCAAAAATAATATGCTTTTCTACTCAATGCATTATGTTTACAAAAACCTCACCCTGAATAAATGTCAAGCTAAAAAACTCACATTCATAAAAACAACTAGATTCCATTCGATTTATTATTTGTTTATCCAAATAAAAAGCACAACTAACATAAAAAAAGTTGATACCTCAAAAGAACAATGATCCTACTCCCGAAACTGTCTAAGAGCCCATATTGCTCTAGGCTATCACAAACATGATTTTCATGAACAGGAAAAAGGACAAATACTGGAAATCACTAGTCTTCGAAGCAAGAGCATCATTGCTTTATGGTTAATTATAAGCAACGTTCGGCATAACGAGAAAAAATCCAATTTATGTAAACTGTATATTTCAATACATATAGTCAAACCTTCCATCTCACAGAGACAGATCAATTCAGTTATATCCAGCTCTGTCACTATATTTCCCATGCCGCAACTAATAAAGGAGATGTGAGAAACATGACAGTTGTATTGTGTAGCTAAACTGCAATTTTCGAGCAGCCAGTTTACCTTTTTTGTACTATGGTATGAGCTTTTTTACTGGGGATCTATCATAAAGCAAGTATGATGTGTGCTATGATGTGCCTAGCCTGGCATTTTGGTGCAGCCAGTATAGCCATTCCATAATGTGGCATGGCATTTTTTACTGGGCATTTATAACAAAAGCAAGCATGATACTGTCCAGTAGCACCTGGAGCGTTCCAAGTGCCAAATGGGATTACCAATCATATGATCTTATGCCCAAATAACTAAACTGACTCACAGGATATGGCAAAATACTTCTTTATTATCAGTTCAATAAAGTTGGGAAACCTGGCAAAGAAACAAATTGTAGCTCACACACTCAGCACATTTCAATTACACAAAAGGCTTTATACCTCGATGTATGTTAGCTATGACGTCATCCTACATAGCAAACAGTAAAAACATTTCGGATGGAGGGATTGGTTAAGGGAACATATATATCGATAGTTCATATAAGTGCTAGTATCATCATTGGCTGCCCCTTATCTGTTAGAAAGCCTTGAACAACCTCTAACTACATAGAATACTGATAATAACAGAATACCACCACCAGCGGATAGACTTCAGTAACAATGTATAGTCCACCATTACATATGCCCTCATGATTGGTTGGCACTCTCGTCCAACTGTGTACATTCAGCTCGTTAGCAGCATGTAAGCAATGGAACTCAGGTACAGGGGAACAACGTCAGACAACTGCCCTCCTTAGCTAATTAGCCTAACATCTCTCATCAGTTAAGCCCTAAGCTAAGGCTTCCTCTTTGAAGTTGACCTTGCTGGATGTTCTCTTCCTCTGAACTTTAAAGGGCATGAAGGTACATTGCTATCTTCATCTGTAGCTTTATGAATGGGCCTTGTCTTCTGGTCTTACACCACTTGTGAAGAGACCATGATTTTGTCCATTCTGTCCTTTTAGTTGGAACTATTTGATTCAATTATATTGGGTTCTATTACTCCTCTTGGCCTCTGGACACTTGGTTGCTCCTTCTTGCATGTGCTTTCTGCATCTTTGTTCAATACTTGACACTCACAATTATTCCCTTCTTTACTTAATCTAAGAGAAATATGTCTTGCGTATGTAGCTTATTCTCTTCGACTCCTTTCGTTCCTTGCAGTTGCTTCTTGCTGCAGCATCCTTGATCCTAAGCCAAGCAAATATCATTTGTTCTTGCACAAATCTATATTCCAGCATCTGTCAACTCTGCAACCTTGGACTTTCTCCTCTAGGCTTCTCGTTTACTATTATACAATGCCAACGTCCATTTTCTCAACATGGCTGCTTTACTTGCATTATATTTCCTACATTAGCAAGCTTCTATGTTGTCTTATCTACCTTGTGTTTCTGTGTCTTTACATCTACTGCATCTCTTGTCACTTATCTTCTACGTATATATGGTTTTCTTCATATTCACATGTATATTAACTTTGTTGCTTCAGTTAAATCTTCATTCCCCAGACATCCATGCATCAGGCTAAGTGCATCCACGTGTCGTATCTTCTTCATTACCTCACTTCGCAACTGTCAGACTGTTCTTCTATGTCTATTGTTGTCTGCAGACTCATGTCTACCGCCTCAGTTCAAGGGTACATTCAATACAGTTGTCTAAGTGTATTACGTCTCTCATACCTTTTATGTGGTATTGGGATGATACCAGGTGTCAAACACAGTGCTTCCTTGCTGTTCTTACAATATGATGGAGGAAAGGGGGTGGGCTCTATAGATGACGTATACATCTGCCTCTCTACAATATGTTTATTATGTGGCTAGACTGGCATTTTGGTCCAGCCAGTCTAGCCATTTCTTACTGTGGCCTGACTTTTTTTTCATTAAATATTTTATTGTTTTTTCCAGAAACCAACATAAATACATTGCTTGATGCAGAATCATGATCATTTACAAGAAATAACGCTACCAATCCAATGATCAGGAGTCCTGGGGGCCACTCCCTTGTCCCAACTAACCACAGTTCCCCATCAAAAGGAGAAAGGGAGATAGGTCCCTTCCTACTCTCTACCTCCCCTCCCACTTGCCCCAAACTCTTGTAGATATTCCTGGACAACTGCAAGCACTGTATACCCGCCTCTCCAGGGCCATCGCCCAATCCGTGGCCATTCCGGGGCCCCCCAGAGTGACGCAATCAACTTATTTTTCTCTGACGCAGGGCGACTGATAGGAACAGTTTTTCATGTTTATTAAATCCCACCTCCCCCCGTATCCCCAACAATACACACTTTGGGTCTCTAGGGACCTCAGTTCCCATCAATGCAGACAGCCTGACTAAACTTTTCCCACAGAAGCGCTGCACCTGCACACATTCCCATATTGTGTGGAAAAACGTGCCTCCACGTCTCCCACACCTCATACAGTCAACATTTTCAGCCCTCCCCCATTTATACAGCAGCAGGAGCAATACGTTCTGTGCAGGATCTTGTACTGTACAAGGCGTAACCTGGCAGACATTCCTATCTCCCTACGGAACATCAACGCCTCCACCCACTCCTCTGGGTCCATTACCCCCACCTCTCCTTCCCACCTCCCCTTGAGGCGAGATATCTCCTGTGTCCCATAAGCCAATATCACTTGATAGAGGGTCAAGGTGACCTTGGACTTTATGCATGCTGGGAACAGTTTGGCCTCCAAAGGGGAACCCTGGATATATCCTGCAAGTCCACAAACTGCAACCTCAATGCATGCGCTAGCTGCATGTATCTCTGTAACGCTTACCTTGACTCTGCGGGGACACTCACGGTGGGAACTACTGGGCACAAGTCTTCTCTTTAACTTCCTCTCACAAGGACTCCCTATGTAAAACACAAAAGATTCCTTAATGTGTGTGAATGTGCACTAATACCTAGGATTCAATGAGAATTTTCTTATTACAGTATACTGCAATTTGTTCTCCTTAATTTATTATCTTTACCTTGTTTATTTTTTGGGCGAGCTCTCCATCCTGCATCTGTGCAGGGGCTCTTGTTCTGCAGAGGGACTTCCAAGTGGTACTAGGGTAGGAATGGAAGGGGAGAGCTACTCAAGGTGTGCTAAAAGTGTCAGGGGGGCAACCAATAACTTGCACATGCAAGGGATGAGCAAAACTAACTCCACCACAGCAGCACGATAAAATATAGGAAATAATAATGCCCACTACGCTAGTGGAGCCCCACTGGTCATGAAATAGGAATGTCTTTAAACTGTAATGGAAGACCCCCACATGAGGAAGAATGTGGGCACAAGGCACAGTATACTTCTCACCCAGACGCTTTTACTTTCAAAGGAAGTGTGTGCATAACATGAGGAGCAGGAATTGGCTCCTTAAATAACGCGTGCTACCGCACGTCACAATAACAAAATAGGCACAAAAAACTTTCAGCAAAAATGTTAGTAACAATGGAGCGGGAACAAGCTCTGTGTACAGTGCGAGCCAAACGCACTTCACAATTGAAATATGGCAATGCCTTTCACACATATAACATTCATCAGGAAGGAGCGGGAACAAGCTCCGTAGCAGCGCAAGCTAAACGCACTTCACAATTACAATACGGCAATGCCTTTCACACATGTAACGTTTGTCAGCGAGGAGCGGGAACAAGCTCAGTAGCAGTGAATTGCAAACGCTCTTCACAATATCATGGCAACTATACCTTGCTACAATGTAATCACCAATAACACCTCAATTACTTAGCCACAAGTCAAAGGAAAGTAAACGGATACTTGCGGAATGCAGCAGCTGACTGGAACAGAGTGAAAAATGAAGCGTGTAACTGTGCAGGGGAGCGGGAACTAACTGACTAGAATTTGGTACTAAAAATGACAGGCTGTGAAAAGGGGCAAGGAATACTAGAAGGGTTTATGACTTCAAGGGCAAGGTGAAGTGAATAAACTTCGAGTGAACAGGACAGCTGACTGGACTGCGGTAAGCGTTAGCTGTAGTCAGGATGACGCGAAGCAGGAAACACTCGAGGGGAGGGGCTTAAATAGGAGCAGGATGACAATCACTAGACAGACACTACCCAACCCAGAATAAGCTAGGCGGCCAAGTGTAGGAGTCTAGAGGGGTGAACTTTAATCTGGTGTGAGCATGATTAGGGGTACCTGTATTAAAGGGGTACCGCTGTAAATTGGGCTACCTTTCAGTAATGACGACCCAACGTGACCTTAGTTTTTTACCCCCATACTGTGCGAAGCCCCAGGCCAGTCAGCCATGCACATCTACTGTGATCAGACCCCTAAATAAATAAAAAAACATGTATCCTGAGCGACTTTGGTAGAAGCCATTTTAAAGGAAATCCTTTCTGCTCACTGAAGCAGGGCGTGGCTCCAGAAAGACAGGCCAGCATGGGGACTTCGTAACGGAGGAAAAACTCAAGTGAACAACATCCACGTGAGTGTACTCTTGCAAGTGATAAAAACATGGGAACATGTATGTATGATATGGTGATGTGAGTGATAGTATGGTGATGTGAACAAACTATTTGGTGATGTGAATGATACTGTGGTGATGTGGATGATGTATGAGGTCAATGGAATAGATGGAATATGACTTTTGGTGATGCATTATGGAATTGAACCTTTAGTGATGTATTATGGAATAGGACTTTTGGTGATGTATTATGGAAGAGGACTTTCAGTGATGTGTTAATAGGTAGATTGGATAGGAGGTGGGTTATGCATTGAAATTGCCACATATTTTAGTTTTTCTACTTTTTATGATGCAAAAAGGGAACCTCAGCTTATAAGGACTGAGAAGTAAGGGATCCTCAGCCATAATAGGTTGAGAAGGTAGTACCACGCATTATTCTTTAATGACGATAAAAGCAATGGGATCCTCAGCATATTAAAAAATTCTGGGAAGGTGGTATTACAAAGGATATAAGGAAAAACAGCAGTGGATCTTCTTTAATACAGTGCACAATGGGTGATGATGAGGACCCAGTTAGGTTTATTCTTAAATTACAGGAAATGTGGAGAGTTGAGACAGTACCATTTTTCTATTTTATCATAAAGAGGGGATTACCAAAAGAGGTCCAGAAGGCACTAGATACAATTGTGGGAAATGAAGCCAAAGGGTGGGCAGAGATACTAAGTATAATAGTCCACTTTTGTAAGAGAATCAAGGAGTGGGACAGGGAGACAGCCCAGAAGCGGCGAACGGATAAACAAAACTAGTGGAAAAGAAACTAAATAAGGTTGTCATTATGGAAAAACAAGGTTTTTAAGCAGAATTACTGGCTGGACAAGATAAACTATGACTATATTGAGTGACGTGTAGAGAGTTTGGCGGGAAGGTGTGTTTATATATAAATGTTTATTATATAGCAAATGATGCTTCACAGGAGCTACAATGGATTCTTGCCTATGCAGCAGTATGCTAAGTAGTTTTGACCTAAAGGGGAACCCGGCCATGCAAGAAGGAAGACTGCAGCGTCCCTTGTAAGGAAGAAAGACAGTTTTGGATGAGCTATGCCAGTATCCAGTAACCAAGTTCAACAGTATATAAAGGTGCCTACTTGCCATCAGTCTGGAGGAGCCGGCCATGGAAGAAGGACAGAATGCTTATCGGGAGGGCAGAGTCCTTTGCCCCCCCACATTCTCATTTTTGTACAGATTAAATTGTTACCCTTGCAAAAGAAGACTCTTGGCCTTAATTCCCTAGAGGGATGCACTTTAATCTGGTGTGAGTGTGATTAGGGGTACCTGTATTTAAGGCGTACCCCTGTAACTTGGGCTACCTTTCCCATTTAACTTTGAGGCCACTAATCCCTGATATTCGTTCAGGATTCGCATCACTGCAGGACAGGACACGGCTGGATCACCCATGTATATCAGCAGGTTATCCGCGTAGAGGGAGACCCACTCCTCTCCCCCCATGTCCATCTGAAACCCACCCAGTCTTGGCTGGATCTTAGCTCTGCTGCTAGTGGTTCTACTGCTCGCGTGAACAGTAAAGGAGAGAGAGGGGACACCCCTGTCTCGTCCCGCGATCCAGGGGGAACAACTCTGAGATTTCACTGAGCCTGACTTCTGCCATCGGTGCTTTATACAAGCGCAACCACCCCGGTTTATTCTCCCTGAACCCCATGCTTTCCAAAATGTCCCAGAATGCATCCCAATATATAGAATCAAATGCCTTGTCAAAGTTTACTGAGAGCAAGGCTAAAGGGCCCGAGATTGCAGAGGCTTGACCCATGTACATCCTGCGAATATTAATTTGGGAGGATTTGGTTGGTAGAACCCCACATTTGTCTGGGTGAATCAGATACCCTATAACTCCCAGCAGGCCTTTGTGCAGGACACTCGCCAGAATGTTTGCCTCCCCGTTTATGAGCAAAATTGCCCTGTATGAGAGACAGTGCTCTAGCAGCTTGCCCGGCTTCGGAAGCACTACTATTCGAGCAACCATTAGACCCGTAGGTAACATGCCATCATGCTTGCATAGTTGGAATAGCCGGTGCAACGGTCCCACCCCACCTCCCAGTCTTTTCCTTTTTTAAATGTATTATTTATTTATTCACATATTTATAACTAGCTGTCTCCGGCTCCGGCGTTGCTGTGGCTCAGTCTGGTTAAATGGTAAAGAACGAAAAGAGAAAGCGCACGTTTCTAATATGTTTAATTTGCCAATGCTTGTGGGTAGTTTTTAATGGCTCTGGCGGTTCTCCAAGTTGAGGCAGTTTAATTTTCCCGGTGGCGCAACACATTCCTTTCGTTTCCCCATTAAGTTTCAGAGCTTTGCAATAAGGACACACTTCAGTCATGTTGCCGATGAGAACATGCCGGCTCAAACTATAATCATCAGCTAGGTTGTACCGGAGTGCAAGGCGATTGTTATCGCGTGATTGCTGAGCACGGAGTCGTGTTTGATGCTCATCTGGTGTTTCTCTCTTTTAGCCACTCTCAGCCTGTCACGTTCATTCTGTTGAGAACGAAGCAGATCTGAAGCTGGAGAACATGATCGGCGTGCACGCAACCGTGAGATCCTAAAGTCTGGCTGCACATCGCTCTGCTGCTTCCTCGGCACGTATTTGAGCCGGAATAGTAAAATAGCTGGGTTGTACCGGAATGCAAGGCGATTGTAATCGCGTGGTTGCTGAGTACGGAGCCGTGTTTGACGCTGATCTGCTGTTTCTCTCTTTTAGCCACTCTCAGCCTGTCGCGTTCATTCTGTTGAGAACGAAGCAGATCTGAAGCTGCAGAACGCGATCGCCGTGCTCGCAACCGTGCATCCAAAAGTCTGCCTGCACGTCGTTCTGCTGCTTCGTTGGCACGTATTTGAGCCAGAATCTTAAAAAAGCGTGTGTTGCTTTTACGTCCAACAGATGGCGCTGTTTTGCAGTAAAATGTTCAATATAGCGTGTGTTACTTTTATGTCCAACAGATGGCGCTGTTTTTACCTGTCACAAGTGTAACATCTATGTATAGTAGGAATATAAAAACACACGCCTATTCGAATGCAACGTTGTGTCAAAATTTCAAAGCAATGGGTGAAGAACTTTCGGAGATTTAAGATTTTGAACAAACAAACATTTACATTTTTATTTATATATAGAATACTTACAACAGTGCCAATAGTAACTTCCCTCCTATCGCCCCCCTTTCCAAACATGTATCATAGAGCTAATGCATATCTAGAAACCTGCCCCAAATATTTTCAAATAGTTTCCTTTTCTTCTGACGATTATAGATCACTCGCTCCATATCTACCAGTTTAAACATCTCATCAAACCATGTGTTCTCTGTTGGGGCAATCCTTGATTTTCTATGTCTTAGAATGTACTTCTTTGCCACGAATTAACCTCTAAACAGCCACTTCTTTGGTGCCACAGTCAACCCTTCAACAAGCTCATCATCACTCAGAATCAATGTCTCAAAATCATAATCAAGAGATAACCCAAGCACTCTGTTAAATACTGCACACAAATTCTCCCAGAACTTCCGCACCTTAACACATTCCCACAGCATGTGTTCCAGAGTTCCGGCTCTATGCGTGCAACCCAAGCTATCATTTGTATCATTAATGCCTTGTTTAGGCAGGGGCTCTGGCGTCCAATAGACCGTATTTAAAATGTTAACCTGCCGTGACCTCTCTCCCAAGCTGATAGATGAGAGAGCCACTTTCTTAGAGACAGCCCCAACAGAAAATGTGCCCACTACAGAAAAAAGCCTGCAGGGGCGTTTGGAAAACATAAGTATAGGGGCATGTCAACAGCACACTACAAAAAGATATTCATCAATAACAAAATACCTTTATTCGACTATGTCATTAAGCATACAAAGACAATTCCTCAATAGAAAAACGATCACAAGGTTTGATCATAAAATGAAAAATTATATTGGAGAGCAATCTTATTTCCCATTAATGGCATTCACTGGATCACCAAGTGGAAACAAAAACGGTCATATTTAAAGGGTACAAACATATCAAATATATACCAAATGTGAGTGATGAACATTTCACAGCAGTTAACAGGGATTTCTTAGCCAAAGATGATTGGAGAAGCAATGCCAGAGGCTAAGATTAATTCTAACCCTAATGGCCACCACCTCTTTTGTGTTGCTGTAGTCACCCTGAGTGGGACGGGTATGCCCAGACATTGGTCAAGTACCTGCTGGGTCTAGAGACCCAAGCTAAACCTCAATGATAACACCCAATGAGGCTGAACCATGTCTGGGGATGCTTGTGGTTTTGTGCAGAAGGGATGTGATGAAGCAGTCTGGGCTGGACTGCCCCTTTGGGGTGGGGCAAAGCATGATTTGTATATGGTCTTTCCCCTTTCTGTAATGGCTTGCAGTTGAAGAATGATCATCTGGAGGGTTGCACAGAGAGATGCCAGAGGAAAAGATTAACTCTAAACCTTCCAGCCATCACCTCTTTTGTGTTGCGGGAGAAATTCTGTAAGTACGTTTGTTAGGGATGCAAAGTTGAAATTCAATGAGATGTGCTGAAGAAATGACATTGGCATATGGACAAATATAACTTGTATGAGCTCGAAGACATTACATCTACATGGTTTCCATGGCTGCCCAGGAAGGAAAAGTAGACCTTGGATGAAAGAAGTATGTATGGATTAAAGGGCAAGGGAATTGGAAGGATATTAAAGGAAATGAGAGGGAAGATAGAGGGTTAGGTGGATGATAGATGAATGGATAGGAAAGGTGATAGATGTAAGGGAATGGAGATCGGAAGAATGTGATGCAATGCAGTGTAACTGTGTCTTGAAAGGTGCAATTTCTACCATTTTCGAATGGCCTGACAGTGAAAGAGAGAAAATGGAAGGGAAAATACGAGAAAGAAAGAAAGAAAGAAAGAAAGAAAGAAAGAAAGAAAGAAAGAAAGAAAGAAAGAAAGAAAGAAAGAAAGAAAGAAAGAAAGAAAATAGCTAGTGCAGGCTCTGCAGTGCAACCTCTATGCTTGCTACCCAAGCTGCATAGTGATCTGTTTTGAGTCATGTATAGACATACTTTTAGCAAGGGTGAAGTCATTGAGATCGTTTTGTCGCATTTTTCGATGAATTTTAAGGGGCTTGCGGGCTAGGTCATATTTTTTTAATTTTGGGGTTTGGAGAGGGGTGGGGTCCATAGAAGGGAGGTATGATGGAGCTTGTCCCCCACAAAAATGCAGCACAAAATGCAGGAAAAAGCTGTAATGAGTTGTACCAAATCCTTTTTTCCCTAGATGCAAAAACTCTGCTGGAGCGGGAGGTAAATAACCATTGATTATAATTTCCAGTTTTGTAGTAAATCAGTAAATCCTCTGAATTATTGCCAAAATCGTTTACCGTTTCTGCCACTTGGCCCTGTGGCATTTCCACAGGCTTTTGAGTGGTGGGATAGTGGTGTAAATCCCAATTTTGGGAGTCCATATGACTGCACAGGAATTGTAGGCAGTTTTACCCCGTGTAGTAAATCCACCAATTTTTGTCCGTAAAGTGGGGGAATTATCTCCAGCGTAAAGCTGGGGGTAAATCCTGACCTTCAAAATGATAATCAGAATTCGGCGTTGCAGTAAAAGTGGCAGTAATTCCAATACGACCCCAAACAAAAAGTGGCGGCGGTTAAACAACCACTTCTTTTTCACTGCACTGCACAGCCAACACCGTAATGATGCCCATTGCTGCTTGCTGCACCTCACCCGCCAAATACCCTGAGCAATGCTGCGCGATGGTCTTCAGCCAGCACCCACCACTTTCCTTGACTGGTAGGCTGGATTGGAAGGTTTAGCTTTGATCATTCAGTAAATGCCAGGTCCGACTATAATCTCCATCCCTCAATAATGAATAATTTCCTTTTCACTTGACTGGCCATTTTTTTCCATAAAATTAAAGTGAAGTGCAGCACATTTATGCAGTCGAGCTGTTGGGTGCGATTAATGGGCCTTCTCTGGTCAGGGGGCTCGTGGCGGCCTTTGCCCCAGTCGCCAGCGCCAGCAGCTGATCCGATTCCAATATCTTTTTCTCTCATTAGGCTTTTATTGCAAGCAGGAGAGCTGTCTGTTGCATGAGAGTGCCGCCCACAGGGCCCAGCACACGTGAACGGTGCTCGTCATTAGTGCGCCGCGGCGCCCGCCTCGCTGCCTCGCTCATTAGCTCGGCTCGTTGCTTTATGAGATCGGCTCGGCAGGAGACCTGGGCGAAGCCCGCCAATTAAATGAGAGTCTGGAGGGGCACATGCGAGACCAGGTGCTCTCGGAACCCGGCCACGTTGACTTGCTTAATCTGGCGAGCGGATTGATTCTATCGAAGAACTTCTGAGAAGTGACCATCGCCTGAATATGTGATTTGAAACATTTAATTTCATTCGTATGCCTGTCCTCTGCACACGACTCCAACGCATGAAAGCGCACGTACACGCACGCTGATGTGTCCATCAACATCTCACTCTCCACTGTAGTATCACGTTTTAATTCCACATTAATTGTTGCCGGCAAGGTCGGATTGGCCACACGGCCTTTCGGCCTGTGGCCGGACCGAAATCGTCCCTGGGCAGTAGAGGCGGGTTTCTGGCCATGCCTGGGCTGGATTTAAAAAAATGAAAATAAAAAGAATAGATATATTTTTTTCAAATCATTATTCTTTTTTTTTTCCAAAAGCCTTTCATCCTTCTTAGGTCGATAAATGAGTACCAACACAGGTTGGGTGATATTGTATGCATATTTGTTCTATAAAAAAGAGCTTAAGCGTAAGTGCCATACAATAATGTAATGTCCTACCGTGGACCTCCTCACACTCTCATGCGTCCCTCATTCTCCCAGGAAGAGGCTGATACCAGAGCTGGGGTACAACACGTCTGATCTTTATCTTCAACCCGTAACTGCCGCGCTGAGCGGTAACCCCTCCCTTTCCTGTTGCGTGGGGCACAGCCCACTCAAAACAACTAATAACAAAGAGAGAGGACTGTTCCTCTCTTCGATTCTATGGTGGCGACACCACAAATAATATATTATCATTTGGCTTTGGACGTCTGCTTGGATTCACAGTAATTTAGTGTACTTGCCAACAATGCTATTTGATGCCACTTCCTGTTTTGTCAAGGGGTGAAAGATCGTGGTTCATCGTTTCCTGGGATGTCACTTTGGGGTGGGGGTCAAATGACATCACTTCCAGTGATGTATCAGAGGACAAGGGTCGTGAGGCGAGGGGTGGGCCACTTTTTTGAGGCAAGGGGTGGGCCACTTTTTTTTGGGTGACAAGGCCTATTTCTTGTCCCAGTCCGACCCTGGTTGCCGGCTGTCCATTGTTTCTTGTTTTTTACAATGTTGGTACACTTTGAAGTGTTAGGTTCCAATGATTTTTAGGGCAGCAGACACCAGTGGCGCACTCTTGCTATGCACATGGCAGAAGGTTGAGGAAATGGACTGGACTAAGAACTACATGCATACACGAGCCCTACGTCTGGAACCCTTGTCACAGTACTCGATTGAGGCCCTTCGGCCTGCCCACAGACCGTTTTTAAGCATTTATGACATTCTGTTCTTTTTTTCTATATTAGATCGCGGAGCATGGTTGGGCTGTGCACATGTACCAGCCTAAGAAATCATGTGTTCCTTAATTTATCAACCAGGATTGGGGTGGTAGGCAATGGCTCTGAGGGCTGGGACAGCGTCAGGGCCTTTCAACTTTTTCAAATAAAAGGGGCATGGAAGCCTCAGGTGGTGGCCACAGCAACAGCAGTCTAATAACACAGCAATATATTCCTTTATATATTACTTACTTTCTGGGGCTTACAGTGTGCGCTTTGCAGTTCTCATCCTACGAGATGTTTTTGCTGGATCATTCATAGCTATTCAGCGGCATTCTGTGTTTCAGCTCCCTACTGGCTCACTGGCTCGTGATAATTTGCAGCTATTATCCTTATCTTTATCTCCATTATAATGTATTCCCCCCAAGGGTGCGCCACACTGCTTTCCGCTCTAAGCAAGGGGGGGCCAACCATCATGTTGAAACGGTCCCCCATACACCTTCAGTTGGGGCTGGCTGCCATGGTGCTTCCCTTAACTCATCGCCTGGGGAAAATTAAATAGAACCTGCAACGCTTCTCCTCCAAGCCAGGCAAAGTTGCCCTCTTGGGGCTGGAACGCATCAGTGCCACTGTGCGGGTCAGTGCCTCTCCAAAGATGTCATCCAGGGAAGCACGCCAGCAAAGCTAAAGCTGCAGCAGTCCGCAACACAAGAGAAGGAAGAACAGGTAAAATGCACGTGTGAATGCAAGATGCAAGTCCTACCTGATTGCACAGGGGCTGTCCTCTTGCAACCTGGCCAAATGTAGGTGAAATGGGTGTTAAAAAAATCCTGCACAAATCCAGTAGAGGGAGCAGAGGATGGGATCAGTCTCACTCCTCTTCTAAATCCCCTTCCTCTACGAGGCGTAGTTGGGAGCCATATCCATGGAAAGTGGGATCACAGGGCTCAGTCTACTCTTCTGAAATCCAGGAAGGAACTGGATTCCCTGATGCAAGGGCTATAGCACGGTTGCTGGAGAAGGTCCGGGAGAGTAGGCCTAACATACAGGCTGATGACAATGAAGATGAGACTCCATTTAAGGGTCTATATTTATTTATTTATTTATGTATTTATTTATTTATTTTATTGGTCATTTATAAGGCGCTTATACAGCTATAATAGTTGTTTCAAAGCGCCGATCTGTGGACAGACATCCTATAACATGTATGGGAAATCTCTAGTTCTCTTCTTCTCTACAATTCTGTGCTCAAGACCACAAAGCATGCAATAGACTGGGGGGAAGCCGCCCCCCCAGCCTGTAAAAATGTGACAGTGCAAACATTCAGCAAGTCATGAGGTGTACGTGTCTCGATTAGGGATAGAATAGTCCCAAACATTACTCACTCATGCAAGTGGGTGAGGTTTATTCAGAGGTCTTACTACACGTGGATAAACGTACATAAATTAAGTCTGAAGCAGCGGTGCAATCTATAACTGCAGCTGGCCACACAGAAAGCACAACAGTACCAGCCAAACCTCACATCCTTATAAGCGAAAGGGAAAATAATGCGTCTCAGGATGCTTCTACATCTATGATTTACAGATAAAAGGTATTTGGCCTAAGTCTGGACTCGATTGTGAAGTAATCTTTTGAGGACCAGAGGACCACCAAAGCTCACCCTTCCTCCAAAGGAAGGCAATGGCAACTCCTTCCAAACCATATTAACTTGGTCACCAGTGATCAAGGGCAGAAGACGCCCAGGGAGTGATTGCAAATTACATGGATTCATTATTGCAAGGAGCTTTGAAAATTGCCCTGATACCATTATCCACAAATCTCAGCAGCCCTTACTAGGCAAGACCAAAAGGTTCAGTGGGCTATTCTACGGACTTATAGGGATACACTAATCAAGTTGCAGAGATCCCTCTGGATTCCATACTAATTCCATACCGAAAACAACACCCAGACCTCAACAATAATGTGCTCTAGCACCTTGAATCATCTTCTTTGTGCTAGATGGAATTACCAGTAATTATCATGGACCAAATAACCGTACAAACCAAAGGAAAAAGGTAAAATGCTGCTTTAATCCCAATGAAAGAAAGCAGGGAGAAATACAGCTATCAAAGTAGATACTCAACATTCACACCTTAGTTTGCTTGTCGAGAGTTCATATACATTCACATACGTCATTTATGACATCATCCTACTTGGCATTTAATAAAAACCTGATGCCGGGAGGGATTGGATTAGGGGAACATGTCTACTTATAGAATTATATAAGGGTTAATATCTCATTGGCTGCCCTTGTCTGTAGGACACGCCCTGATCTCCTTCTACATACGGCACATACTGATTATAGGAGAGAATGTGGCAGCAGGCTAATAACTGAAACACTATATGAAAGTGCGTGGCAGGCCTTTTGATTGGTTTTCAAACCTATCCAACCTCAGCCTTTTGGCTTATTTTAGAAGCATGTGAACAGAACAAAACTTAGGTGTTCAAGCTTCGTCAACTTGTTCTGTGTTTTGCCAATGAGTCCATCGTATGTAATCGACCTAATCCTTAGCCAATGTCTTCTGTTTGTAGTTGACCTCGTAGTCTGCTCACTGTTCTGGGACATTTGAGGGAACCACATCTTAAATCAAGGCTCTAATGAATAGTCTCTGTTTGAGTTCTTCATCACGTGTTAGGAGACCATGATTGTGTCCATTTCAGCCTCTCAATTACTGCTATTTGATTTTATTAAACAGGGTGTAATTACCTGTTCTGTCCTTTAGAGACTTGCTCACTCCACCTCAAATATGCTTTTGCCTTTGTGATTGTTCAATACTTGGCATCAGCAAATGTCCTTGCCCTCCTAATCTTAGCAGAAATATGTCTCACGCACATGGTCTGTTCATTCGACTCCCTTTGTGCCTTGCACCCTTCTCTCAAAATAGCCTGCTTGACTTCAGGCCAACATAGTACCTCATTCTGCACATGAAAACAGCTTCTTCATCAATTCTTCAATTTGCAATCCTAGGCTCGTATTTTGAGGTAACTGGGTTGATTCTTTAAGACGGGCTGTCCTTTGTCCTCCACTGGCCACCCTAAACATTATATATATATATATATATATATATATATATATATATATATATATATATATATATATATACCTCTTTTAAGCAAGTTATATATGCTTTTTATACCTTGTGTTACAGCCTATTTACAGTTATTGGTCAGCAAGTTACTTCATCTTCTTATTTTCACGGTAACTTCATCTTTTGGTAAATTTTCTCTTAGTGCTTCTGTTACATTCTCAGCCTTAAGTATTTTCATATCTTTTCGGTTTAGGCTTATATATCTTCTTCATGACATCATATTACTGTCATTAACCTTTTGTTCGTTCATGATTCCCATAGCTGCATTCTGGCACTTTGGCAGTGGAAATCCTTCTTGGTAACTTCCCTCCACTGTCTCAACATGATGGTATCTTCTGAATGGCTGCCTAAGTGCATATCATCTTTCATACAATCGACGTGGTATGGACATGTCACATAAACCTGTGCATTAATTCCTAATTGTAGCTCTTTGTCTGCTACTCCCATAGGATGGTGGGGAGGGGTAGGGACTAGAAAAGAGGCATCCACCTGCTCCTCCACATTCCCCCCTCTGGTCAAATATTTGACCATGCCCTTCTTTTCCTCTTCCTGCGCAATTCCTGCTTCATCTTCTTCTACCATATCATCATATTGTCCTTTCGAAGGGGACCCATATTTTTGTCACCTCCCTCAGGTGACCCGCATTCTTTATGTGCTGGTGAACAGAATATCCATCGTCCCACACATCTCTTCTGGTCTTGGGGATAGTAAAACCTGGTTCCTGGTTGAGCAAGAGAACTCTTCTTGATGTTTTCTCGAGTACTTTCTTCAGTCTGCGTTTTCTCTTCAGTGCTATTGTTCATGTCAATCATTATCTTCATCCGAATAACTTTCTTGGCTGTTTTCTGGCATTGTCCCAAGATGATCCATAAGAGAATACTAGCAACACCTAGATTAGTATTGCTCCAAGTAATTTGAAAGCATTCACCAACCAATATGGAATCCATGAAAACAGTGAATAGAACCAATTGTCTCCTGTCGTCTCATTAGCTTTATCTTTTTTGTGTGCAGGGTTGTTAACATCGTTATTGCTTCTGACGGGGCTCCATTTTCTCCATCATGAGATGGTATAAAGCGTACAGCAAGATGGTTCAATCTTGGCACAGACGCCTCCTTTAATTCCGGTTATCAGATCCAGAACATAGCTGTTCTGGAGAGTCATCAGCCTGATGGCTCTTAATTCTTTGGATCATTATATTGCTGTATTAATCGTCTGTGGCAATTCCCACCTAGTGATCTCTAACCACTTTGCATTTACTGCAGCTTGAAGTTGGTATAAATATAGATGTCATTATCATGGCAGTCTTGTTCATCAGGAATGTCTTCATAAGCCTTTATTGATTTCAATTAGAAATAATTGTTTCTTTTTAGTCGGCGAAGATGAAATGATCTCTTCCTTCTGTTGTATTCATACATTTTTCAGGAACTCCTCGACATGGAGGTCACTTTGGGGAATCGCTAGCGCTGGGATGTGTGCATTTACAATGGAGCACACTCCTCCCCAATCTTTAGGCAACTGCATTTAGGCTCTGGATCCGCAGGCCCAATATCCATCCATTAGAACTGCAGTTCCATCATTCATTCCTGGTACATCAATTATTTCTCTGTATCCTTTGTTCCTACCAACATGAACCGTGCCATCATTCTTGAAGCAGGTTGTTGCATTCTTCAATTGTAATATATGCACTGGTCCTGCTTCGTTGTCAACCCAGTTAGTACTTGTGCATACTTGGCCCATTATTCCAAGCATTCATCGTTCAACTTTTGCACTTTGTGGACTGTTTCTTTCTTCCAGAAATGTGCAGGGCATCATATTAGTCCATGTTCCCATCCATTACCGGTTGCTACACGCCCATACACCAACAGCTTTGCTCTCTCCCAGCATCCTGGCTCTCCTAATTTTTCAGTCATGTCTGAGCAGTTCATTCTTTTCATTTCAACCGTTTGTATTTTTTCTCCATACTGGGATGGATACATATGTTTTTTGTTTGTCCACCCTAGTCTAGTCCTATTCTTTTTGTCTTCACATATGTATCTTTGTATGGAAAAGTCTGTCTTGACCGCCATCTTAGATTTTGCCATTTTTCTTTGAATTGTCCTCTGGTGGTACATGCTGGGAGATTACTGAGACATTTTGCATTATGTGGAGACATTTCTCTTGAAATAAATGTTCTTGCTGCATTCATGGCATACGGATTAATGAGCAAACATAACAACTCTCTTCTGATGTTCTCTCTCCCACCTCTTTCATGCACTGGTACCATAGATTATTAGCTAGATTAGCCCATTGTCTTCCTCTGCATCACTTTTTATTCGAGAAAAGGGTCTTTTAATATCAGAACTCAGTGGGGTTTTTGGACTTTTAACAGGGATAATGGGAACAGTGAGGCATGTCTTATTTTCTGGCTCCTCGCTGCTTACAATGCGTGTGAATGCCAATGTAATTAGGATAACAGTTAAAATCAGAATACCACAAAAAGCTTGAATAATTATCTTATGTATAGTGCATCTTTTTAATGGAGCTACAGTTCTTACCTCTTGAAACATTTACATGTATGTGATTATTTTTGAAATATATCAAATGTGTCAATTATTGATAATTTATGAATTTATAGTGAAAACTGCAAAATAATCGCCAATATAATTCTCAAAGCAATAGTGTTATTTTTAGGATTTTCAAGAAACGCCACTATATTAGTATGTCTTCTTATCAGCGCTGGGTAAGACTGTAATATTATGAAAAGACTGCAAGGAAGAATGTGTGTACAATGGGTAGCATAAGAAAATGAAGTATTCTTCGTTGCTTCTGACTTCTACTGCTTCACTACAATTTTCTCTTTGATCTTAGGCCAGGGAAGGAGTTCCAGGATCACTGCAAGTCCATCAGTCCTCAAGAAACCCTAATCATAAACTTTTGCTTCTTCTTCTTTTGCCATGTCTCTACTTTCGGTCATGGATCTGGTCTGCATGTGCTGAAATTCTTCAGCTGCGTCGGTAGGGGTAGCTGCAGGAGAGGTCAAGATTTCTCCTTTGTAGGGTTGGACATCATGTAAATGTATCCACCCTCACCTGCCTTATAATGTCACAGTGGTATGGCTCACTTCCACCACTTCATGGGACGTTCAAAATAAGGGGTGCTCCAGGTACACACACATTTGCACACCAGGACCTGGTCCCCTGGGTACAGGCTGAAAAGCTTGAGCATCGCCTCCAAATCAATGGGCTGATTTTCTTTCTGTCATCCCCTTGAACCCGCCTGTCGGGTATGGAGCTGTTGGGACAGAAAAGAAACATTTTCAGTCATCGTTTTGAAATAATCATGCATTTCTTCACCTAAAGCCCTCACTACACTGTGTGCATCTGTATTTGCCCTTGTTGTGGGAGTAAGAGGAGTTCTCATGTGACATCCAGTCACCAACTCAAGGGCCATCAGATGGTGATCTCAGCCTGGCTGTTTTCACAGCGCATATAGCGCAAGGGTAAGGCAATAAAGCCATCCGCTCTCTTTAAAGTTGCTTTTAGTTTTGCTATCCTTTCTTTCAAAAGATCAGTTAATTTCTCACAAAAAATCTGTTTGCCTGTGGATGGTAAACTGAAGCAAACCTGTGCCTAATGCATAATAGCACAATTATATTTTCAAATAGCTCATTTGCAGAGTGCGGTCTATTGTCAGATCGCAAAACATCGCACAGACCCCATCTTGGAAATACTTTGCGCACAAGAAATTTGGTGGCACATAAGGCATTAGTGTAGTGCATGGACCCACCTCTGATCCATCTCGAAAAGGGACATACTATGATTACCATATAGCTACAACCATTGCAAGTCTACAACATATCTACATAATCTATGTGCAGATGCTGGAATGGTCCATTTGGTCTGGGAATTACTCCTCTCACTGTTTTCAGAGTGTGTCCTGCAGTACATTTCTGGCACACAATACCGTTTTTAATGAACTGTGCCACATGTTCACATAGGTTCAGTATGAACTTTCTTCTGCAATAGTAGCAGCTAGACTCTCTCTCGTCACATGTGCTGGGTAGTGAAGCTGCTCCAATGCTACCCTAAATAGTGCTAGAGGCATAACTGGCTTTCCAGTGGTATCCTGTTTTCAAATGGCCTCAGTAGGGGACAAAGAACATCACAATTTTTTCAATAACTATTTTTCTTCCGGGTGGCTCATCCTTGTATTTCAATTAACTGTACAATGGACGTCATATTAAATCCTTCCTTAACAAGCATGCATCACCCTGTTGGCTGCCTTACATTTTTTACTTCAGTCTCCAGTAGTAGTTGGGTAATAGGCTCCTTTGTTTGGCGTCTTAATGTGCATCTTCATTTCCATGAGGGATTAAATCTGTTCTCTTTGAATGGGCTGTGCATTTTGCGATCGCTATGGTCTCTGTGAAACTCATCACTTCAATAAGCTTTTCTAATAATTCTGCATGTTGCACTGGAGTGCCATCTGTGTGGAGGAAACCCCTCCTTTTCCAATTTGACAAGCCTGCATGTACAGTTGACGTTACATAGGCGGAGTCAGAGTGCACATCATTTCCTCATCCTCAAAGCTTTTCAGCACATCAATAAGCACAGCTAATTCTGCAGCCTGTGCTGAGTAATTTGCAGACAATCTCCTACTAATCATTACCTCAAATTTACCCTCTCAGTTCACTTGTACCACTGCCGATCCCATATGTCTCACCACACTCTTTTGATCAATTCTCGATGACCCGTCAATGAAGACCACTTCCCCCCTCCCTAGAGCATTCTCTCTGAATTGGGGAATTTCATCATGACATTTGGTATACGTTGTACATCATGCACATCATCATCTTCTCCCACTGGTTCAGCTATAAACATTGCTGGATTCACTGTGCTACACCTAACAATTTTGATGGCAGGTTTTGAGATAATTACCTCATATCCTGATGCTCTTTGTGTGGCCAATGTTTCTTTAGGTTTCTCCAAAATTGCAAAAAATGCATTTTCAATGAACAACGTCACTGAATAGCCTATGGTTACACTTGAGGCTTTTTTGACTGCAAAGGCAGCTGCTGCCAAAGATTGCTCAGAAGGATAATTTCCTTTCATGACTGGATCGAAGATCCCACTATAATAAGCCAATGGTTTATGGCCATGCCCTAATTTCGTTTTCTGTGGGAGCACTGCTGTCATAACTTCTCCATTTGAATGAGAAAATAAGTAACATTCTTCATTGGAATTTGGAATCTCTAACACAGGGGCTGTGCTAATAGCCTTTTTGAATTCCTGAAATCCTTCAGTCATCTCTTCTGTCCATATTTGTTTATTCTTAATCATCTGTGCCCCTTTGAGTCCTTTTAAAAGTGGCCGTACTGTAATTGAAGACCCATGCCTTGCAATAGTTTAATAGGCCTAAACATTTTTATATTTGCCTCACTGTTTTTGGCTGTTCAGTCCTTATAATAGCCTCTGCCTTTTCAGGTGTCACTTTTCTCCCTTCGTGTGAAATCAACTGTCCTATATACAGTACTTCTTCTTGGCAATATTGTAATTTCTCTACTTTGTACCCTTTCTCTGCCAGTATAGTCATAGGTTTTTACAAAGTATTCTCTGCATCTATCTTCTGTCTCACTGCACACTAAAATGTCATCAACATACTGAATTATGGTACTTTCAGGTTGAACATTACCCAGGTCCATCTGAAGGACTCTTATAAAAATTAATGGGGACTGCCAGTAACCCTGGGGCAAACAAGTATGTTTCAGATGAATCGATCTATATGGAAAAGATGTCAAATCTTGTGAATCTTTATGAAGGGGAATTGAGTAAAATACATTTATTTAAATCTACAACAGTGAAATACCTTGCTCTTGACTGGATATTGCACAATATTGTTGCAGGATTTGGAACTAAAGGACATTCTGCTTCAATTATATTGTTTAGGGGTCTGAAGTCCTAGATGAATCTCCACAACCCCCCATTGATTTTTTGACAGGGTGCACAGCCGTGTTACACATAGAATCAGATAGTACCAAAATGCCTTGCTTCATTAAAGCAGATATGGTTTCGAATATACCTTCATCCGCCTCTCTGGACATGGAATACTATTTTGCATGTGTCAAAATTGCTCCTGGTTTCAGCTTTTTTTTCACTGCTCCCACTCCTTTCAATAGACCCACGTCATATGGACTTGTAGTCCATAGGATACGTGGCATTTTTTCCATGTCTGGCCTAAAAAATGGCAGTTCCTTTTTTACCAATGCCATTCTCTGCGGTATTTCTAAATTCTATACTTTGATCCAATAAGTAAGATTTATGAAAAATAATGCCTCATCATTTGAATAGTAATCGCTAAATAGTTCCGTGTCCATCAAATCTGTCAACCTGTATCCTTCACCGAGGGATATCACCTTTCTCCATCCCATTACCTCATCATCTGACCCATGAAGCATCACCCTTTCTTCTATTACTATTGCTGCTTCTAGTTCTAAAGGGATAATTTGCCCCTCCTCGTCATCCATAGGAATCTCTAGCCTAGACAAAAACATATCAGGTATCCCCAACAGCTTGCCAATCAATTTAGGCAACCATGATAATAACATAGTCACTCCATACAAAAACACTTCCTCATCTAGAGGTACTGCTTGTAGAGCTTTCTTCCCTGTAAATGCTATTATAAGCTCCCTTACATTTATATAATGTATTCCCGGAGTAGAAAACACTATTCCTTCATCAGTAAAAGATATCATCATGTTCAGTTTAGTCGTCAAGTCATGCCCTATTATGTTTACCAGCGTTTGTTTAGAATATAATAATGGCATACACATGTCATGTTCACCTATAGAAATTGGTAATTTGTCTGTAAATTGAACTTCATTTGTTGCCCCAGAAAATCCTTACGCATTCATGACAATGCCTGACATTGGATATTTTCCCTCACGGACACAGGAACGAGTTGCCCCAGTGTCCACAAGAAATGAAAATGTCTCGCCTACTATCGTCACCTTGACTCTTGGTTCCTCTCTGTAGTTCGGTGTTACTGATAGCACTGACTACATCAGGTCCTTCTGTGGGCTGTCCTATTGTGGATATAAATCCATTCCCGTACCTGTGAAAGGATTTCCTCCCACCACAGTCATATTCCCTGATTTCCTGATTTGGGTGTAGCTACTTGCGTGGCTCCCGTATCCATGGGCCAATGTGATGCACATGCCTGTTGCATTGGAATATATTGCACTGGTTGTATCAGTGCCTATTGCATCTGCATAGGCACTTACTGTTGTTGCCCTTATGTCAGTGGCATCTGCATTGCGACTTGTTGTATTTGCTGTGCTTGTGGTGCTTATATCTGAGTTTGCATGTGATCTTGGACTTATTATCCTTGTGAATCTGTATTATACTGTGAAGCATATCCCATCCCTCCTCTTGGGGATTGCCAATTCTGTTGTTGTATACCTCCTCTACTTCTGCATACTCAAGCTAAATGTCCAAATTTACTGCAGCTTCAACATTGCGGTGACTGTCCATCATTGAATCCTCCCATTACTTCAGGGTTTTGAAAGACACCTTATCCTCCTCCCCAAGGCTCATTCCCTCTGCCTCTCAGCATAAGATTATACCCATTCTGATCCACCGCATATTCCACATTATTCTGCTGTGGCAACTGCACTGTTTGTGCTGTCACTCCCTCATTGTTTGTCAATACTGCTCCTTCCATGGCGTATTTTGATGATGTTTTCTGCACCAACTTCGCCTCTTGCTGTTTTCTACCCTCTGCTTTTCTTTTTGTCTTTCTCCTTTAATATTCTACAGTAGTGCGCAATTGCCAATTGCATCTCTGGCCATGGCTTTGCTTCCATTCCTACCTGTTTCTTTTGTTGACGTTGTACCGGCTTTGGCAGCCCTTGACACAAAATACGGTAAATTAATGCTAATGTCTTATCCCATGATTCATGTGTTTCCAAATTCCGTCTGTCCTGAATCTCCTGAATAAAGGAAATGGGGTCTTCAGTTTCTCCCAGTTTCTTAGTTATTATTGCCCCAATAACCAATTTATTAGGATATTGCACTCTAAGTGATCACCAAATTTCTGCTCTACAATTATTAAATGGTGCTCCATCGTGCACCGTGTTTTGTGCAGTAACTTTCAGATATACCACTCTTGTCCACACATCATCAGCTCTCTCCCCTAGGATGGCTGATAATAGGCCTTTAGTGTCGCCTATGGCTAAAGTCGCCCCTGGCGTTCTTTTCTCTAGTTCAGATATCCATTTTATCGCACCCAAAGTTAAACTTGGTAGTGTGCACTTTAAATTCTCCCTATCCATTTTGGGCCATGGAATATCTTGTGGTTGACGTCCACTTTCTCGAATAGTGGGAATTGCGACAATCTTTGTTCATAATCATACCCGCCCACGTTCCTTGTTTTCCAAGCAGCATTATACACAACGGTTTGTCTCCATCCTGGCAATGCCCTTATTCTGCATATAAAAGGTGGGGATATATCCCCTGCACTATGTAACCGTGCTTGCGGTCGTTCAACATATGGTGTTGGCTCTGGCATTTTTTCTATAGGGGATTCTAAATCTGACCATCTTACCCTTTTATCTACACTCAATTCCCTTGAAAGTCTGCATTTCTGTGTCCTTTCCTTCTCCTCTCTTTCTTCATCTGACATCATTGTGCCCCAACTTGTGTGGCTTTTATCTTCTATGTCATCAAGATCTAACCTACTTAAGGACATCATTCTATGATTGTCTGTTATGAAATCCTCTTATATACCTTCAGTTACATTTGTTCAGGAACTTTCAGTACTCTATTGAGTCACATACCTTTCTCTATTCCTCATTTGCCTTTATAATTTCCCAAGCCTCTGCTCTATGTCATGTGTGTCTTGCCCACCAGCCCATGCTGATTGTGGCATTCCTTGCATCTCCCTTCAGGGCTGTTTTGACCCTCTTTCTTCTTCCAATCGGTCTTGTACCTCTTTGGGCACTATGCTTCTGTGGCATAAGTATTCTATTTCATGGCCTTTTAATCCCCTACTCTATCCATTTCTTCCGTTCTTCTGCTTAATTTCCTTAACTCCCCTTCGTCTCGCCTTCGTTGCAACCTACATACTTTCAATCTTTTGGTTTCTCCTCTTTCAATGTCTCCTTCTGTGGTTGTTCAGCTCCTTTGGTTCCCTCCTCTTTCCCACCCTTTGGACTCTCCTCACCTGAGCTGCTGGAATCGTTATCCATAGACTTCACGTTTCGCCTGGCTAAGTAATTCCTCTCCCTTCTTGGGTGGATGTGCTTGTCACGGAAGGAAGCCACAGTTACCGCTAGGGAACAGCAGTTCCATGCCCCCCTTTCCGGAATCAAGCTGGAGGAAGGGAAAAACCCAACAGGGAAGAAAAAACCCTTCGTAACACTTGGAACCTCTTCCTTTTTCTCCAAAGGTGTCAACAGTAGCTGAGCGGACAGGTGATGATGCAGATGACGTGTTGCACGCAGAGGTTCTTGGAGAGGAGTGAAGAGAAGGAGCAACACTGGCAGAGGAGGATGCTGAGAGGACTGCCCGCACGGGTGTGGTCGCACGGTGATCTCTGGGGAAGGGCACCCGGAACAGATGGGAAGAAGAAAAGGAACGACAGAACTGGAGGACCGGAAAGCCCAGCAAAGAAAACAGGAGCCAGAAAGTCAGAGAAGGTAAGGCGAGGAGAGGCAGGTCCGGAGGGGGAAACCCGGATCTGGGAAAAACCGGAGGAACGCCGAAGGCGGTGAGGAAAGTAAGAAGAAGAGAGAAGGGCTTCACGCAGAACACGTAGCAGGAGCAGAGAAGCAGGTAGGGCCACAACAGAATAAGAAGCGCCAAGCCTCGGGAGCGAATAACCCGGAAGAGAAATGTCCGAAGCGGGTTGCAACGCGGAGTCTGCCGGGAGAATGGAGGCTTTGAAACTCCCGGCAGGTTCCGCCCACAAGGCTGATCCGTGTTTGATGACCATAGAAAGAGGACTAGAACACACTGTCCCTGTGCCGCCACCTATAACACGGAAGAAGCCGCCAACCGCGGCAGCGGCGGATGACACCGTCTCTTTTCTCATCTCATATATTTTTCGTTCCTCCCATGCTTACATTATTTGTCCCTTTCTCCATTGCATATTCTCTCTTCTTCTTTCTCTCTTTTCTCCTGCTCCTCAATGCCCTTATCGTCTAGTTTGAGCAATATGTGTCCTCCCATCTATTCATTCTGTACTATTGTTATGCCCTCATATATATTCTTTTTTCCCTTCTGTCTTTCCGCATTTTCCTCTATCTCTGTTTGTTTGTCTTGTGTTTCTTTCCTCTCATTACACTGTTTATCTTCTCTGCATGTTGTATATTTTTGTGTTCTCTATTTCCCCTCTCTTCCGTGTTGTCTACGCTGTTAAAAGCAGGGTATTGTATATTGGATTAACATACCCCACTGCTGCCTTTAATTCCTTTAAAGTATAAAATCCCTTTTCTTCAACTTTTACATTTTTCTTTTCAGGAGGTAAAATAGATGCCGAAGGTATTACGGGCCTGATTCATGGAGCGTTTTCCTATGTGATTGCTCCATTATGAAACACTTCCATGAATCAGGCCCTTAATCTTCTCCTTTATTCGGATTAAGCATTCACTCCCCCTCAACTGGATCTTCTTTCTCACTCTGATACATTTTCCACAGTTCTAAAATTGTCAACCTGTTCTCTAACTTCTTTCCTTTTTGAGTGGCATGTAAATATGTCATCATGTGAAGCAATATCAATTTTATTTTGATAATTAACCTTCTTGAGACCATGCCATACGTGCTTTATTAGTTGTGCCCTTGCCCCATTCAGAATTATATTTTTGAATTTTGGCTGTATGTCTCAGCAATGTTCTGCATAGTTGTAAAAGCTGTGTGTCTTCTATTGTGACAAGTGAACTCAGACTGTCAACACTTAATCAGTCTGTTATTCTTCTTTCTAGGTTTATTAAATATATTGTTTTAATATTTTGAGCAAGAACCATCCATCCCCGTTCGTAATCCATTAATCAAAATATTTTGAAAATATTTTGCACCACTGTTCTTCTTGCACCTTTGTTTACACTTCCTATCAATTATTTTTATATAGTTCTTGGTTTTTTAGTATCATAAAGTCCTCTTCTTTATTTTTATATTAATTCCACCTGATTTTAACCTTTTGATTGACGTCAATACTTTGTTTAAAAAGTGTACCAAAAATCGCTTTTATTTATTTATGTTTGCTATCATTTTATATCTATCAGTTTAAACATGCCGAAAACTTTATAAAAAATATTATACCCCAAACACATGTGCACTTTCGATTTCCCTACGTATGTCTTCCTTTACTATTCTCAGAAAATGTTTCTCATATCTTATTGACTCTGTGACAGAGTTTAATACACACCCCTCTTATTGGCTTTATGTTTCAGGAATCCCTTAACACTCCATATGGAGTTATGACGTGTATTCTTTCCGTCCCTCATTGGTCCATGAAATCAAGGTTTACCTTCTCTTCTTTATAATCCCTAAAAATACAGTTACGCTTTCTCTTTATACATATATTCAACACACCAAACACACAATCCCTCCCCTCTTTATCTTTTGCCATATTTGATGGTCTATTCACATCCACCATTCAACTCGAGACCCTCGGCATCGACTCTCCCACAATCGACCAGTTCACCTTCAGTCCGCGGGGCGCTGCAGGGACAGGACAGGAATTTCATCATAGGGGGGGTCTGCAAAACTGGATCTTGAACACATGCTTTTTTATGATCCGTTCTCCACAGGAAACACTGTAATAGTCTGGTTAATGATAGGAGCCGACAATTGTCAGAGGTCTGGATCTGGGCTTAGATCCAGGTTGTTAGACCAGAACCATCCTCTGCTACCAAATGGGCTGTAGCATCTTAAAGCATCTTATTTGTGCTGGATGGAATTGCCAGTAATGATCACAAAGCAGATAACCGGGCAGACCAAAGGAAGATGGCAAAATACTGTTTTAATCTCAATGAAAGAAAGCAGGGAGAAATACAGCTATCAAAGTAGATGCTCAATATTCACACCTTAGCTTGCTTGAAAAGACTTTATATACTTTCACATAAGTCATTTATGATGTCATCCTACGTGACATTGCATAAAAACCTAACGCCAGGAGGAATTGTATTAGAAGAACATGTCTACTTATACAATTATATACGGGTTAATATCTCATTGGCTGCCCTTTGTAGGACACATCCTGAGCTACTTCTACAAATGTCACATACTGATTATAGTAGAGAATTTGGCAGCGGGCTAATAAGTGCAACATTGTATATGAAAGTGTGTGGCAGGCCTTTTGATTGGTTGGCAACCCTATCCATCCTTGGATATTTGGCTCATTTTAGCAGCACGTGAACAGACCGAAAGCTAGGTGTTCAAGGTGTTCTGTTTGTAGTTGACCTTGTAGACTGCTCACTGTTTTGGGATATTCGATGGAGCGTGATCACACCACTATCTTAACTTGAAACTCTAGTGAATAGTCTTTGTTTTGAGTTCTTCATCATGTGTTAGGAGATCACAATTTTGTCCATTTCAGCCTGTCAATTACTGCTATTTGATTTTCTTAAACAGGGTGTCATTACCCGTTCTGGCCTTTAGAGACTTGCTCCCTCCACCTCAAATAGGCTTTTGCCTTCGTGATTGTTCAATAGGTGGCATCAACAAATGTTCTTGCCCTCCTAATCTTAGCAGAAATATGTCTCACACACCTGGTCTGTTCATTCAACTCCCTTTGTGCCATGCCCCCATCGATCAAAATAGCGTCCTTGACTTCAAGCTAACGTAGTCCCTTATTCTGCACATGAAAAAAGATTCTTCATCAATTCTTCAATTTGCAATCCTAGGCTTGTATTTTGAGTTAGCTGGGTTGATTCTTTAACATGGGCCGTTGTCCATTTTCTTCCAATGGCTGCCCTAAACATTATATCTACCTCTTTTTAGCAAGCTTCTATATGCTTTTTCTACCTTGTTTTACAGCGTATTTACAGTTATTGGTCAGCCAGTTACTTCATCTTATTATTTTCACGATAACTTCATCTTTTGGTACATGTTTCTATTAGTGCTTCTGTTACATTGTCAGCCTTAAGTATTTTCATATTGTTTCGGCTTAGACTTATACATCTTCTTCATGACATCATATTACTGTCGTTAATCTTTTGTTTAGAGTTCTTTCATGATTCCCATGGCTGCATTATGGCACTTTGGCAGTGTACATCCTTCTTGGTAAAGGTCCACTGTCTCAATGTGAGGGTATCTTCTGAATGGCTGTCTGAGTGCATATTGTCTTGCATCCAATCAATGCGGTATGGACATGTCACATACACTTGTGCATTCTTTACCAATTGTAGCTCTTCCTCTGTTACTCCAATAGGACCATGGTGAAGGGGCGGGGACTTGAGAAGAAGCTTCCACCTGCTCCTCTACAATAACATCTGACGGTGCATGCTGTCACAGATTTGTGTGCCAAGAATGCAAAATAGCCAGTGCATTCACAGAGAGGGGTCTGGATGTGTTTTATCTTCCTAGTACAGGGGGCTTTTGGGCTAATTTTGCATCTAAAAAAAAACAAATCAATGAATGACAACAATCCTTTTAAAAATGGGAACCTGTAGTCCATTCTTCTTCAAATGATGCTGGGAGAATCTATGGCAGCACTAGATCTACAACATGCATACCATGATGTTCCAAGAGGTAAAGGTTAGCAAAGATGCTACTTCACCAACAAGCCTCAGCAAGAGATTTACTAACAGTACAGAGTCACATGGCAGCATCAGCATTCCAGGCTCCATTGGCAAGGTTGCACTTTAAATCACTAATGAATCATCTAGAAGCCAACTTGGATCTGACAGTATCGAATGATAAATGAATAGTACCGTTGTCACCAGATGTAAGCTCCCTCCTTCAATGCTGGATTGAACCTAGGAACCTGGACGAGGGGATTGTGGTGAACCCTCCTACACACCTTTAGTTCTCACCAGAAAATCGCACAATCAGAAAATTGGAATGTCATCGAAAAAGGAAAGCGCTTGGACAGTTCTAGAAGCACAATGGCATTCTCCAACCTTCTAGTAGGAGAGAGGCCACTGCTATGCATAGAGAATAAATCAGCAAAGAAATATAGAAACCACCAAGGAAGTCTCAGAGTCCAGCCACTCACTCCTCTAGCTGCTCCGAACCTCAAGTGGGAAAACACGCTTGCTGCCCTTCCTCGCAGCTCACATGTGTGGAGATACAAAAAGAAATGAGCATATGGCCCTTGGACACTTGCATCTGTTACTGGATGGGATTACCCCAGAATAATTCTGAGTCCAAATAACCAGACAAACTCACGAAAATCGCAAGTTGCTGTTTTATTATCTAAAACACTGAGGTCACCACGAACATCAACGGACATACGCTCATTTTCATTGATTTCCACATGAGATTCAATTATATACTTTCTTTGTGCGTCAGAATGATGCCACGCTATGTGGCAATAGTGAAACACCTACCAAGGGTTGGGATTGGTTAAGGCACGCATCTAGATATACAATCATATAGTAGCTAGGTATGGTACTGGCTGTCAGATATCAGGTGGACAACTGATGACTACCTCTTCATATTTGTAATTTAAGAAACATCACTCACACAGTGTTTCTGTCACGCTCACCTTAGCTCTGCGGGGGTGTCTGGAACCTCCATCCTGGGCTATCCCCTTGACTGCTCCTCCCTTTAAGTCTGCGCCTAGATTGGAGGTAAGAATATGGGCCAAAAGTGAGTTCAAAGGAACTTGGGGAAAACCGCACCCACCCAGCCCTTGTGCAAGACCCACTGCATGTGTGTGTGCTCACCTCGTATAAATATGTGGATGGCTCACCGTCCTGCTCTCTCTCTCACCAGGGGTGCAAGTCCAGCACCCTCAGTTACTTCACTGATGAACCCCACGTCCAGGCCTGCTGCAGCGTCAGGTAGGTGCTATTGTGCCTTTTGGGCGAGTGCTTATTCTTTACTAAGCTTGCTTTCTTTCCTTGCTTACTTGCTGTCTCTTTCTGATCTTTTTGAGTCTTTGATCGAGTGATGCTTGTTCTTCTTCTCTTGGCTACTTCTTGTAGTTTTCCTGCAGGCTACTGCTGGCTGCTTGTGTGAATGCTACCAGTATTTCTGGCAAGTCCGTTGCACGTGTGAATTCAACGCAGTTTTCTGCAATGCCTATTGCCGTGTCCTCACCGCGTGTCTTTGTGTTTGCTTTCAGGGCCCGCAATGTAGAATGCGGAAGGCCGTGGAGTACCGGGAAGGTGGAGCGGGGAAACGACAGAGATCAGAAGTTGAAGCCGCCGACCCGCAGGATGACAAAAGCTGCTACAGGCGTCGCGGGAGCTGGAATCAGGTAAGAGGAGTCTTGGGAGCAGCTGGGCGGTCCGCGGGACAAAGAAAGTTGCTGCAGGAGTCCCCGAGTCCAGAAACAGGTAAACAGAGCCTCGGAGGCAGCGATGAGCGTGCGCTACCTTAGGACAGTTTCAACGCGAAGCGTTGGGTGAAGCCTGGGTGTGGCTTAAATATTAAGCCACACCGAGAGACTGGAGCACTGTCTGTAGTTTTCTCTGCAGGGCTGACTTTCCGCCATATTGGGTGATTTGACCCTAGATTGGGTAATGTAGTTGGTGCCAGGCGCTCCATGCCCTGGTCCAGCTGGGTTGCTTCCAAGTTCCCCACATAGGGTTGTGATGCGAAGTCCTGAGAGCCCTATGGACGTGCCGTGGGTTTGAGTGGGCTAATGGGTTGGTGGAAATCATGACAGTTTCATTGGTTTCTCAAGCTATTAGGTCCTTCATTCTATGAACTAATACAATTGGTTTGGCACGCTTGTGCCAGGTCTGGAACATTCGGTTCAATTAGCAGCACATAAGCCAAGACCCAGGTGCAAGTAGACTGGACATGAAGCTGTCCTACCACCCAATTAGCCCAACATCTCTCATCACCCATGCCTTCTGCCATGAAATTCTCTTTGCACTTGCCCTTGCATAGTATTCTTGTCTTAAGAATGCAACCGGAATGAGGGCACTCCCTATCGTGTCTGGAACTCCAAGTTCAAGCCCTATTTTCAGCCTTGACTCACGTGACAAGAGACCAATATTCTATTCCTTTCTGCAAGCTTTTAAATGTTTTATTGAATTAAGACTTGGCATCTTCTGTGTTCTTTATTGCACCTTAACACCTTAAAGTGAGAGGATTCATCCTCCGCACACATGTTCCTCTTAAGCGTAGATAGCTGACCTCGCCTTCTCAGCTCTTGACTTCAGGCCAGACAGCCTTCCAATGCAGCTCCAATAACCTGCTATTCTATTGTGACACATCCTTACATTTTCTCTTCATAATTATTTGGCTTACTTATTTCATAATACCAATGTCCAGATTCTATATAATGGTGGCTCCTCCTGCATTATATTCACTACTTGTAGCTAGCCTATATGATGGCTTGATCTACCTTGCATTTCAGCATATGTACATTCATTATACTTCAGTTTTCTGCAGCACTTTCTAACGGGTAATCTGCTTCTTTTACACTTTTAAGATTCACTTGATGATATACTTTGTAATTTCTCCTCTAGGATTTATACATTGTCTTCATTCAGTATTTCAGGACTTTGTACACGCTTCTTTATGATGTCATAAGTCCGTTATCTTAGCTCTTTCTCATATTCCTTCAAAGATCTCCTCCTGCAGGCTGTCATCATCCCGATGGTACATTCAATATGGTTGTCTTAATGGATACCATCATCCAAATACTTGCTGCAGTATTGGTACAATGGCCCTCATTCCGAGTTTGGCGGTAAGTAACATCCCTTACCGGCATAGCGCAAATAGCGTGTCCGTGCTGGCACCAGTCCGCTAATAAAGGACTATTACGACTTCATGGGCACGAGCTTTGCGCCATGCCGGTAAGGTACCTAGCGCTATACCGCAAAAGGCTCCCAAAAAGCCATTACCGGCATGAAGCTAGGCGCAGATTACACTTCCGACATAGTGCAATGCGTCATTAGCGGTGACCATAAATAACGGTGATCGTAATTAGCGAACACCGCTATTTACGGTCACCGCTAAATAGCGGAACCGGAAATAGCGTCATCACACAGGAACGGGAAGGAGCACGGCGGCCATCTTAAAAAACACAATCCATTGCCATCCTCAGCAACCAGGACCCCTGGGACACTGCTGATCGACTGAAAAGTACCCCCTACAAGCCAAGAATGCTTAAAGCTCTGAATAAGTGTTCTGCCTGCCTCAGAAAGGAGAGATTTAACCAGGACGAACTGCTGATGCTTGTGGACACTTTGCATGAGCATGCAGGCACAGTCTTCAGCAGCAAAGCAACATGAGGAGGGAGGCAGTGCTGCATAAAAAGGAAATCTAGGCACTTGTTTCCCAGAAGGTTAGTGCAGTGGGCAACACACCCCTCACAGTGAAAGACTGCCGTAAGCGGTGGGATGATCTCCGCCTAAGGGTGTGCAACATATTATCGGTAAATCACACCCTGGTCATGGAAACTGGAGGAGGACCAAGTTCACCCATTAAGCTCACCCCATGGGAGGACACATGTGCAAGCATGATCTGTTCGGAATCGATTGAAGGCGTAGGTAAGATGGAGTGTGGCGCACCGACATCTGCTGATGGAGGTGAGTGTCCAAAGTAAACACTGCTAAGCCAAATATGATGAAAGTCAATGCCAATGTCTGTCCAAAGAGTCACGCCATGGTCGGCCACACACACACTCCCTGTAAAGTAGGACGAAGCAACAGAGACACATGCTGATGCCTGCTGCAAGGCAATATCGTACATGACACATACCACACAAAGTAGGAAAATCCACAAGTCACATAGCGTGCATGACCAAAATGTTCCTGGGCAACATGAGTGACTACAACATATGGCTGCATTTACCACCCATGTATGAATTGACGTGCCCTTCCCAACACAAATGCCTATTACCCACAATTGTGTGGATGAGCAATTGTCCCAATGTATGTATAATGCCTATCCAAAAATCACTCATGCCGTCCCTCTCTTCCCCCCCCCCCACAGGCAGTGAGCATGACAGCGAAGAGTAGGACACCATCTCTGCACAGGCCACACCCAGTAAGAGGTCCCAGGAGGACAGCAACCGTCCGTCAACTTCCAGGGGACAAGCCAGGGGCACCGTGTCCCAGCAAGTAAGCCACCGCAGGGACACATGGCACCTGGTCCACCAATGCCCGTGGAGGGCACACCACCCCCAACCCCTCCACCCACTGTTCTGCCTGGAGACACCAGTCAGACACCCCATTCGGAGGAGTCCAGTGTGTCTGGGGAGGTGGCAGCCACAGCACCCCTCACAGTGGAAGACAGCCAGGTTGACATCAGGGGCACCATTGAGGATCACACAATGGATGTGGCCCATACCCCAACCCAAATTGCATCCCCCCAGGTATCTATGAGTGATACCATGAACACCAACACCCCGGAGCAGTTCGGCCATGACCACACCCAGGGAACAATCAGTCCAGTGTTCAGTGTTGGGGAGGATGAGCAGGCTGGGCATGCCAGCCAGATTCCCAGCACAGCCACAGGTGCAGCCGCAGGACCACAGCAGGCTGACCTGCTCACTGCACTCATCTGAGAATTCGTACAGGACAACCGTGAGGCCAGGGAGGAGTGACGCACAGATTTGTCAGCACTGGGCCGGTCCTTTACGGACAACACCAACCGCCTCTGCGAGGAGGTCTCGGGCCTCCGACAGGTGCTAGGGCGCATCGCTGATGCCTTGGAGGCAGGTCGTCCTGCCCCACCACCTCTGCAATAGGTCACACCATCCTCCAGCAGTTCAACCCAAACCAGCCCGCTCCGCCGGTCAGTCCGTGCACTGCGCTGACGGGACATGCCACCCCCTGGCTCTGGGAGTGCCGAGTGAATGTTATGGCAGCCTCATGTAGGCTTTGTGGACTCAATGGGACTTGTGTGGGGGAGTTGTGGAGGGAGGTGAAGGGGGTGAGGGTGTGTGGGGGAGTTGTCGGGGGAGAGGGAGTGGGGTGAGGGTGTGTGGGGGAGTTGTGGGGGGAGGGTGGTGGAGGGTTTTGACACTTACGTTCATATTGTTACATTCAATACACCAGTTGTGTGAAAAAGAAGACCTGAGTGGACATTAATCATTGCGCATGTGTCATTTAATCATTCACAGTGCATAGTGTACATGTACCCCCACACCCAGTGCCTTATGTCCAAACATTATGTCACGCTCTGCTGACATGTGTGTCAGAAATATTGTGCAATCACTGACTGCTGCACAGCACGTCCCTCCTGTGCATCGGCACTGTGATGAGGTCCTGCCACATCTTCCTCCTCCCCTTCATCATCATCAGGTGGTAGCAGTTCCATGTCAGGGGGCAGGGGCACGTTCCGGCGGATGCACATATTGTGCAGCATTACACATGCCATGGTGATCTTGGCCACCTTCTCATGTCTGTAGAGGAGTGCCCCACCCGACTGGCTGAGGCAGCAAAATCGTGCCTTCAACAGGCCGAAGGTCTGCTCGATGACCACACTTGTATGGGTATGGGAACCAGTTCTGTGGGTTTAGGACAGGGGTGAGGAGCCACGGTTTCAAGGGATAGCCATTACCACCTGTATGAGAGAAAAATGAAGGTAAATATCAGGGGAATCATGATGGACAGCTGTACTAGTCACACATGCCTGCAGGTTATGGTTGCCCATATGCACATGTCCCTGGATGCATTGCCACCATTTACTGTCCCTCCATGTGTCCTGTGCCATGGTCTAATGGTGTGGGTTTTATCTTCAAGATGATGGTGTGCACTGATGTCTAGTTGTACATGCATGGTGTATGCATACAGCTGTATAAGTGTCAAAATAGTGAGGTGTTGTGTCCTGTAAGATTTGACAGTAGTCAGTGCAATATTGGGCAATCAGCATTGGGATTCCCATGGTGACATGCAGCACTCCTATGATTGTACCGGCCCTGTGCCAGACTGTGGATTCCTTAGTAGGCTCAGTATGATGCACTCCTAGGGATGCTTGTCCTGTGTGGTGATATGCTGGAGACATCAACATGGTGCATATGCACTGCATGGTGCAGGATGGCGTTACGGAGGGTGAGGGTCGCTGATGGGTGGTGCACGTGTCGTGGGATGTGGGGTGGTTAACTATTAGTCATGTCATGATAGGTGTGGACCTTACTTCATTCATATTGGATTTGTGTGTCTTGTACGGTATGTGATGGTTTGGGGCACAATGTTTGATGATTTGCACATCGTGCAGTCTCATCAACATCGGCAGCCTGGTGGTGTGTGCATCTCTCCCCCCTTTTCAATGCCATGTTCCAGTCCTGCTACTTACCAAGCAGCCAGGCACGTCGTCCAGCATGTCGCTCCATGAAGCGTGGTAGCGTGGAGTTCCGCAGGACCAAAGAGTCATGAGTAGATCCGGGATATCGGGCACAACAATGTGTGATGATCTTGCTGGTGTCGCATACCATCTGCACATTGATGGAATGGTATTGCTTGCGGTTGCGGTACACCACCTCCATGGCATGCAGCAACACCAACTCCACGTGGGTGCAGTCGAGGGCACCTACACAATTTGGCATGGCTGCCAGTGCATGGAAGTCAACTTTTGTATCAAATATCTCCTGGGGAGTCCGTGGTAGGGATCTGTAGTCCCTTGTGTGCTTGAAGAGGGCATCCAGCACTTGGTTCAGGATCCAGGAAAATAAGGGTTGTGAGTGCCATGCATGTGCCCATGTGTGCTGGTAGGTGCCTGTGGCAAGGAAGCGGAGCACAGACAATACCTTCATTAGAGGGGGGATGGCGGTGCGTATTTCAATCAGGCTCACTATGTCGTTGTGTATCAGGTCCACTATGGTGGTGATGATGCCCCAGTCCAGACGGTACAGGGTGTGGATCTGCTCAGGGGTTAGGTTGAAGGGAGTGGCTCTGATACAAGGGATTGGGGGCTGCCGGCGTGGTAACGGTGGCTGCACTGGTGGGGCATGCTGGGCCTGTGTCACCTTCCTTCTCGTCCTGCGTCTCCTCTGTGGTGGCGGCTGTTGTTGTTGTTGATGTTGAGGCAATGCAAGCAGGTCCTCCAGCTCCAGTAATGCTACTACTATTGGAATCATCTTGGTGTGGGAGGGGGTCTGGTGTGTGGGTGTGCTCCTTTTGTACTGGGCCCGATTCCATTGCCTCCACCTGTGCTGATTGTGTGCACCTGTGGCAGTTGGAAACACTGCTCAGGGCTCTTTAAGGCAGGTCGGCGATGCCGGTACTTACAGCATACCGGTAGGCACTTTTTCCGCCTTCATGAAGCCGTTATTTGCATGTCCGCCTCACTTGTGATCAACTCCGGTTTACGGCATGCCACTGATGGCAGCATGGTGGGTCGCGTGTGTGCGACCAGCCCACTATTAACGGCATCGTACTTTACGGTGCTGTTAATAACAGTCTGGTTGGTCGGAATAGCCCGTAGCGGTAAGCGATGCCGGTAATCCTTTACCGGCATAATTTTTCCCTTACCTCCAAACTCGGAATGAGGCCCAATATCTGGTGTTAGACAGGGCACAGTCTCAAGTCTCCAATACAGGGGAGGTAGGGGGTAGGATCTCCTGCGGATGTATGTGTCTGCTCCTCTATATTTCCCCCTCCGGTTGAGTCCTCGACCACCTCCTCAGGTTTTCCTGCTTCATTGAATCTTCTATTGAAGAAGGGTTTCTTTGGTAGCCATATCTTCGTCACCCCCCTCAGGGTGCCAGCATTTTTGATATGTTAGTCCACAGTCCAGGTCATGTGATTGCATTCTCCCCTTGGGGTACAGAAGACCCAATGTCCCACATAATTTTTATGATCTCTTGGATACAGGAATTTCATTCCTTCAGGTGCCACAATCGATCATGATCTGCGTTACCGCTGCTTTCTTTGCTGTTTTCTGGTATTGTCCAATTATTATCTTTATAACACAGAATCCGAACATTATCATCACAAATATTGCTCTAAGGAACTTGAATACATTAGCCATCTAGTCACAAATCCATGCAAACAGGAATGAGAACCAATCGTCATCTCCAATAGCCTCTTTTTCCTTCTCCATTTTCGTGTACAGTTGTGTCAACATAGTTATAGCATCCGTCAGAGTCCCGTTCTTACCGGCATGGGATGGTGTGAAAGTACAGCAAGAAGGCCCAACCCTGGTGCAAACACCTCGTCCATTGCTGTAGTCATGTCGAGGACATACCTGTTCTGGAGGGTCATTAATCATATGGCCCTCAACTCTTCCTTTATGGCATTAAATTTAAATCCTTTAATACTACCTTTGATTGTCTGTAACAGCTCCCATTTGGTGATCTGCAACCAATTGGCATTCACTACAGCTTGGAGTCAGGCATAAATATCAATGTTTTTATCATAGCAGTCTTGCTGAACAACTTGTGCTCATCCAGGATTTCTTTTTAAGCTTATATTGACTTAGTTGACAAATAATTCTCTCTCTTCATCCACTCAAATGCAAGTGACCTTCTTTTTCTCAGATGCTTGTCCACTTTTGGAAATCCCTCGATATTCAGGTCACTCTGGGGAATCACCAAGGCTGGAACATGGATGAGTACACTCCTCTCCAGTTCTTGGGCAACTTCATATATGCTCTGGATCCACATGCCCAATATCGGTCCATTAGGACAGAAGTCCATCTTCTCATTCCTTGGATATCAATTATGTTCTTGCACCCTTTTTTTCTCTCCAACTCAGACTTTACAGTTGCTTCAAAGGCATATTGTCGTATTAGTCAATGGGACTACAGCCACTGGTCCTGATTCATCATCCACTCATGTCAGAAATTTAGAATTCTTGGCCCATGACTTTAGGCCTTCATTGTTCACTTTCTGCACCTCGTGCACTGTTTCCTTTCCCAGTAGATGAGCTTCACAGGACAGCATCCCATCTTCCCATCTTTGGTCGTAATCACTCGTCCATAGAATAACAGCTGTGAGCGCTCCTAGCTTCCAGGAATTCCATTCTTTTCATTTTCGTCAGAGCAATTCATCCTCTTTATTTTTTCAGTTATTACTTTGCCTTGTACCACGGAAGGATACATGAGCATCTTGTCTTTCCATCCATGCTCTTTTTCCATTTGTTTTGTTTTGATATAATCATCCGGGTATGGTAATGTCTGTCTTTATCACCATCGCAGGTTTGCCCAGCTCCCTTTTAACTGTTCTCTGGTAGTACACACTGCTAGGTGGCTGAAGCACTTCACATCATGTGCTAACATCTCCTTTGCAATTAATGTTCTAACTGTTCTCATGGCATAGGGGATGAGAGAGCAGACATAACAGCTCTCATCAGATGCACTCTTCCCCACCTTTTTCATATATTGGTACCACATATTATTCCCCAAGTAAACCAAATTATCAAGATAGGTATTTATCCCCTGGTTATCTTCCTCTGCATCCCTCTTATGTCATTTGACATGCCCAAATAGGTCAGAAAAATTATCATCATTTGTAGTTATACTGGGAAAAATCAGATGTGTCGTGTTTTCAATTGAACATCAAAATGATAAAGACTTCAGAATGTGAGATACAAAAATAAGAAAAGAAAGCACATGCTTATGTATGCCATGCATAAGAGTTTAGACAAAAATGATGTGCGCTATGCCATTTCTTGTTGATTTACTGGCCTTCTTGCAACTGAATTTTTTACTCCCTGAATCATTTTTAATACATGTACTCAAATCGTAGTTGCACAATCTGCTCTATTATTACAATCAAAAGCCTCCTTATAACTGGACTGTGTTTTGGATCTTGGAGAAAAGTGAGAATATTAACATCTCTCCTAACGAGGGTAGGGTATGAATGAAGTATAAAGACAAAAACTTCAACCACAAACCTATGTGTGTCACTATCGGCTGGTGTTGTGTTATTTTAGCAATATTTCTCAAAATGAATCTGGGTATTTATCTCTCTTCCAGTATTTAATAAGGAATTGGCGCTTGGGCATAGTGCCGATATGATTTTACTTTTTCAAAGATTCTCTAGAATGTATGTTTAAGCTCTGGAATTCTCTGCAAGTCCATACACTTCCTTCTAGTATTTTACGGAGTGTCTAACAAATTCCAGTCCCAAATAAAATGTTTTTCAATCACACGCTGCTTTATTGTCCTTCTTCTTGGTCATCGATCGAGTCTGCACATGCAGCAATTCTTCTTCTTGTCTTGCTTCCGAGTCAACGGGTACTAGAGGGTGGGTCTCGCCTTTGTAGATTTTTACGTCACCGAAATGTAACCATGCTCTTCTTCCAGACACCCTAACTGCAGTATTGAAAACCTCCTCTACTTGGTATGGTCCATTGAACCTTGGCTCATGCCATCTGCGTATAACATTTTTGATAAGCACTTGATCTCCAACCTATAGCTTCGGTGGTGGCAATAATTCACTTGGATCAGTTACTGGGCCATCATCTTCCGTGTTCCTCAACCCCTCCCTCCGATGCTTGACTTGATCTGAAATGAAAGAAACACTGGTAGTCATGTCAAATAATCGTGCATCTCGTCACCTAAAGTCTGTGCTACACTCTGGGCATCACTTATAACTCTAGATGGGGGTGTGACGGGCGTCCTCATGTGGGCCCTGTTACTAATTCATGGGGCTGTAAGGTGATGGTCTGCACCTGGCTGATTTCTAAGGGCTTACAAGGCTAGGGCTAGGCAATCTAGCCATCCCTTTTTCAAAGTTAATCTGATCTTTGCTATTCTTTCTTTGAGAAGCCAGGTGATCCTCCCACATATCCTGTTTGCTTGTGCGTGATAAGCAGAATAAAACGTATGCTTTATGTTCAATAAAAGCCCTATTTGTTCAAATAGCTCATTGACAAAGTGTGGCCGCTATCAGACCTTAATACTTTGCACACACCCCATCTTGGAACTATCTCACGCACTAAGAACTTCGCTGCGCAGGTGGCATCAAGATGTGTACAAGGACCGGCTTCGATCCATCGTGAAAAGGGACACACCGCCACCAATAGATACCTATATCCATTACATGTCTGCAGCATATCGATGCAGCCAATATGCAAATGCTGAAACAAGCAATTTGGATGGGGTATTACTCCTCTGATTGTTCTTAGTATATGCACAGCTGTAAACTTCTGAGACACGATGCAAGTCACAATTAACTGTGAAACTTGTTCCAATAGATTACGAACAAACCAGTCCTCTGCAATAGTGGCAGCAATACTTTCTCGGGTTATATGCGCAGGGTAAAGCAGCTGCTCAAGGGCAACATTCAGTAATGCTGCTGGCATCACTGGCTTTCCAGTACTTTCCTGTCTCCAAAGTGCTTCTGTGGAGGATAAAGAATACCCTCTATGTCTCCATAGCTCCTGCTCTTCTTCTTGTGGGGCTCCACCCGGTATCTCTATTAGTTGTGTAATCAACAGCATATTGAAACCCTCTTCTGCCAACATGTTTCTATTTAATACTTCTTTGACATTTCAGTTTCGAAACACTACATTTCTGAGGAATACGCAACCCTTTTAGCTTCTACATCTGCAGCTTCGAGTAATAAAGTCTGTTCGGTTAGTATACACTGCGCATTTTATGAACGCTATGTCCACTGGGAGTTGCAGTGCCTTAATGAGCCTGTCCAATAAAGACACATGTTGCACTGGAGTGCTGTCTGTGCAGAGATAACCCCTCCTTTTCCAACGTGACAGCCCTGCATGTACGGTTAATGTCAAATAGGGGGAGTCACTGTACACTGTCACTTCTGAACTTTGTCTTTCTTGAGCGCAGCAATAAGCGCTAACAATTCTGCTGCATGTTCTGAAAAATGGGATGGTAGTCTTGCACCCCTCCTTTTCCAACGTGACAGCCCTGCATGTACGGTTAATGTCAAATAGGGGGAGTCACTGTACACTGTCACTTCTGAACTTTGTCTTTCTTGAGCAATAAGAGCTAACAATTCTGCTGCCTGTTCTGGAAAATGGGATGGTAGTCTTGCACGCGCCACTACCTCAAATTCACCATTTAGTATGTATCGTACAACTGCAGATCCTGTATTCCTCTCCCCACTAGTCTGATCGATTTTTGGTGACCCATAAATCAAAAGAATCTCCCCTCCCGCTAAAGCATTTTCTTTCACACAGGGTATATAATCAAAACATTCAACATAGTGCAATCGTGTACATGATGACCTTCTTCTATAGGTTCAGCTACAAACGTGGCTGGGTTCACTATTTTACAATCTCACAATTTTAATTGCTGGGTTATAAATCATTATTTCATATGCAGATGCTCTTTGTGTCGTCAATGTACATTTGGGTTTCTCTAAAATGGCAAATAAGGCATGCACTACATATAGAGTCATTGTACAGCCCATAGTAATACTTGTGGAATTCTCAATCGCAAGTGCAGCAGCAGCCAAAGATTGTTCTCGTGGAAAATGTCCTCTCATAACTGGATCTAAAATCCCACTGTAATACGCCAAATGTTTATACCCTAGTGTTGTTCTTTTTGTGAGTTCCGCTGTCATTACTGATCCATTGGTGTGTGAAAACAAAACTCTTCACTATAATTGGTAATTCCCAAAACTGGAGCTGTACAAATTGCTCTTTTTAATTCCTCAAATCCTTCCTCCATTTCTATAAGTTTATTCTATCTTTTCCTTACCAACTTGTGCTTTCTTAAGTGCTTGCAAAGTGGTTTTGCGTATGTGCTGTAGTAGAACACCCAGGCCCTACAATAATTGCATAGGCCCAGAAATTTCTGCATTTGCCACACTGTATTTGGCTTTGGTGTTTTTGTGATAATCTCTGCTCCCTCAGGTGTCACTTTCTTTCCTTCACGTGAAAAGAACTGGCCTATGTACAATACCTCTCCCTGGCAATACTGTCATTTCTCCTTATCTACTTTGTATCCTTTGTCTGCCAATACAGTCACTGGGCCTCATTACACGGTAGGCAGTAAGGGTTTACCGGTACCGGTAAATCCTTACCGCCTTACTACGAGATCCCTTTGCGGGTTGGGGTATTTAACGCCTGCTTTTTGCAGGCGTTAAAAACCAACCCGCAAAGGGACCCAGGGAGCTAATTACGGTACCGCAATTTGCGGTGCCGTAATTAGCGCCTTCCCCATTCCCATTATGCCCTATGGGGCAAAAATGGGAATGGGGAAGGGCAATGGTGGAAGGGGTAATTACCGCCCCGCCAACCTTGGAATGGGGCGGTAATTCCCCTTTCCACCAAGGCGGTGCCGGTATTTTCCGCCTACCGTGTAATGAGGCCCATTGACTGAACAGAGTCCTGCCTACATTCATCCTCTGTTTCACTACAGATTAATGTTGTCTACGTACTGCATTACCATACTTTTGAGTTCAATCTTACCTAAATCCATCTCTAGGACCCTATTTAAAATCAACGGTGACTCACGGTATCCCTGAGGCAAACAAGTATGTTTTAGCCTTTTTTGTCTGAACGTAAAGGAAGTGAGGTCTTGTCAGTCTTTGTGCAATGGGATTGAGAAAAACACATTTGTCAAATCGATCACTGTGAAATACTTAGCGTCAACTGGAATGCTTCACAATATTGTTGCAGGGTTCAGAACTAACATCTCCATGACCCCCTTTTGATTTTTTAATCGTATACACCGTAGTATTTCATGAGGAGTCCGATGGCACTAGGATTCCCTGTTTCATCAATGCTGAGATAGTCTTAAATATGCCTTCATCAGCTTCTTGGGACATGGGGTATGGTTTTGCTTGGGGTAAAATTGATCCTGGCTTAAGTTTTGTTTTAACCTCCCCTATTCCCTTCAATATGCCAACGCCATATGGGCCCGTAGTCCAAAGGACAATTGGCACCTTTCCTATGTCTTCCTGAAAGAACGCTGGTCTTTGCCGCATCAGTGCCATTCGTTGTGGGACTTCCCTTTTCTCAATCGTTATCCAATATATAATGCTTATAAAAAACACAAGCACATCATCTGTACGTTCATCTCTAAACATTTCTTCATCTGTTATATCAGTCAATCTGTATCCCTCCTCAAGAGCTATCCGTGTTCTCCATTATCTGCCTTTGTCATCTACTCATTCAAGCATTGCTATTTCCCCTCGTACTATAGCTGCTTCCAATTCTATGGGAATAATCTGCCCTTCTTCCTCATCCATAGGTACTTGTGGTCTAAATAAAAATCATCAGGTATCCTCACAATTTTCTCTACTAATTCAGGTAGCCATGTTAATAAAATGCTCACCCCATACATGAAGACTTCGGGATCTACTGGAACGGCTCGTAGAGCCACTTGTCCCGTAAATGTCAGTATAAACTCTCAGATCATAAACTAGCAGATCACAATCAGTACACTTTTGCATTTAGCCTGATTGAGTCTGTTTCTGTGTTTATATCTATAAGTGAGCTCCTGTTGTTGTCCACATGTCTATAATGTTTCAGACATCCCCTTGAACACGCTGGACCCACTTGCCCCTGAAGAATTTCTGCACAGTGATTTGAGTACAGAAAGAAACAAGTTGGGTTGGGGAATCCAATGTTGTTTTTGATACCATTGTTGATTAAAGTATATGGCGACATCAATACTGAATTATACATCTGGTGGTTGCTGATCTGTGAAGATCTTGCTATTCTTAGTCATAAAGAATAGAAAGTGTATTGTATTTTATAAAGTTGTTTTATAATTGAGGTATAAATGTTATAATTTGAATGTATTAATTTGTGATGTGAGGTTGTATGATTGAGTATGAATGAAGTGTGTCTGGTGTGTGTGCTTTGGGATGTGATGATAATGCTGTGCCCAATCAAATAGGTTATTTATTCACCTAATGAGTTTTGGAAATGTATTGTTATTGGCACTGCTGATGATTTTTAGAATAGATTAAATCATTTTTATGTCTTTTCTATATCTGAATAAAATTTTTAACGATTCCGTTGTGTCCAGTGAGTTGAATTGAATCCTTTCACCTCACGTACTTGTTATATATGGACACTTGGTCCTCCACGATGTGTAGGTATGAACTTAAGGTTTTATAGGCATAGGTAAGCGTGAGCTCCCCTACACAGAATCACCAGTACTATGATCCCCATTGTTGAAGTAAATATAACGGTTCAGTCCCGGTAAGATCACAGAACAGAGATAAGCCTGGTATCCCCTGTAACTTCTGTTTTTTGCAGTATAAACTCTCCTACATTTAAATGGTATATTCCCGGAGTGGAGCACACTATTCCTTGATCAGTGAATGAAATGGTCATGTTAAGTTTCGTCATCAAATCTCTACACAGAATGTTAACTGGTGTTTGTCATGAATGTAACGAGGGGACAGACATGTCACATTCCCCTATGAAAACAGTTTTTTTTATCAGTAAAAGGAACTAAATTCATAGCTCTAGAGAACCCTTGAGCATTCATGACAATTCCTGACATTGGGTATTTTCCCTCCCTCCCAAGAGTGAGTTGCCCCATTGTCTACAAGAAAAGAAAAAGATTTGCCTCCTATCATCACATCTAACCTTGGTTCATATTGGGGGTCTGGTGTTATTGATAGTACTGAACACATCAGGTCACCCTGTGAGCTGTCCTATTGAGGGTACACATTCATCCCTGTCCCCGTAAAAGGGTTCCCTCCTACCACAGTGACACCCCCTATCCCAGGTGCTTGTGTTTTCCCTCTGTTCGCTTTCCGTTGTGTCTGCATAGGTGCTTGTTGCCTTTGTGGTGGGTGCATTTGCACTGGCCCCTGCTGTGCTTGTGGCACCTCTGTCTGTTAGGATGTGTGATCCTGGGCACAGCCCTCTTGTGTTTGTGTGCTGTATGGCAATGGATGACCTGTCCCTCAGCTTGAATTTTGTCAATTTTGTTGCATGTTTCCTTGGCTTTGACATACAAGCCCAATAAGCCCTACTAGCCCACAATTCCAACACAATGGGGGTGGTCATCTGACAAACCCACCATTATATCTTCCCTGAATGTTCTGACTTCCACCTCGGGTGTTCTGAAGTCCACCTTGGGTGTTCTAAAATCCACCTCCTCTTCCTCTGAATCCTCCACCTCTTCCTTGTCACCAAAACCCATACCCACTTTGATCCACTGGGTGTACATTATTCACCTGCAATGCAAACGTTATTTCTTGCGTTCCTCCTCCTTCTTCACTTGTCAATACTGCCCCTTTATAGCAAATATTGACAATTTCTTCTGAACTCACTTGGCTTCCTCAACCTTCCTGTTCTCATCTTTCTTTCTATACTTCTCTTGTAACAATCAGCAATGATGCAAGATAGTCAACTGTATCTCAGCCCATGCTTCGCTTCCATTCCTACTTGTTTTTTCATTTGTCTCTGTACTTGTTCTGGCAATCCCTAACACAAAATATGATAGAATAATGCCACTGTTTTCCTCCCAAAGCTCACGCATCTCAAGCTGCCATCTCTCTTGAATATCTTGAATATAAGCAATAGGGTCTTCATCTTCTTTCATTTTACGTGTCATATTCACACTCATGTCTGACATATCGGGATACTGTACCCTGAGAGCCCTCCAAACATCTGCCCTCCAATAATTAAATGGCGCTCCATCATCCGCTAATTTTGTGCTTTCACACTTGCATATCCCGCTCATTTCCAAGTCTTGTCAACTCTCTCTCTCCAAGAGTAGCTGCCAATAGGCCTTTTATGTCCACTATGGCTGACGTATTTCCCCCTGTCATTTTCTCTAATTCGTATATCCATTTTACAGCCCCCAAAGTTAAACTAGGTTACATGCATTTTAAGTTATCCTTATCCATCTGAGGCCATGGAATATAATAAGGGGAATTGTGTGAACCCCATCCCATAACTGGACTCCATTATTCTGTTATTCTGTTATTATGTTATTCAATGGAGGGCTAATTACCCCTGTTCATCTCTGTGCTGGTAACGACCTTAACCTACTCATTTAGGGTGGGAATTCTTCTCTCACACTAAACGATCGTCTTTGGGAAAGTTCGGAATATGGTATAAGATCTGTGTTTTTTCCTTAGGGTGTTCCAGATCTGACCATCTTACCTCTTTGTCCAGACTTTGACTTCCAAAGGTTCCCATGCCCCTTCCCCTTCTACCTTATGACCTGACTCCCTTTCTTCATATGACATTGTTACACCATAACTGGTGTGACGATCATCCTCCTCTTCCTTATCTAAATCTAATCTACTCAAAGACAATGCTCTGCGTTCATTAATTAACATGTTTTCTTCCTCATCCTGTGTTTTTGATATCGGGGATCGCCTGCTGCTCTCCTGAGTCCCATACTTGCTGTTCTGGCTTATTTGCTGCTATAAATTATCGATCCTCTCTCCAATACGTTTTGCATCATATATTTCCTCTTCCTCTTCTTGTGTTACTTTAGGTACTTCTGGAGCCACTTCTCTCATCGTTTCCCATCGACCTTGCATTTCGTTGCTTGGTCCTATTCATTCTTTAAGAATGAGATTGACGTCATGATCTTGCTGCCTTCTATTCTGTTTAATTCCTTTTTCTACTTCTCTTCGCTCTCTCACATCTCTTCTTACCCTCTCTTCTTCTTGCTTTCGTGCTTCACATCTTATTTCTTCTCTTCATTCTTCTTCTTCTCTCCTTCTCCATAATCTTTTTTACTTTACTGGCTGTGCCTCTTCTTCCTCTCTCTTTCTTTCTCTCCTATCCCTTTCTTCCTTTTCTTTTTTCTGACTTTAATACTTCCTCTGTTCCTTGCCCGCTTTTCATCTTTCTCTTGTTCTTCTATATATATCTTTTCCTGTCGTCCCCTGCTTTTCCTTCCTTGCTCATTCCCCCTAAACTGCTTCCCTCGTTCCTTATCCTTCTTTTCTTGCTTGTCTTTGTCTTCCTTTTACCTAACCTCCTCGATGCTTTTCCCATCTAACTTGAGTAATATCTGCCCTCCCATCCATTCATTCTGTACAAGCGTTACCTCAGCTGCCCTATCCTTCTCCCCTTTCCATCTCTTAATTTCCTTGTCTATATCTGTTGATATATTTGATCTCTCGCCTCGTTCCTCTTTATCTCGTATGAACCTACGCACGTCTTCCTTCTTTTTACTCTCTTCTAGACTGTCACCCCTACTATAAGGGGGTGCATATACTGGATTACTATACCCCACTGTTGCTTTTAATTCTTTCAAAGGATACAATCCTGTTTCTTCTGCATCTACATTCTTATTTTCAGGTGGAGTAAGAGGAGCCGGGGGCTCAATGCCCTCACCTTTATGCTGATTAAGCATCTAATCCTCCGGGGGCGGGCCTCTTTCTCCTCTTGATACAATTTCAAGAGTTCTATAACGGCCAGTCTTTTCTCAAATTTCTTTCCTGTGTGCGCAGCATGCACATATGTGGTCATGTGTTGTAATATTACCTTTGACAATGATCCCTTTGTGGCCATAGCATGAACATTTTATCAGCTGTGCCCATTACCCATTCTGCACTGTACTGTCTGAGCTAAGGCGCATGTCGTGGTAATGTTTTACAAAGATGCATAAGAGGAGTGTCCTCCATAATAACAAGCCACAATTAACTGTTGATACTTACCAGATTGTTACCTTGTTATATTTATTGAATCTCTACTTATCTCAAAGATTGTTGCTCACCACTTTTAATCTCAAAAACAATAAATATGAGCAAGCACCATCATTCGCTGCTCAATCCTCTTTTGTGTAAACAACCTATTCTGTCTTCTGACTGGCACCAATCGTTTACTACACTTAACTCAAAACAACCTAAATTCCAAATTTCACAATTTATATTTTTTTCAGAGCTTCATACATCAAATAATCTAAATAATAACACAGTACACATTAAAACCCCCGTGATCACCTTCTCTTTTCTCTATAACACTTATATTTAGAGGTATTATTCCTACGCCTCCAATTATATTACCCCGTACAGAGTTTAAGAAATCACCTTCCACGGTCTTGACCGTGGGTATCCTCTCTCTTAATATTATGACTGGAATTTTAGACATCTTCTTCTATCTTCCATGAAATAGGATTCCTAGGTGTTCCTTTATCTTATACAAAATTCCTGTTACCTAATTTATTTTCATGAAATATCTCACCCCTTTACATTGCCATTTCCCTTAGTCTACTTAGATCTGTTTAATCGACTTGAGGCATTCGGTATCGACTCCTCCTCCAATCCACCACTTCACCTTCCGTCCTCAGAGCACCCGTGGCAACCGAGAAGGGAATTCTTCAAAGAGGGACCTGGCCACCATCTCGGTTTTTCTTGCAAGTTTATTTCTATTGGCTGCTCTGCACAGGAAACTCCACAATCTTCCAGCTAATGGCAGAGGATGCCTGAACTGAAGTCACACTAGTTTAGACCAGAACCATCCACACCGCTAGCACATGAGCATATGGCCCTTGGAAATGTGCATCTGTTACTGGATGGCATTACACCAGAATAATTCTTAGTCCAAATAACCGGAGAAAACCAAGAAGATGGCAAGTTGCTGTTTTATTTGCAATTATCTAAAACAGGGGGTTTACAATGAACAACAACGTATGTACGCTCATTCTCAGCGATTTCCGCAACAAATCAAACGATTTTTTTGTGACCCAATCCATCATGGCGGCTACGCTCGAAGAGATGTAAACAGGAGGTGGTATAACGTGAGCATTTACACTCAGAAAGACCAATCATCATGGGTTTCCCCATAATGTGTACCACCCCATATATAACTCAAATCACATCTATCGATGGTTGTTTGCAGTCTCTGGTGTTCTCCGTGGGAGTAGGGGACCACGCATGGCATCGCGGCACTGAAAGGATGCACTCGGAAATGTAATGCTACTTATGCTGATAAGCAAAGAAAATCGAATTGGGTTAATTGTGCATGCAAAATGGCCTAAACACGACGTGATGCTTTCTACTGGAGCCTCATGCATTGTCTCTATTCTGAAAAAGCCCATTGGTGTTGGACATGAGAGAAGGAGGTTCACAGTGTGGCATTTGGGAGACAGCAACTGGTTTTCTGCCTTCGGTAAATGCCGCCTGTACCCCCATAGGTGGTCGCATTGTTATGCACCATGCCACGAGGGGTAGAAGTCTTTCAACCCGCACACATCACGCACTGTATTGGCTCCGTGTGTGATGAAGCAATTGATTGCAGCGGTGAGAGCAAATTGGAACCATCCTTGCCTTTTGTGTGTGTATGACTTAGGTGACAGGTCCCTTGATTTGGACTGCGCTGGTAGATGGCGGGAATAGCATTCTGGAGACAGCAACTGTCTTGCTGTTTCCCTTAATGCCTTCTGCACGCTAACATTTATTCCTACAATCTGATATGTAATCCTCAGATCTACAGGCCCATTGGCATCACACTGATGCGTGTTGTTGTTCTCCGGTTTAGATCCTTATCATCCACCGCCGATGCACAGACACTGTGATATAATTATAGAAAAAATGTGAATTCAAACTTCGATTCAGAACTTACAACCAAAAGAGGAGGTAATTTGAAGGTGTTTACAATAGTTTTTCCTTCCGTGGTAACAGGACCATGAATGGCGCATCATAGCGCTGCGTAAATGCAATGCCCTGAAGTTAAAACTATGGCTGATCTATATCGGTTCAGTATTTGGCGAGTCTAAACTCCATTGGTCATGATACAAATCAGAAATGACTTGGTAATGTGAGATCATAAGAAAATGGTCTCGGTCCTTCCATACACATGGAAAGATACTTATATATATATATAAGAGAAAACATGTGTTTCAACCACACCACTTACTGCGCCACATAAACAAATATGTTTGCAAAAGTAGCAAGAGTACTTGTGAGATGATTTTGCAAGAATATTTATTGTTGGCCCTATGTGATCACACGTGTTTCAGCACTTAACCGTGCCTTTCTCAAATCAGGGCATGTCCACTTAATTAACATGTTAGAAAGTCAAAAACACTATGTTGAAAATGGTACATCATCCACAAATCAAAAACCAATTTGTAAACATTGGTAACAAAAGACATGTCAATGTTGTTGCATCAGTATGCAGACCCCAGAAAGGGGTAGATCGACATAAATTAGTGAGCAAACATTCCACAAAAGTAAAAAATGATTCGTTTAGTAATATACAAATGTTTATTATGATTATAAAAATGATAAAGAAAAAATAAATAAAAGATAAAGACCGAGATTCCGGAGGGGGGACCAGGGAGGAAGTATAGGCTTAAGAAATTATACAAGAAAGAGGAGAAAAATAGAAAGACATCATAAGCAAGAAATCAGTACCATGTGTGCATCAAATGCAAAGATTGTGGGTTCTCTATATGTTGAAAAGATGTGCACATGATTAAGAATAATTGTAAACATAATTATTCTGTGTGTATACACAATGATTAATAGCTCGGGTAGCAACTGAATAAATGAATAATATGCACCAGGTTGCTACACAATCCCGTTTGGATTTTTCATGTATTTAAGTTGTATTTGAAAAATTGCTCCTCGCTGCACTTATACTATAACATTAATATTGGACCTTCCATTAGTTAATTTCCAAATAGTTATATCATGTATCAGCAGTTCCATAATTAGTTCTCTTACCCTTATGTGTCCATGTGGGTTCTTTCTTGTTGTGATGCAAATGGAAATCCTGGGTTAAATCCCACCTAAATGAAATTACAGTGGTTAGGAAAATAAGTATTTTACACATGGGTTCGTAAGCCCTTGCGCTTAGCTGCAAGGACGAACAGTAAAATAGATGAAATGCTCTGGCCGTTCATGACCTTTGAATGTCCCGCAAGCAGACGCTGCTTATATAGGACAAACGTTCAATAATTAAACTGCACATTATTCTTTAGCAGATTGGATTGCAGCTAACACCAAACAGAAACAGAGGTGCTCAAGCAACAGATATCTACCAACTGTAGAGACTGCCACATTGAAATCGTTCTACCTTTGGGCTACAAATAGTAGGAAACTGGAACGGATGGGACCTTACCCATTGACAGCTGAACATCCAGGAACTTTGTATGTCAGCATGTTGGGTCATTAGGCTTACGGGGTGGTTGCCTTGGAACATTTTTCACAATCATTTTTTCATAATTGTTTGTGCAACTGTACAATGGGGGTTCCACACAAAATTAACTTAATGATTTGTGCCCATTGAGGATTAGAATGAGTGGGAACAGATTTAGCCAGGAAAGCAGTCTCAAGATCGAGTGGATTTTAGATGTGATTTGACTAATGTAGAGTCTATTTCAAGCACATTAACATTCCTTGACTAGGGAAAGCTCTGTGACTAGATCCACATAGAGAGCTAGGTCGTGGGGATGGTATCCTCGAGAGACACAGGGGTTTGGTAGTGGGTCACTACAACTCTTTTTATATATTTATTTCAATTGTTTCAATAATCTGCAAAATTGCATGAGCTTGGAATGGTGTGATGTGGCCCATCTTCTTGATATTGGTTTGAAAACAACAATTCAGGGTAGAAACTGCATTGATGTCTGCAATCAAATTTAAAAGAAAAAAAAAAGTTTCCTGTTTTGCATGTTTTGCGCACTTTTGCCTCTAATCTTTCTTTGGGATGTTTTTCTTTCCTCTCTTTGATCTGTGGTGGGAATGCAGAAAACACACACAGACAAGGCAGACAAGCTCTGGTTAAACTATCAACACACACAAATGTGATCATAAATGGACTCATTATATGTCCTGAGGATAGCTGCGGTATAAAAACCACGCTGAGTACCCAGCCGAAACTCGAGTCAACATTTTATCTGTTTGAGCTCCATTAGTACAACAATTTGGACAGTTTGTACAACGATTGTGGAGAATTACTGTATCAAAATCACAGAGGGAATATTTCCATGATTATAAATTGTTGGTGCATTCGCTGTTAGAAAATAGCACTTTGCGGATTAGGTCGAATTATGTGACCCACTTTTTTGACTAATTGATCTTAATGCATTTTCTGCATAGGATGAAAGAATTTGTATGGGAATGAATGAGGTTGGTTTGGATGAGTGAGACTGGTTGATCACAGTATGTTGTGTGTGTTTGGTATAAATTGAAATGTATCTTTGCATCACTGATTCAGTTACGTATTTATTTGAAATGCCATGAAATTTTGCATATGTTGTCTTTGTATGTTCTTATGCACTTTATAAAATAAAAGAAAATAAAGAATAATTGAGATAATCAATTGAATTTTATCTTTATGGAAAGAGATTGCTTTTGTATAGGAAAATAGTTGAACGCAATGAGAGTCTGTATATACCTTTGGGTGTCTACATGTTGTGATGTATTTTACCTTTTGCATTAGAGACAGGGCAATGTTATTGCGAGAGGGTAACAGAGACACAGTGGAACTCTCACTGCCACCCCAATCCGCACAAGGCACAATCACAGTCTTATGTTTACAGGTAACTCTGCTGGGTTTGTTACATATGCTGCCACTCTATTACTTGCAAATTACGTCACTATGCAGTCGCCCTGGTGGGTTTTTGAAGTTTTGCCTACTAAGGCCACCCTTCTGGCCATCAAAATATCTTGTGGATTTATGCTTGCGCATGTGTGTGTAAACTAGTGTTCATGATACAAGAAAGGAGCCCTACTTGAGCTAGGATAAATAATTCAATGATCCTATTACCAATTTCCGTAGAAAAATACAATTTATTAGCATATTCAATGCAGCCTTAAAAACGTTCTTGTGGATCTAGGCAAATAATAAATGTAGTATATAAAGTGACATGTGCAACTAGACTTTAGACAGCGTTTTTAAGGCTGTATTGAATATGCTAATAAATTGTATTGTTCCATGAAAATTGGTAATAGGGTAAATGAATTATTTATACTAGCTCAAGTTGCGCTACTTTCTTGTATCATGAACACTGGTTTACACACACATGCTCGAGGTCTGTTGGTTTAGACTTGTCTTTGATGTCACCAGTGATGACCTTGTAGCATTATACCCTCGAGTCCCCCTTTTGTTCTAAGGATTCTTGCTTGCCCCATGAATCCTAGAGTTTATCCAAAGCTGATGAAAGGGGGTCCACTTCCACAGTGCCTACAATGAGTGGAGCAGCTGGTGGGAGCAGATTGAGCGTGGCAAGGCCGGAGCTAGTACCAGCTACTTTCCTTGGTATGCCACGTGGAGCATAGACTGATCATGCAGGTACCTTGTTTAAATCATTCAATCACTATGGCAAAGAGTTAAAATCTGATTCATGGAACATTGAAGGCTTCACTATATAGTTGAGGCGCTTTTTTGTACTCTATATATCTCCATCCATAGGCTGTAAAACCATCCGCTGACAGGCATACTAGTTACAGACTGAAGTCTAGCCATCTTCAAGTCTCTTAAAATAGCATCCATGATTAATAACATGTTAAAGACCACTTTTTTAAAATCAGATAAAAAATCCATTATTGTCTGAATGTTCCTTTTAGATCCAATGAAAACGTATGCTGCTCTTTGGACAGACATGCAGACAAGTCTACAAGCATATTGTCCAAGAATCTACCATTCCACAAATCCAGGCATTTTGACCCACTAGGATTGGTTTCTTTCAACACTGTACAGGGCCTCATTACATGTTAGCCGGTCCGAATTCAACTGTGCCAGTTAAACCGTATCGGCACCATTTTTTCATGACCGGCTAACTACGAGTTGTGTAGCTGTGTGGTGTTAAGCCTGCATTGTAGTCATACACAATGGTCCACAATGGTAGACAAATAAAGGAAACAGGGACAAGCACCAGTATGCAGCCTCTGTGATACAGTCTCACCTTGTAACTGACTCACAGGCTCAGCTTGAAACACTTGTGTATGAGCGCGATAGAAATAAAATATCAATATCAATATCAATAGCTGGGCTCAGGGCTATCACCAGTTGAGGGTCATGTTCTTGCACCGGATCAGGTGCAACTCAAGCTCAAGACCAGGGAATGATTCAAGGTTCCATCTCACCAACCCACATAAAAGCCAGCACTTGTCCATTCACCAAATGCCATCCCAGCTGCTGTCTGCTGGGGACCATGAACCTTATAGAAAAGGACATAAGGCCTTCAGCATGAGAAGATCCACCTGTCAAGTTCCCATCTTGGGTGTCCAGAGTTCTGACTCTGTGCTGTATGGGGGGTGGGGTTGAACGCTCTGTGTCTTCATTTGCTTCATGGGCTTCTATATCAATTCCCTCCTTTACAATTAGTAATCAGGATACGGACCAATATCAGAGCAGCTGGACCAGTAGTGTTGCCGGCTGGGCCCCACTGACCCAGAAGTGCTTGGTTTCCCTTGAACCTGCACCAGCTTCTCCATCCCACCCTTCCCCTTTTTCCCAATCCTTATCCCACCTCAAGACCCTTGAGGTGTTATTGAAAATGTTGTCCTGATTGAGACTGATGATCTGGAGGCTTAAAGGAGGGGACTCTGTCCTTAGGTTTTTTATTGGGTGTGACAGCAGTAGTACAACAATCTAGACTTCTGTTTTCCAGGTGGTCAGACATAAATCACTACAGAATATGGAGGAGCATACAGGTTGTGCAAGATAAGACAGTTATTACTGAAATATTAAAATGAATGTTTTGAGCACACTACTGATCCTTGAGTTGACGCTGAATCTTAGTCAGAACCTGCCCCACCGTTGCTTTTACAGCTACTCTCTGCACCTAGTTCATTTGCAGGACAATCAATGATATGATATAATATGATAAATCATTTATACTGTGCCTGTACACAAGTGTTTCTAGGTGCGACAAGACAAGGAGGGGGGGGCGGAGGGAGGACAAAACAACAATCTTACTAGGCCTTGTGTCATTCAGATCGTGCAAGTGCAGGGAGAGGGGAGGGGATACATGCCAGGGGCAGGGGAGCAGGGGGAGGAGGGAAAAGTAGAGGTAACTCAATAAGTGCTGCTGGAGAGAGAGACAAGAGACTGTAGGGTTGCAGATACAGACCCTTAAGTGTTGGGGAAGCCCGGAGGCAGTGCAAGGGCAACTCGAAATGCACGAGCCTGGGCCCGAGTTTCAGTGGGTGGCCAGGTGACTAGTGTGCGGAGCAGTCAGGGACATCAGCAAGGGAGCTGAAGAGAGAAAGCGGAAGCGAAAAGGAAGGTTTTGAGTTGTTTCCGGAACCACAGGTGGCTCTGCTCAAGTTTGATGGTGGTAGGGAAGCTGTTCCAGAGGGAGGCCCCAGCTGAGGAAAGAGATATACCCCCCACTCTCTGCTTAGAGAAGCGCCTGACCCTCAGAGAGTTGGAAGTGGATGAGTGGAGGGCTTGAGAAGGAAGATGTTTACAAAGAGAAAGTTGGTGGTAGTGTGGTCCCAGTCCCCAGAAAGCCTTGTGGACGATGCAAAGGGTCTTGAACATGATCCTTGCAGCGACAGGGAGCCAATGGAGAGATTTTAGAATCTGCAGAGATATGATCCCTGGGCTTGAGGGCAAGGACAAGTCTCGCAGTCCTGTTCTGGATAAGTTGTAAAGGTTGAAGAGTAGAGACAGGCAGATTAAGAAAGGGGATGTTTCAATAGTCCAGCCTAGAGAGCACAAGGGCTTTGGAGACAGTGAGCTTCTGGGGAAAAGTGAGAAAAGGCAGAATACATCTGAGGAGGTGCAGCTGATTGTGTGACTCTTAGAGATGTCAGAGATGTGAGGAGAGAAGGAGAAACCTTCTTCTGATATCTTTCACAGAGGAATAGCTTCCCCAGAGTTCCCAGTCTCTTAGCATAATATACAAAAGTGACTAAGGGGAAAAGGGCATGCGTTACAAAAGTAACTAAAAGGTCTAATTACCTAGACAGGGTTCAGGCATGGTCTGGAACACATTAATTCTGATGTTAAAAGATGCTGTGAAGTAAGCGTCTGCTCCCTTTATAGGTAACTCACCTGATTATATTCACTCATGGCATACGCATGCCAACGGAATCACATCTGGAACGTTTGTTGGCCATCTTGGATGTAGCACAATGTGGACGTTTCTGTTGGTCATCTAGGAAATGGCATATACAAGATGAAGATGGGAACAGCATGATTCAGGGCCACCATGATAAAGGGTGACGCACTGTGAATCAATGAAGTCCATAAAAGCTTTGGCCACAAGACGGTGATGGTGAAACCAGAATGTATCAGGACAGACTCCTGTAAAAGTAGGCTGGAGGGGGTAGACGGGGAGCACAGTAGAAGAATCAAGCAAAACAGGCAACCCCTGTGTTCGAGAAGGGGGGGCACAAGGGAACATCACAGGGGGACCAAAGGGGTGGGGATGGCCTGTGGTCATTTCATCTTTGCTTTTAACAACTGCAGCTGGAGTAATTCTGGTTCTCCTCATCCTTCTATTCAGTAGTGGAATGAAACAGAAAGTGTGAGGGCTGCAATCCTTATTGGTGTACTGAGCAACAAGGAAACTCTGCTGTAGAGCGGGCCACATCTGCAAAGACTTTGGAAAAATACATCCTGCTGTGTTCACATCTTCAAGATGCATTGAGAACATTCCCATCTTTAATCATCTCTAACTCTATTGAGCAAATAAACTGCAATTAGTAAGCTGAGTACGAAGACACAGCTGCAGAGTTACAGTAAGAACCAACTCATCTTTCTGCATCACCGACTAGATTGAGAAAAAACTGGCAATTGATAAACCAAGAAGAAAACACTAGTAGCACTTGGGTTACCCATCTGCTGCATCTATAAGGCATCACCAGGTCCTCCAGTGGAGCATCTTCAAAATTCAAATGTTTGAGGGCTTGTCTCTGATTGCAGACCATGAGGTTGAACTGATGCAGATGAAGCACAGCTGGACAAGTTGTGCACAGACTGAGGAAGAAAACATCTACTTGGAAAGGACACCCGTCCTTCATCATGCACAAATGCCACATTGCCGGGTGATGAACAGTCACAGTTGTCCTCGTTCATTGGCTCCAGAGGTATGGATTTCTCCTACTACCCACCTTTCTGCAGAGCAAAATGTGTCTGAAAACGTTTATGAATTTTTAACTGGATCGTCATCTTCCCTGAGAATAAGATTTCTTGACCCTTTCGAAGGGACTAGGTGTTGGGGACTAGAAAATCATCAGAATAATCTAAACAAGAGACTGATGCGGTGGCCACGTCAGAGGTTTCACTCACCACCATCTTCAAACCAGGTACTGTTTGCTAAACTTCCTTTTCAAATACAGCAAAGAAGAGAGGTACCCCTGCATAGTTTCTACAGAGATACACCGGCATAGTTTCAACTAAGACACTACTGTGTGTGTTTCTACAGAGACATTCCTGCAAGGAGGCCCAAAGAGAGACACTGTTGTATGTTTTCCTGATTTGCTGCTGGAAAATCTCTGAGCATTATCTACATAACAGTTGTTTTTGTATTTTGTTCTCTCTTTTCCCTCTGTATTCTCAATTTTCACAGGTTCATGTCATTTGGTGAGTTTCATTAAAGTGTTTCACTGTTCATGGTGGGGGGGCGGGTAATGGATTGAATTATGCGTCTGTAATGTGAACAGCTCAAAACTCCCAGCCAGGCCACATAACCTCTAGTTAAAAATTAAACATTCTTGTCAACTTTAAGATGCATTTCACCAATATCCATTCAGAACTATTACCTTTGCCATCCTTCTCTTTTCAAGCACAACTGGACTTTACAGAACATTAGAGAAACTATTCAGAATGCATTATGGGGTTAATGTGTTCAGCGGAAACCAAACCAACTTGGTGTGTTTAAAACATGCATATCTTTCTATGCGAAAAACCTAATATAATAGATGTTGATGCATATCTTCTAGCCTTGTCCCATTTGCAAATTCATTTTCAAAACAAATGATCTATCTACTTTGTTACATTTAGTGCATAGCAACTCGCTTGTATTATTATTGAACATAACAGCAAAGAGCACAAGAATTCCAAACAAGCACAGATATTTTCTTAAACAAGAGGATTATTCTGAAAAGATATAATTGCAAACATGATCGCCGAAAATGTTATGGATAATGCACAGACGTCTTTTATCACGCAGACAAGACCTATCTTGTTTGAACATGCTAGTTCTTATATAAGCAAAAGATAGCGACAAGAACGGCTTCAGTTCAAATGTAAACAAACAAGATGTTCTGTTCTTCTGTTCCTGTTGATTGCATGAATGACATCATTATCTGTTTGAACTAGATTGGCCAGCAGGGAAACAGGCATAGTACTTAGGGGTAGGACCTAGCCACCTGTTTCAGACAGCAGAGAGGAGTTCCTGAAATGTCAACAGAGGCTACAACACCCTGAATCTGAAAAGGGGCACGGCCTTGGAGGAATATTCTGACCCTCAAGGTCTTCAGCTGACTATCTAAGAAAGCTAGCAGAATCTTTGATGATTAAGCTATCGTTCTAATCCATGGGACTAGAAATTGGCACATTGCCAATGTTTTCAAATTCAGATTTGTAATGCTTAAATAATTCGGAGACAGTGCTTAATTACAAAGTTGAGCTGCCTTTGAAAAAAGCAGCAAACAACTTTGAGATGCCTTCAACCTGAGATAGTAAGCCGTTAGGGAGGCTAAAAACAGGCACAATGCCAATCATTCCAAATTCTAATATGACTGTTTCAATATCTTTGGGACTGATATAAGCCGTTGTACCCTCGTTTTCAGCATATATTTTACTTTTCCATAGAAGGACGGTTAAGATTTATTGTATGTTGTATGATGTATTTTTGTTAGATTAGCCTTTCAATCTTCCCTATGCTGGCAACACTCTGAGTTTAGAGTCGTAATGGGTTTCAACACAGTGTACATATATTAACTGTGCTGCCCCCCATACTTCTTTGGACAGGGGATGTGGATCCATTGAAGAAAAGAGGATGGGTGAAACTCTTTTGCAGGAGGATGAGAAAAATCCTTTGCAGTGGGGTGTTAAATGTTTTACCTGTAGTCTTTTTTGATCCATGGCTGAAGAGTGCTTTGAGGTTGTAATTAGCTAATTTCCCATCAATGAACGGACTTATTGACTCAGTTTTTAACCATTTTCACCTAATGAGTTATCCAGAGGTTGGTCTGTATAACCTCTCCTGTCACCTGGCTTGGCAGTCCACACCGTCACAATTGTGAGTGTGATTGTACATTGTGCGGGGCCACAATGGCTACACAACATTGGGAATTGGTTGTTGGTATTTTTATCGACAGAGAATAGTGCTGTAGCCAATACAAGGCTCTGGAGAAAGTTGGGTATCTGCTTCTTAGGTTGGCAGCAGCATACCTGTTCAATTGGGGTGAGTCTTTGGCAGGTTCTCACAAAAGGAATGCCATAAATCTTGGATATCAGTATGCCCTCAAGATGATCATGGATATTTCCTTCCACGTACCAAGCTCCCGTAACTTTTTTTCAAGGTATACCCATCTCCTCAAACATTGTAAGTACTGATTGGGCACATATACTAGTTAAGATATTTTGTTTACATTACATTAAGACAAGGGTCTGTTCTTTAATTAAGCAATCAGAGAACTCTTCAGGTTAATGAAACAAGAAACAAAAGCCATATGAACAAAGTGGCACAGATTCAGCAGATTTTAAAGATGGGTTTAATAGCTGGATGCCTAGTTCATATTTTAAACTCTCTGTCTGCCAGCCCTTTTACTTTGCCATGAACGGAGATCCCAATATTTCAAAGCTCTCTAATACAGGTATTGGCAGATATTGGAGACAACCTTTAGTTTTACCAGGTGTTAAATGTGTAAATTCTCTGGGACCGAAGTCATATCATACATTGTTTGAGTAACTGAGTGTATGACATGTACAACACAACAACTAAACAATGAAGTCCAGTCATCGAACCCAAACAACACACCAGGAAGCATGTGACTGGCCAATAGCCTCAGATAAACTGATGTTTTTTCAAAGCCCTCCCTGAAATAAGGAGATTAGGCTCAAATGAAAATCAAGGGTGCAGTCTATTCTGTAGTCCGGCACCCTGAAACTGAAAGCCTCCAATCCTCAATATAGATTTCTGAAGGTAGGGGCCTGTAAGTCAGACACCAATTGGAAAACCAAAAGACATTGGTTTGGCGGTACTGAGTAATTTTAGACAGGAGATACACAAGTGCCCTTCCAGTGATGCTTGTGGTAGCAGACAATTGCATGAACCTTATGAGCTGGCATACATGCTATGTGCAGACATAAAGAAGTGTATTAGAAATGGACATACACAACCACAAAAACAGGTTGACACTGGGAAGTGTTGAAAGCCACTATGCACTGTGTTTAGAAGGCTCTGAAGAAAGGAGTCTGGAGGGATACAGCATGTAACTTAAGGGAGACAGATGTTCAGTTTTTAGGAAAAGATGCCAAGGCGAGAAGCAGGACGCCTGACTGTGCCAGGTGTAGCACTGCAAGAAGTAGACAGTCCTCACCCTGAAAAGGAGCCGCTAAGCAAGGTCATAAGCATAAGGTAATAATATGGTTATTTATTAATACTTCCACCCCAAGTGTATATAAGTTTCACTTAATCAGATGGGGATACTCTGTCAATAAATTTTCTTGTATTGCAATGGAAAATAAACTAAAAGTGATCTGTTGCTGGCTGAACATTCTGTCTGGAGTTTGTTTGCTTCCACAGGCCTTCTGCATAAGATACCGGTGTGTAAAATCATGGGCTACCATGTTAAGGTTTATGTCGCTTTCTACCGACATATTGAGATTTGACATACACTATTGTCTGCTGTGCTTTTAAGGTCAAACCCATGACAGATACGTAAAATGGTTCATGTAAAGATCCCGAAATCACAGTTTATACCTGAATTGAAATATTGTATAATATAAAGCCCATCATTTAAATACCATCTTTTAGCATTCATTGTTTTATTTCAATTGTATTTTTAACACATCAAAGTGTAATTGCTCAACATCTGGGAAAAGTAAGGAACTGTGGATACTGGCATAAAACGATTTGCTAGCCCCTGGAATCACCCTGCAGGTATGAGTTGGTCTGTTTTTCCTAACTCGGCTTGAAATGGGTCAGAGATCCATTCCTGATCCACGGGCGACCCTCCAGACCCGCAGTATATGCCACAGTTCATTGACGCTGGGAAGAATATACTGCGTTTTGCTCTTTTGGGGCATATTGCATCTCTCTAGGGCACGGGACTTCACGGGGCTGAAATATAACCCCTTTAAAACGATTTTGGCGTGCAGAGCCAGCAGGCCCCCATGCAAAGTCATTTAATAACTATGGCAGGCATTTTATGTAAATGTTTCCAGGTCCCACATAAACCAGATTAGTTGATTCTCTACTAGCCAATTTGGGTGCCACTTACTGGACATTGGTGACCTTTTGCATGTTTATTAAGACCAATTCCACGCCCTGAACGTTGCCCTTTAGAGGGTGAACAGTACAGGCAAACCCAGATATTACTAAAAAAATTTTGGCCACCTCTGTACAATTTTCATCATCCTCAATGTTTATTTCGGATGAATAGTTCAAACATTACAATATGATATGCCATTATATGATAAGTCATTTATAACGTGCCTGTACACAAGAGTTTCTAGGCATGACAAGACAAGGAAGGGAGGACAGAAGGAGGAAAAAACAATGATCTTACTAGGCCATGTGTCATTCAGATTGCGTAAACGCAGGGTGAGAAGTGCCAAGGGGGGAGGGGAGAGTGCAAAGTAACTAGTAAGTGCAGCCGGTAGGTGGCTCGTAAGTGCAGAGAGTCAGGAGACGGTAGGTTTGCAGATACAGTCTCTTAAGTGGTTGGGAGGTCCGGAGGCAGTGCAGAGGCAACCGGTTGTGCAGGAGCCTGGTCCTGTATGTTGAGTGGGTGGCCAGGTAAACAGTATGCAAAGCAGACAGGGACATCAGCAAGGGAGAGAGAAAGCAGAAGTGAAAAGGAAGGTCTTGAGTTGCTTCTGGAACCTTAGGTGGTCCTGCTGAAGTTTGAGAGAGGCAGGGAGGCTGTCCCAGAGTGAGGCCCAGCTGAGGACAGATATCTACCCCCCACTCTCTGCCTGGAGAAGTGTCGGACCCTCAGAGAGTTCGAGGTGGATGAGCGGAAAGCTTGAGAAGGAAGATGCTTAGGAAGAGAACATTTGATGTAGAGTAGTCCCTGACCCCAGAAAGACCTGTGGCCGATGCAGAGGGTCTTGAACTTGATTCTCGCTGCCACAGGGAGCCAGTGGAGAGATTTCGGGGCTTGGGAGATATGATCCCCGGGCTTGAGGCCAAGGACAAGTCTCACGGTCCTGTTCTGGATAAGTTGGAGAGGGTCAAGAGAAGAGGCAGGAAGATTTAGAAAGAGGCTTTTGCAGTATTCCAGCCTAGAGAGGACTAGGGCTCTGGAGACAGTGGGCTTCTGGGGGAAAGTGAGAAAAGGAAGAATACCTCTGAGGAGGTGCAGCTGATAGTGTGACTTCTTAGAGACGTCAGAGATGTGAGGAGAGAAGGAGAGAGCGGAGTCGAAGATGACAACCAAGTTTTTTAGCCTCACTGGAAGAAGCAGGTAGAGGGCATAGGGTGGGCGGTGTGAGAAACCAAAGGGTGTCTCACCTGCTGGTCCTCAGAGACTTGTCATCCAGGTGGCCAGGACACGGCCATCACTTTTGGATCCAGTTCCTGGGGATGGACCAGTGTGGGAGGAACACCTGGTTGAGAGGCCTTTGGGGAGTGGCGGTGAGGCAGCCGATGGTGAGACCTGGAATTACCCCCTGTTTTGTTCATCTATTGCATCCTATTTTGTAGGATATTCCGAGGTCTCAACTTCCCTGCTTTTTTACAAAAACACTGGGCTGAGGAAGAGGGTGACTGAGAGTAACAAGACTAACTTTCCTACATCGTACTGGACATGTCCGTTCAATCGGGTCAGGCAAAGTCAGGCACTTGAATTCAAGTACATACACCTGATACCAATTAGCTCTCCTTACACGGATAAAAGGCAATACCTAAAGACACACTATGAGCAAGGTGGAACACGAGTATGAGCAGGACTTCCAAAGCAAAGGCAAACCTACTGGAGCAGAGCAACGGACCAAGGGACGAGAGTAGAGGATCAAAAACCCCAAGCGCTCCCTACTGGAGGTTGTTGCTTCAAACCGGCCGTGAAAGACACGTGGAAGAGGCCAGATTCCGCAAGTGAAGACTGCATTGTGTTTCAAGGACACCAGCGACCAACCCAGGTGAACAGCAGAGCCAAGCCTGTGGTACTAACCTTGACTCGTGAATGGGAAATCATAAAACCAAGAGAGAAACGTACACAGCCGGTGAGTCGGCAAGCGACCTCAGAGACCGGTGTTTGTTAAAGAAAGTTTGAAGTGACAGCATTGTATCGCAAGTGAAGGCTGCACACGTGTGGACGATACGTGAAGAAAGGCAGTCCTGGGAAGGAACTTTTGAAGTAAGAACAGCTGTGAAATCAGCGATACTGAGTAACAGAGTGGTCCGGCGAAAGGAAGTAGCCCACTCGAAAGTCTCTTTGAAAGATACATTGTTTGTAGCAATAAAAGGGAATGAACTGCAAAAGTGAAATAAGGAAAATTAACCCAGAGAGATGGGGAGAGTAAAAAGCTGAAAAGTGAACTTTGAGTCTAAGGGGTCCAGCTTAGGTCTGTAAAGAAAGCCATGCACATTGGAAAGTCTTCGACATCCAAAAGCGGTCTGAGCCCGATTGAGGGAGAACCGAAGTGTAAAAAGCATGGGGAAAGGTGCCTGCTTGACAGTATAGTTGAACTTTGTTGTGAAAGGTGTGATCCTGATAGTGGGCAACCAGCGTTAGGTCTGAGCCTGACAGAGGGGATCTACGTGAACTGTGTTTGTGAAAGCTCTGAGCCCGACAGAGAGGGACCTTTGTGAACTGTGTTTGTGAAGGGGTATTAGCCCGATAGAGGGGCATCCATGTCAACTGTGTTTTGAAGAGGTCTGAGCCTGACGGAGGGGACCTATGTGAATATGTTTTGTTGAAACATTATTTGGAAGTGGAAATAGAGACTTAAATGTGGAAGGTTGCGGCCCTTTATGCACGTATTGGAACTGTTTATGGTACTGAGAACCCGAGCCAGAGTGTGTCATCCTGTCTACAAGGACTACCTTACTCCGTGTGGTCTAATGTGGGGAGGAGAGCTGATTCAGCTACCTTTATTAATTTGAACACTGATTTTTCCTTTGCATACATTTCCCCTTTATAAACTTTTTATCTACACGAGATAGGGCAGGTATTAGGTTTTGTTAGCACTGGCCATTTTGATTTGACAGACTCTACTAGGACCATTTTGATTATCGTTTGATGTTCAAGACTACTCCCATCTTAGTTATAGGGCAGAATTGGAGTTTTTCCAACCCCAGAAACTCCAATAAACGTTTTACAAACTGTACCTATCGTGCCAGTGTCATACTGGTGATACCATGTCTCCCCTACAGTGGGCAGAGTGAGAGAGGGAAGGTGGGAGAAGGAGTCCCAGTGAGGGGGATCTCAGTCTTACTGGCATTAAGGCAGAGATTGTTGGAGGGACACCATTCCTGAATAGCGGACAGACAGTCTGGTATGAGAGAAGGAGCGGTAGAGGCTTAGGGGAGCCTGAAGGAGAGCTTGGTGTCATCCGGATAACACTGAAAGTTAGAGCAGAATGTAGAGATGTGGTTGGACAGAGGTGCCAGGTAGTGGTTAAATAGCCATGGTTAGACCCCTGGGGAACTACCCCAACTAGAGAGCGAGATAGAAGAGAGGAAAGACCCAAATTGGACTTTGGAGGGACGATCAGTGAGAGGGGAGGTCAACCAGGCAAGGGCCTAACCAGAGATACCCAGGTTGTCTCAGAGACGATTGAGCAGGATGATGGTGGAGGACTGTGTGGAAAGCAGAGCATAGGTCAAGAAGAATGAGGACTGAAGGAAAATTAGAGCCAAGATTAGAGAGCAAGTCTTCACCAAGATTAGAGAGTAAGTCTTCACCAAGATTAGAGAGCAAGTCTTCATCAAGATTAGAGAGTAAGTCTTCACCAAGATTAGAGAGCAAGTCTTCAGGGGTATTCAGGAGAGCAGTTGCCGCACTTCCGGTAACTCTGAAGCCAGACTGATGGTCATGGAGACAACCAACAGATGCAGTGGGTAGATTAAGCTGGGAGATGGCCAGTTTTTCTAGAGGTTTGCCCAGAAATACAACAATACATCGTAATTAATAACATTAAAACATATTAAAACTGATTCATTTAACAATATATTGCACTAATCAATCACAAAATCATAGATTGCACAGGCCCTTAAAATAAACTATATCAAGTCTCGCAAAACGGTAGTACTACCTTCATTAGTTCTGGAATTATACTGCTAGAGTGTTAGATGGTTGTGAATACCAGACTGCAATAGTGTTTTGCTGTAAGTACTAATTCTAAAATTAGAATAATTCAGGTGGAATTCAAGTGGGGGCCAGTGTCTATGTGGCCCGATTGATTGTCTCCCTGCTTTGACACACCTATCAGTGGAAAATGGCTGCACAGACTCTAATGTAGATTTATATCTATTTTAGATAAATTGACACTGCAGAAAGATAGGGGACACAGAAGGGAAGCTCCCTAATGGAGGAGCTGATGAAGGCCATGAAGACCGATAACATTGAGGGACACTTGATATCATGTGAAACCCATGACACAAGGCCGAAACACGGCATGTCAACATTGTCTATCAAAGTGTATGTTAATAACATCTGCAGCCATTGGGAATATGACCCTTGCTACATACAGCTCGACAAATCAAATACCTGTGGCATAATATGCAGACAGACTGGAAGTGCTCAGCCTGGTGCCTAGTTTTCATCCAGTGCTGTCTAAGCCATCCAACATGTCATTGTTTTAAAAGGTCTTTTTCTCATTACATTGTAAAATTCGGGATGCAATGTTACAATGTTGTTTTGAAATATGCACACTTCTACTAACCCTTAGGCACTTTATTGTGACAGGGTCTCAAGTTTTTAAATGCGCATATTCATGTGTATGATGTGCAATTCTGTCATGTTTATTGCCAAAGCGCACCTCTGCAAGTGTTGGGCTTGCTTCATGCTTTATAATCAAAGGAGGTCCTTAACGTTGGACACATCTCAAAACACATTCCCTTTCAATGTACCTAATAAATTAAAAATAAATGCCTTTCTCACACTTTTTAAAGAAGTTCCACTTTGCAAACCTAAATATAAAAGTATGAACGTTCAAAAAATTACATTGTTTTTAGTGCTCACTGATACAATCCTGCAGTTTTCTAGCCCTCTTGTAATCAACAAGTGTTTCTAAGCCCCACTCAATGGCACTCATTTGATTACTTTCAATGGGAAGAAAGTTTGAGTTGACTCTAGGGATGCAACTGGTGCATCAACCCAATGAACTAGTTTACCACCTGCATTATATCAATGTAATAAACAAGCTCCCCTTGCCTTACAGCTGGGAAAAACAATACAGTGCGCAAGTGGGGTGTTTAAATTATAATAAAGGCAAAATAATGCAACAAGGTGGTTAATAGCTGCATATTGTCATGGGAAAGCCAACAAGAGGGGACCGAAACACTAAATGTCCCCTGAAAAGCTATTCATTGCTCTTTGACAGTGGTGTGCTAATGTCGGGTAAACATGAATAAAAAGGCAACGAGGCACTAAGAATGTTGCAAGAGGCTTCCGGAAGGAGGTGATGGCCTGCAATGTGCATGTTGCACATGTTTAATGTGCCACATTAAAGAGGTTTGTTTCTGTGTCATAAGACTGCCAATACGTGGCATCTGCTTGGGGCCCCTCTAGCTCCGGGGCACATTGAATCTAAAAATATTGAAAGGCCCTTATGCCCTTAGTGCTCTGGGGTGAGTCGCAAAATCAGTGGGCAGCCGCTCTCCTTGACGGGCAAGCAAGTAAGTTCAGTAGGAAATGGGACCAAGAAGTAGCTTCTCAGGGGTGGGGTGGGGGGACTGGAGTCCTTCGGTTGAAAGGCAGGTCCGCCTCAGCAAAGACTCCTCTTGTTCAGATGCTGAATGAGAGGTTTTGCTCAATCCTCTGTCTTTTATCTGTTCTTTCCTTCTGTACTTGGGCTGTAGCTTTGTTGTGATTTGCAGAGGGAAGATTGCGCCTTTAACCTAGCCCTCCGAACTCAAATGGTGAAGAAATGTCACCCCTTTTCTTAACAATGTGTCTTCTAGCGACATTGTCGCATCTTCTCTATGTGACAAACTGAAGAATCAGTTTTGCAACAGATTTCCGCCCCGGCCCTTAGCATGAACTGCTAATAAAGCACCATCTTTGTTATAGTGCGACGCTTTTATATCCTGTTGGTACAAAATGGCAGGTCTCCGCAACCCATCATATACGAAGAATAACCAGTATGTGTTTAACAGGAGGGCAATTCTTACCTTGCTAAGGCTAACTAAAGCAATTTGAAAGCTAAACGGAGGCAGGCCAATCCTTTGATGCTCTAAAGATGCTCCCGCCTGTGCCTTTGCCACCGATAGATGGATGTAGAGTGTGAGGCGGGATTAAACTGCTTTTATTTGCTTTTAAAACATTGTAAAATTACAGCCATTGTACTTGTATATTAATACCTTTTAACTCTCAGTCATACAAAGAAAATATTACTCAGTGACTTGGCGGGCTTAACGCTCACATCGTTTCACTATTTTTGAAAAGATTCTCTGCAGATTGTCTTTGATTTCTCAGATTTACCCTCCAGCCTCTCACAGGATGGTGGGAGGAAGTACCACGGCATCTAGCTGTGCACCTACGCACCCCTTACTCTACCAGGACATTGATAGCAATTGGCAATACAACGGGAAAAAAGCACAGTCTGTTTACATTTCAAACACTTGGAAAACGAAAGACAGGTTTCTAAAAAGATGGCCATGCTCCCCAATTGAACAAATAAACAGCCTTTCTTTTCACTTGACCCCTGTTTAAAATCGGAGGGGGGTTATTACCCCTGTTCCCTCGGTTTCCTACACCCTTGTGGATGTACACCATGACACCAGCCATGGACATATTTTCAGCCTTTGGGCTCACCTTCATGCTAACAGGGACCCAGAGAGGTGCAATGTGCACCCACACAAAGAGCTGCTGTTCTTCTCACACAGTCTGCAGTTCACCGTGAATAAACTATATGGTCTGCAATATCGATCCCATTGTTATGGTAAACCTTGGCTCCCAAGAGGAAGAGCACATTTTCAGATGCCAACTTTGGGACCTTTTGAAGAATCTTCAGGAATTTACTGTCCAAAATAGATAGAAATTCTGACTCAATTTCCTCGGAATATTTCTTGATGTTCTGTCCGTTGGGAAACTTTATAAGGGAGTCCCAAAAGGCGTGTGTCCCATTCATTTACTCACACGCAAAGGTTTGTTCTCATCCAGATCTTGAAATGCTGGATAAATTATCGCCAAACATTTAAAAAAAACGGCATCTGATCCTGATTTGCAAGCTTGGTTCAAACTGGTCGAGCATTTTTTTTTTAATCCAGTTAAAAGTGGTACAAATCACTTTTGTCACATCTGGGTTTGCCTACATAACCATGTACGCACATACTCTATCTTCAGGAAGTTGATAAGACAATAACCTCATTACAAGTTAGCCGGTTCGGACATAACGGTGCCGGTAAAACCGTACCAGCACTGTTTTCCAGACTGGCTAACTACAAGTTATGTGGCTGTGTGGTGTTACACACACCAGGTCTGACCTGGCGGGCATAACGCCACCCGCCACAGACAGACGCAGAAACACCGGCACCATTACCACATGGTGCTGGTGTTTCCACTTCCCCATTCCCGTGGAGTCTTACGGAACTCCACAGGAATTGGGATTTACAGAATGCCGGCTCCGGAATAGCCGTATCACCTGGGCTGTAATGCCTCAGTGATTCCCGCAAGTCCAGAGCCGGTAAGTCCCCAGGGGTCTGGCGGCAGCCTGCCGGTTTTACCAGCACGGCTACCGCCGGACAAGTAATGAGGGTGGCCATGGACCCAGTAAAAGGCAACAGATTAGCTACTCCAAAGAGAGCCAATGTGGCTGGTTGTTGGGGCCACTGTGGCCCCCAGAACTTTAAAAAGGTCAGTTGACCCTGGTGCCTCGTTTAGAAAAGTGGCATATGGTATCCCCTTAGGGCACTCGCTGACCCTACGAATGTTCCGGGAGCACAGAGGGATACAATAAATCCCAACAAGGTAATAAGACCGGCTGTTTTTGGTCATGTGTCCACAGACCACCAGCCCTCTCCCCAGGCCACTGAAGGCCTGCAGAGAACCACACAATTGCCTATTGCAATTTCTTGAAGTAGTCTTCACCCTAGTGCAGTGGTCTGCAACCTTTGGTGCTCCAGATGTTTTGGTCTACCACTCTGATCAGCCTTACTCAGACTAGTCAATGATATGGGATCATTGCAGCCTTAGTCCAAAACGTCTAGCGAGGCACTGGCTGCAGACCACTGCCCTAGGGAATTCAAGGTGGGCTAGCGGGATGCGGAATGCCCACACATAAAAAAGGTGTGTGGGCCACCAGTTTGTTTTGTTTTCTTCAGAGCGGACCTGGCTTGAGGCCCATGGACATATGTGGTGGTCTGAGGGACACAAGGGCCAAAGTGCCCACTGGGCCTGGCTACAGGTTAAGCACAGTAGCCACTTTGGTAGGATTTCCAGAGCCCACAGCATGGCCTTCGGTTATGCCTTGGCTCCAGATGCATTCGGACACCTGGCCAAAGTTGCCATTGGCCAACGAAGTATGACATGGCAAGGCCAAACTATGGGCACCTTGGGGGCTCGGACATAACCAAATACTATGGCCAAGACACTAAGGTCACGGGCCATGGTCACATGCCGTGGCCATTGCCCTTTATGTGTGTCTTTCGGGCCTTAGAGCAGCCAGCAGGCCATTCCATTGGCAAGTTACCCACTGGACAATGCTGCAGGCTGTGGACAGTTTCCACTGCAGGTACCTTCTGCATAATGACCATTTGCTTTGGACACCGGCCATGACCAGGGCCCTTTATGGGTTTCTTAGGAGGCAGGGGCATGGTCAAAGGCCATTTGCAGGCCAATGTGGCCAACAGGTAACAAGCACATTGGTTGGGTCTAATGTGCCAAACCGGTCACTTGACATGTCCTAATGGCATCGAGTTGGTTAGGGATGTCCATGGCAGTGCAAAAGCCATGCTCTAGATCAAAGTGGTTCCTTGGCATGACCACAGGATATGCCCAGGTGGGACTGTAGGGTTGGCAGGCCATATCAACCAGAAATACAATACAATTCAGTGAAACGCTGTTACTTAAAGGGATGTCCTGGTTATATGTACCTTACAAACATTGAATTTCAGTGGAAAAAGCTTTGTGAAAGGGGAGTTTTGGGTGCATTGCAAAACAAAAACCCCAGAGAAACTCACTAATTTCGGTTCCTAAAGTCAGTCACCGCCTTCCTATTTCAGGAACCACCATGCAATGTGTTTTTGATGTGATGTGTCCAGTGAGACCCCAATTCGGTATGCTCTCTGGTGGATATATTTGGTATCAAGTGTGAGTTCAAGTGGTGACTTAATCGGGTTCATGCTTTCATGTTGTGTGATTTGAGATTGTGGTCAAGGCTGTTTGGCATGCAGTGTTTTAATGTTCTGGTGTAGGAGGATATGGTATTGGTTAGGGTGGGAGGCTGAGCGATTAGGTAGCAGTTGATTTTGGCTGTGGGGTGAGGTGCTGACACAGGATGCGCACATATGCGTTCCATTTGCCTGGTCCATCAGGGCATGATAAATGGCAGTGAGTTCAGCAATTGCAAAACATGACTTTGCATGAAGAACAGCATAACAAAACAGCCGAAAAGAATAGGTTATCCCTCAGTGGGACCGCAGTGTTATGGTGTGTGGGTGGCTATGCCAGTTGTAAATGCCTGGTGAATATACAGCCTTATTATAGGATCTCCCCTTGTAAGGCTGAGTTGGGCAGTGGTTGGAAAATGTGTGAGTTGTCAGTCGGTGGTTGGAAGATAAGTTTCTGCCAAATGACTACAAATTTCGGACATAACCTAACATCGGATAATTTATCGGTATATATACAAGTGAAAATGTGTTTGTTTGTGGCAGCATTTGTGGTGAAGCGTTGTTCCTTATACAATTTCACACCCTTTCACCAATCTGCACCAAGTGTTGCATAATTGCCTGCTAGGACCCTGCGGACATTACTGGCTACGTTACATTTGGACACCCCACCACTTTCCGCCGATTTTACCAAAAGTTATAATATGTTTGTGGCAAAGCATTGTTCCCTACATTTTCCCACACTGTTTCACCAATATGCACCAAACATTACTGGCTACATGACATTTGGACAACTCACCCCAATTCCCGGGATTCCAGCACAAGTCAAAATTTGTTTGTGGGTATGTGGATTGGCAAAATGTTGTTCCTTATACAATTCCACACCGTTTCACCAATCTGCACCAACCTCTGCATAGTTACCTGTTAGGACCCTCCGAACATTACTAGCTACATGACATTTGGACACCCCACCTCTTTCACCTCTAGTTACCTATTAGGACCCTCCGAACATTACTAGCTACATGACATTTGGACACCCCACCTCTTTCACCTCTAGTTACCTATTAGGACCCTCCGAACATTACTAGCTACATGACATTTGGACACCCCACCTCTTTCACCTGTAGTTACCTATTAGGACCCTCCGAACATTACTAGCTACATGACATTTAGACACCCCACCTCTTTCCCTGTATTTCAACACCTTCACAAAGGAGATGGTTGCTTGAAATCGGCAAAGTATCAATGTGGTCATAGAAGAACTGGTCCCAACACAAGGAACACAACTCAATGTCCAGGCCCCAGGATGCACGGTTTCCAAGAAATTTGCACCACAATGCACCACAACAAACTGCACCACGCCAGGGTGAATAGACAGGTTTGTAGAGAGAGTTCTGAAGGCCCCAGTATGCAGCAGCACACCAAACTGCAGTTTACCTCAGGGTGCAAAGCACATCAAGCGATAAGCAAATCGGCACAGCGACCTACAGGATCAGTGTTATCATGTCTGTCTATAGAACTCGTTCACAGAATGGGTACTTCTGCTAGTATAGCATAATAAAACACAACGAGGTGTAATAAAACATTGTCAAGGCCTGGAGGAAAGGCTTTAAGGACATCACAAGACATTCAAGGCATAACAAGACATGAACATGCACAACACAATGTTCAGACATTTCCCACTGTTGCACTCACTGGCATTCTCTAGCTCTTGCTCACTCATTCGGTAATTGATTGATTTCACTCACAGTCAGCAGGGTATTCTTGGAGACGCTCCTCATTACCTCATTACCATGGTTCAGCGCTAGGATTTTGGTAAGCAAGACGATGTGTTTGAGAGGAACAGCACCAGTGGAACTTAACAACACAGGCCCCTTCTCCTTTAAAGTTTGCCGGGGGCAGGATGATTTGCACAGGTTTTGTCCCCAGAGGGCCCCACCGGAACTGAACTGTGCTTGTCATGCGCTCCGGCGGCGAGACAGAATTCCTGTCCTTTTGCTCAAGAAATCTGCCCCAGTGTCTCCAACAGGGCACAAATCCCCAAAATGGACCCTCACGCACCTGATGTTAAAGAGATCTCTGTGACTTCAGTTTCAGAATGCAGAGGAATTAATGTGGGAGGATTTCCGTAGGAAGGTCGATGAGAGGAAGAACAGGAAAGATAGAAGGTGGAAAGACGATTCCTCAAATGATTCCTCAAACAGTCCCCGGAATCCTGGGACACTGATCCTTACCCTAAAGATGGCACCATGTCTTCAGGAAGGTGGACCACAATCGTTGTGACCATTGACAAGCTCCACTCAATATTTAGGCTTTACACAGTGCTCTAGGGCGAATGTTTCACTTGCAAAAACAGCTCTGCAGCGCTACACGCCGGCCTGAATGAATGTGAAGGCTGCCAGTGGCTCGTTTGGCAGCACAGGTAGTCAACGGAAACATGCGCCATAACCAGCTCAATCATGGCAGGAGGTGGTTCAAAGTCGAACAGCACTCAGCCTACTCTTCCCACTTCTCAACATTACAAGCCCGCTCCTGTAAAATAGGGGTGAGCAGCTATTTTCCTGAATACCTTTGGCACTCAAGCCGGATTCCAAAAAGTATACCCATTCCCACCCTGGCAATTTAAGAGGTGCATTATGCATAGAACAGAGTAACAATTAGAAAGAAACATTGTTTCCATCAAACGAGAATTGTTTATCAGTATGACGTCAACAAATAGCACCTTGTAATGTTACATGATGGCAGTCCTCCTGAGCAGGTTGAAAAGGTTTTGGCTGCAGGTTAGTCTTCTGTGGACTTGGTCAAGTTATGGGAAAGAGTTGGTGCAGGCCGATGGGTTTTCTTTCTTTCTCAGAATCCATCCGAGCACTGGCGTAACAGGGACCCCGCAGCCCCCGCGGTGCGGGGGGGCCCGCGGTGTGGGGGGCCCCACCAGCACATGGCTGGGAGGGGGCCCCAGTAAAAAAAAAAAATAAAAAAAAATATATTTTTTTCTAAAAAAAAAAAGTTTCTTTTGAAATTCACTCTGCATTCATAAAGAACATTTCTGTAACAGAAATAATTTCTTTATGAAGGCAGAGTGACTACAAAAAGAAACTTTCTTTTTGAAGTCTGAGGGCCCCCGTACCCCATGACATGGAAGACCCTAGGCTGGAGGCCTCCATGTCATGGGGTGGGGGGGGGGTGGGGAACCCTATGCCTTCAAAAAGAAATTGTTTGTTTTTGAAGCCACTCAGCCATCATAAAGAAATTATTTTGATTATGGTTCGGTCCTTAACTGAAATAATTTCTTAATGAAGTTATAGTGACTTAAAAAAGAAACAATGGGGCTCATTCTGACCATGCCGGTCCGGAAACAATGGTGCTGGTAAGCTTACAGGCACTGTTTTTTCGGGACCGGCATATTACAGGTCTGCCTGGTGGGGCTGCCGTGCCCGACAGGTCTGACCCTGCCAGGCACAGCAGCCACGGTAGGCAGACCTGTCACGGAAGCACCGGCACCGTTAACAATGGGGCAGGTGCTTCTGTGTCCCCATTCCTGTGGAGTCTGGGGTTTAACGAAATTACCGGCACCTGATTTCCCAGCCGCCGGACTTGAAATAGCACGGTGGCACCGGGAAGTCAGGCCATAGTAATTTTTTATGGGTCTGGCGGCAACCCGCCGGTAGCACCGGCACGGTTACCGCTGGACCCGTAATGAGCCCCAATTTCTATTTTAAGTAATAGGGCCCCCCCTTAACTCCATGAGGTGTGCGTGTATGAGTCTATGGTGAAAGGGTGCACACTCAAATGTATAGCCGGCTGCCTGTGTGTGTATGGTGAAAGGGTGCACACTTAAATGTATGGGTGCCTGTGGGGGTGTGCCTGCATGGTGAAAGGGTGCACACATAAATGTATAGGTGGCTACCTGTGTGAGTGTATGGTGAAAGGGTGCACACTTAAATGTGTGGATGACTGGGTGTGTATAAGGTGAATGGTGTGTGTGCTTGTGTACAGGGGCACAAGAAAACCTTCATTTCGGGGGGCTAACCCTTCAAATGTTGGGAGAGGCGCTAACTTCACATGCGGTGGGGAGGGGGAAACTTATTTGTGTGGGCGCATCCAAATTATTTACGCATTTTAATGAGACTATTCTAGTGCAGATTCAATGTTACAAGCAGTTAACTCTCTCCTATAAGTCTCCTGTTCCCTCTCTACCCTTCCAATCACTCCCCTGGCATGCAAGTACTAAACCCACATCACGATTTCAATCGCCTAAACAATGTGGAATTTGAATGCAGGTACTAACAGTGAAATGCTTTACGTTGGTAATTGCTGGGTTCTTGTTAACAGCAAAAACCAGGTGCCGTTTAAAATCTGTGTCCTGTTCGGTCTGGCAACTGCTCTAAAGGTTAGCCAAGTTGAGTCAATATAGCCCAAAATGTCAGGGGGGGTAGTGCTGAAGCCCAGTCAACTCAATGGTGTTGCGCTACTACTTGTGTTTAATGCCTTGCTTACTCCTAGCCCTATTTTTCCTCGTCCCAGTACTTATATACGAGGCAGTACGTGTGTTCGAGGCACTCTGCCTCATACAAAAGTACTGGGAAGAGGTAGAGGTACATGGAGGTAATGCCTGATTTAGCTACCTGTAATCTTCATCACTCCTAGTCCCACTGTTCCTCATCCCAGTACTTACCTATGAGGCAAGGAGCCTCATACGAAAGCTCTGGGACAAGGAAGAGGGACGCAGAGGTAATTCTGGGCCAAGGAGCTGATTGTGGAGGTTGGGGTGGTGGGTGGGAGGGAGAGTGGATGTGTGGGGGGGCAGGATTGTGTGATAAATCATAATGGTTGTCCATGTCCAGGCTAAGCAGGCATGATATGTGGTATTAGTGGCTAGAGAGGCATTTTGATTTAGCCAGTCTAGTCATTCCTCAGTTTGGTATGACTTTCTTTTAACTGGACATTTCTGATAAAGTAGTCCTGCTAACTTTAATTACCTGGCTAGATTGGCATTTGGGTGCTGCCAGTCTAGCCATTTCTTACTGCGGCATTGTATATTTTTCTGGGCATCTGTGATAAAATGATATGATGTGATTGAAGTCATTTATAATGCGCCTGTACACAAGTGTACACAAGGGAGGGATGATAGAGGGAGGACAAGTCAAACAATCTCATTAGGCCTTGTGTCATTGTGAGAACGAGAAGTGCAAGGGAAAAGGGAGCAGGGAAGTGCAAGTGAGAGGGGAGGGGAAAACAGGGCAGCAAAGCTCTCAGTAAGTGCAGCCAGGGCAGAGCAGCTATTGGTTGTGCAAGGAGAACAATGGACTGCAGGGTTACAGTTACAGCCCCTAAGTGCATGGTAGGCCCGGAGGCAGTGCAAGGGTGACCAATCAAGAAAGAGCCTGGACTCAGAGAGACTTATAAAACAGTTATCGATACGCAACTGGAGTGTTGGGTTGTATACATCACTGACCAAAATATCCATTTCCCTTTTTTAGTTGAAAAAGCAGCCAGTCAGTACAGCAGACATGTAGGTCAGGTAGGTCAGCAGGGGGGGAGAGAGAGCGAAAGCAGCAGAGAAGAGTAAAGCTTTTAGCTGCTTCCGAAACTTCAGGTTGTCCGCCTCAAGTTTGAGAGGGGCAGGGAGGCCATTCCAGTTGGAGGCACCAGCAGAGGAGAGAGGTCTACCCCCACTCTCTGCCTGGAGAAATGTCTAAGCCTTAGAGAGTTGGAGGTAGCTGAGTGAAGGTTTAGAGAAAGAAGGTTTTTTGGAAGAGGGCATTGGATTTAGTGTTGGCACTGGCCTCAGAAAGCCTTGTGGGCAATGCAAAGGTTCTTGAACTTGATCCTTGCAGCCAGTGGAGAGATTTCAGGGCTGGAGAAATACAATCCCAGGGCTTGAGGCCAAGGCTAAGTCTTGCAGTCCTGTTCTGGATTATTTGCATATAAAGGAGACTAGAGGAAGACAGATTGAGAAAGTGGCTGTTGCAGTAGTCCAGCTTAGAGACAGTGAGCTTCTGGTGGAGAGTGAGAAAGGGAAGAGTCCCTTTGAGGAGGAGCAGCTGGTAGTGGGACTTCTTGGTGATGTCCGAGATGTTAGGAGAGAAAGAGAGTGTGGCGTTGAAGATGACACCAAGGTTTTTTGCCTCGCAGGAAGGCAAAGGAAGAGGGCCCCAGGTGGTCTGCTATAGTGAGAGAGGAAACACAGTGGCAAGGGTCCCAATGAGAAGGATCTCTGTCTTACTGGCATTAAGGCAGAGATTGTTGGAGGCGCACCAATCCTGAATCGTGGATAGACAGTCAGGAATGAGCAAGAGAGGAGAGGAGGATGAGGGGAGCCTGAAGGAAAGCTGAGTCATCCGCACAACACTGAAAGTTAAAGGATAAGGTAGAGATCAGGGAGGCCAAAGTGGCCAAGTAGAGGTTGAAAAACCAGCGTGAGAGGATAGAGCCCTGGGGAATGTCACAGGTAGAGAGAGGTGGCGGAGAGAATGGGACCACGATCGACCTGGGAGCGGAGTGGCGGTCCAAGTGGAAGTAGGTCAGTCCCTCTAGGGTCTGATCTGTGATGCCCAGGTTCTCACAGAGTCGATTGATCAGGATGGCGATGTTGACCCTGTCGAAAGCAGAGGAAAGATGAAGGATGAGAATAGAAGGAATGCTGGAATCAAGGTTAGAGAGCAGCACAGGTGTTAAGGAGAGCAGTTTCCATGCCTCTGGCAGCTCTGAAGCCAGACTGATGGTCATGGAGACAACCAACAGATTCAGTGTGGAGAGTAAGCTGGGAGATGGCAAGCTTTTCCAAGAGTTTGCTCAGGAAAGGTGGAGATTGAGCGATAGTTTTCCAGCAGGTAGGATTAGCAGACTGCTTCTTGAAGAGTGGGTGCACAAGGGAGTGCTCAAAGGGAGAGGGGAACATTGCAGTGGCGAAAGAGTGATTACAGAAATCAGCCAAGGCTGGAGCGAGGGTGTCAATATGGGCTTTGATGGTTCTGGAGGAGCAGCGGAGCACCTGTTTGGACGACACTTTCATAGATCGGACTTGTCTAGAAACCTCGTCAGGTGTTGTCAGAGAGAAAGAGGAAAAAGGAGGAGGAGAGAAGAGATGGCCAAAATGGGCCGAGAGAGGAAGAGGATATAGAGGACAGGATGTCCTGAGATTTAGCAGAGAAATGAGAGGCCAGAGCTGTACAGAGGCCATGGGAGGGAACAGAAGAGGTTTAGACCACAACAGGATTGACCAGTTCCTTGCAGATTTTAAAGAGTTTGGCCGTGTTGTTCGAGGCCATGGAGACACATGCTTTATTGTGTGCTCTCTTCTTGATGAGTGTTATTGCTTTGACTGGCATTTTGCTGAAAACAGTCTAGGTATGTCTAAATGTGGCCTGGCATTCTGTACTATAATGTTATTACGTGTTTACACTGGTCTACATTGTGCAGCCAGTTGGAAGCATTAATGTTCCTGTGCACTGTTGGTGACTTGCATGTATTGGATTGTGTTACCCTACAAAACAATTGCAAACACTCTGGCTTTATAGCCAATTTATCTCAGAAAGTGTGCTGTATATTGCATTAAAACACATATTTATATCTTTTTCCTAGTGCAGTGTGCGGCATACCCCTTCAGCAGCACGTTCATGCGTATTGTGCAAGCGTGACAGTCTAGGCCGGCCCAGAGTGTGGCGCAACCCGTGATTTGTTGCCGAGTTGGGGGGCCCCCTCAGCATGGCTCGCAGGGGGGCCCCCACATTTTGTGTTACGCCACTGCATCCGAGCCGGCGAAAAACAGCACCATTAGCTTCATCGTTCAGAAGACCCTTCAGAGGAGGACTTCAAGATGCATACCAGGTAATCTATTACCGTTCTCAGAATTGCTCTCAAGGAACCGGCTGTACCTAGCGTGCTTACGCTGCCGACGTGCATCTGGCGCCCCAATTCAGTTCTGAGGAAGGCACTTTGCGCAGTCTGATTTCACCTGATGTGGGAGAGCAAGCCTGTTTCCCTCTCTTGCAGTCATTTTGCTCATGTTTTAAAAACTCTGACTCGAAATGTGTTAGCATTGCTGCTCTGGTTATGGGACCAGAACACTGCTCCGTTGAATTTGCTACTATACAATGCACACATTCACAAGCGGTATGCAGCACCTATGCCCACCTAGAGTGTGTCATTTACACACGTGCATAATCTACGGGAAAAGGAAATAAAACTAAAAACTATAGTTCCCGAACCTTTCGGAATCCATTGCATAAAGGCTCTGAGGCGTGGGTCTGCAATGCAATTAAGAGTTACTGACTGCACAATCTTTCTTCTTTTGTTATCACCTTCTTTTGTTTTTAGGTGTATACTGTTATGCTGCTTCACTCTGTCTTGCTCACTTCTAAAAAGGTTACTTTATTTTGGGAATAGCACATTTGTTTGTTTGTGCATTTATATAGCGCTACAAACCCTCACGTATCTGAGCGCTGCTTATTTCCCACGGTGTGTGATGCTCATTTATCAACCTCGAAAGGATGAAAGGCTGAGTTTGGCCTTGCCGGGATTTGAGCCTGCGTCAGTAGGCAAAGTGAGCGCTCTTCTCGCTCTGCTATCTGACCGGCTAAGCATTAGTACTATTTGCCAATGAGCATTACGAGAACACCCAAATACATGTGTTGTTGTCACAAAGCTGAGCGGGACATAAAGGCATGCGCAAGTGCAGTCTATTTTCACCCAATCAATTAGGCATTTCCCCAATAGTGTGGCCTGTGCGCACAAACAAAGGTCTCATTCCTTTCTTCTCTGCTCCAAATGGCAACCACCTTCTGGAGGCTTTCTGGGGCACTGTGCCCGTCGATTATTTAACACCACAAAAGTTTAGGCCGGGCCTCCGGTACCAAGTAGCTCACTTTCATCAGATGCAGGCACGGGTTTCCGGTGCATCCAACAACACGGCCAAACTTTTCAAGATCTGCAGGGAACTAGCCAACCCTTCCGCAGTCTCCTCCTCCCCTTCTCCTTCCCAGGCCCTCTGCAACGCACTGGCCACACATTTTGCCAACAAAACTCTGGACATCCTAAACACCCTTACTACCCACCGCCGCAACCCATCCCACACCCCCTTGCCTCCCTTGCCCCTCTCCCTCCTCCTCCTCTTTCTCCACCTTCTCTTCTGTCACACCTGAACAAGTTACCAGAGTTGTCCACTTCATGAATCTCATCTAAACAGGTTTCCACTTTCTTGTCCAGAACCATTAAGGATAACATTGGCTCTCTTGCCCCCGCACTTGCTGATTTCTGCAATCACTCTTTTGTCACTGGATCTTTCCCCTCCTCCTTTAAGCACTCCCTTGTGCTCCCACTCCTGAAAAAAACCTTCAGCAGGCCCTACCTGCCCTGCCAACTACTGCCCTATTTCCGTCACCCCCTTCCTAGGGAAGCTGCTGGAGAAGCTGCCATTGCCCCAACTCAACTCACACACCAAACCTGGTGGTCTCCATGACCATCCGTCTGGATTCTGAGCATCCAGAGGCACTGAAACTGCTCTTCTGAACACCTGTGAAGAACTGGAAGAAGTCCTTGCATCTCTGGACTCCAACTCCCCAGCTGTCCTCATCCTTCTCGAACTCTCCTCTGCCTTTGACACAGTCAACCATTCCATCCTCATACAAAGTCTCCACGAGACCCTTCGTATCTTGGAACAGGCACTGAAATGGCTGACATACTTCCTAACTGACCGCCTTCCCAAGTCACCCTGGGCACCTTCTCCTCTCCTATTTCCTTCTCTACATTGTGTCCCCCAGGGTTCTAACCTCTCCCCTTGGCTCTTTAACATCTACCATGCTCAGCTTTCACCCCTCATCTCCTCCTTCTCCTCCAACTTCCAGTGTTATGCTGATGACATACAGCTCTTTCTCAAACTTCCTGTTGACCCTCTTGCACCCTCCAGCATTCCTGGCTGCCTATCTGACATCCACTCTTGATGCACCTCCAATGATCTCTGCATCAACGCCTGTAAAACTGAGATCCTTCCCATCGGGACCCTTGCTCCCTCCTTCTTCCCTTCACTCTGGCCTTCTGCCTTGGGCTCTCCCCCTGCTCCTTCCTCTGAACCCAGAAACCTTGGAATCATCTTTGACTCCTCTCTCTCCTTCCTCCCTCACACTCAGGACATTGCCAAGAAGTCCCACTTTCAGCTCTTCCTTCTCAAAGGAATTCTCCCTTTTCTCACCTTCCCCCAGAGGCTCAATGTTATCCGAGCCCTGGTTCTCTCTAGGCTTGACTATTGCAATAGCCTTCTCCTGAATCTTCCTTCTTCCACACTGTGACCCCTCTAGCTTATCCAGAATAGGGCAACAACACATATCCTTGGCCTTAAGCCCAGAAACTGCATCTCTCCTGCCCTAAAAAGTCTTCACTGGCTCCCGGTTGCTGCACGGATTCAATTCAAATCCCTCTGCATCATCCACAAGGCTGTTTGGGCCCAGGGACCACACTATCTTCAACTTTATCTTACTAAATACTCTCCCTCTAGACCGCTACACTCCTACCGCACCAACTCTTTGTGTGTAACACGTTTTGCTAAACAAAGGGTAGGTGGCTGATCACTTTCTCAGCTGACTCCCTCCTATGGAACAGCCTCTCTCTGCCTCTGCACCTTGAGTAGGACTTTCTAAAATTCTGGAAGCTCCTCAAGACTTTCCTCTTTACCTCCTCCTTCCCTTCTTCTCTCCTCTGCTAACCCCACAGTTGCTGTGATTGGTGTCCGGGGCACTTATGCACCCTTGGGGCCCCTGACCTCCCACACCCAATTGGCCCAGCTCTTGTCTACCCTCAGCACTTGCCTTGGCACACCTTCCGCCATGGAGGTTTGCACTTACTCCTAACCTGGCTCCAGGCTGTGTAACACTTAACAACCCAAGCACCTCATGTGTGGCTCACCCATGAGCCCAGACTCCCCAGCACTTACCCCTCTGCCTTCCTCCTTGCTGCACTTGCATGTTCTGAATACTCACAAGGCATGGTAGGTTCATCCTTTCTTCCTTTTCCCTCCACTGCTCCTTTACATATTGTGTTTTTGTAATGTATTTCACTCCCTTGTTCCCTCCATTCACCCTGTGGGTTCTTTGAAACAGTATTTCACTTGCTGTATAAGCACATAACAAGCAAACAATAAAACAAAAACATTAAAAATGTTGGGTCTCCCGTAGCTCGGCACACTATAATTTCAGCTTCTGTATTCTCCACCAGAACTTTGATTCTTCTCTGAGGTCCTACACCTGTCAGTCTCCCTCTTCTAGATTTCTGATACCTGGGCCACTCACAACCTCTCTGAAACTGAAATAACCTCCCTCACCCTGAGTCTGAAAATGTAACTCGTACCTCCTCCAACTTCTAAGTCCTACGTAGGAGCATCCTGGTCTGCCAAAAACTTCAGAAAATGACCCTTCTTGATTCTCACACTCCAAGCCCCAATCCTCATTCAACACCTCTTTCCTATCCTGATGTCCACCCTCCAACGAGTCTTTCTCTACCAGCTCCTTCCTCTCTTGATGTTCACCCTCCAACCTTGAATCTCCTCTTCCCCCTCTCCTCTCCACGCTCCTCCAGAATCTCCTGTCCATCTTCTCTCCACTCGCCAGTCCCTTACAAACTCCTCCCATTAGCACATTCTCCAACAGCCTACTCTGTCAGACTAAGTTGCATGGCTGATATAGGATGATCTCCACTGCCCGTGGGTTATACTATGGGTGTGGGTGTGAGCCAGGACTGGGCTAAGCCAGAGTGTTTCATATGCTCTGGGTCATGCGGATGGAAGGGGACTGAGCCGTTTCTGTTTTAGGGCCAGCTACCTTGATTTCATTTTCCACTCAGTGACAGTTTTTGATGCAGCCTGTAGACAACTGGAGTCCTCGGTTTAACCAGCGTATGACTAGAAAGTCAAGAAAAGCTTTGGTAAGTCTAAACATCTCTCTTTCCCTTTGAAAGGAAATTGAAGCATTACGCCCCCCCCCTAATCCCCCCCCCGCTCCCAAGAAATGATTTGCCTTAGAAATGTGTTAAAATCGTAACAGTATCAATTCCCTTGCTAGCTTTGACAGATGTCTGCAACAAATCCCCTTAAAGGGAAATGTATCTGTTCTATGCTGGTGGTTTTGGAGGGCCTGACTACTAATGGAATTAGCTCTCTTAAGAGCTCGCTAGTAGACGTATAGTGAATGGGGTGGCTGCTTTTACTGTGTCAGTCCCCTGCCTCCTGGGATTGGACGAAAATGAATGCACAAATAGAGTGCATTCAGTCTAGTAGAAAACACCTACTACCAAAATACCGAACCAGGGGAGCGTGGCTTGCGGGGGTGTCCCCTGCTCCCCTAGTTTGGTATTATGGTCTGCAGGAGTCACGGGGGTGTCCCCAACATACACTACATGTGTTGCAGGGAAGACCCCCCCCCAAATGTTCGAATTACAAAATACAAACAAGTGGTGTTCGTAATTTTGTAATTTGATCTTTTGGTTTACGAATTTATAACATACATCCCTGCCTTCTACCAGTGACTCAATGATGTTGGTCTTGGGTTCCACCTTATACGTCCCCCGGGCCCGCCAGCCTCTATCTTGGGAAGATACCTGGCCAATCAACACCCTACTGCTAGCCCCCCAAGTTAGGCAGGATAATTTTTCACAGTCGTGTATAAGTTGTATTTGTTTCTCTAATGTTTATTTCTCTGCCACTCTAAAACTTGAGGAGAACCATCTCCAGTTCCGGAAGCACCTCAAGACCTTCCTCTTTTCTTCTGCCTTCGCTCCCCCTCTCCCCTGCTGATCTGTTCTCTCTTGGCACCGTGCACCTGGCCACCCTCTGTCTTTTGGGCCCAGGTACCTTCTCATCCTGCCACCATCCCGCACTGCCTCTGGGCCACCCCTTGCACTGGGGTCTGTATCTGTACCCATACAGCCCCCCCTTTTTCTTCCTGCAATTATCACACCTACCCTGTCTGCTCCCTTAAACCTAGCATTTGCAAATTGCTGGCTGAATTACCACTGTTTGTTGCCTTTATTATTTATTTATTGTTATTTATCTGTTTCTCCTCTCCTTCGCACTTTCCACATCTCCCCCCTTCCATGTACTTTTCCCCTCCCCCCTCACCCATGCACTTGCGTGTTCTCAATGTCACTGGGCCTAGTAAGATCGCTGTTTTGTTCTCCCCTGTTCCCCTCCCTTGCCTTGTCGTGCTCTGAAACACTTGTGTACGAGCGCGATAGAAATAAAATATCAATCAATCAATCATTTCATATATGGTTTTTCCACTTGAGCTATCTTCCCGAGCCAGAAACCAGTAGAATCTGATTACCTAGGGATATTTATTTTTATTTTTTATTTATAACGCACCAAAGCCTTCAGGCATCAATGCACACATTTAGACATAATACAAACAGTAAGCACGAGATATAACATACACCACATGACTAAGTTGTGCTAAAAAAAATTCAGACATAACATGTCAAAAACGAATTGTTCAAATAATAATCCATGTCATAAAACAATCTTAATTTTGGAGACCAACGAGCCAGACGTTCTACAGCGATTTAAAAAGATGGGGAGATTGCTGGATCCCCAGCCTCTGATGATACAGTCACAGTTATCCTCTGTGGACCAACCCTTCACCTGTGTCCTACCGAGGAATCTAAGGTCCTGCATTCGAATGTACTCCGGCCCTGCTTTTACTTGTAGCCAATGGGAAATCTTATTTTTCAAGCACTGTCTGGATTCCGACTGCTCTGATTTGTTTACAGTAGTAAGGATAAGGTTTCCCGGGCCATAATGCAGCTTCTTCCATTGATCTGCATGCACCTTTGGAAAAGATGCACATGACCAAATTATCATGTGGGAACCTGCATTAGGTAACACTTTTCCAGTTGGCCTTTTATGTGGTGAAGACTGCAGAGTCATTAACTGAAAAGAAAGGGTTATTACAAACACAACCCTTTGATCAAATGAAGCAGGATAACCCAATGCCACAGAGAATTCCCTCTGTCTCATGGTACAATGGGTGTGGTCGCATTTGATGTGCACATTTTCCTATAAATAATGAAATTGTCGAATTTGCACTATTCTTGGTGTTTTCGAGCGTGTTCAATTTCCTTTTAAAGTTTTCATCATCTTCTCTTTCTTTATTCAGAAATTAAACGTTTCTCTGAAAATAAAACAGTAATGCAAAAACACTGTTGTATAAAAGTCATCAATACATATTAAATAAGAGAAATAGAGTACAGATCTATCAACAGGCCAAGTTTATGTTTTCTGTATTGATCATTGAATGGTAGTCTCTATCAGCCCGATTCATGGAATTAATGTGCACTGAAAATTCCTGCGCAAGCGTGCGAAACCGTGCGAATCACAGTGCAAGTGCGAAAATCGCAGCAAAACCCGCGCACATCGATTCATGGAAGTCCGTGCGCGTGTAAAATCTGGGATGTGCGCTGAAAATCTGCGTGGCGCACGCCGGCGCACAGGTCATCTAACGGCGTGCGCTACGGCCACAGCGAAAGCACACATAGCGCGGTGCACATAACAAAAGTAGGCGTAACATGGGCGTGACACGCAGAATGGGGAACAATGCATGAAAATGTGGGCGTCACGGGGGAAGTACAGGAGGCAAGTGCGCGGAACGCCCACATGCTCGCCTACAACACATATTCATGGAATCGAATAGGGCAAACCAGCGCACGGGCGAAGACAGGTGGTAGCGTCCCTGTGCATGAAAAAAAATGTGCGCCAAAATGTACGCTAACAAAAAGCACGTATATACAGCTCTGATGAATGTCCCATACTGTGGCCCTCTAGGACAAATGACGTGCAAAGGGGTACATGACAAACACGGACACCCGCTGTGTCAAAAATAGCGTGTGTGTGTATTTTGGGGGTGCGCGGGAAGTTTCATACGTGATTGGCCTTGGGCGAGCGGGGTATGTGTAAATCTGGGGTTCGCGGGAAGTTTCACACGCGATTGGCCTGGGTACGTGTAAATCTGGGGTTCGCGGGAAGTCTCACACGCGATTTCAGCAGGGTACGTGTATTTCGGGGGTGCCGTGGAGTCCTGCACGTCAATTGGCAGTGTGGCTCCTCCCAGGTGTTCGCTCTACACGCTCCACGGCCCCTGCAGGCAGCCAACACTACAGGGGACTACCCTGCACCCCTGGTCATGTCCCGCAGGCAGCCCATCCACCATTGGCATGCCCCCCAGGCAAGCCACATGCTAGCTTGCACTACTGATCACCAACGCATGACCCCCTCCACCCCCACCCCCCAGCACTGAGGGGCACCCACCAGCAGGCCCCCACTCATGTCCTCCAGCACCCCCACCCCCCAGCAGTGCAGGACACCTGCCAGCAGGCCCCCACTCATGTCCCCCTCATGTCCCCTTGCACCCCCACCCCCCAGCAGTGCAGGGCACCTGCCAGCAGGCCCCCACTCATGTCCCCTTGCACCCCCACCCCCCAGCAGTGCAGGGCACCTGCCAGCAGGCCCCCACTCATGTCCCCCAGCACCCCCACCCCCCAGCAGTGCAGGGCACCTGCCAGTAGGCCCACACTCATGTCCCCCAGCACCCCCACCCCCCCAGCAGTGCAGGGCATCTGCCAGCAGGCCCCCACTCATGTCCCTCAGCACCTCCACCCCCCAGCAGTGCAGGGCACCTGCCAGCAGGCCCCCACTCATGCCACACACATGTCCCCCAGGACCCCCACCCCCCAGCAGTGCAGGGCACCTGCCAGCAGGCCCCCACTCATGTCCCACTCATGTCCCCTTGGACCCCACCCCCCAGCAGTGCAGGGCACCTGCCAGCAGGCCCCCACTCATGTCCCCCAGCACCCCCACCCCCCAGCAGTCAGGGGCACCTGCCAGTAGGCCCCCACTCATGTCCCCCAGCACCCCCACCCCCAACAGTGCAGGGCACCTGCCAGCAGGACCCCAATCATGTTCCACTCATGTCCCCTTGCACCCCCACCCCCCAGCAGTGCAGGGCACCTGCCAGCAGGCCCCCACTCATGTCCCACTCATGTACCCTTGCATCCCCACCCCCAGCAGTGCAGGGCACCTGCCAGAAGGCCCAAACTTATGTCCCCTAGCACCCCCACCCCCCAACAGTGCAGGGCACCTACCAGCAGGCCCCCACTCATGTTCCCCAGCACCCCCAACCCCCAGCAGTGCAGGGCACCTGCCGGCAGGCCCCCACTCATGTCCCACGCATGTTCCCTTGCACCCCCACCCCCCCAGCAGTGCAGGGCACCTTCCAGCAGGCCCCCACTCATGTCTCCCAGCACCCCCATCCCCCAGCAGTGCAGGGCACCTGCCAGCAGGCCCCCACTCATGTCCCCCAGCACCCCCAACCCCCAGCAGTCAGGGGCACCTGCCAGCAGGCCCCCACCCATGTCCCACTCATGTCCCCTTGCACCCCCACCCCCCAGCAGTGCAGGGCACCTGCCAGCAGGCCCCCACTCATGTCCCCCAGCACCCCAACCTCCCAGCAGTGCAGGGCACCTGCCAGCAGGCCCCCACTCATGTCCCACTCATGTCCCCTTGCACCCCCACCCCCCAGCAGTGAAATGGCGATCTCATGACACAATCCAAAATTCAACTATGTACATCAACACATGTCCGTCACACGAAGGCTGGCGGTAGCGTCCCTGCGCATTAAAAAAATGTGCGCTAACACAAAGCACGTATATCCAGCTCTGATGAATGTCCCATACTGTGGCCCTCTAGGACAAATGACGTGCAAAGGGGTACGTGACAAACATGGACACCCGCTGTGTCAAAAATAGCATGTATTTCAGGGGTGCGCAGGAAGTTTCACATGCGATTGGGCCTGGGCGAGCGTGGTACGTGTATTTCAGGGGCTCGCGGGAAGTTTTACATGCGATTGGGCCTGGGCGAGCGGGGTACATGTATTTCAGGGGCTCACGGGAAGTTTTACACGCGATTGGGCCTGGGCGAGCGGGGTACGTGTATTACTGGGGTAGACGGGGAAGTACAGGAGGCAAATGCGCGGAACGCCCACACGCACATGCCAAATAAGACATGCTAATCCGGAAACACGTACACCAGCAGGAAGCAGGCGTACGTGGACCCGTGCAGCATAAAAGTGCGCGCAAACAACAAGCAAGCTCAGATGCCAGGATGAACATACCGTTCCTAGCTGCAGTGGTCGTGGGATACTGCAGGAGGAGGATAGTCAGGCCCAGAATTTTCACACCCAGAACCAGCCTTTTTGGGATGCCTGATGACTAGGTGTATGGGAGGTACAGGTTTCCACCTCACATAATACTCGACCTGGTCAGTGAGTGGGAGGATGACCTCACATCACCCACCCTCTGCTCCCAAGCACTCAGCCCTGGAGAAGGTCCTCAATGTACTGCACTTTTTGGCCACCGGATCATTTCAGCGGACAAGTGCCATAGTGGGGGGGGTGTCAAAGGCCACCCAGTCACGCTGCCTACACCAGGTCTTGGCCATCATGACTGCACGCCCATCAGTCCGCATGCACATATACCTGCCCAGAACACCTGCAGAAAGGCAGGCTGCCATCCCGGATTTCTACAGGGTGGAACAATTCCCCAAAGGCCTAAGTGCCATTGATTGCACCCATGTGGCTCTACGTCCCCCCAGGCATCAGAGCACATCTATAGAAACCGCAAGCACTGGCATTCCATCAACGTGCAGGTAGTATGTGATGCCAAGGGAATCTTCACCTCAGTATATGCCAACTATCCAGGGTCTACCCACGACAGTTTTATTTACAGAATGTCAACCCTAAACCGGGACCTAGAAGCTGGGCGGCATGGCGATACATGGCTGCTTGGTGAGTATAAATGCCACAGCACATGCATGCATGCCAGATACTGAGTAATGTCACAACCCTACTAATGATACCCATCACCACCTCCCCAGGGGACAGTGCCTACCCTCTGAGCACCCACATGATGACGCCAATGCGGAACCGCACCACGCCACCTGAGGTAAGTTTCAACACAGCCCATATTGCAACCTGGGGCATAGTGGACCGCACATTCGGAGTACTCAAGTCACGCTTTCGCTCCCATGACCATTCTGGCGGGCAGCTGTTATAGGCTCCCCCAGTAGTGTGCAGGATAATAGTAGCAGCAGGTCTCCTGCACAACGTTGCAACACGCCGGGGCCTGCCGGTGGACATGGTGGTGCCCCCACATCCCCAACCACATGCACGCCCGCTGCGCATGGGAGGGGAAAGGGCACGGGGTAAGGCAGCCCGAACGCAGTTGGTGGCTAATTACTTCACTTAGAATCACACCCCTGTGGAGTGCACACAGCCCTGCCACAAACCAGCTGACAAACGATGATGACAAAAGGGACAGTCAACTGTCACAACCATACCAGCCTGAGATTGGTCACCTGGAAGTGTCCCAATGTGTGCATCCCTACCTACAGAAACACCACCAATGCTGTGTCATCAAAAGACACATATGCTGCTAAATGCATTACCCCCTTGCAAAATACAACATGAGAACAGTGCCATGTCTCCCAAACCCTCCCCAGCACCACCACCCAACACACCATGGCATGTCATGCTATGTGAGAGCAAACAAAGCAATCCCGAAAACCTGACACAAATGTCACAAAGTACAGTGTCCCTAATGGAAACTGGCCACACACAATATGCTCCCAGTAATGTTGAACTAACAACACACATGACCAAATACTTACCAACAATACAATGCAACTACACAAGCTCAAACATAACTAAAACATGACAGTACTGAGTTAAAGTAGTCATAGTCTTATAACCTGAATATGCCACCACATCGCCCCCTTCCAACTGTAGTCTTGCAGGCTTCAAAACTTGTCTGTGTACTGCATACAACATGAACTCCATCTCCAAAGTAGACGGCCTTGTGAAGACATGAGGAATGCACCTGCAAATTTAGAGGGAGACATGGAAGCAGAAGCATACATAATTCCAACATGCAGTGTACAATACAACAACAATATACACAAGGAATGTCTACACAGTATTGACTACAGACTGCCCACACAGCTCATTGGAGTCCAACATCACTGTGTAAGTCACTGTCACTTGGGCACACCCTTTGCAAGCCCATGGAAACGGGAAGCAGGAGGGGTGTGTGTCTCACGAACCCAAGCATCTAACCCAAACTCAGGACAAGCCTGCATGTGCCCAGCCGGAATACAGTGGATGCTCACTGGAGCCACACAAGGCAACACACTGTAACAAAAAATCAAAAATCAAAAATGGCCATATGGGGTGAGGGGGGATGGGGGAGGCCACCCAGGAGGTCCGAGGACAGGGTGCACACCAACAGCCACCTGTGTGGATGTTGGGAAAAAAACACCTCCATGGGCTCATGGCCTATACGGCTACGCTATCGTGAGTGAAGAAGAATCGCTGTGGTCGCTCTCATCACCCTGTGCTGCTGCCGCCACAGGAGGTGGTGGTGCTATGGGAGGCAGCCCACGCAAAGCCCTAGTCTAGTCCTCCATGGCAGCAAGCATGCGGGTGTGAAAGGTCTCGTTCTGGAGGATCATAGTGCAGAGATCCCCATTCACCACCTGATGTGATGCCCGGACCTGCCCGAGTTGCCTGCATCTCAGCTGAGAGCGTACGTGTGACCCGCTCCAGCTGCTGTTCTGGCCTGAAGTTAGTGGAAGCCTCAAGGTCAACAAGAGTCTCCCTGAGGTGATGGAGTTCTACCCTCAGGGCTTCCCTGTGGCCCTGGGACTCTATAGAAATGGGTTCCCGCAGAGTCTCCAGTGCCGTCCGTCTGTCCCTGTTGGACGCCATCATGTCCTCCCTGAGTGATTAGCAAATGGAGTCTGTTGCCTGCTGTAGTCGCTCCATCTGCCTTTCAGGGGGGACAATGGAAGTGGCCACCCTCTCCATTGCTTGAGCCATCATCTCAGATGATGCTGCCTGTTGTTTTGCCATACCGTATATGGATTGCTCCCATGCGGTATTGCCTGGTGGCGTACGGCCACCGCGTTGGTGGGCACCACACCTGCCTGGGGCAAGGCGAACTGCGCCAGCACTGCCTGAGGCTGCAGGACTGCATTCCCCCTCTGAACTGCTGGCCCAGGAACAGGATCAGATGTTGCAGAGTGTGACCCTGCATCCGTAACCACCAAAGGCGGACCTACCCACCCTGACATCCCCATAGAGGGTTCTACCCCTGCTGCAGGTGGGTTGGACAGAACAGAATCCCTGCCAGAAACACTTACCTGCGACGCCACATAGGTCTCATCATCCGAATCAACACCTGAATAGAGGTCTGGGGGAGGTGCACCCAGAGACACCCCTGGAGAGAATGGTCTGCAGCAAGAGTGGGTTCTCACCCACCACCACACCACGTCCCCCACTGGTGCCCGGTCGTGCCTGAGGTCCCTTCTGGGTCTGCACCATCTCCTCAACCTCAACAGCATCAAGTGCGTCATCCCCTGCAAAAACATGAAAGACAAAAAATGGACACAGGCATTAGCACCATGGCACACAATTAGGCCTGAAAAGCTACAGAACCAGTACTTGATTGACACATGTCCCACATGACAATAACTCTCCCATGCATGCACTGTCACTGAGTTTGAAGGGGAGGCAAATGGCAGACACTGATGACACCAAGATGGAAGAGCAACACATTAGCTGCATGCTGGCTAGCAGTGCCATCACACATTGGCCTATGAGTGGCATGTCCAATCCACATACATGACACATGCCATCACACAGATGGCATGTACCATAGGCATGTCACATATTGTTTGACAATAGGGCTGAGACATGCGTAGTAAAAGTGGGGGAATTGAAATAATCAGCCTGAATGAACACTGAAAAATACGGAACAATGTTGTTGCAAGATGCCACTTCAAGGGCAACTGGCGTGATGTTGCGCAAAATGTCTACTGTGGGCAGAAGGGATACTGTAATACCCAAATCCAGGGGTGTAGAATGTTTTGGATGAAGCACATGGGTGACCCAAATCACTCAGGCACACACACCCTCACCTGGCACTCAATCCGAACCCCTCACACACACAACATACAATGCCTCGTAATCTGGCAGTTCTCCCACACCTTGGATCTGTTCCTCTGTGACGTAGGTTCCAGCAACATACTCATGTAGAGTGAGTTTATTGTCCTCTGGTGGAGACCCACCTCCAGTCACCAGAGTAGCGGCATGATTTGAAGGCCAGCTTTTTCTTTGCCCTGCGTTTAAGGTCATTCCAGCGCTTGTAGCAATCACCAGCTGTGCGCCTCACAAATCCAAGGTCACTTATGATGTCCGCGACGGTCTGCCAGTGTGCCTGACGTTGAGCAGGTGTGGTCTTGCACCCTGCAGTTATCAACATTTCGTGGTCATGTGCGGACACATACTGCACAAGTGCATCACGTTCGGCATCATTGAAGCTAGGCTTCCTTGGCGTGCCGGACTGCGTAGCCGTGTCTGGGGTATCAGCCTGTAGTGGACGAGCACTCTTCCTCTTTCTTTTGGAAGGTGGTGGGGATCGTGAGTGGCTTACGTCGCTCTGGTCACTAGGGGCAGGAGCACCGGTGGACTGGGTAGTAGGAGTGTGCAAATGCACACTGACCATAGGACTTGGTGCAGGCATTGGCTGGAGTGTGATGTTGGCAGGGGGAACGTCAGTATGATGGACTGGGACCGTGTCCTGGCTGGGAGAGTCAGAGCTGGGGTGGACGGAGCTGCAGCTGCCCCTGCAGCCTCCCCACCCTGCCTACTCGGGGCAGCAGATGACATAGCTGCCCCAGATCCACGTGGCCTGGTGACACCAACTTGCACCGCCACACGTGGCCTAGACTTGCTGACCTGGAAGTCAGCCTGGGAGTCTTCCTGCGCCCACCACGCCCACCTGTTGAAGCTCAGCCACCTTTGCCTCCCTTACCGCTTGCTCGCCTCCCAGCCATGGCACTGATGTTGTTGTCCATATGGGAGTTGCAGTAAACTATTGTCCTGGGCAATTGGGGGTCAAAAGGGTAGGGTACTAGATGGAATTTGTACCCTAGTGCACTAGCAAGGCTGTATGTGACCCCTGGGGGAAGATGACGGGTCACGCAATGCACAGGCACCCCAAAAACAGAAAATAACGTGCACGCAATCCCTCGTAGACCACGTGCGTGGAAAAATGAACCTGCACTACGCTGTGGCACCCAGAAACACAAAAATAAGCGTACATGTGTTACACTCAGCCTACAATGACCTCTGAAGGGGTACGCGACACACGGGGCAAGCACAGTTGGTAAATACGTGCGCGACTCACCATGTGCTTGGAAAAAGAGCATGAAAAAGACGCGCGTCTGCGCGTTGGCAACACCCCCGCCAAAAGAAGAATTGTACGCTGTCTGAGGAGACAGGACAAAAGAAGAAGTGAACGCTGTTTGAGCAAACAGGCCCAAAAGAAAATCAGAAAAAAGTTGTCAGAGGTAACAGGGAGTACGAACTAGAAACGCTGTGAAGTAAATCGCGTGTGAACCGACAAGAAGTACAGAATTCACCCACTCGCTCTCCACGAAAAGCACGTACAAGGAAATGACGTCCTACATGTACCTTTTAAACCGGCCCACCACGTCCAACGTCACTTCCGCGTATACGCGCTAAGGCCCAAATTCAAATTACACGAGCTGACATTCGGACGTGCAGTTCTTGGACGTGTAACATGCACCTGTGTTCAGGGAAATGCCCGTGCGCGCACGTCACAGACGCGCTTACGCGATAAGGGCCTTTGGTCCAATGAAAGGCCGTACGTGTGCTGACACGCTTATGCGCTAAGTGCCTTTCCTCGAATTACACTATGACGTGCAAGATTTTCACGTGCCAAATCATTCCGTATCAAGCTGGCCACGCGTAAGCACACGGAAAACCACTCTCCTGCCCAGAAGGCTGAATTACTGCCCTCCAGAGCCCCGAGCACGCTCCCACCTGACATCTGCTGCTGCCTGACTGCCTGCTGCCCACGTGCCCTGCTATTTGCTGCCTGCACGTCAGCCAGGGGTGCTGTTGCTGTGACCACCCCTGCTGGAACCGAAGTCTCCCGACTGGGATTCCATCGCTCCACAGCCCAGCCCCAGGACCCAGTTGCCCACCCACTCCTGCCTCTGGGGTTGCCATGTCCAGCACTACACCATCTGGCGGCACTGGCAACCCCCAGCCAGAGAGGCAGAGGGCCACCAGCTTCACTGCCACCGAAGTTGGTGTCCTGGTGGAGCAAGTCCTGGGACAGTATGATGCTCTCTTCGGAAGGTTGCGCGCTGACAAGGAAGGACGGACCAGGATCTGGACGGACATCGTGACTGCCATCAACGCGGAGGGGGTGGCAGTCTGCGAATTCCATCATGTAAAGAAGCGCTGGGAGGACTTTAGGTCCAGGAACCTCAGCAAGGCCCGGCGCCTCTTGAAGGCAGCGGATGCTAAGGGGCACCGGGGCCACCTGTCGGAAGACCAAATGAGGGTCTTGGAACGCGTATGCCCAGCGCTCCATGTCCAGGTCCTTGAGAGGCACACCCATCTGGAGTCGAGCAGTAAGTGTACATGCATACTGATTGGAAGCTGTGCGTGTGGTGGTGTGCCAGTAGTGTGCAGGTTGCACATGTGGTTTTGTAGGGCCATGTATGGATGTGTATGTACAGGGCCATGAGGCTGACACATGGGAGTCCTTTCATCTGTGAGACACATGGATGGTGTATTTGTGGGTAAGCATGCAGGCCAAATGCAGATGTGTGAGCACACATGTTTGAATGACTGTATGTCAGTTGTCAAGGTTGTGGTGTCACACATGGATGTTGGTTCCAGCTGCATGTATCTGCACTGTGTACATGTGCATGGATGTGTATCTGACAAGTGTGCAACTGTCATGCAACATGGATGCATGTGATACTGATATGTAGAAGACTGATTGCCAGATGTGACATGGATGCCGATCTCAACACTGCGACACTTGGTGGAGGTGTACACATGCATGTAAGTATGGTGGCGTGTGTGCATGTCTAGTGCACTCCCTGTGACTCATGTGATGTCTAGCTCACCTTTGCCTGCTCATGCTGTTGTATGTGTATGGATGGTGCTGGTTCTTGCGATATGGCTGTGGAATAGCTCATGTGTGTGATTTGAAATGACATGTGTGTTGGGGATTGTGATGCCATGTCTGAAGTTTGACAATGACACTCGTGTGCAACTGTCATGTGTATATGAGTCCAATGTACAGTGCCCTGATGCCTGTGTCCTATCTCTCCCTGTCTGCAGCGTCGACTGATGAAGAGGGCGGAGAGGGTGCTGTGGAGCACAGCGGCAGGGATCGCACCGCCAGCCGGAGACGCAAGTCCCGGCTCCCCTCCCAGGTTGTCATCTCGTCGGGGAGTGAGGAGTCCGGTGCCGCGTCCCAGGTCGCAGCTGCTGAGGGGAGGTCCAAGAGGTGGAGGTCGGAGTTGGACTCCTCAGCAACAGAAGGGGCAGCTGAGACCCCACAGGGCACCACGGAGGAAGATGGCACGGAGTCATCCAGGTTGGTGGGGGGTTTGGTGGAGGAGGAGGCCATGCAAGGGACAGAGATGGGGTCTGGAGGTGGGGATTCCACTGGTGCTAGTGGTGCAGTGCAGGGGCAGGGACAGGAGGCAGCACGGGCCGCCACGGAGGTGCCTGTGTGTAATCCTTTCCCCGATCCTGTGACTGCATCATCCTGCACCAGCAGGGATACCTACGTCCAGACCTGTTTTCAGGCAGGGGATGAGTTTACGACAACTGGCCTTCCTCTGCCTGCAGACGTGGCTATCCGGGACCGGGTTGAGCCTGTCCTGGGTGGTGTGGGGTTGCGTCAAGGGGCCATGCAAGGCGAAATGCAGTCTTTTCATGGGGAGACTGCATGTCGTCTCGAATGGCTCATTGACCACCTTGACCTACTGGGACAGGTCACCAGGGCCGGATTCCTCCATTTGCTGGGCCTTGTTCCGACCCCCTCCTCAACTGAACCCCCTATGCGCCAGTCGTACTCCGTGCCATCTTCCCACCAATGTGTCACCTGGGTGCCCTGTGGAGCTGCCTCTGACCCGGCGGCCAGGCTGGTGGAGGACACATCCCTGCCACAGTCGGGAGTCGGACGTCCAGCAGGGGTGGCCACCTCAACAACTGCACCCCAGACGGAGGAGGATGTGCAGGCAGCAAGAGCCAGGGCACGGGCAGAGGCACAGGAGCAGCAGCAGCAACAAGGTGGGAGCCATGATGGCTCGGGGCCTTCGTCATCGGAGGGGCAGGCATCGGACAGAGGGCAGGAGGACCCAGGACGGGAAATGTCTTCCATGTGGCAGCGGTTAGGCCATGCCATAGATGCGGAGCGGCAGCGGGCAGAAGAGGCACGGCTCACGATGGTCAGGGCGGAGAACTCCATGCGGAGGGCCCTGAGGCGGGCCGAGTGCCTCGAGGCAATTTGCAGGGAGTTGGAGGAGAACATGTCGTCATCCCTGCGAACCCTTGGGGCAATGGAAGAGGACCGCCTCCGGGACATTGAGTAGGAGTTCGATGATGCCCTGGCCCGGGGCATGCAAAAGTGAGCCGTCGGACTAGCCCGCTGCCCTTGTAAATAGTTAGATAGTGTTAGGTTTCCTTTGGTGTTTTCTTTATTTTGTTTGCGCTTGGACAATGCACCACGTTTCTGTATATAGTTTTTCATTAGGTAGTATTTTTGATAGGTTTCATTTCTTCAGTTGGGATCATGGATCCTGGATTGTTCATCTGTATATAGTTCACTATTGGATTCATCTCTTTTTTTGGATTTCCCCATGGAGCAATGGTTTTCACTTTTGTTTTTCCCTTGGATTTGCTTTGTTGGACTGTGACTTTGGACACCTTTCCTTTGGATTATGATTTCTTGTTTTTCAATATTTTACGGACATGCAGCTTTTCTTTTTTTATTCCCATTGTTGTTTGTTTGATTTTAATTCCATTCATGTTGCATTTAATACATTTCTTTCCTCATACTTTGATGTGTGGTATTATCTCATTGGTTTCATGCATGTCATGATATGGGTTTTCACATTCACTTGCAACCATTGTGTGTGTGTGAGACGGACATGTGTTCATTTACAGTGGGGTTGTATCATGTAATTGCCTTTTCAATGTGGGTGGATGCAACTCTTGGTTGGGTCTTTGGGCTGGGGAGGCTGGCCATAAGGGCCATGATTGAGGATCGTCATGACCTGGGGGCAGGGGGACATGAGTGGGGGCCTGCTGGCAGGTGCCCTGCACTGCTGGGGGGCGGGGGTGCTGGGGGACATGAGTGGGACATGAGTGGGGGCCTGCTGGCAGGTGCCCTGCCCTGCTGGGGGTTGGGGGTGCTGGGGGACATAAGTGGTGGACTGCTGGCAGGTGCCCTGTACTGCTGGGGGGTGGGGGTGCTGGGGGACATGCGTGGGGTCCTGCTGGCAGGTGCCCTGCACTGCTGGGGGGTGGGGGTGCTGGGAGACATGAGTTGGTGATCATATTGCAACGTGACATGTGGCTTGGCTGAGGGGCATGCCCATGGTGGATGGGCTGCCTGCGGGACATGACCAGGGGTGCAGGGTAGTCCCCTGTGGTGTGGGCTGCCTGCAGGGGCCGTGGTGGGGGTAGAGGGGACACCTAGGAGGACCCACACTGCCAATTCACGTGTAGGACTCCCCGTGCACCCCTGAAATACACGTATCCAGGCCAATCACGTGTGAAACTTCCCGCGCAACCCCGAAATACACGTATGAAGCCCAATCGCGTGTGAAACTTCCCACGCACCCCTGAAATACACGTATCCAGGCCAATTGCGTGTGAAAGTTCCCGCTCACCCCTGAAATACACGTACCCAGGCCAATCACGTGTGAAAGTTCCCGCGCACCCCTGAAATACACATACCCAGGCCAATCGCATGTGAAACTTCCCGCGCACCCCTGAAATAAACGTACAAAGCCCAATCGCGTGTGAAACTTCCCGCGCACCCCTGAAATACACGTACCCAGGCCAATCGCGTGTGAAACTTCCCGCGCACCACTGAAATACACGTACCCAGCCCAATCGTGTGTGAAAGTTCCCGTGCACCCCTGAAATACACATACCCAGGCCAATCGCAAGTGAAACTTCCCACGCAACCCTGAAATACACATACCCAGGCCAATCGCATGTGAAAGTTCCCGCGCACCCCTGAAATACATGTACCCAGGCCAATCGCGTGTGAAACTTCCTGCGCACCCCTGAAATACACGTACCCAGCCCAATCGCGTGTGAAACTTCCCGCGCACCCCTGAAATACACGTACCCAGGCCAATCTCGTGTGAAACTTCCCAGGCACCCCTGAAATACACGTACCCAGGCCAATCGCATGTGAAACTTCCCGCGCACCCCCGTAATACACGTACCCCACTCGCACAGACCCTTTTGCGTGTAAAAGTTCACGCAAACCCTGTAATACACGTACCCTGCTGAAATCTCGTGTGAAACTTCCCGCGAACCCCATACATGTACCCCACTCGCACAGGCCCTTTCGCGTGTCAAACTTCATGTGCAACCCAGTAATACACGTTCCCCGCTTGGCGTTTGCTGTTTGGCAGCCCTGTAAACTGGTCCAGGGTTAGCGCAGCCCTTTGCGCTGAATTGGTAATTTTGATGGCGTTTCCTTGCGCAAGGGCGTTCTTGGGGGCGTAACTGGCGCTGCTGCAGGGTCGCTGCGCCACTCTGTGCCACGGCTGGTTTTGGAGGCTAAAATCCATGAATATGCTGTGCGCGGAAATCGATTTTAGCGCACACGGCTGGCGCAGACATTCGCACGTGCACACTGTGCGCCAGCCGCGTGCACCACTTTTGTGCGAAATTCTATGAATTACCCTGAATATATAAATGTTAATGACACGTTAAACTTACCTTCTTATCTTTATTTTTTTGGGAGCGGACATGCTGGGAACAGAAGTCCGCTCCTGATGGCTGCCATGGAAAGGGAAAACGGACTCCGTTTTCCATTCCTCGGAGGCCATTTTCTCTGTCATTTTTTTTTCTTCTGTTCCGAACGCCGCAGAGTTTTGGGACAGAAAAAAATGCTTTTAGTAACCCGGTCCTGCAGGTCTTGCAGGCCGAGGTACTCATAGCAATATGCCCCGGCTTGCTGGGGCATTACAGAGTCAGGTAATGCCCCGGGCCTTCGTTAACTATGGGCCCCGGGGCATAACCTGACTCGGTAATGCCCCTGCCGCTCGGGGCATATTGCTTAAGTATTGTACCCCTCCCTTCTTCAGCCCGGTGTGATACATTGCACAATCTGCCTATCATACTATTGAGCATCCTGAACATCGTAACATTACATAATCTGTGCAATTTATGGTGTTTAAAAATGAAAACACTCCCCTGGCAACACTGCAAATTCTTAAGGCTATTTGAGACGAATGTCAATGGTATAAACGGTCAAAGAATTCCGTCATTGGCATGTACCATTAAAATCCTGCAGAGTTAGAGGGAACAGCCATGTTTAGGGTTCCCAACCCTGTTGGTTTGAAGTGACCCAGAAGCACCAGAAGCACGCAGCATTGGAGATTTCAAGAAAATAGCCTTTTGTTCCAAAACGGAGCTTTTTTTGCCAAAGGTGCATTTTGGCTGATAACACCATAGTTTTGAATACAGGAACATGGTGGTGATTCCCTGAAATGGGCAATTTCCAAAGCACAGGGCTTTGAAGCAGTTGTGGTTCATGGCTGAGAGCAAGTGAACCACACTAAGAACCAGAAAGATATGTGCCCATGGGTTGAGATAGAGAAGGAGAGTTATGGACATTCAAGTCCAGCGGCGCACCTAGGTTAGGGGTCTGCAACTTTAGGCTCTCCAGATGGTTTGCAATACAACTCCCATCAGCTCAAGCAAAACCCAATCGGCTCCAGCCAGCATAGTCAAGTGACAGACCATAGGTGTGGCAGCCAAAACATTCGAAGAGCTGCAGTTTGCAGAGCCCTGTTCTAGGTAAAGTTTACATATGATTAGCCATTCGGCAACGTGAGCCACAGAACTGTGATGTAATGGCATGTCAGCATCATTGTGTTATCTTATATATGTATATATATACTTCTCTAAGGATGCCTGCTCATTTGGAAAAAAGGGAAAACCGTGATTGCACTAATTTCATTTATATTTTCATTGGGACTTGGGCAACCACACCGCAGGGCCCGGCATCCTCTCTCAGCGCCTTCTCTTCTGCGTAGCTCCCAGTTTTGGGGAGAGGAAACACCTCAGAGAGGTAGATGTCATGGACATTTTATCCTCACACCCAAATTGTGAGGCTCTCTGAATGGGTATGTGTCGTTAAAGGCTACAAACCATGGCTGAGTGTTGTGAAAATGTAAATGAGCCCAAAGCCCAGTGTGCATTATCTATTTAGTAATTAAATAATGGAACCCCTTTATTTTAGACATGTGTGTCAAATATTAAGATATGCAGCCATTCTTATGTTCCCAAAAAGCTCTTTGATTCTATGCCGCACGGCCAAGCAACCTCATTGGTGCTGTTTGTCCCCTCCTTGTAATGTTACAAAAGGAAATGTGGTATACCACTTGTTCAACAGGTGGCCAAATCTTGAAGGCACTTTTCTACATGTGAAAACGTGCTCATTATCCATAGCATAAGATGACCTTTCCGCATTTATTACACAGGACAATCCATCAGAAAGCCTAGATTGATTTGAATGAAACTAAATCTAATGTTAGAACTAAGAATAATAAATGAGCAGTAGACAAAGATTCCCCGGGGTTTAAATGGCAGATTGACCAGAGAGATTTCTAATACTGCAATTTATCAAGCCTTCAAGACATGGGGGGTCATTACGACCCTGGCGTTAAGGGTTTAACAGCGCTGTAAAAGGTGTCGGCGCCGTTAAACACTTAACGCCTGATTACGAGGTCCCTTTGCGGGACCCGACTTTAACGGCTGGTTTTACCAGCCGTTAAAGTAGTGTGCCGCAAAGGGACCTCAGTGCTAATTACGGTACCGCAATTTGCGGTACTGTACTTAGCGCCTTCCCCAGTCCCATTGAGCCCTATGGGGCGAAAATGGGAATGGGGAAGGGCCATGGTGAAATGGGGAAATACTGCTCCGCCAACCTTGGAATGGGGCGGTATTTCCCCATTTCATCATGCCAGACTCGTTACAACACCGGCACCAACCATGGTGCTAATAGCGCCATGGTTTAGCGCCAGGGTTGTAATGAGGGCCATGGACACGATTCAACACATTTGGGCTAATTTCGAGCATGCGGTCCAGAAAAAGCTGCGGGTAACAACGGAATATCGAGTGGCGGAAATGGTTAGCCGAGCTTACCGGCAACCTCTTAATGAAGCCCATAGACTCTCTAAAAATAAAAGTTACTAGATACATGAAATTCACTGGGACCTGGAGGATTGATGGAGGAGTTGAATATGAATTGTTCTATTTAGTTGCATATCGTTTTGGGTATCGGTAACACATGGATTTATATTTTGATATTTGCAAGTAATTAAGAAGGTCACTTTTCAATTTCCAGTTTAGTAATTGACAATAATGCTCTGCCCCACACCAGGTTTCGTACCTTTCAGGTAGCTACTTAAGGACTCCAGCCAGCTCAAGGGAGACACTAATGAGGAGGTTGCTGCTCATGTGACCAGGCCCTGCCACTCAGCTGCACCACCTACCACCAGGTTTTGCGCCTTGCGAGGCAGCTAATTAGCCATTCCAGGCCAGCTCCAGGCAAACAGCATTGAGAAGCCTGCTAGTCACTTGACCATGCCCTGCCACTCAGTTGCTTCGCTCACCACCTATTTCACCAGTCCTCCTTGGGCATCCTCACCAAAGGAGGGATGAAGACAAGTACCTCACCTATATGTGCTTGTTGGTGCCTGATCGGGCTACGGGCCAGACCTGCTATCCTGCCTTTCCCATGCAAAGTAGTCGCCACTACTACTACTCACCAAAAGACATTCCCATGTATCTCCTTCCTCCACAGCCTATGGAATGGCCCAGCGCCGTAGAAAGCACTGGCAAGTGACTCTATCGAACCTCATAAATATTTCCCTGCCCATCATCCACTGCAATGGAACACATGTACACGACCCCTCATTCTGATCAATGCTCGCTCAGCAGTTACAACATGAGACACCCATCATGTATTGTCCCACTGCTGGATTTTTGCATCTGTGTGTTGCTGCCTCCCTGTAAAATGGGGTTGGCACCATGTATTTGCCCATTGCTGGACTTTCACATCTGTGTGCTGCTGCCGCCCTGTAAAATGGGGTTGGCACCATGTAGTTGCCCATTGCTGGACTTTCGCATCTGTGTGCTGCTGCCACCCTGTAAAGTGGGGTTGGCACCATGTATTTGCCCATCGCTAGACTTTTGCATCTGTGTGCTGCTGCCGCCCTGTAAGGTGGGGTAGGCACCATGTATTTGCCCATTGCTGGACTGGACTTTTGCATCTGTGTGCTGCTGCTGCCCTGTAAGATGGGGTTGGCACCATGTATTTGCCAATTGCTGGACTTTCACATCTGTGCGCTGCTGCCTCCCTGCAAGATGGGGTTGGCATCATGTATTCGCCTATTGTTGGACATTCGCATCTGTGTGCTGATGCCTCCCTGTAAAATGGGGTAGGCGCCATGTATTCGCCCATCGTTGGACGTTCGCATCTGTGTGCTTCTGCCGATCTGCAAGATGGGGAAGGCACCATGTATTTGCCCACTGCTGGACTTTCGCATCGGTGTGTTGCTGCCACCTTGCATCATGGGCTAGGCGCCATGTATTTGCCTACTGATTTGACATTCACAGCTGTGTGTGGCAGTTGCCTTGTAACATGGGGTAGGCACCATACATTTGCCCACTGATTTGACATAGAATTTTGTTCTGCTTCCCTATAACTGGGGTCAGGCTCCATGACTGTGATCACCATTTATATCCTTTTGCACTTTGTGAATGCTGTATTAGCTTTGCACGTTCCACGATTTGTAATTCACCCCTTTACGCTTCCTTTCTATAACCCGAAGCACTGTAACCAATCTATTAAGCTTAAGCGCCTAGTTACCTCAGGGTTTTGCGCGCTATATAAATAAACAAACAAACAAACAAATAACAGCCACACTTAAAGCACATTTTTCATATTGTCCAGATACATGGACCTTAAGCAAATTGTGCTTTCCCCCATGCACAACAGAGGCAACACCATAGTCTTAGTCTTTACATCATCCCCACTCATCACCTGCACAGACCTTATACCAATCGACTGGTCTGACAGTGTTACCATTCCACTGTTGATCACCCAACCTTGACCCACAAAGGTCAGGTTAATTTCCCCCTCATTCAGCACCGCTTATTCAAACCCTTCCCAGTCAAAGTGCTAGACAGAAACTTCACAGACTTCCCCACCACAGGGGATAGATACATTGGTCCTCTTAGAATTATATCACAACTCCAGAGGGCTATAGCTCTAAACATGGAATGTCTGGGGCCTCAACTGTTTCTCAAAAGCGGGGCAGATATTATTATATCTGCCCAAACATTAGGTGGGTGTCGCCTTACTCCTGGAAACGCATCTCCTCCCCGACATTGAATCATGCTTCGCGAAGCAATGGCGCTGCCATCGATACTTCTCCTCATACTCATCATACTGCGGGGGTGGGGTCTATATTCTGGTTCACAAATCCCTGGGTTTCCGGCTCACAGAGGTGAGTGATGACATCGGTGGTAGAGGCCTGATAGTAAGGGGCATTATTCACAATTGCACCTTCACGTTTGTTAACTGCTATGCTCCCAATGTTTACGATCCACAGTATTTATTTTGGATTGAACTACTACTTAGGCACACAGACGGTATGATTGTATGGGGAGGGGATTTCAATACAGAGCTGGTCCCAGAAGTGGAAACATTCTGAGGGGCTCACAGGCCGCTTTTTAGGACTGTGGATCCTATTTTGCAGATGTGTAAGTTATACAAGCTTACTGATATATGGAGAGATAGACATCCGGGGGGAGAGGGGTTGGATTACATGTTTCCCTCAACAGTCCACCACTCATGCTCCCGTATTGACTATATCTTTATGTCATGTCAGGGGACCTGGTAGATAGTAGAATGTGAGATTATGGCCCCTACATTATCTTATCACTCTCAAGTATTTTGACACATCAAAGTCCCAGGGTCAATGCGAGGTACAAGACGCTGACATTTTTAAAGTGTGCCCTGACGGCTACAGTATTTAAGTCTGAGGTTCAAGATGGGACCAACCATTTTTTTCAGGGAGAATGAAGGGACACTGGCATTGCCTCTCACACTCTGAGAAACCTTCAAATATGTCATAAGGGGGATCTGTATTGCAAAACAGTGCATCATTCCTAGGATCATCAAAATGGAACTAGATGAGCTCAAGAGGACATAAGACCTCGAGGGACAGGCAGATTGGACAAGCAACCTAGCAACCGTAACCAAATCCAAGAAACCCTACAGTGGTTCCAGGAGACCATGCAAAGAGAGGTGAAATGCATGGGCAGGAGGTATGCAGTGAGGCAATACGGGGAAGGTCAGTGACCAGGGAAAACATTGGCCTGGGTAGCACACACAGTGAACCCTAGGACACACATAAATGCAATAAGGGACAGTACAGTCGAGATGCACTACACTGATGTGGGGATTCTGTCGGATTACCATACCTGCCTATATACCTCGATCCTTGGCACAGCATCACCACAGATAGAAGGTTATCTGGATCAGATAGCCTTCTACTAGTTATCCCCAATGTAAAAGGGAGACACTAAATAACCACATCACGATTCAGGAGGTCTGAACAGCAATTCAGGCCCTGCCACGGGGGAAATCACTGGGTACAGACAGGCTGACTGCAGACTTCTAAAAGGCATTTGCGGTGGAGTTGACTCCCTATCTCCTTCAAGTCTATCAATGGGTGGTCAAGGAGGGAGCTCTCCCAGACTCCACGAGGGAGGCTGCAGTAATTCTACTGCTTAAGCCGGGGAAGGATTCTCCTGAATACTCTGCCTATTGACCAATGTACCTCATTAATACAGACAATAAAATATTGGCCAAAATCCTCGCCACTAGATTACTGCCTATGATGCCCAAGTGTGTCAGGGCGGATTAATCCAGTTTCATCCTGGACTGATCAACCTTGTATGGACTTCGCAGTGTATGTGGGTTGATGTCGGTGGTAGACCTGGAAGTCCCTGTGGTGGCAGCCTTACTTGATGCCAAAATGCCTATGATTCTATAGAATGGCCCTTCCTATTTACTGTGCTTAAGAAAAAGGGAGCAGGCACAGTTTTCACCTCCCTAGTGTCCCTGTTACATACTTGGCCCACGACAAAGCTTCTTGTCAATGGACATCTTTCCGACCCATTCCACTGGCCAGGGTACAAGCCCACTATCTCTCTTACTCTTTGCACTTGCCAACTACATAGGGGGCGGGGGTGCAGATATATACAGATAAGCTAGTCAGGTCACTCTATACAGACAACATGATTCTATATTGTATTGTATTGTATTTGTTATTTATATAGCACCCTTTCCCCATTTGTATGGCCTCAATGCACAAGTGATGAGATGCACTAGCACATCTCATCTCTTGTGCCAACAAAAGTTTAAAAAATATTCCTTTTACTGTATGTATAAGTTATGTGCTTTTTTCTAAGTACAGAACCCATAACATTGCAATCCTCCCCGACTAAATGGTATTACTTTATGGAATGTCAGAGCCCACATCATTAATGCGTGACATGTGATTAACGGTGTCATCCCTTTTGGCCTCCGTATTATTAAATACATATCCTCAGTAGTCCTCATAAAAAGAAAAAGCAGGAAGATTAAATGTCATGCCCCCTAATGCATTACTGCTTCTTCCCCAACCAATAGGCATTTCAGAAGTCCATGGGCCTCATTACATTGTTGCCGGTCCGGAAACAAGGCTGCCGGTAAGCTCACTGGCACCCTTGTTTATGGAATGGCAAACTACGTGTTTGCCTGCGGAAGCCGCTGTGCCCGACAGGTCTGACCCTGCTCGGTGCAGCAGTGTTGGTAGGCAAATCCTTCACGGAAGCACAGACACCATTAGCAACGGTGCTGGTGCTTCCGTGTCCCCACTTCCATAGAGTCCTATGGGGGTCTATGGGAATGGGGATTAACAAATATACTGGTGCTTGACTACCCGGCCGCTGGACTCGTAATGAGCCGGTGGCACCGTGAAGTCAGGCGCTGGTACATCCTTATGGGTCTTGCAGCAACCTTGCGGTAGCACCGGCAGGGTTACCGCCAGACCCGTAATGAGGCTCCATGTCTGTTATGATTTCCCTATATTATAATGAAGGCTCCCAGTTTATTGGTGTTTATTTTTGCACCCTTTCCATCTGTATTCATCCATATTTATTTTTGGGTAACTTTATCTGTATTTATCCACATTTCTTTTTTTCTTTCTAATAAAATAAGGTGTCACTAGTTTTTCCCACTTTTATTTACTTGTAAAAAACACATTAGCAGTTGGATACCTAAAATGGGAAGCTTCCAGACAGAGATGTCAATTCTCCAAAATGCCAGGGGTAGTGGAAGTGAAATCACAAACCGGATTACATCACAGGAAGTGATGTTATATGACCTTTGACCCTGCTGACATCCCATGAAATTACATTTAACCCGAATGTCATCACTTGTTGTTTTATGTGAATTTTTAGCGCGTATGTTCACCCGAAGGAATCTTGGCACGAGCAAGACAAAGTCACAGCCTACCCCTATGCTCTAAAACAGGAAGGTCTTCAATGCACGCTTAAACTGAAGGCGGTTCACGGTGCTTCTTAGATCAGAAGGCAGGCCATTCCACAATTTGGCCGCTGCGAATGAGAAGGGTCGCCCCCCGACACGGACAAGACGCACCTTCGGAATTACCACCAGATTGGCCTTACTAGAACGCAGAGCCCGTCCCGAATATAGGGGTGGAACTTAGCCTGAAGGTATTCAGCCCCCTGTCTATAGAAGGCCCGATGGCCCAGGCACAGGGATTTAAATGTAATCCTCTGGGCAACCGGTAGCCAATGGAGGGTCCAAAGCACAGGACTTAATCAGGCACTATTCAGAGAGTTTGGTGCAGCCCTGGCTGCTAAATCCTGCAGTAGTTGGAGGCGATGAATAGCGCCCAAGGGCTCTGCTAGGTAGTGCGCATTACAATAGACGATTCGACTAGTAATTAATGAAGCCACCACCATAGATCATAGATTTTATTTATTTATTTATTTATATCATTTTTTATAGGGCCAAACCTGGATGTATCACTGTCTAGGTTACAGAGTGCATACTTGCTGGTTACAGGATAGAGACATTACATTACATTGGGCCTCATTATGACCCAGGCGATAAATGTTTAACAGCGGCGTAAAAGGCTGCAGCGCCGTTAAACACCTAGCGCCTAATTACGAGGTCTCTTTGCGGGATCCGACCTTAACGGCTGGTTTTACCAGCCGTTAAAGTAGGGACTCGCAAAGGGACCATGGTGCTAATTACGGTACCGCAATTTGAGGTACCGTAATTAGCGCCTTCCCCATTCCCATTGAGCCCTAGGGGGCAAAAATGGGAATGGGGAAGGGCCATGGCGGCATGGGGAATTACCGCCCCACCAACCTCGGAATGGGGTGGTAATTCCCCATTCCACCATGGCGGACTCCGGCATGGACCATGGTGCTAATAGCACCATGGGTTAGCGCCGGAGTCCTAATGAGGCCCATTATAGGCAGAATTGACATTAAGAAAGATGCAGAGCACATATATGCATTTGGGTTACAGGTGTTATGCAAGCAGGTAGAGGAACAGTTTGAGGTTACTCTATACGTAGTGCTATGTTCAAAAACAGATTGCAGGTGGCAAGTTAGAATTTGTAATGGAGCCAAGGTTTAATGAGACTCTTAAAGTGCTTGTGTGAGGGTTTGTTTCTAATGTGTGGGGAGGGAGTTCCAGATCTTGGGTGCTGCTACTAGGAAGCTGATCCCCCCCCAGCCCTAGATGTCCTGAACGTTGTGACGAATAACTGAGTGTTAGAGTCAGATCTCAGGATTCTGATAAACCTTTTTTGCGAGATAGAGTTGGTAAGGTAGGGGGGCTACCTTAGTCACTCATTTATGAGTGACACAGAGCGTTTTGAAGAGGATTCTGGCTTGAATGGGTAGCCAGTGAACTTCCCTGGGATATATGTTTGTTTCTTTTTAAACCGAAAGCTACTCATAGGGCTTTGTTTTGCAACAGTTGAAGTTTGGATATATTCGTACCTGTGGTTCCTAAAGGAGGATGTTACAGTAATCTAATTTGGATAATATGAGGGCTCGGGCTAGGGTGAGGCAATTTTTTCAGGGTCAGGAATTGACGACTGAGTGCAATAAGTTTTGCTGTGTAGGCCGTAGAAGATGAGAGGGCGCTGATATGTTTGGTCAGCGTAAGGTTGGAGTCTAGGTCCACTTCCAGTGTTTAGACTTGCTTAAGAACTGGGATGGGTGTTCCATCAATAGTAATAGTGGCATGTAGAGATTTTATTTTAGCAGGGGAGCCTATGAAGAGGATCTCAGTTTTTTCATCATTGAGGCATAGACTGTTAGTGGCCATCCAGTTTTTGATAATGGATTACACCTTGTTAATGGAGGTTGTGTCAAGCTCATAGTTTCCAGTGATGGGCCTGAGGATCTGGGTGTTGTCAGCAAAGTTTGTGTATATGACAGCCATGGTGTCCAGGGCTGTAAAATGTAGGTTAGTATATGCATTATACAGAGTAGGTGATAGGCAAGAGCCTTGGGGAACCCCTAAGGGTATTGGAATTTGATCTGCATTCTCGTTTCCAATAGAAACTCTTGAGGTGTATTCTGCTAGAAAAGATTTGACACAGAGAGTGGCTTTGGTGGAGAAATTGAAGTTTGCTGCTAACGGTTTACATAATTTGTCATTGTACACCAAGTCAAAGGCAGCAGAGAGGTTGAGTAAGAGGAGGATGCACAGATTACCTCAATCTCTCATGGCATCCACCTGGATTTTTAGGTCTAATAGAGTCGTCTCTGTACTATGATTGGGCCAGAAACCAGATTGTCTGGCTCCTAACAGGTTGTTGCTTTCTAGGTAGTTTTGGACTTGTGAGTAAACTATTTTATCAACTATTTTTAGCACAAAGGGCACACTGGTTATGGGGCAGTAGTTGGTCAGTATGGTGGGGTCAAGAGATGTTTTTTTGAGAAGAGGGGTGACCCATGCCTCTTTGATACTGGCCGGAGACAGAGTTGGTGTTGAAGGAAGCATTAATACAGTTTCTGATAATAGGTGTGAGCGTAGGTGCACACAGTTTAACTAGATGCGCTGGGAAGCTGTCGCCTTTGCTATTGGAGGGTTTTAGTGTGGAGATGGTGTAAAGACCTGATCTTGGGAGACCATAGAGAATTTGAACTGAGTGGCTATTTTTTCTGAGTCAGCGCCTGGTGGTAAGTATTTCATGGCCAGGCCTTTTGGCAAGTATTTTATTTTGGAGTGTGAGAATATTTTGATTTTATTTCATTTTATTTGTTATACATCTAGCCAACTTAGGCATTATATAACACAAAACATACAACATTTACCTTTATACATTTAAAAGTAAAGAACATCAGGACCATATATATATGTTCAGTAAAAAAAACTTTGTTAAAGGGACGTTATGGTTAAGTTGCGCTACTAAAAATCTATGAAATTCAGTAAAACTTTGTTAAAGTGACGTTATGGTTCAAAGTAAAACCGAAAACCCCCTGAAATTCGCTAGTTATGGTAAGCTAAGCAACCATAACTCACGCCACCACCGTGCATTGCTAAGACTAACACCCAGGACATCAAAGATGACATCACAAATGTCATTGATGACATCAGTGATGACATCACATGTCTGACTCGCTATTTTTTACTTTAGTGATATATCTTGGCCAGTAATAGTTAGGAGCAAAAAATTCAAAAAGTACTATATTTGTAGACTTATACTTCAAATATATTCTTACAAAAATTCACTTAGGGTCCACTCACAGCATATGAAACATATACATAAGGAAAATACACACTTGAAAGACAGCAATGCTTTCTGTGTATGAAGACAATCAGTTAGGTGATTAACACTTTCTTATTGTTAAGAATGAGAATCAATATTCTCATTATTACAGAAAAACATACCAGCTCTAAGCATGAAAGCACACATGCCTCGGTTGATTGCACACCAAGCAATGTTTTGCTGAGGACAAAAAATAGAACTACTGTCCCATATTGCCCTAGGTACTAATCCTGAAAAAAATACTTTGGCATTTGGAAGGATGTTCATTACTGCTTCGACCAAGCGCTCCAAATCTGCCAACAAAGTAGGGGCACTAACATAGCCCAGGTGAAAAGCACCATAGTGCACAACTACCACATGGGGACTGTTCATCCTGCCCATATCTTCACAAACTTGAACAATATCCTGTACATTGCAATCAGGTACAGTGCTCCACACTGCTTCAACTCCTTTAACATCAAAATTGTTTGCCACATGCCTACATTGAGCATACTGCTGTAAACCATCCACAAACATATCTCCAAGATCCAACACTCTGACTTTCTCCACCTCTGCCATCTTCACTACACTCTCTTTCAACACAAATCCACAACCTCAACATCTGATTGGCTGATCCCTACATTCCCCTTTCCATGCTGGATTTACAGGAAAACCCTGGATGTGGCACTCCCTGTCCATGGACAGCCATGGGGTCTGCGGACAGCGTAACTCTTGGACAGCCCTTCTACACTTTCCACTTCAATCTCTCTGCCATTCCCTCATTGGATACAGTTAAGCAGTCACATGACCATCCACAAATCACATCCAAGACCTCTACATCTAACTCCATCATCAGAGTTCAGCACTTCAAATGTACTGTTGATCACTCTGAGTACAAGTCTCATATCACTGGAAAGCACCTACTACAAAAACTACTGTACACGTCTCCAAGATGTCTACTTGCAGCTACATGCATATCCACATGCAAGAATACAAACTACAGGTATGCATATTTTCTGCACAGTACATGAACAACTATTATGAATGCATATAAACAGAGTAACTGCCACTTAACCTGTATAACCTATAATAAAATCTTACTGTCATTTTTCCCATCTGCTATAATCAACGGTCACTTCCAAACCTGTCTGCTATCTAATTTGTTTTTACACACACAGCTATCTAAAAAATTATAATATTAAAAGATGGGAGAAATAACAGTTTAATTGTAGAAAAACACTTAGTAGTGCATTATAAAATTACACACAGCCAGGATAAGATTATGCATATTCATACATTCACACAGATAGACAGTATCATTGAAAAGCTCCCAGCTGAAATAAAACCACTGCCTGTAAATCACATTCTTCTGCTTTATTACCCATACCTTCACAAATGCATACATGCCATGCTTTTCTATACAGTTTCTGCCATTTACCTTATGAAAATTGCAAAATAAGTATATCATTTATTTCTTCTATCTCCTAACATTCAATAACACAGCCTCAAGAAACCAAATGAGTTTCACAAACTTAGTATTCTACTCCTTTGCAAAGCATGTTGAACTAACATATTGTAAGTACAATATAAAGACTGCACATAGTCAAAGGAAACTGCATTCACACACTATGTTCACTTATCAAACAAGAATACTACTACAAAAACATAAAAATAGATGTCTAAATTAACATCAGTGCTATAAGCACTATAACCAATGTAAACTTTACACAGTACAAAACAATGTTGCACAATGAACAGCAACACGAAGAAGAACTCCAGGCTCAACTAGATAAGGACACCCCCGACAGTAGTCAACCTTCTGTAACAGGAAGCCAAGAACCACTGGGATAACCATTAATAGCAAATGAGCAGAATTAGGTATGACAGAGTAGAAAACACCATGTGTCACTATGAAGAAAATACAGAAGACTCAACTGTACTGCAATCAAAACTAAACAAAGAGCAGCATACCATTTTTCAAGAAATAACAAAAAATATGCACATGGTGTACAACATGAAAATAAAGAATGTACCTGCCAAAATTACAAACCTATACTTCTATATGTCAGTGGTGAAGCTGGTTCAGGCAAAACATTCTTAATCAAAATCATCAGCAAGTACCTTCAACAATTGACAAACAACAAACTGTCAGCTGTTGTAACTGCCCCCACAGGTTTAGCTGCCTAGAACATAGGATGTGTCACTTTACACCGATTACTACTCCTTCCGGTAGAACACCAAAACAAATTAGAACATTACACACTTTCTACAGAAGCTGCAATGGAATTACACAGAGTGTTAAAACACATGAAAATGCTGCTAATAGATGAGGTGAGCATGGTCTCCAATCTAATGTTGGCTTTGATTCACCTCAGATTATAAGAAGTACTCAAAACAAACTACGAAGAGCTCTTTTGGAGGAAAACACATTATTGTTTTCGGAGATCTTCAATTGGCACCAGTGAAAGGTGAACCTAGTTTTAAAACCTTGGGACACAAACTCTGCCGTAAAACTGTTGGCAGCATAGGAAATTTTAACCTTTGGCTACATTTCCAATACAGTGAATTAACAGAAAACATGAGCCAGTCTGCAGACCTCACCTACTCCAACATTTTAAAAAGTATTCGAGTTGGTGTACTATCTCAAGAAGCACAAGCAATATTAAAAACCCAGCACATGCATGCACTTTATGGCCATAACACATGCGCTACTGATGTCATGGAACAATTAGCACAAAAAAATGTCATTGTATGTCCTTGATGCCAACTCTTGCAAGCTGTTCCAAGTTCAATGAAACAATGTTGAAAAAAGAAATGCAACCAATAATTGAAATTTGCTCCACAGACAAACTGGATGTACAATGGATGAATCTTGCTTTGCGTTATTCTGCATTCTCTGCAGCAGAACACTCATCATGTCTTCTGCTTCTGATCCTGGGCCTAAGGGAACAAAGGCTTACCATCCTGGAATCCAGTCTTCAGCAGCACCTGTAAAGACAAAGAAAGAACAGGTTAGCACTACGGTCTTCAGTGGCAGCGCATCTCTTACCTGGTCCATCGGCTGTCACCAACGCCTCGCGCTGCATTACGGCATCTGAAAGACAAAGGCTTACCTACTCTTCGCATGCTCCGGAGGTCTTCGCACTGCATTCCGGCATCTGAAAGACAAAAGCTTACCAGCTCTTCGCACGCTCCGGAGGCCTTCGGCGCTGCATCCCGCATCTGAAAGACAAAAGAAGGTGCGTTTAAAGACATTGGGCAACTTTATTACTCACGTGCCATTACTCCTTCCCACGCCGAATCCAGTGGGTATTCCAGCACCCTTCAGCTTCTCTAAAGCTCCGAACTTGTACCTGCAAGATAAAAGGGAGAGTTAGTGCGCATCGTGAAGCAGCCTACAAGCGCTTACTTACGTGCTTCCAGGCGCTTCTATTCCTCACGCGGGTTCGATCCTCAACTCTCATCAGCCCGCCATCCGCCATCGCCGGAACCCTGCAAAACAAGAGATATCATTACAAAAGACTTTTAAGACATTTGAAGTGCCCAGAACTTACCGTTCGTGCAGTTAACGACGGACAGCAGTCCTCTGAGGTCAAGAGGCCTGCACCCTTATCCAGTGAAGAAACTGGTTACGGCACCCTGCCCCGAGGCAGATGGAGAGCCCGGCGTTCACTTACCTAAGGTGAGGGTGTTAACCTTTGGGGTTCTACAGGAGAAGAGAAAGGGAAGAGGAGAGAGGCACCCATTAACCCCAGTTCATTAATCCCATATTTTCTATCTGCAGACATCTTACTCTTTGAGTCAGACATACAGTGCACAGAGGTCCAGCCCAAAGTGCCAACCGTGTGTTATACATCACCTTTGAAGATACGGCATTCACCCAGTCAAGAACGGCGCCTCTGCGGGAATCAGGTGAGCGTTACACCATGTGTCAACAAGCCACAACAAGACTAAATACCTTAAAAAAACTCTATCTCAAAAACAGCTGGTTTGGAGAAAATATTAAAATTATCTTTAAACTGTAGAGTAATGCTTAAACGTAACCTTGACGTGGAGCAAGGACTAGTTTATGGAGCACTTGCTACAGTTGTTGGCTTTCAAACATACCCACGTGACAACAACATTCAGTTTGTCAATATTCTCTTAGACAAACTATCAGAAGTAAAAAGAATAGGATGCTCAACAGCTCGATTCCTTCTTTTCAAAGACATGTATGTATGCAGAGAGCAATTTTCTCTAACTCTAGCATACGCAGTCACCATTCACAAATCACAAGGTTTTAGCCTAGATAAAGCATTGATAGATATTGGGAACACAGTCTTTAAAGAAGGCATGAGCTACATAGCACTATCACCCTTACGTGCACTTTACGGTCTATTTCTAATCAACTTTGATGCAAGTAAAGTAAACGCTGATATGTCTTGCATTTTAGAATACAATAGACCACGTTCACTGTACACCCCCATCTAAAAACTTATCCTGTTCCACAAAAAGAAAAACGTTGTAAAATAAAACTACTTCAAACAGAAATGCAACATGATCTCACTGCAAATCCTCCAAAAAGAATAAATGAAGCTAATACTTCATCAATTACTACAACCAAAGAAGAATGTACTACTCAAAGTAACTCAGGCACTTCTTCAAAGAAGCAACACACACTCCAAAGAAATGACTTGCACACAGAACTATCTGGTCCATTCAAATTTTAAATGTAACTGGTGTAAATTGCTACGCAAATGTAGCAATCAATATTCTATTTCAATTGCCACCAATTGTTGACAACATATACTTACACAGTACAGACCAATTGTGTTTGCAAATGTTAGTCCTTCATAGAAATGCAACCAACAATCCTGACAACACATATAGTGTTCATGGAATAAGACAAGAATTGGACTACTGTGCTGGAATGGTAAAATTCACTATAAACTCACAAGAAAATCCACAGGAATTTCTAATGTACTTACTACAAGTACTGGAAAACAAAAATATACCTACAAATGAAATCTTCCGGATTTCATACATATGGAAACGTACATGCACTCTATGCAACAATTTGGCACTGGAACAAATCCTTAATGAGCGTTTTGTGTATGTATCCATACCTAACTGTGAATCTGTTCCATTTCAGCAACTTGTACAAAATGCACACCATGGCAGATTATGTACTACCTGCAATTCAGATAATCGCTCCACCTTACAAATACAAACACATAGTAAATATGTAATACTACTGCTTTTACGTTACAATGCAGATGGTACCAAAAACAACTGCAAGCCGACTGGATTCACACATGGTCAAGTATCACTTGGTAAGAAAACTTTCACAACAATAGGTAAAATCTACCATGCAGGAGCCACAACCAATGCAGGTCACTGCACTGCATATATAAAAAAAATGGTGGATGGTTTGAATGTAATGATAATACCATTACTCTAAAGCAAAGATTACCAGCAAAGCTTATAAACGCTTATTTAATATTCTTAAAACCAAAATTTAATAACTAATCTGTGCACAAACATTAATAAAACTTCAATTAGAAAACTATAAACAGTTACAATACGCCAACAGCTATCTAACTGCCCCAAAATTCTGCAACAACCAAACAGATAAATCAACACCACTAAATTATAAGAAGAAATAAACAGTTAGAATACTCCAACAGGTATGTAACTGCCCCAAGATTTTACAACATCCAAACAAATAAATCAACACCACTAACATATAACAAAAAAGAAAGTGTTAGAATACACCTACATGTATCTAACTGCCCCAATATTTTGCAACAACCAAACAGATAAATCAATACCACTAAATTGTAAAAAGAAATAAACAGTTAGAATACACCAACAGGTATGTAACTGCCCCAATTTTTTGCAACAACCAAACAGATAAATCAATACCACTAAATTATAAAAAGAAATAAACAGTTAGAATACACCAACATGTATATAACTGCCCCAAGAATCTGCAACAACCCAAAAATTATATCAGCAAGTTAATAATATAAATAAAAAACTATAATCAGTTACAATTCGACAACAGGTATCGAACAATCTGCAACAACCAACAGATAGAACATTAGCCAGAAACAACAAGTAAACACTAAAAACAAAGAAAAAAATGTACTGTACCATAACGAAAAAAGTTTTATTTTAATCGAACATGGATTTCTTTTTCCCACAGACCCAATGATTTAAGCAACAAACACAGAAACTGAGCAAATTGCACAGTACACTGGTTTGTAAAGTACTAAATATGAGAGTCGAAATAAAGCAGAAATGTCTATTATTCTATATAATAAGTCTTTATAAACTACCTACACTAACATGATCTTTTCTTTTATCACAGAAATTGAAAAAGACTATCTGCTCCAGTTTCCCACGTCATGAAAAAAATATATCCAATCACAAAAAATCAAACAGTAAGTATATTATAATAAATACAACTCATAAATACTGCTCCATAACACAACCATTGAAGCAAACATCTAACTATACACCACAATACAAAATGTTTACTTCCATAGATATGTTATACTGCAGTGCTTTTTCCCAAACTCTACAATTTTAATAACATTTAGTAGCCAAAACATCACATACAAACTATCCAAATCAAACACAACACAAACTGTAGATTTGCAAATATTTGATAGATGTTTGATTCTATGGGTGTTATCTATGGGTGTGATATGCTGCGGTGGTTGTGGCCAGACTAGGCCCTGGCCACAACCACCGCAGCATATCACACCCATAGATCACACCCATAGAATCAAACATTTCAACTATGCTATATGGGCATTTTTCATGTCCGTGGACAGCCGCGGTGACCGCGGACATGACAAACACATCAGTGGTGCCTGCCACCTAAACAAATACAGCATTTGACCCATCTCCTACTCCCCCACCCTCGCCAAGCACTCTTACACACCAACTCACTTGCCAAAGTTGTATTTCTTCCCCGTTCGCCACTGCGCTGTCTGCGGATGTCCACGGATCCAAGATGGCGGGGGCATCAAAACAATACGATGCACCTCACGCTTCATTCCAGCCAATCAGCGGACACATCGCAAGCCGTGGACATGACGCAAGCCGATTAACCAATCAGTGCCCTGTCCGTGGAGCGAATGGGAAATGTGTGCGTGGAGCAGACATAGGTATCACTATTTTTTTGTGACCTAATTTTTGGTCTTTTAAAAAATAAACTACTGGATGGATTTTCACCAAATGTACAAAAGCACGCTTTCAGGACCAAGGCGCTGCTCCTGCTGCAAATTTGGTGAAAATCCGTCCAGCGGTTTGTGCTGTAGGCGTGAGCAAAGTTTTTTCCCCATCAGTCTATGGGAAAAACTAAATTTTGGGACCCCCCTATAACTTTGCCCCCATGGACCAAACCTCAATAGACCAAACCTCACCAAACTTTGCAGACATGTTCAAAGTGGGGCATATACTTTTTTTGCAAAGTTTTGTGAGGATTCGTCATTGGGGGAAGCAAAGTTATAAGCCGCCCAAAAAGTGCTATTCCTATGGGATTAGCAACTTAACCATAACATTTGTGATGTCATCTTTGATGTCCTGGGTGTTAGTCTTAGCAGTGCACGGTGGTGGCGCGAGTGATGGCTGCTTAGTTTACCATTACTGGCAAATTTCAGGGGTTTTTCGATTTTACTTGCAACCATAACGTCCCGTTTATAAAGTTTTTTTAGTGAATTTCACAGGTTTTTAGTAGCGCAACTTAACCATAACGTCCCTTTAACAATGTTTTTTTTACTGAATTTCATCATTTTTTAGTAGGGCAACTTAATCATAACATCCCTTTATCAAAGTTATTTTACTGAATATACAATTTCATCATGTGAATTTGGGAGATATGTACTATAATTCCCTTACTTTATATACATGTAACATAGAACATACTGAACCCCCACCCTAACGTTATTTGAAGGGCACGGACTGAGCGCCTGTCCGCAGATGGGCGCAGACGATATCAACACTACCCAAACACTCAGGGGGTATCTGAAATTGTTCTATCATGCCATATGAAAAATGCACAAGTTTAAAAAGCAGCACATAAACACATTATAAGTAGTAATAAATAACCATTCGAACCTACACGTCTCTCACATTACCCATTCATTTAATTACCATGTAAAATTAAATGGATTATACCATAACAAAAAAAGATATGCCTCCAACGTAATTACCTCACAGAAACTGTGCAGCTAGGAGCGACAGTAGACGAACACAAAACAACGGATACAAATTACAAGAAAGTAGTAAGTGAACTTCATTTTTTTTATATGTGTGTATACTTTTTGTATGAGGTGCAGAACAAATAATGTATTTCTGCTGTTTTGACACAGAAATGTGCAGTACTTTGGAGTGGCTGGAGGAGAATTTTCCGCATGGGGAAATGTCGGAAAGATAGCGATAATAATGGTACACACTTCTCTGCATAAGCAAATTAATAGTCAGTATTTTATGGGCACTTAACATATATATATTTATTTTTAACATACCAGGGAAAAATTGAAGAAAGTCCACCAAAAGACACAGTGCAAGACACCCTGAAATGCATAGAAGACAAAGTGGACATGCTAAAAGAGAATTTTAATGGGTTAAGGCAATTTGTGGAGCACCACGTGAAAGGAAAAATCAGATATCACTGCCCCACCTGTACCTGTCCCCCTTCTCCATTTCCCGCTGAACTATCCCCAAACCCTCAAGAACAACATAAACGTTTTGACGAAACTTCCATCCATTCATCCCCTCACAACCAGCCTGTGGAAACCCCTAATTCCCCGATATTTGTTTCAGTGTCTGCTTCCCCCTCGCTCTCTTAATTGCTGTATGTGTGTTTAATAAAAAAAATGTTATGTTAGTTTTAGTCGAATTGTTTGGGTCTCATTTTTTTAAAAAAAGAGTTAAAATGTCTGCGAACAGCGCGCCTGTTCGGCCTGTCCGTAAGTAATAAAATATGGATGTTCTAAGGACAATACACCTACCCGTACCATTCGCAACCAAGAAGGAACTGTTCTTAGAACATACCAGCTGTCTAAGATGTCCGTAAATCAACAGAATGGGGGCGTCCTAAGGACATTCTACCTCTCGGCACTGTTCACAACCAAGATGAAACTGTTCTTAGAACAAACCAGGTGTCCGGGATGTCCGTAAATGAACAAAATGGGAGTGTCCTAAGGACACTATACCTTTCCGTACTGTCCGCAGCCAAGATGGGACTGTCCGTAGAACAGGTGCGGTGTCCGGCATGTCTGTAGTCAAACAAAATGGAGGTGTCCTAAGGACACTGTACCTGGCCGTACAGTTAGCAGAACATCTACGCACATGCGCACCAAACCCGTAAGTCTTGCAAACATCACGCCTGTCTGTAACTGTCAGTCTAACTTGTGTCGCACTTTTAATTGGTTTCAGGACCCGAACACTGTCTGTAGAACACCTGTGCGCATGCACACAACCGTTCCTGTGCATTTGGTGTCCTGCGGGCATCCATTTCCTTCGTGGATGTGTTCACGACGTCATCATGTGACCGCACCCACACTGAGCATGTGTCCTAATTTGCGCACTTTGTCCGCTTCCGCAACATTTCAAAAGAACTTATGCAAACATGCCAAATCATTTTACAATACAAAATCACCATTTCACATGTCCCATACAATGGCCCTAGCTTTCAACATATTGTTTGGAACTTTTTCAATGCTTTTGAGTGATCGATATGGTCACGAGGCGCACCCCTCCACCCCCATAAAAGGCCACATCCCAGAGCTCATCTTCATTGCACTTCTGGCGATTGTAGATTGAGTTTTGCTGCCTTTAGTGCTGTAGCAGAGATTATCTCACCAACCCTAATGGCACCCATGGCTGCTGTTGCTACATCAGCCTCAGCACCACCCCCAAACCCTCCACCGCCACCACCTCCCCAAGGGCCTGCAGAGAGAAATACGCGTCAGGCTGTAGAGGGCGAGGAAGAAGAGGATGAAGAGAAAGAGGTGGAGAAACTCCCTACTACCAGCACTCGCCGGGAGTCGGGGAGTCGTGGGTGTGGTGGTTGTTTCCCATTTTTGGTAACGTACCAAAAACATATGCAAACCTGGTCACCTATAAACAATGCAACTTGGTGATGAGTTGTGGGAGACCTGGTATGCACAGCTTTGGTATGACAACCTGAAGCGACACCTAACTTCGTTCCACAGTGCGGACATTCGCAAGGTGGTACCATGTAAAGACCGTAGTAGGTTGAGTTCCTTCACAGCATCCTCTGTATCGGATCCTCTCACCACTAGAGACACTCCTGTGGTAGAGCGCATCCCTCCAGCTGCTTCACAGGCCATTTGCGACGCTGTTGACCCTTACCTTTCGAGGGTCACAATATTGTGTATGTACTGCGACGCAGTACTCTGCAGAGGGGAGAGTCTTCGGAGTGCTTTCGAGACTACGGTCACAGAGCACCAGAAGAACTGCTACCTACCTAAATAAGGCCCACCCTACATCTTTCTCTCTCCACCTCCCCTTTCTTATCCCCATGGTTGGTGTCCCTTCTTACCCTCCTTTCCCCTCATCTCCTAGTGTGTCGTGTGTAAAAAAATCAAAAAAATATAAAACAGCAAAAACACAAAAAAAGGCTCTTTTCAGAGCCGCCTTTCACAGTTTAAAAATAGAAGTGTCAAATAAACAGTGCAGAGCCCTGTGCATTTTTTAAAAGTCCCCGGACAGTCCTAGGACAGATACAAATTTGGGGTGCAGCCCTAGCAAAACCAATGCACTTTTCTCTGGGAGTAAGTGATGGCTCTGAAAAGAGCCTTTTGGTGGTGTTTTGTGTGTTTGAAAAACTTGGATTCATCAAAATGTAATGCATGAATCCAAAAATGCTCGCAATGCATTTTGTACATTTCCAGCATATGTAAGATGGACTCCATCTCTGCAAAAAATGAATGTGCTACGAAACAAAATATTTTCATTGTGGAAAGAGGACATGCCAACATCTCTTAGAAAGGCACAAACAGCCTTATTGACATTGCACCCCGCTTTCTCCATTTGTGGACCAAATAAAGCAGAAAGAAGCCACATTTGTCTTTGTGCAATACGAGAAAAAATTACTTGGCAATTTGGAAACATGTCCATGATCTTCTCAAGTCCTTCCTTCATTGCAAATAAATTCCAGAGACATGCCCTAAACTGTTTCCTCCACAATGAAGGATAATTATATCAGGATGATGCTCTGTCTGTAAAGTAGCACAGAGAGGTAGCAAGTCCAGCCACTTCATTCCACGCACTCCATGCCAGTGCACTTCCACATGAGGGAATCCAAGATCGGCAGATATACCACAACGTTCTGCATGCACCTTGAACCAATGTATCCATGAGTCTCCCAAAATCCAGATAATCTGTTTTTGAGCACACACAGCCATAGCTGTCTGTTCTCCTCTCAGGAAAAAGATGTTCTCACTAAGTCTCTCCGTTCAGAACACACCCACTGAACTTTACTGACCAATCCCTAGCTTTGCTCATTCTCATTTGCAAGCCTCTCCACCCCAGAATCCCTGTATGTAATACGCGCTACCTGCAGACTACCGCCATGTCCGCAGACATGTATAGGATCTGAGCATGACGACTGTACATTTAAATAGTATTCCCCTTTTCCCCTTTATGGTGGTCTCTGAAAAGAGCCGTTTTTTTTTGTTTCTTTTGCAGATGCCTGACAGACACCTGTTATTTTGTATTTTTTGGGGGTTTGTTTCTTCTTAGTTTACTCCTACAATCATCACATAACCTTCTCCAAAGCAAGCCTTACATTCCAAAAGAACCTGGCATTTCCCAAAAAAAGATAAAGAAACACCACCTGCTTCAAAATAAGCTGCATTACGGGAAAAAATGTTCTTGTGGCTGCAGAAAAACATACCAGCTCTTAACATGAAAGCATGCATGCCGCAATTGATGGCACATCTACCAATACTTTGATCAGGACAAAAACAGAACTGTTGTCTCAACTTACTTTCGCAGTTGGAAAGATGTTAATTACTGCTTGAACCAACCATTCCAAATCTCCCAACAAAGTAGGTGAACTCACGGAGCCCAAATGGCAAGCACCATAGTGCAAAACGACCACATGGGGACTGGTCATCCGACGCATATCTCTGAAAACTTGGAAAATTGCCGCTACATTGCAATCAGTCGCAGTGGTCCACACCACCTCCACTCCTCTGACATCAAAATTGTTTGCCACATGCCTACATTCTGAATAGTGCTGTAAACCATGGACAAAAATATCTCCGAGCACCAACACCCTGACTGTCTCCACCTCTGCCATCTTCACTACACACACTCTCTTTCTACACAAATCAACAATGTCAACATCTGATTGGCTGATGCCTACAGTCCCCTTTCCATGCTGGATTTGCTGTAAAACCCTGTATGTGGCATGCCCTACCCGCGGACAAGCACAGTGTCCATGCGGCACGTAACTCTGAGTCAGTCCTTCTAACCTTTCCACATCACTCGCGAATCCATTCCCTCATTGGACACAGCTAAGCAGTCACACAACCATCCACCAACCACATCCAAGACCTCTACATCTAACTCCGTCATCAGAGTTCCGCACTTCATATGTACTGTTGATCACTCTGAATACAAGTCTCATATCATTGCAAAGCACCTACTACAAAAACTACTGTGCAAGTGTCGCGGATTTTGACTTACAGCTCCATGCATACCCACATGCATGATTACAAAGTAAAGGTATGCATATTTTATTCAGAGCACATGTGCAACTCTTATGATTCCATTTAAACAAATTAATGCCACTAAATCTGCATAGCCAATACATACATACCAACACTCCCGCTTTAAGCGCGAGACTTCCAATTTTTCATTGAAAAATCATACTACTTCTTACTATCTCCCGCATAACCTATACATACTTACCAACCCTCCCGATTTAAGCGCAAAACTCGATTTTCCATTAAAAAATGTCACAATTTTTTACTGTCTTCTGCCTAAATTAATGCTACTTCCAATGCGTTCGTATGAGAAAAATAAACGTTCCCGATTGCTGTGGTAACACCTCCCTCTCAGGTGCTCCCGGTTTTTCGCATTCCTACTTGTAATATGAAAGTATTCACATTTTTCCCATCTACTATAATGACCTATCACTTCCAAACGTCTCTGCTATGTACAACACAGCTGAAAAAAAAAGGAATTGCATGAACTGAAAATTGTACTCATTTGCGAAGCAGTTTCAACTAACATACTGCAAATAACATATAAAGGCTGCACATAGTGAAATGAAATGCACGCATACACTGTGTTGAGATATCAAACGAGAATACTCCCACAAAAGCTGAAAAATGAACGTGTACATTAACATCACTGCTTTAAACACACAAAATTACTAAATTCTTCCTTTTGCAATTGCAGTGAAGACCACTCTCCTGAAAATCAACAGCATCTACACTGCAAAAAGCATATCCGAAGAAACCTGGTCATTCCACAAAAAAAAGTAAGTACAGTACTACCTTTATTTTTTTACTGTTCCTCAAAGAGACTGTGTGGGTTATTTATGTAATTTGCGCACCAAAAAAAACATTGATTTCTGAACCATTCTGCCCACAAATCCCTATTTATTAAACAAAGATTAACAGGCAGAATGGCACAGAAATCCCTGTGTTTTTGGAACACAAATAACATACACAAGCCTTAGAATGTTAGTACTAAAAAACAAATAACTGTTTTAATTTTATACCATTATGTTTACTATCAATGCTTCTCCTCACCAGTAGCTCACTTTCTACTCTCATCTGAAGCACAGTGTAGTTATATACAAACAGAAAAATAGCCTTCCCAACTCATTGTAACTGCCCAATGCACATTCACATACAACCACAAACATCTTCCCCATCAAACTCATACACACATGCACACAGCACACATACATTGTAAAACAGACCAACCCATACCTTCTTTTTTTTCAACAGACCCCAAAGAATGCCTACCAAGAAGCAAGTCCATAGAAAGGAACGCAGAAATAGAGCAAATGAAAATAAAAGTGTCCAAAGTAAGCATCCATCTCTACCAGAGTTTCTACAAACTGAAACAAAACAGCTAATGCAGTCATTTAGCGAAACAAAGGAAGCTTCAACTACAGAAACCTCTATCAAAATGTGGCACGAAACTGAAAATGCCTTACAAGAATTCGGCTACCACTATTGCTAACAATGCTCCTATAAATGCTGATATACTAGCAAGAAACCATAGTAAAAAAAAGTATTTTAGCAAAAATGTTCCGCCACAGAGTCCTTCAGAATCTAATAAGAAGAGGAGCGAAATCATCCTCAACCCTTAAAACCTACCATAGAAAATTAATCATACAAGCTCTCGTAGACAGTACACTCCTTCTCAAAAGGAAGTTATTTATTTTAGTGTTAAATAGGATGAAACCACTAACAAAACTAAGTACTAAACTACAAAAGAAACTTCTCAATAAACGGAATATCAGCAAAAATAACTTCTTAAATATTTGTGGAGGTGGCAACAACTCGTGGACTTACATAAAGTTAGACAAGCCTTGCAATATTTGAAAGACAATAATGAATGCTACAAAGAAATAAATATTGAAGAAAGCTTAAGGGAAACAACTGAAATAATTCAAGAGTCATCAGAAACTGGTCAATTAGAACATCTGGATCCTGCTGCAGTATCCACTCTTTTGGACCATTATAAAATTCATCCATTTCACTCTAATGAGAGCATAGATGATGCACTAGAAACTTTCCAAATGCGACAAACCAAAGGGTCACCAATGAGCATATGGGAAAAAAGTATAGAAGCACGTGCTTTTCCACTGCTATTTCCTACTGGCAAAGGAGGAAGATACGATGATAGACCCACTCAGATAACAGCATCAGAATACCGCTCATTACAAATGTATTCTGAAGATCCCAGATTTAGACAAAATGTGGAATACATATTCCACCTACTCTTTGAAAGTGAACTAGCAACCCTATGTTACGGAGTTGCACATATTGAAATCTGGACCCCACTTTAAAAATATGTCAGCTACGCAATTAATACAAAATGTGCAAGAAAAAGATGAGGTTTTGCAATCAACCATAACAAATCTGTTTGAAAACACGCGTGGTATGAAAGAATACTGGTTCCGACGGCACAGAGATGTGCGTTGTATGATCAGAAACCTTGGACCACCCACTTGGTTTGTTACATTAAGTTGTGCAGAAAATGCATTGGAAGATTTATATGATTTCCTACTCATATCAAACAACAACAAAACCAACATAGATATACTAACACCTGGAGAACTTTGCTATCTACATCCTGTTAATGTTTCAAGATATTTCCACCATCGTTTCATTGCTATGCTACACTTTATTTGTAATAAAACTGTTCCTCCCCTCGGAGAAGTGCAACACTTCTTTTGGAGAAAAGAATACCAAGCCAGAGGAGCACCACATATCCACATGCTTTTATGGATTAAAGGTGCACCTAAATTTGGTCAGGACAGTGATGCCACTGTTTTGCAGTTCATCCAAAAATATGTCACTTGTGAAATCCCTTCACAAAGGACACATAGTGACCTTCTAGGACAGATTGTACAATTTCAAAGACACAAATGTGGCAAATATTGTCATCGCAAATACAAAAGCAAAGGGAAATACTACACCAAATACCGCTTTGGTTTCCCTAGACCAGTTACAGAAACAGGTGAAGTGAACAATTTCATGTCTTCAGTTCGACATAGTGTTAAAGGTAAATCACCTAAGAACACGTATTACATAGAAAAAACAGAAGAATCAAAATATATCAATGATTACAATTTAATCATTGTCCTCTTATGGAATGCAAACATAGATGTGCAGTACATTGCAGACAATTCCACTGCAGCTGCACAATATGTTACAGCCTACTTTACAAAAGCAGAAAAAACAGAGCTTCAAGACCTCTGCAATGACCTATCATCAGACAAAACACTATCTCAGAAATGGTACAGCCTAGGCATAAAAATGTTCTCTCATAGAGAATGTGGCACCTATGAAGCTGCAGATCGTTTAACCGGTACTGCTTTGTATGGAAAATCTTAAAATATAGTATGGCTAAGTCTTGGTCCTGCTAAATCTAGAAAAAGAGTTCTCAAATCATATGAGGACATAGAAACAATTGCCAAAAATGATACCAACAGCCAAGGCATTTTAAAAAACAATTTACTAGACACATACTACCTGAACAGGAGTACCACTTTGGAAACCATGTGTCTATACCACATAGCTCAAAACTTTGCATACAAAAATAATATAAAACCCGATGAAAGCAAAGGTAGATATAGAGTGACAGATTGTGACGGCAGCTTAGTGAAACTTAGCAAACAAAGCTTAATTAATCATGTCAAATTGTCATTAAAAACTCCTCAACAGAAAGACCTATATTATATGTCCCTGCTACAACTTTTTAAACTATGGAGAAAAAAGGAAGAGATACTAGATAACTATGACTACTATGAAGATGCTTTCAAAGCAAATGAAAGTGCTATCACTGATGTGAACTTTACGCAGTACAAAACAATGTTGCACAATTAACAGCAACAAGAAGAGGAACTCCAGGCCCAACTAGATAAGGACACTTCTGACAGTAGTAAACTTTCTGTAACAGGAAGTCAAGAACCACTAGGACAGCCACTAATAGCAAATGAGGCCGAATTAGCTATGACAGAAGTGGAAAACACCACGTGCCACTATGAAGAAGATGTGGAAGACTTAACTGTATTACAATCAAAACTTAACGAAGATCAGCGCACCATTTTTGAAGAAGTAACAAACGAAATTGCACATGGTGTACAACACGAAAATAAAGAATGTACCTGCCAAAATGACAAGCCTATACTGCTGTACGTCAGTGGTGAAGCTGGTTCTTGAAAAACATTCTTAATCAAAATCATCAGCAATTTCCTTCAACAATTGACAAACAACAAACTGTCAGCTGTTGTAACTGCCCCCACAGGTTTAGCTGCCTACAACATAGGCGGTGTCACTTTACACCGATCACTACTCCTTCCAGTAGAACACCAAAACAAATTAGACTATTACAAACTTTCTGCAGAAGCTGCAATGGAACTACGCAGAGTATTAAAACAAATGAAAATGCTACTAATAGATGAAGTGAGCATGGTCTCCAACCTAATGTTGGCTTTGATTCACCTCAGATTGCAAGAAGTACTTAAAACAAACTACGAAGAACTCTTTGCAGGAAAACACATTATCGTTTTCGGAGCTCTTCTACAATTGACACCAGTGAAAGGTGAACCTATTTTTGAAACCTTAGGACACAAACTTTGCCGTAAAACTGTTGGCAGCATAGGAAATGTCAACCTTTGGAAACATTTCCAATACATAGAATTAACAGAAAACATGCGTCAATCTGCAGACCTCACTTACGCCAACATTTTAAAAAGTATTAGAATTGGTATACTATCTCAAGAAGCACAAGCAATATTGAAAAAACGGCACATCCATGCACTCTATGGCGATAACGCATGCGCTACTGATGTTATGGAACAATTAGCGCACAAAAATGTCAATTGTATGGCCTTAATGTCAACTCTTGCAAGCTATTTCAAATTCAATGTAACAATGTTAAAAAAAGAAATGCAACCAATAATTGAAATTTGCTCCAAAGACAAACTGGCCGTACATGGTATGACACTACCCATATGTCAGCAATCCACAAGACTAAATACCTTAGAAAATTCAATCTCCAACACAGCTGGGTTGGAAAAAATATTAAAATTATCCTTAAATTGTAGAGTAATGCTTAATTGTAACCTTGACGTGGTGCAAGTACTAGTTAATGGGGCACTGGGTACAGTTGTTGGCTTTCAAACATACCCACGTGACAACAACATTCCCTTTGTCAATATTCTATTTGACAAACTTTCAGAAGTAAAAAGGATAGGGCACTCAACAGCGCAATTCCTTCTCTTCAAAGACATGTATGTACGTAGGAAACAATTTTCTCTAACTCTTGCATATGCAGTCACCATTCATAAATCCCAAGGTCTTACCCTAGACAAAGGATTGATAGATATTGGAAAAACAGTCTTTAAAGAAGGCATGAGCAACGTAGCACTATCACGCTTACGTACACTTGACGGTCTATTTCTAATCAACTTTGATGCAAGTAAAGTGAACGCTGATATTCCTAAGAAAACTAATTCAAACAGAAATGCAACAGGATCTGACTGCAAATCCTTCAAAGAAAACAAAAGAAGCTAATACTTCATCAATTACCACAAGCAAAGAAGAACCTATTAGTGAACGTAAATCAGGTACTTCTTTAAAGAAGGAACAGAAACTCTGAAAAAAACAATCGGACACAGAACTATCTGGTCCATTCAAATTTTCAAATGAAACTGGTGTATGGTGCTATGCAAATGTAGCAATGAATATTCTATTTCAATTGCCACCAATTGTTAAAAACATTTACTTACACAGTACAGACCAATTGTGTTTCCAATGTTAGTCCTTCATAGAAACGCAACAAACAATCCTGACAGCACGTATAGTGTTCACGGAATAAGACAAGAATTGGACTACTGTGCTGGAATGGTGAGATTCACTATGAAATCACAAGAAGACCCACAAGAATTTCTAATGTACTTACTACAAGTACTCGAAAACAAAAACATACCTATGAATGAAATCTTCCAGATTTCATACATGTGGAAACATACATGCACTCTCTGTAACAATGTGACACAGGAACAAATCCCTAATGAGCGACTTGTGTATGCATCCATACCTAATTGTGAATCCATTCCATTTCAGCAACTTCTACAAAATGCAAACCATGGCAGATTATATACTATCTGCAATTCAGATAATCGCTCCACCTTACTGATAGAAACACATAGTAACTACATAATACTAATGCTTCTACGTTACAATGCAGATGGTACCAAAAACAACTGCAAGCTGACTGGATTCATACACGGACAAGTGTCACTTGATAAGAAAACCTTCACAACAATAGGTATAATCTACCACGCAGGAGCCACAACCAATGCAGGTCACTACACTGCATATATTAAAAAGAAATGTGGATGGTTCGAAATGTAATAGTAGCATTACTCTGAAGCAGAGATTACCAGCAAATCTTACAAACGCATATTTAATCTTCTTAAAGCCAAAATTTAATAACTAATGTGTACTTCAACATTAACAAAAATTCAATTAAAAGACTATAAACAGTTAGAATATGCCAACGGGTATCTAACTGCCCAAGATTGTATAACAACCACACAGATAAATGAATAAGACTGATTTGTAACAAAAAATACACAGTTAGAATACGCCAAAAGGTATTTAACTGTTTAAAAAATCTGCAACAATCCAACATACAGAACATTAATCAGAAACAACAAGTGAACACTCAAAGTAAACAAAGAAATAGTTTATAGCATAGCAAAGAAAGTTTTTTTTAATCCTACAAGGATTTTTTTCCCCCAGACCCAATGATTTGAAAAACAAACACAGATACTGAGCAGAATGCACAGTACACTGGTTTGTAAACTAAATATGAGGGTAAAAAAAGGTAAAATGTCTATTATACAATGTAATAAGTCTTTATAAAATACAAACACTAACATGTTCTTTTCTTTTATCACAGAAATTGAAAAAGAATATTTCCTCCAAGTACTAAAGTCATGTAAGAAATATATTGAATGTCAACAAATAAATAGTAAGTATAATTTCACACATTTCATACATAATCGAATCTATACGTCTGATCTATGGCAGTAATATGGTGCAGTGGCTGTAGGCAGGGCCTAGAGTCTTGGATGTATAACCTACGGCCTACACCCTGCGGCCATGCAACCAAGATTGTAGGTCCTACCCACAACCACAAAACCATGGTGGCTTATAACTTCACTGCTTATAACTTTGGTCTTGGGTGCATGGCCTGCGGCCATGCACCTTCGACTCTAGGTCGTGCACACAACCACCGCACCACATCACACCCATGCTGACTTATAACTTCAGTAATTCTAACTTCGGTCTTGGGTGCATGGCCTTTGGCCATGCACGCAAGACTCTTGGTCCTGCCCCCAACCACCACAGCACATCACACCCACTGTGGCTTATAACTTCACTACGTATACATTTTTGTCTTGGGTGCATGGCCTTCTGCCATGCACCCAAGACTCTAGGCCCTCCCCACAACCACCTGATCGATATGCAATACTACAGGTGTATCTAATGCTGTGATATGCTGCAGTGGTTGTGGCCAGGGCCTAGAGTCTTGGGAGTATGGCCTACGGCCTATGGCCTATGGCCATGCACCCAAGACTCTAGGCCCTGGATAACAACCACTGCAGCATATCACACCCATGGTGGCTTATAAATCATTAGCACACCCATAGAATGAAATATTTCAACTGCAGCATACACTCAATTTGCACCCAGGACTCTAGGCCCTGCCCACACCTACCAGATAGATATTCGATTGTATGAGTGTGATGTATGAATGTGATATTCTGCGGTTGTTGTGGGCCGGGCCTAGAGTCTTGGGTGTATGGCCTACTGCTTATGACCTGTGGCCATGCACCCAAAACTCTACGTCCTGCCCACAACCACCCCACTATATAAATCCCATGGTGCCTTAAAACTGCAGTGCTTACAAGTTTGTTTTTTGGTGCATGGCCTTTGACCATGCACCCAAGACTCTAGGCCTTCCCCACAACCACCTGATCGATGTTCGATACTACGGGTGTATCTATTGCTGTGATGTGCTGCAGTGGTTGTGGCCAGGGCCTAGAGTCTTGGATGCATGGCCATAGATATTCAAATCTATGAGTGTACAGTATATAAAACCCATATTGGCTTATAACTTCAGTGCTTATAGCTTTGTTCTTGGGTGCATAGCCTTTGGCCATGTACCCAAGACTCTAGGTCTTGACCACAACCACCACAGCATATCACACCCATTGTGGCTTGTAACTTCACTATGTATAAATTTGGTCTTGGGTGCATGGCCTTTGGGTGCAGACTCGAGGCCCTCCCCACAACCACCTGATTGATCTTCGATGCTACGGGGGTATCCATTGCTGTGATATGCTGCGGTGGTTGTGGCCAGGGCCTAGAGTCTTGGATGTATGGCCATAGATACTCGAATCTATGTGTGTGCAGTATATAAAACCCATGTTGGCTTATAACTTCAGTGCTTATAACTTTGTTCTTGGCCATGCACCCAAGACTCTAGGTCTTGACCACAACCACCACAGCATATCAGACCCATTGTGGCTTGTAACTTCACTACGTATAAATTTGGTCTTGGGTTCTTAGAACAAACCAGGTGTCCGGGATGTCCGTAAATGAACAAAATGGGAGTGTCCTAAGGACACTATACCTTTCCGTACTGTCCGCAGCCAAGATGGGACTGTCCGTAGAACAGGTGCGGTGTCCGGCATGTCTGTAGTCAAACAAAATGGAGGTGTCCTAAGGACACTGTACCTGGCCGTACAGTTAGCAGAACATCTACGCACATGCGCACCAAACCCGTAAGTCTTGCAAACATCACGCCTGTCTGTAACTGTCAGTCTAACTTGTGTCGCACTTTTAATTGGTTTCAGGACCCGAACACTGTCTGTAGAACACCTGTGCGCATGCACACAACCGTTCCTGTGCATTTGGTGTCCTGCGGGCATCCATTTCCTTCGTGGATGTGTTCACGACGTCATCATGTGACCGCACCCACACTGAGCATGTGTCCTAATTTGCGCACTTTGTCCGCTTCCGCAACATTTCAAAAGAACTTATGCAAACATGCCAAATCATTTTACAATACAAAATCACCATTTCACATGTCCCATACAATGGCCCTAGCTTTCAACATATTGTTTGGAACTTTTTCAATGCTTTTGAGTGATCGATATGGTCACGAGGCGCACCCCTCCACCCCCATAAAAGGCCACATCCCAGAGCTCATCTTCATTGCACTTCTGGCGATTGTAGATTGAGTTTTGCTGCCTTTAGTGCTGTAGCAGAGATTATCTCACCAACCCTAATGGCACCCATGGCTGCTGTTGCTACATCAGCCTCAGCACCACCCCCAAACCCTCCACCGCCACCACCTCCCCAAGGGCCTGCAGAGAGAAATACGCGTCAGGCTGTAGAGGGCGAGGAAGAAGAGGATGAAGAGAAAGAGGTGGAGAAACTCCCTACTACCAGCACTCGCCGGGAGTCGGGGAGTCGTGGGTGTGGTGGTTGTTTCCCATTTTTGGTAACGTACCAAAAACATATGCAAACCTGGTCACCTATAAACAATGCAACTTGGTGATGAGTTGTGGGAGACCTGGTATGCACAGCTTTGGTATGACAACCTGAAGCGACACCTAACTTCGTTCCACAGTGCGGACATTCGCAAGGTGGTACCATGTAAAGACCGTAGTAGGTTGAGTTCCTTCACAGCATCCTCTGTATCGGATCCTCTCACCACTAGAGACACTCCTGTGGTAGAGCGCATCCCTCCAGCTGCTTCACAGGCCATTTGCGACGCTGTTGACCCTTACCTTTCGAGGGTCACAATATTGTGTATGTACTGCGACGCAGTACTCTGCAGAGGGGAGAGTCTTCGGAGTGCTTTCGAGACTACGGTCACAGAGCACCAGAAGAACTGCTACCTACCTAAATAAGGCCCACCCTACATCTTTCTCTCTCCACCTCCCCTTTCTTATCCCCATGGTTGGTGTCCCTTCTTACCCTCCTTTCCCCTCATCTCCTAGTGTGTCGTGTGTAAAAAAATCAAAAAAATATAAAACAGCAAAAACACAAAAAAAGGCTCTTTTCAGAGCCGCCTTTCACAGTTTAAAAATAGAAGTGTCAAATAAACAGTGCAGAGCCCTGTGCATTTTTTAAAAGTCCCCGGACAGTCCTAGGACAGATACAAATTTGGGGTGCAGCCCTAGCAAAACCAATGCACTTTTCTCTGGGAGTAAGTGATGGCTCTGAAAAGAGCCTTTTGGTGGTGTTTTGTGTGTTTGAAAAACTTGGATTCATCAAAATGTAATGCATGAATCCAAAAATGCTCGCAATGCATTTTGTACATTTCCAGCATATGTAAGATGGACTCCATCTCTGCAAAAAATGAATGTGCTACGAAACAAAATATTTTCATTGTGGAAAGAGGACATGCCAACATCTCTTAGAAAGGCACAAACAGCCTTATTGACATTGCACCCCGCTTTCTCCATTTGTGGACCAAATAAAGCAGAAAGAAGCCACATTTGTCTTTGTGCAATACGAGAAAAAATTACTTGGCAATTTGGAAACATGTCCATGATCTTCTCAAGTCCTTCCTTCATTGCAAATAAATTCCAGAGACATGCCCTAAACTGTTTCCTCCACAATGAAGGATAATTATATCAGGATGATGCTCTGTCTGTAAAGTAGCACAGAGAGGTAGCAAGTCCAGCCACTTCATTCCACGCACTCCATGCCAGTGCACTTCCACATGAGGGAATCCAAGATCGGCAGATATACCACAACGTTCTGCATGCACCTTGAACCAATGTATCCATGAGTCTCCCAAAATCCAGATAATCTGTTTTTGAGCACACACAGCCATAGCTGTCTGTTCTCCTCTCAGGAAAAAGATGTTCTCACTAAGTCTCTCCGTTCAGAACACACCCACTGAACTTTACTGACCAATCCCTAGCTTTGCTCATTCTCATTTGCAAGCCTCTCCACCCCAGAATCCCTGTATGTAATACGCGCTACCTGCAGACTACCGCCATGTCCGCAGACATGTATAGGATCTGAGCATGACGACTGTACATTTAAATAGTATTCCCCTTTTCCCCTTTATGGTGGTCTCTGAAAAGAGCCGTTTTTTTTGTTTCTTTTGCAGATGCCTGACAGACACCTGTTATTTTGTATTTTTTGGGGGTTTGTTTCTTCTTAGTTTACTCCTACAATCATCACATAACCTTCTCCAAAGCAAGCCTTACATTCCAAAAGAACCTGGCATTTCCCAAAAAAAGATAAAGAAACACCACCTGCTTCAAAATAAGCTGCATTACGGGAAAAAATGTTCTTGTGGCTGCAGAAAAACATACCAGCTCTTAACATGAAAGCATGCATGCCGCAATTGATGGCACATCTACCAATACTTTGATCAGGACAAAAACAGAACTGTTGTCTCAACTTACTTTCGCAGTTGGAAAGATGTTAATTACTGCTTGAACCAACCATTCCAAATCTCCCAACAAAGTAGGTGAACTCACGGAGCCCAAATGGCAAGCACCATAGTGCAAAACGACCACATGGGGACTGGTCATCCGACGCATATCTCTGAAAACTTGGAAAATTGCCGCTACATTGCAATCAGTCGCAGTGGTCCACACCACCTCCACTCCTCTGACATCAAAATTGTTTGCCACATGCCTACATTCTGAATAGTGCTGTAAACCATGGACAAAAATATCTCCGAGCACCAACACCCTGACTGTCTCCACCTCTGCCATCTTCACTACACACACTCTCTTTCTACACAAATCAACAATGTCAACATCTGATTGGCTGATGCCTACAGTCCCCTTTCCATGCTGGATTTGCTGTAAAACCCTGTATGTGGCATGCCCTACCCGCGGACAAGCACAGTGTCCATGCGGCACGTAACTCTGAGTCAGTCCTTCTAACCTTTCCACATCACTCGCGAATCCATTCCCTCATTGGACACAGCTAAGCAGTCACACAACCATCCACCAACCACATCCAAGACCTCTACATCTAACTCCGTCATCAGAGTTCCGCACTTCATATGTACTGTTGATCACTCTGAATACAAGTCTCATATCATTGCAAAGCACCTACTACAAAAACTACTGTGCAAGTGTCGCGGATTTTGACTTACAGCTCCATGCATACCCACATGCATGATTACAAAGTAAAGGTATGCATATTTTATTCAGAGCACATGTGCAACTCTTATGATTCCATTTAAACAAATTAATGCCACTAAATCTGCATAGCCAATACATACATACCAACACTCCCGCTTTAAGCGCGAGACTTCCAATTTTTCATTGAAAAATCATACTACTTCTTACTATCTCCCGCATAACCTATACATACTTACCAACCCTCCCGATTTAAGCGCAAAACTCGATTTTCCATTAAAAAATGTCACAATTTTTTACTGTCTTCTGCCTAAATTAATGCTACTTCCAATGCGTTCGTATGAGAAAAATAAACGTTCCCGATTGCTGTGGTAACACCTCCCTCTCAGGTGCTCCCGGTTTTTCGCATTCCTACTTGTAATATGAAAGTATTCACATTTTTCCCATCTACTATAATGACCTATCACTTCCAAACGTCTCTGCTATGTACAACACAGCTGAAAAAAAAAGGAATTGCATGAACTGAAAATTGTACTCATTTGCGAAGCAGTTTCAACTAACATACTGCAAATAACATATAAAGGCTGCACATAGTGAAATGAAATGCACGCATACACTGTGTTGAGATATCAAACGAGAATACTCCCACAAAAGCTGAAAAATGAACGTGTACATTAACATCACTGCTTTAAACACACAAAATTACTAAATTCTTCCTTTTGCAATTGCAGTGAAGACCACTCTCCTGAAAATCAACAGCATCTACACTGCAAAAAGCATATCCGAAGAAACCTGGTCATTCCACAAAAAAAAGTAAGTACAGTACTACCTTTATTTTTTTACTGTTCCTCAAAGAGACTGTGTGGGTTATTTATGTAATTTGCGCACCAAAAAAAACATTGATTTCTGAACCATTCTGCCCACAAATCCCTATTTATTAAACAAAGATTAACAGGCAGAATGGCACAGAAATCCCTGTGTTTTTGGAACACAAATAACATACACAAGCCTTAGAATGTTAGTACTAAAAAACAAATAACTGTTTTAATTTTATACCATTATGTTTACTATCAATGCTTCTCCTCACCAGTAGCTCACTTTCTACTCTCATCTGAAGCACAGTGTAGTTATATACAAACAGAAAAATAGCCTTCCCAACTCATTGTAACTGCCCAATGCACATTCACATACAACCACAAACATCTTCCCCATCAAACTCATACACACATGCACACAGCACACATACATTGTAAAACAGACCAACCCATACCTTCTTTTTTTTCAACAGACCCCAAAGAATGCCTACCAAGAAGCAAGTCCATAGAAAGGAACGCAGAAATAGAGCAAATGAAAATAAAAGTGTCCAAAGTAAGCATCCATCTCTACCAGAGTTTCTACAAACTGAAACAAAACAGCTAATGCAGTCATTTAGCGAAACAAAGGAAGCTTCAACTACAGAAACCTCTATCAAAATGTGGCACGAAACTGAAAATGCCTTACAAGAATTCGGCTACCACTATTGCTAACAATGCTCCTATAAATGCTGATATACTAGCAAGAAACCATAGTAAAAAAAAGTATTTTAGCAAAAATGTTCCGCCACAGAGTCCTTCAGAATCTAATAAGAAGAGGAGCGAAATCATCCTCAACCCTTAAAACCTACCATAGAAAATTAATCATACAAGCTCTCGTAGACAGTACACTCCTTCTCAAAAGGAAGTTATTTATTTTAGTGTTAAATAGGATGAAACCACTAACAAAACTAAGTACTAAACTACAAAAGAAACTTCTCAATAAACGGAATATCAGCAAAAATAACTTCTTAAATATTTGTGGAGGTGGCAACAACTCGTGGACTTACATAAAGTTAGACAAGCCTTGCAATATTTGAAAGACAATAATGAATGCTACAAAGAAATAAATATTGAAGAAAGCTTAAGGGAAACAACTGAAATAATTCAAGAGTCATCAGAAACTGGTCAATTAGAACATCTGGATCCTGCTGCAGTATCCACTCTTTTGGACCATTATAAAATTCATCCATTTCACTCTAATGAGAGCATAGATGATGCACTAGAAACTTTCCAAATGCGACAAACCAAAGGGTCACCAATGAGCATATGGGAAAAAAGTATAGAAGCACGTGCTTTTCCACTGCTATTTCCTACTGGCAAAGGAGGAAGATACGATGATAGACCCACTCAGATAACAGCATCAGAATACCGCTCATTACAAATGTATTCTGAAGATCCCAGATTTAGACAAAATGTGGAATACATATTCCACCTACTCTTTGAAAGTGAACTAGCAACCCTATGTTACGGAGTTGCACATATTGAAATCTGGACCCCACTTTAAAAATATGTCAGCTACGCAATTAATACAAAATGTGCAAGAAAAAGATGAGGTTTTGCAATCAACCATAACAAATCTGTTTGAAAACACGCGTGGTATGAAAGAATACTGGTTCCGACGGCACAGAGATGTGCGTTGTATGATCAGAAACCTTGGACCACCCACTTGGTTTGTTACATTAAGTTGTGCAGAAAATGCATTGGAAGATTTATATGATTTCCTACTCATATCAAACAACAACAAAACCAACATAGATATACTAACACCTGGAGAACTTTGCTATCTACATCCTGTTAATGTTTCAAGATATTTCCACCATCGTTTCATTGCTATGCTACACTTTATTTGTAATAAAACTGTTCCTCCCCTCGGAGAAGTGCAACACTTCTTTTGGAGAAAAGAATACCAAGCCAGAGGAGCACCACATATCCACATGCTTTTATGGATTAAAGGTGCACCTAAATTTGGTCAGGACAGTGATGCCACTGTTTTGCAGTTCATCCAAAAATATGTCACTTGTGAAATCCCTTCACAAAGGACACATAGTGACCTTCTAGGACAGATTGTACAATTTCAAAGACACAAATGTGGCAAATATTGTCATCGCAAATACAAAAGCAAAGGGAAATGCTACACCAAATACCGCTTTGGTTTCCCTAGACCAGTTACAGAAACAGGTGAAGTGAACAATTTCATGTCTTCAGTTCGACATAGTGTTAAAGGTAAATCACCTAAGAACACGTATTACATAGAAAAAACAGAAGAATCAAAATATATCAATGATTACAATTTAATCATTGTCCTCTTATGGAATGCAAACATAGATGTGCAGTACATTGCAGACAATTCCACTGCAGCTGCACAATATGTTACAGCCTACTTTACAAAAGCAGAAAAAACAGAGCTTCAAGACCTCTGCAATGACCTATCATCAGACAAAACACTATCTCAGAAATGGTACAGCCTAGGCATAAAAATGTTCTCTCATAGAGAATGTGGCACCTATGAAGCTGCAGATCGTTTAACCGGTACTGCTTTGTATGGAAAATCTTAAAATATAGTATGGCTAAGTCTTGGTCCTGCTAAATCTAGAAAAAGAGTTCTCAAATCATATGAGGACATAGAAACAATTGCCAAAAATGATACCAACAGCCAAGGCATTTTAAAAAACAATTTACTAGACACATACTACCTGAACAGGAGTACCACTTTGGAAACCATGTGTCTATACCACATAGCTCAAAACTTTGCATACAAAAATAATATAAAACCCGATGAAAGCAAAGGTAGATATAGAGTGACAGATTGTGACGGCAGCTTAGTGAAACTTAGCAAACAAAGCTTAATTAATCATGTCAAATTGTCATTAAAAACTCCTCAACAGAAAGACCTATATTATATGTCCCTGCTACAACTTTTTAAACTATGGAGAAAAGAGGAAGAGATACTAGATAACTATGACTACTATGAAGATGCTTTCAAAGCAAATGAAAGTGCTATCACTGATGTGAACTTTACGCAGTACAAAACAATGTTGCACAATTAACAGCAACAAGAAGAGGAACTCCAGGCCCAACTAGATAAGGACACTTCTGACAGTAGTAAACTTTCTGTAACAGGAAGTCAAGAACCACTAGGACAGCCACTAATAGCAAATGAGGCCGAATTAGCTATGACAGAAGTGGAAAACACCACGTGCCACTATGAAGAAGATGTGGAAGACTTAACTGTATTACAATCAAAACTTAACTAAGATCAGCGCACCATTTTTGAAGAAGTAACAAACGAAATTGCACATGGTGTACAACACGAAAATAAAGAATGTACCTGCCAAAATGACAAGCCTATACTGCTGTACGTCAGTGGTGAAGCTGGTTCTTGAAAAACATTCTTAATCAAAATCATCAGCAATTTCCTTCAACAATTGACAAACAACAAACTGTCAGCTGTTGTAACTGCCCCCACAGGTTTAGCTGCCTACAACATAGGCGGTGTCACTTTACACCGATCACTACTCCTTCCAGTAGAACACCAAAACAAATTAGACTATTACAAACTTTCTGCAGAAGCTGCAATGGAACTACGCAGAGTATTAAAACAAATGAAAATGCTACTAATAGATGAAGTGAGCATGGTCTCCAACCTAATGTTGGCTTTGATTCACCTCAGATTGCAAGAAGTACTTAAAACAAACTACGAAGAACTCTTTGCAGGAAAACACATTATCGTTTTCGGAGCTCTTCTACAATTGACACCAGTGAAAGGTGAACCTATTTTTGAAACCTTAGGACACAAACTTTGCCGTAAAACTGTTGGCAGCATAGGAAATGTCAACCTTTGGAAACATTTCCAATACATAGAATTAACAGAAAACATGCGTCAATCTGCAGACCTCACTTACGCCAACATTTTAAAAAGTATTAGAATTGGTATACTATCTCAAGAAGCACAAGCAATATTGAAAAAACGGCACATCCATGCACTCTATGGCGATAACGCATGCGCTACTGATGTTATGGAACAATTAGCGCACAAAAATGTCAATTGTATGGCCTTAATGTCAACTCTTGCAAGCTATTTCAAATTCAATGTAACAATGTTAAAAAAAGAAATGCAACCAATAATTGAAATTTGCTCCAAAGACAAACTGGCCGTACATGGTATGACACTACCCATATGTCAGCAATCCACAAGACTAAATACCTTAGAAAATTCAATCTCCAACACAGCTGGGTTGGAAAAAATATTAAAATTATCCTTAAATTGTAGAGTAATGCTTAATTGTAACCTTGACGTGGTGCAAGTACTAGTTAATGGGGCACTGGGTACAGTTGTTGGCTTTCAAACATACCCACGTGACAACAACATTCCCTTTGTCAATATTCTATTTGACAAACTTTCAGAAGTAAAAAGGATAGGGCACTCAACAGCGCAATTCCTTCTCTTCAAAGACATGTATGTACGTAGGAAACAATTTTCTCTAACTCTTGCATATGCAGTCACCATTCATAAATCCCAAGGTCTTACCCTAGACAAAGGATTGATAGATATTGGAAAAACAGTCTTTAAAGAAGGCATGAGCAACGTAGCACTATCACGCTTACGTACACTTGACGGTCTATTTCTAATCAACTTTGATGCAAGTAAAGTGAACGCTGATATTCCTAAGAAAACTAATTCAAACAGAAATGCAACAGGATCTGACTGCAAATCCTTCAAAGAAAACAAAAGAAGCTAATACTTCATCAATTACCACAAGCAAAGAAGAACCTATTAGTGAACGTAAATCAGGTACTTCTTTAAAGAAGGAACAGAAACTCTGAAAAAAACAATCCGACACAGAACTATCTGGTCCATTCAAATTTTCAAATGAAACTGGTGTATGGTGCTATGCAAATGTAGCAATGAATATTCTATTTCAATTGCCACCAATTGTTAAAAACATTTACTTACACAGTACAGACCAATTGTGTTTCCAATGTTAGTCCTTCATAGAAACGCAACAAACAATCCTGACAGCACGTATAGTGTTCACGGAATAAGACAAGAATTGGACTACTGTGCTGGAATGGTGAGATTCACTATGAAATCACAAGAAGACCCACAAGAATTTCTAATGTACTTACTACAAGTACTCGAAAACAAAAACATACCTATGAATGAAATCTTCCAGATTTCATACATGTGGAAACATACATGCACTCTCTGTAACAATGTGACACAGGAACAAATCCCTAATGAGCGACTTGTGTATGCATCCATACCTAATTGTGAATCCATTCCATTTCAGCAACTTCTACAAAATGCAAACCATGGCAGATTATATACTATCTGCAATTCAGATAATCGCTCCACCTTACTGATAGAAACACATAGTAACTACATAATACTAATGCTTCTACGTTACAATGCAGATGGTACCAAAAACAACTGCAAGCTGACTGGATTCATACACGGACAAGTGTCACTTGATAAGAAAACCTTCACAACAATAGGTATAATCTACCACGCAGGAGCCACAACCAATGCAGGTCACTACACTGCATATATTAAAAAGAAATGTGGATGGTTCGAAATGTAATAGTAGCATTACTCTGAAGCAGAGATTACCAGCAAATCTTACAAACGCATATTTAATCTTCTTAAAGCCAAAATTTAATAACTAATGTGTACTTCAACATTAACAAAAATTCAATTAAAAGACTATAAACAGTTAGAATATGCCAACGGGTATCTAACTGCCCAAGATTGTATAACAACCACACAGATAAATGAATAAGACTGATTTGTAACAAAAAATACACAGTTAGAATACGCCAAAAGGTATTTAACTGTTTAAAAAATCTGCAACAATCCAACATACAGAACATTAATCAGAAACAACAAGTGAACACTCAAAGTAAACAAAGAAATAGTTTATAGCATAGCAAAGAAAGTTTTTTTTAATCCTACAAGGATTTTTTTCCCCCAGACCCAATGATTTGAAAAACAAACACAGATACTGAGCAGAATGCACAGTACACTGGTTTGTAAACTAAATATGAGGGTAAAAAAAGGTAAAATGTCTATTATACAATGTAATAAGTCTTTATAAAATACAAACACTAACATGTTCTTTTCTTTTATCACAGAAATTGAAAAAGAATATTTCCTCCAAGTACTAAAGTCATGTAAGAAATATATTGAATGTCAACAAATAAATAGTAAGTATAATTTCACACATTTCATACATAATCGAATCTATACGTCTGATCTATGGCAGTAATATGGTGCAGTGGCTGTAGGCAGGGCCTAGAGTCTTGGATGTATAACCTACGGCCTACACCCTGCGGCCATGCAACCAAGATTGTAGGTCCTACCCACAACCACAAAACCATGGTGGCTTATAACTTCACTGCTTATAACTTTGGTCTTGGGTGCATGGCCTGCGGCCATGCACCTTCGACTCTAGGTCGTGCACACAACCACCGCACCACATCACACCCATGCTGACTTATAACTTCAGTAATTCTAACTTCGGTCTTGGGTGCATGGCCTTTGGCCATGCACGCAAGACTCTTGGTCCTGCCCCCAACCACCACAGCACATCACACCCACTGTGGCTTATAACTTCACTACGTATACATTTTTGTCTTGGGTGCATGGCCTTCTGCCATGCACCCAAGACTCTAGGCCCTCCCCACAACCACCTGATCGATATGCAATACTACAGGTGTATCTAATGCTGTGATATGCTGCAGTGGTTGTGGCCAGGGCCTAGAGTCTTGGGAGTATGGCCTACGGCCTATGGCCTATGGCCATGCACCCAAGACTCTAGGCCCTGGATAACAACCACTGCAGCATATCACACCCATGGTGGCTTATAAATCATTAGCACACCCATAGAATGAAATATTTCAACTGCAGCATACACTCAATTTGCACCCAGGACTCTAGGCCCTGCCCACACCTACCAGATAGATATTCGATTGTATGAGTGTGATGTATGAATGTGATATTCTGCGGTTGTTGTGGGCCGGGCCTAGAGTCTTGGGTGTATGGCCTACTGCTTATGACCTGTGGCCATGCACCCAAAACTCTACGTCCTGCCCACAACCACCCCACTATATAAATCCCATGGTGCCTTAAAACTGCAGTGCTTACAAGTTTGTTTTTTGGTGCATGGCCTTTGACCATGCACCCAAGACTCTAGGCCTTCCCCACAACCACCTGATCGATGTTCGATACTACGGGTGTATCTATTGCTGTGATGTGCTGCAGTGGTTGTGGCCAGGGCCTAGAGTCTTGGATGCATGGCCATAGATATTCAAATCTATGAGTGTACAGTATATAAAACCCATATTGGCTTATAACTTCAGTGCTTATAGCTTTGTTCTTGGGTGCATAGCCTTTGGCCATGTACCCAAGACTCTAGGTCTTGACCACAACCACCACAGCATATCACACCCATTGTGGCTTGTAACTTCACTATGTATAAATTTGGTCTTGGGTGCATGGCCTTTGGGTGCAGACTCGAGGCCCTCCCCACAACCACCTGATTGATCTTCGATGCTACGGGGGTATCCATTGCTGTGATATGCTGCGGTGGTTGTGGCCAGGGCCTAGAGTCTTGGATGTATGGCCATAGATACTCGAATCTATGTGTGTGCAGTATATAAAACCCATGTTGGCTTATAACTTCAGTGCTTATAACTTTGTTCTTGGCCATGCACCCAAGACTCTAGGTCTTGACCACAACCACCACAGCATATCAGACCCATTGTGGCTTGTAACTTCACTACGTATAAATTTGGTCTTGGGTGCATGGCCTTTGGGTGCAGACTCTAGGCCCTCCCCACAACCACCTGATCAATATGCGATACTATGGGTGTATCTTTTGCTGTGATATGCTGTGGTGGTTGTGGCCAGGGCCTAGAGTCTTGGGAGTATACGGCCATGCACCCAAGACTCTAGGCCCTGGCCACAACCACCGCAGCATATCACACCCATGGCGGCTTATAAGTCAGTACCACACCCATAGAAATACGGCATGTACTCAATTTTAATATTCGCTAACACCACGCGTGTCCTTAGAACAGTTTCAAGTTGCCTGCGCACAGCACGGACGGAAGTACTATCCTTATGAGACCCCTCATTTTCAGAAATTACAAACATCCCGGACAGGGCGGGCATGGCGAATACATCATTAGCACCTGCTGCCTAAACAAATACAATATTTCATCCATCTCTTTCTCTCTGAACCTACCCAAGCACTCTGACACACCAAAACACTTTCCGAAACAGCATTTCGCCTCTGGTCGCTGTCACACTGTCGGCGGATCCAAGATATCGGGCGCATCCAAACAATCTGTCTGACGCACATCATGCCTCACTCCAGCCAATCGGCGGACAGGTCGCGTGTCTGCGGTCATGATGCAAGCCCCTTAGCCAATCGGTATCTTGTCCGCGGAGCAAACAGGGAAGTGTGACCGCGGAGCGGACATAGATATCACAAATTTTTTTAGACATACTTTTTGGTCGTTTTAAAGAAAACTACTGGACGGATTGGCACCAAATTTACAAAAGCACGCTTTCGGGACCAAGCTCCTCCTCCTGCCGCAAATTTGGTAAAAATCCGTCCAGCGGTTTGGCCTGTAGGCGTGTACAAAGTTTTTCCCCCATTCACTCTATGGGAAAAAAAGACTTCTTGGGACCCCCCTATCACATTTCCCCCCCTGGACCAAACATCACCAAACTTTGCAAACGAATTCAGAGTGGCCCATATACTTTTTTTGCAAAGTTTGGTGAGGATTCGTCCATTGGGAGAGAAGTTATAAGCTGCCCGAAAAGTGCTCTTCCTATGGAAACAGCAACTTAACCATAACTACACAGCCCCTAACGTGGCTGTGTGATATATATATATATACATTCAGTAAAAAAACTTTGTTAAAGGGACATTATGGTTAAGTTTTGCTAATAAAAACCTATGAAATTCAGTCAAAAAACTTTTTTAAAGGGACGTTATGGTGCCAAGTTAAACCGAAAAACCCCTGAAATTCACCAGTTATGGTAAGCTAAGCAACCATAACTCGTGCCACCACTGTGCACTGCTAAGACTAACACCCAGGACATCAAAGATGACATCACAAATGCATTCATGACATCACTGATAACATCACATGTGCATTTACTTTTCATGAAAACTCTGTACAAGGGATTCTTATTATAATGTTGACAGAAAAAATGTGAAGGATAATTGGAATAGATGTCTTGAGCTATGTAGTGGATTAGGCAATGCATTGATATAAATAGCATTCCATCATGAAGTTCTTTACACTATACTAAGTGACTCAAGTATAAATATAAACATTGTGTGAAGTACACATGATGGAGGTGCAATATTCATAATCTTACCATGTTGAATAGTGAAATGATAAATGCTTTTTTATTAGAGTTTTGTGTACTGTGCAACATATATTAAGTAGCTAATAAAACCACTTACTGTCACTCACCTGAGATCGCTTCTTGCTCAGTTCCGCGGGAAGATTCTTCTTGCGGGCAGATTAGGTCTTGTATAGGCTCGCACGAGTCTCGTCCGACTCCAGCGTGCGTTCAGAGTTCCAGGATACTCGCGGGTACAGTATGTCCAGGAAGGAGGTAACGGTCGCTAATATGCGAGGATTCCAGGAGCAATTTGGAAGGGGAGGGTGGAAGAAGAATTAGGGACCAGGAGCTAGGAAATAGAGAATTCATCAAGCTGAAAACACATGTCTAGTCACTACATGTTGATAGCTTTGAGACGCGTGGGCTCGCGGGGGCGTGGCATATTTATGGAACGTGCTGTGTTCGATGTAAGGCCGGTGCGAGGCGAGTCATGTGACACGGCCATGTTGAGAGTAGTAATGAATACAAGCCCTGCCGCGATAAGGACCAGGAAGTCCAGAAGGGGTGTGTTCTATGGGTCATGACACTTACTACATAATTTCATTATTACATACAAAACACAAAGCCACAAGTACACATACAAATATGAGTATATATAGAGAAAGTGAAGTATGCAAAAAAGCAGCAGTAGGAGCAGAAAGTATTCGCAACCTAACTGATAATCTTTATACACAGAAAGGGTTGCTCTGCTTCAAACCTACTACTTTGCTATGTAGAAATATCACATGATGTGACTGCAGGTGTCCAGTCAACTGGTCGACAACAAACTGGTCGACTGCAATTTGGTCGACACCATTTGGTCGAATGCCAAATGGTCGAATTTTTTTTTTTTTTTTATATATATGTGTTTTGTGGGTTTTCGTGTGGGGAAAAAAAATAAAAAAGAAAAAAAGGGGGACCCCCCCCCAAAAAAAAACCAAAAAATGGGTAAAAAAAAAAAAAAAAAAAATTCGACCATTTGGCATTCGACCAAATGGTGTCGACCAAATTGTCTGTCGACCAAATGTTTTCGACCATTTGACTGGTAACCGTGACTCCACCCTAAAGAAACTAATGCAAATACAAATATGAGCACATCCAGAGAAAGTACAGTAATAAAAAAACAGCAAAAGCATAAGAAAGTGTTGACAACCTTACTGATTGTGTATTTTTCCTATGTATATGTTTTATAGTGGACCCAAAGAGAATTATTGTAAGACCATATCTAAAGTATAAGTCTACAAATATAGTACTTTTTGATTTTTTTGTGCCAAACCATTACTGTTTAAGATATATCACTAAAGGAAAAAACAGCGAGTCAGACATGTGATGTTATCAGTGATGTCATCAATGACATTTGTGAAGTCATCTTTGATGTCCTGGGTGTTAGTCTTAGCAGTGCACGGTGGTGGCGCGAGTTATGGTTGCTTAGCTTACCATAACTGGCGAATTTCAGGGGTTTTCGCTTTTACTTGGAACCTGTCAGGTTTCCTTTAATTACTGTCATCAGGTTTCCTTTAATTACTGTTAGGTTCCCTTTAATTATTTCCCTTTATTTCTGTGTGGGTTTGGCCTTGACCTTTCTATACAGATTCCTGGCTCTGGCCCAAGGCAAGATGGAGTTTAACAATAGAAGCCTTAATTGGCTAGAGAGAACTGCAGGACAACAATGAACGTTCTAAACTGTCACTGTCTGCCTTTCATCGTCATAACCCCAGCTGAGAGGACGTGTTTGTAGCTGCTCCTGCTGAAGTCTTGGGCCTACTGGATTTGAACTTTCAAATCTTGGCAGTCCAGCGGCTACTTATGCGGGGTTGTTCAGGAGAAGAATTCAGGTTAACAGGAGAGTTTCTGGAAGTTCTTTTGGAGAAGAAAAAGTTCTTAAGCTAAGTGACTTTATTTGGATATGTAAACCTTGCTCAGATTCATTAGAAATTTTAGGAGATTGTAAATGAAAATTCAAAAGAAGAACTGATGTTACTCTGTTTATAGTTCAATGTTTAATTTTTAAACGTGTGCGAGCAACGTTAGACTGTTACGTGTGTTCATTGCGCGTGTGATCGTAGCGCGAGTGCGCGAGCGCGAGAAAAGACTGCTACGTGATGACTACAGCGTGTGAATTCGTTGCACATGTACGCGTGCGCGAGAAAAGACTGCTACGTGATTTCTATAGCGTGTGTGTTCCAGCACGAGTGCTCATAGCGTGTGTGTTCATTGCGCGTGTAATCATAGCGCGAGTACGCAAGCACGAGAAAAGACTTCTACGTGATTTAATCAGCACTAGTGTTAATAGCGCGTGTGTTTTTTTTGCGTGTGTAATCATAGCTCGTGTAAGCGAGTGTGAGAAAAGAGAGCTACGTGATTTCTTTAGCGCGTGTGTTCATAGCACGGGTGTTTATAGTGCATGTATACGAGAGTAAGAAAGGACTACTACGTGATTATTTCTTCAGCGCGTGTTTTCTTAGCGCGTGTGTTCCTCAGCGTGTGTTTTTTCTCCGGTGCGTGTTTTCTTCAACGCGTGTTTTGCGCGGGTAAATTTTTGCGCATGTGCGCGAAAAGATTTCAACAGACTTTGGAAAAGTTTGCAGGTTCTTCAAGAGACTATGAACTTTATTTATTAAGAAGGAAGAACAGGATTCATCTAAGTCTTCTTAACTGGAACATTTAACAGTTTTAAAGGCAAGAGTCAAGGTTCTTAAGAGTCTAATACTCAAAGGAGTGGCTGTTATTTTCAAGACTTTCAAAGCAAAAGAAAGGTAGAAAGATTTTATCAGCTATCACTCCAATCTTCTCTAAGATCCTAAAAGAGAAGAACTAGGTATGATTCTTTACATTTTAGTTAAGGATATAAAGTTGTCATAATTTAAAGGTAGTAAAGTAATTTGAGGATTCTGTATGTTCTTATGTATTCACTGCAGGTTCCGCATCAGCTCGTCAGAACGTCGCCAGCCTGGTGTTTCTTATGTTATCCACTTCCCCCTTTCCCTTTGGGGTGTAGTTAGGATTACATTTCAGGGGGATTGTCGGGGGTTCAGCAGCTTCCACGGACACAGGATAACTCTCATCCTGACAGAACCATAACGTCCCTTTAACAACGTTTTTTATTGAATTTCATAGCTTTTTGGTAGTGCAACTTAACCATAACGTCTCTTTAACAAAGTTCTTTTACTGAATTTCATAGGTTTTTAGTAGAGCAACTTAACCATAACGTCCCTTTAACAAAGTTTTTTTTACTGAATTTCATAGGTTTTTAGTAGCACAACTTAACCATATTGTTCCTTTAACAAAGGTTTTTTACAAAATTTCATAGGTTTTGATTAGTGCAACTTAACCACGATGTCCTTTTAAATGGATGAAGGCCATTAGCACACTAGGTTCCCAAAGTGGGAACCCGGGGTGCAGATTTTTCTTCCCACACCGGGACGCCTGAGGCCTCCCGGTGTAGGAAGGAAAATCCTTTACCAAGATGGCCACCATGGAAAGGGAAGGCGGGGTTCCATACAGGGCCCCTCTTCACTTCACAACACGTGTGCGCAGTCTTCACAGCTATGGGGCCGATTCATGGAACAAACGTGCGCCGAAAATCCATGCGCAAGCAGGCGCAAGGGAGCGCAAGCGTGAGAAATGCAGCGCACGCGTGCGATTCACGGAAGACGCTGCGCGTGTTTCCTGCTATCCGTGCGCCCAATCCAGCCATGGCGCACGCAGGCATACACGGCGTGCGCTACGCGCACAGCAAAAGCGCACATAGCGCGGCGCACACAACCAAAGTGAGCGGAACAGTGGGCGTAACATGCGGAATGGGGAACAACGCGTGAAAAAGAAGGCGTAACTGGGGAAGTACTGCAGGGAACAACACGGAACGCCCACACGCATGCGAACAACCCGTATTCATGGATCCGAATACGGGAAACCCACGCACGGCAAAAGACGCGCACAGGCATCAACGCGTCCGCCACACGTAGGCAGGCGGAAGCGTCCCCGCGCACAGTACAAAAGTGCGCGCAAACAACAAACACGTATATACAGCTACGATGAATGCCCCATTTGTCGCAGCACTGATCAAGGGACACCGCAGGAGGAGGAGAATAGCCAGGGCACGCATTTTCGCACCACGGACAAGCCTTTTTGGGATGCCTGACGACCAGGTCTATGGCAGGTATAGGTTTCCACCCCATATCATCCTAGACCTGGTCAGGGAGTGGGAAGATGACCTTACATCCCCCACCCTTTGCTCCCAAGCATTCAGCCCCTTGGAGAAGCTGCTCAATGTCCTGCATTTTTTGGCCACTGGGTCATTTCAGCGGACTACTGCCATAGTGGGGGGGTCTCACAGGCCATGCAGTCACGCTGCCTACACCAGGTACTGGCAATCATGACAGCGCGCCCCTCAGTCTGCAGGCACATATACATGCCCAGAACACCCGCAGAAAGGCAGGCCGTTGTCCTGGATTTTTTCAGGGTGTCACACTTCCCCAAAGTGCTCAGTGCCATAGATTGCACCCATGTGGCCCTACGTCCACCTAGGGCCACTGAGCACATCTACCGAAACCGCAAGCACTGGCATTCCAACAATGTACAGGTGGTATGCGATGCAAAGGGAATCATCACCTCTGTCTATGCAAACTACCCTGGCTCCACCCATGACAGTTTCATATTCAGAATGCCCGCCCTGAGCCGGGCCCTGGAAGCTGGGCAGCATGGCGACACATGGCTCCTAGGTGAGTACAAATGCCCTTGCACATGCATGCAAGTCACACACAGACAAATACCCAAACCCTAATAATCTCAACTATTATCACCTCCCCAGGGGACAGTGCCTACCCTTTGAGCAACCACATGATGACGCCAATCCGGAACCCCACCACACAACCCCAGGTAAAATACAACGCCGCCCATATTGCAACCAGGGCCATAGTGGAGAGCACATTCGGAGTGCTCAAGTCACGTTTCCGCTCCCGTGACCGCTCTGGCGGGCAACTACTCTATGCACCACCAGTAGTGTGCAGGATCATTGTGGCAGCATGTGTGCTGCACAATGTTGCAACACGGCAGGGCGTCCCGGTGGACATGGTGGTGCCCCCACATCCCCAACCACAGGCACAGGTGCTGCCCATGGGGGGGGACAGGGCACGTGGCGAGGAAGCCCGGACCCAGCTTGTGGCCACATTTTTCACCTAAACTCCCACCCCTGCGGAGTGCACACAGGCCTGGCACATACCAGGTGACAATCGATGATGGCAAAGAGACAGTCAACTGTCACAACCATCCCACCCTGAGATAGTTGCCATGGAAGTGCCACATCGTCTGCATCCCTAGCTACTTAAACACAAGCTATCCTGTGTGACCAAAAGGCACACATATGACATATGACATGATATGGCCTATACACAAGCATTTCAAGGTGCGATGAGGCAGGGAGGGGGGAACAAGGGAAGACAGACAACGGTACTACTAGGCCAGGTGTCATTTAGATTGTGCAAGTGCAGGGGTAGGGGGAAGGGAAAAGTGCAAGGAGAAGGGGAGGGGGGGAGTGCAGTACAGGGGAAGTAGACCAAAAAACAAATACATAGGTCGGCTGGTGGCAACTGCAAAGGTAAGTGCAGACAAGTGCTGGGAAGGGGGGGCTGTAGCGATAGAGAGACAGTCCCGCAGTGCAGGGGTTGCCAGGGAGGCAGTGCAAGTGGAGAGTCGCTGGGCCAGGGACCGAGGTCAGTGAGAGTGGCCCAGTTGCAGCTCCAGTGCAGTTCCAGTGAAGAATTCCGCAAGGGAGAGGCAGAGAGAAAGCAGAAGCAAAGAGGAAGGTCTTGAGGTCGTTCCCAAACCGGAGATGGTTCCCCTCAAGTTCAAGTGAGGCAGGAAGGCTGTTCCAGAGGGAGGGCCCTGCCGCGGAGAGAGATCTACCCCCAGCTAGTTGCTCTGAGAAGCGGGTGACCCTGACATGCAAGGTGTGCATCACACACACCTGCAAAACAGGCCATTCCCATCACTGTTATGTCACTCAAACCCTCCCAAACCACAACATGACATGGCAAGCAATACCCATACACCAACACAGTAATGATAAGGTACACATTGCCATGTCCAAAATCTACAGTGGCATCAGACAATGATGCCTGACCTGGAATCAGATGAAATGACAGACCAACAACCTCCCACCCAAAATAAGTCATTTCCAAATGCATTACAAGAGTTGTAGATGTAACATAACAATGAATGCTTGTCTACATGCACATTGTGCATTGCAAAATCAACACTGCAGCTTCTGTGTTCTGTGTCCTACTCCTGCAACACACTGCTCAGCGCACAGCACAGTGAACAGCCATTGTGTGTGATGCACACCCTGAGCATCACATCTAAGTGACAGACCACATCAAAAAGCTAATTAGGCATGTACAGGATCCATAATTGGTCACAGAACATGTGCTGCAGGGACACAGTGGCCACCAGAAGGCAAACAGTGTACACATGGATATGCAAGGGTGGGAGTACATGTAGTGCATCAGAGTGCAAGTGTGTGGTTCTGCAAGGACATGCACTCCAGATATGCATGTGCACTCAAGTGACCATCAGTGTTCTCTACACATCACATGTGAACATTCACCATGTGTACACCCCAGCATGTCAAACCATAACTATCCCCTCGCACCTGAAAGGTAAACACAACACATGAACAGGCATTGATCAGCAGAACACAACATGTACATAGGATACCACCATTACAATGTCAGAGTTCCCATCACACTGCAGGGCAAGGCAACTATCAACAACAACCCCCCCCCTCACAAATGACCATGACCCACCGAACAACTGCACCTGGGTCATGGAGCCTTCAAACCTCAATTCCACCTGGCCACAGGATCACCTTTACCCTTCGTCACCATCTCCCACCTTGTGTGTAAAAAGGTGCCTGCACCCTCAGAATCCACACTCATTTCCAAAATCACAAAATCCAAGCCAGAAAAACGAACCAGAACACCCTCCAGTAGATGACTTGACGTAGCAGTACCTCACAAAGGCCAAGTACTACCACAATGATGCAACAACCAAGGTAGCACAGTAAAACAATGTCAAAACAAGATGTGAACCATGTGTGGTACATGAAATAGGATGATGCACCATGAACGGATGTGTATTGTCACAGGTCCCGTGTACAGGCGCGGGAGTGTCACGAAACAACCACCCCCACCATGTCCCGGGTGCCTGCAAGGTCAAACTCACACAGGCCCCTGAGACCCTGGTGGGGAAGGAGGTTCAGGGATATGCAGTCGGGACAGGTGTTGACACACTGGATAACTGGAATGAGTGGCAGGAGAGGGGAGGAGGAATGACACATGAAACTAGGGAATGCACGAAAATACTACCTGTATGAACACATACACAATCCAAACAAACTTGCACATCATTGTCATGGCCTTCTGTAGTCCAGGCTTAGGAGTGGTACGAACCAACCACCCCCTCTAGGGTTTTGGCGCCTGCAAGTTCGAGGCTTACACAGGCATCTGCAACCCCGCGGGGAAAGAGGGTTAGGGAACGTTGCTTGGATAGGTACGGGAAGCAGGAACACCGGGTAGAGGGTACAGGGTTCAAAATTGCATAGGATTCCGGGTGATTAGGGGGAAAAAAACATACCAAATTGAATCACACATACATCCATGCATTAGTACACTCCCCAGCAAGCCTATGCAGAGCAGTTTGAAAGAAAAACAACAAGACACTTAGCTCTGGTTTTGAGTGCTGGCCTCCTGCCTGCGCACTCTCAGGTCCGGTTACAGGAGCACTGCAATGCTGCAAAGAGAGCCACAGTCAACAACCTGTACGTGCCAATTACACAAAAACACAACACCAAACATGCCCCATAGCAACAAACTACTCTCCAAACAGACAATCTGGTGTAGATGCTTCGTACCCATATATAACATTACCCCTGTGACGGGTCATACACAGTCAATGCAGTAAGTCAGCCACCGGTGGGTGCGTGGCAAATGGAACACCAATGTGTCACAATTCACACAACATGCAATGTTCCCTGGGTAAGCAGACAGACCCATATAGCAAGCCATGACTTCTGAGCAAGTTGCGTACCACCATGACCGAAACAAATTTGGCAGTGCATTTATCATAAAGTACATGGAAATGATATGCACTGCACACGAGTATGTCCCTTGCTGTATGTCCCTGTGAGCTGCCCCTTTCCATGTCTCAGAAGGCTACATGGTTGATAGAAGTGCCTCAATGGACCTTGGTGTACCGGAGGGTATGTGCCACTGCCCCTGCACGTGTCACAGACAACCTTACAATCAACAGCCATCAGTCCACCAACACATGTGAGCTGCATTGTGTGCTTCAACACCAATTTTCTTCTAAGCTCACTCTCAGTGCTGTGACTAAGCCTGCATGTGCAACTCGCCTGGTGCAAGCTTTGCTGTGTTGTGGCCCCCCTGTGCTGCTCACCTTGCCGGGAGTTCCTTGGAACACGTCAGCAGTTCTAGGATGTAGGTCTGCAATCCCTGTGCCTCTGCTTGTGCACACATGTGCATGTGGGCACCAACAAACGTGTCCAGAATTCCGTCGTCCAATGGGCCATGTCTGCTGGCAAAGGTGCTCTGGAGGCTCATCCCCCTGCAGAAAGGGCATGAAACACATGATTAATGCTTCAAAGTCATCTGTGTGTGTCTCTTCAGGCATCTCATTACTTGACCATGTCAGAGAGTCACCTCATAAATCACACCATCAGTCCATCATTCACATCCAAAGTGTGGAACACTATCTACAGCATGAATTGCAACAAGCATGTGTACAGTAAAGATAAGAAACATACTACACAATGCATAGCAATTAATGTACACATTAATCATGACACACCCCATCTAGCAAAAGCTGAACAGTGGACAATAACACCAAAATCATCCCCACTAGGGGTGTAAACACAAGTCACACAGCACCAGACATGCCACAGATATGACAGTCCAAAGCCCTTGTGTAAAAGTCTGTGACACCCAACCATCCTTGCGAGCCCATGGATAAGGGAGGCAGGAGTGGCATATGTGAGTCAAGGACCCCAAGCAGCAAACACATACACAAGACAAGCCTGAAGGACCCAGCTGGAACAGACAGTGGATGTCTTCAAAAGCCACAAAGCACCGCACCGTCACATGAAAGCACAATAGACAAGCAATTTTAAACTAAATCAACTATTAACTAATTACACTAACAATGGAAAACCTACATTACCTAATTAAACTAACTATCAAACAGAAACTTAACTAACTAAACTGAAAGAAAAATCAAAAATGGCCACATACGACCCCGGGGGGACGGGAGGTACCCAGGAGGGGGGAGGTACAGGGTGCTGCTCAACATCCATATGCGATGATGCTGAGCCAAAAAAAATCCTCCATGGGCTCAACGCCTGCACAGCCGGATCTATGTGGGAGATAGATGGTCGTCCGAGTCTGGCTCATCCTGGAAAGGAGGACGTGGCACAGTAGCCTGGCCACGCCTAGCCGCAGCTTGCCCCTCGTCAGCAGCAAGTCTGCCGGACGGGTGAGCCTGGTTCTGTGTGGCGATGTGACGTAGGTCTGCATGCAGAACCTCACGTGATACACGTGCTTCCTCTTGCAAGGTAGCACATGTAACACGGAGTTCCTCCTGCAAGGCCTGGCTGGACAACTGCTGCACCTCCCGGCAAGCCTGCAGCTCAGCCGAGATGGTACGCTCAAGCTGTACCATCTGGGGGGTGGGGGGTGGGAGACATGGGTGGGGGCCTTGTGGAGGCTGCCCCTGCACTGCTGGGGGGTGGGGGTGGTGGGGACATGAGTTGGACATGGGTGGGGGCCTGGTGGAGGCTGCCCCTGCACTGCTGGGGGGTGGGGGTGGTGGACACATGAGTTGGACATGGGTGGGGGCCTGCTGGCAGGTGCCCCACAGTGCTGGGGGTTGGGGGGGTGGGGACATGGGTGGGGGCCTGGTGGAGGCTGCCCCTGCACTGCTGGGGGGTGGGGGTGGTGGGGACATGAGTTGGACATGGGTGGGGGCCTGCTGGCAGGTGCCCCACAGTGCTGGGGGGTGGGAGACATGGGTGGGGGCCTGGTGGAGGCTGCCCCTGCACTGCTGGGGGGTGGGGGTGGTGGGGACATGAGTTGGACATGGGTGGGGGCCTGCTGGCAGGTGCCCCACAGTGCTGGGGGGTGGGGGGGTGGGGGACATGGGTGGGGGCCTGGTGTAGTCTGCCCCAGCACTGCTGGGGGATGGGGGTGGTGGGAGACATGGGTGGGGGCCTGGTGGAGGCTGCCCCTGCACTGCTGGGGGGTGGGGGGGTGGGAGACATGGGTGGGGGCCTGGTGGAGGCTGACCCTGCACTGCTGGGGGGTGGGGGTGGTGGGGACATGAGTTGGACATGGGTGGGGGCCTGGTGGAGGCTGCCCCTGCACTGCTGGGGGATGGGGGTGGTGGGGACATGAGTTGGACATGGGTGGGGGCCTGCTCGCAGGGCCCCCACAGTGCTGGGGGTGGGGGGGGTGGGAGACATGGGTGGGGGCCTGGTGGAGGCTGCCCCTGCACTGCTGGGGGGTGGGGGTGGTGGGGACATGAGTTGGACATGGGTGGGGGCCTGCTGGCAGGGCCCCCACAGTGCTGGGGGTGGGGGGGTGGGAGACATGGGTGGGGGCCTGGTGGAGGCTGCCCCTGCACTGCTGGGGGGTGGGGGTGGTGGGGACATGAGTTGGACATGGGTGGGGGCCTGCTGGCAGGTGCCCCACAGTGCTGGGGGCTGGGGGGTGGGAGACATGGGTGGGGGCCTGGTGGAGGCTGCCCCTGCACTGCTGGGGGGTGGGGGTGGTGGGGACATGAGTTGGACATGGGTGGGGGCCTGGTGGAGGCTGCCCCTGCACTGCTGGGGGGTGGGGGTGGTGGGGACATGAGTTGGGCATGGGTGGGGGCCTGCTGGCAGGTACCCCACAGTGCTGGGGGGTGGGTGTGGTGGGGACATGAGTTGGACATGGGTGGGGGCCTGGTGGAGGCTGCCCCTGCACTGCTGGGGGGTGGGGGTTGTGGGGACATGAGATGGACATGGGTGGGGGCCTGCTGGCAGGTGCCCCACAGTGCTGGGGGGTGGGGGTGGTGGGGAAATGAGTTGGACATGAGTGGGGGCCTGGTGGAGGCTGCCCCTGCACTGCTGGGGGGTGGGGGTGGTGGGGACATGAGTTGGACATGTGGGGGGCCTGATGGCAGGTGCCCCACAGTTCTGGGGGCTGGGGGGGTGGGGACATGAGTTGGACATGGGTGGGGTCTGGTGGAGGCTGCCCCTGCACTGCTGGAGGGGTGGGGGTGGTGGGGACATGAGTTGGACATGGGTGGGGGCCTGCTGGCAGGTGACCCACAGTGCTGGGGGGTGGGGGTGGTGGGGACATGAGTTGGACATGGGTGGGGGCCTGGTGGAGGCTGCCCCTGGTAGGCAGTAGAGCAAGTTGACATGTGGGTTGGCTGGGGGGCATGGCCATGGTGGGTGGGGTGCCTGCAGGACATGTGCAGGGTAGGCCCCTGTGGTGTGAGCCACCTGCAGGGGCCGTGGAGGGTGTAGAGGGAACTCCTGGGAGGACCCACACGTGCAATTCACATGTGGTGCTCCCCGCGCACCCCTGTAATACACGTACCCTGATGGAATCGCGTGTGATACTTTCCGCGCACCCCTGATATGCACGTACCCTGCTGATGTCGCGTTTGAAACTTCCCGTGCACCTCAAAATACACGTAGCCAGGACATTCGCATGTGTAACTTCCCGCGCACCCCGAAATACACGTAGCCAGAAGATTTGCGTGTGTAACTTCCCGCGCACCCCGAAATACACGTAGGCAGGACATTCGCGTGTGGAACTTCCCGCGCACCCCTGGAATACACGTACCCTGGTGATATCGCGTGTGAAACTTCCCGCGCACCCCGAAATACACGTAGCCAGGACATTCGCGTGTGGAACTTCCCGCGCACCCCTGGAATAAACATACCCTGCTGATATCGCGTGTGAAACTTTCCGCGCACCCCAAAATACACGTAGCCAGGACATTCACATGTGGAACTTCCCGCGCACCCCTGGAATACACGTACCCTGCTGATATCGAATGTGAAACTTCATGCGCACCCCGAAATACACGTACCCTGCTGAAATCGCGTGTGGAACTTCCTGCGCACCCCTGAAATACACGTACCCTGATGAAATCGCGTGTGAAACTTCACGCGCACCCCTGAAATACACGTACCCTGATGGAATCGCGTGTGAAACTTCCCGCGCACCCCTGAAATGCACGTACCCAGCTGAAATGACGTGAGGTACTTCCCACGCACCCCAGTGATGCACGTAGCCCGCTTGCCGTGCTGGTACAGGGTTAGAGCCGTCCTTTGCGCTCGATTGTGGATTTTGATGGCTTTTCCCTGCGCGAGAGGCGTTCTTGGGGGCGTAACTGGCTCTGCTGCAGGGTCGCTGCGCCACTGTGCGCCACGGATGGTTTGGTAGCTGGAATCCATGAATACGCTGTGCGCGGAAATGGGTTTTGGCGCACGTGGCTGGGGCAGGGATTCGCACGCGCACACTGTGCGCCAGCTGCGTGCGCCACTTGTGCGCTGAATTCTATGAATTACCCTCTATGTGTTTTCCACAACGTGTGTGCATCGTCTTCACAGCTACATGTTTTCCAAAGAGAGTGTGCGCAGTTTTCACTGCTACGTGTTTTCCATTAATGCCTGTGCGCAGTCATCATTTCTGCATGTTTTTCTTCAACGCATGTGCGTGTTCGGATGAGGCATGTGTGAGCTCGGATTCATCTGTTTAGAGCGCATGTATGAGTTTGAAAAAGATACACTGATACGTACTTCATTCAACACGCGGTCATCATTTCTGCGTGTTTTTCTTCAATGCATGTGCGTGTTTGGATGAGGAGCGTGTGAGCTCGGATTCATCTGTTTAGAGCGCGTGTACAAGTTTGAAAAAGATACACTGATACATGCTTCATTCAATGCATGTGCGCAGTTTTCTCAACTACGTGTTATCTATAGCGCGTGTGCGTAGTCTTCGCAGCTATGTGTTATCTACAGCGCGTGTGTGCAGTCTTCGCAGCTATGTGTTTTCTACAATGCGTGTGTGTGGTCTTCGCAGCTACGTGTTATCTACAGCGCGCATGTGCGGTCTTCGCAGCAATGTGTTTTCTACAACACGTGTGCGTGCTCTTCGCAGCTATGTGTTATCTACAGCGCGTCTGAGCAGTCTTCGCAGCTGTGTGTTTTCTACAGCGCATGTGTGTGTTCAGATGAGGCGCGTGTGAGCTCGGATTCATCTCATTTCTTACGTGTTTTTCTTCAACGCGTGTGCGTTTTCGGATAAGGTGCGTGTGAGGTCAGATTCATCTGTTAAGAGCGTGCATGCGAGTTTGAACAAGATACACTGCTATGTGCTTCCTTCAACGCATGTGCATGCTTCATTCAATGCGTGTGCATGGTCTTCTCAGCCACGTGTTATCTACAGTGCGTGTGCGTGGTCTTCGCAGCTACGTGTTATCTACATCGCGTGTGTGCAGTCTTTGCAGCTATGTGTTTTCTGCAGCACGTGTGAGTGGTCTTCGCAGTTACATGTTTTCTACAGGGCATGTGCGTTTTTGGATGAGGAGCGTGTGAGCTCGGATTCATCTCATTTCTCCATGTTTTTCTTCAATGCATGCGCATGTTTGGATAAAACGCGTGTGAGGTCAGATTCATCTTTTAAGAGCGCGCATGCGAGTTAGAACAAGATACACTGCTATGTGCTTCCTTCAATGTATGTGCGTGCTTCATTCAATGCGTGTGCATGGTCTTCTCAGCTACGTGTTATCTACAGCGCGTGTGCATGGTCTTCGCAGCTTCGTGTTATCTACATCGCGTGTGTGCAGTCTTTGCTGCTATGTGTTTTCTACAACGCGTGTGCGTGGTCTTCGCAGCTACATGTTATCTACAGCGTGTGTAAGTTCTCGTCGCAGCTACATGTTTTCTACAGCGCATGTACGTGTTCGGATGAGGAGCGTGTGAGCTCGGATTCATCTCATTTCTGCGTATTTTTCTTCAACGCGTGCGCACGTTTGGATAAGGTGCGTGTGAGCTCAGATTGATGTGTTAAGAGTGCACGAGCGAGTTTGAAAAAGATACACTGCTACGTGCTTCCTTCAACGTGTGTGCATGCTTCATTCAACGCTTGTGTGTGTGTGGTCTTCTCAGCTATGTGTTATCTACAGCGCGTGTGCGTGGTCTTTGCAGCTATGTGTTTTCTACAGCGCGTGTGTGCGGTCTTCACTGCTACGTGTTTTCCATTTACTCCTGTGCGTGGTCATCATTTTTGCATGTTTTCTTCAACGCTTGTCCGTGTTCGAATGAGGCGCATGTGCGAGTTTGAAAAATAAAGTGTCTTCGCGTTTTGACTGGTGTGGTATATGTCAAAAGCGGGCAAAGTAGTTGTGCACGTGCGCTTTACTGCGTGAGCGTGGTCTACACTGCTACGTGCTTTCTTCGTGTTCGGATGTTTTTTAGTTAACACGTTTTTTTGCTTCTTGCAGCCATATTCCATCCCATCCTCATCACCGCTCACCTCCCCAAACCTTATTTGATAAGTTTGATGAGTACAATGTTGTATTTTTTAATATGTTTTAACGCGATGTCTGCGGACACCGGACGAGAATCCAAGATGGCGGGCGTCTCCAAAAATATGACGCACTTCACGCTTCACCCCAGCCAATCGGAGAGCATGTCTCATGTCTGCGGACATGACGCATGCGGTTGGCCAATCCGTGTCCTCTCCGCGGAGCGAACAGGGAAGTGTGTCCGCGGAGTGGACATAGATATCACACATTTTCTTGCCTTACGTTTTGGTCATTTAAAAAAATACTACTGGACGGATTTACACCAAATTAACAAAAGCATGCGTTTGGGACCAATCTGCTGCGCCTGCTGCAAATTTGGTGAACATCCGTCCAGCGGTTTGGGCTGTAGGCGTGAGCAAAGTTTTTTCCCATTATGTGTATGTGAAAAACAAAAGTGGGCCATATACTACTTTTGCAAAGTTTGGTGAGGATTTGTCCAGGGGGAGCGAAGTTATAAGCTGCCCAAAAAGTGCTCTTCCAATGGAAACAGCAACTTAAACATAACTACACGGCCACTACTGTATATATATATATATATATATATATATATATATATATATATATATATATATATACTTCATCATAATCATCTAATACATTATTCAATACAGCTTAAAATGTCCACAATCTTAATATAAAATAATACAATAAACCATATCAGATTAATATAATTTCCTCTCATAAAAATCATCCATAATTCAGTGGGTTCCATCATAATAATCGCATTACTATAGGACTTAAAAAACCTATTTCTTAAGCATGTTAAACTTTAAAAAATACATGATAAATGAAGTAATGACTCAGTTACATGGTTTCCACATAGTCAGCATTGCCTCAGATCATGCGTGAGTCTTATTCTATCTCCTTTTGTCTCCAAAGCCTCAGACAGATTACATTTACGGAGTAGATAGGTACGAAATGTTCTTGTGCTTGGATAGGTTAGTGTGTATGATTGGGACTTAATTCTAGTGGATCTCTCTTTGCAATAGGCACCACTGTATGGTTTCAAAGCAATTTTTATCATAGTTTGGTCCTAAGCAAACTCATACAGCTTCCTTTTTAGACACATTTTCAAGGCTCCTATAGTATTGCTGGGATCTCTCCCCGACATGCATTTCTCATGTATTTTATGCAAAATGCCCATCGTTCCAATCAGCACATTGACTTCCAGCCACAAGAACACCTTCACATATGGAACAATTATTGTGTCGATTTGAAAATTGCACACCTTTTCATAGGCCATCACACATTGGCTTATATAGGCATACCAAATTCCTTTTAAGTCAAACTCCAAATATAAATATTCCACACTCACACATTGTGGGAGTCGCAATCATTTCCTCAGTATCTTAGCTTCTAGTGACACTAAACGTTTTTCAAATTTGTGACCCCAAGAGGGTAATTCATAGAATTCAGCACACAAGTGGCGTACGCGGCTGGCGCACAGTGTGCGCGTGCGAATTTCTGCACCAGCCGCGTGCGCTAAAATACAAATCCGTGCACAGCGTATTCATGGATTTTAGTTTCCAAAAGCAGCCGTGGTGCAGAGTGGCGCAGCGACCCTGCAGCAGTGCCAGTTATGCCCCCAACCCCTCCCTGTGCGCCATGCACAGCGCACAAATCCCGTACATGGCGCACAGGCCCCCAACCACGAAAATGCCTGTAAAACTCCCTGCACACCCCTCCGAATACACGTACCCCCCTGCACGGGGAGTGCCACACGCGGTTGGAGCGGGGTACGTGTATAACAGGGGTTCGCGGGAAGTTTCACACGCGAAATGCCCTGTGCGAGTGGGGTACGTGTATTCCTGGGGTGCGCGGGAAGTTTCACACGCGATAGGCCCAGTGCCAGTGGGGTACATGTATTCCTGGGGTGCACGGGAAGTTTCACACGCGATAGGCCCTTTGCGAGTGGGGTACGTGTATTCCTGGGGTGCGTGGGAAGTTTCACACGCGATAGGCCCTGTGCGAGTGGGGTACGTGTATTCCTGGGGTGCGCTGGAAGTTTCACACGCGATAGGCCCTGTGCGAGTGGGATACGTGTATTCCTGGGGTGCGCGGGAAGTTTCACACGTGATTGAAGAGGGGAACGTGTATTTCAGGGGTGCGCTGGAAGTTTCACATGCGAAATGTCCTGTGCGAGTGGGGTACGTGTATTCCTGGGGTGCGCGGGAAGTTTCACACACGATTGGAGCGGGGTACGTGTATTCTGGGGTGCGCGGGAAGTTTCACATGCGAAATGCCCTGTGCGAGTGGGGTACGTGTATTCCTGAGGTGCACGGGAAGTTTCACATGCGATTGGAGCGGGGTACGTGTATTTCGGGGGTGCGCGGGCAGTTTCACATGCAATTGGAGCGGGGTACGTGTATTTCGGGGCTGCGTGGGAAGTTTCACACGTGAAATGCCCTGTGCAAGTGGGGTACGTGTATTCCTGGGGTGCCAGCAGGCCCCCACTCATGTACCCCAGGACCCTCACCCCCGAGCAGTCAGGGGCACCTGCCAGCAGGCCCCCACTCATGTCCCACACATGTCCCCCAGCACCCCCACCCCCCAGCAGTCAGGGGCACCTGCCAGCAGGCCCCCACTCATGTCCCACACATGTCCCTCAGCACCCCAAACCCCCAGCAGTCAGGGGCACCTGCCAGCAGGCCCCCACTCATGTCCCCCAGCACCCCCACCCCCCAGCAGTCAGGGGCACCTGCCAGAAGGACTCCACTCATGTCCCCCAGCACCCCAAACCCCCCGCAGTCAGGGGCACCTGCCAGCAGGCCCCCACTCATGTCCCACACATGTCCCCCAGCACCCCCACTCCCCAGCAGTGAGGGGCACCTGCCAGCAGGCCCCCACTTATGTCCCCCAGCACCCCCCCGCCAGCAGTCAGGGGCACCTGCCAGCAGGCCCCCACACATGTCCCCCAGCACCCACGTCATGACGATCCTCAATCATGGCCCTCATGGCCACCCACATCACACCCCATGCCACCCCAGCCCAAAGACCCGACCAAGTATGGCATCCACCCACAGAGAAATGCCCATTACATGATACAACCCGAATGGCAAGTATGTACATGAACACATGTCCGTCACACACACACAATGGGTGCAAGTGAATGTGTAAACCCATATCATGACATGCATGAAACCAATGAGAGAATAGCACACATCGAAGTATGAAAGAAAAATATATTGAACACACCATGAATGTAATGAAAAAAAACACTCAATAATGGAAATAAGAAATAAAATGCAGCATGTCCGGAAAAAAATAAGAAATATGAATTCAGAATCCAAAGAAATCCAAATGAAAATGTGTCCAAAGTCTCAGTCCAACCAAGCAAATCCAAGGGAAAAAAATATATGAAATCCATTGCGCCATGGTGAAATAAAAATAAAAACGAGAAACATCCACTGTTCAACTATATAATCACCAATCCAGGGTCCATGAGCCCAACAAATGAAATGAAACCTACAAAAAACACTACCTAATAAAGAACTATATACAAAAATGTGGTGCATTGTCCAAGCGTCCCAAAATAAACAAAAACAGAAAGGAAACCTAACACTAACTATTTACAATGGCAGCGGGCTAATCTGACGGCTCACTTTTTGATGTCCCGGGCCAGGGCATCATCAAACTCCCGCTCAATGTCCTGGAGGCGGTCCTCTTCCATGGCCCTGAGGGTTCCCAGGGACGACGACATGTTCCCCTCCAACTCCCTGCAAATTGCCTCGAGGCACTCGGCCCACCTCAGGGCCCTCCGCATGGAGTTCTCCGCCCTGACCATTGTGAGCCGTGCCTCTTCCGCCCGCTGCCGCTCCGCATCTATGGCATGGCCCAACCGCTGCCACATGGAAGACACTTGAAATCCGGGGTCCTCCTGTCCTATGGCCGATGCCTGTCCCTCCGATGTTGAAGGCCCCGAGCTATCATTGCTCCCACCATGCTGCTGCTGCTGTGCCTGTGCCTGCGCCCTGGCTCTTGCTGCCTGCACGTCCTCCTACGGCTGGGGTGCAGTTGTAGAGGTGGCCACCCCTGCTGGACGTCCGACTCTCGACTGTGGCAGGGATGTGTCCTCCACCAGCCTGGCCGCTGGGTCAGGGGCAGCTCCACAGGGTACCCAGGTGATACATGGGTGGGAAGATGGCATGAAGGACGACTGGCGCGTAGGGGGTTCAGGAGGAGGTCGCAAGAAAGTCTAGCACATGGAGGAATCCAGCACTGGTGACCCGTCCAAGTAGGTCAACCTGGTCAAAGAGGCATGTGAGACAACGTGCAGTCTCTCCATGAAAAGACTGCAGGTCACCTTGCATGCCCCGTTGACGCAACGCTATCCCAGCCAGGACAGGCTCAACACGGTCCCGGATAGCCTCGTCCGCAGGGAGAGGAAGGCCAGTTGTTGTGCGCTCATCCCCTCCCTGAAAACGGTTCTGGACGTAGGCATCCCTGCTGGTGCCAGATGATGCAGTGACAGGATCAGGGACAGGATTACACACAGGCACCTCCGCGGCGGCCTGTGCTGCCTTCTGTCCCTGCCCCTGCACTGTACCACTAGCACCAGTGGAATCTCCACCTCCAGACCCCGTGTGTGTCCCTTCCGCGGCCTCCTCCTCCACCAAACCCCTCACCAACCTGGATGACTCCGTGCCATCTTCCTCCGTTAGACCCTGTGGGGTCTCAGCTGCCCCTTCTGCTGCCGAGGAGTCCACCTCCGACCTCTGCCTCTTGTACCTACCCTAGGCAGCTGCAGCATGGTACGCGGCACCAGACTCCTCACTCCCCGACGAGATGACAATCTGGGAGAGGAGCCGGGCCTTGCGTCTCCGGCTGGTGGTGCGATCCCTGCCGCTGTGCTCCACAGCACCCTCTCCGCCCTCTTCATCAGTTCACGCTGCAGACAGGGAGAGATAAAACACAGACATCAGGGCACTGTACAATGGACTGATACACACAGGAAAGTTGCACATGAGTGGCAGTGTCAAATTTCAGACATGGCATCACAGTCCACGACACACATGTAATTTCAACTCACACACATGTGAGCATTTCCACAACAATATTGTACCACGCAGCAATATCGATACACATACAACAGCATGAACAGCCGAAGGTGAGCCTGACATCACATGAAACATAGGGAGTGCACTAGACATGCACACACGCCACCACACTCACATGCATGTCTACATCTCCTCCAACTGTCACAATGATGCGATCGCCATACATGTCACATCTGGCATTCAGCCTTCTACATATCAGTGTCACGTGCATCCATGTTGCATCACAGTTGCACACTTGTCAAATACACACACATGCACATGTACACAGTGCCGATACATGCAGCAGGAACAACCATCCATGTGTGACACCACAACCATGCCAACGTACATACACAGAAATTAAAACATGTGTGCTCCCACACCTGCATTTGCACAGCATGCTTACCAACACATACACCATCGATGTGTCTCACACCTAAGAGGGCTTACATGTGGCAGCCTCATGCCCCTGTTCATACACATCCCTACATGGCCCTACGAAAACACATGTGCAACCTGCACACTACTGGCACACCACTGCACGCACAGCGTCCAATCAGTATGCATGTACACTTACCGCTCGACTCCAGACGGGTCTGCCTCTCAAGGACCTGGACGTGGAACGCTGGGCACAGGTGTTCCAGGACCCTCATCTGGTGGTTGGACAGGTGGCCCCGGCGCCCCTTGGCATCCGCTGCCTTCAAGAGGCGCCGGGCCTTGTTGAGGGTCCTGGACCTGAAGTCCTCCCAGCGCTTTTTGACATGTTGTAAGTCGCGGACTGCCACCCCCTCCGCATTGATGGCAGTCACGATGTCCATCCAGATCCTGGTCCGTCCTTCATTGTCGGCGTGCAAACTTCCAAAGAGGGCATCATACTGCCCCAGGACTTGCTCCACGAGGACACCAACTTCCCTGGCACTGAAGCTGGTGGCCCTCTGCCTCTCTGGCTGGGGGTTGCCAGTGGTGCCAGCTGGTGTTGTACCCGACATGGCAACCCCAGAGGCAGGAGTGGGTGGGCAACTGGGTCCTGGGGCTGGGCTGTGGAGCGATGGTATCCCAGTCGGGAGTCTTCGGTTCCAGCAGGGGTGGTCATAGCAACTGCACCCCTGGCTGATGCGCATGCAGCAAATAGCAAGGCACGTGGGCAGCAGGCAGTCAGGCGGCAGCAGATGGCAGGTGGGAGCATGCTCGGGGCTCTGGGGGGCAGTAATTTGGCCTTCTGGGCAGGAGCGTGGTCTTCCGTATGTTGTTGCGTGGCCAGCTTGATACAGAGTGATTTGGCACGTGAAAATCTTGCACGTCAGCGTGTAATTCGAGGAAAGGCCCTTCGCGCATAAGCGCGTCAGCACACATACGCGCTTTCATTGGACTTAAGGCCCTTAGCGCGTAAGCGCTTCTGTGACGTGACTCGCGCAGGCGTTTACCTCGTGACGTGGGCATAGTGGTTCAGCGCGCGTGAAAAAACTGCACATCCGCATGTGGATGCGTGTAATCCAAGGAAAGGGCCTACGCGCGTAAGTGACGTGACACGCGCGGGCGTTTCCATCAACACGGGTGCATGTTCATCATACATGTCCCCAAAAACTGCACGTCCGAGTGTCAGCTCGTGTATTTGGAGGAAAGGGCCTTAGCGCGTACACGCGTAAGTAACGCTGTACGTGTGGGCCACTTTAAAAGGTACATGTAGGACCCCATTCCCTTGTACGTGCTTTTCGTGGAGAGTGAGTGGGTGATTTCTGTACTTCTTGTCGGTTCACACGCGATTACTTCACAGCGTTTCAAGTTCGTACTCCCTGTTACCTCTGACAGCGTTCTTTATTTTTTTTGGGCCTGTTTCCTCAAACAGCGTTCACTTCTTCTTTTGTCCTGTCTCCTCAGACAGCGTAAAGTTCTTCTTTTGGCGGGGGTGTTGCGTACGGGCACACGCGCGTTTTTTTTCACGCTCTTTTTCCAGGCAGACGGTGAGTCGCGCACGCATTTACCAACTGTGCTTGCCCCGTGTGTCGCGTACCCCTTCAGAGGTCATTGTAGACTGCGTGTAACACACGTACGCTTGTTATTGTGTTTCTGGGTGCCACAGCGTAGTGCAGGTTCATTTTTCCATGCACGTGGTCTACGAGGGGTTGCGTGCACGTTACTTTTTGTTTTTGGGGTGCCTGTGCGTTGCGTGACCCGTCATCTTCCCGCAGGGGTCACAGACAGCCTAGCTAGAGCACTAGGGTACGAATTCCATCTAGTACCCTACCCCTTTCACCCCCAATTGCCCAGGACAATTGTTTACTGCAACTCCCATACGCACAACAACATCAGTGCCATGGTTGGGAGGCGACCTAGCGGTAAGGGAGGCAAAGGTGGCCGACCTCCAAAAGGTGGTTGTGGTGGGCACGGTAGGGCACTTGGCCAGGATTTGCAGGGTGCCCCTAGACCCCCATGTGTGGAGGACCAAATCAGGGACACCCATGCCCCCCCCATGGTTGAGGGAAACGTGGCTGACACCATCACAGCTCAGCCCTTGTTGGACCAGCCCATTGTGGCACCTGAGCCGGCACAGGATGACTCCCAGGCTGACTTCCAGGTCAGCAAGTCTAAGCCACGTGTGTCGGTGCAAGTTGGTGTCACCAGGCCACGTGGATCTGGGGCAGCAATGTCATCTGCTGCCCCAAGTAGGCAGGGACAGTGTCGGTCCTGGTCCATCAAACTGACGTTGCCCCTGCCAACATCACACTTCAGCCAATGCCTGCACCAAGACCTATGGTCATTGTGCCTTTGCACACTCCCAGTACCCAGTCCACCTGCGCTTCTGCCCCTACTGACCAGAGCGGCGCAAGCCACTCAGGCTCTGCTCCACCTTTGAAGAAGAGGAAGAAGGGTGCTCTGACACTACAGGCTGAGACCCCAGGCACAGCTGCACAGTCCGGCACGTCAAGGAAGCCTAGCTCTAATGACCCCGAACTTGATGCACTTGTGAGCTATGTGTCGGCACATAGCCGCGAAATGTTGGTGACTGCAGGGTGCATGACCACACCTGGTCAACGTAGGGCACACTGGCAGACCATCGCGGACCACATAAGTGCCCTTGGATTTGTGAGGCGCACAGCTGATGATTGCTACAAGTGGTGGAATGACCTGAAATGCAGAGCAAAGAAGAAGCTGGCCTCAAATCATGCCGCTACTCTGGTGACTGGCAGTGGATCTCCACAAGAGGACAACGAACTCACTGAAAATGAGTCTGTTGCTGGGACCTTCGTCACAGAGGAACAGATCCAAGGTGTTTGAGATCTACCTGATTAAGACGCATTGTCCGGTGAGTGCCCATGCATGTGTGTGTAATCCATGTGTAGGTTGTTTGGGTGACGGGTTCTGATTGAGAGCCAGGTGAGGGTGTGTACTCCTGAGTGTTATGGGTCACCGATTTGCTTCCTCCCATACATTCACGTGCCTTGGATTTGGGTATGACTGTATCCCTTCTGCCCACAGTTGCCAAGTAGGTCCGCATTAGTGCACTTTACCTTGAACTGTCATCTTGCAACTACATTGTTCAGATTTTGTAAGTGTTCATTCAGGCTGATTGTTTCCACTCTCCCATTTTTGCTACGCATTATTCTGCCCTGTTGCAACATATATGTGATATGCTTCGGTCATTGTTTACAGCCCACACTGGGCCACTATTTTTACCTGGTTATGTTAATGATTACACCATTCAGGCCGATGGAGTATTGGGCTGCAGAAATGTTTTATTAGGGCCTGTTTGCATGTGGAAGATGACAGATGTTTCCTGTAATGTTAAAGTGACCAACCATTGATCAGCCCACAATGACTGTGTTATTGGAAACTGGATGTGTTTCAGTGTGTGGCACATGCATATTGTGCAACACTATTCAGCATCAATCTTCGCATCATGTCGATGTGACATGGATGTGTGACAGTACTCATTCACTGACATATTGCTGTAGTTTTGTAATTTACCGTGGCTATGCTACATGACATCTGTGTGGTGGCATGTGTCATGTATGTGTATTGGACATGCCACTCAAAGCCTGATGTGTGATGCCAGTGCTACCCAACATGCTGCAAATGTGGTGCATTTCCATCTTGCTCTCCCCAGTGTCTGCCTTTTTGACTCCACTTCCAACTCTTTGACAGTGCATGCATGGCAGGGTTATAGTCATGTGGGACATGTGTAAATCATGTACTGGATCTCTGGCTTGTCACAGCCTATGTGTGTGCTGTGGTGCTCATGCCTGTTTCCATTTGTTATCTTTCATGTTTTTGCAAGTGATGACGCACTTGGTGCTGTTGAGGTTGAGGAGATGGTGCAGACCCAAGAGGAATCTCAGGCACGACCGTGCAACAGTGGGGGACGTGGTGTGGTGGTGGGTGAAAACCCAATGTTACTGCAGACCATACTGTCCAGGGGTGCCTCTGGGTGCACCTCCCCAGACCTCTATTCAGGTGCTGAGTCGGATGATCAGACTTATGTGCTGTCGCAGGTAAGTGTTTCTGGCAGGGATTCTGTTCTGTCCAACCCACCTGGACCAGGGGTAGAACCCTCTATGAGGATGTCAGTGTTGGTAGGTCCGCCTTCGGCGGTTACGGATGCAGGGTCACACTCCACAGCATCTGATCTTGTTCCTGGGCCAGCAGATCAGAGGGGGAATGCAGTCCTGCAGACTCAGGCAGTGCCAGCACAGCAAGGTGCAGATCGCCTTGCCCCAAAAAGGTGTGGTGCCCGTCGACGTGGTGGCCGTGCGCCACCAGGCAATACTGTATGGTAAATCTCCATGTACGGTATGGCAACCCAACAGGCAGAATCAGTAGAAATGATGGCTCAGGCAATGAAGAGGGTGGCCACTTCCATTATCCCCCCTGAAAGGCAGATGGAGCAACAACAGCAGGCAACAGACTGCATTTGCCAATCACACAGGGAAGACATGTTGGCGTTCAAAAGGGACAGATGGGCGGCACTGGAGACTCTGCGCGAATCCATATCAATAGAGTCCCAGGGCCACAGGGAAGCCCTGAGGGTAGAACTACATAACCTCAGGCAGACTCTGGTTGAACTTGAGGCTTCCAGTAATTTAAGGGCAGAACAGCAGCTAGAGCAGCTCAAACGTTCGCTCTCAGCTGAGCTGCATGCAACATGTGAGGAGATCCAGGCATCACGCGAGGCCATGCGTGCAGAAATGCAGGCAACACGTGATGTGCTGCATGGGGATCTCCGCACTTTAATCCTCCAGAATCAGACCTTCCAGACCCGAATGCTTGCTGCCATGGAGGACTATACCAGGGCTTTGCGTGGGCTGCCTCCCATAGTGCCACCGCCTCCTGATGCAGCAGAAGAGGATGAGCAGAGCGACAGCAGTTCTCCCACAATGGCATAGCCGTGCAGGCCATGAGCCCAAGGAGGAATTTGTTTTTTGCAACATCCACGCTGGTGGGTGTTGGTCTGCACCCTGTCCTCGAACATCCTGGGTGGCTCCCCCATGCCCCCTGTCCCCCACATGACCATTTTTGATTTTTGATTTTTTTTGTTTTACAGTGTGTTGCCTTGTGTGGCTCCCGTGGGCATCCACTGTATTTTCCGGTTGGGCACATGCAGGCTTGTCCTGAGTTTGGGTTAGATGCTTGGGTTCGTGAGACACACACCCCTCCTGCTTCCCGTTTCCATGGGCTTGCAAAGGGTGTGACCAAGTGACAGTGAATTACACAGTGACGTTGGGCTCCCATGAGCTGTGTGGGCAGTCTGTAGTCAATACTGTGTAGACATCCCTAGTGCATATTGTTGTTATATTGTACACTGCATGGTGTATTGATATGTGCTTGTGCATCCATGTCTTCCTCCTAATCTGCAGGTTCCTTCCTCATGTCTTCACAGGGCCGTCTACTTTGCAGATGCAGTTCATGTTGTATGCAGCACACTGAGACATTTGCGTGGCAGCAACACTCTCCACTTGTAAGGGGTCGATGTGCTGGCGTATTCAGGTTGTAAGACTACCACTACTTGAACTTAGTACTCTCATGTTTTTGCATTTTTCCATGGTGTATTGCAGCATTGTGTTGGTGGTAAGTATTTGGTAATGTGTGCTGTTAGTTATACATTACTCCATTTGCCAATCACACAGGGAAGACATGTTGGCATCCAACAGAGACAGATGGGCGGCACTGGAGACTCTATTGTGTGTGGGCAGTTTCATGCACACTATTGTGTGTGGGCAGTTTCCATTAGGGACAGTGTACTTTGTGACACTTGTGTCAGGTCTTGTGCATTGCTTTGTCTGCTTTCACATTTCATGACATGCCATGGTGTGTTTGGTGGTGGAGCTGAGGTGGGGTTGAGTGACATGGCGCTGTTCTCATGTTGTATTTAGCAAGGGGGTAATGAATTTAGCAGCATAGATGCATGTCTTTTGATGACACAGCATTGGTGGTGTTTGGGTAGGTAGGGATGCACACAATGTAACACTTCCAGGTGACCAATCTCAGGATGGTATGGTTGTGACAGTTGAGTGTCCCTTATGTCATCATCATTGATTGTCAGCTGGTATGTGCCAGGGCTGTGTGCACTCCACAGGGGTGTAATTTTATGTGAAGTAATTAGCCACCAGCTGCGTACGGGCTGCCTCACCACGTGCCCTTTCCCCTCCCATGCGCAGCGGGCGTGCATGTGGTTGGGGATGTGGGGGCACCACCATGTCCACCGGCAGGCCCCGGCGTGTTACAACTTTGTGCAGGACACATGCTGCCAATATGATCCTGCACACTACTGGGGGAGCATATAACAGCTGCCCACCAGAGCGGTCAAGGGAGCGAAAGCGTGACTTGAGCACTCCGAATGAGCGCTCCACTATGCCCCGGGTTGCAATATGGGCTGTGTTGTATCTTACCTCGGGTGGCGTGGTGGGGTTCCGAATTGGCGTCATCATGTGGGTGCTCAGAGGGTAGGCACTGTCCCCTGGGGAGGTGGTGATGGGTATCATTAGTGGGGTTGTGACATTACTCAGTATCTGACATGCACGCATGCGCAGTGGCATTTATACTCACCAAGCAGCCATGTACCGCCATGCCGCCCAGCATCTAGGTCCCGGTTTAAGGTTGACATTCTGTAAATGAAACTGTCGTGGGTGGACCCTGGATAGTTGGCATATACTGAGGTGATGATTCCCTTGGCATCACATACTACCTGCACGTTGATGGAATGCCAGTGCTTGCGGTTTCTATAGATGTGCTCAGATGCCCTGGGGGGACGTAGAGCCACATGGGTGCAATCAATGACACCTAGCACTTTGGGCAATTGTGCCACCCCATAGTTCGGGGCCGGTATATGTGCCTGCTGACTGATGGGCATGCAGTCATGATGGCCAACACCTGGTGTAGGCAGCATGACTGCGTGGCCTGTGACACCCCCCCCCACTATAGCACTTGTCCTCTGAAATGATCCAGTGGCCAAGAAGTGCAGTGCATTGAGGACCTTCTCCAGGGGGCTGAGTGATGTGAGGTCGTCCTCCCACTCACTCACCAGGTCGAGTATTATGTGAGGTGGAAACCTGTACCTCCCATACACCTGGTCATCAGGCATCCCAAAAAGGCTGGTTCTGGGTGTAAAAATTCTGGGCCTGACTATCCTCCTCCTCCTCCTGCGGTATCCCACGACCACTGCTGCTAGGAACGGTATATTCATCTTGGTGTCTGAGCTTGTTTGTTGTTTGTGCGCACTTCTATGCTGCGCGGGTCCACGTACGCCTGCTTCCTGCTGGCGTACGTGTTTCCGGATTAACGTGTCTTTTTTGGCACACGCATTAGCCCTGTTCGATTCCATGAATACGTGTTGTAGACGCGCGTGTGGGCGTTCCACGCATTTGTCTCCTGTACTTCCCCCGTGATGCCCACATTTTCACGCGTTGTTCCCCATTCCGTGTGTTACGCCCCCTGTTCTGCCTACTTTTGTTGTGTGCGCTGCGCTATGTGCGCTTTCGCTGTGCGCTTAGCGCACGCTGTTTGGAGATGTGTGCGCCAGCGTGCGCCACGCAGAATTTTAGCGCACATCCAGGGATTTACACGCGCATGGACTTCCATGAATCGCTGTGTGCCGGTTTCGCTGCGATTTTCGCACTTGCACTGCGATTGGCACGCTTTCGCACGCTTGCGCGGAAAATTTCAGCGCACATTAATCCCATGGATCGGCCTCCAAATCTCTACGGCGTACAACAGCATTGACCTTACTGTTGCCATATAAATAGTCATGACTGCCAACACTGAATAGCCATTGTTTCTACTTATACATATGCGTTATGCATTTACAGAGGAGAAACATTGTTTCTTCACGGCCAATCATTGCGCTTCCCAGCCAGTTTAGCTTTCCATCAATGATTATCCCTAGATACTTATATGTATTGACTCCAATGTCCAAACATATTTCTTAGGTCTATGTTTTTTAGTAAAGACCAGGATTTTGCTTTTTTCAATATTGATTGTCAGGCCATTAACCATAGAGTATGCTGCTTAAAAGTCAAGCATTTGCTGCAGACCGACAGGCGTATAATCTAGTATTAACAGATCATCTGCGTACACAAGCCATCCAATCAAAACACTATTAGTTTTTACTGGGTTGGCATCAGGTAGAGCGTATGCTTCCTTCATATCCACCAAATATAGGTTAAAGAGGATAGCTGCAATCAAACACCCTTGTTTTACTGTTTTACACCGCAACAGGTTGCCATGAAATGTGAGAGGCTCCATGCTGCATTTAGTCTTATTCGTACCATAGTGTTAGTATGGAGTAGCATAAGCATTCTTAACAGCCCTAGTGGAATACCCCATGTATTGAGCTTGTGCCACAATCTATTATGTAACACAGTATCGAAAACAGCAACAAAATTGATATATAAGTTTCGTATTCCCCATGCATGTTCGACTAGTGATGTTAGCATCAACAGATTGTGTCATACTAGATTTATCCCTGAAACCTATTTGATTAACTGGTAGTATTTCTTTCTCTTTGATCCATGCATTTAGTTCATGTAACAGTACCTTTGTGAAGATTTTGGAGGAGACGTCCAACATTGCTAGCATCCAGAAATGTGCCGGCTTATCCCACGCTCCCTTCTTATGCACTGTTAAGATATGGCTAGTTTTCCATGAGGTTGGGATCTCTTCCAATTTGCCTATTTGTTCAAAAAGTAGGGATAGAGCAGCTCCCCATAGCTCTGGTTGTCTGTTAATCACTAGGTTGCATACCCCATTGGGTCCTGCTGCACGAGCGTTCTTTCATTTTTTGATGATCGCAATGATGTCCAGTTCAGTAGCCTTGCAATCCCAGTTGACATTAGAGATTGGAAAAACACAATCAATGTCCTCAGCTCTTCCCAAGTTTTCTTTATGGAAACTTCCCAGTTTTCCTCAGTGATGCAGTTAATTGTGAGAATTTTGGAAGCTAGTGCTTTATGGATGGTAGTGCACCAGGCCTTACTAGAGTTGATGGGGATGGTGGAGGGGGTAGGTGATTCCAATTCTCTGAGGATAGAAAATAATTCTTTGGAGTTAGAGGAAGCGTTATTTTAGACTGCTAAGCTCTGGGACGAGATCACATTATAAATGATCGATGTGGTTCTGATATCTACTCGATCTAGGACTATGTTCCTCTCCAGAGGTGTACAGTCAGGCATGTTGGCGAGCTCTGGTAGTGTTAGCTCTGGCAAGTGTTTTTGAATGGCGTGTCTTAGCCGTGTGTAGCGATATTGCTCTGTTATAGGGAGATTAAATCTGTTTGTCAACTCCTCAAGGGGCACTATACTGCCGCCCTCAATTACATCACCTATCTTCTGTGTTCCAGCCGCCACCCAGTTTGGCCATTTCTGAAATGTATTTACTTAAGGCAGGTTCTTATTCTTCCATAGGGTTTGTACTGGGGTGATTTTCTCATCCCATCCTATATGCTTGTGTGCTTCCACCAAAATTAGTGTTGTATGGGACATCATGGTGTGGAGAGTGGGGGTGCTTATCGACTGCTAGAGACTTTCTAGCGGGGCTATTCCTTGTCAGGCTGCTAAGTCCGCACAGACATGTGGAAATTCTCTATTCCCATGTAGCAGATCATTTACAACCACCATTTGGCTTGTCCAATAATATACTTGTAAATGTGGATGTCCGATTCCTCCCTCCCATACAGCGCATTGAATGGTGCGCAGTGCCACTCTTGGGTGTCCACCTCGCCATAGTAACTCTTTATCAATTTTACGGAACTCAACTGTATGGATGTGTAGTGGAGCATTCTGCAGGCTATATAAGACGCGAGGGAGGGCCAGAATTTTAAACAGTGCTGCTCATCCCAGGAGGGTCAGTGCCTATGCTATCCATCCAGTGTCTCACATCTTCGGTGAACCTGGTCGTAATTGGATATAGATTTTTAGATATGTAATACTGTAGATTCATTGTAATTTGTATTCCTAGATAGCGGAACTGGTCTGTGATAGCTCGGTATGGACAGTCGTTCAAAGTCACTGTATCTATTCTCTTAATCGGGAAAAGGGTAGACTTGCCCCAGTTTACCTTTAGGCCACTAAAATGCCCATATCTGTCTAGTATGTGTGTTACTATGGGCCAAGAATCAGATGGTTTCCCCAAGTATATCAATAGATCATCTGCATTTAGGGAGATTCTATCTACCCAGTCATGAGTCCAATGGAAGCCGGTCCATGCTCGCTCGTTTCTCAGCATCACTGCTAAAGGTTCAATCACCAATGCAAAGAGCATTGCTGACAGTGGGCACCCTTGCCTTGTTCCCTTGCCTAGTTTGATGTTACGTGATGACCAACCGTTAACCTTCTGCCTCTGGGGAGCAATAGAAGAGTTGCACTCATTCAATGAACTGTTCCCCAAATTTCATGCGGTGCATTATTTCCCACAGTGCCTCCCAATAAACAGAGTCAAATGCCTTTCCGAAATCGATGGCCAACAATGCAAGAGACTCCTGCAAGGCTGGTGCTCTCTCGAGTGCCAGGTGGAGACGTCTGCTATTCATCCGCATGGATCTTTTAGGCATGGACCACATTGATCTGGATGAATCAGGGATGTTATCACTCCCTGCAATCTGTTGGTCAGTACTTTGGCTAGAATTTTTGTTTCGCTATTTATAAGAGAGGTCGGTCTATAGGAACTACATCTGTCTGGGGGTTTGCCTTCTTTGGGTATCACTATAATACTAGCCCTTCGCAAGTTGGCCGGTAGTATTCTCCTCTCTGTGGATCGCTGGAACAGGTTAAGTAGATGAGGGGTTAATTTGTCGCCTCCTATTTTTTTCCATGCCTCAACTAGGAAGCCATTTGGCCCGGAGCTTTCCCTGTTTGGAGTTGCAACATGGCAGTCGCTACTTTCTCCTCTGTAATGTTTATTTCAAGGTTGGACCTTTGTCATCTATTATTGCCATCTAATATTGATATATCAATGGGCGTGCTAGGGGCCCTATACAATTCTTCATAGTAAGAGGCAAAGCTTTCTGCAATATCTTTGTCTGTTGAGGCTAATCCAATGTATTCTGAGTCAATGTTTCTAACCTGATCATGACCCCCTCCCTGCGTTCCAGCCAGGCTAACAGCTTACCAGCCTTGTCGCCGGTTTCATACAATCTCACTCTCATTGCCCTGTGTGCATGTTTGGCACAATCTAGTGCTATATTTTGTAATCGTTTCTGTGCTAAAATCAACGCATCTATTTGCCTTGGGTGTGGTGTTCATTACGTAATGTGTTTCAACTGGCTGTACTTCTCGTTCAGCGTCTTCCGTGGCTTTGTGGTGTGATTCCTTATGAGCTTATGTCCAAGCTATTATCACCCCTCTAAGGACTGGTTTGTAGGCTTCCCAGAGTGTTCTGGGATCTTCTACCGATCCTGTGTTGAGCTCAAAGTATGTGGACGTAGCGGTTTGTATTTGTTCTACCAGGTATGGGAAGCTCAAGTAATAATTATTAAGGCGCCAGGATGGGGGAGGACGAGGCCTTTCTGTCTCAATGGACATGAGGAAAGGTGAGTGATCTGAGATACCACGGTGAAGCAAAATTGCATTAGTTGTTTTATGGATGTCTGTTGTAGGTAGGAAGAAATAGTGTAATCTAGAGAGCGAGGCATGCGCACTTGAGTGATACGAGTACCCTCTGGTGATTGGCTGAAGGTCTCTCCAGACATCTTTTAGTCCCATTGCGGAAGTGAATGTGGCCAGTTTGATGTGGGTTGCGGGGTTCCTTGTGTGTACGGTCTAGTTCTATGTTCATAACTTCATTGAAATCTACCCCTACTACCCAGATATCTGCTGTATTAGTAGCCAGTATAGGTGTGATATCCTCTATGAAGGATGAGATAAGTGCTGATGGTGAATAGATTGCCAAAACTGCAAGGGTTTGGTCCCACACCATTCCTTTCAAGTATACAAACCTACCCCCTGTGTCCTGTGTCACACTGGATATGGTAAGTAGGAGCCTCTTATGTACTAGTATCAGCACACCTCTCAATCCCATGGAGAAGCCTGCGCGTATCGCTGTGCGATAGTTGGTTTGCTTGAATACATTGCAAGTCGTGCCCACCAGGTGTGTTTATGTGAGGAAAACTATATCAGTTGAGTGTCTGTTGAGAAATTGTGTCACCAGGCGCCTTTTAATACTACTACCCAAACCATTGATGTTCCATGTCAGGAATTTCAGACGTCTAACGTTGTTACTAGGTTTAGGGCCTCATTACACGGTAGGCGGTGACCATGGCGCTGTTAGCACTATGGTTGCCGCCGGTATTTTACTGTGTCCGCCTTGGTGGATGGTGGAATTACCGCCCTACTCCAAGGTGAGCAGGGCGGTAATTCCCCATTCACCAAGGCCCTTCCCCATTCCCATTTTTGCCCCCATAGGGCATATTGGGAATGGGGAAGGCGCTAATTATGGTACCGCAAATTGCGGTACCGTAATTAGCACCAAGGTCCCTTTGCAGCACCCTACTTTAACGGCTGGTAAAACCAGCCGTTAAAGTCGGGTCCAGCAAAAGGAACTCGTAGTAAGGCGGTAAGGGTTAACGGTCACCGGTAGCATTACCGGTGACTGTTAACCCTTACAGCCTTCCGTGTAATGAGGCCCATAGTCATTTGCGTGTATGTATGCATCAGTGCCCATTGAGTTGTAGCTTGTAATTACGATGTATAGTGCTTTCCGCTTTGTGGATCTCCGGCGTATGGCATGTGTACACTGTGGATCACAAACCTGTGTATAGGACAATCGTACAACTTTCTCCCCCTCCCCATACTCCACCCAACCCGAAGTATCTGTCGCCCGAACCAGAACATAAACAAAACATCAAACAACCAAGCTCCTGCTGATCTCAGCTATAGGAGCATTCGAACAAGCTAACCTACAACCGACAGCTAGCTGATACCTAGCAAGCTGTCTAATGAACAATTTAGGACGCCCACTTTTGGGCCACCAGCTTTCGTTATAGCAACATATGACCTTAATGCGTCACAGTTTATGAAAACAAGAGCATGTCCAGGCCGTTTCTCGAAGTGTTCATAATAACCTTCAGAACCAGACCTTTGCAGTTCAAGCATTGTCGATATGAAGTATCTCGTCTGGCACCGGATGTTGTTGCACCGGTGGTAACCTTTCTGGGTGTGGTCCGTTTCTGCCGTTATCGCATCCCATCTGTGGCCTCCAATCACCTTCCAAGTGTCTTTCCCCCAATTCCACGCTTCTTTGGGATCTGTGAAATGCACAGTTGTGCCATCATGATCGATTTTCAGTTGTGCGGGAAATAGGAGTCCATATTTAACATGTAGGGATTGGAAGCGTCTCTTGAGTGGGTCGAAGGATTGTCTTGACTTCTGTACTTCCCTCGTGAAATCCAGGAAAAAAGCAGTTTTCGAACCGTTGTATGACACAGTCCCCTTCGTTCTAGCCATTTTTATTTTGCCTGAGATTGGATTGCAGGCGGAACCATAGTATTGCCGTTCTGAGCACTCGAAAGATCCAGGACGCTAATCCACGAATCATGATCCTCTGAAACCCTTGGAGTGGGTTCTGCGTGCAAACTGTTGGTGATGATGTTCGGAAAAGCAGGCAGAACTGATGGAAGAATGCAAGGGGAGACATATCGTCATAACTGATACATTGTCACTCGGCGCACATTCTTCGTTCCTCAAATTTTTTTATTTTTTAACTGCTAAGTCAAGATGATGTAAATGGTCTTCTAACCAATGTGCTAATTGTTCCGTTTGAATGGATTGTTTGTTAACCTTGTCAACTAGGCCTTCGAAAAATATAAAAAGGCTTTGCAAAGTAAGGTTTATGGTGGTAAGCGGCACTTCAATCAAAGGAGTAGGGGGTGACAATTGTTCTGCCACGATATTAATCTTCGCTTTATGTGGGGTTGGTTAAACAAAGGAAACTGGAGGGGAATTCGAAGAGCACCTCGACATCACAGCTTCTTCACAAGAGAGGGACGAGTCATCGATTATAGAAATTGGTGACTTGCATTGACTCGCATAGAGCGAAAGATCTGCATCATCATCACCACACATGGAAGAGCAATAAGCAGGAGGTGTCAAATCTCGGGCTGGCAGAGGAGACAAGCGTGGCAATGGCGGGTGGAGCATTGTTTGATCTGAGAGATGATCAGAAGTGATTCCGGTATTACACGGAAAGTTGAATAATGGCTTAGGGAGAGGCTGTGACTGCTGTGGTATTTCCGCCCTGCTAATAGGCGTGTTGGACGTGACCAAATTAACCGCCAAGTTAACTGGAGTTAAGATTGTAGTTTTATGGGAAGCGCGCTGTGCGCAACTAGCTGTCACTGGTGTGGAATTTGTGTACACATTAATACCATTCGGCATACCTGAAGTGATATTAACAGACATTAGTATCAGTGTACTTAAAATGAAATACTTACAAACTTGAAAAACATGGAAACAAACCAAAAAGTTGCAATGCAAGCACGATACATGGCTCGTTGATACGCACTCCTACTTGCACCAACTCGAACTAATAAATAAACCAAAACGGGCTAACCTAAACCAAAGGTTTACCACAACTAAAACCTAAACAGCAAACAGACAACAGACACTTTCAACACTTACGGTCCGCGCGCGTGTGCGCCTGTCTATATGTAGGAGTTCTGGGTAGGAAAGGGGCGCGGAATTGCAGACGTCACACGCTAACTGAAGAGAGCTATGAATGAATGAAAAACAAAAAATTGCATCAGTAACTGGGCTGACACTAAGTGAGCTGTTTCAAAATCACTGTTAGAGGCACTGGTAGAGCACTAGTAGAACACAAGTAGAGCACGCGGAAAGAGCACGTTAATTGTTCTTAGTAAAAAGAATATTTACTTAGTGTAATGTTCAAAGCGGCTCACAACGTTTCAACGCGTGTGCTCATAAAACCTTTTCCTTCTTCTTGCCGACTCGTGTCCTTTGGATAAATCCAGTGTTGTGTGCAGCCTCCTGTGCAGACAACAAACACTTTCAACACTTACGGTGCACCCGTGTCTATGTAGGAGATCTAGGTAGGAAAGGGGCGGGGAATTGCAGATGTCACACGCTAACTGAAGAGAGTTAGTGTAATGTTCAAAGCGGCTCACAACGTTTCGCCGTGTGTGCTCATAAAACATTTTCCTTCTTCTTGCCGACTCATGTTCAGCAGCATTCCTTTGGATAAATCCACAGTGTTGTGTGCAGCCTCCTGTGCAGACAACAGACACTTTCAACACTTACGGTTCTAGCCATTTGGAGCAGAGCATCGCGATCTCTAGAATTAAAAAGTTTGGCAATTACTGTACGGGGTGGTGCTCCGGGTGTCTGTCTGCCAGTCGGCACCGATGTGCCCTCTCTATTTGAAAGAATTTTGAGAATGTCTTGGGAGCAAAGAGGTCCGACAGCCATTGCTTGTGAAACAGTTCCATACTTGGACGCTCTTACTTCTCCGGTAGACCGAGAATTCGGATGTTGCTGAGTCTCGATCTACCTTCCACCTCTTCCACCTGTTCCTCTAATGTTCTGAGGCGCTCTAGTACTCCAGTCATTTGTTGTCCTACATTGCGTAGGCTGCCCTCCGTTTCTGATGTACGGTTCTCAGCCTCTCCCGTGCGGGAGGTAAGTTCTGTAGGTCATGTCGCAAAAGGGACACCTCCATGCTTATGCTATCCCTTTTTTTCTCCATGGATGATCGTGAGCCAGCTACCACATTCATGACGTCCTTTAGGGAAATATTTTCATTCTCGCTCTGTAAATCTTCCGTGCTAGTCTGTTCCACAGGGGGAGGCGCTGCAGATGTCATGTACTGCTCCATCTTGCTCTGCATAGTGAGTTTCTTCAGCTTGTCCTTGCCCATGTCGGCGTATACAACACCTACGGAATATTCATTGACTTTGTATTGTGGGTGACATATATATCTCACAGGGCTATGATCTTATTCAATCACTATGGGTCACATCTTGTGCTTAGTGCGTACGCCAGGCAGTGTTATAACACCAACGGGTGTCCTCTCCACATATTGGAGAGCACACTGGCCACCAATGACTCTTTGCTCCCAGAAACTGGCATTTCTCGCTGGTTATTCTCGGTTGAGATGTGGTGGAGCCCACCAGGCTCTAACGTCCCCCTGTACGCCTTAAGCTAGGGGCTTTGTGCAAGTGTTGGAAATCATTAGGAGCTGTCACCTGGTCGAATCCAGACCAAGATTTTAGTAGGATGTCGTGGCAAAGAGGAGCATCCGTGCGCTGGCTGGCACCTAATGTCTGCCAGATGGGGCCACCCGGGAGTCTCAATCACTTTCTCCTTTGTTGGGTTGTTTCCAGTGATTCTTGGAGAACCGCACAGTTCATATAGTATAGCTCAGTTAGGGGATCGTTTCATTCAAGGGTGATCCGTGGATTTATTCCAGCTTTTTCCTTTGCATTTGCATTGAGGATCTACACCAATCCAGGCTCAGAGTAGTGGTGGGATGACACTGAGCATTGATTGCGCGAGCTATTAATACACGCTTCAGCACATGTCTGTCCCAACAACGATGTATCCCTTAGTGCGTGATACTTCGGTATGAAGAGATGTATGTGCCTGCCACGATCCCTCACTACATTACAACAGTTTATTGTCGTCACCTAGCTTTCTGGAAGTGCATTTTATTGGCGCTGCAATGGAGTTTGGAATCACAGTTCTACAATAGTTAATATCCTGCGCCGCCAGTCAAGTACCACACTTTGGGCACAGTGACGAGAGTTACTTGGGAAATTAACCTCTCATGTGTTTCAACCAGCGTAGTAGCTTATCCCTTATAGGGTTGGGTCTCGGTCAGACATGCCTTGGGTGCAGCATCACTGATGATGGGCACTTGCCTGTGAATACGATCTGTTTGTTGTTTATCTCCTCGTATGTGCCTGGATGCTGTCTGGCGTTGCAGCTCTGGTCATTCCCATTCGGCCTTTATTGATGGAGGCCAAACACAGCTCTGCCTGTGGAGTTGGTCGGAGCAATCCCCTCCCTGCTGGATCGGGGGTACGCAGATCGTCTTCCCCACTCCTGGGATACGCTATGGTTTCGATCTCGTGCGGTGACTGAGGCACAGGATGACAGTTGTGCAATTGTATCCGGGACATCCGTCTTCCCCTGCAATGTTCGGCGTCCTCTTTGTCTCCCTGCCGCGCAGGGGGGTGGTGCCGGCCTACACGACAGCTGGACTAAGGGTTGGTTGGGTGGTGGGGGTGTAGTGGGGGGGAGGTGAATGGCGTTAGGATGCCCCCACTACGCCCGTTGTCTTCCAGGCTTCCCCATGTATCAGAGGCTCTGCCTGGTATTATAGTTCGGTCAGAGAGCATCTGCTGCATCCTCTGTCTCAGCGTGGGACCTCAGGCTCTCGGCGAGTAGGACTCTTGGGACCGTAGTACAGAATTAGTTCGATATGAAAGGTCCCGGTTATGTCCTTCACTCTAGCCTGCCACGCTGGGCGATTACATCAGGCTTGATCCCTGTTGGCCTTGTATTGAAGAGGGGCCGTTCTTGCAATCAGGGAAGCCACGGGCACACACAATCACTGACACTTTTACCCAATATGTGCTCCGGCGCTGTCAGCGCGTAATGCCTTATGAGCGTTGTTTCATGCGCTGGGCCGGCTCACGGTGCTTTACTCTATGCGCCGGCTCCGACGGCCATTGTGGGGTGCGTAGCTGCTTCTACGGCGCCACGTTGCCGGGCAGATATCTCTTTTATCTTGCTTCGTAGCATTTCCACACCTCGTCAGGTTGTTACAGGCAGTTTCTCTCGCATATGCATGCTCCTGAAAATGTTCACAGACGGCAGAATATACAGGATGTTGTCAGGATCCGGCTGGTGGCCCGGGAGCACAGGGGATTCACGTCTTAATCCTGTGCCTGCTGGCCACGCCCCTAGAGGAAGCGTTATTAATGCAGATGTTGAGCGAATTGGCTTTGTGGGTTATAACAGCAGTTTTGTAGGTTTTGTTAGCTAATACAAATGCGTTGGCTGAAGAGGCGGACGGGGCCTTTTTATGTAGGTGTTCCAGTGCTCTTTTATTGCACCGGAGTACAATGAGTTCTTCGTTGCACGAAAAAATGGTTCGCTTGGCAGAACGAGGAATTTTGGTCTTGAGTGGAGCTCCTGCTTCTATGGTGGACTTAAGGCAGCTATGGTACATGAGGGCAATGTTGGCGGGGTTAGTGCCTGATGGTGGAGAGGTCTTCAGGGATTCCGTTAGAATGGGGATGAGGCTGTCTGCAGTGAGACTGCAGGTGTTTCTCATTGCAATGAGGCAGGGAGTGGGTGGAGGTGAGCCTTGAGAGCCTTATGTCTTTAAGATGAAACTTATTACAAAGTGTTCCGACCAATTAATTTCTGAGATGGATTCGATCCATAGGCTTATGTTTAATGTCGAAATCCAGTCCAATATTCTTCCCTTAGAGTGAGTAGGTGATATGACTTGTTGGTTAAAGTGCATTTCATAGAAGGCCGAATACAAAGCACTAGCTTTGTGATCCAGTTTGCCATTGAATCCCAAGTTAATGATATATTTGGTGTTAGTTTTAAGGTGAGGGGTAATGAGGAGCGGGATATCTAATTCTGGGTGGCTGGTGTTGCTAGGAGCTCTATAGATGATGAGGAAGTTTGTGGTGGATTAAGGGTGAGTGGCGAGTTTGAGAAGGAGAAGTTTATAACCATCTACAGGGTCTAGCGGGCAAGCTCTAAATTGTAGAGAGGTTTGTGCTATAATAGCTACTCCTCCAGTTGTTGTGTCTTAGCAGTCAGCTCTGAGTATAGTGTAGTCAGGGGTAATGGCCATGGATAACAAGGAGCTTGATGCTTGGTGAAGCCAAGTTTCTGTAATCACAAGGAAGTCTAGCTGTTGATCTAGGATAAGGTCATGTGTGCATATGGCGTGAGCTCCAAGAGATCGTACATTAAGAAGGGCACCTTTGGAACTGTGGGTGGGCTGTGGCCGGGGAGAAGCAAGAGCTATAGTGATGGCGATGAAGGGGGTGTGCAACTTGGGTTACATGAGGGCGATATCATGCGTCATAATGGTCTTGACGGTGGTTGATTTCATGGTTCGGGTGCTTTTTTGGGGAGTCTGATCTAGGGTGTGTTGTGGTGGCCTATTGAAGTGCCCATGACGGAGGTAGGAACAGGTCTGCATAGTGGATCTCTATCATCTAGTTTTACCTGAGATAGGATGAGACGTGATCATTGGGGTTTTTGTGATTTGGTAGTCTAGATCCAAGGCGTTTGAGACACAAACCTACATTGCTTGGAATGGTGAGCTTTGGTGAAATTGAAGGGTAGGAGGTCGTAGAGATCCTATGGGGTGTGGTAGTGGGTTTGGTAGCAAATTTGGGTCTAGCTTGACTAGATACAGAGGTGGGTTTCTGCATTACAGTTGGTGGGAAAGGAGGTACCTTGGGTAGGAATGTTGTAGGTACAGGTAAAATGCACAGGTAAAAAGGGAAGACCTTTCTGCAGCACTCTGAGCAGAAAGTGATCAGTTTTACACACTGCACTAATCTGAAGTGTCATTGATAGAGTGGATGACAGAAGAATCCCTAAGCTCTAGACCACCGTCACTAGAATGGGAAGATCACCCAACGTGGGGGGCCAGAAGGAATAAGTCCACAAAACGGCAGGAGAAGGGGAACCCACCACTACAACTTCAGTCTTGTCCCCATTCGGCTTGAGCCAGTTCGCACTCATCCAGCTTCCCACTGCCTACAGACAATCAAGCAGTTCACAGGCTGCAGTCGCTTGGTCACGATCAAGTTGGACCAAGATCTGAGTGTTGTCGGCGTAGGAATAACAACAGAAACCATAGGACAGGATGAGACGAACCAGCGGCTGAAAATAGATGTTTAAAAGCATGGAGGACACTGCAGGATAGTGCACATGGTGATGAAGAGAAAGGGGGTAAATAAAGTGACTGACTCCTACCAGTTATGAATGAAACAAACCAGGCCAGGACGGGTCCCGAAATGCCTGCTGCCTGCAGGTGGGACAGCAGAACTGAGTGGTCGACCATGTCAAATGCTGCAATCAGATCTAACAGGTTCAGGGCGCCTAATCTGCCCCGGTCCACCAGCATGGTAAGGTCATCGACCATAGACACAAGACCACTCTCGGTACCCCGGCCTGGCCGGAACACGGACTGAAAGAGGTCAAGAAGTGCCGAGGTTTCAAGAAAAGAGGAAAGAAGAGGTGCTACCAGGGACTCAAGCAATTTCATAGAAAAAAGAAGAAGCGAAATAGGCCGAACGTGAGCCAGCACAGAGGCATCCAAGGACGGTTTCTTCAAAAGCGGGATCATAGTTGCCTGCTTTAATTCTGTGGGGATCAGGCCTTCCTGACAGGGCAAATACACTGCCTCCACAACCCAGGGAAACATAGCAGTGTTGACGGCTTTCAGAGTGGCCAATGGGACAGGATCTGAGAGGGCCGCAGACTTACAGCGTCCTACTGCCAGAAGAACCTCATTGGTTGAAAATTCAGGAAACCTGCTCCAGCAAGAGTGACCGGTACTCGCCAGTTCGCAGGTGCTATAGGTAGGTGTGACACACTTACTTGTGGAGATCCTTTTCTGAATATCCATTACCTTCATGTAAACAAAATCCGATAAAGAATCACAGAGTGTTTGGGAGGCCGACACTGAAGGAGAGAAATGGGTAGCCGAAGAAAACAAATTAACCACAGAGACCAGGAGCCTTTCCTAATGATCAAGCCAAAGTGGCGTTTGTGCTCTCGTATTTAGGAGGTAGTGCGGCGGACTGGTCTATACCTTTGGTAAATCAAGATGACCCTTTACTCCGGAACTCTGGGAATTTCCAACATGAGATGGAGAAATTGTTTGCCTTTCATACTCAAGGACAAGCTCTGGACAACGAGTTGGTGTCACTCAGACAAGGGAGTCGAGATCTATTAACCTATATTGCAACCTTCAATCGTCTCATAGCCCAGACCAACTGGCCAGAAGAGAAGTACCAAGGGTTACGTGGAGAACTTAAGGATGTGTTGGCGCAAGTGGTGAATCCTACTGAGAGGTGTGCGGACTACATAGACCTGACGGTGCAACTATAGCCGGTTGCAGAATCGGAAAATGGATCGAGCTATATCAGAGGGATGGTCAGTTTACGTACGACCTCGTGAGAATCAGACTATACCAGATGAACAGTCTGAGCCAATGCAAATTGATGAATTACAAAGTCCCCTTACTAAAGCAGAAAGGGAAAAAAAGAAGACAACAACAGCTTTGCTTATATTGTGGACAAGCAGGTCACTTCCTCTGTGTCTGCCCGGTAAAACCACCCAAGAAAACGGTTTGGGTAACAGACAAAACTGATGAAGAAGAAGAACAGAACTCGGGAAAGCCAATGCCCGGCAAGTGTAGGGGTCCGCTTGTAGAGCATGAAAAAGGAATCCGTACAGACCTCACATCTAGTCCTTTCAGTGCTTTTGGACCATCAAAAATACATGCCTTGGAGGCATATATTGATTGTGGAGCTGTGGGTAACTACATTGACCAAGATTTGGCTCTCTGAATAGGCCTTCCTCTCCGACAGAAGCAGAAATCGGAAAACGTCACTGCTGTGGATGGTTCTCAGCTATCATCCGGCCCGGTGACACAATACACTGAGAAAGTCAAGCTTCTGTGTCAGGATGGGCATCAAGAGGACATTACTTTCGATCTCATCGGTGCTCCTCAGTTCCAGATGATATTGGGAATGCCCTGGCTGGAGTCCCACAATCCTAGGATCGACTGGCGAAAACGAGTTCTGACATTTCCTCATGATTGTGCTGACACATGTTACAAAAAAGATGACACCAATCTGAAACCGAAAGAAAGGAATCGTGTTGGGCCTCATCAGCTCCTTAACGCTTGAATACCAGGATTACCAGGATGTCTTCAAAAAAGAGAAAGCCAACGTTCTGCCCCCGCAAAGACCCAATGATTGTCAAATTGATTTTGTACCTGGAGCCCAGATCCCTTGCAGCCAAATTTACGCTCTGACAGAACAGGAAAATCAGCATCTCAGAACTTACCAGGATCAGTATCTGGCGAACTGTTTCATTCGCCCGTCCAAGTCACCTGCCTCTTCGTCCTTATTCTTCATGTCTAAAAAGGAGGAGGACTTAAGAACTTGCATCGACTATATAGCCATCAATCAGATCACGGTAAAAAATCGATATCCTTTACCACTTATACCAGAGCTCATGGCAAGTGAAACATGCTCAAATCTACACAAAACTGGATTTAAGAGGAGTTTACCACCTTGTAAGAGTAAAAGAGGGAGACGAGTGGAAAACGGCCTTCCACGCGAAGTACGGCCTCTTTGAATACCAGGTCATGCCCTTTGGGCTATGCAGTGCCCCCGCAGCGCTCATATTCTTTATGAATGATGTACTCTGTGAACTACTGGATGTTTGCGCTCTTGTTTACATTGACGACATTCTTATCTACTCACATTCCATGGAAGAACATGTAGGTCATGTCCGGGCAGTCTTACAGAAGCTTTGACAACACCAATTGTATGCCAAGTTGGAAAAAGGTTATTTCCCTGTTCCAGAGGTCGAGTTTCTCGGTTTCATGCTCACACCACAAGGCGTACATATGGATACACAAAAGGAGGATGCAATCCTCCAATGGCCCTCAACAACATCCACAAAAGGAGTGCAAAGCATGCTCGGATTTGCCAACTTTTACCATCAGTTATACCTGGGTTTTCACAAATTGTACATCCAATTACCTCCTTGTTAAAGAAAAATCAAAAGTTCCATTGGTCGACAGAAGCTGAAGAAGCCTTCCAGAAGTTGAAAGTAGCATTCACTACAGCACCTGTCCTTCGATGACCAGACCTACCTTACATAGTTGAGACAGATGCTTCAAAAATAGCCATGGGAGCAGTATTGTCACAACGAGATCCTGAAACAGGACAACTACACCCCATCGCATTCTGGTGCTGCAAATTTTCAGCCCCCGAGTTGAACTATGCACTCACAGATAAGGAATTACTGGTGATTAAAGCAGTATTCAAGGCATGGAGACATTAACTTCTTGGGGTGAGACATACGGTCACTGTCATCACGGACCACCGTAATTTGCAATATTTTAAAACTGCCAAAGCACAATCCTCGTGTCAACTTTGTTGGGCTCTCTTTTTTGCTGAATACTATTTTATTATCACTTATAGACCTGGAGTACTCAATGGGAAAGCAGACACTCTATCACGCATGAGTGAAGAAAAAGAGGCTTTTACAGCATCCGACCCTGTGGCCATAATTCCTAACGAAAGGATTCAAACCAGAATAGCTGCCACCACGTGTGTGGATGACCAAAGAACCAGTTTGCTCTTATGATCTCTGCTTCCAAAAGGTCAGGGTTTTCCCAACTCCCTTGGAAGCAGATCCATAACCCAGGTTCCGAGTGCCAACCAGTCCCTATTGGGACCTTTTGGACCCAGTCCTGGCGCCAGTGGCACCAGGCTCATAAATATGCCCAGTCCCAGCGCTGGAAGCGCCGGGCTCATAATGCTTGGGTGGACTTACCTGCAGCAGACCATGCTGCTTACTTGCCTGCCAGTTGAGTCTCTGATCCTCTTCTGTTTGGAACTACTTTTCCTGTTGGGTGGGGCAGGAGCCACTCCCTAGATTCAGAACACTGGAACTCTTCTGGAAAGCAGGAACTCTTTTCTTACCTAGGCGTGGCTGTGGAAGGAGACACCTAAGCACTACAGGAGGCTATTTAAACCACACCCGATGGATGAATCTTGCTTTGCGTTATTCTGCATCCTCAGCAGCAGAACGCTCATCGTGTCTTCTGCATCTGATCCTGGGCCTAAGGAAAAAGGCTTACCATTCTGAATCCAGTTTTCAGCAACACCTATAAAGACAAGAAAGAACAGGTTAGCATTACGGTCTTCAGTGACAGCTCTTCACTTACCTGGTCCATCGGCTGTCACCAACGCCTCGCGCTGCATTCCGGCATCTGAAAGACAAAGGCTTACCTACTCTTCGTGCGCTCCGGAGGTCTTCACACTGCATTCCGGCATCTGAAAGACAAAAGCTTACCAACTCTTCGCACGCTCCGGAGGCCTTCGGCGCTGCATCCCGCATCTGAAAGACAAAACAAGGTGCGTTTAAAGACATTGGGGAACTGTAATACTCACGTGCCATTACTCCTTTCCACATCTAACCCAGTGGGTATTCCGGCACCCTGCAGCAGCCCCGAACTTGTACCTGCAAAATAAAAAGACAGTTAGAGCGCATCGTGAAGCAGGCAACAAGCGCTTACTTATGTGCTTCCAGGCACTTCTATTCATCACACGGGCTCCATCTTCAACTCACTTCAGCCCGCCATCCGCCATCGCCGGAACCCTGCAAAACAAGAGACATCATTACTAAAGACTTTAAAGACATTAGAATTACTCGAAACTTACCGTTCGTGCAGTAAACGACGGACAGCAGTCCTCTGAAGTCAAGAGGCCTGCTCCCCTTATCCAGTGAAGAAACTGGTTACAGAACCCTGCCTCGAGGCAGATGGAGAGCACGGCGTTCACTTACCTAAGGTGAGAGCGTTAACCTTTGGGGTTCTACAGGAGAAGAGAAAGGGAAGAAGAGAGAGACATTCAATAACCCAGTTCATTAATCCCACATTTTCTATCTGCAGACATCTTACCCTTCGAGCCAGACATACAGTGCACAGAGGTCCAGCCCAAAGAGCCAGCCGTGTGTTACACATCACCTTTGAAGATACGGTATACGCCCAGTCAAGACCGGCGCCTCTACGGGAATCAGGTGAGCGTTACAGAACGCAAAGACTACCACAAAACTCCCGTCCAGGCGCTATGGAAACCTCGGATACCGACCAGCTAGCCCAGTTACTTCGGGAACTAAGGGCAGAAGTGCATGCAGCCCGTCAGGAAACAAACGCTCTAAGAAGGGAACTGATTATTTCCAAGGAGCGAACAGATGATCTCGCTAGACAATTGCTACAGTCACAAGCCGGACAGACCCCGTTACCCGCATCTGGGGGAAATCTTCCTTCTACATCCTCTATGAATCCAGTGCAGATCAACCTACCTGGGAATGTACCTCTGGCTCCGCCCGAACGATTTTCTGGTGACCCAAAGAGGTTTGCAGTATTTATCAATCAGTGCCGGTTGCATTTCTTATGCCGGCCAGCAGCCTTTCCAACTGATCAAGCTAAAGTAGCTTTCGTGGTTTCGTACCTTAGTGGCAATGCGGCAGACTGGTCGATCCCTCTAGTAAATCAAGATGATCCGGTCCTCCATGATTTTCAAGCTTTTCAGCTCAGTATGGAAAAACTGTTCGCAAGACATTCACAGGGGCAGGCCTTGGACAATGAGCTTCTTTCGTTGCGACAAGGTAATCAAGACCTTTTGGCTTTTATTGCGTCTTTCAACAGACTGATAGTGGAAACTCACTGGCCTGAGGACAAAAGGATTACGCTGTTTTATAGAGGTCTACGCGGAGAGCTCAAAGATGTGTTAGCCCAAGTAGTGAATCCCCCACAAGATTGTTCGGACTATATAGACTTAGTCGTTCAAATAGATCACAGACTGCAGAACAGGAAGGCCGATCGTTCCAAGTTTGATGCTCGAGTATTTTCCAAACCGCCAACTCCTTCCAAAGGAGTAGACTCCGGGGAACCCATGCAAATAGGGGGTCTGAAAGGTCCTCTAACACAAAAGGAGCGGGAAAGGAGAAAACAGTTGCAATTATGCCTCTATTGCGGAAACTCAGGGCACTTTCTTCGAGACTGTCCGGTGAAACCTGCCAAGAAGGCAGTAGGAGCTGCAGTTACCAAAGTTACAAACTCTGAGCAGGGAAACGACCTCGCCGGACAAGAATAGAGGTCCTCTTGCCTAGCGTGAAAACCAGTTCCGTGACCTCGCATTTCGTGATACCTATGGTCCTCATTAGCCCTGATAATCCGGATCGATTACATGCAATTGAAGCTTACGTCGACAGCGGTGCCATCGGCAATTATGTGGATCATGAAATGGTTTTGAGGATGAATCTAACTCTTTGTCCCAAGGCTGTAAAGGACGTCATTACTACGGTGGATGGTACGGAGATAGCCTCCGGGCCAGTAACACATACCACTCAAGAAGTGACGCTAGTAAGTCAAGATGGACACCATGAGAAGATCGTGTTCGATGTGATCAAGGCCCCTCAGTTTCAGATTATTCTAGGAATACCTTGGTTAGAGAAACACAATCCTCTGATCGATTGGCGAGCAAGAACGGTCCAGTTTCCAGAATGTGTCTCTACTTGTCACCCTCCACCTGGTGTTGCACTGGCAGCAATTTCTTCAGAGACTTCCCAGTTACCTCCTGAATACCTAGAATACCAAGATGTTTTCCGGAAGGATCAGGCTAACTCTCTACCTCCTCATAGGTCTTATGACTGCCAGATCGACCTGATACCTGGATCTACTCCTCCTTGTAGTAGAATTTATGCCCTCACCGAGCCTGAGAACCTTCACCTTCGACAATACCTGGATCAATACCTGGCAAATGGGTTTATTCGTCCTTCCAAGTTCCCTGCTTCTTCAGCTTTGTTCTTTGTTCCAAAAAAGGAAGGAGACCTTAGAACTTGTATAGATTATCGCTCCCTGAACCAGATCACCGTTAAGAATAGATATCCGTTACCTTTGATCCCTGAACTCCTGGACCAAGTCAGAAAAGCATGCATATATACAAAGCTGGATCTTAGAGGAGCTTACCACTTGGTACGAGTAAAAGAGGGCGATGAATGGAAGACGGCCTTCCGCACCAAGTATGGGCTATTTGAATATCAGGTCATGCCCTTCGGACTTTGTAATGCCCCGGCCGCCTTTCAATATTTCATGAACGATGTCCTCAGAGAGCTCATAGATGTGTGTGTTGTTGTTTACATTGACGACATCCTCGTTTATTCTTCATCGGAATCTGAACATCGGAAACACGTGAAAATGGTCCTCGAAAGATTGCGTCAACACAAACTTTTCGCTAAATTGGAAAAATGTGTTTTCAACGTGACTGAAGTTGAATTCTTGGGATTCATATTATCACCTGGCGGAGTGCGTATGGATTCAAAGAAGGTCGATGCAGTTCTCAAATGGCCATCACCATCCTCCGTAAAAGGTGTGCAAAGCATGTTAGGCTTCGCTAACTTTTACCACAGGTTTATCCCCGAATTCTCTCGAATAGTCCAGCCCATCACTGCCTTGTTAAAGAAAAACAAACGTTTTGAATGGTCTACCGAGGCGGAACAAGCTTTCCAGGATTTGAAGACTAAATTTATCTCTGCACCAATCTTAAAACACCCTCGCCCCGAACTCCCCTACATCGTGGAAACTGATGCTTCAAGCCTTGCTATGGGGGCAGTTCTATCACAAAAGGACCCGGTAACCAATCAGTTGCATCCCGTGGCATTTTGGTCCCGCAAATTCTCGCCTCCTGAAATCAATTACATGATTACTGACAAGGAACTTCTGGCTATCAAGTCTGCCTTTAAGGCTTGGTGGCATTATCTGCTGGGGGCCCGACACACCGTTACTGTGATTACGGATCACCGAAACCTGCAATATTTAAAAAACGCAAAAGCCCAATCCTCTAGACAACTCTGTTGGGCATTATTCTTTGCCGAGTTTGACTTCATAATTACCTATCGACCTGGTACAAAAAACGGTAAAGCTGATGCCCTTTCTCGGATGGGAGTGGAAGAACACTTGATCAACCCTAAACCTGTACCAATCATTCCCGAACAAAGAATTCTGGGTCTAATCGCCACAGAATCCATAGAGGAAGTTAAGGATAAAGCCAGGCAACTTGTAACTCCAGCAGACATACAGAATTGGCATCTGCAGGGAAAGGACTTTGCAGTAAAGGACAACTTATTGTATTTCCAAGAACGATTATACCTACCCAGCGCAGATTTACAGAAAAAAGTAATCTCTTGTTATCACGATTCTTTAATGGAAGGACATCCCGGTATGGCCAAGACCTCAGAAAAGATCAAGCGCTACTTCTGGTGGCCGTCTTGGAAAAAAGATATCAGAGACTTTATAATGTCCTGTGGAGTATGCGCCCAAAACAAGAGTCAAAAGGAAAGACCAGCAGGCCTCTTACGCCCTATTGACATCCCACCTCGCCCTTGGCATACGCTTTCTATGGACTTCATCACCGATCTACCTCCATGCTCTGGATACAATACGATTCTAGTAATCGTGGACTTATTCTCCAAGATGGCGCATTTCATTCCGCTCAAAGGCTTGCCAACAGCAGCAACTCTGGGCCGAGAATTTCTCGAAAACATCGTCCGACTGCACGGTTTTCCTTCGGTTCTAATTTCGGATCGAGGTAGTCAATTTATTTCTCATTTTTGGCGAAGTTGCTGTCGGTCGGCTCAAATTGATGTGAGACTATCGACCAGTCACCACCCTCAGACCGACGGACAAACCGAGAGGACCAATCAAACTCTGGAACAGTATTTACGCTGCATGCTGCAACAAACTGAAAAAACTTGGAAAGACATCCTTTGGATAGCCGAATATGCCTACAATAACTCTGTCCATTCGGGGACTGGGAAAACCCCGTTTTTCCTTTTGTACGGATCCCCTCCAAGATCTTGAAACACCAGCAGTAGACTACCTGCATTCTACAATCACCCAAGCCTTTAAGGAAGCTGTTTCTCACCTTCAAAGGACTAAAGAACAATACAAGAAAGGAGCAGATCACCATCGGAAGGAAGCCCCTCAATATCAAGTAGGGGATCAAGTCTGGTTATCCACCAAATATCTACCTCTAAAAGGGCCACGCACATTCATCCCAAGATACCTTGGTCCCTATTCCATCACTACCATAGTAAACCCAGTAGCGGTCAAGTTGGACTTGCCCCCGCACATGAAGATACATCCGGTCTTCCACGTCTCTCTATTAAAACCCGTGCAACCTCAAACCCGACTAACCAAATCTCCAAAACCTATCCTAGTTGATGGAGAACTCGAGTTTGAAGTCAAAAGCATTCTGGACTCCAAGATCTCCAAATCTAAACTATTCTACCTAATTGACTGGAAAGGCTACGGCCCCCAAGAGAGATCCTGGGAACCTGCTGAATATGTCCACGCTCCTCGCCTAATCAAAAGATTTCACCGAACATTTCCTAACAAGCCAAAACCCCCGGAGAAGCCCGGTTTGGGAGGGGCCTTGAGGGGGGGTACTGTTATGATCTCTGCTTCCAAAAGGTCAGGGTTTTCCCAACTCCCTTGGAAGCAGATCCATAACCCAGGTTCCGAGTGCCAACCAGTCCCTATTGGGACCTTTTGGACCCAGTCCTGGCGCCAGTGGCACCAGGCTCATAAATATGCCCAGTCCCAGCGCTGGAAGCGCCGGGCTCATAATGCTTGGGTGGACTTACCTGCAGCAGACCATGCTGCTTACTTGCCTGCCAGTTGAGTCTCTGATCCTCTTCTGTTTGGAACTACTTTTCCTGTTGGGTGGGGCAGGAGCCACTCCCTAGATTCAGAACACTGGAACTCTTCTGGAAAGCAGGAACTCTTTTCTTACCTAGGCGTGGCTGTGGAAGGAGACACCTAAGCACTACAGGAGGCTATTTAAACCACACCCGATGGATGAATCTTGCTTTGCGTTATTCTGCATCCTCAGCAGCAGAACGCTCATCGTGTCTTCTGCATCTGATCCTGGGCCTAAGGAAAAAGGCTTACCATTCTGAATCCAGTCTTCAGCAACACCTATAAAGACAAGAAAGAACAGGTTAGCATTACGGTCTTCAGTGACAGCTCTTCACTTACCTGGTCCATCGGCTGTCACCAACGCCTCGCGCTGCATTCCGGCATCTGAAAGACAAAGGCTTACCTACTCTTCGTGCGCTCCGGAGGTCTTCACACTGCATTCCGGCATCTGAAAGACAAAAGCTTACCAACTCTTTGCACGCTCCGGAGGCCTTCGGCGCTGCATCCCGCATCTGAAAGACAAAACAAGGTGCGTTTAAAGACATTGGGGAACTTTAATACTCATGTGCCATTACTCCTTTCCACATCTAACCCAGTGGGTATTCCGGCACCCTGCAGCCGCCCCGAACTTGTACCTGCAAAATAAAAAGACAGTTAGAGCGCATCGTGAAGCAGGCAACAAGCGCTTACTTACGTGCTTCCAGGCGCTTCTATTCATCACACGGGCTCCATCTTCAACTCACTTCAGCCCGCCATCCGCCATCGCCGGAACCCTGCAAAACAAGAGACATCATTACTAAAGACTTTAAAGACATTAGAATTACTCGAAGCTTACCGTTCGTGCAGTAAACGACGGACAGCAGTCCTCTGAAGTCAAGAGGCCTGCTCCCCTTATCCAGTGAAGAAACTGGTTACAGCACCCTGCCTCGAGGCAGATGGAGAGCACGGCGTTCACTTACCTAAGGTGAGAGCGTTAACCTTTGGGGTTCTACAGGAGAAGAGAAAGGGAAGAAGAGAGAGACATTCAATAACCCAGTTCATTAATCCCACATTTTCTATCTGCAGACATTTTACCCTTCGAGCCAGGCATACAGTGCACAGAGGTCCAGCCCAAAGAGCCAGCCTTGTGTTACACATCACCTTTGAAGATACGGTATACGCCCAGTCAAGACCGGCGCCTCTACGGGAATCAGGTGAGCGTTACATTTGCAATCCCTGATGGACAAATCAACACAACAGGAATGGCTGTTAAAAGGTGACCAGTACACCATCGAAGACAATCTACCGTATTTCAAAGGGCGATTATATGTTCAAGACCAAGAACTGCAAAAACAAATCATCACAAATTACCACGATTCATTAGTGGAAGGACACCCAGGAATAGCCAAAACTCAGGCTAAGGTAAAACAACCTGGCGAAAAGACATCGCCCAATGTATTGAGACCTGCAGGGTCTGTGTACAACACAAGTCTCAGAAACAGAACCGCGCTGGCTTACTACATCCCCTAACAGTACTACGAGCACCTGGGCATACCCTGTCGATGGACTTATCACGGATCTTCCACCCTGCAATAAATACAACACTATATTAGTAATTGTGGATTTATTCTCCAAAATGGTCCATTTCATCCCTCTGAAGGGACTCCCAACTGCGTCAACTCTCGCTTCTGTGTTCGTAGAGCAAATTGTTGTTTCCATCAAAATTAGTATCTGATCGCGGAACGCAATTTGTTTTTGCCTTTTGGAGAAAGTGTTGTACGATTGTCAAAATGGCTCTCCGGTTTTCCACAAGCCATCACCCTCGAACTGATGGGCAAACTGAACAAACCAACCAAACTTTAGATCAATATCTCAGGTGTATGTTGCAACAGTCCAAGAATTCTTGGAAAAATATACTCTGGATAGCTGAGTATGCATACAAAACTCAGTTCACACAAGCACAGGGCAAACTACATTCTACACTGTGCACGGAAGACATCTGAGGACATCAGTATTTGATCCACCTGATACCCTGGAAATGCCAGCCATAACAAACTTGCACAAAACCATTACTCAGGTTCTTAAGGAGGTGACAGAGCATCTGACCAAGGCCAAGGAAAGACAAAAACTATTTGCTGATCGACATCGGAAGGAATCTCCCGCCTACCAGATTGGAGAAAAGGTGTGGCTAGCATCCAAATATATTCCCCTGAAGGTGCCAAGAGCTTTCCGCCCAAGATACCTGGGCCCCTATACTATAAAGTCCATAATCAATCCTGTTGCCTCGAAATTGGAGTTACCATCTCACCCCGTATTTCATGTCTCTCTCCTCAAACCAATGTAGTCCAATACACAGCTTAGTTCTCCACCAGAGCCTGAAATAATAGATGGAGAACCAGAATATGAAGTCAAATCCATCCTGGACTCCAAGGTGGTTGGATTCAGGTTAGACCTGAAGACCGAACTTGGGAACCCAGTGAACACGCCCATGCTCCGCGTTTAATCAGACAGTTCCATCGCAATAATCCCACCAAACCAGGACTGGGAGGAGAATCACAGTTGAGAGGGGCCTTGAGGAGGAGTGCTATCATGGTCATGAAGTCAGGGGTCACATGCACAGAAGACCTGGGTGGAGACTGTCCTGGCGCCTTTGGCACCAGGCTCATGAACAAAAGTAAACAAGAACATCCATTTAACACCAAAAAGCTTTTATTATGGACATAGCACTTCAGATGCATTAACCTTGAACATTCCATCCATTAAGCAGGAAGCATTAACCTTGAACATTCCATCCAATAAGCAGCCCCAAGTGTATTCTTGGGTGTGGCTGCTAATGGATTGCCTTTGCACATGCTCACTCTCTAGGAGTGGCAGGGTGTGGCTGGTAAGCCGGCCCTAATGGGCATGCCCACGATCTCAGCTATATAAACTGCCCTAATCCTCAAGACAGACGCTTTGCGTTATTCTGCACTTGCAAGCAGCGTAACGCTCACCGTCGCCTGAGGTCAGACATACCTTTGAAGATCCTGCTTCCTGGATATCCTGCTTCCTGCCAGCGTACTTACAAACTGGGGGAAGCTGTTCTTACCTGTACATCTCTTCGGCGAACCAAGTATTCATCTTTACACTTTCCGGAATGCCAAAATCTTCATCTTGGCACCGCAGCACGACATGCTCCATCGTCGACACCAGCGCCTGCAAGGAAAAACAGAAGACAAGGTTAGACATTGAAAAAACAGTCAGTTTAAGGTTGCGCTTCGCCATACTTTGCACTTTCCTTAAACCATCACTTACTTGGTGTCGAACATTGCGATAGCATCCATCTTCCACCGGCCGCGTCTTGCGTCTCACATCTGCATTGAGGTCGCATTTCCATCTAAGGAAAGAAAACAGAAGAGAGACATTATTGCGGGCATAAATAGGAGCAACATATAAAGACATTAAACAGAAGGAACAGCATCACAGGAGCTCAAGAAAGACTTACCAATCATAAGGAGAAGCATAGCCGTGGCTGGACTGGACTAGTCCTTATCAGGGATCATTGAAGGAATTAGATCCCATTCGATGTGCCCCTGCCAGAAGTAGCAGGACGGAGAGCTTATCTTCCATAATTCACAGGTGAGCTTTATGGGCCGGCGTATGCTCACAGAAACCGTACTTTGGGGTAAAGGGTTCGAGAAGTACAACAATCACAGATTGGCACACTCATATACTCTTATCTCCATGCAGGAGCAGTATCACCACGTACCGCCGCTCACAGCATTTTACTGAGGGAGAGGCATGAGGGGGTGATTCAAGTTCAGGGAGGGCTGCAACCGTGCCCCAACGCCTCCACAGAAACCAGGTGAACGTAACAGTGACCACCTTAAAGTAACCTTTTCCTGGTCCTCTAATTACCAACTCCTTTCTAAGGAACAGATCAGCAACATTGAAATAAACTCAGCCTTAAATCACTTAAGAATACTGGACTCTCAAGTCCATACCATGAAAGAAACATTCCATCACTCCTCTAATCCAGCTAAACACAAAATCAATTACAAATGGATCTTGATTCCTTACCAAATCGACAAAAGAGCACCTAAGAAGACCCACCCAGACCTACCCAGACCACATCCACTCATATTTGGAACTGATTGCTATGAAGAAAAAATCCCTACGCAAACATATAGTCGAGGCACGCAAAGCTTAACCAACCATAGCTCGCTCATCTATCCACGGACTCAAACCAAGCCACTGCAATTGGATGAAATCCATGAAATCCATCCTCATACAAAATGATGCTGAAAATGTACTCAAAACTCTAGGAAATAAAAATACCAGAGAACTCTGGAAACTACTTAATAAGAACGGCACAACTCAAACCCAATTGTCATCAGAGGTCCCTGAAAGAGCATGGATACAACATTTTACCAAACTTTACAGCGACCCAATAAAGACCAAAGAGGCCAGCAACTCGACATATGAGTGGCTGAATACATGGGACAGAGAAGAAATTCTACAACATATCAAACACTTAAAATCCTCACGCACCCCTGAACCGGATGGGTGAGCAACCACAACATCAAGCAGCAACCAGAAGACTGGACAGATCTGTGCCTTGACCTATTCAAACTAATCTCTGAACAAAAGCATATTCCACTCACTTGGAAAACCGCCACCTTAATTCCAGTGTATAAACAGGGGGAAGAAAACCTACCCACCAACTACAGACCCCCTGCCATGCTTGACCCCTTAGGCAATATATTTGCATCAATTTTATTGGCTGAATGAATGGGCAACCAAAAACAACATTTACGAACCTCAACAGACCGGATTCGTTAAGAACGCCGGAACAAACATAAACTTGACAATTCTCAACACACTCAAACATGAAGCAAACAGAACTGGAACCCATGTACATGCCACGTTCATTGACCTTCAAATGGCCTTTGACAGTGTCAATTGTAACAAATTATGGAATAAACTGCATGCTTGGAAATGTCCACCAGAAATTCTAGAGCCGATTAAGGCTCTCTATAGTAACACCTTGGTCAAAGTTCATCTAACATCATCTGGAATTGTGTCGGCTGCTATTCCAACAGCCAGGGGACTTAAACAAGGATGCCCCCTGGCAGTCACACTATTAAACTTGTATCTCTTCGATATTCTGGCCATACACCCCAAAAAACAATGGAACACAGATACCATATATACTGTACGCCGATGACCTTGTGTTACTCGACAAGACTTTAATCGGCCTACAAAGAAGACTCTGAGCGCTCGAAAAACATGTTAATGATAATGACATGCTAATCAACACCTCAAAAACACAAATAATGTCACTGACCTCCAAGAAGAACAACAAGACAAAATCCCACTATCTAGTGCTAGATGGGAAACGGCTTGAATCAGTTCAGATTGCAAAATACCTTGGAATGCACCTGAATCAATCACTGATTGAAGCACAATGGGTGGAGCATCTGAAAAATAAAAGTCTCTCACTAGAACGTCAAGGTCTAATCATCCACAGAAAGTACGGACATTTCTCTCTAAATCCGATCCTCACCTAGGGTGATGGTGATGCCCATACACATGGTAGCGAGAGCCTGCTTAACATCCCCCGACAAACATGGACGACCATAGAGGGAATATTCTGGAGGAAAGTGCTTTCCCTCCCAAGAGCTTATCCAACAACTAGAATCCGCTTTGAACTCGCAATCCAGTTGTTAGATTCGCTAAATACATGGAAACATATCTCTCTCTACAGAAAGACCGTAACAGATGAAGATACCCCGGCAATCAAATGTCTCAGAAATTCACATGCAAAATTCACGACGCCTACTATTCACAAATGGAAAGAATTTTGTCGCCAAATTCTTAAAAAAACATGAAATAAGCACTGAAATGCTGATCAATAGACCAATGAAAGCAAAAAAACTACTTCACGAACTGGACTGGATCCACACGAACGAAGAAAAAAGCAAATACATACTTGCTCTTTATACCCGATATGACGCCAGAGCCATCAAGGAACCTCCTAAATACCTAGCAAAATTCCCATACAAACTAACAAGAGACACCTTCCTCCGATTTCGTCTCAACATCTTACCAACCAGAGAATATCTGGCACATTCTAGACAAATCCCTATGGAGGAAATATACTGCAGATTCCGCAAACAGACCCACTCACCTGAATCACTTCAACATCTCTTTATTGACTGTCCCTCCCTGTCGGAAACCCGGGAAATCTTCGGATAAATGCTTGCCCGCGAACTACTCCACCACGATCCCACAGACAGATGGGAACAGATCATAAGCGGATGCTGTTTTCCCCTTATATTTAGGACAATGCAATACTGGGAAAAAATTATGAAATTTGACGCTGACACCGATCTGACATCAGAACCCCAGACCTGCATAGGGCTTGATATTCCTCTTCCTGTGTATTTTTATTCTATTTTTTTTATTTTATTTCCTTTTTCTCTTTTTTAAAAAAGTGTAAACAAGTGTAGCAAACAACAGAGATCAGACAAATGTCAAAATGTTAAAAGTTTGTGTACAAACTATAAAAACATAATTAAAAAAAACATGCCCTGAGAGGGAGGAATTAGCAGGTGTGAGTGTGCGACAGATCACAGAGAGGGGTGACCGGAGGAGTACAGGGAAGGCAAGCGAGGACCACGGAAGAGTGAGGGATAGCAGAGAAAGGATAGTTGAGGGGGTAAGTGATGCACAGTCAGGAGGGAGGGGGCACAGGGAAGGTAAGTGAGGGAGCACAGCCTGATGTGCGTGCTCTGGCTCACGGAATGGGGGAGTGAGGGACAAGTAAAGGGGTCCCTCTCTGACTTTACTGCGACCCCCAGCCGTCATGCATTTAAACAAAATGAAAAAAGCATATTTGTAGGCAAATGTTATTTTAAAGAAGGCCACTAGAAGGGAGTGAAGCACTGTTAGTGCTCGACTTTCTGAGCTACAAAAAAACAAAGGCCAAATTTGCGGGCAATAAGAAGAAATCATGGCTATAAGAATACTCAGAGCATATACCGGCTCATACAGCCTGCACATTAACCAATGGGGACGGGTTATTCACGCTTCCAGGGTTCTAATTTACATTACAACATGACTCCTCCAAGTGATTAACAATCGACATATTATGTGATGTCAATTGTAGTATAATTCTGTTTGTCAAAAACGTATCCTAATGATGAATTAAGTAGATATTATGTATTATCGGAGCTTACTTATTGGAAAGTGTAAATTCCATCTCAAAGTCTCCGTATATGGCGTTTCAGGATCCACGTGGCCAAAACGTTTTGCGTCCTTATTAATGGGTAACGTTAAATTCTTGGTATCCAGTGTTTATAACAAAAAAAACAACAGCATACTTTTAAAACGACACCTAAATAACGACAAAAAGTCGAATTTTAAAGTAAAAGTAGAAATGGGGGTGGGGTAAGTGATTAAAAGGGGTGGGGGTAATTGGGGGAGGGTAAAGGGTCAGTAGGAACAGGGGGTTTGTGGGTTTGGGGGCCATTCAGGTGTCATTTTAAAAGTATGTCGTTATTTAGGGTGTCGTTGTAAAGACACAGAATCTACATTTTTACATCTTGTGTTATGATGGATGTGAAGTCTTTGAGCTACATCTTAATCGCTTGCACGTTATGCATGGCGGCCATTATGATAGTTCCTAAATTCTCTGTTGTGTTTCAAATTAGGGAAGTTTTGGATCAGATTTTATATGTAATTTGGGACTCAATAAATGATGTCTACCATTGGGGATCCACTGTAAACTGGCTCTTATGTTATATTTATAAACATTAATGAGAGGAAAACCTTAAAAAAGAATGGCTGATCCTTCGATGCCTACTTGCGTCATTGGGATATCACACAAAGATGAAAAGAAAAACCAACAGGGTTAATTTGTTTAATAGTTTCAAAATTATGACATTTGGGAGGAGCACAACTACCGCAACTACATTACTTAAATATAGAAAATCAAAACAAAAACAACATTATTTAGAGGCCAAAAAGGTCTCAACAAAAAAATCTATACAACACTTTATTTTAATTCATCAAATGGACATGTATCAAACAATGTATCAATAATAGTAAAGCAAAGCCTACATTTAAACACCGAATGGCAGAGCCCACATATATGGACCTAGGCTATGCATAATACAAACTCAAATGCTGTGAGCTAATGTGTAGTTAAGGTAAGAGACTTTTCATTTCACCGGCCTAGTGACTACCTACATTTCAAAATCGTTACAGTATTCTTACTGCAAATAAAACTTGTACAGGGTATGTAGTGTACGTAGAGTAGTCCAAATATGAATCTGCAATCGCTAATCTGGACTATACTGTTAAAAATGTCATGTTCATCACATGCAAAATAGTTCATACACAGTTCCTGCCATAACATAAAACCTTTCATAGTTGGTAGTCGCCTCCATTTCCAGATCATGAACTACAAGGCCCACAGTGCCTCACTTTAAATTGTATAATATACAAAATAAAACCAATGCCTTGACCAAAAACTTGAATCATTTATGCAATCCTAAACGTAAAAGAAACACAAGGGATTGATGGTCTTTCGTCCTTTTCTTTGGCCACAAATTCTAGGCATGTACTGCCTGAGGCGCTTCACATGGGTTCCTTGAAAAAAGGCATCTATTTGTCAACTATGATGGCCTCCCAATGGCAAGAAGATGCAGACCTGAAAACTGGTAATGAGGAAGCTTTACTAGAACCTGCAACATTCCAAGACCATCCTGGTGGCAAGGTTTCGCTGGAACTGAATGCCCAAGTGCCAGGGTGAGATCAGGAGGGTTCTCCTACTGCTTTAGTCTTGAGGACCAGCCTTTACACAAGCGTCTACCCCTCCACCCTCCGGAGTCCTTGCTGGATTTCACCACAGTACTGAGACTGACCATAAAGGGACAAGAGTGTCAGCACTGAGACTCTTTGGCAGGTGACTGAGCCTGAAAACTAGAAACGAGCTAAGACACTCAGACTGAATCACTTACTGAGACTGAGGCTGGCGGTACTGTAGGTGGCTTCCGCCTGCACCTGTCCCACTCTAAAGATGTGCCTGCCTTGGACCGGATCGTTCTGCACTGTAATCCAGCTTCTAAGCTGCAGAAGATAGAAGCGTGTATACACTCTACTGAAGGAGCCATAGAATTAATGACCGCGTGGGCCCATTCCCCCAGATAGCAACCATACAGCCTCAGGGAAACCTCATGCTCAAGCAGTGCGAAAACACCTTGCTTCTCCCATGTTTTGTATAGGAGACCTCCAACACATTTGAGCTTAGACTGGTCAATTGTCCCTCCTGTGTTCACATCATTGAAAATTGACTATAATGAGCCCTGTGGAGACCATTACCAACAGCTAGCATGGTGATGACCCGAACACACATTATTAGGAAAACCTAAGTCTTGGAACGTTCTACCTTTTACAATATGTTACTGTATGTACGTATTTACTAAAGTTTTTTTTATTTACTTTTAATTTCATTTGTCTTATCCCTGCCCTTGCTGAAACCTTGGCAATGACTTCTGAACCGCTGCTAGCAAGAGATGTGCCAGTGAAAGGCAGTAAACCACACCCAGCCTATATCAGAGGCCTTCACAGAACATAATTCTTAGCAATCAATTTAAAGGATTAAATGACTTTTAATTTCATTTGTTTTATCCCTGACCTTACTGAAACCTTAGCAAACACCTTCTCAAAAGCTGCTAGCAACAGCTGTGCCAGTGGAAGGCAGTACACTACCCCCAGCCTATGTCAGCAGCCTTGCCAGTACACTCTTCTTAGCAATCAATTTAAAGGAAGACCTCATGCACAATAATTTGATCACCAAACAGGTGTGGTTCTATAAGGTCAATATCTGCCACCTCCTTGCAGGTTCTTGAAGGGAGACATGTGTGCCCGTGTGTGCCCGTGTGTATAATTTTGTGAACAGAGCATAGCACAGGAGGATACAACAGGAGGATAGCACAACGGCACAGGGGCAACACGCTGGTCTTGGAACCAAGACCACGCAGAACAACAGAGGTTTGAATCCTCGATCCACGCTTAGAAACCGAACTCGGGTACGGTATTAGGCGTGTTATAAACAACCAATTAACTAAATAATTGCCTCCCAAGAGATTAAGATTGGAGAGCAAAGCGGTGAACACTGATATTGAAAGACAGACTGTACACTGATGAAACCTCTGGTGTCCTGAAGGTCAAGTTCAAGTGGTCAAGTGGAGGCATGTCAATGATGACAACTCTATCCTGCCATATTACACAGGGTAAATTGCATGTTGCACCGTTCAAAACAATGTCGCATGCCCATGCAGGATGGGGCAGGGACATGCCATTGATGTCACGCACATCCCTGACGTCATGATGTATGCCTACTTTGTGAAGAGTCAGACTTAAACGTAAATTGCATTGGCCAATAATCCCACAGATGCAGAAGAAAGGTTGACCGATTCTGGTGATTGCAGACTTGCTGATGTGTTCTTGATTCCGCATTGCATATTTCTTAGTATTCTGCCAATTAACGTCTGTAATTGTGTGGTGCTTTACTTTATTCTGCCAATCACTTTCATGGTTGCCATCCTCCACCTGAAAAATATCACTGACTTTCACCCCTTATGTTTTTGCTCCCCATGCAAATGCAGGCGTGACTGGTTATGTGGATGAAATGGGGTATGTAAATATTTTAGCAGTGCACTCTCCAAAGCGCGAGTACACATTGCAAACCATGCATACTCCCTCCAGGTCACACTTTGCGTCATGTGAAGCATTTGCCCTACCTTGCTCTATGTAGTTTCCAGTAACGTGCCTCAAGTTGCATAAAGACACTCATCTGATGCACATGAAACACCCTTTTCACTCCACGCGAGTCATTAAACACTGTTTGGGGGGGTCACCCATGGCCATACCTTCAAGATGTCATATGAATAGGAGGTGGCTTAAAGACATTCCCCTAAGCTAAATCCACCCTCAGAAGGACTGGGCACCCTGGTAGACGTGGCCCTCCAAAACATTGACACAGTTGTCTCCACCAACTCCTAACAGTGTGGATTAGAGAGTGAAAATATTGCAATCAATACATGCACATGAGTTTGCTGACTGGTCGCTCAGGGTGTGTCCATCTGAAGCACAGGTCATGTCAAAAGGTCAAGGACAAAATAACCAAGTGTCACCACTCAGAGGCTTTGTGCACGGTCTGTTACAGCCCGAATCCACTGGAACAGAAGTTCCTGCAGGCGATGTGCTCCACTATAAATTCTGAGCAGTGGTAGAAGTGTATGAAAAGAAGCAGGGGAACTATGTTCCCTGCTGACCTACCCATGCTCCCCACAAACCCCATTGCCACGCCCCTCCCACGTGCAATCGAAACCCCCAAACAAACACACCTGCTGTTTAAGGGAATGTTAAGTTCAGTGCACTGAAGTGCAAGTTTCAACTTCTTCCTACTCTTATATTTTAAAACAAAACCATTCCCGAATGGTTTCTTTTTAAAATCAAAGTATAGGAACAGTACAACTTTAGAAAAAAAAATGTAGAGGAGCACCGCTGCGAACCGCTCCCGCTCACTTCAACCACTGATGCTGAGGCATGCTGTCATGTGCTGATGTGGGCGTTTGACCACCTCTGCAACCTCATGAAGCATGAGATGTTCAACTGGCATGTTTCTTCCTGACATGTGTGTGGGAGCGAGGGGCCAATGGGCCCCTCTCTGCCATCACTTCTCAGTGCAAAACTCGGACCAAGTGCCTCTAGTGCTGGGTACGCCCCTCGCCCTTACGCGATGTTAACTTTGGGTTACATTCGCGTAGATGGGACCACCAAGCAGGACACGGGGCATCCATTTTTTGTACCCCCTTTCGATTCCATCTTGGTGACCAGGCCTCACTGGGATAGTGCAAAATGCCCCTCTCCCTTTTCCCTGCCGCAGCAGCTCGGAGCACATGGCCCCCACCCTCGTTCCCACTCCAACTGGAAAACTCTGCAGCTCCATTTTAACGCTGAAGCCGGAGCTGCTTGCAACAAATAATAAATGTAACACATCTCTTTTCCTCTGAGATCACTGTCCTGCATGTGAACCAACATGAGCCAAACACATAGCTCGTTCATCTCCACAAAAGTGTCCTTGCCCTCTTACCCTCGCCAGTTGAAACTTATTGCCATTCTAACCCTGTGTCCCGGCAAGTTATCCCTTTCATGTGCCAGACCACTGACCATGCTATGAAGTACCCAACAGACCCCCAACTAACATTAGACCCCTGCTGCAGTATATCGTGCCTAATACTAACAAATGCAACATACCTGAGATTCTTGTGAGACTAACCCTACAGTTCAATGACAGTATTATAGTGGTCAAGGCCCATAAACCTGTGACCTGCATACCCCAAATGTTATAGATGATATAAACCCTTGAGTGATTTGTACAATGACATGATACACTACTGAGGGTCTTTTGATCAACCATTATTTAGTGCATCATTATTCAGAATGTATTTTCTTAGCTTAGATAGTGACCACCGTGTTTCACAGCGACCTGACCTTCACCCATCCGGAGCACAGATGTCTGACGTCAATCCTCCCGCCAACCAAGCACCAATCCGGAAAAAGGGATGATGCCCACACCGAAGACACCACCCCGGCTGACCAATCCAGGTACAACATAGCATCATATGTTAAAAATGTCAATGTACTATATAAATGTGTTGTAACCTTGATGTGGTCAGAGCGCTCTCAGAGATCTAGATAAACTTTTCCTTGAACTCACGCAGCCTGCTCTTTCGTGCCGTATTCCCTGTCCAAGGAGTGTCTGTATTATTCAATTTTACACGTATAGCCAGGGAGGGCACAAACATTTGGTGACCCCCTGCGATGTGATCGGAGAGGTGCCTCGAGGCCGGCGCCGTGCGGCGAGATCCGGGATGCCCCCCAGCAAAACCATCGCCTCTGCGGCCGACCTGCCTGTGCACACTACAAAGAAGAGTCAAGGGTTCCCGGTTGACGAATACCCAACTGAAAAGCTGCTCGCCGAGACGGGCCACGGCTTGATTGGGGTGCGAGCCTGACTAGGGTCGGACTGCGAGCAGCGACCCTCGAGTCACCTGACTGAACACATGAGTGCTGGTTGCGAAGGTTACGTAGGAAAGGTAAGGGGGAAAAAGGGGGGACAGGTGGTAATGGGTTATAAAGAAGAGTAGGGCCTGTGTGAGTGATGATGAGGCTTTTCTGATCTGTCCTTTATATGGCCATTAGGTTTTTGTAAGAAGTGAAGAGAAAAAAGAGAACTGGTATCCTAGCCCGAACTGGGTAGAAGGCGGCGCCGCGTAGCATTGTCTCGTCCAGTGCAGAATAAATAAGTGAAGATACAGAGAAAATAGTAGGAGTCTCGTATATTGAGTAGACTCGGAGTAGTTATTTAGAACATTCTTTTTATGGATATGAAAGGATTCTTGGAAAAGAGTAAGAGGGTGTAAGTGGTGGGAGTGAATGAGAAGAGTAGGCGAAACGGGGAAGGAGTGGTAAAAAGAGCAAAAACGGGGAGAAAAAGCACGCAGGTAGTGCATGTGCATGCTAAGTGTTATATGTGCTTTTGTGTTGTGTCCATTTTTGTCATGGATATCCAAATATTGTGATTGATTTGTGGATAAAAGTGGCAAAATATGCAAAAATGAACTGTTGAATTTGAACGTTCAACCAGTATAAGGGTACCATTGAAAATTGATTTATATATATATATATATATATATATATATATATATATATATATATATATATATATATATATATATATATTGATACATATCTGTGCATACAAATTACAAGTAACTGAGAAGATTAGTGGTGTATTGTCCAGCTAGAAGGAAAGAGAGACCAGTGAGGAAGTGATTAAAGGGAAAGAGAGGGTGAAGAGCAAGTACAGACAAAGGGAAAGAAGAAAAAATATCGTCATGGGGGGAATAACACCACTAGCACATATTTGTCAGCACCTTCCATTATACAGTGAAAAAATACAAAAATACCACGATCAATGGTTGACGGAGATAAAAGGAGACAGTGTGATGCCAATTTGTCCAGAAGGTGGGTCATTCGATAAAAGGGTGTTAGATTTAGTATCCACACACTTGTTAGCAAGGTATAAAGGGAACCAACTACTGAATAAAAGAGAAGTACTAGACTTGTGGTGAATGTTTGAAGAAGTTACGCCTACAGAAGAGGTAAATAAAGAAAGAACGAATGAAACACAGAAAACGCAGGAAGAGGTAAGTGGAACGCCAAAGGGCGAGTGCACAACCACTACAGCTGAAGGCGATACAACCAAAATATATCCTTCAATGTCAAGGCCAGCAGTAGGATACAGTGAGCCCCTGTACATACCAGCATGTCCCACCCCCGGACCCTCAACCGGAGCAGTTGCCACGGCACCACCACCCTATGAAAAAGGAGGTTTGTATGGCCCAACAAGTGCACCCCCCGTGAATTTGGCACACTTCACTGGAGAATTAGACCGCCAGCTAGCGCATGCACAGATGGGAATAACGAGACTAAGAGCATTGTGCGATAGAGGCCAAATGCTGCCGGGGGAGGAGAGGTGCCACCATTATCCATGGTGGATCTAATCCCAACATTGAGCACAGCAGGGGAAGTGGCGCAAGCAATCTCAGAGCCAGCGCGATCAGTATCATCACAAGGAACACGCATACCACAAGGGCATGAGAAAGAGTGGCGGTCAGGGGAGTTCCTGTTTCATCTAAATGACAAACCTGTGAGGATTATATGCCCACCCACCCCAGAAAGTGAGAGAGGAGAAGGATGTGAAGGGAACAATGAACAAGAATCAGAAATAGAAGAGGTGTGGAGTGACGAATATGAAGAGGCAGCTGCCGAGGCAGGGTCCGCACTGCCAAACCGCCGTTACCCAGATACACCATCGCCACCACTATGGCAGGGTAGACTAAGGCAGCGAGGAGGAAATATGATGGTAAGTAAAATAAAGAAAGGTGCGGTAAGTAAGGTAGGAAAGAAACACAAGTTACAAATGCCATTTATACATAAAGGAGCAGGTAGGCCACACTACATTCCATGGGCTCAAATGGATAAAAACAACTCGCTAAAGGTCCTCACCCCACTATCGGGAGGGGCAGGGAAATGGATACACGCCTTTGAGAAAAACACAGCAGGAGTGCCGCTAGCGATAGGGGATGTGAAAATTTTACTAGTGTCAGCAATTGGCGACCAAGCAGACGCAGTGTGGGAAAAGGCTGGATTCCCCGGAGTAACAATGAGTTGTGACCGCCACGATGGGTCTGCGTTCAATAACGTTCGAGCACAAGTATGGGATGCATTGAGGCGCACGTTTCCAGATATTCCAGATTTACATTTAGTGATGCAGTGTACAATGGAGGAGAGCGAGGATCCTACGCAATTCATACTGCAGGTGCAGGATTTATGGAGAAGCAAAACTGGCATGGCGTGGAACCAGTTCACCGCCTTGTTTTAGTTTATCATTAAAAAGGGGCTCCCGAAGGAGGTGCAGAAGGCCTTGAACAAAATAGCTGGGATAGAAGCCAAGGGCTGGCCTGAAATACAGAGCATAATTGTGCACCACTGCAGCAGGATCAAAGAGAGAGAAAGGGAGATAGCACAAAAAAGGCTAGCAGACGAAGCGAAGCTGGTACAGAACAAATTAGTGAAGGTCGTCGCCATCAACGCCAGCATAGCCACAGACAGAGAAAACGAGGGGGATGAAGGAGCGAGAAACAGACCAGCAACAATAGCGGCACTGCGGGCCACAGGAGGACAAGGACAGTGGAATGGAGAAGAGCAATACGGTGGACAACAGTGGCAAGAAATACCAGCAAGAGGATGAGGTGGGTACCGTGGCCAGAGAGGGGGGTTTGGAGGTATGGGGAATAGAGGATTTGGTGGTCAAGCAATGAGAGGCGGACCACAAGGATCATGCTGGAATTGTGGGAGATGGGGACACTACTCCAGAGATTGTAGAATGCGGCCTTCAGGGAATTTCCAGGGGCAACAGCCCATGGAGAACGAACAAGGTTGGGGTGCCCACACCCAGGTAGCCCCTACGGACTACCGATGGGAGGAGGGAGACAGCAAGACCAATGCTATAACGAACCTCAGATGCAGCAAGGACAGCAACCACCACCACAACCTATTGCAAGACAAAACGCAGTAGGAAACGCAAACAATAATTGTTATGCAACAGCCGCAAACGGTGCGCCCGCACCATACCGTGGCGTGACCGTGGTTGGAGACAATGTCTTTTCAGTGCCAGGGCAAGAAAGACATTCAGATTAGGACAGCCCACAGGGAACACTTGCGTGTCCAGTCCTATCCACCACCCTATGTGCAGAAGAAGAACCACTAGTGGGGGCAGAGATAGGAAATAAGCAGTTTATCTTTATGGTAGACACAGGAGCAGAGAAATCATGTCTTATGGAAGGGCGGTTTCTGCTCTCAGGCAGGAATTTAGAGACACAGGGGTTCTCTGGGGCTATTTTAAAAGTTCCTTACACTAAAGATCTTGATATATTGGTGGGGGAAAAAACATGCGCGCACCCTTACTGTACCACGAAGACGCGCCGATCAATTTGCTGGGGAGAGATTTGTTAAGCAAATTAAATATGACCATCTCGTTTACAGAATGAGGAATAGTGTGTTCAACCCCAGGAGTATGCCCAGTACGAGCCATGTTGATGATCAGCACAGTAATTAACAAAGTTGTGGTGCGAGGAATACCCATTGATATAAGTATGTTTATTTATGGCATCAAGGTATTAGCACGAGCAGTGCCAGAGATAATGAGAAAAGAATGGAGAACACCATCAGATTTCATATTCCGCCCAATTTCACACACAGACGTCGTGGCAGGCACAATAATGTCCATAGACATCGAGGCAGTTCAAGTATCCAGCAAACGTATTGTGGTCATAGGACTAGACGCGCATGGGTGCGAGGTGAGAACTGTGTTATGTAATCTTAAATCTGTGTATCCTCTGTAACAGCGCCTCGATGCCTTTTGGGCTGCAAGTGCGCTTAACAAATGCAAATAAATAAATAAATTCAAATAATGCTACGAGATATAACAGACGAGGAATTATTCACTGATTGTGAAAATGATGGAGAAATAATAATGGAAATAAGCATACCATGTGATATTATGATCCAGTACAGAGAAGTACACAACCCACTCATGGCTAGTATTAATGCCCCACTGACTATATTTGAGGAAGACATGGCAAAGGTAGCACCTGAAATTTGGACCACAGGGCCCCACGATGTAGGGTTACTGCATGAGGTGACACCAATAAAAATAAAACTCAAGCCAGGGGCAATACCGCCGAGGGTAAAGCAATATCCCATATCGAGAGAAGCAGAGGAGGGAATTAGGGAAACCATAAATGCACTCCTAAATCAAGGCATCATAGTGCCATCAAGCTCCCCATGTAATACGGCGATTTTCCCGATCAAAAAAGCAAAAGTAGGGGCATGGAGGATGATCCAGGATCTCCGCCCACTTAATGACATCATTCAAAAAGAGTTCCCATTAGTGCCTAACCCGGCATCAATATTGTGCAGCGTACCAAAAGAATCAACATGTTTCACTGTAATTGACTTGAAGAATGCTTTCTTCTCCATACCACTCAACCCAGGATCCCAATACCTGACAGCATTCACATTAGGGAACAATAGGTATGAACATCGCAGACTCCCACAAGGGTATTTCGAAAGCCCCAGCATTTTTAACAGGGTGTTACGTGAGGACATTGGAAACATAGATGTAGAGAGTACCATCATCCAATACGTAGACGATTTACTCGTCTGCAGCCATACAGAAGAAAAGTGCAGAGAAGACTCGATAGCACTACTGAATGTGCTAGCTACCAAGGGGTACAAGGTGGACAATGGAAAATTGCAATACTGTCTCGCCGAGGTTGTATACCTCGGACAGCTAATATCAAAAGATGTGAAGCAAATACTCCCAGACAGAGTAGCTGCTATACGCAAAATAATAATCCCAAAAACTGTGAAAGACATCCAAAAGTTTCTTGGCATTTGTAACTATTGCCGAGCATGGATCCTTGATTACACGGCATACACACGCCCCTTACTACAAGCGTTAAAAGAGGCACCGAAAAATAGAGCTGCAATAAAATGGATGCAGGAAATGATAACACAGTATAGAAATTAAAAGACCTCATTGCTGATGCCCCAGTCCTCGCAAACCCAGATTATGAGAGGGAATTTTTCTTGTTTTCACACTGTAATGGAACACTGATGACGGCAGTACTGACGTAAAAAACATCTTTAGGTCACAAACCATTGGCCTATTACTGTGGGACACTAGACCCAGTAATGCAAGGCCATTTCGCGTACGAACAGGCTCTCGCAGCTGCGGCCTTCGCGATTGAAAAGAGTGCCACCATTGTCATGGGATGTTCAGTAACGCTATATGCGGAGCATTCCCTATTCGCCATCCTTGAGCGATCAAAATCAACACTAACGACACAAAGAGCAACAGCATATGAAATAATAATTTCAAGCCCCAACGTATACGTTCTAAGGTGCAAAACAGTAAACCCAGCAACATTTATTACAGAGCCATGCACGACAGAGGACATACAGGAACACGATTGTGCCACATATGAGGGGGAAGGTGATGACATCCCAAAAGCAAGAGAAAATGCCCTACAGGAGGGAGAAATATATTTCATAGATGGGTCAGCATCAATAAACCCCAAAACAGGGGAAAAACACGTCGGAATGGCTGTAGTGCGCATGGAGGAAGATGACTATGAGATGATTGTGCAAAAGCGCCTCCCATCCCATTACTCAGCACAGGCAGCTGAACTAACTGCCCTGATCAAAGCACTGCACACAGCCAAGGGCTGTGCGGTGACAATATACTCAGACTCAGCATATGCAACTACCACAGTGCACTTAGGGTTGTCATGGTGGCATAGATGGGGATTCAGGAGGGCAGACGGTTCTCCAGTACAACATGCAACATTGTTGAATGAGTTAATAGATGCATCAGCAGTACCATCGGTAGTGGCAGTGGTAAAATGCCAAGCCCATACCAACAACACAGATGCAATCTCATTGGGAAATGCGGCAGCCGACGCAGCAGCGAAGGAGGCCTCGTATTTCAATATAACACCAACACTTGAATGCATTGTAAAAGCAACCACAACAGACCCACTAGAAGAAGCCTACAATAATACACCAATAGCGCAGATAATAGAATTACAAAGAAGAGCACCACAGGAGGAGCAAGAACTGTGGAGCAAACGGGGATGTAAACAATCAGCCACAGATCTCATTTGGAGACAGGAGACAACAGGAAAGGTGTAATGACCATAGAGTTACTAGAAATAGCATTCCAACAGCTGCATTTCCCCGGCCATGTAGCAAAACAACACATTGCCACAGATATTTGATTGTGGTGGTGTGCCCCTTTTCAAGATGGGTGGAAGCGGGCCCATGTCCCCACCCAGACGCGAAGTGTGCGGCCAAGTTGCTTGTTCGGGAAGTGTTTTCCCGATGGGGAATATGCGATGTGATAAGATCAGACAACAGTACGCACTTCATGAATGACCTTTTAAGGAAGTGACATCACTCTTGGGGGTAAAACACAAACTATGTTCAATTTATCATCTGATGGTGAATGGGGTAGTAGAAAAGATCAACGGATTACTGAAGAGTAAGTTATCTAAGCTGTGTAACACACTGAAGAAGAACTGGGTGTATTGCTTGCCCCTAGCACTGTTCCAACTCAGGACGCAACCATGTAAAGACCACCATCTGAGCCCCCACGAAATTGTGACTGGGAGGCGAATACAAACACCAGTATCCCCGACTAGAAGAGCATCGGATGCGCACAGGGCTGCCACAGTGCTGGGGGAACATTTCAAGGAATACCTGACCCAGTTAACATGCACAGTACGCAGCATAGCGCGACAAATAGCAGCGCCTTTTACTGAAAATGTGGTGACTGATACCACCACCCCGGCCACAGACAGTTCAAGCGGGCCACTGATGCCAGGAGCACATGTGTACATCTGCAGCTTTGTGAGGAGGTGGAATTCACCCAGGTTTCATGGCCCTTATGAGGTCATCTATAGCACACCCACTGCGGTGAAGGTGAAAGGATTGAAGTATTGGGTGCACTTATCAGATGTGAGGAGGGAACACGATAGTACAATCCCCCAGGAGGAGCAAGATGGTGCCACTGGTACCACAAATGAGGTTGAAAAAGGATAACCAAATTGTCAGTAAAGAGAACATGCAGAGATAAAAGTTATGATATGTATTTTGTTCTGCACAACTTATCTCCTACTTCCTTCTTTTCTATGTTTTCCTTCTTTCCTTTTTGATGGATCAAAATCCTCTCCATGCACCTCAACCCTCTCTCTACCTCCCACCTTCGTTTCGAATATTGTTCCACGCTTTTTTCCATCACTGTTTTACTATCATTCTCTCCATAGCAAAATTACATGTGCAATAGAGTAAGTGAACAAATATGACTAAAAATAATGATTAAACATGAAGTTGAACAAAAAATGTAAGTACATGCATATATTGTGGTGACTTAACAAATTTATATCACCCCTCCAGGTGACAAATGGCCCAACGATCTACAATCCGGAGAACCAATTAATGCTAGATAGTGATAGGGACGCAATTAGGGCTAAAAGGTTCAGTAACGTTGAATGTGTTTTGAAATGTGCTGCAATTTTGATGTCAGTAATGTTGTTTTTCGCAGCTTGGTATTATACCCTTCTATCTTTTGTTAATGACATGCACAGGGGAGGAAGTGGGGTTAACATGATACGAGAAGGATCGCACATGATATAGATTGGGGTAAAGACTATATTGAAAGAGTCACATGAGATTAACGTCAACAATACAGATGTGATGCAACCCTCAGAATACTTCACTGTAGGATAAACAGGTGTGTCAGTGATACGTTTCAATAATATGAGTAATGCTTATGGATATAACGAATATGATGGAGATTATTATTGGCCAAATGATTTAATTAACACTAGTACTAATTCACAGACAACCACGCACCCTACCTCACACAACATTGCTGCTACTGATGACGATACACATATCATATTGAATAGTAATGATACAACCTGGGCTGGAATGTTTCCAAAAGGGTGAAAAACAATAACAAGGAAGGGAGGAGGAGGAGAAAAAGGGGGGCGGGAGGGAAAAGATACCACATTTATCATGACCTGGGGTTAGACGAAATAGAAGATCCCCGCCACCCTGATCAATCAAATAAATGGTATTCCGACATGAGTTCCACTGCGAAGCAAGCAACAAATGAAAGCTGCTATGTCTGTTCACTCATTCCGCACGCATTAGGAACACCGAAAATGTTAGTACCGCAGGAAGTGCCCTTATTGGAGGCCCAATGTTTAATTCCTCTGGTTTTATGCAGAATAAAGAGCATGTTCCAAGCGCACACTGTCACATTGAAAAAACTGGAAAATGAGAAAACCTGCACAAGCAGACGCCAAGGAGTAATTTGCCTCAAGGAACCATTTCTTGTCATCAAGGGGACGCGATATGCAGAAAATAAGTGGCACGAAGAAACTATCGAATTCAAAGCAGAAGCACTTCGAGGCCTATCCAATGACACTTTCTAATGGATAAAGGAGGTATGTGACCCCATCTGGTCACGACATATCACAGAGCTAACGTGGGTCACAGCATTAGAAAAGCTATCTAAATACAGAAAGAGGTGCCACATGAGCTGTGTTTCCATGGGGAGGGAGGAGTGAACATGGGAGAGACAAGAAAATGTAACAAGACGGTCATAATACCTGACATGAAGAAAGGCACCGCTGCACTGATGGACATGTACTGGATTTGCGGCAAACAAGCTTACCTGCACCTCCCTGCATCATGGAAAGGAACTTGTGCTCTAGCCACCCTCCACACAGCCCTGATGGTAATACCAGAGAGCCACATCCAAGGAGCAGAGCAATCGTCCGGCATATCGGCAGCAGAGCAATCGGCTGGCATATCGGCAGCAGAGCAATCGGCTGGCATACCGGCAGCATGGCAATTGGCTGAACCATCGACAGCGCCCCAACTAATAATAACAGAAGCTCCAGCTTATGAACTATTGTCAGAATATGAACTAAAGAAAAGATTGACACGAAGTAAAAGATCCTCCAATTACATCTCATCCGAATCATCGAAACTCCTTGCTGAGATCCCGCAGAAATACAAGCTCTTTTCATCAGCAGAGACATTCTTCACCTCACTTCTTGTCCCGGGACTGTAAGCACAAACGAACGCCAAATGGTTGCAGATAGTGTGCTGGGAGCTCATTCAACTGGCTAACGACACTGAAGAGGGGTTCAACATGATAAATATAGAGCTCCGTGCACTGCGCCTAATGACAATGCAAAACAGATATGTCCTAGATCTCCTCACGGCGATGGACGGTGGTGTTTGCTGAAAAATTGGGGGGGTGTGTTGCACATTCGTGCTGACTGAAGATGCTGATAACGGGACACTCTCACATGTGATAACAGCAGTACACAATCTAGGAGAGAGAATGAGAACGGAAGGAGGAGCAGAAGAAAGCACATGGCTCGACAATTTGTTCAGTTGGATACCATCATGTGTAAATGTGGCAATGAAAATACTGATCCTCATCATCGTCTTTGTGCTCCTGTTCTTCTGTGTGTGCCAACTGGGACTACGGTTTTGTGAGAAAAGTATGCCACCCTCAGCTATGATGATGGTAACAATGGGCAGACCGACAACGGTAGCTACCATGATAGATGCACAAATGCAAACAGGGGAGTACACTACACCGCAATACAGGATGACAGCAATTTGCAGGCAATATGGGGATATAGTTGATAAGTTGCATCATACAACGATAAAAGAACCAAGGGAGTTGCAATGGTACCAAGAAGTATGGGTGGATCTAGATGGGGATGGGGGAATTTACTTAATGTGTACAGCAGATGAATATGCAAGAAGAGGAAATAGCCTAAGAAGTGTATGCAGAGCGTGGATACTAATAAAAGGCACCCCCGCGTGGGACGAGGCTGTGGCGGAAGCTGAGTACTACCGAAGGGAGAATGAAAAGAATAAAAAGTAGAAGTATTTGTTACTTTAGATGTAACGAAAGGGGGGAATGTGTGTGAGCGAGGGGCCAATGGGCCCCTCTCTGCCATCACTTCTCAGTACAAAACTCGGACCAAGTGCCTCTAGTGGTGGGTACGCCCCTACCCCTTACTCGATGTTAACATTGGATTACATTCGCGTAGATGGGACCGCCGAGCAGGACACGGGGCATCCATTTTTTGTGCCCCCTTTTGACTCCATCTTGGTGACCAGGCATCACTGTGATAGTACAAAATGCCTCTCTCCCTTTTCCCCGCCGCAGTAGCTCGGAGCACATGGCCCACACCCTCGTTCCCACTCCAACTGGAAAACTCTGCAGCTCCGTTCACACGCTGAAGCCGGAGCTGCTTGCAACAAATAATAAATGTAACACATCTCTTTTCCTCTGAGATCACTGTCCTGCATGTGAACCAACATGAGCCAAACACATAGCTTGTTCATCTCCACAAAAGTGTCCTTGCCCTCTTACCCTCGCCAGTTGAAACTTATTACCATTCTAACCCTGTGTCCCGGCAAGTTATCCCTTTCATGTGCCAGACCACTGACCATGCTATGGAGCCCACCCAACAGACCCCCAACTAACATTAGACCCCTGCTGCAGTATATCGTGCCTAATACTAACAAATGCCACATACGTGAGATTCTTGTGAGACTAACCCTACAGTTCAATGACAGTATTATAGTGGTCAAGGCCCGTAAACCTGTGACCTGCATAACCCAAATGTTATAGATGATATAAACCCTTGATTGATTTGTACAATGACATGATACACTACTGAGGGTCTTTTGATCAACCATTATTTAGTGCATGCATTATTCAGAATGTATTTTCTTAGCTTAGATAGTGACCACCGTGTTTCACAGTGACCTGACCTTCACCCATCCGGAGCACAGATGTCTGACGTCAATCCTCCCGCCAACCAAGCAACCAATCCGGAGGAAGAGATGATGCCCACACCTAAAACACCACCCCGGCTGACCAATCCAGGTCCAACGTAGCATCATATGTTAAAAATGTCAATGTACTATATAAATGTGTTGTAACCTTGATGTGGTCAGAGCGCTCTCAGAGATCTAGATAAACTTTTCCTTGAACTCTCGCAGCCTGCTCTTTCGTGCCTTATTCCCTGTCCAGGGAGTGTCTGTATTATTCATTTTTACACGTATAGCCAGGGAGGGCACAAACACATGCACATGCCTTTTAGTCCTCTTTGCATATTTTCACACAAGCGTTGTATTTTGTGGCGTCCCTTGTCGTATGCTAACATGGTAGGTTGCAAGGGGCAAAGTACCGTCTTTGTCTATGGTGAAATAGTTACCTGTCTGTTTGTGGTGTGTGGTTTCCTTACTTGTCACTTATTTCAGATGTCTTTGCAAATAAGGGACACAGATTCCATATGAGCAAACCGAGCAGACTTCCAGTCCGATACTTTCACGCCCACAATGTATACAAATGCAAAAGAGGGAGTCACAATTTTCTGCCACTTTCATTCTATATCAGTCCCTTGTTTACATTTTTCCAAGGGTTGCACATTTCACCTATCGTACGTTGCTCCTTCGTATGCACTTAAATGTCACTTTTTTGTCACGCAACATGCACAGAATCATGCCATTGTCTCCAAAGACATTTGAAATCAAAAATAATGTTTCAAAAAGATGACCAGATGTGCTGTCTGGTCATCTTTTTGTATGTATGTATGGGCTCGTCAGGGGGGACACTACGATTGGTCCTTGGCAAATTTCAAGAATTTTGATAATTTTTGAGGAACTTAGTTTTGTGATTTTGCCTTGATTAAATTCAATGGTCGCAAGAAGTGTTTCTACCACCCCGCATTTTAAAATAGCATGAATCATCTTTGTTAACCCCCCCCACTCCAATGCAATGTACCGTTAACAAAATTAGAGTTGTCTTTGTAATGGAGGATGCGTAGTTTGCAAGGGAAGACAACTTTGGGCTAAACACCATCTATTTAAGTATATCACTCCATTCCTTTACCTTCTGTTACCCACAGCATTCACCTTGATACAGAGTCTATTCTTGGCTACGCCACTTTGGGCTCGGACTCGGCGATCATAGAAGGACTCGGCGATCACAGAATTAGCCTTCTGGAGTTTGACCTGGAGTGCAACCTATAGAGATGTCCATGCACATAATCCAACAAACTCCCAGGATTGCCCCAGCAAACTCTCAAGCCCCTCATGCATCCAACCCTACATTTTGAAGCAATTTACAACTCTCCAAATCTGCCTTGGAAAGACAAAGCAATTATCACAATTCATTAGGACATAACCACATCCTCCCTCTTGCTGATCTATGGTCTACATAACAGGACTGACATGCACCCAGGCTACTGCAAACAATTCTTCCTGCGCTGCATCCCTTCCTCCCTGTGTTTGTAGCATCTATTTCCTTCTTTCCCATCCTCTTCTGTTCCCCACACTTATTTTCTTTGCTGCATCAGACTAAGGTCCTAATATCCCTAGAGGGTCCACTGCACACAACTCCACAGACCAGCCGAGGTGCTCTGAAAGTATGTAGGTGGTGATTGGGTGCAGAGTAAAAGCCTATTCACATAATAACCCATTACGCTGCCAATTTAAATCCGGAGATTATATTGAAAGACTTCGAAGAAACCTTGTTGCCTGTTGTCAAAGTAAATGCATAATAGCACTTGAGGGTGTTATAATCTTGGCTGCCGAAGTCAGAGCCGCAATTGGACATTTAATCGGCACTGTATGCCCCACTGATGGCAAATGGAGGATGTCTGCAGCTATTTGTAACAGTCCATCATTAGAATGGTAAGAGCAATAACAGTAGGATGTATTGGGCATGCTATAATGAATGGTGTTATCAGCTATTTCTAGGAAATATTTCAGACAAACCTGCCTTTTTAGCAGATAAGTGGAAATCCCTATAGTATTCTATACATACTTCAGCAGACAGGTAGTATAGCTCAGTTGTGACACACTCGTCTTGGAAGCAAGACAATGCAGAGTAACACAGGTTCGAATCGCGGGTCTGCGAGTAGAAACCGCTGTAGTATTAAGCGTGTTATAAAAAAACAATTATTATATAAGGTACACTCTAGGCTGTACGATTTAGTCCTGCATGTTGTGCAGAGACCTGAGAACGACTATTCCTTCTTTCTCTCGGTACCCTACTCTTAAAATCACACTCAATATGTCTGTTCAGTGTTTTCTTTAATGGGAATTAATTGCATTGTATATGGCAGCGCATGTTCCCATCTGTTTTGAAATTAAAGCACTTTAGGCAACTCCTTGAAAACATAAATTGGGCAGCTTTTCATACCATATGTTGATCTCATGAAATGTGTGTAATTCATGTGAAAGCTGGAGCTGAAAAGGCTTAATTAAGGCAGAGTGTGTTGATCCAATGCATGCCAACCAACTTAAATGGCAGCAAATGATACCTGTCTTTCAAAGTCAACGAATGAACCTGATTACTCCTTTGATGCTTTAAACACAATTATATATGCAATCTCCCCTCTTACCACTCCAGGGAGTGGGAAGGCCTCATCAGTGGCGGCTACTGAATTCTTTTAATTGGAGGAGAGTTAATTGTTTGCGGGAGCGACCAAGGATAGCGAAGGATTCTGAACCAACCCTGGGGGCTTCAGATGGGGTCTCCCCTCTAGAAAATGTTCAATATAATGGGTTAAAATGGTACATTTAACAGCATATTTTGTGCAAATAGTTGGGTAAAAAGCCACACAGTTTGCAATTGATTTGTTTGTATGGTAGTATATGAAAAGATCCTATAGATGAAAGTCACAAACAGTGCCAGTAGCATGTCTCATTAATGTTCATGATGCCTTTGTCTCCAATAAATGCTAGTATAAAAAAATTCCATGCTGGCTGTGACTGCACCAACATATTGCAGTGTTACCATATTAGAAAACCATATTAGAAATTACTCCTGTGGGCTTTGCCAGTAGAAAATGCCCTGCTAGAGTAAGAAAACATTTCCAGACTGGCTGCACTAATGTAGGTCAGACTAACCATGTAATAACACTTACCATGTTTGCTTTACAGTTGATGTCCAGTAAACAAAGCTATTCAACAGTAACAAAGTATATGCAGACTGGCTACACCAACAAAGGAACAAAGGCCAGTCTAGCAATGTTATAACACTGATCATGCAGGCTTTATCCATCATACCAGTATAGTATATCATGCCACAACAATAAAATATAACTAGACTGGCTGTACCAATGTAGGCCAATCTAGACACAAAATAACACCTATTTGTTTTCCTCTTAATGCCGAGTAAAATATGCCATTCCACAGTAAGACATTTCATCAGAACTGGCTGTGAAAATGAAGGCCAGTATAGCAACATTATAACAATCATACAGTCTTTAATGTCATACTAGTAAAACATGTCATGCCAGTATATGAAAACATAACTATACCAGCTCCACTAATGTACACCAATCTAGCCACATAACAACACTTAACATGTACGCATCACTCCTGATGCCCAGTAAAAAATGCCATATCTCAGTATGAAAGTATATCTAGACTGGCTGCACCAATGAATGAATGCCAGTCTAACCACATAATAACACTTATTATGTTCACTTTACCCTTGATGCCCAGTGAAAATGCCATGTCACAGTAAGTATAATTGGCCAGAGTGACAATACCCATGTTGGCCAGTTTAGACCCATAATAACACTTACCATGTTTGCTTCACCCTCGATACCCAGTAAAAAATGCTGTGCCACAGTAAGGCTATCCAGATTTGCTGCACCAATGTAGGCCTGCACATACAGCCAGAAGCTTTCCTAAAATTAGACGTCTGCTCCCCCTTCAGAAACACAGTGCAGGCACTCAAAGTCATACATCACACACGCTGTCTTTCACTCTCATAAATACAGCATACACTCCCTCATTCATCCACGCATACATACAGCATTCGGACAACTCTTTGCATGCATGCATACATAAAAACAAAAATACACACATTCACACGTTGACACATTCATACATGCACAAATGAATACACACATTACATATACATATTCATATTTCACTTACCTCCTGCTCGAATCCTCAGTGTGCCGCTGCCACACATATGACATGACCGGATGGCCCGTCCCTCACAGAGTGATTGGACTGACATAAGAGGAGAGGATTCCTCTCCCTCCAGTCACCTCCTAGGTTATTAGGGCAATGATAGGCAGCTGAGCCAAACGTATGCTTTATTAATTTTGTAGCCCCAAAGGGCTCCTCATTTACATTTTTCAAAAATGATGTAGCAGGCAGATGTGCCTCTGCTCAGAGACAGGCAGCACAATACCAATGAAAACAAAGCACCCAGGTGGTCTGTGTTGGCTGCCACTCTGCGGTGAGAGATGTATTAGATTAACATCCCGAACGTACACTCGAATGTTCATCCTATCAGCGGCACCCCTCACCCATATAATGCAACTGCACTGCCACACCATCCCCTCAGCCTTTGCCCATACTCTGTCCGGCACTAGACCTGTGCAAAGAGATGGGCACTGATCGTGTCACACCTTTGCAGCCAGCTTGACAACTCCTACCTCTTCTTGCGACTATGGGTGGGAGCACTGAAGAGAAGTAGAAGCAAAGAAAGAGTTTACAAATAGGGCTCACTGCCCTCTATGGTGCTTTCATTAATTAACCACTTGCACAATGTAAACAAGAATCTAGGCCTCTCATTTTGCCATTCAAGTCCTTGGAGTTGCTTCCTGCCCATTCAAGTTCCGCCACTAAGGGCCTCATTATCAGTATCATGGTAACAGTAGCAATATGTGGAATTTTAAAGACTTGCTATTTTTATGATACATCCTAATTATGAGTTTCAATCACATGGGCTATTTCTTGGCTGAGATACAATGTTGCATGGTGCAAATACCCCATAGTTACCTCGCACAAATGATCACACTAATTCAAAGGTCATGGCTGAGAAATCTAATAGCATCAGTAATTTTCTCAGAATGGTCACTCCCCCTTGCCATTAAGACCAGTGAAGTCTACTGTAAGTTGCAGACTCCCTTTTGTTCTATGTTGATAGTAGCCTTTTCAAGTATAATCCTCTAATAATACCTGCCACCTCATCTAATACAAGCCATCTGAAAGATGTCTAGTTATGCTGCTCTGTTGTGAAATGTAACAGCACGAGGACCCAGATCACTTTTTTTATTTCATTTTCGAACAATGTTCAGAAATCAGTTTTCTTCATTGAACTGGGGGTTGCAATGCATTTTATTGCATGATTAATGTATATCCTAAACCACATTTGCAGCCAGATAGTTTGGAAACATTATTTAATTTCACTTCAAACTCACTGAGAAGGAATTATTTCTGTCTGTTTTTGTGTATGCGAAAAGGAAACATACTTGTGACATCTTATCCCAAAACCATATATGTTGAGCCCAGGATCAGGGCTATAGAGAGAATGGAGAGTGGCATCATTGTTCCTCTGCATATAAGAGGGTGCCTAGTGTCTTTTTCGACTGGGCAGCTATCTGAGTGGTGTTGAAATCTGTTGCTGTGTGTGTTGTTGAAATCTGTTGCTGTTCTGTGACTCCCCTATGTGGCAACAGCTTTGGATGTCTGGCTGAGATTCGGTAATGATTTTTTGCAACAAATGCAACCATGTGAAGGTGCTCAGTTTAGACTTGAAAGTGGGTTCATCAAGCATCACCTCTCCCTATTTGTATCAGTCTTCTGTGAAAGACATACACATTGTGTGTGTGTGTGTGCTTGTGTGTTTGTGCGTGTGTGCCCTTCCCAGTAGAAGTGCAGACCCAAATGTGTGTGTGTGTGTGTGTGAGACCACTCCCTGTGGAAATATAGCAAACATTGTGTATGTGTGTGTCACTGTAGAGTGCAACAAAATAATGTGTGTGAGAAACTCCATTTGTTTATACAACCATGGAAAATTGCTCATGCACCCCTGTTTTATATTTTGATCAAAGACACACAATACAGCATGCGTCTCACCTGACACTGCGGGCCATCATCGAACAGTTAATCAAGATTACCTCTTGGACACAACCACCACTGCATTGCTTAATGTTCAGAGCGTGAGCTCCCAGTATCCATGGTAACAACAATAGCTGCTACCCAGACCCTACTGCCACAGCTGCCCTGCCTTCATGTGGGATACAGGCCATATTCTGACTTCACTACAATCTGCTGCTGTCTTGAGGCTCCTCTTGCTGTGCTTTTTAAAAGACTGGTTTCTTGGCATAGTCCACGGGGTTATGGTGATCATTAATGTTCATGAGCACAAGTTGTTCTACTTGAGGTGTAGAGAGGCTACTCTGGGAGAGACATTAGCACCAGCAGCACTAAAAACCCATCCTGATAGCACACTAAGTGCTGGCAGTTCAGGGTATTGATGGATCCACTGAAAAGTGATACTGGGTATACAGGGTGCTTGGAGAACCAATACTGCAGGGGGTCATTGACCTTTGCAGCTGGCACATATCACTCAAATGTGCATATGATATATGAGATACGATATATATGATAGGTTATTTATAACGCGCATAATACCCAGAGGTTTCTAAGCACGGACCTAGGGATCGAACCTGTGGTGCTCTGTGACGTCTTGCTTCCAAGGCGAGCATGTTGCCCCCGAGCTATCCTCCCGAGACATCCATGAGCTGTGCAGGTGTAGGGCTGGCACTAGTTTTTGTACGCCTAGAAGCACTGAAGAACGCGCAATCTGGAAGTGAGTCCCAGAGGAGGGTAGATTTGAGGGTTACACACAAACACGGTGTTCCACTATACCTGACACTGTTTCAGGCTGGAAGAGGCGCCTACCAGATGACAGCATTTTTAGAAGCTGTTGAGGATACTCGTGTGTTGTCTGTCTTGTATATGCCTTCTTTTCAATAAGTGGTCTTGCAAACATCTCGTGAGTGCAATCTTAAAAATTCTAACTGTATTTTCCAGAAGTGTCATCCTAATGTCCACAGTCTGGAATGGAGCCACTTTCATCTTAAAGCGGGTGTTAACTATAGATGCCAACGCATATTCAATATTCTCATTTATGTATTTTCTGCATGGATCATCACAAAGGATTGATATTAGTTCTCTCACCAGCTGTGCAATGTCTGACCCGTCCATGTTTTCTTGTTCCATTACCTTTTTTCTCAGGTTATCTCCAGCAGGAATGTGAAACGAAGTGCCTCACAAAATGACACACAGTTACTGTATGGATCGAAAGCTGTGTAACGTCTTTAAAATGATGTAGAACACAGCAAGCATTGTGCATGAGGTGCCACTGACTCAGTGTGAAGAAGGTCCTGACCAATGCCCGACTGTGGCCATACTTGCAGCCATTACAGCACTGCGGTGCCAACACAGGTGGTCAGGTTTATGCAATGCTGAACTCCACGGGATCAGCAATGCTCTCTCTAAGGGGCATGGCTGGGGATCCATGCACTTTTCTTGTATTGTCTGCAAATTACTTGTCTACCACCACACACTTACTTTGAATTACCTATCATTGTGTGTCAAAATGCTTCCTTTACACTGTGTGACAATCAATACGAAGTGTGTCCCTTAGCAGGCTGCCCTGATCTCTTCTGCAGCTTTTGGGGCTGAACCTAGGCAGAGTCCTGGCCACAAGACCTATTAAACAACCTAGGGTGCAGGAACCTCAGCAGAAGCACATGTTTGGTGAGTGTCTGCTGGCACAGTAAGGGCCCAGAGCCATGAAGCTGTTTAGGATTTCACAGAAATGAAGTGATCTGCCTTATTATTATTATTATTATTATTATTTTTATTATTATTATCATTTTCATTGTATTTATTGAGCATGGACCTAGCTTCGCGGAGCAACAGAGCACTTTACAGAGGTATACAGCATTACATATACACAACAGAGTGCTTTAGAGTGGTATACACCATACAAGATATACAGCAGGTGATAGAATACCAAGAGGAACAGAGAAAGGGTACAGCTGTAGAGGGTAGCAGGGAGGAGAAGGGCGGACGGAGTCTAGTGAGTCAGGTGGCACGGGGCGACGTGATTGCCTAGGTGTTGAGGGTGAGAGACTCCTTGAAGAGGTGGGTCTTGAGTTATTTTCTGAATTGTAGGAACGTGGGTGCAAGTCTGAAGCTGGCAGGGAGGAGGTTCCATAGTGTTGGGTGGTAGGCAGAGAAAGTGATTTTCTGTTCCTTTCCATTTGGCAGTGGCAGATTTCAAATCTGCACATGTCTTGGCTGGTGGTGGTGCGCTATCCACCGGAGATGCTGAGTTTCTCCATGAGGTAGCTGGGTGACTTTAGGGTGACTGCCTTATAGATGATGCAGCAAGACTTGAAGGAGCCAGTGGGAGCCAGTGAAGGTCGATGAGGGCCGGTGTGATGTGGTCATATTTGCGTAGACCTTTGATGAGCTGTGCAGCCACATGTAGGACACTTCTCTGGGGCACAAGGGAGGGCAAGGGGAGGCCTTCGCGGAAGGCATTGCCTCCATTCAGGTGGTATAGGACCAGTGCTTGAACAGTGGATCTACAGCTGTCCAGAGAGAGGAAGGGCTTGACTTTCCGCAGGAGGGAGAGCTGATACCAAGCTTTCTGAGTTTTCCTAGCTATGTGTGTCTTAAAGCAGAGGTGTTTGTCGATGTGGAACAGGAGGGACCTGGCGCAGGAGGTGAGCTCAGATGTGAATCCCTCAGGGTTCATGGTTCATAGCCAGGTCTGTATGTCTGGGTGTTCTGTGTTGTTGGTGAGGAGTAGGAATTTGGTCTTGGAGGTGTTGAGATTCAAGTATGCATTGGACATCCAAGAGTGGATCAGCGAGAGGCAGGGTTTGAGCCTGTGGATGTCCTCGATGGAGTCAATCTTGAGGTATAGCTGTGTGTCGTCAGCGTATTGGTGGATGTTAATGTTGTGTGTGGCTAGGAGGGCTCCCAGTGGCTCCAGGTATAGAGTGAAGATCACTGGAGAGAGTATAGAACCCTGTGGGACTCCACTGTTGAGGGGTAGCATTGGTAATCTAGAGGAGTCCATCTGAACACAATGCTGGTGGTCGGCGGGGTAGGACTTGAACCAGCGTAGGAGAAGGTTGTTGATCCCCATGTGTCTGTGAGCACCTGGTGGTCTACTCTGTCGTAAGTGAATGAGAGGTCAAGTAGTACAGGAGGCAAGGGTCGCCATCGTCAAGGATGTTGAGGCCATCAGTGACCATCTGTATGGTTGCCGTCTGCGTACTGCAGAGGGCTTTCTTGATGATTTTTCCTAGGAGGCGAACATGGGTGATATGATGATAGCTACCTACGTTGTCCGGATCCAGAGTGGGTTTCTTTAGTAGAGGACGGATTTCTCCTGTCTTTAGTGTTGATGGGACAGTGCCTTGGGTTAGGGAGCTGTTGATGATCTCTAGGTATGGAAGGAGAGATTCTGCAGGGAGGGTGTTGAGGATGGATGCTGGGAGGATGTTGTCTGTATACGATGTGGCTTTGAGGGCAACAAGGGTTTCTACCATGTCCTCTATAGAGAGTGTCTTGAATGTTGTCCAGAGTGTGGAGATTTCACGAGGAGGGAATGTTGATGCAGAGCTGGTGTCTACGTGCTTGCGAACTTTGCTGATTTTGTCGATGAAGAACGAGTTGATGAGAGTGGATTTTTCAATGGAGTGTAATATGGCAGGGTCAGTAGTGGATTCACGTAGTGCTTGACCACTTTGAAGAGGGCTCTGCTGTTGTTGTCGGCTTCTGCTATGGTGTTCTGATAGTAGGAGGCCTTGGCTCTGTTGATTAGTTATCAGCGGGTTGTTCAGAGTTCCTTGAGGAGCGCCAGGCTGGATGCGGTCCTGGAGCAGCACCAGGTTTTCTCTTTTTTCCTGATGACTCTTTTGCTGAGGTTGAGTTCTTGCGTGCACCAGGCTGCTGACGGTTTTGGTTTGCTGGTGCATTGTTTCAGGGGCGCGTGTCAGTCGATGGTGGTTGAGAGGGTGGCATGGAGTGCTTCCAGTAGAGAGCCACAATTCGTTTGGGGATGTTTGGTCCATGTAAAATAGAGGTTGGTGAGGCCTTCCGTGAGGGCTTCCACCAGGAAATTTTTAAAGAACTTGAAGGTTTGTCTTCTGGGTTTCTGCTGGAAGTGATTGACCGGGTGGTCTGCAGGATGCTGAAAGGCACAGCGAGGTGGGCAGATCAGTCAAGCAGGAGAGGAGAGCTGTAGTGGAGGGAAGGCAGTGCAGTGATGATTAAGTTGAGGATGTTACCTCTCTCGTGCGTTGAGTCTTTCATGTGTTGTGTGAGGCTGAGGGTGTGGAGAAGGCTGAGGAGAGCTTCCTTAAAGGAATAGTGCACTCAGAAATATTATTGTCCCAAGCGTTCGGGCATGTGGTTTTAAGCATAGGTTGATCAATTGTAAAAACATTTCCTATGCACCTTACCTTAGTTTTCCTCACTTTTACACATGCGAAATGAGGCAGCGGGCGTGAACATCTTGTGCTAATCTTATTTGTTGCCGCATCGCCCTAAGGTGAACTGCCCTTGCGGCACTAAATCATATCCCCCGCCCCTGAAGCTGACATCACTCGACACGTACAGCCCTTTCATAATGTGAATGCACGTCTCGTGTCAACGTTCTCTGTGCGCCAGCTAATGACGTGTCTCCATGGAAAAGGCAGGACGCCTCTTTCTTCAATAAGTATAAACAGACCGCTTCTCATCAGACAACATCAGAGTTGCTTTTTCAATCGTTTCACTGTATTTTTTTGTGTATCAGTGGATCGTTTCTGCTCTGTTCAGCTATCTTCGTTGCTCGTAGCCCGTGTGAACAGATACTAGTACTATCATTACTATATATTTAAATTTTGTCGTATAATGGCAACAGTACAGCCCTACTAGTACGAGCCAGAGTATTCCGAGGTGGAATTAGTCGAAAGAGAAAGATGCAGAAACAATGGGGCTTTGGACGACAGTTGGGAGGACGAATCACCAGATCAAGAGCCTGAGCCTAGCCGCATGGAAGACGTTTCCACCTGGTGTACCTGCAATCAGTGGGAGGTCATGACAACTGAGGAGGAGAACTGCTGCTGCAGAGAAAACTCTGGATGCTTCTCCTACATATCGGAAGATGAGCCACCGCCGCTCTGCGTTACTGATCTGCATGACTTCAGGGCAGCCTGCCTCACAAGGTCCATGTTGAGTATTATGATGGTGCTCTTGCACGAACTTCGCACAACAGTTCTCCCTTGCAATCCAAGTAACCAGTAAGTGTACTCTAGATGTGATGTCACTTAGGCCACTAACATTTCATGTTTGTCTTCTATATTGTTGTAACTTTGATCTATCACTGCCAAAAGAATATAGTCTTGTAATTCTATAGATCACTTGGGATGTGGGGAAATCATAGTGGTCATCTTATGTGTCTTTCACGTACAACCAAGAAACAATATTTCTCTGTGCTCCAAACGTTATGTAATACATAGTTGTTCACTTTTGTAATGTGTCTACACTTTAAAGCCCAAGTTGATTGATCCATGAAGTAAAATTTGTACTGGCAACTATGGCATAGAATACAAGATTGCATTTTCAAATAAGGTTTGTACACTTATCATGTTCATGTAAATACAGTTTGTATGGTTCTCTTCTACAGGTGGTATTGTGAGTTTACATGGTGGCTTCATGGGAGGCTTGGATACTGCGTTCGACAATTAATACCCACCTGTGCCATTGGTACCATTCGAGCTGAATTGCCCAGTGACAGCGGTCAGTGCAGGGGATTTTCCCACACTGTGCTGCAATTCAAAGTATACAATGGCCTCATTATGAGTCCGGCGGTAACCGCGGTGGTAAAACTGCCTGGTTACCGCCAGACTCGTATGACCATTCCGCCTCCGTGACCCCCGGAATTACCAGGGCATTACAGCCCTGGTGTCCCGGGAATTCCGGAGGTGGAATTTGGTAAATCCCCATTCCCATTGAGTCCTATAGGACTCAATGGGAATGGGGAAGTGAAAACACCGGCACCATCTTGTGATGGTGCTGGTGTTTCCACATCCGCCTGCAGGCGGGAGGTGTTCAACCCACCAGATCAGACCTGGCGGGAAGATCACCTCCCGCCTGCAGGACTCGGGATCGGGCGGTCCGGAATTAACAGTGGCGGTGGGTTTACTGTGTAGTACATTTGTGCCATCAACATCAGCAACAAAATAAAATACAACTGCTCTTTTCTGAATAGTTGTTTCAATTTTTCAGTGAATGATGGTAACGCTCAACTGTCCTGGCATGGCTCACTGGGTGCGAACGGCCGAGGTGCCAAACACCATGTACACTTCAAAGGTATCTTACGCGCCGGGGCCATTGTACACATGGCCTCCCTAGACCCTGTGTCACCAGGCATGCTCCCCTGAAGCAGACGGTGCCCCTGCAATCCCCATAAGTGTGTCTCCATTCAGCAGTGTTCTGGCTCTTTTCCGCATGCCTCATGTCCATCCATCCCCCCTCCACTATCAATGGCAGTTCGCACCTGTGGCTTTGCCCTCCCGAGGGGGCTGGCAGGATGGGAACGGCCAAGGTACCAAACTCCATGTACACTTCATAGGTATCTTACACGCAGGGGGCATTGTACACATGGACTCTCCAGACCCTGTGTTTCCAGGCATGCTCCCCTGAAGCAGACCGAGCCCCTGCAATCCACATAAGTGTGTCTCCATTCAGCAGTGTTCCGACCCTTTTCTGCATGCCTCATGCCCATCCACCCACCCCCACTATCAATGGTAGTTTGCACCTGTGGCCGTGCCCTCCCGAGGTGGCTGGCAGGATGGGAATGGCCAAGTTGCCAAACACCATGTACACTTCAAAGGTATCTTACGCACAGGGGCCGTTGTACACATGGCCTCCAAAATCCCATGTATACTGGCTCCATTGATTCAGACCACGCCCCTGCAATCCACATATGACAACGCCATAAACACGTCACTCATTCACATACACACCCACTTTTCTAATTCTTTATAAGCCCCTTGATATTTATCCTGAGAACATCTGTGAGCACTGCAAATCAGCTTGTGATTGTGCTATCTGTGAACATCTGTTAGCACCGGAAGACAACTCGTGATTGTGCTACCTGAGAACATCTGTGAGCACTGGAAGTCAACTCTTGATCGAGCAACCTGTTCTCCTGCTACTGACTACTGTGCTTGCTGAATCTAATTGCTTGTTATTCAAGGTAAGGGCAGGTCACTTAATCATCTCTTTTTGATCTCTAAATTTCTATCTATTTTGAACAAATGTACCCAGTAGTGTAATGTTCATTCATCTCATTGCCTTTACCATTGTCTTCTGTTTAATTTGTTCTGTTCTCGATATACAGCAAATGTCATCAGTGCCAATTGGGATAGAATTGCATACTTCGCGGACCATGTCTATAAGCATGTTTCCTTTTGATGCATGAAAGTACATTCAACGGACGAGTAACACGTTACGATTTGCATCACATTAATCAATTCTGTATGAAAGTTATCCTCGTGTATATTCGATTACGCTACACAGGTTTTGCTTCTGTGACCAAAACAAACATTGCATAGAAAACTTTGATATAATTCCATCTTTCTCACGCATTAATATAAAACATTTTTGTAACTATGTGTACTTTTATTTTACAGATTTTTCAAGAATGCCTGCTTGTATGGTTTACGGTTGCCGTTCTAAACCCATGACAAACCTAAAGGCACAATAATGCATACATTCCCGAGGAATATAGCTCTAATAAGAGGATGGGTCAGATATTGTGGATTTCCACCGTCCGAGCTTGAAAGTAGATCCCAGGATGTCTTGGGGGACTTGAGGACCAATCGATTCCAAATCTGCAGCTTGCACTTTACCCTGGATATGTACAACCAATCGTAGTACACTAAAAAGAATCGACTCAGAACGTCTCGTAAATTGCTTCCAAATGCAATTCCAACTCTATTAATGCACACACGGGACCAGGTGAGTTCCGGATGATGAATTAGCTGTAGGCCTCGGGGTACTGAACAGCTAACTACATGAACAGTGTAAATGTTTCTTACTATAATTTTGCATATTTACCAGATTGTATTACTTTATAACTACACTCCATTTTGCTACACATCTGTCCCTGGTTTTAGGAGCATCATAGAAACTAATTATGTGCAATTCTTTTAGGTGAGCATATTCACTGAAGCACAGACCCTCGCTAGTGACAACATCACTGACACGTCCAGTATACCAATGGTGAGCCATACAGACTTGCAGAAGTTCATATTATTGAGAATTGGATCTTCCCACATATCTAAAGCAAATCTAATTTTCCCTTTTACCAGTTTGCGACAATGCACTGAAAATGAAGGAGCAAGATTCTGCATCCATTTCTTTTCCAACAACTTTGAGTGCCTATCAGGTAGTTTTATTTCGCTTTTGTATTACGCAAATGTATTATGCATGGACATTTAAATGATATGAAATAGTTTACATATCCTGTCCTTTGTTTACATAATGTTTCATTTATGGGTTTCTATTTATATGTACCATTGTCTGCATCCTTATGTCTCTGTTCAATTTCACTGTTTTCATCCATACACCATACTTTAACAAGTAATGTGTTACAGGGGGATGCTGGTACTTCGACTACAATTACATCATCCTTTGGAGTTGTTCCAGAATATGAGGTATGCGTACTGACAGTTATCTTGAATGAAAGAAAGTAAATCCTACATCGGATACTATTATCATGTTGCAACAAACATGGGAAAAGGACTAAGGGAAACAAAGTCAGGACTAATTCCAACCATCAGAAATGGTACACTCCGGATTTAGCAGCCCAAAAAAAAGGAAGAAAGACAGCTTGAAACTAGATGGCTGAAGAATCCTAACACTAGCAATAAGAATAGCTGGAAGGAATTTGAGAGGTCATACAAAAGGAACCTCGTAGAAGTAAAAAAGAACTACTTTAACACTCAAATCCAGAACGCTGACAATGCCTCAGCTAAACTGTTCGAGATACTCAAATCCTTTGATAAGCCTGACTCGCTGACCCCGGCATTTGATCCATCCCAAACAGAATGTGAAAACACTCAAGCTGCTTTTAACAAGAAGATCACTAAAGCCAGAGAAGTTATAGCAAGCACCCAACTTAACAAAATCAAGTACCAACAACCTCACATGAGTAAGTCATAAGACCATCTTGACAAATTCCGCTTTCAAGAGATCACGACTGCCGACATGCTCAACACCCTGCCATCAATGAAACCCTCATCATGTGCAGAAAATATTCTCCTTCCTAAAATCATACTTGACAACACGGATATATTCGCACCTTTGTTTACGAAAATGGTTAATGCCTCTTTCAGAGATCAAACGATACCCAAGAATATAAAAAAGTTCACAATAACCGCTCTGGTCAAAAAGCCTAACCTAGACCAATGACAGCCAGGGAACCTAAGACCCATAACTAATTGCAACTTCATCTTAAAAATAATGGACAAAATTGCTACTGCACAACTGCAGGCATATGTTGAGACCAATGGGATATTACACCACCAGCAATCGGGCTTCCGTGCTGCCCACAGCACTGAAACGGCGATGCTGGATTTGCAGATGAAAATGCTGAGTATTATTGAAAGGGGCAATACCGGTCTGCTTATCCTGCTTAGTGCCGCTATCGACTTACTAGACCATCAGCTTCTACGAGAAGCACTGGAGAAAATCGCCAACTGCTGTAGGGAAGCCATAGGTTGGCTTACGTCATTCTTAGCGGACCGAATCTCTAGAGTACACTGGGGTGATAAATTCTCTAGTGAGTCCAACATTTTCTGTGGTGTTCCCCATGGGGCTAGTCTCTCCCCACTACTTTTCAACTTATACCTACGCCTCCTGTGTGAAGCCTTAGACAACATAAACACCTTTTTTTACTAACTATGCTTATGACACGCTGCTGGTAGTAGAACTGAGTGGAGACTACACGAAAGACAACAAAATGGTGAACACACTATACAACACCATCGAACAATGGATGAATCACAACTGTATGTGTTTGAATGGGAAAAAGACTGAGCTGATGGTTTTGGGTTAAATCAAGCCAGGGCCAAACTACCATCTAGCTACGAGTCTTTCACAATAAAATAAGTAGTGACTAGTGTCAAAACCCTGGGCATGACACTGGAGGCTTCTCTGAGCTCAGATGCTCAAGCCTCTTATGTGAGTAAAAATTGTGCTTACTACTTGAGATTACTAAAAGCCATCAGACCTGTACTCAATGAATCTAACTGCGCTACCATAGCTAGAGCGACCATACTTTCTAGACTGGAATATGGCAACGCCCTATTATTGGGTGCAAGTAAACAATGTCTAACTAAACTCCAGCACACTGATAATCATGCTGTGCATATAATCATGCGTAAGAAAAAATCTGATCATATCAGTGAGGCAAGGAAGGAACTACATTGGCTAAAGGTTGAAGACCGCGTGATGTTCAAATCAATGACACTCACAAACAAGTGCCTATACGGTAAAGAACCGGCTTAGCTTAAGGCTAAGATTGTGAGCTACACTCCAACACGCTCCCTTAGATCTGAGGCCCATGGCCTCATATCAACTAACCTCCACAGGAAAGCAAATGGTTTGGGCAGAGCCTTTCCAAACCAGGCCGCTCTCCACTGGAATAAACTGCCGCCAAGCCTGAGAGTTGAATCTAACCTCCTCAGATTCCGAAAGGAATTGAAAACCTTTTTATTTAAATGAACTAAACAACCACGAGTAGTTCATGTATCTACCTGTTCTTGACAGGTCAAGCGTCTTGTGCTCTGTTTTGTCTAGTCTGTTCACTGTATATTTGTGACCTGTCTTCATGTGGTGCCCCGATGCCTGCAGGCTTTCGACACCTTACAAATAAATAAATAAATAAATAAATATATACATAAACATATTAGACAGTGACATTCATATAAACGTGCAGTGTTTCAAACTCATTTCAGTTCTAACGTTACAATTTCTACCCTAATGCAGAATACAATGCAAAATGTTTGAGTGCAACATTACAATCAGTAGGTTTTGCACAGTGATCTCTGATCGAGTACACTTGCCATCAATCTGGTGAAATTCGAAATGTGTATTTTGACTGAATGACATACACTGTTTATGAGGATATGTATTGTATTGTATTGTATTTATTAAGTTTATATAGCGCTTTACTCCAAAACGCTTCACATTTTAACAACAGGATACATATAACAACAATAATAAAATAACAGTAACAGCAGAAGCAAATTACAATTTTGAATCAGACCAACAAAACAGTATGTAGAGCAATTAGACAGAAGGGAAGAGGAAGAGTAGTGCAGTAGAAATGGGAGGAAGAGGGAGGGATAGGTAGGAGGAGGAGGAGGAGGGAAAAGGAAGGGGTAAAGGGTTGAGAATGGGGTGGAGGGGGAGGTGGAGGGAGATGATTATGGGGAAAGAGGGGGAGGGTGGAGGAGAGGGAGCAAGAAGGGGGAGAGGTTTCATGGCGGGGAATGGGGAAGGAGAGATTTAAGGGATGTGCGGAATGAGGAAAAGGTAGGAATAGAGCAGATTGAGAGAGGTAAGGAGTACCAGTGCAGGGGGGCTAGGAGTTGGAAGGAGCGGAAATGGGAGGAGGCAGAAGGGGAATTAGGAATAGTGAGAAGGAAGTATGTAAGCGATGTGTGCGATGAAAGACTTTGAGTTCAAATATGATTGACTTGTTTTTTTAATGAATATTCTATTCAAGGAAAGGATACAAGGTTGGGAATTAGAAGAGGAGGCACACGGATCAGAAAATCAAGAAAACAAGGGTAATTTACAAACAATTTTGTTTACTAAATGTGTTTTGGGCTGGTGTTGTCTTCATAACATGTTTTTTTTATCTAAAGTGCTATATACTGTATGTTGGATTTACATTGAACATGTTTTTACAACCCATCTCCTAGAGGCCCAGATGGAAAAGAAGTATAAAGACACAGACAACAATGAAACCAAAGATGCTGTTTGCCAAACAGATTTCACCATGGAACAACTATTATTTGAGGCGCAGCGTAGTCCAGTCAAAAAGCATACTCGAGATCCTTATGCCCAATGACCCTAAAATGAATCGAATGTGACCGGCGAATCAAGCAAAGTGGTGTTGGACATTGCTATAATGTGAGAACTCGACAAGATGAAGATGAAGCTGAATATAAGGAAGATGCTTTTGAATTACTTACTGACCACTTCACACAATCTACACCTGCAAAAAAAGGGCCACCCAATAAACAATCGACATTGATGGTTTCTCCATTTCATGGGCAAATAACACAAGCGGAACTAACAGCGACTGAAGCTTCTATGCAATTGACCGAGGAACTTGCCAAAGACTACAGTGTGTCCAGTTTGGCCGCTATGTCCACAATAGTTGAGTTACAAACCACATTCATGCAGGACGATAGTCTAATAAAGGAGCATGAATACATTGTATTCAATAGCTGCCTGGTAGAGATTATACTGATGCTGAAATGTGTCCATCCAGTGAGGGGGAAAATATGCGGGGAGCCATTGGTGAATGTGACTCGTGTATCACAAGGCACTAACCTGAAACTCCAAGCCACCTGTGCCCAGCTCCATGGTACATTTTCATGGTCCGCTCAACCGTTGCTGGGCAAAGTGCCAGCTTGAAATCTACTGTGTGCAGCAGCTTTACTTTTCAGTGGCTCTACTTTTAGTAAGTTGTCCAGTTTCTGTCAATTTGTTGTACTTCACTTCCTTTCTAAAACGCAGTACTACAAATATCAAAGAGAATTTTTATTCCCCGCCATTGGTCAAGCCTGGAAAATTGAACTAATCTCCATTGAAAGGACATTCTTTGGAAAACCGTTCAGGCTAGCTGGGGATGGGCAGTGTGACAGCCCCGGATTTTCAGAAAAGCACTGCATATATCACTTTCAGGACATGGAAACAAAAAAAATTGTGAGTTCAGTGGTTGTGCAGGTGTCCGAATGTAAATCCTCAGTTGCCATGGAGAAACATGGTTTTATACAATCCCTGGAAGATCTGCAATCAAGGGGAATGCAACTAGACCTCATAGCCACTGACAGACATGTTTCAATAGCCAAGGCCATGCGGGAGCAGTTTCCAAACATTCGCCATCAAATTGATGTATGGCACGTTGCCAAATCAAACAATGAAAAAATCACAGCTACTGGTAAAAAAAAAGGTTCTGGAAATATTTTACAGTGGTCCCAGTCTTTCAGCAACCATCTTTGGTGGAGCTCCAAAACTTGTGATGGGTCTGTGGAAATTCTACTTGAAAATGGTGCTCATAGATGCACCACTGTTCGAATGTTCGCTCATGGACAGAAAACCTACATTTCACCAATGTGCACATGGACCTTTAGCGGACGAACAGGAACGCAAGAACAAGTGGTTGGTTCCATCTTCACCTCCACACAAAGCTCTTGAGAAGATCGTGTTTGATAAAAATCTTTCAAGAGACCTGAAGGGACTCACAGAATTCTGTCACAGCGGAGATTTGGAGGTGTTCCACAATATGTGCCTAAAGTACAGGCCCAAGAGATTGCATTTTGGCATAGACGGGATGTAATATCGAACATTACTTGCGGTATTAGCGCACAAAGAGAACTGTGGGAATCTTTGGGATGCTTTGTTACACACTGGCCTTTGCAAATAGAAGCAAAAAATTGGTGGTCAAGCCAATATACCAGGAAATGGAACTTGATTTTGTGAAAGATTTCACTTTGACTGTGTTGGACATGCATACTTATGGAATCGCTCATGATTTTATTCCTAGGACACATACATTACCACAAAACATTGGAAATGTCTCTGTTCACCGAAAGCAGACCTCGTAGGACAGTTCACTTCCCAGTACAAATGACTAGCAGCGACTTATATGTTAAACAATGTTTATACATTGTACATGACGAATGGAAATCTGTTTAACTTGAATTTCAAAGCTATTGAAAGTATAAAGAGGAATAAAGCATCCAAATTGACTTTTCAAATGTATCCCATTTGTCAATTATTTTTGTAAGTAGTGCCTGTTGGAGGATGCCATACAGTGTAACTCTGTGCTTTCCCCCTTCCCGCTTTCGGCAAGCTCTTGTGCGTCCTTCACTGATCGGGGGAGGATCAGATGGATATCAGCATGAAAGCAACTGCTGGGTCTGCAGTTGCCTTAGCAAGCATGTGTCCAAATAGCTGAATAAAAACTGTGTCCAACTGAGGAATAAGACCTAGGCTAGATAACAAACTTGGCATGCAAGAACTACTGACTGTAAGCAAAACAAAGCATGAAAGGGGGCTGTTGTTGTGAAATAGGTGCATTCTGACCTATATTTTTCATAGGGGCATGTGTTAGGGATCTTTGCTATCGGATGCCTTATCAGAAGGGCTGATCTTTGATTTGCAGCCTTTGGAATCTTGCGATTTCAAAAACATTGGGGATAGGTGTTAGTGTTACCAAAATATATGAGCACTCTTGATTAGGTATATGGGAGGTGAATTTGAGGTGGTGCAGGGGTAGGGACTGGGGACCAGATGCATTCAAAGGGAACAGTGGTCATGGGTTCAGGGGACCGCGGCCTGGCAGGAAGGGGTTGGAGATGGCATGAGTCAATCAGCAGAGACGGATTGTGCACTAAGGTTGGAGCAGGGCTTGGTCTGACATTCGCATACAAACACATTTTGTCAGGGCTCGATACTCGCTGCTTGCAAAAATGAATAGCTGCATTGCCATGAGAACAGGAGACAGGCTGAGCTGACAGAGGTGGTGGGGGCTGGCTGTGCGCGGTGCTGGGAGAGTGAGCAGAGGGGCAGAGGGCCTCGAAAAATAAGGCATTTGAAAGTAAACAAAATGAGGTTCAAAACATACACATTAGCACAGTGTTAATACACTATATGAAACATGGGTGATGCAAACAGGTACAGGAGTGGTGGAGGTGTCTCCCACCTTAGCTTAGACATAATTTGACCGGTACGAGAATGGTTCAGGGGGGAGGGATATACCGCCTCTACTCCAACATTTGTAAGTGCGTGGGAAGTTCAGTGGAGATGGAAGGCACTTGTATTTATGACTTGCGTGTGTCTCAAGTTATCAACAGCAGTGCACATTCCTCCTCAAAAACATGGTGCACGCAGATGTGACAATGGGGAGGACACTAACTGTTTTAATAAAATAAGTAAAGCCCTATACATTTTTAAGAGTAAAAAAGTATTCACGATCGTGCGGCATTGGTTTTCGAAATATTTTCGAAATATTTTCTAAAAACAAACAATTTGTTTGTTTTTCCAAAATGTTCCAAATGTCACATTGGTCTGCAGGGCTAATCACACCCATGGGAGTGAAGGTCACCACAGTTGTTTTTTGCTTGTGAGCTCTGCACACCCAAGCATCCTACACAGTATGTTTTTGATTTGTGACTTTCCTTCATCAAAAGCAAACTTAGCATAGGCACACCACAGAAGGTTCGATTGTTTTTCATCCTTGGAAGAAAGGGAGGATTCGGAATAGAATGAATGAAGGGAGGTGTGTAATACCATCAAATATGATAAGGTTTGCCATTTCAAAACTGGACAAAGGAACATGTAATTTTATTTTATGAAAATTCATTGATCTGAACAGACACTCTGAGACACTTACGCCGAGAGAATGGAAATGCCGAATATAATGCACGTTTTACTGCAGACAAGTTTATAGACGAACGAGTCAAGGATTCATTTTCTGACCGGTATTGCTGTCTTAAATCGTAATGGGTTGTTGCTTGTGGCATATTGCAACGACACGCAAAAACAACCTGTGTGTACTTGTCTTTGTCCCGGGCACATGGGTAGTCCAGCACCGAAATGCATGTAGTCCATGTCTCAGGTTCCACCAACGCCAAATTCTACTCTCATATTGCGTTAAAATGCCATCTATGTGTTCTTCGGATTCTTCCGTCAGCTTCCGTATCCACATCCCATTGCGAGCTAAACATACTCCTTAGCACTAACCTCTCAAGCACATTGTAGACTCCAACTTTCCACAATGTTTTCTCTGTGTTTTCATTGTTTCACGTTTGTGTTCATCATTAGTTTTCACACGGTACAGAATTAATGGGTAAATCGATAAATTAGAATAAAGAACGGCCACTGAGACACATTTCTGTTATGTTTTCTACACAGCTACATCCTGCCATTCAGCGAATGTCATTGTTTCCAGATACCAATTGATGGCTTCTTCAGCAGGCAGTTGCAGATACACCTAAATGGCTGGATTTCTATCATGCTTTTGTGGGACAATCGCACCGGCCGATGCCCTTTCGTGGTACCAGCGACAAGGAGCAACCTGACATCGTTTACAGTGGTCTAGCAACAAGCTGATGCCGTAGCCTTGCGATTCATGGTGTGTTGAATGCGCTTCTTATATCCAAAAGAACACCATGTGACTCACGATAAAGATTTGTGGATCAAAACAAAGAAAGAAATTTCAAATTTGGTTGAATATGGAAATCAGCGCATGTTCTTGGAGCGTTTATTGTGAAATAAAAGCACATTATAAATTGCAGAGTATTGCGGTTTTCTTTAAAAATAGTGTTTTGTATTCAGAATTGGGAAGCGCTGTGCTGCGAGAGGATGTGTCCTGATATTCCGGGTTCTGCGTCAATTGACGTCAAGACGTGGGTGATGACTGGGCGCATTTGGCTACGCTGCACAGTAACGTCATGGGATACGCAGAGAATATCACTAGGAATGGTGATGTCAGCTTCAGGGGCGGGGATATGATTTAATGCCTCAGGGGCATGTGAACTTAGGGCAATGGATAAACGGATAATATTAGCACAAGATGGCCGCGCCCTGCTGCCTGATTTCGCATGTGTAAAAGTGAGGAAAACTAAGCTGTGGTGCATAGGAAATGTTTTGACAATCGATCAACGTCTGCTTAAAACCTTTAATCAGTTTGGTGGCATTGTTGCTTTGGAGGTTGAAATCACCAAGAAAGATGTTGTTGGCTTGCATGAGGACGTGGTGGTGACCAGGTCAGTGAAGTTTCTGATGAAGGCTGTGTTGGGTTTGGATGGTTTGTAGATGGAAGGTGACTGTGTCCATAATGGAAAGAAGGAAGTAGCAGGAGAGGGCTTTGAAGGAGCCAATGTTGTCGACCTCAAGTCTGGTGCAGGGTCACAAGGTCTTGTGGATGATTGTGAGTCCTCTACCTGTCTTGTTCCGCCGGTCACTGTGTTGGATGCTGTAGCGGTCTGGGACAAGGATACAAGGATGTCTAGTATATGCATGCAGGTTGGTGTCATCCAGGTCTCAGTCATGAAGATGGCATCAAGGTCATGTGTAGTGATGAGGTCGGTGATGTCTGCTGTATGGGTGATAGCTGAGCGGATGATGGCGAGCATCAACATTTGTGTTGCGGACGGTGAGAGGGTGCTGATGGACTTGAGGCTGATGTGGGTGAGGTTGCTGCATTGCTCAGTCCATGCGTTAGAGGAGGGGTGATGTTGTTTACATTGGTGTTGCCTGGTGATTGTGGGGTTTGCCTGTGGGGACAGAGGAATAAAACACATGTCAGCGAGTGCTTACCTGTTGTTTGAGCAGGGGTTCGGATCCTAGGTCCTCCCGTTCTGAACAGGAATTTCTCTTTTCTTTGTCTACCCTTCACTTCAGACGCACGGGCAAGAGACACTCCTGAACTTAGCATTAAGAACAGAAAGGAAGAGGCAGGGCTAAGAGGTTGGGTGGGGCTCAGGCCACATGATCTAGATCCACTTGCACCTGCTCCCCAACTGCAAAGGCAAACAGGCTGGAGGGCTGCTTAAGTAGGGAAAAGGGTGGCAGAACAGGAAGGCACCAACAGTTTAGCAGTGATTGACATGTGGATGGGGCTAAGCCACATGACCTAAATCCACTTGAACCTGCTCATCAACTACAAAGGAAAAGAGGCTGAAGGGCCGTGGCCTAGGTCCACTTGCACATGCTCACCAACTGCCTTGATAGGGTCAAGATGGTGCTTATCCTGCCAAACGGCCACCCGTAAATAGCCCATCCTACCTGTGCAGGGAAGCTGGTTGGGAGGATAGCTCAGGGGCAACATGTTTTTCTTGGAAGCAAGATAATGCATAGCAACACAGGTTTGAATACCAGGCTTGTGCTTAGAAACCAGCTCCGGTATTAAGCATGTTATAAAAGAACAATTATATTATAAAGTGCAAAACAAAGTAGTATTTCTTAGCTCCTCAGGATTTCATTAAGTTGAGTAGAAGTCAGGCTGATGCTTTACGTATGATTACTGACTTTTGCTGCAAAATTTGATGGTGCTGCAGGGCCAGTGCAATATGAACAGCTAAGTGCAGCTCTGGGGAATTACATAAATATATGCACAAAAGTCACCTGCGGGACATGTCATAAGTTTAGACTGTCCTGATTTTACGCTGGGTCTTCAAGTCCATAGATACCAGGCAATTCCACACATCTGCAATGCACATATCTCTGTAGTCAGAACACAGAAAGATAGGTGCGTGCTATACGTCTAAAAAGTGTTAAGGTGGGTATTGATGGAGAGGATAGGGAGAACAGCTAAATAAATGCTCTTTGCCCAGACAATGGTCTGTTCATTTAAAGTGACTTTATTGTTCATATTACCTCGACTTAATACAGTAAAATTCATACAATAACTAACAGTTGAAACACGAGGAAATAATAAATACAGTAAATTTCAGACAATAACCAACAGTTGAAACATGAGATAATAATAATAAAAATACACAAATAGTACATTGAAAGGAAAACGGGATTACAACAAGAAAAAACAATTAAAACCAGCAAAAAAAACAATTCAAAAACATGGTGTCACCCTAACAGGTTTCCTAACACAAGTCATAGGATGCCGTAGTCAGGGGAAATGTATATAAACCAGTGGAGGGAAGGAAAAGAAGGTAAAAAAGGGGGGTTCAGGTTGAAAAAACGAATTACATCCTGAGAACACAAATCCTTCTAATAGTCAGATCAACATCTGGTTCAGTTAAAGTGGACACTCTTTCCACTGTTCTTTGAGTTGCGTAAAATGTACTGCCATCTATTAGTTCAAATCTAATGTTCTCCAATTCTCTTACAGTAACCTGCCATTTATTCAGGCAAGCGAAAACATGTGGATCTGTTATTTGCCACATCCCATGAGTCTTACAGCCCTCTTTGTTGGGGCAGAAGAGATCGTAAGGGGCTTTTGTCTGCCAACGTGGAAAAGTGGGAACATGTTCAAGTGTGAGCCAGGAGCTGGTAACTCCTGAGCATGTAGCCCCCGTAACTGTCACGTTTTGGCAGTTTGACCAGTGTATGTCACCTTCATCAGAACTCCAAGTACAGTTAGGTGGGCACCGTCAACGTATAGAGGGAAGCGTCATCCCTGTATATCCGTGTAATTGTTCCTAATGCATGCCAGTCTGCGTCGGTTTGGCTCATACACTCCTTAGAGTGTAGCTCCTATGGGAACAAGAAGGAGACAGGGCAGAGCTCTGTTAGTGTCAGATGTGCCTCTGACTCACGGTATCAGCATGCATGGCAAAAAAGAGCTGTAACTCATGCTGCTGAAGGGACCATAGCCTGTGGGCAGATCTGTCCCAATGGAACGTCTGGGTGCAGGGTGGCTCTAAGTGATCATACCGTGTCACTCTTAGAAGTAAATGTGAAAGTTAATACAGTTAGTATCTGCTTGGTATGGTGTGCGGCATAGTGAATGTGCCGGTTTTTGTCCATGGATCTGGGAGCCGGTGCGCATACTGCCAAGTGATTTGGACATTGTCCTGGCAACCAGTATGTGAGGCGCTGACTGCAGTCTAATACGTGGCTACATGTTGTCATGGAAGCGCCATTACTATGGTAATGTAGATGCCTTGTCCAAGTCCTGATGCACATGGAGCTGCCGGATATGTACATTGCCGGAGTGTTAAAGCTAATGAGGAAGTGTTGTACAGGCAGGCGGGGGGCGGGAGATAATGAAAACAGGAGGTAAGAACCCCCTTGATCTAGATCAGTTGCTGCCTGTGCAGCTGCCTGAAAAGGATCAACATCAGGTGTACCGATAACTTGCTGTCTGATGCCAGCATGGGGGCTGAAAGGCGGGCCCTTGGAGGAGGGGCTATACACAGAGACTAGGACGGGGGTCTCCTGTGGATCCCAAAGTGGGGGACCTGTGTGAAACAGTTCTGGCCACTGCCAGCTGTCCTAAAGTTATAAATAGGGAGCCTTCATGGGGGTGCCATTGTGCTGATAGTGGCAGTGCTCCATTCTTTCAGGCTGTCATCTCTTTGTATTATCTTTAGAACTTGGCCCGTATGTTCACGGTAAAGGAGCAGTTCCACGTAGATCCAGCTAGTTAAGGTGGGACGTGTCACTCTAATGTGTGACAGGCTGGAATATTTCATTTAAGCCATGATTGCAGGTGTTAAGTCGATGTATCCAGTAGGACTCCTTTTCTAAAAGACTTCTCTGTATGTTGGGTCCTCCTTTGACTTTTTCCACAATACACCATAGGATGTCATTTGCTGTGTGGTCCATAAGTGTCGCTGTGATAGTCTTCAGCTGATTTTTGATCCGTGTTCTGATATCCTTGTGCTGACCACACGCATAGTTTGTCCCATGTACCTTAGCACACATGGGCATTGTATACAGTAAACTGCTTGACTAGTTTTACTATTGGTGAGATCTCTTAATGTCCATTGTCTTGTGCCAACTGTGAATATTTGCACTTTCAAGGTGTATTTGCAAGCTACGCAGTTTCCACAGGGAAAGTGTCCTTTCAGAGTGCGCACACACAGCCAAGAGGTGTCTTGTCGGCATAAAGAATGAAGAAGGTGTTTCCGGATGTTCTTGGCCCATTTGCATGCAAAACAGGGTATGGGTTCCTCAGGTAGGTTGAGTCTGGTTAATGGCCAGTACTTACATATGATTTTCTTCACCTGGAAGGTGTGGGTCCCATGGGTCAAATGACCTTGTTTGTTGTGGTTTGAGCCTCTTTGGGTTGTAGTAAGCTCTTCCGGTCTGTGAATCTGGCCTGTTTTTTTGAGTGATTCAACAGTTTCTTCAGGTAGCCCTGTGACTTGACTTCAAACGTGTAGATAGAGTTTATGCGTGTCGGTAATAGTCATCCAGGGATGTGCAGTTCCTGTGTTTGCGGAGAAATTGTCCAAATGGCAGGTTTTCTTTAATATGGATCTTGTGGTTGCTAGAGTGATGGAGTAAAGTGTTGCGATCAGTCGGTTTGTGGTATAAGTCACACTCTAGTCTGCTATTCTTATGCTGGATAATCAAATCCAGAAAGTTGATCTTGGCATCACTTTGTTCCATTGTGAATTGGATATGTCCATCACATGTGTTGATCCTGGTCCAGAATGCTTCTATATCCTCCTTTGGGCCGTCCCAGGTGAAGATGATATGATCAATCTACCTGTGCCAATGTTTCACATGTTTCTTCCATCTATTTGTGTTCGAAAAGAGAAAGTCATTCTCATATTTATCCATGTTTAAAATGGCTAGGCTCGGTGCAAATGCTGCGCCCATTGCTGTGCCCTTTATTTCCAGGTATATCTGGTTGTTGAACATGAAGAGGTTCCTGCCCAGTGCTATTGTCATCAGTTCCAAAATAAAATTAGCTGGGACCCTGGTCTATAGAACATCACTTGTGAGCCATTCCCTAGTGCATTCAATTTCTGGATTCTGAGGAATACTTGCATACAATGACTTAATATCCATTAACACTAACAGTTGTTTCTGTGAGTTGAACTCTAGTCCTTCGAAGACTTTTATGGTGTAGGTGGTATCACGTAGGTACATCGTCGTGCGGACACTCAGGGGTTTGAGGAACATGTCGACAAACTTGCATATAGGTTCAAGGATGGATCCACATCTTGATACTACTGGTAGAGTGTAAAAACATGGAGTTCTTCCTTGTGCACCGGTGAGGAAGTCTGCTTCATTTTCGTTGATCCAATCCCATTGTAGCACATATGTTACTGTATCCAAAATGTCCTGTTTCATTTCCTTTGTTGGATCTTTGCGGATAACACCGTAGCTTTCCCTGTCATTTAATAGTGTAATTACCATTTGCTTATACTGGGTTGTGGACATAATAACTATGCCACCTCCTTTATCCGCAGGTTTAATGACAAACTTTGTGTTGCCTTCTAGGGGGTATAAGTACATCTCTCTCTTTTTTGGATACATTTTGGCAGGTCCTCTTTTTCTGGTTTTGAGTTTTCCTGCAAGATACATTTCTCGAATGTAAGGAGGTCCCCAGGTACTTGGATGTCTGAAGGTGTGAAGGTCGAGGATGCATGAAGTCCTGAATCTTATTCTACTTCTTTGGTCAGGTCTTCCTGAAAGAAACTATGTATTCTAACCGTGTGCAGGAATTGCCGGACCTCCATTTCCAGACTGTACCAATCTGTGTAAGGCAGGGCCAGTGCAAGCCTTCTAACAGAGCATGAAAGCATGAAAGCACCGGTCTATGCTTGCCCTTCTGACAGTTCATTCTTTCTGAGCCTGCCACGACTCAGAGCTACTCCTCAATGAGTTAAATGATACTATGTGGGTGGCCTCTTCAGTGGGGGCATGGGAGAATTTTCTGCCTGCATGTATTGTAAATAGGGACTTGAGATGCCAGGCCGATGTCTCGTTAGAGCTGTCCTGTGCAGCTAAATGGTTCTGGTTATATGGTAGTGTGGGGCTCAAACCTCACCAATAATTAATCCTCTGGGGTATGAAGGAGTGCATGAAGGGTTGCAGTAGCCACCCTAGATTCTCCTGTGGTGGCAATTACTATACTTTGTGAAACCGTCCGGAGTCTTGAAAATGTGGCAAATTCTTCTTTTAAACCTGAGAATCACAGAGGAACCCCTCTGGGATTCCCAAATTTAGGTTAGTTTTTTCAAGCAAGAGTAATGCTAAATTCATGTCATTGTAGAGCTTCACAGGCGGCAGGTACATTTTCTTTGTTTCTTTTAGCATGGCTGCAGAACCACACACTCGGAAAAATCAAACCCTTCATTCCCCCAAACAAATTCTGTATGGTGGTTCAAGCCCTTGCTATCTCACACATTGATGGAGAAATGCCCTCCTTAATGAGCTTCCAGCTGCACACCTGGCTCCCCTCAAAGCAGAATACCATGCTGCAGCCCACCTCATTACGGGTGCCTGCCAATTCATATATCCCTCCAACACTGCCCACGCTTCATTGGCTCCCTCTTTCCACCAGGATCATATTCAAAACTGCACGAACAAATCTATCAAAAGGTTGGAAACCAATCCTTCTCCTGCCATGCCCTGACTATTTGGAACTCAATCCTAGTAGATGCTCAAAATGCCCCTACAACCCTCCAGTTCTGAAAAACACAAACAATATGGCTCTTTCAACATTATCTGCTGGATGCATAAAAGCCCCTCTTACCCTCTATCAACATTACTGCAATACTTTATAAACTGGCAAGCCCATTTCTGGGGCAATCCTGTTGTTAAGCTCTCTGCTGCTATTGAGCTAGGTTCACACTCTAAGCAATAAAATAAAATTAAAAGAGTAGTTCATTGGCACATCTTCGGGGGCAGGCCACAACAGACACATAGTGTGAAACGTGGAGTGGAAATAGCCCATTTCTCTGTCACGTCACAGCTCTCTTTTTTGCCACATTAGCATTTGAAAGCCCATCAATCTATGACTATCCACAGTAGATGCTTTCAGGACATAAACCTTAGTTTTACACTTAATAATGTAGACTAGTCTGTTCTGTGTCTGCTTGGTTGGCACAAGTAGAAATGCTCACTATTTTTGCAGGTCGCACATCCTGGTACTTATAGGTCCTTATTTATAATATGTGCAACTACAGAAATACAAGAATGCGAAACCCCAAGGATTACAGAAGGTAGGATTTACAGTACAGGATTTAAGAACTATGAAAAAACTGTGAAAGCAATAATTGAGAGAATTGTTGGGTAATCTACATTACTAGCTTTAGAATGTTTCAAAGGGCAGATGGAAATCTCCTCTAACACCTTTTTCATTTTCCCATTGTGTCTCGTGCCCAGAGCCTATTTTGCATGAACGGTTAGAGAGTAGGCCCGGAGACCCAGCACAAAGTTTACTTTCTAATTAAAGGAATCACTGAAAGGGAACATGTATGTCTATACCTAAAACCAAACATTTTAATAAGGACGAAGAAGGAATCTTAGAGACTAATTGGTAGAAATCTGCATTTTCTAGCATAAGGTGCAAGGGGCTTTACCAATACTTGATTTTGGTTGTAAGGGAGAGAGAGGTGAGATTAAATGAATTTCAGAAAAAAGGAAATGGGGTGTTGGAGGATGAGCATGTGTACCACTTTGGATCCAGAGGGCCACCACCGGTTGAAAGCCACAAAATCCAGCTCTCCTCAAGCAGTAACATTTCACTGCAGGCAGCATGCTGCTGAGTGTGGGTATATTGTGTTCTAGCGTAGTGTCCTCCACTACATGGGGCCAACTGGCCACCACCTCACACCATCAACCTGCCACCATCCCCTTATTTGAAGGGTGCCCCTTCTCATTGAAAGGTGCATGGGAAATATTTGTGCAAGGGAAGCCTACATAACAGGCATCATAATTGCTGTTACTCTAAAATGAACATGGACACCTCCATACCTGCTCCAGCCACAAGCCCCGAATTTACAAGGTCAGCACGCATAGAGACCTGGTCTGCCTGCTGCCTTTATCTTATGGAAGGAGCAAATAAAGCTACAGTTCTTTATGTTTAACATGTTGCTACAATATTTTATATTTTGTCAGGTTGGTTTATTACGCGATTTGTATATTTTTAATATAATCCATGAAACACATATATTCCTATAACCCTGGAACTCAACCATTAAGACATATAAGTGCCAATTGGAGCTTGTTAAGTATTTGGTTAATTGCCTACATTTTAGAGTGATCAAATTATGGTTTCACCACTTAGCCAAAGGGTGGCAACCTGTGCAATCATTCAATCTCATTATGATTTAACAGAAAAAACTTGGGAATCCCTAGAAGTGTTTGTGTTTACAGTGTACGCTGTTGAAAAACACTCCACGTTTGCTGGACTATAGTGTAGCACCGGCAAAGCCAACTATTATGCAACTATTATTGCAACTCACATTATCCGTGCCACCCTGTCTATATTATAAATAGACTTCAGCTGCTTCAAAATGCTGCCGCTAGAGCAGTCTGCCATCCTCCTCCTCATACTCACATGGCACCTGTGCTCAGAGAACTTCACTGGCTTCCTGTGGAGAAGCACATTCTGTTTAAATCACTGTGCAGGGTCCACCATGCCTTTTATAAACAAGGAGCTGAATACCTCCAGGAAAGGTTCTCCCAATATGTACCCTCACGTGCCCTCCGATCTCAGTCTGCTCCATTGCTATTGGTGCCCCGTATCAGGCTGGCTAGGATGGGGGGACGTGGCTTCTCTGTGGTGGCCGCCAGGTCCTGGAACAGACTCCCATTTACACTACGTGCTACTACTGAGCATCTCTCCTTTCGACGATCACTGAAAACACTGCTCTGTTAGTCCTTTATGTTCTCCTCCTCTCCCAGCGCCATGGTGCACTCGGGTGTACGTGCACTTTATAAATCTGCATAACAAACATAACATAACTATTATGCTTTGTGGAAAGTGAAAAGGTTTTCTTTGGTGTTATGTTCTCACCATGCATAAAAATACGTGTTGTTTCCAAATGTGTGGATTGCCCTTGAGATCTTTGTTACAGTTGCGGTTGCCAACTGGCAGGCATTTCAGTAAGTTAAGAATGAGACTTTTGGCTCTAGTTATACTTTCAATTGAGGTCAAAATGACAGAGAAACTAGCTAATGCAGCAGCAATGAAAGTAAAATCTACGAGTGTCATTTCTCCAATGGAAATATACATGAGATAATGACAGTGAATTCCTTTTTTAAATATAATCTATTTTGCTGTGTCTACATAACACTTTTAAGTAACTTAATTACAAGCTAGAAGCACCAGCTTCTTATATATTGCAATGATTGTCACATTTCGGGTCAGGATTCCAGTGCAAGGTTTGCGTACTGGGGTGCATTCTAGAGCTTGGCCCTCATCATTATCGTGTCTGGAAGTTGCCCTGGAAAGAGGATCGCAGTGAGTAAGGGAGAGGTGAAAGTGTTCTACTGGAGCCGTGTTCTGATGGTCTTCTCGGGTGGTAATGGGCCCGAGCCCAGGTTATAGGCCTGTGCAAAGCTAGTGCCTTTTTCCCACTCTATTATCACCCAGTATGGCACCACACAGAACAGGACATTTTGACTATTAATCCCCCAGGGCAACTGCCAGGGATGCAACTGGTGAGTCAAGATAGGGATACCAATGGGCTGCATCAAGCATGTGATGCATGGATGCTGTTTATGAAGAAAAAAACAACAACATCACTGTGGAAATGCAGTCGGGGGCTCTGTGTAGAGCCCCTCTTCACTTTCCATTGCATGGGCCTCAAGATGCTGGGGAGAGGCAGAGGGCTGGACAACGTAGACTTGGCCTGTGAAGTGTGTTTTTGGTAACAGATGAGGTGAGGGTTAGGGGGCGATCCGCAGGAAGGGACAGGGAAAGGGTAACGTGGTCTGGGCACATGCCAACAAAGGGAATGCTAGGGGATGAGGCTCCTGCCGGCAGATTTGAGAATGGGCTTGCACCTGTGAATAAAGTCTGTGTTATTGTGAAGCTGATTGGCAGGTGCGGATTCCCCGGGTGCATGTAATACCCGAGGTCTCCTTGAACCAGGGCCGGCCTTAGGGCAGGGCAGGCCGGGCAACTGCCCTGGGCGCCATGCCCCCGCAGAGCACCATTAGCCCCCCACCACGCCAGCTTGGGGGAGTCTTTCAAGGTCTCCCCCGAGCTGGCGTAGTGGGAGAAGTCTTGACAGGACCCTATTGCGATGAATACCTCCCCACTCCGACGCAGGAGCGAGGCGGTTTTCAGTGGAATAGGGCGCATGAGCGGCCTATTTCAGTGATTAATTGCCATACGCCGGACATCCTTGCCGGTTGACCAGCAGCACGCGGCGAGGGGGGGTGCCAATTCGCTCCAGGGCGCTGCTGCCACTATTGCTGGCCCTGCCTGACCTAAAACTAATTAAAGTAAAGATGTGTTCAGAGAGACTACTGCAACCTGGTAACTGAGTTATAGTAAATGTATAATGATGTCTGTTCACAGCTGAGAAAATGCATTTGCTTTAACGGCCTCCAACAGTTTTCACCTGTTAACATGGCTGCCTTGAGTTTTGATACGAGCCAATCGTACCTCTGGGGGCTCCCGCGAGGAATCAGGTGGCATGCTAGGGTCTTGTAGCACAGCTCAATTGAAACTGTTGGCAGAAGGAGCCCCTAGTTCAATTTCCTTTATCACAGAGCGTCCATGTTGTAGTGAGTGTGCCCACTCATTCGTGTACCTAATGTTTTCTTTTGTCTACTTACAAAGACAGCAGACGTTGATCCAGGTCTTTTCCTCCATTTTCTATGTCGCTCAAAGCAGAGATCATTTATTCATAAACGTAAGATTTGTGTTACTTAAGATTTGTGTTGCTTATTTGCCCATAGTCATCTCTGTTTGTATAGCAACTTTATTGTTGTCTTATTTGACTTTATTTTTTTATTTTTAATATTTATTACGCGCCATATGTCCATAGGCCTCGGAGCGCATATTGGTGTTGGTAATGTTTCCAAGCCTTTTATTATTATTATTATTATGATAATTATCATTATTGTATTTATTGAGTGCACTCCTAGCTTCGGGAAGCAAAGGAGCGCTTTACATGTCGTAGCGGAACATACACAGTGAGGCAAGCAGATCGTAAGGGATCAAAACAAGGGGAGCAAACAACGGGGAGGGAAAGGGTGGATAATTTTACAGCTTAGCAGGAAGGGATCTACAAGCAGCCAGGGAAGGAAAGAGGAGGAGGAGATCGCCCGGTCTCAGATTAGCTGTGGACTGGAGGGGATGTGGACCTCTGTATTAAGGAGGAGCCATTCCTTGAAGAGGAAGGTCTTGAGCAACTTTCTGAAATGTATAAGTGAGGGGGTGAGTCTGCCGTTGATGGGGAGGAGGGTCCAGAGTCTGGGGGCATAGGAGGAGAAGGCCTGCCTTCTCGTTCTTCCCTTCCTGCAACCGAACATGTGTTCAAGCTGGTATTAAGTGAAAAGGTATTTCTTTTTTTTTTAAACAAAAAAAAATACCAATTTAGAAAGACCACTCTGTGACTGCACAGAGCGGTCGTTCTAAATCTAACTGCTATACCCCTGTCGCACATGAGTGCGCGCAGGAACTGACAGGCGTGGTCAAGATGAACACGGGAAAATGGAAGTTGGAGGTGAGGCAAGTGTTTGCCTGTTTGCGTGTCTGTGTGTATGTTGGGGGGTAGTTTTTCGAGGGTGTGGGGAGGAGCCTGGGGAGAAGGTGGGTGTGTATTTCTGTGTGTGTATGTGTTTGTGTATATTTACATGTGTTGGGGATAGCCGAGGGATGGTTATGAGGAGGGGGTGCAGGATTAATGGTGGCGATTTCAGAGGTGAGGGACTTGGGGGGTGGTTGAAAAGAAATATTTGCCAAATATTAAAGGGTACACCAAATCGGCCAATAGAAATCAGTCTTTTTTGTGGGCGGCCTTTAATATTCGACAATATCACATAGAACCGTTCAAGCCTACACATATCCTGGCTTCTGGTGGGTTGTGGGCCTCCTGAGATGCTGAGCAGCTGCAGTGACTTGTGTATGTGTATAGGTCGGATTCACAGTGTTCAGTCCCTAACCAACTCAATTTGTCATCAATCTCTTATAACTCAGTGAAAGGAGGGTCTATCATTAGGATCCATGGGGTGGTTTTGATATGTGCTGTTTATATGGCAAATATTAGGCAGAGATGTTGTCTTGGTCTTAGTCGTTGCATTTAAGTACTTGCAGCGCCACCTTTCCCAAAATACTAGAAATACCAGATTGCAAAGGGAGAACCAAGACTGAATGGGTTTCACCCACCTGGCATTCTGTCATTTCAGACTGGCGAGCACAGAACAACCAGTGTTTGTTAGATGGAAACTAGAATGAAGCCAGAGCCGGGCAGAACATGGCAGGTTTTAAAGCATTGTAAAACAATTGACAATTCCAATATCCAAATAGTTGTCAACATCTCCAGACAACAGACATGGAACCATAAGACATAATGCGTGGGACACGACCTGATTTTTCTGCATAGAGAAATGGCGTGATCTCGGGGAAACACTTTGCTCAGGGGCATCTCTGTGAATTCAAGATGACATTTTCCATCCCCGAATGGCATTTCATACTATCTATGGATAATATCTAGCAAGTCTGATTGACACGCTGTGGAAACAATATAAGAAACAAAACAAAACACGCTACTGCCTATTTTAATGCCCAGAGACAAATAATGATTTCGGTTCACGTACTTAGTAGGTAAAAGCGCAGCATCAACAACCTTCGTCACATGCTGGATACATGTTTGAATTCACATAAGACATCTGTCTGCAAGTCACATTTGTAATGTAAGCAGAGTGCGTGGACCGTGTCATTAGGCGTGCACCAACTATGCTCACTTGCATAGTGGCTCAAAGTCACCAGCTCACTGTAGTACTCAATGGCGCACATAACTAAACAAGCATTGGCAATGGCAACAGTTTTGGGCGTTTGTGTAGGCAAAGGAAAGGCACTTGCCAGGCACTGCCATGCATGAAAGCAGGTGCAAAATGCAAGAGAGTAACCGCACATCTAATAGCAGTGCCTGGCAAATGCCTAACACGTATACAGAAGACAACACTGTTTTTCAGTAAACGACACGCATAGTGATCATAAATACGATTGGCTGAAGGCTGACCTGGTTGACATCTGTATGACACCAGTAGCGGGTGTAGAGCTCCAATTAAGTCATTAAGACTGCTTTAAAAAAACACTGGCAGACACCTCGAGTGCAACGTTTGATGGTAAGGCTTGAATAAAGCAAGCTCAAAATGTCCCCATGAGCAGGTGTTTTCGCGGGTAGGGGCAAGAACTGGGTGGAAAAGGGGATTAGCATGGTCATGGGCAGTCAATGGGTGGGCAGATAACCGAACAACACCTACAAGCTGTGTGTCCCTCGTCATATGCCATTTCTACCTATATGAACTCTAGTACAATAGTTTCAGCTTATAGTTGTCACAAGCGACACCTAATAGCCCAAACTAAAAAGGGTCTCCACATTGGTATTATATTTACACACACAGCCACAATAAATTAGTATGAACTTCTCAGGTCAGTGCAGATATTCTCTGCTGGCCATGTGTTTTTATTTTACAGCAACCAAAGCAAATCATTTCTAGTGCTAAATGATCACCTGAAATGAAAGTTGTGTGTGCCATAGCAAGCATATGATGGGCAGGGGAGCATACATTGTGAAAACATGACACTGCAAGGTGGACAGCTTGTGCATTGTGTTTCCAGCATTAGGTTTGCAATGACATTGTAGCCACTGACTGCTGCCAAAAGCCAAGGTCTAGCTGTCTGGGACTTTGCCACTTGGTCAGCACATGTTCCACGTTATCCAAGATGCCTATTCCAAAGTGGATTGACAGTGGATGCCATGCATCTGTGATCGCTCCTCTTGCTCAACACTAGAGGGATGTAGGATCCAGGGCACTATATGATAAAGCCATTGTGGCGGATCAGGGTTGGAAGACCGTAAACAAAATGTTCGAGGGAGAAAAGACCGAAAATAATTTTTCTGAACATTGTTGGGCTTTTCTCCCCTGAACATTACAACCGCAGGCTTACAACCACACCCACCCCCACCCCCGCACCTCCACACCCCCACTTACCTTGCGGCGGCACACTTGTGTGTGTGCTGCTGACTCGCAACCCTGCAACGCCTGTTCCCTTTCACTTCCGTGATTGGGAACTGGCGCTGCAGGGTCCTTTACTTTTTTTTTCGGGACGGGCTGCGGGTGACTCCCAGCAACCACCACTAACAATATAGTCATCAAGGGTGCTGGGGGACTGCCCTGCAACCCACCCCACCGAATGGGGTATTTGCTCAAACTTTTTCAGCCGTTCATAATTTTTGAACGGCCGAAATTCGGTCAAATCTCCCATTCAGTCTTTTAAACTCAGTCATTTTGGATGATTCCCATTGTGGCCATATTGGCCAAGGAAAGCAGGGGACCTTGTTTGTCAGGGGGAACCACCCGCTCAGTGATGTGACCCCCGGATGCAGGTGATGGAGGATCCAGCAGAGCTCCCTTAGTCCTCCCAAAGCTGTTAAGAGAGACATAGGGCACATGTGTCTCCTACAGAGATATGCAGTAGAGAATACAAAGTTGGGTTAGAGGACTAAGGCACACACACACACACGCACATGCGCACACACGCGCACACACACACACACACACAAACACGCACTTCCTTTGCCATCCTGGGGTCTGTGAGTCCATGTGTGGAGAGTGAGTCCCAGCATTTTTTACTCCTGAGGGACTAAACTTGCCATGGATCATGGACTGGACTCTTAAAAATAATCTAGGTTAATGACAGAAATCAGGCATTTGAACTAGAGTTGCACGGTTCACCACAGCATTCGATTAAAGGTGCACCATGTAGAACCAGTACCTCGTAAAATTGCCTGCTCGGGACACTGAGTTCCCCATAAATCTTGCATGTGGGCACTGGGTCAGGAAGCAGCCATGAACCCTTCAGCGACCCTAGAATGAGGATGTAGTAAGACACACAATAAACTGTTAGACATTTCCTCCCACCTAGAGTTGAGTGGGAGGGTTTACCCCCAGGTTAAGAGGCAGGCACAGGGAATCAGGATTAATTAGAATCATGCAAAGCCAGAAAGAAACACGTCAGATAATAAGAACAAATTCTACACCAATCACCTTGTTGCCCTCTGTTACCCAGAATACAAAGGTGGCCAGAACATGACTAGCTTTGTGACGAACAGGACAGTTTTCCCTGTGGCAGGGGGGGAATTCTTTAATTGGAGCGGTGTAAACATATCCCATATGCAAGAATGACCAAGCGTAGCGAGGGAGCCTAAACCATCCAAAGGGTATTTGGGGGTGGGAGTGTTCACCCCCCCCCTGAGAATTTCTTTTAATTAATGGATTTAAATTTTTTACAGCACGTCTGTGAACGTTCGGGGAAAAGTCACACAGTTTGCAAACGGGTTGGTACAGTAAGACAAGAACAAATCTGGTAGATGTCAAGTTCCCAAAAGTGCACAGGGGCATTTTGCAACACTTTTTCATGATGCATTTGCACACTGTATGCCGGTACTGCCAGTGTAAAAATAAAAAAAAAACATGTTGACACTGGCTGTGGCCATACTGGTCTATGCGGGTTGCACCAATATATGCCAGTATTCCTAAAGAAGAACATATTTATGTTTGCTTTGCCCATAATGCCTCTAATGATACATTAAGAAAATATGTCCGTGCTGCCTCTGCCAATATATGTCAGTATGTACACATAAGAACACACTCCTCTTTATTTTTCCCTTAATGCCACTATACAATGTCATGCCATAACATGTCCTTGCTAGCTGCACAAATGTAGCTCTCTCCATGCAAGTGCGCTCATTATGTTAGGCTTTTCCCTTTCTGCCAGTAGAAAATGGCATGCGCCATAAGAAAACATGACCTGTAAGATCAGTCATCAAGTTGATTTTTCACTTAACACCAGACATACATGGCATAACACTATGAGAAAATGTCTGTGCTGCCTGTCCCAATAAAGTACCCTCCCCCCACCCAACCACTTCCTCACGTTGTAATACTCATTAAGTTGACTATGCCCATTATGCCATTAAAGCATGTCATGCCATGAGAAAACCGTTCATGCTGCCTGCCCCAATACCTCTGAGCCTTACACACACACATACATACACCCACACACCTATACAGCTTCTCTATTAATAATTCATATATACACTCAGAACATGAACCTAGAATTCTCAGTCATATGTGCACTCACACCAATATAAACGTCATTCTTATTCATACGTGCACTTACAGCTCCTTCATGCATGCATACATATATATGTATATATATATATATATATATATATATATATATATATATATATACAAACCGATACTTGCATGCACACATATAAAAATGCTTTTTTTAATCTGCTATGCTCCAGCTTCTGACTCTACGCTACTCCCTTATCCATTTTCCAGACCTCTGGCACCCATGCACCATGCAGACAGGGACCAGGAGGAAGGGCGAGCATCTCGGGTGCTGCACATCGGCAGTGGAGCCTGCTCGTCTCCATCTCTTCACCCCAGGGAACCCTAATATGCATGGATTGCCCCCTATACACATTTGGGGCCTCACTTTACCAGCCTGCTTGCATGGTGAGGAACAGAAAATATAAAGGGAAACCACATTTCCCTGCTTTTGGACTACTCAATAATGGTTGGCAGATTGTGCTCTGTCACCCATTATGGATGAGTTGAGCTGGAGAGAGCTTTGAGGATGAAGAGGAGAGAACAAGGAGAAGGAAGAGGGAGGTGTTGGATGTATCAGCACTTGCCACTTACGACAACTAGCCAAATATTAACTAGTCCAGTTTTCTTTCAGCAAAGGTATATGGCAGAAGGACTTCTTACAGCATTATAGCCAGTTTGAAACTCAGCAGCCATATGTGTGTATGGTTTCAATCATATTTCTGGCTAAGCTCAAATTAATCAACAGGTGCATAGTCATTGTTTTTCTGTGGCTGATCTGTCCTGGGGTGTTGGTGGCAGTACTTTGCTTTGGAACTGACACCTCCCAGTTCTGGGTTGGCCGTGAGGGGCAGTGTCAGCATCCTGCTGAGGGTTTGGTGGGTATTGGGGGGCTTCTGCATATGTTGCTTTGGGGGCCTCTGACAAGATGCCACTAGGACTGCCTTATTATTATTTGATAGTCGTAGCTTGCTCCCATCTTTGATTTAGGCTTAGATTAGGCTTTTTTTCCAACCTGCATGTACAGTTTAATACTTAAGTCTGTCTTTGCTGTTACCACCATGAGTTCCTTACAGGAACTTCTCTTTAGGCCAGGCTTCTACATAAGGTAGGAAGCCCAGCAGTGCATTTCTTTTGTACATATCAGAATGACCCCTGACACATTTAACCATCAGATGAGAATTTATATTTCACACATTATTCGTTATTAACATGCACACATACACATATTTGTATGAGAAATTGAACATGTCCTGATGAATGCTGTATATTTGGGGAACCACAGTTTTTGGTTCAAGAGACGGCCAAAACACACCGTGTCAACCTTACATGCATCAACAAACGACACTGCAAATAAAGGGCAGATCTATGCTGTTCATAGGTCTAAATTTAGCACAACCAAAGTTTTCTGTGTCTGAAATGTAAGAGATATTTTATGGTCTAATATATGACTTTTTCTACATGCCCAGAATGTGTATATATGAACTGTTTTAAAAACAATGTTTTATTGTACCATTATGCATTTTTGTGGAACTAATTGAAAGTTGTGGATCAGAAATGGATTGAAGATAATAGTGTGTGACATAAAAGCCTTGATCACTTGTTCCTTATATACATACTTGTTCTATGGACTTTATAAACCACCTCCCCAGAGACAAAGCGAATAGATTGATCTTCACCAACATAGATTCCTTCTCCAAGATGGGGAATTTTATTGCCATGGAAGGGGTACCTTCTGCACAAGTTAGCTCTGTGCTTTATTCATAATGTATACAGGTTACATTGATTACCTAAGAACATTATCACGTTTATATTCTCCCTTTGGAAAGAGATCAGTAGAACATTGGGAATACGCTTAAACTTTTCCACATCTTATCACCCTCAAAATGATGGTCAGAGTGAAAAGGCTAACCAAACAATAGGACAATACCTAAGATGTTACCTAACAGAGCTAGCACAGGGTTGGGTTGATCTATTACCTTTGGCTGAATTTGCTTAAAACTATTATTTTCATACTTGCATCCAAACCACACCTTTTCATCTCTCTTCAGGTCAGCATCCTTCTATTCCTTTGAACATCCCAGACAAGAGTCATGTCCCTGCCGCACAAGACTATGCTGCACATCTTCTTTCCGTATTCACAACAGCTATAACACACCTTCTAGAAACACAGAAACATGTGCAACTCTAAGCTAATAGGAAAAGAAGGCCAGCTCCTATACACAAAATGTATGATGAAGTAGGGTTATCCACCACCCATATTCATATTCCTGCTTGTGGAAAAAAAAAGAAAACCTAAATATATAGGACCTTTAGCATTTCCGAAATTATTGATCCTATTGCCATGGAGTTACGGCTTACGGACCATTACAAAGTACATACAGTATTTCACGTCTCACTATTGAAACCTGTCTCAAAATCTACCTCATATACCGAGGATGTTGAAAAATACCCCTCTGCAGTGGCTCCCCAGGAAGAATATGAAATTCAGACTATTCGAGATTGCACAATATACAGGAGAACCTTGCAATATCTGTTCCAGTGGAAGGGTTACGGAAAGGAGGATAGATCCTGTGTCCCATGGAGAGATGTGATGACACCCCGTTTAGTGAGACTGTTCCATGCTAGATTTCTGGAAAAACCTTGTCCTATTGGTCTCCGGGTTTGCTCTAGCTGGAGGTAATTCTGGTGGAGGGCATACTGTTAGGACTATAGGTCAGGTGCACCAGTAACCGTGTAACGATACAGCAGCTTACCGGCTTCCGTGGAGTCTCAGCTGCCGTACCAGGTTACGAAGGATGGACCCTCGGATAAGGCAGGCTCCACAGAACTATCGACAATGGACATCGGCACGCAGATGTGCCAGTTCCATAGGACACTAGGTCCTTTCCTCTAAGCTCACATTGATGTGATGGCATCATCAAGCACGGAACTCTGACAAAAGAAGGAACGAGACGCTGAACTAGCATTCTCGAAAAAGGTAATACTGTCAAGAACCCTACTACGCACTTTCTCTAGTTTGAGGCTAGAAGTTAGTGGCTTAGGTATTTAGATATTTGTTCAAGTTGAAAGATAGGGACCTTAGCATCTGGTTAAGGTAACAAGGATTGTTCTTTCTATTTGATCATGTCGCATGGGTGCCCTTCCTTGCAAAGGACCATTACACCATAGGTATACTGCCAGAGCAGGTAAGATTAGCAACTGCTAAATCTAACTGATACTATTTTCACTTAATTACTTACCTGTTCATTGTCTCGCATTCATTTCCCTCTCCCTGCTATAGCTCCAGTATCCCGCATTCTGCATAAAGTTAAGGAGGTGTGTCTAGTATGACGTCCTCCAGGTATAAAGTGTCCCAATCCGGTGTGGTCTCAGCCAGTGAGGATACTTTCTTTACATCGTGGAGTGCACTCCATCGTGCCCCCACGAGATTCTCATATTTTCTGTGGACACCCACGTGATCCATGACAGAGATGTCCAGCAACCCGCATCTCAACAAAATCTCAGAAACATACTTTAAACTTCATGTTCTGCAGAGAAATATTCCTGACCTTCAGATGGCTCAGAATATAGAGTTGACAAAGACACTTCTTCTGTCAACCCAGGACTTCAGTAACTCCAGGTACCTAGACCTCTCTGGACACCAGACCCACCAGCTCAGCCTCATCCAAAACTGTGTTGTGAGATACACACTATACCTTCATAAAAGATAGCTTTTTTTAATTGAATTTAAAGTGTAATTAGTTAAATCAAAACCATATACACTAAATAAACTTTTAATCCAAGTACAAATACAAAACAATTACAAATTTACAAATGTTCACATCTTACACATATTACAACATAGCAATACATTTAATTTGAGCTTACACACAAAATTCATGCCCCTATTCAATGATTCCACTTCAATTAATATTGTTTTACAACACTTATTATAAAATCATCATAACATTCTATCTGTATCAGTCAACCGCCAATAACATTGTTCAACCTATGAATTAATAAAATCGTATACATTATAATACATAGTATCACTTTAATTCAAGTCATTCCCACTGAGACAACTAAACCAGTAATTATTTGGAATTTCCTATATCATACCAGTTATAATAATTGGTTCCCCTCCTCTACCAGGTTGGGTTATGACTCTTTTCCAAATATAATATGTGGCTTCAATGTATACCAGTGTCTCTACCATATATATCATCAAGCAAAATTTGTTCACAAGTAATCATTCTAAGGTCACAAACAACGTCCTTGTATCCTTTATAATACCGTTCCTGTAAATTAGAGCAGGCAGTTAATAGGTGTCTTGCAGTCTCTACCTCACTCCCACAATACCGGCAAACTTTTGCCTCCGTCAGAACTCCTGACCAAGCCCCCACATAATCATTACAGGGTAGACTATTGAACCGTAGGTGGGTAATGAATATGGACAAGTCCTTACTCATGATCTTCCCAAGGTAACTAACGGGGTGAGTCAGTTTCACCCCTTGCAGTACATACATACCATAACGTTTCTCCCCAGCTAATCTAGACACATTCTCACAGAGATTCCATTCAATAGCTTTATGTTTCAGGCATTTGGACATTTTGTTAATACCCCCCACTTCACTCGGTAATCTCACATTAATAACATCTAGGAAGGAATCAACTGTATTTTTCAAGTTCTTTATAAAATTATTCATCTTGTCCTTCTTGAGCAGGCTTTTACCAATAATACTAATGAATCCCTCTTCAGAGCATTCTCTTACCATGATTTTCGCATATAGCTTGCAACATCTTATCTTCCATAAAGTAGAAAGTTCTATAAGCCCCAACTCACATCTCAGAGCCTCCACCAGTGTTGAGTTGGCCACCATCAACACCAGTTTCCATAATTTGCCCTCAATTTGCCCCAACTTAGTGATGTATTTTTCCTCCACCAATTTCATTGCGTATAGAGCCCCAGGCACAATACAGCTCTTATAGATTTCTAGATACCCTTCCATAGCATGACCCCCCTTTTTGGCCATGTAAGATCTAATTACATGCCATTTTTTCATAACCTTGGTTTTAAAAATTTCCAAGAAAAAATCCTAGGGTGAATCATTAATCATTGGCATACCCAAGTACGGGTAAATCTCCACAACCTCAATGGATTTGGTGCCTATCTTACACTTAAATCTCTGCTTCGCTCTCTTGCTTTTATTCCCCCCAAAAATCATAATCTTTGTTTTTTCCACATTGATGTTCAGAATGTTATATTTAGCATATGCATAAACTGCATTTAGCATCCTCTGTAGTCCTATCAGTGTTTTGTCAAGGAGAACAGTATCAACCACATACATAAGCCAGCTGATGGTCGACTCTCCCACTTTGGGAGGATTGTTGTTTATTCCTTCAAACCTCTCCCACACATCCACCACATAAAGGTTGTACAGTACAGGGGAGGTGACACACCCCTGCTTCAAGCCAATGTTAGTGTGAATTGGGGGTGATATGTTACCACCTTTGATGAGACAGATAGTGAGAGAAGTGTCTGTGTACATTTCTCTTAAAAAATGCAACACTATTGGGCATAACCTCCAGTCCGCTAATTCGCTCCATAGTCTGTCTCTATCTACTGTATCAAAGGCTTTAGAATAGTCAATATAGCAAACATACAAGTTGGTATCCTTTTTTCCAGAGTGTCCGCAATTATATAATTTAACATGACCAAATTATCAAGGGTACTATGGCCCTGTCTAAACCCGGTTTGTTGGGGTATTAATAGCTTATTACTTTTGTTCCATTTATTAATGATCTCTAAGCGCAGAGAGCAAAACATTTTGCAGCTGGAATCAGCCATCGCTAATAGACGATAATTGCTAGGTAAACTTCTATTCCCTTTTTGAAAAATGGGTACAAATATTGCTTTACTCCAACTCTCTAGAATCTTTCCATTTTGCCAAATAGAAGAAAAGAGTTTAAGGACGATGAAGGCCCTTTTCTCTGCGTTCCGCATGATAACAATATTGGATAACCCATCCGGACCATGCGCTCTAGATGATTTCATTTTTATTGATGATCCTTAAGATGTCAATTCTATCAAATGGTAAGGTCTCTATTCCATCAACCCAGCTCATCGTTCTAGTATTGCTGATCTTATTTCTAACATAGGAGAGCTGGGTTATAGAGACAATCCATTCCTCCTGCCGAACTATGTTGACATCTCTGTCAACCTCCTCATTCAAATGTTTTCTGTGGAGGTACCAACATTTTTTTGAATCATGCGTTTTGCAAAGAATGTCCATCATTCTCCAATTAGCATTATTCACATAATGTTTATAATTTTTGAGCCAGTTCTTATATTTTGTACGTGTATTCGTAATACGCTGCCATCTCACATCCTCCTTAATCTCTGTCTTTTTTAAGATTATTTATTACCCTCCTGTCTTCTTTTTTTCTTCTAAAAATCTGACAATCAAATAGATTATTATGTTTTTTCCCACTCTTTGTAGTAATGCACATTCTACTATTAGTTTTCAAAATCAAGCCCAACAGGTTTATGATTACCTGCAAACCACTTCTAGCTATCTCTTGACCATTGATCGGAAGTATATCAAACATGTTGTCAAATTTAGCCAAATTACTTTCAGGCCAACAGATCCTATTACACCTGGCTGAACTTTGAATATTGATGTTATGTCCTTTTGGCCAGCTTGTCTGGTGTAGGTTTCTCAATGTAAACTTAAACAATTTGTGATCACTCAAAGGAGTAAATATATTTTCAAACCCTACCAACTGCATGTGTATATCCTTACTGACAAACATATAATCAAGCCGCGAGCTGACTTTACAATTTGACCAAGTGTTATAGCTTACCCCCTGTTCCGCAGGCTCCAGGAAAGAAAGTCCCCAACTCAGGAGCAGCTTTACCCAATTCATACCATATGAGACTTGCAAAGGGTGGCTTGGTTCCTTACCATAATTCCATAATGCTAATGAAAGGTGCAACTCATAGTCCCCAAACAATACATTCCATTCATCCATTTCAACCCCAGCTACATCACAATATCCATTAAAATCTCCTACTAGCATGAGTTCAGAGTTCGGGGAATTCATCCTCCAACCTTCTATTGTATTTGAGACAATATTCCCCACTATATCCATAATAACCCCCCTCGTCGTGAGTAAACATTGATGAGAAGAATGTCTCCACTATAAATCAAGTTACCTATAATGGCCGACATAACAAAGGGGCAACTGGTGGATATATCAAATTCTCTAATAGTTACAGGGTCTTTAGCCCCAATACAAAGTCCCCAATAGGTCTTCCCTTGTCCCCTCTGATGGCAGGTTAGTAAGAATATGATAGCCATCCAGAGGTATCTTACCACTCAGCCAAGTTTCCTGAAGTGCAAAGACATTAGATTGGCCTAACAGACTCAAACCATATTTATGTAAGATTGAGCAGAATCCTCTACTATTCCACGATATAATGGTGGGCTCATGTAGACATACCTCATTTCAATGGTCCTTAAAGTAAGCGCCATCCGGTATCCGTTTTTTCCTATTACTGTTACCTTCCTCCCCTGGGACCGTTTTCTCACTTACCTTGAGTCATTTTCTTTTAGTACAACCAACGTTTTTGTACATTTTTACAAAAAATCACATCAAATTCATTACCCCATAATGTTTTGGAATGTTCCCTAATAAGATCGACAATCAAAGCCGTCCCAAACTGTACTATGGCCCAGTTTTCCCAACTGCCTGATTCAGGTAAGATCACTCTGTCAATATCTGTGGTATGAATGCAATTCAATAGAGGAACTTTTTTCAAGTTGTCAAGTAACCACGTCCGATTCAAAAATGGGCTTTTCTCCAAAGTGTTTCTTTCAATAATCTTTATACTCTTACCTAGTGTGACCACCTTATTTGCAATATCCTTATTCTTTTCTAGTATCTTATTCTTTTCCGCCACCCAATTTTTGCTCATAGCCAGTCTTTCCATTTCCCCCATACGTATTGCTTTTGCGTTAATGTCCAAAGTCTCCATTACTTTATTTATAGGGATATTTAAGTATCTCACTCCTAGAATTTCTCCAAACTCTGCTACAGGACTTTCCTCATGTTCTATTGACTACGCTATATTAGCTGCTTCCAAGGACTTGGGTTTACCTTTTAACAATTTTTTCAATACCATTAGCTCTTATGTCGGGACTATTTCCTCTTCCTCAATAACAACTGGTTCCCGGCTCAACTCATATGTATAAACTGTTTCCACACATTCAATAACCTTAGTAGATGTTTCTGCTAAGGCAACACTATTCTTTTTAACTGTCTTTGTTTTCCTAGGTTTCCCTGGTTTCCTCCTACGCCTTGCCCCTTTTTTAGTGTTACGTTTACGACGTACCCCCCTTGATGGGCATGTTAAATTAACAGGCTCCCCACCCAATTTAGGGCCACACTGCTTCTTTTTAGCCATCCATTCCTCATCTACCTCCAATATCAAGGAGCCCTGAACACTCACCCCATTATTTTCCTTATCCACAAGCATACATAATTCGCTCAAGTCCCCAATCTCATCAACTATATTACCCCTAATATCTAAACAAGGGTCTGTTTCACCCCTGACTAAATCATTGGCATTATTAGATTTTACACTCTCATCCACAGATAAAACCACATTTTTGAGCTCCAGTTGTTCCTTAATAAGCTTGCTGCAAATACCTAATACCGTGGCCGAAATGGCATCGATTTTGGCGCCGATATTTATAGAGCTCATTGTCCAAGTCATTCCATGTAACATCACCTTCTTCCTCATGTTCACTCATTCTGTCATCTTGGGCAAATTTCCCTAAATCTGGCGTGCATGATAGGTTCGAACCTATCACATTACCCATGTTATCTAGGTTATCATTAGTGTGTTCCTCAAGTGAAAGACCAATTCTTACCATAAATTACCATCTAAAATCATGCACTAAGTTAAGTAGTGAATTATTGTCAATCATAAAGCTATTTCCAAGTAATAGCGTGGACTCCTCGATCACTGGAGTATTAACCTTGTCTTTGATTGTAAGAAAACTGGAAATTATAGGTTGCTTTCTAGCCAATTTATCCTTTGGCCCAGTTAGCTTCTTACCCGGATGAACACCTTTATTCTCTTTAAAGGTATTTTAGAAACAGGCATAGGGCTAATAGATGATGAGCTAATATTAGCCCTCTTATCCATTGGATTATGCAACCACAGATTAGGTCCCATACTATACAATAAATGCTATCAGCAAAGACTAATATCAGTTATTCCTAGCCAACTATTCAAAATAATGTTTAGTTGAGCTAAAAATCCATAGAGTATGACAAGTTCCCCTCAATATAACAATTACAATGCGTATTCAAATAGCATTGCTTGCATCACCTAAAATATAACCAAATCACTATGAGCCATAGGCAAAGGGATTGGGATATGACCAGTTCAAACCATTAATGGCCCAGTGGAAGACTCTCTTTAAAACCAAGAGAAAATAAAAATAAAATCAGAAATTAGGTAGAGGGAATCATTTTAAAATGTACCAAATGTGCCAGTTCTCTGATATTCAAAACACTCCTCCACTTTCAACAGCAAACAAATACTAAAAGAAAGATGAAGTAGTTACAACCAAATATCTACTTCACCACTACTTTAAAACACACATATCCGTATAAGTGGCAATGGTATCCCTGAGAACAGCCAAAACCTTAACAAACAAATACATATGAGGCATCACCATAAAACACGGCAAAGCATCCAAACATTTTAAACAGTGATTGTAATCCAAAACGCCCCTAGTCCAGCAGCCCAAACAGCCTCAACAGCCACTTTAAAATGCCATTTCCAAATGCACGTGCGCCAAATGCGCGCGTGCGGCTGTATAAGTAATGCTGTGGATATTGTCCAAGGAAATGGTACTTCAAAAGTTAATTCCACACCTATAATGATAGAAAGCAGGATATAATATATTGCAGGTATAGATCAATCAGTTCTTAGGTTTGTCAATGCTTCCTCAATGTAGAAAAGTACCTTCAACGTCGTGTTCTATGGTGGGAAGGTAATCACAATCACCAGCGTCTCCCAGCCTCAACAGCCACTTTAAAATGCCACTTCCAAATGCGTGCGTTAAAAGATAACTCATCATGCCAGCACCCAAGGCACTACAATTGCTCCCACTCTTCCCACTCTAAACCGAAATTCATCAGAAAATTCCATGCATGACCCACGCCTATATAATACATGCACCAAGGACCTCAGCACTCTACTGCTCTCCCTACACCTCAGCTAGTCACCTTAAGTCCTCAAGTGAACAAATTATTGACACCTATCCAAATAACAAATGTAGACATGGCAGAAAACCCTTTGCACTCTCTGCTATGAAAATGTGCATTGGTTTACTCACCTGCCGAAGAACTGAACACAATGACAAATGGGGCAAGAGAACTCTGAAATCAGCGTTGTGCAGGTTAACCGTCCCAGAAAATTGGCAAATGGGTGACTTACCCTGATAATACACCTATGTTCTCATTCCCATGCCCAGCCCTGCTCTAATTCGAAGCAGGCTAGAACTGTCTTGCAGTTATTTCCACCCCACCAGGATTTACCTTCTTTCTACTTGCGTTGCTTTGGTGTCAGATATATGTGGTCAAATATGCGTTTATGATACTCTTGTTTGATTTCAATTCTCTGCTCCCGCCCTTTTCTCCCAGTGCTTTGAAACCACAGGTTTGTAAGTAGGTCTAGCAGAAGGCATGACTTTCCGTGGTAGCCTCAGAAAATAGCACACAGGATCTTAAACACACCCGCTCTTGGCCAATCCTGCTCCGTCCCCATGCCTCACCTTTCTTGCAGGATTTGATACCTTTTATTGGAGTAACTTGAAATAGTGTAGGGAGAACAATGCATCAGCTTTTGAAGTCATATAGACTTCCTCATCAGATGATGCAGACTGACATGATTGGAAAATAAATCAGTTAATTCACAAAGCAAAGAAACATTTTCAGTTTAAAGTTCATTGGGTAAGGTATTATATTCATGGAATGAGTGGGTCTGTCTGTGTTTAGGTCGATCTCCTTCTCCAAGCTTGTACTTGATTTTCAGAAATTCAAAACTCCTGAGAAAATAATACCACACATTATGCAATCCAGTTGAGAGGTTTATTTTAGAGTTGCAATGCCGGATTCCTCCAGAGAGATTCCTCTGTATGGACCAAGTAGTTGACGTTCCCAGTAGGAACGTTATCCTGCCAGACATGAATAGCATTTTTTATACCATCAAAGTGATGTTGGCACATTGGCGTTTACAATCAGAGGAGAGAAGAAATTAAAGCTGGCTGGGAGAGATGCCATACCTCTTGTTAGGTGACGAGTTGGGATTAGAATCTGAAGGAAGGATAACCCAGTTATGATGAGCTAGTTACTTATTTCCCACTATGTTCCTGTTATCTCCCACTATGTTCAATGTCTACAACCAGCGGCTTCTTGGCACCATCCACGCACCTGGCTTCCAGTGCTACTCCTACGCCAATGACACACATTATTCTCAGGCTCGATCTGTCTCAGCCTGATACGGCTGTTCGGCTGAGGAGTTGCCTGGAGGCCGTGGGTGGATGGATGGCCAGAAACTGGGTTAAGTTGAATGGGTAGAAGACAGAGGTGCTGGTGGTTGGTACTGCTAATCCTTCTCTGTTCTGGACCCCGGAGTTCTGGCCCGCTAGTTTGGGCCGTTTTCCCACACCTTTTTTTTCGGTCAAATACCTAGGCATCAAGATTATGTCTTCTTTATCCATGGCGGAGCAGGTGTCAGCCAGTTGTCAAAAGGGTAATTTCAACCTGCAGACACTACAGAGGGTTTTGCCTTTTATTCCTATTAAGTTTCATGCGCCTGTAGTCTCCTTTCTGATAAGCAGTGGAATTGATTGTTGTAATGCGCTTTACTTGGCTGCACCACACTATTTGCTCCACCGTCTACACCTGCTGCAAAAATTGCTGCTAGAATGGTTCTTCGCCCCCTTCATGGTGCCCATATTACTCCCATTCTTTGGCAGCTCCACTGGCTCCCAGTTGAGCAAGGTGTGAGGTGTAGGTCTGTGTGCTTGGTACACAGAGCCTTTTACAAAAAAGAGGCTGAATATCTTCAGGTGAAGTTTTGCCCTTATTTTCCCCCCGAGAGCACTGCACTCTCAGTCTTCTTTCACTATCTCAGTTCCTAGGTGTAGGCTCGCTTGGGTTGGAGGCTGTGCTTTCTCGATGGCTGCGGCACAGGCTTGGAATTCTCTTCCTCTTCACATGCATTCCATTGAGGCCTATTTTTCTTTCCTGTGGGCCTTGAAAACATTTCATTTTTTGTTTCTTGTGGGTACTCAGCCTGTGTGTACATTGCTAAGGGTATAGCGCCATGATGCATTTGGACAACCGAACATAACATAACTTGAATGCTTGCTAATACCTTCTTATATCAGGGAAGCCAAACCCACTTAAATCACTCTACTTGTTTAAAATATTGAAAATACTGCAAATTAACCGAGACCTTCTGAATATGTATGACATTTTTACTTGTGGACATAGGTGGCAACATGTTGAATAGATAGAGAAATGTAGGCAGTAGAAAAATAGAGCAGTGATTCAGCCATGCTGTGGATAAGTGTGAGAAACCAGAAGGTGTCTCACCCGCTAGTTCCTGGGGAACTGTCATCCAGGTGGCCAGGACACAGCCGTCGCTTTTGAATCCAGTTCCTGGGGTGGACCAGTGCGGTAAGATCACCTGGATGAGGGGTCTTCAGGGAGTGGGAGGCGGACGCTGGATGGTGGAAACACGGTATCCCCTTCCCTGTAACACCTTTTCCCCATACTACCAGGTAGGATACCTAGGAACTCAGCCTCCCCCCTTTCCCAATACAAACACTTTCTCACGGACAGCTCAATGTGAGAGAAAACGCACTAACACCTGAGCCGTATACCTGACATGTCCCAACACAAAGGTCAGGTAGAGTCAGGCAATTACTGATAATTAGACACACCTGACTTCCATCACACTTTCCCAAAAGGATAAATGGCGGAGTATGAAAGCACACTCTGAGCAAGGCAAAACACACAAGGAAGCAGCTGTTTCAAGATGACAGTTTAATACGAGAAGAAAGACGGCAAGACCAGAGAGGGTTAAAAGGAGGGAAGTACCCTTGACCTTTTTGGAGAAGAACTGCTACTTTCACGAGCCCTCGAGACTAAGAAACATAAGACAGTGTATTAACACTGAAGAAAGGTGCATTGTGTGTCGAAGGTACCCGGGGTCCTCCCACAGCGATAAACAATGCAGGGAGGAGTGATTGCTGCTGTGGTACTGTCATACGCTCCTTAAACAAAGCAGCCCCAGCAAAGACAGCACAGCCGGTGAGTCAGGGAGACTGATAGCAGACCGGTCTTTGCTAGAACCAAGATTGCAAGCAGCATTGTTGTATGAAGAAATCTGCAAAGAACAGAGTGTGAGGTGTTTGTAATGAGCGACGCAAATATAATTGAGCATCCAAGGAAATACTGAACTTTTGAAGCCAAGATAGATACCATATAGAGAGTGGTCCGGCATTATGTGGGTGCTCATTCGAAGGTCTCTGTTAGTTATTCAAGTCAGAGTGTAAAATTGTGAACTGTGAAATCGAAGTGGTCCTGCAATGGGTCAAGCTAAACCCTGTGCACATTCAAAAGTCTTCGATAGCTAATACGAACTGCAATTGGTCCGAGCCCAGCTGAGGGAGTCTAATTTTGTAAAAGGGAACTAAGCCCAGCTGAGGGGGATCCAGGGTGAACCATGAGTCACCTGAGAAAAGATATTCTATAGGCATTGGTGAGGAGGATCTGAGCCCGGAAGAGGGGATCCAAAGTAAAGATTGAGATATAAAAGGGATCTGGGCCTGGCTGAGGGGGATCCAGGGTGAAGAGTGAATCGCTTGACTTGAGTACTTGTAAAGGAACATTTTGTTTGTTTTGATACATCAGGAAATCTGAATCAAGAGACTTTGATAACTTAAGAGACTTGGTCACAGAAGACCCTGATGTTGGCAATGGAACTGTGTCCCCGTGCCGAAGAAGCCAGAGAGTGTGCTATGCTCAATTGAATCACCTTGTCCCTTGCTGAAAATGTGGGAAAGGGAGGCCACTGGCCTAAACATCCTGACTTATCATTTTGTGAACACTTCTTTCTTTTTTCATGAAGATTACCCCAGACTATGGGCCTCATTCCGAGTATGGAGGTAGCCATGCTGCTTTTAGCAGCATAGCTACCCCCATACCGGGTACCGGGTCTGTGTTCCTTGAATGGGGAAATACCAGGCCATTCCGACCTTGGAGGGCCCGGTATTTCCCCATTCCTTGAATTCAGTAATCCCCATTCCCATTTGAGCCCCCAGAGGGCTCAATGGGAATGAGTAGGATGCTAACAACGGGCCTGTTAATGACGGGCCCGTTGTTAGCATCCTGGTCTGCTCGCGGGACCAGCTAAGGATGCCTGGTTTTATCAGGCGTCCTTAGCGGGACCCGCGAGCCGACCTCGTAATGATGCGTTAGGGGGTTAACGGCGCCGGCAGCTCTGCCGGCACCGTTAACCCCCTCGCCTGGGTGGTAATGAGGCCATATGTGTACTTGATTGATTGAAAAGTGTATTCGGACAATGCAATATCCAATAAACACATGCATAAAATATCAGAATCGAACAAATACAATGATCTCTAAAATACAAAAGTATACAGTGTAATTCATAACCACGCATAGAACATCATGATAAAACAGATATGATAACAAAGACCAGGCTGAAAATTTAGTTTCAGCCTTTAGTAGCAACAGAAATGCTGGCCTATATTCCTGCAGATCAGTGCATCTCAAGCCTTGCAAAATGGTATGCTCTCTGATGATTCCATATCCAGGACAGAACAAGATAAAATGAGCCAAATCTTCAAGGGGGCACCACAAAACTGGCAGCTAGGATCATCCGGGCAGCCTGCCCACTTTGCCGTATTCCCCCTCAAACGCAAACAGTTGAAGTGAGCCCTGGTAATAAGCCAACTGTGATGACCCACCCTAGCGAGATACGGCTGGTAGAGGGAAAACCACTAATAAGTCGATGAAACACATCAGCCTACGAGGGCCGTACTACATTAGTGCAAATGGCTACTAATTCCCTAATTACCACATTCTTGGAAGAATTTACTTCCCTGACTTGAAGCAACGTAGTAGCAGGTGGCATAATCGCCAAATGTACCCTTCAAAGATGCTCATATACACATTTTAGCCAGGGTATCTTATGCCACAAATCCCTGCTCAAAGTTTCTTTGATTATAAAATGGCTTTAAGATTGCCCCAAATTCTGAGCCATAATAAACAAGGGGAAGCTGCCCACTCATCCTACAAAAAGGGCCTCCCGAGTTCTCTATGTGCAGATGCACAAGAAGAAGAACCGGGGAGTCAAGTAACTTCTTAAAGTAGCGGTTTTCCCTTGCTTGCATATCATCCGCCTTTTGAAACCTCCAGAGTCCTGCTCCATAGAGAGAGGCTGCCTTAACCTACATGGAATAAACCTTGATTGCTGATTACAGATGTTGACCCTTAAACCTCGAGGAGAAACAATGGAGACCCCGCAGATATTGGCACATTTTCAAAGATTATTTAATTACATGTACCTCACTCGAAAAACACTCTGAAAATCTAACATCCAAGTAATCATACTCATTTACCCTTGAGATTATATCCCCTAGGCAAATGATGGGGCACATCTTGATCGTCTTTTTGCTACCACTGCAGATCATGACCGCTGATTTTACAGAATTTATTTTTAAACCTAAGCTGGTCATGAAAGAGGCGTATGCATTTACCAATACCTGTAAGGCCCTGGGTGTTCTAGCCATGTGCACCGTATCGTCGGCATCTTCTTAGACGGGAAATGGCCTACTCCCTACTCGCAAGAAGTCCACAGTAGTGTTCAAAAGTACCTGTAGAAAACCATTGATATATAAGGTAAAGAGTATGGGTGCCAGTACACACCCTTGGTGTACTCCTAATATCACATCAAACCACTCAGTGCAGCTCCCCCTTGGTCCAAACCGTACTTTGGCTTTAGTGTTCGAGTGAATCTCCTGCAAAACTGACACAATATCAGCCGGACTACCCATGGACTCAAGCACGGCCCACAGCTACGAATGATCTACCTTGTCAAAAGCTGTGCTTAAATCCATGAATGCAAGGTAGACCGTTTCACCCATACAAAAACAATATTAGATATCAAAAGATACAGGTTAAGGGCCTGCACCATTGTCCCCAAACCAGGGCGAAAACCAAATCGGATATCCGTGAGGACATTGCTCCCAGTGATCCAACACTTCAAGTACCCCGGCAAAACCTGTCCAAAGATTTTAAATACTGTATCCAACAGAGAAATGGGGTGATAGGAGGAGGGTTTGGTGATGTCCCCTTTTTTTATAGATGGGGAGTAGTGTTGCTGTCTTCCATGACAGCGGATAATGCCCCGAGCTTAGACAGGCATTCAAGGCTCTCATCAGGAAAGGGGCCCAAAGGTTGATCTGGTTCATAAAGAGGTCAGCACGTATGGCATCAGGGCCAGGAGCTCGATTGCAGGATTGTGCCCCAATGGCCTTGATTACTTCCTCCAGAGAGAAATGTAATGCTACTCCCCAACACTGAGTCTCTTCTCTTGCTCTTCCATCATCATTCAGAGTGCCAAAATAAGAGGCCCAGTCTGAGGCCCCCACATATGTCCCCAGAGGGCTGTCACGAGACCCCCTAGATACAAATTCCCAAAATCCCTTTGCATCATTTGCCCTTATAGCCTCCAAAAATTCTTCCCAGTCTATAGTCTCCAGTTCCAATTTCCTTTGCTCAAGCGTCCTGTGGGAGGTAGCTCGTGCCAATACAATGCTATGTCTGTCCACGGCAGGGTGCTTGAGTGCAGCCAGAAGTGCTAGTTTTGCCAGCCTGCATTTTTCATCAAATCAGCCCCATTTTCCTACTGAGCCTAAAGGTCTTGAGACCATGGAGAAACCCCCCGTGAGGGCCTCCAATATTCCCACAAAAGACCCACCACTGTCAGATGATTGTTTGATTCGTCTAAGATCCCCAACAGCGAGGTCCGTTGTCTAGCTAATATTTTCCAATGCAGGCCGGAGTCCAAGATTTTCACCCACTTGATTCTTTTTCAGGATGCCGCATCCACTTCTACTTGACAAGAGAAGATGGGTGGACTGGCGTCCACAGTTGTTAGACCTTTCAAAGTTAGAACCAGAGGGTAATGATCACTGTTCCCTACCATGGCCACATCAAAACTCTTGATGGGCTTCCAAAGGTTCAACGTAAGGCAGAGATAGTCTATCGTGGAGGACCCCACATGAATGCTAAAAGTATGTTTGCCAGGGATATCAGGGTTAAGTCAGCCATTGACTGAGCACAAGCCCCACTCAATAAGCCAAGTACTCAAATGCATACCCCTGAAACAAATCCTCTTATCAGCCATTTCAGGTTCGAGGATCCCAAACATTTGTTCCTCCGTGGGTTCACATAGATCCCTAGGGAGGCCACAACCCATTTTGATGTTGAAATCCCCCCACCCCCAAACAAGTCTTTTCTTGGAGTTAATAGAGTAATTGAAATACAGGTCAACAAATTCCTTGATTTTGCACCATACCTCCCCAGCTGCCCCGTTTGGGCTGTTATACAGGTTCAGGAGATCAAACCCCTCAGTACCAGGAAACTTAAAACTCAGCAGTTGTAAAAATTTGAGCCCGGTCTCTACCACCTCAACCCCACAAGGAAGGGAGGCTTTAACCAACACTACCAAACCCCCTGAATTCCGCCCTCTCCTGTTCTTTTTGGCAGGAATGCCATACAAGGCATAACCGTCCAATCGGGGCAGCTCTAGGTGCCAGGTTTTTTGCAGGAGTATGATCTTGTGAAGATTCATAAACTCAACGTTCTCCTCTAGCTGCCAATTGTTCCTTGAACCTGCTATATTCCATGAGGCTAATTTAATGTACTTCTCCACCGTACTAGATTCAGGGCCTGGAATGTTTGTTAATACTCCTGCCTGAGTAATGAGACCTACTTCCTCTTGAGCGGGTCTTTCATTGGTCCCTGCCTTCAATACCAAAGATGTACCATGATTTTCTTTCTGTCAATCCTGGTCATCCATTGACATGCGATGCTCAAAACAATTGGTAACCATGCAATTCCCAGCTGCGGCAACCGGCCCAAGGTGGTTATGGGCTATCCTTTCCTTCATGGTCCAGGAAGAGACATGTGCCACACTGGGAACGCCAGAAAGGAATTGCAGTACCTTGAGGTAAATCCCTCTTTTGAGGTGTTTGGCCTCGCCCATCTGGTACGGCAGCCAACGGTCTTCCTTGTGGATAGAAATAGTCCAGTCCCACCAATCTGCTTTCAAGTTTTGAGCCATATGCCCTCAAACCTCTTGTCAGATTGGAACTAAGCAGGTGATTCGCTAGTATGGAGTTAGAAAATGAGACCACTATGCAATCACCCGTGAAGGACTTCCTAGTGGGATCCACCCATCCCACTCTTCTGGCCATCAGTACAGATTTTGGATTTATGCTAGGGCCCATTATATTAGTATTAATCCAGTGAGATGCTTTATTCATCAAACATGACGAGGTTTCTAAAGCACCCACTGTGAAGCCCAGAACTCCCGTAATCACACCTTCCAGGGGAGCTGCCTGCGGGGGGAGATTGAGGACCACACCAAACTCAGCTTCACTTCCCCTAACTGTTGATGTCCCAATGCTAATGCAATTTATTGGTGCCACCATCGCTACCATCGGGTTTGGCCGCGGGGCAGTATGGCTGACCGTGATGCCCTCCCCTACCCTCTGTCCCGACTGGTCACAATGTCTTACTGTAGTGTGCTCTGAGCACTGGCCAACCCCAGGGCTTTTATGGATGATGGTGTTGACCTTTGTGTTTAAATCTCTAATTGAGTCATCCATTATCTTCAACGTTTCCATGACCCCCTTTTTAAAACTTTTTAACAGCACGAAAGTGGCCACCAATTTAGTTTGCACTTGCGATTCCAAGGGGGTGTGCACTTGCGATTCCAAGGGGATGAGCCCTGTCGAATGTCCTCCCTTTGCCTCCAATAAAGAAAATAAGGGCTTTAATTTATGGTCTAGTAGTGCCTCCAACCAGGTTGTATCATCTTTAGACGATGATGCTGTGGAGTCATCCCTGGAAGGCATTGAGTACTCCTGCACACTAGGTGGCTCAACAGCTAGCGCAGAAAAAGCCACTGGTGTGGCTCTTGTACTTGGAGTACTAAATATTTCGTGGTCCTCATCAAATTGGGTTGCAACAGAGGCCCTCTCCCTTGTTTCCCCAATGGGACTTTCAGTATGGTGGATATCAGGGGCAGGGGAACTTAATCCCAACTCCTCATCAATAACCCCAATTGAAGAGGCAGCATCCCAGATTGCTTTCTCGTCACTTGGATTCGATCGGCCAAGTTCCCAACCATAGTCTTAAGGTAGGAATCCAGGGAAAGTTGGTTCGCCTTTGATTTCGATTTAAAAGCCCCCGGTGCTTGCTTAATGGTTGTCTTTGGGGTTCTGTTATGTTTAGGTTTTTTAGTACTAGTAACTGTTACACCCACCTCTCCTAATGTATGTTTTACTATCTTCCGAGTAGGGCACCACTACCCAAAGTCCAATAGCAAAGCAGCCAAATAGCCAGAGTGCAAAAATGCAGATGCAAAGTGCAATATGCAAATATGCTAAGAATGAAATTATTACAGGGTTTTACCTACAAATGGGCATTGGCTTTATTTTAAGAAATAGCGATCAGCCTGTACTATGAGGCAACCAAAGCAGCAATATATGAGTTTTGCAAATATAAAATAGTATAAAATACTATTAGCATCCGTGGGGTATGACCAACTGTAGCGAGGAAAGAGAGAGTATATTACCCTCTTGAGGGTAGAGGAGAAGAAGGCTACCTAACAACCCCTCCCAACCCCTCGTAGAGCAATAGACTGGGCCAGTAAGAAACGCAGTAATCGAAGACAAATGGCAATAAGTGAAAGAACCACCGAGCAATGCACAGAGTATGAAACAGTAAAAACAGCAAAGACTACGCACTCAATTCTTAAATAAAAGCAGGGTAAGAGCTAAAACTAAAAATAATTGTTCCAGAGGGGGAGAAAAAGCCCTTGCAACCCACTTTTCAATGCTGGTGGGGGGATGAAATGCTTGCAGACCCAGACGGGATATTTAGTTAATAAAAAAAGAAAAGAAATATGTGGCCAAAATTGATAAAATGTTGTGGTAATTGTAAGCAATTTAATAATTAGAGAGATCAAGGATCAATGGTCCATTAAAGCAGTTATCCGCCATGTCCCACCAAGTCCTGCTGGGCAGAGCTGACAGCCCCAGTCCCCAGGCCCCACCTCTGAGAGAATACTCCCTCGGCAAAGCATTCTAAGCAGAAGAATAGGGAAACTCAGAAAACAGTCACGCCCCTCGGGCAGGAAATCTAACTGGCTTAATGTTGACAATAATGGGCTCCAAACGGGGAGCAGACACATAGGATCCGGCCGAGGCTCAGAGAATGATGAGTAGGTTGAGACACGGGTCACCCAACACGAATGGTAAATGCTTGCAGGTCTTAAAGTCTTACAGGGTAATTCATAGATTTTCGCACAAAAGTGGCGCACGCGGCTGGCGCACAGCGTGCCCGTGCGAATGTCTGTGCCAGCCGCGCGCGATAAAACCAATTTCCGCGCACAGCGTATACATGGATTCCCACCTCCAAAAGCAGACGTGGCGCAGAGTGGCGCAGCGACCCTGCAGCAGCGCCAGTTACGCCCCCAAGAACGCCCTCGCGCAAGGAAAAGCCATCAAGATCGCAAAACCATCGCAAAGGGCTACGCCAACCCTGTACCAGTGCGAGAAGTAACACACGCGACCTGGCCTGGGGGAGCGTTTGCGTGTATTTCAGGGGTGCGTGAGAAGTTCCACACGCGATTGGCCTGGGCGCGTGTATTTCAGAGGTGCGCGAGAATTTCCACACGCGATTGGCCTGGGCGTGTGTATTTCAGGGGCTCGCTGGTGGATTCACACGCGATCGGGCCTGGGGGAGCGTGTGCGTGTATTTCAGGGGTGCGCGAGAAGTTCCACACGCGATTGGCCTGGGCGCGTGTATTCCAGGGGCTCGCGGGTGGTTTCACACGCGATCGGGGCTGGGGGAGCGTGTGCGTGTATTTCAGGGGTGCGCGAGAAGTTCCACACGCGATTGGCCTGGGCGCGTGTATTTCAGGGGCTCGCGGGTGGTTTCACACGCGATCGGGCCTGGGGGAGCGTGTGCGTGTATTACAGGGGTGCGTGAGAAGTTCCACACGCGATTGGCCTGGTCGCGTGTATTTCAGAGGTGCGCGAGAAGTTCCACACGCAATTGGCCTGGGCGTGTGTATTTCACGGGCTCGCGGGTGGATTCACACGCGATCGGGCCTGGGGGAGTGTGTGCGTGTATTTCAGGGGTGCGTGAGAAGTTCCACACGCGATTGGCCTGGGCGCGTGTATTCCAGGGGCTCGCGGGTGGTTTCACACGTGATCGGGGCTGGGGGAGCGTGTGCGTGTATTTCAGGGGTGCGCGAGAAGTTCCACACGCGATTGGCCTGTGCGTGTGTATTTCAGGGGCTCGCGGGTGGTTTCACATGCGATCGGGCCTGGGGGAGCGTGTGCATGTATTACAGGGGTGCGCGGGAAGTTTCACACGCGATTGGGCTGTGTGCGGGTATTTCAGGGGTGCGCGAGAAGTTCGACACGCGATTGGCCTGGGCGCGTGTATTTCAGGGGCTCGCGGGTGGTTTCACACGCGATCGGGCCTGGGGGAGTGTGTGCGTGTATTACAGGGGTGCGCGGGAAGTTACACACGCGATTGGGCTGCGTGCGGGTATTTCAGGGGTGCGCGAGAAGTTCCACACGCGATTGGCCTGGGCGCGTGTATTTCAGGGGCTCGCGGGTGGTTTCACACGCGATCGGGCCTGGGGGAGCGTGCGCGTGTATTACAGGGGTGCGCGGGAAGTTACACACGCTATTGGGCTGCGTGCGGGTATTTCAGGGGTGCGCGAGAAGTTCCACACACGATTGGCCTGGGCGCGTGTATTTCAGGGGCTCGCGGGTGGTTTCACACACGATCGGGCCTGGGGGAGCGTGTGCATGTATTACAGGGGTGCGCGGGAAGTTTCACATGCGATTGGGCTGCGTGCGGGTATTTCAGGGGTGCGCGAGAAGTTCCACACGCGATTGGCCTGGGCGCGTGTATTTCAGGGGCTCGCGGGTGGATTCACACGCGATCGGGCCTGGGGGAGCGTGTGCGTGTATTTCAGGGGTGCGCGAGAAGTTCCACATGCGATTGGCCTGGGCGCGTGTATTCCAGGGGCTCGCGGGTGGTTTCACACGCGATCGGGCTGGGGGAGCGTGTGCGTGTATTTCAGGGGTGCGCGAGAAGTTCCACACGCGATTGGCCTGGGCGCGTGTATTACAGGGGCTCGCGGGTGGATTCACATGCGATCAGGGCTGGGGGAGCGTGTGCGTGTATTTCAGGGGTGCGCGAGAAGTTCCACACGCGATTGGCCTGTGCGCGTGTATTCCAGGGGCTCGCGGGTGGTTTGACACGCGATCGGGCCTGGGGGAGCGTGTGCGTGTATTACAGGGGTGCGCGGGAAGTTTCACACGCGATTGGGCTGCGTGCGGGTATTTCAGGGGTGCGCGAGAAGTTCCACACGCGATTGGCCTGGGCGCCTGTATTCCAGGGGCTTGCTGGTGGTTTCACACGCGATCGGGCTGGGGGAGCGTGTGCGTGTATTTCAGGGGTGCGCGAGAAGTTCCACACGCGATTGGCCTGGGCGCGTGTATTCCAGGGGCTCGCGGGTGGTTTCACACGCGATCGGGGCTGGGGGAGCGTGTGCGTGTATTTCAGGGGTGCGCGAGAAGTTCCACACGCGATTGGCCTGGGCGCGTGTATAACAGGGGCTCGCGGGTGGATTCACACGCGATCGGGGCTGGGGGAGCGTGTGCGTGTATTTCAGGGGTGCGCGAGAAGTTCCACACGCGATTGGCCTGGGCGCGTGTATTCCAGGGGCTCGCGGGTGGTTTCACACGCGATCGGGCCTGGGGCAGCGTGTGCGTGTATTACAGGGGTGCGCAGGAAGTTTCACACGCGATTGGGCTGCGTGCGGGTATTTCAGGGGTGCGCGAGTAGTTCCACACGCGATTGGCCTGGGCGCGTGTATTTCAGGGGCTCGCGGGTGGTTTCACACGCGATCGTGCCTGGGGGAGCGTGTGCGTGTATTACAGGGGTGCGCGGGAAGTTTCACACGCGATTGGGCTGCGTGCGGGTATTTCAGGGGTGCGCGAGAAGTTCCACACGCGATTGGCCTGGGCGCGTGTATTTCAGGGGCTCGCGGGTGGTTTCACACGCGATCGGGCCTGGGGGAGCGTGTGCGTGTATTACAGGGGTGCGCGGGAAGTTTCATGCGCGATTGGGCTGCGTGCGGGTATTTCAGGGGCTCGCGGGTGGTTTCACACGCGATCGGGCCTGGGGGAGCGTGTGCGTGTATACCAGGGGTGCGCGGAAAGTTTTACACGCGATTTCAGCAGGGTACGTGTATTTCAGGGGTGCCGGGGAGTCCTACATGTGATGTGCCAGTGTGGGTCCTCCCAGGTGTTCCCTGTACACCCTCCACGGCCCCTGCAGGCAGCCCACCCAACATGGGCATGCCCCCCAGCAAAGGCACATGTCTCCTTGCACTAATGATCTCCAACTCATGTCCCCTTGGACCCCCACCCCCAGAATTGCGGGGCACCCTCCACCAGGCCCCCACCCATGTCTCCCACCACCCCCACCCCCAGCACTGTGGGGAACCTGCCAGCAGGCCCCCACCCATGTCCAACTCGTGTTCCCCACCACCCCCCAGCAGTGCAGGGGCACCCTCCACCAGGCTCCCACCCATGTCTCCCACCACCCCCAACCCCAGCACTGTGGGGCACCTGCCAGCAGGCCCCCACCCATGTCCAACTCATGTTCCCCACCACCCCCACCCCCCAGCAGTGCAGGGGCACCCTCCACCAGGCCCCCACCCATGTCTCCCACCACCCCCACCCCCAGCACTGTGGGGCACCTGCTAGCAGGCCCCCACCCATGTCCAACTCATGTTCCCCACCACCCTCACCCCCCAGCAGTGCAGGGGCACCCTCCACCAGGCCCCCACCCATGTCTCCCACCACCCCCACCCCCAGCACTGTGGGGCACCTGCCAGCAGGCCCCCACCCATGTCCAACTCATGTTCCCCACCACCCCCACCCCCCAGCAGTGCAGGGGCACCCTCCACCAGGCCCCCACCCATGTCTCCCACCACCCCCACCCCCAGCACTGTGGGGCACCTGCCAGCAGGCCCCCACCCATGTCCAACTAATGTTCCCCACCACCCTCACCCCCCAGCAGTGCAGGGGCACCCTCCACCAGGCCCCCACCCATGTCTCCCACCACCCCCACCCCCAGCACTGTGGGGCACCTGCCAGCAGGCCCCCACCCATGTCCAACTCATGTTCCCCACCACCCTCACCCCCCAGCAGTGCAGGGGCACCCTCCACCAGGCCCTCGCTAATGTCCCATCCATGCCCCCCTGCACCTGGGTCCCAACAATCCCCAATCATGTCCGTAATGGCCATCCTCCCCTGCCAAAAGGGCCAACCAACTATCACATCCACCCACATGTCAAAGGCAATTACATGTCACACACCCAATGTAAATAATGCAAATGAACACATGTCAGTCACACACAATGGCTGCAAGTGAATGTTAAAACACCCAACATGACATGCATGAAAGCAATGAGATGATACGACACATTGAAGGATGAAAATAAAAATGTATTGAAAAATAAACTTGAATGGAAATGAAATGAGAAAAACCACAAAGCAAAACAACCAAAAGAAGAGGAATGTCCATAAAAAAAATCCAAAAAATAAAAAAAGCCATTGAATAACTATATACAAGATAATCCCGGGTCCATGAGCCCAACCAAATGAAACCTAACTATCACAACTAACTAAAAACTGAACTATATACAAAAATGTGGTGCATTGTCCAATTGCAACCAAATAAAAAAAAAAAAAAAATTAAAGGAAACCTAACACTAACTATATAACTATATACAAAGGCAGCGGGCTAGTCCGACGGCTCACTGGTTGTTGTCATGGGCCAGGGCATCATCGAACTCCTGGTCAATGGCTTGGAGGCGAGCATGTTCCCTGGCCCCGAGGTCCCGCAGGGATAATGCAGTGTCCAGCTCCAACTCCATGTGAAGACCCTCGAGGCACTCAGCCCGCCTCAGCGCCCTCCGCATGGAGTCCTCCGCCCTGACCATTGTGAGCCGTTCCTCCTCTGCCCGCTGCCGCTCCGCACCTATCTGCTGGCACAAACGCTCCCACACGGAAGCCACTCCCATTCCAGGGTTCTCCTGCCCTCCGGCCGATGCCTGCACCCCTGATGTTGATGGCCCCGAGCCATGATGCCTCCCACGTTGAGCCTGCTGCTGCCTCCGATGCAACTGCCTGTGCCAGCACGACGGCATCCAGGCTGATGGAAACCACCGACGCCGTCGTGCACGTGCCCTGCCCGATGATGCCGTCACATCCTCCATCTGCTGGGGTCCAGTTGCTGTGGTGTCCACCCCTGCTGCACCTCTGACTCCCGACTGTGGCAGGGATGGGATCCCCACCGAGCTGGCTGCATTGGTCAGGGCAGGTCCACGGGGGCCCTGGTGGCATCTGGGCCAGAAGACGGCAAGGAGAACGACTGGCGTATAGTCTCCACAGAGGAGGAGAGGGCCGCCAGATTGGCCGACACATGCAGGAAACCCCCGAACATGGACGATCCCACTTGGGCCACGTCGGCACGGTGCTCTTCGTGATGACGTGCGTGCTCCTCCTGGGAAGCACGCACGGCATCACGAATCACAGCCGTGCGCATCGCGACCCCAATCAGGACCTTCTCCATACGGCCAGGGGTCCCCTCGTCCGCAGGTGGAGGGGAGTCAGATGACATGGACATCCCCTCTACCTGCGGACGGGCCTGGGACGGGGCATCCCTGCTGGTGCATGGTGGTGCACCCACAGGGTCAGGGACAGCGACATGCACAGGCCCCTCCACTGTGACCTGTGCTGCCTCCTGCCCCTGCCCCTGGACTGCACCACTTGCACCAGCAGGGATGCCCCCACCAGGCCCCATGTGCGCCTCAGTGGCGGCCTCCTCCTCCTCTGTGGAAACCACCAACCTGGATGGCTCCTCACCGTCTACCGCCGTAGCAGGCCCCTGTGGGGGCTCACCCACCCCTTCCGCTGCAGCCGTGGGGTATCCCTGCCACCTTGCTCCACAGCACTGTCTCCGCCCTCTTCTTCACTAGCCGCTGCGTAGAGGGAGACATAGAACACAAGCATCAGGGTACTGTACAATGGTCCCCTAGACAGGAAGCAATAGCAGATGAGTGCCACTGTCAAAGTACACTTCCACCATGTCACTCCACAACACATGTGTCAGTCCAGGCAAAACACACACAGTGACAGTCATGGTGCATGCCATGGACATTTCCATACATGTCCAATGGACTCTCGAATCATACAATGTAATGGTACTCACATGCATCATGGGTCATGCTTATCACATGCACACACTTCACCTCAGTCACATCCATCTGACCCCGTACACCCCAATCACAGTGCATACAAGGATGACTAGGCTGCATCAGTGAATCTGTAAATTGTCACAGACATGTGTCATGCATCCATGGCATTCACAAGTCACAGACACGCAGGTCAGGCACACAGACATGGATACCATATATGTACATGGCATTAGCACCCATCCCTCACCCCCACCCATGTCCAGGAACAGAGACTGCCATGCTCTCATGTGTGCAATCTGCATAGGGCTCCCCATGTCGCATTTGAACACATGCAACAACCGTGCGGTTCACACATTGCTGGTCGCACATGCATTACCATGATGTCCCTGCACACATACATGCGTACATGGCCTATGTCACACATGCAGGCAAGTATCAGACAACCAGCACACTGCAACATGCCCTGTCTCACACAGCAATGCTTGGCCACTTACAGCTCAACTCCAGGCGGGTCTCCCTCTCAAGGACCTGGGCGTGGAGCGCTGGGTGTACGCGTTCCAGGACCCTCATCTGGATGGAACTCATGCGGCCCCGGCCCCCCTCCACGAGGCGCCGGGCCTTTATGAGGGTCCTGGACCTCAAGTCCTCCCAGCCCTTCTTGACCTTCTGGATGCTGTGGGTTGCCACCCCCTCCGCGTTGATGGCAACCACACAGTCGGCCCAGATCCTCTCCCGTCCTTCCTTGTTGGCGCGGGACGATCCGAAGAGGGCATCATACTGCCCCAGGACTTGCTCCACCAGGACACCAACTTCGGTGGCAGTGAAGCTGGTGCCCCTCTGCCCCTCTGGCCGGGGGTTGCCCCTGGTGTCAGATGTTGATGTGCCCGACATGGCAACCCCAGGGGCAGGAGTGGGTGGGCAACTGGGCTGTGGAGCGATGTAATCCGAGTCGGGAGTCTTCTGTTCCAGCAGGGGTGGACACAGCAACTGGACCCCTGCAGATGGCTGATGTGCAGGCACCAAATGGCAGGGCACGGTGGCAGCAGGCAGGCAGGCAGGCAGGCAGGCAGCAGCAGATGGCACGTGGGAGGCTGCTCGGGGCACTGGGGGGCAGTGATTCGGCCTTCTGGGCAGGAGCGTGGTCTTCCGTGTGTTTTCGCGTGGCCAGCTTGATACGGAGTGATTTGGCACGTGAAAATCCTGCACGTCAGCGTGAAATTCGAGGAAAGGGCCTTAGCGCGTAAGCGCGTCAGCACGCGTACGCGATTTCATTGGACCAAAGGCCCTTACAGCGTAAGCGCGTCTGTGGAGTTTTGCGCACGGGCATTGCCCTGGCAGGGCTTGGAGATCCCGCGTGTCTTTACACTGCTCTGTACGTGCTTTTCGTGCTGTGCGTGTTTTCCATCCGTTGGGGTTCACACGCTATTACTTCACAGCGGGTGTTGGCTACGCGTTCTTCTACACGCAAGGCAGACGGTGAGTGGTACCCCGCTCCCCCCCCACGCCCGATCGCGTGGATAACTTCACGCGCACCCCTGGAATACACGCACACGCTCCCCCAGGCCCGATCGCGTGTAAAAACACCCGCAAGCCCCTGGAATACATGTACCCCGCTCCCCCAGGCCCGATCGCGTGTAAAAACACCCGCGAGCCCCTGAAATACACGTACCCCGCTGCCCCAGGCCCAATCGCATGTAGAAACACCCGCGAGCCCCTGAAATACCCGCACGCAGCCCAATCGCGTGTGGAACTTCACGCGCACCCCTGGAATACACGTACCCCGCTCCCCCAGGCCCGATCGCGTGTAGAAACACCCGCGAGCCCCTGAAATACCCGCACGCAGCCCAATCGCGTGTGGAACTTCACGCGCACCCCTGGAATACACGTACCCCGCTCCCCCGGGCCCGATCGCGTGTAAGAACACCCGCGAGCCCGTGGAATACACGTACCCCGCTGCCCCAGGCCCGAACGCGTGTAGAGACACCCGCGAGCCCCTGGAATACACGTACCCCGCTCCCCCAGGCCCGATCGCGTGTTAAAACACCCGCGAGCCCCTGGAATACACGCGCCCAGGCCAATCGCGTGTGGAACTTCTCGCGCACCCCTGAAATACACGCACACGCTCCCCCAGGCCCGATCGCGTGTAAAAACACCCGCGAGCCCCTGGAATACATGTACCCCGCTCCCCCAGGCCCGATCGCGTGTAAAAACACCCGGGAGCCCCTGAAATACACGTACCCCGCACCCCCAGGCCCGATCGCGTGTTAAAACACCCGCAAGCCCCTGGAATACACGCGCCCAGGCCAATCGCGTGTGGAACTTCTCGCGCACCCTTGAAATACACGCACACGCTCCCCCAGGCCCGATCGCGTGTAAAAACACCCGCGAGCCCCTGGAATACATGTACCCCGCTCCCCCAGGCCCGATCGCGTGTAAAAACACCCGCGAGCCCCTGAAATACACGTACCCCGCTGCCCCAGGCCCAATCGCATGTAGAAACACCCGCGAGCCCCTGAAATACCCGCACGCAGCCCAATCGCGTGTGGAACTTCACGCGCACCCCTGGAATACACGTACCCCGCTCCCCCAGGCCCGATCGCATGTAGAAACACCCGCGAGCCCCTGAAATACCCGCACGCAGCCCAATCGCGTGTGGAACTTCACGCGCACCCCTGGAATACACGTACCCCGCTCCCCCGGGCCCGATCGCGTGTAAGAACACCCGCGAGCCCCTGGAATACACGTACCCCGCTGCCCCAGGCCCGAACGCGTGTAGAGACACCCGCGAGCCCCTGGAATACACGTACCCCGCTCCCCCAGGCCCGATCGCGTGTTAAAACACCTGCGAGCCCATGGAATACACGTACCCCGCTCCCCCAGGCCTGATCGCGTGTGATAACACCCGGGAGCCCCTGAAATACACGCGCCCAGGCCAATCGCATATGAGAAGCTTCTCGTGCACCCCTGAAATACACGTGCACAGGCCAATCGCGTGTGGGACTTCACGCGCTCCGCCAGGCACGATCGCGTGTGGGCCTTCTCGCGCGTGTAGGACTTTGGCGCACATTTTTTTCCTGCGCAGGGACGCTACCGCCTGCTTTTGTGTGGCGGACATGTATGGGCCTGTGCGTGTCTTTGGCCGTGCACTGTTTTTCCCTGTTCGATTCCATGAATACGTGTTGTAGGCGAGCGTGTGGGCGTTCTGCGCACTTGCCTCCTGTACTTCCCCCGTGACGCCCACATTTACACGAGTTGTTCCCCATTCTGCTTGTGACGCTCCGTGTTACGCCTACTTTTGTTATGTGCGCCGCGCTATGTGCGAATTTGCTGTGGCCTTATTGCACGGCGTTCGTTGAACTGTGCGCCAGCGTGCGCCGCGCACTTTCTCGGCGCACATCCCACATTTCGCGCATGCACGGACTTCCATGAATAGATGTGCGATGTTTTCTGTGCGATAATCGCACTTGCACTGCGATAATCGCACTTGCACTGCGATTTTCGCTATTTCACTGCGAATCGCACGTTTTCGCACGCGTGCGCCGTTTTTTCGGCGCACGTTGATTCCATGAATCGGCCAGTTAAGATTGACAGTGCCAGAGAGGTAGGAGGTGTGGAACGCCCGACAGCTCGAGGAGCATCCAGAGTTCGTCTCTGGCCCCCCGCACTCTTCAACACTCAAAGGCACTGCTCTCACTTTGTGTGGCTGTCGTAGGCGAATCCTCTGCAGCTGTGAGTGGGGGCTGACGCGTTAAATGCAAAACAAGGCTCACGAGGCCCAAGATGGAGCACAAAGGACTTAAAGGACTCTGCGGGACTCTGCGCGCTCCGCGTTGCTGGGTCTCTTTAAGGTAGCAAACTCCTCCACCAAGCTTTACCAGACAGAGTTAACCCCTGCTTGCCAGGGGAAAAGCAGGAACTGCAGAATAGGTGTAACGGCCATCAGGCCAGAAAGGACTCTGCGGGACTCCGTGTGCTCCACGTTGCTGGGCCTCTTTGATGTAGCAAACTCCTCCTCCAAGCTTTACCAGACAGAGTTAACCCCTGCTTGCCCAGGGAAAAGCAGGAACTGCAGAATAGGTGTAACGGCCAGCAGAACAGAAAGTACTCTCTGGGACTCGGTGCGCTCCGCGTTGCTGGGTCTCTTTGAGGTAGCAAACTCCTCCTCCAAGCTTTACCAGACAGAGTTAACCCCTGCTTGCCCAGGGAAAAGCACTGAACTGCAGAATAGGTGTAATGGAGAGCAGAACAGAAAGGACTCTGCGCGACTTCATGCGCTCCGCGTTGCTGGGCGCTGAAAAAGAGGATATTACACATTGATGTGTAAAAATGGAGTCACACTCCTCGAAAAGGAAAAACACCAGAACTCTGCATTCATGAGAAAATAATTGAAGGTGCAGACTCTGTAAAGCTTACAGATTTCAATACTATTGGGTATTAGCTTTTCTAGACAATTCAACTTCACATAGGATTAACTCTAGATTATTAACGTCAACAGACGTACTTGTAATAACGTATTATGGTTTCAACAGTCAGTTGAAATAATGCAGTTAGTTTAGGCGACACTGTGGGTCCATTTCACCAAAGAGGATTTTTCTTGCATGTGCAAAGTGTGCTCCGAAGCCTGAAAAATAATGACATTTTGTTTTGAGGATGATTCAAAAATCACAAACTGCATGCTGAATCACGCATGATTGCCTACCTGGAAATATCTGTGGTTTGTAGAGGAATTTAAGTTTCCTCCCAGAGTATTCCCCTTCTTTGGTACTTAAATTAAACTAAGTAAATAAATATAAAAAGTTGCCCATCGCTAAAGCAGAATTTGCAATTATGATAGTGAAACATGAATTCAGGGACTTGAAAAAAACTGTAGCATATAAATTAAAAGGTTAAAATCAAATGGCCACATTTTGAGATTGCACAATAAAAAAAATGGGCATTTGCTAGTCAAGACAAAGAAGATATTGAGATCTTTCTACATTTCAGCATGCTGATAACAGGAAAATCAGGAGCTAGTTTTTAATTCAATATTTTTCAGATGATTTTTTAGCTTTGACAACAGGGATATTGAGATATTAAAAAGAAAACGATTAGTGCAGAGAAGGATACAGGTACATTTACCAACTGGAAAACAAGTAGTTCATTATGTGCATGTGTTTACAGGCTGCATTTGATCAAGAATGTGGGGACCTCCTCAGTCCAGCCATGTGTTCTTTGCAGCTCTCCAGCAGAATCCCCAAGCCCATGGGAGCCGTTTCAGCAACTTAATATCAAAAGAAGGTAAGGATGAAATACTGGGATATATCTGTAGACCAATGTTATTGATTAATGTTTAATTTAAATTGTTATCAATATTGGCAAAAAGGTTGATTACAGTAATAAAAGCAATAGTCTAATCTAACCAGTCCTGATTTTACAAAAGGTACATATGGAATTGACAGCACAAGCTTATTATTTCCAGATTTTCAAGAAACGTCAGGAATGTGAAGGCTCTACTGTTACAAATGATGTTCAACAACTGTTCACCAATATGGAGCTCAGCTTCTTACAGAAGATGATGATAAAATGTGATTTTCCTGCTAAAATGCACCATTATGATTAGAGTTTTGAATTCCTGCCTGCATTTCAAGTAACAAACTCATTTTAGACAATGTCGCTTTTTGTGGGAAAGTGGGAAAAGGATATAATTGATCTATTTTTGTTTTTAATATCTATTTGGAACACAGGGTGGTTTACAGTTGAGGTAATCCTGATGTTAAGGATAATGAATCCCACATTATTCCATTTAAATAACTGCTAGAAATAAATCACTTTTACTTTTTGTTTCAGACTTAGAAGTCTCAGTTGGTGAATTACTTACATTCCTGCAGGTATTTGCCACATTCAATGTACAAAGTATACATAAAAAAGTGCATAATTATGTTGTCTCTTGGTCTTGACTGCATTTGTCCAAGGTTGTCAAAGAAATGTATCAAAAAGTTGTTGTCGTGATTGGGTTGCAAGTTTTTCATCAAATTGATTGAAAACCCAAAAAATACTTTGATAAGTATGTGTTGGGCCATAATTAAAACTATTTAAGTTGGTTTAAATATTACAGTAAATGCTATTTTACAAAGGAAGAAGGTTTATTAAACAATATGATGTGGACATATTTGTTCTAAATTGAATTTCAGTAGGATGTGGATGCTAAAATAAATTCTGCATTGTTTTCAATTTTTTGATATTTACTAAAATTATTTGGAGGGAATTTTGGAGTCTCAAAATAAGGTTGGTTCTGTCGATTCTTCTCTGTACAATTAGGAATACATATCAACACAAGAATACATTTCACTGTTCAATGTTGCTCTCAAATCCGAATGTACGAGTATATCAATCATTAGGGATCTAGACAGATAATCCACAACAGCACTTAATGACTCTATACTTTCAATATTACTTTTGTACCCTGCTGTTCTCTCAATGTTACAAGACATAAACCAATCTGTACTTCCCTTAAATGTATTTAATGGAGTCTGATATGTTACAAGACATAAACCAACCTTTGCTTCCCTTAAATGTATTGAACGGAGTCTGATGTCAGATTTGTATACTGTAAAGGCTGAACTGAGGGCTAGGAGCCAGGTTCAGTGTGGTGCTACCCACCATACGTTTCTAGACTTAAGCTGTTTTGACCTTTACTTTCATCACGTCTTCTCACCATATTTATTTTGTTAGAATTCAGTATTGGTGTGGACTCCACTCCTTCCCCTATGTATACATTTAGTCTCATGAATATTCACATGGCAAACATGTTTCAAAGTAGATTGTCATCTAGTTTGTTGGTGGATATCGTCTTTTGACATGCAGCTCATATTTCTATAGCAAGAGACATTCGAAGGGGAGTATTTCATTTGGGAAGTGTGTCAATCATAAATACCACAGTGAATACTGTACAATCTAATATGATTTATATCAGATGCAGCTTTGTGGGGAAATAAGCTTATTAAGCATAAACCAGCTATCTGTGCTTAGTGCCCCAGGGAAATACATATGTGTAGCAGTGCTGTGCAGGTGAGCAAAAAAGAGTAGTGAATGTACAGAGTGTAGAAGAAGAATAGTTTCTCAGACTGAATCAGGTGGCAACCAATTTTAACACAGGATACTCACAAGCCTATACGTATTACAAATGTTGGCGTTTGTTTCATCCACTTTTGTGACTGGACAAGCTTTCTTCAGTGACTTGAAGTGGCGTGGTGCTTCTAGATCCTTGGACTGTGGTGCAATCAAAATGGGCATTTTACAATCCTAAGAGACAATCAAATGATAAATACATTAGAGATTTGAAAAAGAGTACACACCAACACCAACATCACTGCTAGAGTTTTCAATAAATAATCTGCATACACAATACCAATAATACCAAAAATACAAGAAAACAGTTACAAAATGGCAATCTTCTTGACTATCAAAGACTAGTGACATATTTGACAAATACAGTCCAAGGGTCCTCCTTCTTGGATCAGTTTGGTAACCACTGCTGGTACTCGATTGTGGCTGAAAGAAAACAGGACTAAATAGGCTCTTTTAGACAAGAACAAATGGCAGCCTGTTTCATGCATGTTAAACATCCACTATAAGAAGCCTACATGAGGCAACCAAAGAAGGGACACCCCTACAATTAAATTGTTTTTGAAAATGTTTTCATTTACCCTGCACCTTGACAATCCCTTTTTCGGGGAGGGGGGAGTACTCAAGAACAGACACCATGAATATTGTTGCCAAATCACCTCCAGTCTTCACTGCGTACTGTTGTGTTGTATTATTCTAGTAGTACTGTGACTAAAGGAAAAACACTGGTAGGGAAGATTACATTCAAATAATGCTACTTTTATCAGTGATTGACTTTCTCTATCTTAAAACATTCTTATTTTAGTTACAAAGAAATAAATGGTCCATGCAAAGTGTTATCTTAACAGCAGATGATCAATGTCAGAGGCAGATTGTGGTGCTAGGGCAGTGGGGTGACCAAGAGGGGGCACAAGAATTTTAAATAATTGAAGGATAGTGGCAGCATACGAACATTTTGAGTGTCAGGCCTAAATATGTTTATGTTTATTTAGTTTATACAGCGCTTTAATCCAAAAGCGCTTTACAATATAACAACAAGGTACAATGATGGAAGAAGCAAGTTGACAATCATGATACAAACCATTGATTCAATATGTAGAACAGTTTCCTTGGAAAGTGGAGGTGAGGGAACAGAGAGAAGGAAGGGAGAGGAGGTAGTAAAGGAAGAGGAGCAATAAAGTAAAATATGTGATATAAAATCAAGTTGATGTGAGAAGGGAGGGAAAAGGGAAGGTGTGAGGGACAGGGAGATGGAGAGGAGGGATGGTAGAAGGTCAAGGGGGGAGTGAAGAAGAAGGGCTTTCAAGGAGGTGCGGAAGGAGGTGTAGGCGGGGATAGAGAGAGGTTAGGAGTTCCAGTGTAGGGGGGCTAAGAGCTGAAAGGAACAGAAGTGAGAGGCTGCACATGGTGATGGGCGTACAGCGACTAAGAAGAGGTCAGCAGAGCGGAGAGAACGAGAGGGAGTGTAAAATGAGGGAAGAGAAGAGAGAAAGGAGGGAGCAAGGTCGTGGAGTGATTCGAAGACCAGACAGAGGAATTGGAATTTAAGTTGGGGGGGGGGGGAAGCCAGCCAAGTTGAGAGAGCGAGGAGGAAATATAGTCACGAGGGCCGAGTAGACAGAGAGTACGGATAGAGGAGTGGTTGATGGATTTGAATGGGGTCAGATGAGAGGCAGGAAGTCCAAAGAGGAGAGAAGTATTTTGTATTTATTTTATTTATAACGCGCAGACCATCAGGCCCGGAGGCATCAGGGCGCAATTTATACAGGTTACAGATATGCATATATACAGACATAACATTACATAATTTACACAACGACAGAAGGTGACTAAAGGAATCTATCTACATATAATACAATGCAGACCATCAGGCCCGGAGGCATCAGGGCGCAATTTATACAGGTTACAGATATGCATATATACAGACATAACATTACATAATTTACACAACGACAGAAGGTGTCTAAAGGAATCTATCTACATATAATACAATGCAGACCATCAGGCCCGGAGGCATCAGGGCGCAATTTATACAGGTTACAGATATGCATATATGCAGACATAACATTACATAATTTACACAACGACAGAAGGTGACTAAAGGAATCTATCTACATATAATACAGTGATGCCGGTGCCGCTAGGTAATAACAAAGGTCAGCAGGTCAGAGTATGTAAGACAGAGGCGCTGAGCAGGGCTTAAAGCTGGTCAAAAAGCCAAGATCTAGTATTGGCTTTGAAAGTGTTAAATGAGTCTTCAGCTCTGATTGTAGCAGGGAGGGAGTTCCATAGCTTGGAGGCTAGGACAGGGAAGCTTAAACCCCCTGCTTTTTGCAGTTTAAATCTAGGGATTGCTAGACAGTGGGACTGGGCAGTTCTTAGTGGTCGGGAGGTTGAGTGGCGCGACAGTCGACTGCCGAGGTAGATGGGGGCCTTATTAGCCAGGCATTTGTGCATAAGGGCGAGTGTTTTGAGTGAAATTCTCTGCTTGACAGGTAGCCACTTTAACTTGGTTCTAGTTTCTGTGATATGGTGGTTGCGGGGAATGTTTAGGGCGGCACGAATGGCATTGTTTTGGGTAGTTTGGAGTTTATTCAGGTTCTCTTGGCTGGTGCCTAGGTAAAGAGCACTACAGTAATCAATTTTAGCCATGATGAGGGTTCTCGCTAGTGTGACACTGTTGGAGGTAGTAAGGAATGGTCTGCAGGCTGCAATGAGTTTGCATGTGTATCCAGACACAGATCTGACAGCATTCGTTTGTCGGGTTAATGATAGTGTAGCGTCAAGGTAGAAACCTAATGTTTTAGTGTCTTTTGAGACTCGAATGTTATTACCGTCTATGGTGAATGACTGATAGGACGGTTCTAGTCTGCTCAGGCGTTGTGCAGTGCCCAAGATCAGAAGCTCCGTCTTGTCATCGTTTAGGCACAGCTGGTGTTGGGCCATCCAAGTTTGGATGACCAAGTAGACGTCATTAAGGGCCTTGGTGTCAGCTAGATAATCACCAGTGATGGGAATGAGTATCTGGGTGTCGTCCGCATAGTTAGTATAGGAGACACCCAGATAGTCAAGCACATCAAAGAGTGGTTTTGTGAAGATGTTATAAAGTGTAGGTGACACGCAAGATCCCTGAGGTACGCCACAGTGAATTGGGGAAGGGTCGGCGGCTGCGGATGGGGCAAAGACTCTCATGGATCTATTGCTCAAAAAGGATCTGATCCAGGCTGCAGCAGAGGATGAGAAGTTGGCAGCGGAGTGGAGGTGCTTGCAAAGGATCTGGTGGTTGACCAAATCGAAAGCGGCTGAAAGGTCGAGAAGTAATAGCATTGCTAGTTTGCCCTGATCCTTTAAAACCTCGATTTGGGTTTTAAGGTCTATTAAAGCAGTCTCCGTCCTGTGTCTGGGGCGGAATCCGGATTGTCGTAGACCTAGCAAGTTATTAGATTCCAAATAGTTTTGTATCTGAAGGTATGCTTGGGTCGAGGGATGGTTTTTTGAGCAATGGGATCACCCAAGCGTCCTTCAGGTTATCCGGGACAATACTGGTTTTGAAGGAAGAGTTAATGAAGGCCGTAATGAATGGGGCCAGCTCATGTGCTGAGTCCTTAATAATAGGGGCTGGGCACGGGTCACCTTGGCAGTTGGATGGTTTAATTCTTAGAATTATGTTTTCTACCTCGGCAACGGTGAGCGGTGATAATGTAAATGGTATAGTATTAGCAGTGTCTGGAGGGGGGGCCCTGGCAGGGGAAAGAGCGCGGTTGTCGCGCTTCAGGCTGTCCTGCTTATCTTTAATTTTCGCTTGCAGTGTGGAGATTTTATTTAGTAAGGCTGCTTGGATGTTGGCACACCATTTACTATCTTTCAGGCAAGTGTCAGGGGGGGCGACTGGAGTTTTAAGCTCTTTTAGGATTTTGAAGAGTTCCTTAGTGTTCGAGTCAGCTTGCATAATGCGGTTGTTAAGAGATTCCTTTTTTGCAGTGATGATAGCATCTTTATAAGAGAGTGAGGCAAGAAGGAAACCATCTTTGTGCTCGTCAGAGGGTGGCATTTCCACCGATTTTCAGCACAGCGTTTCGATTTGCGGAGTATTCTTAACTGTGGGGTGAACCATGAGTTAAGATGAGCTTGTAATTTAGCCTTCCTAAGTTTGATAGGTGCTATAGAGTCAATGGCCGTTAGCATTGTTTGGTTGTAAGTGTCTGCTAAGGAAGTAGGATCAGAGCAGGTATTGGTGGCTGCATTAAGGGTCGGGAGTAACAGTGGGAGGAGTTTCTCCTTAGTTATGTCTTTTTTGCTTCTGGTCGGGAGTGCTGGGGCTATTGGAGTCGGGGTACGTGGGGTTGCTTCAATGTTAAATGTTATGATGTGATGGTCAACACCATAAACAGGGGGTGTTGCTGAGAACCTTAATATTGCAGTTGGAGCCAGCTAACCAATCAAGTGTTCTTTGATATGGGCAGGTTCTTGAATGTACAAGGTGAGGCCGAGGTCAGTTAGTACGTTCTCCAGGTCAGTTGCCACAGGATCCTTTAGGTCACCCAGACCTAAGTTAAAGTCGCCTAGGATGATTGTGAATTATTTTTAGTATTGTCAAGGAGGAGGGTGGAAATTTCACTGGCAAAGGGCGGTGCCGGTCCGGGGGGCCTGCAGATAAGGTGCAAGGTGGCCGTTTGGTTGGGTGTGAGTGCTAATTTGACTGACAGCGACTCCGCTGATGCAAGTTTGCCATCAGGTATCACTCTTAGGTCAAGCGCATTTTTATGGATGAAAGCCACACTCCCACCTCTAGAGTGGGCAGTGGGACGGTCACATCGTGTGATACTGTAGTCAGGCGGTAGGGCCAACGCTAGTAAGGGGCCAGAAGCGGCATGAAGCCACAATGTTCCACAAATTAGTATGAGTGATGGAGCATAGTGAAGAAGCCCAAAATAATGCAGCAGTCTGATGCACCAAAGAATTAATTTGAAATATATATGGTTGTAATTGTGCATTTTACAGTGTAATGCATTTTACGCATGTTGATCATGCTGCACTCACAGTATTTGCCAACAATGCTTTTGTAAATCACTTTCCTCATTTGGTGCACAAAACATATAACACAATTGTCAATGTAAATCGCTTTTGTCATGCTGTGTATCCATTATATAGCTGCCTCTGCACTGTAAATCACTTTCATGAAGCTGCATCCACAACATATGACATAATTCACAATGTACATCACTTTCATAATGCTGCATCCACACTAAATGCTAGCATTGCACCTGTATATCACCTTCATGCTGCTGCGTGTAAAATATATGCCACAATGTCCCTATGGAAATAACTTTCATGATGCTTCACCCACAAAATAGTCCTTTGTTACCAGGGCAAATCACTTTTATGAACCTGAGCTCACAATATATGCCAGCATTTCCACGGTAAATCACTTTCATGATGCTGCACCCACAGTATATTCCAGCATCTCATCTATAAATCACGTTCATTATGCTGCACCCTTACTTTATGTCAGAATTACCAAGGTAAATCACTTACATGAAGCTGCACCCATAGTATATGCCAGCAGTCCCGCTATAAATCCCTTTCATGATGCTTCACCCTTACAGTGTAATTCACGTTCATTAAGCTAGACCCAGAATATATTATGCAGGCAGTTACAGTGTAAACAACTTGAATGATGTAGTGCCCACAATATATGCCAGCATTGTCACTGTATTTCACCCATCATGCTGGTGCATGTACCCATGCCTCCGCCAAACAAATCCCCATGCCCCTGCTCATGGTTACACACACATGCATACTCACACACTTGTTTGCCTGACAAACGCTGTGCTGCAACCAGTAGCAAAGTAACAGTAATCCACCCACTCAGTAGTTTATATGTACGTGCATTTTATATAATTATTGACAAAACATCAGTACAGCTGGGGGTTTGTGGGTGCACCCGGCAAGGAGGAGAGGAATCAGGGGGGTGGCTTGTCCCACTCCCCCTACCCAAGCAGAGTTGCTGGTAAGTAGCTTTTTTCTGAAACGTTAAGATGCAATCTTTTTTTATGGTAATTTGGACAACATGGTCATATTCCTACCATCAGAAAACCTGTGGCATTTCATAAGCATGGCTCCCACATAGCATAAAATGGCAGAAATGTGATATTTTGTGCTCAAATAGGCACTAATCATAGCGTTTCCCATTGAAATACTACATCTGGCTGCATGGCTGCTGTTACCTGCTATGTTTAACATGTATCAATGCAGACTGACGTAGTTTAATAACCTGTATTTTGTGGGCTCCATAACCTTGGTTGGAATTTTTCTAAATTCACCTGAATCTGTAATTTAGCAGAGGATCAGTGGGAGGTGGTGGTAGGGGCATGTTCGATTTTCGGTCACAAATCACAGTGGCTTTTAGTTTTTGACAATAAACTGTGAGGTGACAATTTGGTTGAAATTACCGAAATGTTGGGCACAGCAGGGGAAACCGTAACAGGCAATTGGACACGTTGCTGAATTGTGTATCGTGACGCAACCAAGTGTCTTTGTTTACAACAGTGGCGGAAGGAAAATAATGTCTGGCCTTGTTTCCGGCTCAATCCGGAAGCGGTGCTCTCTAAACTGTGGACTGCTGTGTACACTGGGTGACATGTGAGCCGCGCTGACACGAACATTAATACTACAAGAACACGCTGTACTTAGTCATTAAGTGCCCTCGTTTAATCAATCTTTTGAAGCACCTGCCTTGCCTCTTCAATTAATCGATGCAGCACGATGCAAAAAACGGACTTGCTACAATAAAAACACTGCTATTGAAGAGCGCAGTGGCAAATCAGACTCTAGCCCTTCTACTCTCCTGCTGTGTTGTTAATCAAGTCCGTACGTACAAACTAATTGCATTATCTTATTGAAAGAGTGCTTCTTCCATGTGGTGTTGTTGGACACGTTTTGTATTCATTTCCCTCTTTTCATGGACGTTTGCTGATTCGCTTCCTGTGCTGTGTTCCTTATTGTTTTGATTTTGTCAGAAGTGAAAATTACGCCTAGCGTGCACACCCCGCTTTTCACAATTCATTACTTAGCAATCGTTTTCTCATACCTCTCGTTTTCATCTCGCGGTCCTCTTAATGGGTCGACTGACAGCTACAGTTTGTTTTGCTTTTCTAATTTTATTACAAGACCATTATAATCACATGATTCCTTTATTGGGCACAAACAGTAGAAAAGAGAACAGCAACTTCTTAACAGTATTTGATAAGAATGGTATTCAAAATAATCAGGCTAGAAACAGTGTCAGAGCAACTATACATGAGAGCAACATTTGTACATATCACTTTTTAATCTCCCTCCCACTGGCATATTTTGGGCCCAAATGATCTCTGACACATGCAGGACCTGGCTCTGTGATATGCTCTTCAGTATTTCTCAACACTATTCGGTTCATTAAGAGTTTGGTGGTATCTGGGCAGTAAATCCTGATCTGGCGGTGTTGCCGCTGGATTACAAGTGGCAGTAGCAGTGTAAATCCTCATTTTATTTGTGTCCATTGGACTCAATGTGGCATTTTTGGCTGAATTACCGCAGCAGTAATTCTGCTGGGGTAATTCTGACAAATGTTGGCGGAAAACTGGCAGATTTAGCTCCAGTTCATGGTTGGAGATGAATCCTCCAACCTCCCTCCAAAGTTATAGTTGGGTGGTGCTGTAATGCGGCACTATACGGTAATACCGCCACATTTTGCCTGCACTGCCCAACTTGTAATAGGCCAGTGTGGTGTGACATAAGTGTCTTTCCAAGGATATAGATTTTCAGTCACCCGCAACATTGATGGATAGGGACTCGGTTGCCTCCTTGACCTACCCGTAATATTCTGGGTACCAGGGTTCCAGCCTGGAGCAGGCCTCATCAAATGGATGTCCCCTCGGTCACTCAGTCAAATGAGCACCCGGGTTTAAGCTTGAACAATGTTATTTTGAAAGTGCTCAAGAAACAGTGTATTTAACACCAAAGGTATTTATGCATTTATAATGTATTGCTTTTATTTATCCCCTGATTGTTTTCAGGTATGTTTTCCGTAGTGTTTTTTGGGGGGCTGGGAGGGCTGAATGTGGTATGCAGGATAAGTGTGTATGTGTTTAGTTATACATATTTATGTTTGTATAGTTTGTGTTCATTGACTGCTGTTTTTGAAGTATATATTGTTATTACTGTATTCATTATTTCTTGTTTTATAAGGTAGAGTATAGTGTTGTCAATGGGGCAGCATCATGTGTTTTGGGGCATGTTGTAGAAGAGACTGTCACAGCTCAATTTCCTTTTCCCATTGAAGAGCTGCAACTTCATGTCTCACAGTGTATGGGCATATTGACATGTAGTATGTTATGCAATATTATGTTAATATTGTTTTGTACTGTTAGAATCCCCATGCTAGGAGTTTCGAAGCACTGAATCCTTGACCGAGGCATATTGTGCCCCCACCTGAGGTAACCAGATTGTAGTCTGCTGAGAGGGATTGCACTTTTACAGGTTACAGTAGGTCATCTGTGCAGGAGTAGATAGATACATATTTTTGAACGCATTATTTTTGGACTCCTAACTATGTTGCATTGTCAAATCGCACTTTGTTCATGATATCAGATTGATGTTGGAATGGATGAATTTTGACGAATCTATATTATGTTTGTTGCTATGTACTTGCACTTTTTAGTGTCGTCCGCATGATTCACTCTACTAGAGTGTTGTTGGGCAAACCTGGTACACAGGTTGGCATAACATGGCTCTTCAGTCATGGTACCACAGGGAAATTCCACAAGGAAATTCTGAAATAATAATTATGGGACTTACAAGCCAACTCAGAAGGTGGCCTTTTGAGAGGTGAATGCTGTTGGTAACAAAAAGGTAGAGGGGTTGGAACGACATAATACATCAATTAACTATGTTATGTCTGGACATATATGTAAAGTAAACAATGTATGCCTTCTGTACAGCGCTTCATGCCAATCTAAGGCAATCACAGCACTGAGGCGTGGGGACCGGTGTACGTTAAAAACTTTATAAACACAATAATTTGAACCAACGCTGACCCACCCCAGACTAAATATTTTCCAGCAGCAGGAGGAAGTGTATTTTGGTTCATGTCTTCAAAAAATTTCCAAATGCCTTTTTACTTTAAGGGTTTTCTAGAGAGAGCTAGGATTAGCATGCAATCTTATGTTTACTACACACAAGATGTGAATCCTGAGTTTTGGAAGGTGGTTGAAACAGCGTCCCATTCTGTAAACAGAGACACCATGCACTTCTTGATGCACATATATTCCCTCCCCAAAGCACTAGCTTCCCCTCCTCCGCTCACACCAGGATTAGTGCTGAGTTGAGGTGTAGAGTTTTCAGCCCATCCAGGGCAATAAAGGGGATTTGGTGCTGTGCATTGTAATGCCTTCCCTGCGCAGTGTGACAAGGCATTTCTTCAAGCATATACACATGTATATTCCTGTGCTACCCTGTAACATCAGTGCATTATTATTATAGTATTTGTTGAGCACGGACCTAGCTTCGAGAAGCAACGGATACAGAGTTGAGGGCCTGCCTGGTCTACCCTAATAAAAAGGGTGACCGAGGTTCAAACCAAGTGACTGCAAAATCTAATAGTCAAACCTTTAATCAGCTGTATGACTCCTGTAAATGCGTATATGCATTGCCGGGGCTCTCTAGCAGCCACCCCTCTTATAAGCAGAGAACACACGGCTCCATAAGAACTAATAGTATCAATCTACAATGTTGCTGGGTGGCAGAGAGACCATTGGCCCTTGCAACAAATTATATCCCTACGTGAAAAATGACTCTGGATTGGGTAGAATGTGTCCCCCCATCGCAGGACCCTGGACAGTTACCAGAATATGTCTACCCTTCCAAGGCAATGGGAAGGAACATGGAGGTGCGATGCGTTCTCTCATGTTGCCATCTCTGATCAAAATTTATGAATACCATCATTTAGTTTTGCCTTGCTCATAGTTTTATGAACCCCGTTTAAATATCCCTTAAACTGTGCCCACCTCCTTTAAATAGGATTTTAGTCTGTTGGACCAGGCATATCCCAAACCCCAGAAAAACTCTGTCTCTCAATGAATCTTTTAGCAGTAGAATGTTTTGGATTATTGTCTTGTAGTTTTTGGGTGGTTTGCGAGTAAAGTCTTTTCACACATGGGATCAGTTACCCAAAGACAATATGCTCCTTGAAGGAGGCTGTGCCCATTATACCCTCAAAGATGACTGTAGGCAATTCTTGTAGATGCCCACCCGGACATACACCTCTACTGGCTGCTTTAACTGTGGTTTATTAGACAGGTGCCCTCACTTCTGAAATGCAGTCCTGTTGATGTTCTCAAGAACGAAGGATGTCTCATCCATAAACCGCATGTTTTTGAAGTCCTCATCTTTTTTGATCCATTGATTTGCATGAAGCACCCACTTTTCCATGTTAACATCAAAGATCATAGGTCACATACTAAAACATAATAGAAACACACCATTACTGCACTGGATGCACACATGCAATGCACTCAACCCTAATTCTCCCCTTCTGAAATCTTCTGTCCTTCTCCCCCTATCCATTAAGTCCTCCAATAGCCACACAATCTTACTTGTAACCCAGAGAGTGTTGTTAGGTAAGACATTCATATCTATGATACATCTTCCTGACTTGTGTCAACCCCATAACATTTTGCATTGACTAGGTAACTATTTTACTTTGTCCCTAGGTGAAGGGGAATATTTTTCCCCTCTCACCAAGTCTTTTACTCTATTTATAGGTGACCTTTTTAGGTCTCTCCATGGTGTAGGGTTTAAGTTATGGTTTTCTACAACTTTTGGGCTTAGGCTGGGTTGCCCTTTGGGCTCCCCTCTTAATTTATCTTTCGTGTTCTTGGGTGAACTACAGTTCCCAAGTAGTAAAGAGGAAATTTCATCCACCTTTACATGTTATATAGTGAGCCAGCACATCCCACCTTATGTGTAGATCTGGGGGATACAATGCATCCCTCTTCTTACTTACCTGTAACATTTTTCTTACAGCTGCACGTTTGCTTGAATGGCTGGTGGTAGTGGTTTTACCTTTATGAATTTTTGTCATTTTTACTCGCAGGCTGTGAATTCAGCCTTGGTAATGCACAGAAGGGCCACCCTTTTTCTAAAATGGTGGGATCCTTCTAGTTTCTGAGGTCATTCCAGGCGGGACACCCTCAGTGGGAGTTTTATCTTTGGCGGGAATCCTTTTTATTCCCCTCCACAACTCCAGAGTGTCTGAGAAGGTAGGAAGCGAGGGAGGAGTACAAAACTCTGCAGCCCTTTGTCTTTCACCTTGCCTGAAAGGAGCCCAGTCTCAATGGTGGGGGGGTGGGGTGGGTGGCTGTCCTGATTCGACAGCCAGCCCACCCCTTTCTGTAAAATGCAGGGTGAGATTTCAGAAGTTGAGCTTTTCCTGTGAAATACTCTGAACCTGCTGACAAGTCGATCAGTGGAGCTGAAACTCAAGAGGAAGATGAAGAAAGGACAGCTGTATCGATTTCCAGTGACCAGAGACCCTGCTGTGTAATCAGAGGCTTTTGTAACCCTTTGTTCCAATCAACCCGGGGATGCCAAAAAGGATGACCCCGACTGAGAACCTGTTGTGCTGCAACCTTGCTGGGCTGCAATACCCTAGTACACTGGGAACTCAAGCCATTGTGTGGTGCATGGTCTTCCAAATTCCAAATTGAGCTGAAACTTTGGTTGCTTCCTTTTAGCTCTCCAGAGACCCGATTTAAGTCCTTGGAGTCCCCTCACCAGAGTGCTGGACCAGATGAGAGACGAGAATTCGACCAGTGATATTCAGTCTTCTCCTGGCTCCTGAAAAGGGCATCAAAACCACAGAGTCGCAACCAGCCATGAAGAAACTCTTGCCTTGAGCCTTACTTGTTGATCCCTGCTGCAAAATCCCTTCCAGTGTCTTTAGTCTTCATGACAAGGAATTCATCGACCAGCTTTTTGGCTGCAGATCCTGAAGTCTCCCCTGCTGCAAACACTTCTTCTGTGCTGAGGTACTGTGTTGGCTGGAGTATTAACTTACCTTAAGCCTGTGTGATTTCTGTATAGCTTTGGGGTGTTTCTTGTGCTTGGGAGGTCTCTCATCCAGTTCTCTCAGGCCCACTGCTGCAATCCTCCAAGTGTGTCTTCACAAAAGTTCCTGGACCCTAACTAATTATATAGCGAAATACTTGTTTGAAGAGACTTCCTCAGGAACTCTGACTTTCCCTGCCACTGACCCTATCTCACCCTGCCTAAAGCTGGCTCCTAGACCACTAGGGTCCCTCTTCTACCTCTGAGAGAACTCATGTAATAGACTAGGGAAGGACTGGATAAGAAAAAGATGCTGCCTTGAAAAGTATGCCCCTCTGAGAGTTAGCAGTTACAAAAGTTCTTACTTACCTTGACTGTGTTTTGCCATTCTAAAAAGTATGTATACTGTTATTTTACTCACCTGTGAATTGGTAATGCCTACTTTCAAAAGTAATGCTGTTGGCTTCACTTCATTATTTCTTTCAGAATATTAGTGTGTACGTTTAGTAACTGGGTCTTGCTTCCCCTGACCTGCTGTATAGCCTGTCTAGAATAAGTCTGCCTTGGGTTTTATTTACCTTGAATAGCTGTGTGCCATCCAAAAATAAGTTAAAGAGTTATTGCTTACCTTAGTCTGTGTTCCACTGATCTGAAAACCAACTGCAAAAGTATATTGCATGCTTAGGTTTTACCTGCCTAGAATAGCTGTGTGCCATTCTTAAAAAGTGTCCTGTAGGGTCAGCTGACCTTAGTCTGCTCGGTGCAATCCTAAATTAGTTTAGAAAGTTATTACCTTAGTTTGTGTTCCACTGGTCTGAAAAGCAACTGTAATTGTGTATTACACCATAAGGTCTTACTCACCTGGCATTACTATGTGTTATCCTGAATGTAGTTATATGTTTATACTGTTCCATGAATTTGTGTTCCACTATTCAGAAACGTATCCTGGTAACAGGGTTGCTTTACTAAAGTGATTGCTAAACTGAGAGTCACTGCATGACAGAGAGGGTCTACTACCCTTGACTTACTGTAAAGTAATCTAAAAGTAACAGATGGTTTTACTCCCAATGAATAGGTATGTCCTATACTAAATGTGTTTAATAAGATCTGACGTCCCTAGAATTACTGTTAGTTATTCTGAAGAAGGTTCATGATATGATATGTCATTTATAAAGCGCCTATACACAAGTGTTTCAAGGCGAGACAAGATAAGGTAGGGAAGGCAGAGGGCGGGCACGACAAACAAACTTACTAGGCTTTGTGTCATTCAGATCATGCAAGTGCGACAGTGCAAAGTGCAGGAGGGAAGGGAGAGGAGTAAGTGCCATGGGGAGGGAGGTGGGAAGTGCAATCAGGGCAGCAATTGCTCTGAGTAAGTACAGCCAGGGCAGCGCTGCTCTGGGAAGTGCAAGAAGGCAGGGGACTGTACAGATACAGCCCCTAAGTGCACGGTAGGCCCAGTGGCAGTGCAGAGGAGACTGATCATGGAGGGGTCTGGTACCAAGTGAGGCTCTCAGGGTAGCTAGGCAACTGGTCGGCGCAGCAGTCAGGTAGGTCAGCAGGAGATGAGAGAGAGAAAACAGACAAGAAAAGGAAGGTCTTGAGCTGCTTCTGGAAATTCAGGTGGTCCGGCTCACGTTTAAGAGAGCCAGGGAGGCCATTACAGAGAGAGGAACCTGCAGAGGAGAGGAATCTACACCCCATTCTCTGCCTGGAGAAGCGTCTGACCCTTAGAGAGTTGGAGGTAGCTGACCGAAGGGCTCAGGAAGGAAGGTATTTTGGAAAAGAGAATTGGATGTAATTCGGGCCCCGGCCCCAGAAAGCAGTTTGGATGATGCAGAGGGTCTTGAACTTGATCCTTGCAACCAGCGGGAGCCAGTGTAGAGCTTTCAGGGCTGGGGAGATACAGCCCCTGGGCTTGAGGCCAAGGATAAGTCTTGCAGTCCTGTTCTGGACTAGTTGAACATGGCGGAGAGTAGAGGAAGGCAGATTGAGAAAGAGGCGATTGCAGCTGCTTAGAGAGAACCAGTGTTCTAGAGACAGTGAGCTTCTGGGGGAAAGTGAGAAAAGGAAGAATATCTTTTACCTAAAAAGGGAGGTGCAGCCGGTAGTGGGCCTTCTTGGCAAGGTCTGTGATGTGAGGAGAGAATGAGAGAGTGGAGTCGAAGATGACACCAAAGTTTTTTGACTCACAGGAAGAGGGCCCAAGCAGGGCGGCCAGAGTGAATGGGGGAAAGCGTTAGCAGGGGTCCCAATGAGAAGGATCTTAGTTTTACTGGTATTAAGGCAGAGAACGTTGGAGATGCACCCCTCCTGAATCACAGATAGAGAAGAGGCTGAGGGGAGCCTTAAGGAGAGCTGCGTGTCATCCGCATAACACTGAAAGTTAGAGGACAAGGTAGCGATCAGGTGGGCCAAAGGGGCCAAGTAGAAATTTAAGAGCCTGGGTGAGAGGGTAGAGCCTGGGGAACACCACATGTGGAGAGAGAGGTGGAAGAGAGAAAGAACCCAAGTTGGACCTGGGAGGGTTGATCCAGAAGGAAGGAGCCACTCCAGGGCCTGATCTGTGATGCCCAGGCTCTTGCAGAGCCGATTGTTTAGGATGGCATGATTGTCCATGTCAAAAGCAGAGAAGAGGTCTTAGAGGATGAGGACAGAAGGAAGGCTGGAGTCAAGATTAGAGAGCATATCTTCACAGGTGTTCAGGAGAGTTGTTTCCGTGCCTCTGGCTGATCTGAAGCCAGACTGATGGTCGTGGAGGCATTCAGCAGATTCGGTGTGGTGAGTAAGCAGGGAGATGGCCAGATTTTCCAGGAGTTTGCTCAGGAAAGGAGTGATAGAGATTGGGCAGTAGTTTACCAGGCAGGTAGGATCAGCTGAAGGCTTTTAAAGGAGGGGTTGCACAAAGGAGTGCTTGAGGAGAGAGGGGAAAGATCCAGTGGCAAAAGAGTGATTGCAGAAATCGGCCAAGGCTGGAGCGAGGGTGTCGATGTGGTCCTTGATGGTTCTGGAGGAGCAGGGAAGCACCTGTTTGGACGACACTTTCATAGATTGGACTTGTCTGAAAACATCATCAGGTGTTGAAGAGAAAGAGGAGAAAGGAGGAGGAGTGGTGGAGGCAGCCAGAGGGACCTGAGAGAGGCAGATGGAGAGGATGAGGAAAGTGAGGACAGGATGTCCTGAGTTTTAGTGGTGCAGTGAGAGGCCAGTCCCGTACTGAGGACCTTGGAGGGAACAGGGGAGGTGGAGACTGCAGAAGGATTGGCCAGCTCCTTGCAGATTTTAAAGAGTTCAGAAATGGTTCATTGGCTTCGATGTGGACTCTTTTCTTGGACAGGACAGAGAGTCTGTATTGCCTTTGGAGCAGGCGGCAGGCCAGTGTGTCAGAGAACACGCCCAAAGCCCTCCACTTTCTCTCAGCCGCCCTGCACTTGAGTTTCAGGGTAGGGAGGTGGGAGTCATACCAAGAGTTGCACTTGGCAGTAGACTTCAGACAGATTCTCATGGCAGGGGCAAGGAAGTCCATAGGGTATCCAATGGAAAAATCGAAAAGAAATTGAACGGGAGAAAATGCCGAGTTCGGCACTGTAAAAAAGAACGTAAAAAAAAAGGTTGAGTATGGGGAGTGGGATTTGCGGGGTGTCCCCTACTCCCCTACTCAACATTAATGGAATTGAGGGGTGGTGGGGGTGTCCCCCGCTTCCATAAAAAGGAAAGCGGGGGACAAATAATGTTTTTTTTTTAAAGAACAAAAAAGCACCCTGCACTGGAAGTTCTGCCTCTCATTGGGGAGGCGGTACTCACGTTGCAGGGAAACTGCCATGCAGAGGAACAGCAGGTAAGTGAGCCGCTGAGGTATGTTTGGATGGTAGGGAGTGGAAGGTGGGGGAATGGCGGGCGGGGTGATGTACATGATTATTTCATTACAAGTATTTCAAATTCGTCATTTTTGAATTCTACATGTTCGTATACGAAATAATCACGTACATCCAGTCCAGAGTGTTGGAGATAGCAAGATGTAGGTTATAGAGGGCTGTGTCAGAGTGTGAGTCAGCTGCAGAAGTAGAAGGTGCAGAGAAAGTAGAGGCAAACGCATCCAATGACACACCCTTCATGGGCCGGATGACTGAGAAGGTAGATGGCAGTGCTGGGGTGGGCTTCGTCTGAGGGACAGAGAATTTCAAATGAGAGGAAAGCAGGAAGTGGTCAGCCCAAGAGGGAGGAGTGGTGAGAGGGTTAAAAAGGGGGATATCAGAGGAGATGAGAACATCCAAGGTGTGTCTGGCAGAGTGTGTCGGACCAGAGGGTAGAATGGAGAGAGAGAGAGTGTCGCAGAGGTTGCAGAGGTTGCGGAAGAGCCCAGAGGAGGTATTCGAAGCATCCAGGTGGATGTTGAAGTTTCCAAGGAGGAGAAGGTGAGAGGAAGAGGCAAGGAGAGAAGAGGAGAGGACAGCCCACTCTCAGAGGAAGAGGGTGCCCTGGCCAGTTCTTTACCGTAGTGTAAGATTGCACATGGTAAGCTCAGTGATGTGTTCTTATGACATCATTACTGCCATTTCTTTTAAGTATAGCATTAAAAGCTTTTGTAATTAATTATTTCCACTCTGAGATCACACACTATCTGAACCATGTACCTCTTGTCATTTTCTTGACAGAGACCAACAGGACACCTCTTCCCTCAACCAGTTCCACTGTCCCGATGAAGGCCAACCACATACAAGCTTTATTAAACAGCTTTCCCCTTTTGGCCGAAAAACAGTAGTGTTGACAACCCTTTTCTTGTACCAGTGTCCATCACCAACACTGTTATTTGTGCACTGTGAACTTGTGTTGTGCTCACATGTTATCTGTAAACTGAATTCCATAGATTTCGTCAACTCCAGATAATTTGACTGGACTGTACCTATGTGTATTTCGTACAAAGCTGTATAAGTTAACAGCATAGTTGTTGTTTTCTGACGAACAAATGTGCATTAAAAGCTCGAGCCAAAGCTTTCTTAACCCTCACAACATTTGAGAAAAATGTTTTTTTGCATGTAGGGGAATAACCATGAAAGTGTGTGGTTTCACTCGCCCTGATTATTGTGTTATTGTATAACTAATATGAATACCATACATCGATGCATTCATGTTAACAGTGCACACATGTAGGGGTGCTTTTTACCAACGCCAGTTTATATAGGAGACAGATCTAACCTGCATTTTTCCATTATAAAACCAGGGCTCCAAGTCCCAAAATGCAAAGCAAAAACCAGGACTGGGTAGACTAATAAGGATTGGAATGGATAACACTGGCAAAGTACAATATATGTATATCAGAAATACTTCACATAAGCATATCACAAACATCACACAACCACTCCCACTACCACCGTCCACTCAGGGCACATGTAAAGTCTATATCACAGTCTACCATTCCCAACTGAGAGCTTTGTGTGCATAATCGATAACTCCATAATTTCTTTCAGTGATGAGAGGACAGCAGAGATTTGAGCTGACTCACGGGTCACTCATCTTCATTAATCAAAGCATCTCTGATCTCACACAGGTGGAAAATTCAGAGAGTGATAAGACATTTATGAATTGAGTATTGGATTACCCAGTAGCAAAAACGCTCCTTCTGCTTGTCAATTATCTCTGGGCTGATGAGTATAGTCTTAGCAGGCAGATTAGGTACAGCACCGGCAGACAGTCAAGTGGCTCCTGAGGTGCAATATACAATTCATATATGTGTTGTCATTTATAAAATGGGAGTCTTTAAATGGGGTAGGATGGAAAAGAGTACAGAGGACATGTACAACTCTGCAGTTTAGGTATTTAATAGAGTACCATCATAAGCACAGCCATCAATGATTTGCACCTTAATCAGAGCCTATTGACTGTATTCATCCCAGGTAGGCAGAAATGTCAATGTGAAAACAAACACCTTTCAAGTTGTCAGGGGTGATAACTCTGTATGAAGTTAACATCTCAAAGTCAGTGGTCACTCTAAGCACACTGCAACCAAACCTAAAATTCAATGGAACACATGTTAAAAAGGCAGCCCAAAAAGTAACATGCATTTCAATAAAAAGACACTGATAGACTGTTCAGAAGTATGCCGTGATAATCAAGTGGCAAGTGGTAATGGATTTACTGCGACCCAAAATCAGCCCGACTTTGCCCCTGTGACAAATGATTGCCCTTGAGAAAGATCCCACACTATCATTAGGGATTGAAATATATATGGTTTGGTCTGTGGACATACTCGTGATTTATGTGCTGTATATATTGTATGCTTTTTGTCACCTTTTATTCTTTTTTCATTGCTTTCAATGTTATATGTTCATAAGTTCATTTAGTGTTCAAAATGCTGTTCACCAATTACTGCTCTCTGATATTTTGTTCATACTAAAGAATATAAAGTGTCAGTCAATAAGGAAACAAATGTGCTCCTTCTGGGTTCTTTTACAGGATTTGAAATATTTATTTTTATTTTTATTTATTTACTAGCTTAACTACCCGGCGTCACCCGGGATTTCAATTCTCAGATTTTTAAATCTCTGATCGGTAAGTGTCACTTCAGTTTCTTCAGCAGTTTCATTCCTTCGTTGTTCAGCAGCACTAATTCTCTTCAAAGCAAGTTGTGTTTCAGTTTCTTCAGCAGTTCCATTGCTTTGTTTTTAGCAGCACAAATACTCTGATTAGTAAATCTTGCTTCAGATTCTTCACCCCTTAAATTTTTCTGTCTCAAAGAATGTTGATTTCTATCAGCGTCATGGTCTTGAGATATTCCTTCTTCAGAATTTTGATCATGTTTCAGCTTCGATGTGGGATGATGAGCACATTCTACAAATGACCTGTATATGGCAGTGTAACACCACAAAACATAATGTCGAAAAACAAAGCTGAAAAAACTAAAACAAAAAATCATCTCGGGAACGGGATGACCTATCGAGTGAGTTGCATTAATTCGGCAATGAAATACAGAATATTCCATGCTAAATTTATGACACCAGATCTCCGCATTCATGAGGAGTTACGTCCCCAAAAACGCCACATATATACAGATTTGTTTTGTATAGCGCACACAAGCCCTCATGCATCAGGGCGCTGGAGAAACACCAGTTACATGAAGCCCGAAGACAAGGATATTAGCTTAGAAGTAGTTACATTCTGTGGGGGTCGCATATGAAACTGGTACAGAGTAAGAAGGAGACCGTTAACATATAATGATGAACAGTTAATTGAACAGCCATGTTTTGAGGGCTTTGCGGAAGGCTGAGCATGAGTTCTCCTCCCTTAATGCATGTGGAAGGGAATTCCATTGCTTAGCAGCAATAACTGGGAAACTTGCTTTGATGATTCTTTGAGACAGGTAGGGTGGGGAGTTTTCGAGATACATCTGTGGATGATTTTAAGAGTCTCAAAAGTGATTATTTTGAGGATGGGGAGCAAGTGTACAGCTCTGTGAGCAGCTGATATATGTTCTGATCTAGGGATGTTCAGGGCGGTATGTAATGCATTGTTTTGGATGATTTGGAGTTTCTTCAAGTTGTGGGTTGAGGTACCGGTAAATTATACATTACAGTAGTTCAACCTAGCACCTACCACCACGCGGGCGATCGTCGGACAACTGTCTGTCGAGCGGAAGGGCCAGGCAGCGTTTAAGAGCTTAGTTGTGTAGGCTGCTAAGGAGGATATAGTGTTAATTTTACAGATTAAGGATAGTGTGGTATCAAGGTAAACTCTGAGGGTTTTGACGGCAGGAGAGACTTGGATCTGTGTGCCATCAATGTAAAAGGCAGAGTACTTAGGGTTCTGTTTTCTTAGCACGTATCAGTGGCCGATGATGAGAAGTTTTCTCATCGTTGAGGCAGAGTCCATGGGTCGCCAACCAGGCTCGGATAATGGCATAGGTGGAAATGAGCATGGCAGCATCATCAGTATAAATTCCTGAGAAGGGGAGGTGAATTTGCATGCCATCAACGCAGTTAGTGTATGCTATTCCAAGGGAGTCCAAAAGGTCAAAATGGGGTTTAGTAAATATGTTGTATAGGGTTGGCGAGATGCAGGACCTTTGAGGTACACCGCAGGTGCTAGGGGAGGGTAGTGCGCAGGCATTGTCCAGGAATACTTTCATTACCCTGCCTTCTAGGAAGGAGGCAATCCAGGATGTAGCTTCTAGGGAAAAGGCAACTGAGTGGATGAAGTGGTGGCATAGTGTCTTGCAGTCAAATAAATCAAAGGTGGCAGACAGATCTAGAAGGTGTAGTAGGGCAGGTTTCCCTGTGTCCCTGAACTCATCCATCTGGGTTTTCAGGTCAAACAGAGCTGATTCTGTACCATGCCCTGGGCATGGACGAAACTCCCAGGATGTGGTTGCTTCCAGGTGGTGTTGAATTTGGACATAAGCTGCTCTATCAAGTATTTTTAATAAGAAAGGGACAGTTGTGATAGGTCAGTAGTTGATAGGTAGGGCCGGGTCAAGTGTAATATTTTTTAGGAGAGGTAGCACCCAAGCTTCTTTGAGGCTGGAGGGTACCATGCCTGTAGTGAAGGAGGCGTTGATGATGGCTGTGATAAGCGGCATCAATGCTACAGCACAGTGGTTGATCAGAGGGGCTGGGCATGCAACCCCTTTGCATCTTGAAGACTTAAGGCCTTTTAGGATGTGTATGATATGATATGATATGATAAGTCATTTATAACGCACCTGTACACAGGTGTTTCTAGGCGCGTTTCTCGGATGTGTGGTGATTTTGTGGAAACTGAAGAGTGGAGTTTTGTGGGAGTTGAAGATGGGAGTGATGGTGAGCTTAGTGCCAGGTAGAGCCTGATTCAAGCTGCTTTGCAAATATTTTTTTGGGAGCCTGTCAATTCCTTCGACCATAGCATTTTGTATACTGTTGCACCAGGCAGGGTCTTTTGTCCGGGTGGAGGCTGGTTGGGCTAAGGCTTCCAGGTCCTTGAGGATGGTGAATAGTTATCTGCAGTTTGACGAGGTGTTAGTGATTCTAGTATTGAAGGAGGTAGCTTTGGCTTGGATGCATCAATATCATTCGTGTCTCAAAAGATACCAAAAGGTTAGGTTTCTACCTTGACGCCACACTTTCATTAACCCGACAAACGAATGCCGTCAGATCTGCGTCTGCATACACATGCAAACTCATCGCAGCTTGCAGACCTTTCCTCACTACGTCTAACAGCGTTACGCTAGCGAGAACCCTTATTATGGCTAAAATTGATTACTGCAGTGCTCTTTACCTTGGCACCAGCCAAGAGAACCTGAACAGACTTCAAACGACACAAAACAACGCCATTCGTGCTGCGCTAAACATTCCCCGACACCACCACATCACAGAAACCAGAAGTAAGCTAAATTGGCTACCTGTCAAACAGAGAATTTCACTCAAAACACTTGCCCTTACGCACAAATGTCTAGCCAACAAAGCCCCGATCTACCTTGGTAGTCGACTATCGCGCCACTCTACCTCCCGACCTCTAAGAACAGCCCAATCCCACTGTTTAGCGATCCCGAGATTTAAATTGCAAAAAGCAGGGGGCTCAAGTTTCCCTGTCTTAGCTTCCAAGTTATGGAACTCCCTCCCTGTCTCAATTAGAGCGGAAGACTCTTTCAATACCTTCAAAGCCAACACTAGATCCTGGCTTTTCAACCAGCATTAAGGCCATCTTCGCGCCTCTCCCCGACATACCCGGACCTGCCGTCCACTACTATCATCTATCGACACTGAAACTACTGTGCATATGTATATAAGATCCTCTTGCAAATATATATAATGACTCTTTGCTTGACCTGCATTTTTGGATCCCATGTTTGTAATAATGCTCTGTTATGCCTGCATTTCTGTAACCTTGTACTAATTGCGCCCTGATGCCTCCGGGCCTGCGGGTCTGCGCGTTATAAATAAAATACAATACAATACAATACAATGATTGCTTTTTTGTATTGTTTGGAGAGATTCGCAAACTTCTGCTTGAGGGCATCCGAGGGGGGTTACTTTTCAGCAGATTTTGGCAAGTTTTTTCTCACTTCTGAGAGCCACGAAGTCCTTTGTGTACCAGGTATTGGAGTGTGCAACCAAATTGTTTTTTTGGGTACTAGTCGGGCAATAGCGTCAATGGCATTGACCACAGTGTTGGTGTAGTGATCTGCTAGGTTCTTAGGGACTGAGGTGTCCCAGAGCTCTGGTTTAAGAGCGTCCAGGAAGGGAGAGAGATTTTCTTTAGTTACTTTTCTGGAGCTGCAAGTCAAGGACAGGGGTAGCTGCTTAGTGGGAGGTTTAGCTAGTTGGCCGAGGGGGATAGTGAACGTGATAATGTGGTGGTCAGACCATGGGCAGGGCGTGTTAGTTTTTATTAAGGTATGGCAGGAGAGGTCAGCTAACCAGTCCAAGACACACCCTTTGTTATGCGTAGGGTCATGAATACGTTGGGTGAAACTTAGAGCGGATAATGAGTTGGCTAGACAGGTAGATGGTAAGTCGGCAAAGTCATTGAGACCCAGATTCACGTCACCCATGATCAGCACTTGCGAGGTCGGCTTGATGTTATCAAGTAGGGCCAGCAGTAGGTCTTCTTTGAATGTGAGGATGGGGCCTGGAGGCCTGGAAGGCAGTAGACAAGATGGGAGGTGATTGTATTATTGTATTGGTGGTGGAGGTGGTCAGTATTGCTGAAAGGTTCGCTAATGTCATTGCGGGAGGTTTTGAGTTTTCTAATGCAAAGGGGGTCTTTTGCTAAGAGGGCAACTCGTCCTCCTCTGGAGTTCATCCTATCACTCCTGAAGATAGTTTAGCCTAAGGTGGGTGGCAAGGGATAGAGCCAGGCCGATGCCGCATGCAGCCAGGTTTCTGTGATTGTGAGGGCATCAAGGTTGTTTGCTATCAGGAGGTCATGGATGTCAAGGGCATGAGCAGGCAATGATCGAGCATTGATTAGTGCTAGGTGGAGGGTTGGGCTGAGGGTTCCAGTGGATGGCGACATTTGAGATATAGATGTGAGAGCCTGGGCAGGGTTACGGTCATCAATATTGGGAACATTGGCATGTAGATTGCCATGGGACGGGGAACAGGGGTACTATTGATAACATGGCAGGCAGGCGTGGAGATATTGGGCATATAGGCATCAGCTTTAGGCAAACAAACATCAATTGTCGGCATATACACATCAATTTTAGATAGCGAGGCATCCACTTTGGGCAAACACACCTCAATGATAGGCAGAGTGGCTTTAGGCAAACAAACATCAATTTTGGGCATATACGCATCAATTTTAGGCAGATAGGCATCCACTTTGGGCAAACACACATCAATGTTAGGCAGAACCTGTTGTTGTTCATTGATTGCACACTTTCTGACAGGTTTTTTTCTTGTTTAGGGTATCTTTATGCATCACCTGGCACACAACATTACTCATCAACCTCCCACATGCCATCACTTCTCCACCTCTTTGTCAGACAACGGTTCCCGCAAAAGGGGACTTACCAGGCCATTCCGACCTTGGAGGGCCCAGTAATTCCCTTTCGCGGGACCCGGACCCGGTACATCCCCATTCCCATTTGAGCCCCCATAGGCTCAATGGGAATGGGGAGGATGGTAACAATGGTCCCGTTAATAACGGGGCCGTTGCTGCCATCCGGTACTGCTCGAGGGTGCCGCTCTGCATGCATGGTCTGACCAGGTGTTCCAGAACGGCACCCGCGAGCATACTCGGAATGTTGCAGTGAGGTAAGAACCACGCCGGTAGCACTACCGGTGCCGTTGGTGCCTTACCGCAACACTCCTATTGAGGCCCAATGTTTTGTAACAATAAAACTGTAACAAAAATGGAGGTCCTGGAAATGTAGCTAATAAGCCGAAAAAGGCTGTAATTGGTATCCAGGAATATGTAATAAACAAAACAAAAAACCTATGCAATCAAATGCAGCAAATGAGCATAACATATTCCATATGTTTTGTCATTATATTTAATTAAAATAAAAAGTTAGAAAACATTTCTCTTGCAATTGTGTGCAACAAAATATACATCTATTGACACATAATCAATGAACAATACAGGCACATCATATAATACTATTAAAAATGTGTATTTGATCAATACCTATATAGTACAACATAATCCGGGAATTCCCAAAAATGGCATAGTAAGCTTCAACATGTTTCTTTTGCATGTGCTGAGTGTGAGAAATCCATAACGAAGATACTTTTGACCACACCTATTAAGCTAAATGCGCCAAGCTTTATCCAAAATTCAGCAGTGAAATATGATCCTGAGAAATACATCATTCCTCTTGGAAGTCTAAAAGTATCATTAAAACCTGGAATGTATTTATCTGTGCCGATTGCTGCATGGCAACCCTGACTGTGCTTTGAAGTGAAGATATGCAATGCTGCTTAGCAAGATGGCAGCCATCCAACTGCTAAATAGGAGCAATAGGAACACCAAAATTAAGGCTCATTAATTTCTGAATGCATTTCTGTTCAATCATAAACGTAAAGAAGCATGTGAATGCAAGCAGATTGCAGTGACATTTAAATGTCCTCAATATGCTCTCTGGCAGTTTCTAAATAACATATCAGGTGCTGCTTAAAAAATAAAAAGTATCAAAACCATAGGAACACAATATTAAACTATTTACAAATGTACATGGAGCAAGGAAATAAATGTATGACTATAGTAAATACGTTGGCATACACTGTACATAACAATGTCTGGAATCAGCATTGTAAGGTGGGAGCCACTGTTCAATAAGTTGCTATGCCTTTGGGTTTTGCAGAACAGAGTGGTAGGCAACATAGAACTTGAGTTTGCTGCCAGTGATATATGGCCAATCCAAACTATGAGCCTGATTCACAGAAGCGTTTTATAATGGTGAAATCCCATTGGAACATTCTTAGTGTGGGTAATCTCTTTACTTTGCAGACACCAGGGGAACAAATTCTAACAAAGTGGTGTTTTGCGAGCATAAATATGTATACATTTTTCAATTTGGGGCTTAGGTCAAGACAATGGATCCGTACTGGCAAGAATGTAAATATTTATAATATATTAATTCTTAATAATATAAAAAAATAAACCAATTCTGCAATACATACACAATGGACAAAAACATTCCATTAAAACACCATACTAATACATGAATCAGATGTTGTGCAAAACTACGCATAGAAAGTGCAAATGTGCATAAATGTGCAAACCAGCTAGTTTTTCTGCTGTTAACACTGCCACATTATATTTAGACTACATTGGAAAATACAATATTCTTTGTTATTTCACACAACCTTCTTGAGGAGGAATGTAAAATGTCAAAGTGCAAAACCACCATTCATTACAGTCGTCAAACAATGGTGTTTTTGCAGTTTGAAATTTGCAAAAACTCGCTGGTTTGCACATGTATGCACATTTGCACTTTCTATGCTTGGTTTTGCACAACATCTGATTCCTGTATTAGTATTGATGTTTTTTATGGAATATTTGTGTCCATTGTCTATGCATGGTAGAATTGGTTTGTGTATTTTTATATTATAAGGGATTAATAAATTATACATATTTACATTCCTGCCTGGACGGATCCATGGTCTTGGCCTAAACCCTAAATTGAAAAATCTATTAATTATTATGCTTGCGAGACACTACTTTTGTTAGAATTAGTGATATATAGCCAATCATATCAGGAAAAAGGGCACATCGATATTAGAAATGTCGATTTGACAGGAACTGAATGGCTTGGCCGTGCAATTTGTGGCATCATGGAGAGAGTGGAGCGGTGCAGTTAGTTTGGCATTAAGCTTATTAAAGGTGTTATTATTCCCCAACTCTGTGGCACTAACTACATTGATTCCTGGAGTACAAGTGGACAATCTGCGAATTTCATATTGCACACTGATATCAGCAGTGGATCCATTAGGTCACTGAGATATCCGTATGGATATTTCGAAGCCAACACGTTTTACTGTTGCCTATTCTTTGCAAAGCAACTGATATTTTGCATTAGCACTCTGCTGGTCAAAGAAATGGAAGAACAACTTATATACTCGTATTTTATATCTTTCGAGTAGTAGTCTGGAATGTAAAATTACAAGTCAATATGGAGTAGATAAGTGCATGAATTAGGGTTTAGTGATTGACAGTCTTGCGATATCACTGTCTGTAAGCAGGGCCAATCCAAGGGCTGATCAAACTAGAAATTGGCCTACGGTATTACAAAAAAGGGGCAGAGTCAACAGACCATCTTTATTTTCTTTGTGCATGTGTCTTCACTCAAGACACGGTAAGGCACCCGGAAGGGCTAGTTAGGAAGAAGAAGCTGTGGCCCCACACTTTTCTGCCACCAATTCTGTAGGGAGGGCAGACAAATATCATGTGTACCACAAGCATGGCATTTCCTCTATGGTGAAACCTACCCACGTTCACTCCATGGACAAGCTGTCTCTTTACTTTTGGAGAATTCCAATTCCTCAGGTCTGTTAAGGGCTTAGGTAGACATGCCTGCTATGAGTCGTGCTGGTGATGATATCTTTGCCAGGGCTGGGCGTACAAACGGTGGACCACAGCAGATCCAGCACCCGCGCTACCATTTTCACATGCCCTGCAGTGCTTTGCCAATAGAGAAGGGTAGCATCTTTTGGGCTTATATCATGGAGGCCAAATGGGATGAGGCATGGGTCAGGGCAATCGTGGCACCTCTAGTTGTCATCTTGCAAATGTAACGCTGTATGTTGACTCACCTGGCCTGACAGAGACGGACGTAGAGCAAAGGAACATGCCCAGGTCAATAGTAGTTGACTGCTTCCTGGTAGTCTGAAAGCATGATGCTGTACCTTTGTTTACGAGGGGAACTTGCATTGATCCACGATTTGTAGTGTCTGTTTTGTGAATGAAGTTTGCACTGGTTCTATGCTTCCATGCTGTCCTTATTCTGCAGTACCTTGCACAAGGAATGCTAGTTCCAATGCCCATGTTGTATATCTGGGAAATGATTTAATTGCTGCTCCCCACACAATACCTGTCCTCTGGTATGTGAGAAACGCTAGCAGAGCCGCACATGTCTAGTGTTTTAAAGAAGCTGGGTCTTCTGCTATCAATACATTATTGTGTGTGTGTGTGTGTGTGTGTGTGCACGTCTTTGTGTGTGTGTGTGTGGTTTACACGTGATTGTGCCTAATGGTAACGATCATTAATTGTAGCTATCTAATATGATCATATTTTTTCAATCATATCTGATATTTCTAATCCTTCCTGGCATGCTTTCTATTTTGGACCAACCTGATGTGGTTGTTTTTAAATCCTTCCACAATTTGGGAAATACGTTCTGTGTGAGGGAGAAAGTGATTTAGTTTTACAATGCCATCAAATGTATTTATTTATTTATTTATTTATACAGGGATGAACAATGCTCGTTTGATCACAAAAAAACATACAATAGATAAGAAATCAGATTTAACAGGAAGCCTTGAGCGTCTTACAATGGGGTGAGTTTGATTGATATTCTGACCAGGTTGTGAGGGGATGGGGTGTAAATTGAACAGTCACCCCAGGAAAATGCATGTCTAGACATTCATGGATTAAGGAAAACCAACATTAGAAATTTGTGCAGGTAGGCTTTACGGCCAGCTGTGTTAAGGATGTGACCATGATGGATGAAGTGCTAGAGTGGAGGCAGTAGAAGGTGAGGGACAGAGGCAGGATAGAAGGGAGGGTAAAATGTTAGCTAGAAGGCAGATGAGATATAGGTTAAGAGTGTATCTCAGAGGCACAGAGGTAGGCTTTTAGTTTGTTTTAACAAATCGGTGTGGACTGTTTCTCGGATGTCCGTGGAAGAGAATCCCATGCAAGTAGAGCGAGAAGAGAGAAAGAGCGGAAGCAAGAGGAAGCACAGGGAGGCCAGGTGCCACATGGGTAGTCAAGGAGGTAGAGCAGAGATTACAAGAAAGCTTGTAGAGTTTGACAGATGAAGATAGATGTTGTGGTGCCTTTCCATGGATAGATTTGGGAACCAGAAGCAGACAATTAAGTTTGGCCCTGTTTTGGATTTTCTGTCATCCAGCCATGGGATGATATGAGGAAGAAGGTGTGAAGGGAGGGAGTTCAAAGAGAATCCTGACAGCAAAATTAATGATTTTGTCATGGGGAGAAACAGCATTGTTGGGAGACCAAAGAGGATGCTGGAACAGTAGTCGAGTTTAGAGAATACAAGAGTGTTTAAGAGATTTTTGGCTGTGTTTAAAGGAAGGAGGTGCCAGATTTTCCTATTATTTTGGAGGTTGAGGTTTTCAGTTTCAGAGGTGAAAGTAGAGAAGGTGTGAAGAGAGTCATAGATGACCTTGAGGTTTCTCGATGAAGGGAAGTAGGGATGAGTGTCAGGTGGGATCTGGATAGGCAGAGCGAATGATGAGAGAGAGTTTTGGCTGCGAAGAAGAGCACCTCTGTTTTGGTTGAGTTTAACATCGGTGCAAAGCCATCCAATATTTCATGGCTGAGAAACAGTTTGAGATTTTATAGAGAGATCAGAGGAGAGTTCAGGAAAAAAGAAAACAATATGGGTGTCATCCACAAAGAGTTGGTATGAGAATCTAAAGGAGGAGATTAGTGCCGCAAGAGCAGAGGTGTACAGTGTAAAGCCATAGCTCTGTGGAACACCAACAGTAAGAGGAGTAAGTTGATAGGTGTTGTTGCTCTAGAAGACAGAGAATTGGTGAAGTGCCAGGTAGGCTTCGATCCAGGCAAGGTCTTGATCACGAATCACAAGAAGAAAGAGATTATCAAGGAGATCAGAGTGATCAACAGTGTCAAAAGCAACAGACAGGTCACGGAGAATTAGAATAGAGGATAGTTTGGAGTGCTTAGCAGAGGAGAGAAGTTGGAGACATTCATGAGAGCAGTTTCTGTGAAGTGACAGGAGCGGAAACCTGCTTATGGGGGATCTTGAATATTGTGGATATCTAAGAAATGTGTAAAACGGTTGAACACAACCCTTTCAAACACTTTAGAGTAGTGCAAAATAGAGTGTTACAGAGCCAAAGTTAGCTGGTAGATTCAAATCAGCACCTTGCTTTTTTAGGAGAGGGATAACCAAGGCCATTTTGAAAAGATGGGGGAAAACAAACGGAGTCTGAGGGCAGGTTAAAGAGTTCAGTGAGGTGAGAGGCCACTAAAGGGGCAATAAGTCTGATTATCATCAACATAGATAGGACTTCTTCAGTATTAGTGTGCCTAAAGTGGGAGATAGAGGCAAAGGATGATGGCATAGTAGGTGGAGTGTGGAAGGTCAGGAGATAGTCTCTAATTTTGGAAATGTTTGCACTAAAGTATTCAGCTGGGTCATTAGCTGTGAGAGTGGTGCTGAAAGTCATAGCTTTAGGAGGAGTGAGGAGTGAGTTTACAGTGACCTGTAGCCAGCGAGGATGGTTGGAGTGAGAGTCAATGAGGGTGAAATAGAAATCCGCTTTCGCTCTTTCAAGAGAGGACTTGAGAGTCTTCAGGGCAGAGAGGTAGAGTTTCAGGTCCTGATGCGAGTGGGTTTGCCTCAATTTGGGGATTTGCCAGAGCATGTCTGTGCTGAGAGAGGGAATGAATGGGGTGACCTATTGTTGAGGATGCTGAGACGTAGGGGTGAAAGTTACTAGTTGTAAGTGAGAAGATAATTAGTTATATAATAGTGTTTGGAAGCTGTAGAAGGCAGTGGAAGTGGAAGAGGCATCAGGTGTGAAGGAGCAGAGTGAAAACTGTAGGTCCAAGAGAAAGGGAAGCATGGCAGAAGGTTTACATTTCCTTTTAGTAATAGATGGGGCAAGTGGTGAGGAGAGGTCAGATGGTGGAAAGGAGATGCTGGTGGAAACAATGGAGTGATCAGATAGGGATAGTGAGACAGTAGTAAAAGTGGCTGAGAGAGAGGTGGAGATGAATAAGAAATCCAAAGAGTTACCCCTGTGTGGGTAAGCATGTTATGGATAGAGTGGGGAGTGTGGTCACTAAGAAAACACTGAAGTTCAGATTTTTGAGAATTGGTTGGAGGGGAAGTTTAAAGTCACCTAAGAGAATGACTTGATGTTTAGTGCAAAGAGAATCAAGGAGTTGCCCAAGTTCATCAAAGAATGGTCCAGGGTGATAAGGTGGGTGAAATATGGAGATGATGTGAACTGAGTGAGGTGGAGCAATAGTAGAGATGGTCAATTCAAAAGAGGAGAGGATGCCATATTGTAGATTTGTGAGACATTGATGCCTCCGCCTCTGCCGTTTAGATGAGGAGGGTGAATGAAGGATAGTTTGGAGGCATGCAGGTCTACAAGGGTGACAGTGTCAGATGAAGAAATCCAAGTTTCAGTGATAGCAAGGAGGTCTAGGGAAGGAGAGGTGGCATGACAGTAGCCAGTGATAAAGGAGGTTTTGTTGCATACAGACTGAGCATTCCAGAGTGCAATGTTTATTTGATGTGGTAAGGAAGAGTAGAGAAGTTGAGTCTCAGGTGAAGAGAGGTGAGGAGGATAGGTGTGGGGGTATGGTTAGCATGTTGGCATTGTTTGTTGGAAGTAGGAGGTGCAAGGGAGATGGAACAGTGGACATTTTGCAATGTGAGTTTTATGATAGGGATAGCAAAGTAGGACGTTTTAGCATGATTGGAGAAAGCATAGGGAGAGGTGAGTAGGAAGAGCAGCAGAAGCAGCAGGCGAGAATGCATTGTAGGTGGGTACTGCAGTGTGGGGGAGACAGCACAGTAATTAGCAAACTAGCAGTATTTACTGGTGCAGTAGGGAGAAACATAAAAGCAAAGGCCCATAGGCAAAGAGGCCAAGAGGCTGGTCTATGGCTGGTCTTTACTCTTCACTGTTTCACCCTTAACTGGGAAGCCCCTGGCTAGACACCCCTAGCGAGTGATGACACACACTCTTGTTACCTGATCGTCTGGTCTGTCAGTGGTTGGTCTATGATTTTGTCCCTAGTGTTGCTGGGATGAGGAGATTTCTCCTTGATTGGTGTTCCCAGAGGAGCCCCTTGTGGCCTTCAGCTGGAGTGATGGCCGACTCAGGATGGCCACAGGAAGTGCTGTCACTGATCCAAGAAGGCCATAGGAAGTGATGTCATCAATCCGAGATGGCCATCAGAAGTGATGCTACAAGCAGTAAGTGAATCCACAAACCAGAAGTGATGCATCTGTAACTCCACCATTTAAACGCCATTTAAATAATTGTCCAAAATGTTCACCTTCATAGCCTGGAACATACGAATTGCAGTCAGTAGGCCCCCTGATGGACACCTTCCTTGACCAGATTGCGCCTTTTGTACATAAATGACATTACCATCAAGAAACAGTTGGTCCATAAACCACGTCTCCTACAGTATTATCATACTGTGAATTCTAATAAATTCCATCAATGCCGAGTTTGAGAGCAGGTAACCATGTCAGTTCCATGAAATAAATAACATCTGCTCAGGGGCTAAAGTACCTCCTCGACATGATTTTCACCTTTCTTATCATCATTTGTCAAAGATGCCACCAACCAAGCAAAATCTATCTGGTTAAACTTACGAGCGACCACCCCAGATGACATTGTAACCTCTCAATTACATTAGATTATTTTACCAACTGCCACTACAATGTCCCCAATATAGTTTCACTCTGAAGATAACCTGGATGGAACTATAGCCTTTATGTATTCAGAAATTTCAAAACCTAGCTGTTTCAAAGAGCACTTCTCTTTCAATATAAGATCACCAACTAATTTTGAGCCAATATGGAGAATCACTTTATCGGTTTTATTCCCATCCACAAATTCGACCCTTTCAATTTCCACACTGGAGAGCAATTTGAACAGAGTAAAGAATTAAAGGGAATTTTCCTGTCAACATTTTCAAAATGTGAATCACTGGTCCTAGCTGTTTGCAGATCGTAATATATACTCCGAGCCCCCTTTTAAGGTACTTGGGGCCCTCTACCTATTCACACACCACCCTGAATTTTCAGTCATAAATGTAGTGTTTGTCACAGTTCCTATTAGCTGATCCTCACTCAAACTACTACCCCCTATCCCTGTATGGGCCATGTAGCTTGTCAATCCTACTAAGCTGCCTGTTATTAAGAGGAACATTTTGATTTCTAACCATTTTTTCAAACAGGGTGCATCCCATATCAATGATTACTTTATCACCTGTTCTTATACCTTTACCAAAATGCTACACAGTGCAATCTTTGGTATGAGAACTTCAGGTAAGTAAAATCAAATAATAGAACAGAAGATGTTTAACTTTTCATAAATTTAAGGTGCATGCGAGAGAAATCAGTCCTGGCACATAGGCTGAACAATGGCAGAGAAAAGTAGGGATCCTTCATCCCCTGCACCATTTAACAGGCTAAGATAGCCAAACCTTTAATATCTGTCTCCCACAAGAACATTTTCTAAAGTGATTTTTAGTATGATAACATGAATATTTCAGATACAGATTTTTGTAATTAGTCAATCCCATGTAATTTCAAATAGAATGTGTTATCAAAAGAATACATGTAATCAAGTGACCCAACATGTAACAAGAATTCATCTCTTCGTCAGGGGTCTTAACCAGTTGATATTTGTAGAACAATTGAAAAAAGATATTCTTGTATAAGTGAATTCCATATAATCAACAAACATATATAAAGTCAAATAGAATATGTTCCAACATCTACCGTATAACCTCCATGGTCCCAATGGCATCAATGTTCTAAAAAGTAGGATTGAGGAAGCTGGGAACTACCAACTTGAGGCATTCTGTCCCTAACGGCACAAAGACAATCAAATGTTCAAGTCTTCTAAAGAACACATCTTTGATGAAAATAGCCTATTCAAAGGTAAAGGAAAAATGTGAAAAGTGATCTCACCTCTCCTTTTCTCAAGAAAGCACACATGCTCCAGTCTCTCTAATATCGGTATCAAATGGTTGAGATCCTTACAGTACAATGTTATATGTACAAATGTCTTCCACCTGACAATGAAAATCAAAAAATAGAAACCGAGGGAACGGAGCCATTTCAATCTATGTACTGTGTTTTGAATGTGACAGTTTCTTAGAAAAATCTAAGAGCAGACGTCACCGCACAATTAGTCTGTTATATGTGGATAGTGGTTGTGCTGAGTAAAGTTGAAGACAAAATGTAAGGCAAGTCTGTGGTCTATGGAATACAAATTCATGGTCTCAGTGGAGATAAATCATGTTGAAATATTGAGTGTTCTCATTCAAGTTAGGCTTAGGTAAGTCATGGCAGTAGTATGTCTGGTGATGGACTTAGCATCTATCAATGTTAAATGTGAAAAAGAATGTAATAAAATCAAGGATTGTGTAAACCCATGATGATCCAATGTGATATTATATATCCTCAGATGGATTGACACAGACCGTCAATATCTGGTGAAAAGCAAAGATGTTTACAAAGGTATTGGAGAGTAAAACCAGGGACAATACAATGTCCTACATTTAATTTTTTTTTTAGCTGACTGTGATCATACTCTGAATCAACAAAATGTCTAAAGAGTACAGTTGTGTGAATTAGTATGAGCAATATCGGAAATAGCATCAGCTATTTTAATCATGCTCTCATTGTATACATAAGAATGATTAGTAAGGTCCTGAGCACAGAGTGGTTTAATTGGACATACCTCTGTACACGTTCCAGTGTGAGGGAAAAGGTCAGTTGTTTTATGGTCTACAATAGGCATCATAAACGGGGAAGGATCATTAACAGCTGAGATCTTAATAGGTGAGACCTTTTCTGATGGTATCAGTGCATCTATAGAATACTATTCCTTATCCATAATTGAATTAGTCTCCAACTAACCCAACGTAGCGCGAAGCTCAGAAATAATCGTATCGTCTGTGGTCCCCCTAACAACAGGTATGCCCTGTTCTTCAATATGTGCCACAGTCATAGTGTCCTCACTACCCAATAATGGTACAGACAGTAATACAGAACCATTATGTTCCTTAGGCACCAATTCTTGGCTACGCAGTGAATACGTTGAGCAGCTAGCCATGCTGCACGGGAATCAGTCACCCTCTAAATACGCCTTTAACAATATAAAGGACAAGGCTTACCCACATCTCGTTCTGACTGTTTTGGGACTTTTACCTCTTAAAATGGCAGCAGGTAGTCTGGCCCCTATGCCGGACTGCCAAACTGCACAGAGCACTTACTACACACAGTTTTTAAGTTGGGCTACGTGCGCAGGTGCAGCAGCCGAGCTCCCAGGTTAAGGCAGACTAGTGCAGAACAAAGTCCCAGTCTCACCAACAGCTGTTAGAGCAATCAGTCTGCTAAACTGTTTCCAAAGGAAATGTATGTGTATTCCAATCTGCCAAGCTGTACAGAGCACTTACTACGCACTTCATTCCTTATTTAATTTTTGTTAAAAATTGTGCTGCAAAATGCATCAGTTAGCACATTATTTAAAAGATAATTTGTGAAGGAACTCAACTTCCCCCCAAACACCTTTCATTATTTGGGGTTTTGTTTATTGTATTTTTTGAGCATTTGTATGGTGCCTATACATCAAAGAGTGTTTCCATAAGACAAAGGGGGGGGGGCAGAGGATAAAATAACAGTAACGGTCCTACTAGGTCTTGTGACATTCGGATTGTGCAAGTGCAATAACAGTAAGTGCAGGAGAGGGGAAGAGGCAAGGGGCTGAGCAAGTGCTAAGGGAGCCCCAAGAGGGCAAGTGCTCAGGGAACAAGGGAAGGGGGTCAGCTAGTGTGAGGGAAGGGGTGGACCAGACTTAGTAGGCCAGTTGGGGAAGGGGGATGGACCAGACTCAGTAGGCTAGTCGGGGAAAGGTGCCAGAGGGCAAGTGATGGTAAAGGGGTGAGGGGGGAGACTGGTCAAGGGAGGGCCTGGCCCCGGTAACGCTCATGAGGGATCCAGGTAACCAGCAGGGGAGGTGGAAGGGGGAGGAGGAGGAGAAAAGAAAGGTCTGGAGAAGATTCTGAAATTTAAGGAGACCTGGCTCAAGACAGAGAGGGGCATGGAGGCCATTCCACAGGGAGGCTTCTGCCGAAGAAAGAGATCTACCCTCCAGTCTCTGCTTGGAGAAACGTTTGACCTGCAGAGAGTTAGAGCTAGAAGACCAAAGAACTCTAGCAGGGAGGTATTTGGGGCGAGAGAGTTGGATGTAATGAGGTCCCAGGCCCCACAAAGCCTTGTGGATGATTAAGAGGGTCTTGGATTTGATCCTTGCAACCACAGGGAGCCAGTGGAGAGATTTTAGGGCTGCATAGATGCATTCCCTGGGCTTGGGGCCAAGGATAAGGCTTGTAGTCCTTTTCTGAAATAGTGGGCCAGAGAGAGGAAAAATGCAGGTTAAAGAGGAGACTGTTACAGTAGTCCAGCCTGGAGAGAACCAAATCTCTGGAAACACTGGGTTCCTGGGGGAAGGTGAGGAGATGGAGAATGCCTCTGAGGAGGTGGAAAAGAAAGTGAGATTTATTGACAAGGTCAGCGATGTGGGGTGAGAAGGAGAGGGAGGAGTGGAAGATAACACCCACGTTGTTTGCCTCAAATGATGGTAAGGGGCCCAAGGAGCCCAAGGAGGCCAGCCAGAGAGTAGGAGGGAAGGAGGGGGCAGGAGTCCCAATGAGCTGTATCTTGGTCTTACTAGCATTAAAGCAGGGACCATTAGCAGCACACCATGACTGAATAGGGGTCACTCAGTCGCAAATGAGAGAGGAGGGAGAGGAGGCGAGGAGGGAAGCTTAAAGAAGAGCTGTGTGTCGTCAGCATAGCATTGAAAACGAGGAGAGAAATTGGAGATGGGGTGGGCGAGACGGGCATGCAAATGTTGAAGAGCAACGGCGAGGGGATAGAGTCCTGAGGGACACTGTAGGTCGAGAATTAGCTAGAAGAGAGAAACAGGCCCAGTTGTACTTGGGAGGGCCTATTCGAAAGGAAAGAAGTCAACCAATCCAGTGCCCGGCCGTGATGCCTAGGAGATCAGAAAGCCGATTTGTGAGGATGGAATGATTGACGGTGTCAAAGGCGGAGGACGGATCGAGGAGGATGAGAACAGAAGGAGAGTTGGTGTTAGGCAGAATCCTGTGCAGTGCCCTTAGGGACCACTACACACAATTAAGACCACAAGTGGTAATACAAGTTCACCTTTGGTACAAGCCTGTACTACTATGTTAAAGTGGTAGAAGTAGCGGAGCAGCCAGGCTTATCTCAAGAGTATATGAGCAGTAGCAGAGATTACACAAAGGGACCACAATTACTGTGACTCAAGCAAACACTGACTCAAGGTTTCAGGTAAAAAATATAAGTACATTTATTTTTAAACCATTTGTTATAAACACAACACTTCTATTAATTCAAAACCACGCGTAAAATACACTACAACCAACCAATTCACTTGGCGCACTCTATTCCAAGGTAAGTACCCTATGTTTTAACGGACCGGTGTTGTGAAACAAAAGACATTACCGGGAATACATATGCGATCACTTTTTGACAGTAATGACAGTTCGGTCTTACTAAAGATATGCGTATCCGTGGCAAGAAATGTTACCGGGGCAAAAACACACTTAGCACCTGAATTAACCAGAGAGAGTTGGGGGCAAAAATCATATGCAATACTTTTGTCAAGGCAGACAGAATCAGAGAACACTCGTTGACAGAAATTCAAGAGTCAATAGGCCGGAGCCAGTGTCAAGTGGAACCGGGTTCCTGTTGTCGAGGATCACACAGTAGGACAGTTCAAGATTCAGCGTAGCCACGAGTACTTAGATATTGTCGATAGAGGGAGCAAAAGTTATAAGAAGGAGGGAAGACAAGGGATTCACCCTAATTCCTCAAGCAGAACACAGTACCTTATTCAATGAAGAAGCTGGTGCCACGGCAGTTGTTCCTGGTAGTTTCCTGCAGACCCACAGTTCCTGGAGCTTCGGTATGAACAAGGACATCTGGAGGGGTCTGCACAGGGATGAAGCCAGCAGCAGCGATGGTGAATAAAAGGTACGCTCCTTAAAAACAGGAGAGGCTCTTCAGATAGCTAACCGGACCACTACAGCAGTGTGCTGCAATTTTGACCAAGAAGAGGATCCTCTGGCTGTGGAAGATGAGCTGGTTATCCCCACCAGGCTCAAGGGAAGAAGACTACGGACTGAATCTTCTTTGGTCGTCGAAGGGTAGATAGCTCAGGACTGCAGCAGGGCTTCACCGGTATGGGGTAGTTGCAGCAGCCGTCTTCTTCTCGCTTCTCATCGGTTCCTTGTAGTTCCAGTCGCGACTCTGACTTCTTGCCCAAGAGACCTGCCTTTTATTCGAAAATCCCCCATTCACACAGCCTGGCTGTCAATCAAGCAGCAGGGGGGTTGTCCAGGCCGGACAACCACCTCAGCCAATCATGAAAAAGTGTGACAAGGTTTTCCTAGGATACCCTGTGCAAGGGGGGGACTATACCCCTCCCTCACATTCAGCCCACCTAGACACCCAGGCACCTGGAGGAGGGCTTCTTGACAGAAGCCCACCAAAAGACAGTGAACAAAGAAGGCAAACCTGGTTTGCTGCGCAAAGTAAAACACAAGAAGGACTTTAACAAAAAGAAATGGTGAATAAACCTGACCGGAGCCAAAAGAAAGAGTTTTTGGTCAAGCGGGTTTATGGTCGAGGCTAATATAATAGCCTAAAACAGTACCACGTTTATATAGTATAATCGCGGTAGAAAGGTTAGGGTAGATACCACTGCCACCAGCCAAGTCTAAATGTTAAAAGAGCAAAACAATTCTCTAGGGGGTACAGATAAAAATGGCTAAGGAGTAACCCTTTCCAGTACTCCATGTAAGATGGGGTGTACTGGATCTGTGGTTAAATGACTAAGTAAAGTTAATGGCAACTTTACCCTTTTCTGGGGGACAGTAATCAGCCTCAGAAATGGAGTCGGTGGGAAGTCTACAAGACAACCTTGTGTCACTGCACTGAAGGTGCTGTGTAACACACAAAAGAAGGGGACTACTGAAGTGGTCTACTCCAGAGTCCACAATCACAAAAACAGGCAAAAAACACATGGCAAAACATGGGTAGAGTGGGGGAAAAGCTCACACTTTTACCAAGTGAAAAAATAAACTCCAGAAATCCAGCAAAGCTGCTGGGGGACTCACTAGGTGAGGGAAATTAGCCATATAATGAGAATTCTCCCTAACACTCGCCCCCCCAGACTAAGGGACAAGAGGATTTAATCCACTCCTGGAGGGATCTTATACCTCTAGTCGGTTATAAGCATCCTAGAGAGACCATCAGCATTTTGGTGGTGACTTCCTGCTCTGTGCTCAATGGAAAAATCAAATCCTTGCAGGCAGATTGACCATCTGAGTAACTTTGGTTTTTTTTCCCCTTTCATTTGCATCAGCCCTCCCGCATCCTGTGCTCTCTTACCACTCGGCGGGTGGTTGTACCTTATTTTAAGCTGGCCCGTAAGGGTGGCCGTGCTTTCTCTGTCGCTGCTGCTAGAATGTGGAATGACCTTCCCCTTCTGTTACGCGACACCACCAATCATCTTGCTTTTCGTTGAGGATTAAAAACCCTGCTTTTCTAGCTGCAATATTTTCTGGCCGCCTCCTCAGCGCCAAGACTTGCTAAGTGGGGAAAAAGAGTGGCAACCAAGATGCCCCCAGGTGTACGTGTGCTTTAGAAGTTTTGCTAACATAACATAACATCACATAACTTGGCCAAAGGCCCGCCCACCTGGTGCCTTCCAGGTTGCCACTCTTTTTCCCCACTTAGCAAGTCCTGCCCACCTGGTGCCTTCCTGGTTGCCACTCTTTTTTCCCCTAGTTAAGGAGCCATCCAGCCTCTTTTCTTTAGTAGATAGGGAGTAGGTGCAAGTGGATCTAGGTCACCTGGCCTAAGCCCTGCCCACCTGGCACCTTCCAGGTTGCCGCTCTTTTTCCCCACTTAGCAAGCACCTCCCACCTTGTGGCTTCCTGGTTGCCGCTCTTTTTCCCTACTTAAGGAGCCCTCCAGACTCTTTTCCTTTGCAGATGGGGAGCAGGTGGGAGTGGATTTAGGTCACCTGGCCTACGCCCACCCACCTTCTTAGCCCTGCCTCTTCCTTCCTGCTCTTAACACTTAGATCAAGGGTGTCTCTCGCACGGGCGTCCGAAGCTAAGGGCAGACAGAGAAAAGGGCAATTCCTGTTTGGACCTGTTCGGACCAGGAGGACCCAGGGCCCGACCCCCTGCTCAGCCAGCAGGTAAGTGTGCACCAACATGTGTTTACTCCCTCTGTCCCCACAGGCCATCCCTAGCCCCTCAGGACCCCCTGTGATGTTCCCTTGTTCCCTTGTGCCCCCCTCCCTTCTCGCACACAGGTGTTACCTGTTCTGCTGGATTCTTCTACTCTGCCCCCCCAGCCTACTTTTGCAGGAGTCTGTCCTGATACATTCTGGTTTCACCATCACCGTCTTGTGGCCAATGCTGGATTTGACTTTTATGGACTTCATTGATTCACAGCGTGTCACCCTTTCTCAATTCATGCTGGACTTCCTTTGCATCTTGTACTCATGGTGGCCCTGAATCATGCTGTTCCCATCTTCATCTTGTATCTTGGCATGCAACATTATGTGTTACTACTGACTGCTACAATTGTATTTGCGCTACCCTCTTGCTTCTCCACTCTTTTTGAAGGCTTACTCTCTGTTCTCTCCTCCTCTCCATTTTCCTATTTCCTCCCCTCCTCCCCTTACTTTGTTCTATGCATTTATTATATCAGAATTGTCCCTGGACCTAGTATGATAGCAAACCTGTCTGTCTCCCCCGCCCCCTTAGTTGTTTTTCTTCTCCCCGCCCCTCCAGCACTATCTGAAATGTCGTCAGGCCTAGTACCATAGTCACCGGTTTTTCTACCTCCACCTATCTCCAGTGTCTCTTATTCATGGAAGGTTTATGGGTGTCCTGATCTCTTCTTCGCACTGTCTGTTCTGTGTTTGTAGGGGTTTTGAGCCCTTTCGTATCAAAGTTGCTGCAGCTTTCAGTCTTCCTCTGGTCACTTCCAGCAATGGACAGTGCCATGGAGGAGGATCCTACCATAACCTCTCTTTCAGGAACTCTTCCTCTGCTAACTCCTACCTCAGGACAACATGACCTCACACTTCATTCCAAAATATTTTCCCTATGGTTCTTTCTACTACACTTAATCTCTTCTCCACCAACCTTCTACCTCTCTCCTCCAGGCTCTTTACAGTTCTAGCCTATTAGCCTGGTCTCCTCTACCAGTCCCATCTTCTTGTATGCCGACTTCCTGATGTCTTCCCCTACTCTTCAGACCTCCTCGGCCTACCTTTTCTCTCTTCATCTCCTCACCCTTTATGTTATTTTATCAGTCCCCCACCTCTCTTAATAACACTTCAAAAGATTCCATCTCTCTTCTCTCAATCTCTCCTACCGCCCTTCATTAACTGTCATCACTAGAGTTTCACTCTTCCTAAAGCCATATCTCGTCAGTATCTGTAGATGTGGTCTCCAAATCTCTTCCACCAATCTCATGAGAGATTTAAGTTGCCTTCTATTCTTTTCTCACAGTATAACCATCAGGATAAGCCAGGATTTTACCTGCCTCCTCTTCACCTCTCAAATCACTACCAATAGCCTCATGCAGGATTCATTCCATCTCCTGCTCTATACTAGTCTTCTTTAGAACTCCTATTGCACTAACCTTATCTTCCCTGTCGTCACCTGCCTACTCAGAATCACTGACATTCAATTCCTCAACATCACCAATCTCCACCCTCTCATTAGTCCCCCTCCTGATGTTCGCCACCCAGAACAGATGGGGAGCAGGTGCAAGTGGATCTAGGTCACCTGGCCTAAGCCCCACCCGCCTGGCGCCTTCCAGGTTGCTGCTCTTTTTCCCCACTTAGCAAGTCCCGCCTACCTGGTGCCTTCCTGGTTGTTGCACTTTTACCCTACTTAAGAAGCCCTCCAGCCTCTTTTCCTTTTCAGATGGGTAGCAGGTGGAAATGGATCTAGTTCACTTGGCCAAAGGGCCGCCCACCTGGTGCCTTCCAGGTTGTCGCTCTTTTTCCCCACTTAGCAAGCACCTCCCACCTTGTGGCTTCCTGGTTGCCGCTCTTTTTCCCTACTTAAGGAGCCCTCCAGCCTCTTTTCCTTTGCAGATGGGGAGCAGGTGGAAGTGGATCTAGGTCACCTGGCCTAAGCACCACCCACCTTCTTAGCCCTGCCTCTTCCTTCCTGCTCTTAACACTTAGATCAAGGGTGTTTCTCACCCGGGTGACCGAAGCTAAGGGCAGACAGAGAAAAGGGCAATTCCTGTTTCAACCTGTTCAGACCAGGAGGACCCAGGGCCCGCGCCCCTGCTCAGACAGCAGGTAAGTGTGCACCAACATGTGTTTACTCCCTCTGTCCCCACAGGCCATCCCTAGCCCCTGTGGACACCCTGTGATGTTCCCTTGTTCCCTTGTGCCCCCCTCCCTTCTCGCACACAGGTGTTACCTGTTTTGCTGGATTCTTCTACCCTGCTCCCCAGGCCTACTTCTGCAGGAGTCTGTCCTGATACATTCTGGTTTCACCATCACCGTCTTGTGGCCAATGCTGGATTTGACTTTTATGGACTTCATTGATTCATAGTGTGTCACCCTTTCTCAACTCATGCTGGACTTCCTTTGCATCTTGTACTCATGGTGGCCCTGAATCATGCTGTTCCAATCTTCATCTTGTATCCTGGCTTGCAACATTATGTATTACTACTAACTTCTTCAATTGTATTTGCTCTACCCTCTTGCTTCTCCACTCTTTCTGAAGGCTTACTCTATATTCTCTCTTCCTCTCCCTTTCTCCCTTTTCCTATCTCCTCCCCTCCGCCCCTTACTTTCTTCTATGCATTTACTCTATCAGAATTGTCCCTGGACCTAGTACGATAGCAACCTTGTCTGTCTCCCCCCGCCGCCCTTAGTTGTTTTTTTCTCCCCCCCGCCCCTCCAGCACTATCTGAAATGTCGTCAGGCCTAGTACCATAGTCACTTGTTTTGTTCCTCCCCTCCCTTTCTGCACCCCTCCCCTCGCCTTTTGTTTTTCTCCAGCTCTATCAGAAATGTTGTCAATCCTAGTACGGGAGTCGCCTGTCTGTTTCCATTTCCTTGCCACTCTCCCCCTCCCTTCCTTATGTTTGTCTTAGCTCTTGCGCTATCTGAAATGTCGCCAGGCCCAGTACGATAGTTCATTTCACATCCTTACTGTTCCTTCCTTGTAAGAATGTCATTGTATTTTCCCTTGTTACCTCCCTTGCCTTGAAGCACTTTTAAACACATTGTGTATAGGCGCTATATAAATAAACAATCATATCATATCATATCACCCCCTCTCTATGACCAACCCCCTACCTCTGATGCTCTCAACCAACCTCTTATTTCTGATCAAGCTCCATTATCTGACCAAACCCTCACCTGTGATTTTTATTTTCCACAACCTCCTCTTTATGTCTAACTGTTAACTCTCCTGCCACCTCCTTCTCCCCTTGTAGTTTCCAGCTCTTCTTCCATTCTCCTCTCTCAGACCAAACATCTCTGTAAACTTGCAGTGCTTGCCAATCTCTTTCCATTTTCCTACGCCAGTTTCAACCACTAGATGTTTGCGGATCACAAGATTCTTTGAGCACCTAGCTTGGTTCGCTGGACTTCACTGTGAACCTTGGAAACATGTCAGCAGTCTTGGGGAATTTTATCCTTGGAATCAGACTCGGGGTCAGAGTTCCCAGGAGGGGATTTTGTTTCTGGCTGGAGGAGTAGATCTGCATGTAACTGTACCATTCTAGGCCATGGGACCAGGGAAGGATGACAACATGATCCTTCCCATGCCAATGAGGCCGGTCATCCTCAAGCTTGAGAAGATAACCACCCTTGGGAAGACCAACACTAGGAGGAGATTTTGTCACAGTAGACAGTGAGCATCATTCTAGGACTTAGACAGTGGTACAGAATTAGTGTACATGATTAGATGTGTTTTTACCTTTGGCTTCACAGGTTCCCTGGGTGCTTAGTTATAGTTGTGAACTTCTCCTGATAGAGATAAATATATGAGGTAGAGCCTGCTGTTTGGGTGGTGTACTAAGATATATAAGGTTGTACCTTACATTTTTTAGCATGCTCCTAGGATGCAGACATAGCCTCCACTGGTTGATAGAGACAAATAAATGATTTGTGTTGACATTGTACTAAAATGAGAAGTCATCACTGTATTGGTATACTGTATGTCACCTGTGTAGATGTCAATGTTTTCATCTTTTGGTAGATCCAAATAGATCGAGGCAGGCTCGATTTTGAGTGCAGCGCCAGTGGCTCTGCTGATTGGTGGAACCACATCAAATGAGGAAGAGAATAACTAAATATTTACTAGTGCAATTCTCTGAAGTGCCTCAGAGCAGCAGACAAGACCGAGTGTTGCATGACTATTGAAGTTTGTATAACAGCCACTACTGTCAGAGTCAAAGTCACCACCATCTTTAAATGGTGCCTGTCCTTTGCGTGACTGCAGCTGTCTTCCACACAACTCTTCATCATCTGATGTGATCTTCCAAGTGAAGGGCCTAGTGTTTTCTTTTTATGAACGTAAGCTCTCTCATTCAGACATTTCTCATGGGCTGAGAAAAGTGCTTCAGCATGGCTAAATACCTATTTACACTGAACTCTAGCTGGGGGAAGTTTAGACTTTTAGGTAATTGAACAGATACAGAAGGCCACAGAGAACACTTGCTAATCCAGAATTGTTGAGGATCATCATTACTAACAACCTGGCATGTTTCGAGAACATAAGCATCAACCATCTCGCCTGCAGTGGGCTCGCTGAAATATCATGATGCCATGATGCACACAGCCATTCACACTGGGCAAGGAGTCTGTCCCAGCATCACTTATGCTTTTCCCTCTGTATGAAAGCTCATCATGCTACACCTAGAGTCAGAGGTTTAGGAAAATGACTGCACACTCTCTCATAACCTTCTCTCATAACCTTCTTTGCAGTGGTGAACTCCCACACTAATTTCCGTACTTTTCCTCTCTCTTCTTGTTCCATCCATGGATTTAAGCATCTCTATAGTGCACCCCTACACATGCACAGCACACCCTCGCTCAAGACAACCACCTCTATTTTCCTGTACCTGACATACGTTGTTTGGAAGTAGCCACATTGGGCCTCATTAGGAGGCTGGCGGCTGCAGAATGAACGCTGCCGGTAAGGTACCGGCACTGTTCATTCAGGGCTGCCACATTACGGGTTTCCTCGCGGGTGGTGGAATGCACGTCTGGTCCAGACCGGATGTGCATACCGCCACCCGTGAGCAAACCAGGATGCTAACAACGGACCCATCATTAACATGTCCGTTGTTAGCATCCTGCCCATTCCAATTGAGCCCTAAGGGGTCTCAAATGGGAATTAGGGATGTACCGGGTCCGGGTCCCGAGAATGGGAATTTCCGGGCCCACTAAAGTCAGCATGACCCGTTAATTCCCTATTTTTGGGACCTGGACCGGGTAACCGGTTTGGGTGTAGCCATGCCAGTAAGAACGGCATGGTTACCTCCAAACTCCTAATGAGGCCCATTGACTTTAAACTGTGGGTTAAGAAAAGGGGTGAGAAAGATCTCCATATTCCCCTTCATGGCAAAAATGTATCAATCCTGTTGAAAGGTTGACAGCAATTTCATGGCCAGTACATCTGATTCTGCAACTCCAGACCTTTCATCTTCATATTGTATCTTGAATAGCTGTAATCCCAAAAGATGCTCTAGTGACAGCATGTTGATGAGTCATGGATGGACTCTTCAAAAAGCTGAAGAACAAACATTGTCCAATATTTGCTACTATTTACGTGTTAGTTAGCCGCACACCAGTTGCTGGCTGTGGATATTGCAGCACTTTGACATTGCTTTGCAATGTGGTCACAGATGCTGCAGTATTTGGAGGGTTGAATTACACCATGTTCACATTGGAGTAGTCTGCTGGTTGTAAGAGAGGTTTGGCTTATACTTCTGCCACCATAGGGGTGGCACCAGGCACCAGAGTGTGCAGATCTTCTGGGTTACACTTAGCAATTCATCTAGTGGCAGGTATTTGCTTTTGAAGCAGATTGCCATGAGTTGGAGGGCGTGGCCATAGCAGGGCACATGCATGGTTTTGCCTATTCAAACGTCGGCTTTACCATTATACCCATTGTCATCTGATACAGATGCCACCTATACACGACAAAAATGGCAACATTGTGCCTCATTCTCCTTTACTTTCTCCCAGAGATCTTCCTCATGTGGGACTTGTTGTCAACCCCTACAATACACGTGGCAGCTTGCTGGCGGATATCAGTCTGGTCCTGCTGTCCTGGGCTTTTCTGATGAGAGGCACAGGGGATGGTGATCCAATGTCAGGTGATGGCCAAATAATCCTTGCCTTGACCACTGGTCCACATCTCCATTGTTAGGTCGATATTCGTACACTCACAGTGGTCCAGTAGCATTCTCCTGCTTTCATAACATAGTTGCAGAAGCATGGTACTGAATTTCATATGAAGTGCCAACTCCTTACTTTTCAACTAAGGAACAGGACAGTAACATTACCAACATTATACCAAGGTTGTCATTGGCTAGTTGTTTTTTTGCTTTTGTGTATTTTGTGATTCTTTGCAACATATTTGAAAGCACCAGCAATGGTGGCATGGCACATTGAGGGGGAAATAATTAGTCAAAGATGGCGTCCCAACAGGACTTGTGAACATACGTGAATCATCAAAACTTTCTGGTGGATTTGTATGGTATGCCAGTGCAAATGTGCCCATTGTCTGCAGTTCTGGAGTGGAGTGCTGATCTGTCACCTTTTAATGTTGCAAGCATGTGGATGATGTCTCATGTAGGTTGAAAGGGAAGATTGTTAAGATGGATTTCTAGAATCTGGCCAAGTAAACAGATTTTAGGAGGCCACCCTAGTTATAGTGAACAGGGGAACTGTGAGAGGTTAGCCAAACCCAATCATGGTGAGCATGGAGAATGGTCAGGGCTATACTCAGGAGAGTGTGAGTGGGGTCAGAGGTCCACAATGAGAACACACATGGACGCACACAATAATAAAATTTGTACATGAATGTACAAAAATACTATATTTACTGTAGGCCCAAAACACACACCTGGAAATGAAACAAGCAGTGATAATATCACACAGCACTCAATTATAAAACATATATACAGCCACCTTTTGGTTCTTAGAAATGCATTCAATAACTTAGACAACAAAAAGAAGGTAAGTAGTGATGCAGTAGAATGAAACCTAATCACAAGAATTATGCCCTAACTTTATATACCCCATGCCTATGATGCCTGGGGTCTTATGCCCAAAAAGTTACAAAGTGTCTTCTCAGGAAAATAGGCAGATGTAGGAAGAGTTCTTGTTGTGGTGAAATGTTCCAGAAGATATTCAATGAAGTTAAATGTAGGTACAATTATATTCCTATCTTTTGGATACGGGCTTTTAGATCCAATGGTCAGAAAGCGATGGAATGGAATAACCAAAGCTTTTTCTAAGATGTATTCTAAGGAGAACAGGGGGAGGTGAATGCATTGCAATTACTTACCCACCTGACTCTGATTTTCCCAGATGACTAGGTGGGTCGACAGGCGGGTCACTGGAGGTAGATTTTCCCACCATTGGTTCCATTGAGAGGTGCCCAGGAGGTGCGGGTGCAAGAATTCTTCTGGTCGGTTCCAGGAGCAGAGCGAAACCCTTTGTGAAGAAAAAATGCAGAGGGCACCGATGCAGACCTCTTCAGGATATTTCACCAGGCATGGGAAGGTGAATTCCAGCAATGGTTATTCCACATAGACAACAGCAGGCGTCCTTCCAGTCGCGGTTGAAGAAGGCCTTCCAGAACAGGATTCCTTGATGCTGGGTGGCTGCAATGTGTCATGAAGGTGACTTATAGCACAAGCTGATGACCACCGAAGATCCAGTGATGAATGCAGAATGGTGCTGATTGCACCAAGGTAGCCCACTGGGGAGCTGGTCAGTCCACTGGGTGGTCCAGGGACACTTTCAAAGGTGCAGGATGGCTGGTTCCTTGAGAATGCTTCATGACTGGTTGATCCCACCAGTCCAATGGTTGAAGCACCACTCAGGGCCTTCTCCGATCATATAATCCAGCAGAGGTTCACCAGGCCATACAAAGGAAGTGATGCTGGCCTCTTCAGGATCCGTCCATGGATCTTCAGTCAGCTCCTCCTCTACACAGGATAATTGGCTCCAACGCTGATCTGAAGACATGGCTGCAGGAGTCCTCTTCTTATCCTAAATCCTGGGTGGAAGCAAGTCCAAGCCCACCAATGTCAAGGATCTGAACCATTCAAACAGCCAGCAGTGGTCCAATCACTATATTGCCTACCAGCAGACAGGAGTTCAGATTGGTCATCTTGCAGCCCGGAGTGCCCTGTAATACCTAGAGAGGCTGTGGAAGGCACTCCTAGCTGGCAGAGGGCACCAATTGAGGAGAACGGGGGGGGGTCCTTAGGAGTAGGTACCTTGGATTGGTCGGCACACAATGTGAATGACTCTTTGGCCAGTGTTCGGGAGAGTGAGTCATCTACTACCCTATACTTGGCCTTGGAACAACCTTTAATGGCGGTTCTGATGAAATGCGATAATTTTGAGCTGGAACTGGCCACACAAGCAAAGGATGTAGGTGCTCTTAAATCACTGTGCATACAGGGAAATAAAGCAAGAAATATGTATTATTGGAAATACATTAGTATACTGTTTTAATGAATGAGTTAACACTGCTGTGTGCAGGAATAATAGGAGGTACATCCAAATTGGTGACTTGGCTGGAGAGGCTGGCTACAGATGATTTAACGCAAGAGATAACTGAGATAAAGGACATATCTGATAACCACCAGTCTGACATCTGGTGAGATGGTCACGTAGAAATGGGGACTGCATGTCTGGTAAATAGGAAAATTTTTTTTTTAAAAACAGACCCTTATTCACCAAGCACACATGTATGCCAATAAGAGATATGGGAAGAAGAAAAGACAGGGTAGTGTTCATAATTCTGAAAAGTTGCCTGTGGTAGAGAATGCTGATGATAATTATGGGGTTGTAGAGGTGGCCAGGGACGTCATTTCGGGGGTACCAGGGGTCGCAACTGTGGACCCCTGTGGTCTCCCTGGCTACACTTGTGGTCTCCTTTGCTACACCTAAAAAAAAGAAAAAAACGTTTTTTTTTTTTTTTAATAAACGGAAGCTCCTGGTTCTGTGGCCTGCACCATGTGCCTCTTTGTTTCTGAGTGGCTGGCTTTCTTGTTCAAGCCTCTTAAAAAAAACAGGAAGTTCCCCAAAAGAGGAACTGATTTACCTCAAATTCACATTTCAGACAACACGTCCAAAAAGCACTTAGAGTATAACAAGCTTCCCTTGGGACTATATGTATTTTGCTTTGCACAGGTTGCAGTCATAGCATGTTTTTTTCTGCCGTTGTCTCTGTTACGATCATCACAAGACATTCTATCTCGGTGTCCTCTGTCACTTGGCAAGATCTCTGTGCCTAAAAGCGTGTGTACAGTGTAGAAATGTTTGACCCTAGCACATAGTGACTTGTGTACGAGCGCAATATAAATAAAATATCATTTCATTTCATTTCAATGGAGAAAAGTCCTAATACAGACTTTATTCCCACACAGTCTGACAGTGGTCCAAGCGGGGTCCAAGGAGATAGTAATTGTCTCATTAGTGACTATGAGAAGTGGGTCGAGTGGTGTCTTGATAGTGCATGGCTTCACCTAAGAGCTAGAGAGAGAAGGATTTTGTAGAGCTGCTTGTTTTGAGTGCGTAAGTGCAGGCTGGTAGTCGGACATGGCTCACAGCACAAGTTGGAGTCATGTGACATGGTGGCTTGCTTGGACCATAGAGGAAGTGGAGCGCCAAGTGTGCTGAGGCAGAAGGAGAAAGAAGGAGATTTAACCCCTGCTGCATATGAAGCATGCACATTGCTGAAATACAGTCTAGTAGTTAGGATATATGCTATAAGGTGGTCACTAGGACCTCAGGGGAAGCAGAGCGCTGAGAGTGCCAAGCCAGAAGGAGGAGATGTAAACCCCCACGAAGCACGAAGTATAAAAAGTGCTGAGGTGCACTCTGGCAGTCTGTGCACTTCTGTGATGACTGTCTGGGGGCTTGGAGCTATTGCAGGAGGTTGTGGACTTTCCTTAATGGCACAATTTGAATTCCTGTCTTCAGTAATTGTCGAATGAACTGCTAAGCATCAACAGGTTAAGGTGCTAATTGCAGAGTGCTTTGGAAACTGACAACAGTTCTGAATATTTATTGGCACATTTGTGACCCAGGCTTGCCAGGGCTTGAAGACAGGGGCTAGGCACAGGCTATGGCTTTTTCAGACTCAAAACTGTAATGTTTTTATATCAACCAACACTAAGATTTAGGAGGAACACTGGTGATTTTGGATCTGTTCAGGTATGGTGCCAGTGTGCTAAACCTGTGGATATTTCCCCATAATTGTCTAGGTCTTAATCATTTCCGATTTTGTAATTTGAAAAACAGAAGCAGTAAGGGAATTTTGCACTTTTTGGCACTTTCAGACATTTCAGACTTTTAAATAGACTGTGGGCCTCATTACAAGTGTGTCGATCTGGAAATAAGGGTGCCGATAGCAATGTAGCCACACTACAAGTCTGCCTGCAAGGGCCATTGTGCTCGGCCGCTCTGATCTGCCAGGTTCAATGGTCCCGGTAGGCAGATTTGTCACGGAAGTACCGCCACTGTTAGCAACAGCGCCAGTGCTTCCATCTCCCCACTCCCATTGGACTCCATGGGAATGGGGAACAACATTTGCCAGCGCATGAATTCTCGATCCCCCGAGACTTGTAATGTCCCGGTGGCAACCAGATATCAGGGGATGGAAAAGTGTTATGAGTCTGGCGGCAGGCCGCCGGTAGCAGCAGCGGGTTACCGCTGCACTTGTAATGAGTCCCTGTGTCCAGAATTGGATGATATTTGATTTTCAAATTGAAGCAAAATTATGCAGTTTATTCTCTACGTGGGGGGCATGGTATTTGTGCATATCATACTTTTATAGTTAATTTAGGCCATAATCCTATTTTCTATGTGCAATTGCTATTATTGTGGGTGTTAATAATTACTGATAATAAAGTCAGATTGTTCTGGTGATAAGAGGTTTCACTTTAGCATGACAAAAAGTAAAGTATTAAAAGAAGAAAATAGCATTATACGGACAGAAAAGACAGGGGAAGGATGACAGTGGATCAAATTAGCTCTCCAAATGAAAATGCAAATAATAATATGTCCAGAAAAACAACAGACGAAGAAGGAGTTTAAGCTAAAAAAAACGGAGATAACAGATATAGAGGAGAGAAACACTCTAGTTAAGCATTGGGGAGAGGAATATGCTAAGAAAGGCACAATGACAATGGGGGCAAGGCTAAGAGTAGGAAAGGCATGTTATCCTCACTAGCAGCTTTAAAGGAATTCTACCATGAATTTACAACAAAACCAATTAGACATATTAGAGAATCAACTCTTGCATATGAACTCGAAGTTATTTAGATTGGAAGAAACGATGGACGCAATATCAAGTGGTGAGATGAGGAATTGTAATTGAAATCTGTGGCATGGTTTGTCTTCATAGGACACAAGGATTTTAATAAGCTGCCCTCAATCTGAAGACAAAATAGAAGTTATTAGACAGAATAATGATAAACCTGATAAAGGAAAGAATGAAAATGGTTTGATATCAAGGGTTTACAGTTCTAACCCCTACGCAAACCCCCATGAGAATGCAAAAGCAAAGGTAGGATTTATTGGTCTGGGTAGGATTGGTGACAGAAATGGGGACAAAAAGGGGGAGGGTGCAAAGACAACCACCAAGGAATAAATAGCCATCTGGATTAGAAGGCTCTTTCATTGGTAGCAGTTCTAGTATGAGAACCATCACCAAAGAACCTAAAAGAGGAAGATACTATTTCTCTGATGTAACAAATAATAAAGTCTGTAAAGTAAAGATATTTTCATGGCAAAATGTTCAGGCTGGGCTAGAGATGGACAAATAAATACTGCCTGGGGACTGTATGACACCCACATTGTACCACCCAAATATAGTAAAGGAGATATTTTGAAGGGAAAGTGCTAGTAGAAAAAGTAACGGATTTTATATAGACCACTGTTAGGAAAGATTTCATTTATGTGTAATTTTCCCTCCATTTGTGGACCCCCCTCAAACATTTTGGTTTTGTTTCACTATACTATCCTGACTTTTGCCAGTGGAGCACAGCCTTCAGCAGAGCTCCCCTGGGCTTTTGCTCACTTGTTATGGGGAAACTGACACGTCCTTCAGACTGTCAGAACTTGGAAACTATGTTTCCCCTAGTGTTTGACAGTATTGTACGAAGTGACCGTAAAAAAGGTCCGACTATACAAAAAGTCCGAAAAATGCATACAACCAAAGGTTTGAACACCAAAAGTTTGAACCTATGGTGGCGTGCATTTTAGGTAAGTAAAAACCCCTGCAACACCCCGCTCACCATACTATACAGTATAGTGAGCGGGGGTTGGAGGGGACACCCCCGCTGCACACCCGATGAAGGAAAAAGCACAAAAAAACAGGGGCTGCGGGGGTCTCCTCCGCAGCACCCCGCTCACTGTAGTATAACGAGCGGGGTGCTGCAGGGAGAAAAAAAAAGGGGGGCTGCGGGTGTGTCCCCCTCAACACCCAGCTCACTATACTTACAGTATAGTGAGCGTGTATTGCGTGGGATACCCCTGCAGCTGCCCATACAGAAAAAAAAAGAAAAGAACCCTGCAGCGCCGGATCCCGATCACGGAAGTGAAAGGGAACTGGCGCTGCAGGGACACAGTGGCCCTCATTACGACCCTGGCGGAAAGGGGTTTACGCCGGCGTAATCCATGGCGCCCCTTTCCGCCTGAGTACGAGTTCCCTTAGCGTCATGGTGATTTTAACGCCTGCTTTTAGCAGGCGTTAAAATCCATGGCGCTAAGGGACCTTGTTGTTAATTACGCCACCGTAATTTACGGTGGCGTAATTAACGCCTTCCCCACTCCCATTATACCCTATGGGGCAAAAATGGGAATGGGGAAGGGTAAATGGGGATTGGGGACTTACCGCCCCGCCAAGGTCGGAATGGGGCGGTAAGTCCGCCAACCCCCATGGCGGAGTTGGCAGTTTAGCGCCATGGACCATGGTGCAAATAGCACCATGGTTCTCCGCCAAGGTCGTAATGAGGGCCAGTGTGATGAAAAGGTAAGTAAGGTTTGGTTATGTCTGGGGTGTGGGTAGGGGTGTGTTGAGGGTGTGGGTGGAAGGTGCGACGTGGGTGTGTTGTGGGAATGGGTGGGGGTGTGGGTATGTAGTGGTTCGCAGTAAATGTTCGCATGGGAAATGTATGAACCTTCTGAGGTGCGTACATTTCTCATGCAAACCTTTCCGTCACAGACTTTTCTGTGACAGAAAAATCACGCATATCCGTCTTTGACTATGTTGCCATTTCTTTTTAACAGTGCACAATGTACCTTCCCGTACCGTGCGCTGGGCTCCTTTTTGTTTTATTGCCCAAGACAGCCTCAAAGGATTTTTGGGTGATTGTACGGGTGTGCCTGGGATCAACTGGTGGCAGCCGTTACTATTTATGTTTTACTTCTTTTTACTGAATCACACCCGTTTACCGCGTTTGGTTCAAGACTGTGGCCAGGTCAGAAAATGGCTGAGCCACAAAGTATTTTTTTAGTCCCTTGCCTTCAATCAGGTCAAGTAATCTGGGTTTTCCTTATTAGGGAATATAGCCTCTTTTGCAGGCTTCTGCCTGTCACGGGTGTGTGCCAAGGAAGCGGGTTGGGACTGTCTGGTCCCAATCCACACTACTGGTGCCAGGATGTCTGGAGTGCCTGAATTACTGGGACCACCGTGGACTGTGATTGGTGCAAGACTGGGATGCCTGATGAGAGCAGATCTTCAATTGGAAGTCCTCGATTTTGGCATGAAGCTAATCTTGGATAAGAGAAGGGTCTCTGCATCCATTCCAGGTTGATCACTGAGTTCTTCCGAAATATAGAAGGAGCCAAGTATCCTGCACAAAGAAACAGACTTGTGAAACCTCCGGACATGTGCTTTGCTGTCCCGTCGGACCCCTGTTTTCTTCATAGATCAAGAAGGCCTGCCAAGGCACTTTGTCCCTTTGGAGTAGTGGGTACAACTACTCTCGGCACCCCCTGCTTACCCATCGAACGAGCCTCTTCAGAAGTTTTCCTGGGCCATCCAGTGAACGGTCCAGCTCTACCTCGGGGTATCCCACAGAACCTTTGCTGTCTCGAGTGGAAGCCCGAGACTTGGGGCATCACTTGCTGGTGGTCCTGTGCCCTATCCCACCAGATTTCACAGGCCTAGCTCCTCTAAGTCCCGAATTAGGACAGTGCATAACGCGGCTCGCCTCTGATATTCCTGCCTCACTACCTGCTGGTGACGGTCACTATACATGCATTGCTGTTCTGCTCTTCTGTGCCCTGAAGCCTGCTGCACCAGAATTTTATTCATAACTCTTTCGGAAGCTGAGAAAAGGCAACTGTCCTGTTACAGACAATCGTTCTATCCCGCAGCCGCTGAAAGTCAGAGCGCCCCAAAACAGCAGGACTTGAACCTCATAACGACCTTTACTAAACTGGCAAAGTTTGGTCCAGACTGCGTCAAGGGTCCGTGAGTACTTGCATCACTTACCGGTGACCTCCTGGCACAATCGATCATTCTTACGCACAAATATCCCCTAAAGTTATTTGATCTTGGCTGGGTTAGCCTGTGCTCACTAGCCATTCTCACCTTTTGAAAACTGCTCTGCCGCCAAGGGCAGACCCTCCTTGAATAGTGGGAACCAATACTTCATTGCCTCAGGCCCGTTCCTGACTTGCTACAGCCCTCCCAAGAAGACCACTTTTTGCTTCACTTGCACAATCATGCGTTTTTATGCACAACTGTACTGTTGAGCACAAGGAAAGGCAATACCGTCTCTCTGTTCTCACCAAGAAGAGAGCCCTTATCCAAGCCGCATCTCTGCGGCATCTAACAACTCGGCTGAACTCTTTAAAATCTGCAAGGAGCTTGCCAACCCTGCTGCAGTCTCTACCTCTCCTGTCCCCTCCCAGGCCCTCTGCACTGCACTGGCCTCCCGCTTAATCTCTAAAACTCAGGACATCCTGTCCTCACTCTCCTCCTATCACCTCCCCCCCTCTCTTCCCTGCTCTTCCTCTGGCCCTTCTGCAGCCACCCCTCCTCCCTCCTTCTCTGCCTTTCCCCTTTTTTCTGCTGACGAGGTTTCCAGACAAGTCCGATCTATGAAAGTCTTGTCTAAACAGATTCACCCCTGTTCCTCCAAAACTATCAAGGACCACATCGACTCCCTGGCTCCTGCCCTGGCTGACTTTTGCAACCACTCCTTCGCCTCTGGAGTCTTCCCATCCCCCCTCAAGCACTCCCTTGTGCACCCTCTCCTTAAGAAACCCTCTGCCGACCCCTCCTGTCTGGCTAACTATCTCCATCACTCCCTTCCTGGGCAAGCTCCTGGAGAAACTGGCCATCTCCCAGCTTAACCTCCATGCTGAAGCTGTTAATAGTCTCCATGACCATCAATCTGGCTTCAGAGCGGCCAGAAGCACGGAAACTGCTCTCCTGAACATCCGTGAGGACCTGCTCTTGAACCTCGACTCCAACACTCCGTGTGTTCTCATTCTGCTCGATCTCTCTTCTGCCTTTGACACTGTCAACCATGCCATCCTGCTCAACCGTCTCCGTGATAACCTGGGTATCACTGGTCAGGCTCTGGCGTGGCTGACCTCTTTCCTTTCCAATCGACCCTCCCAGGTCCAACTTGGGTCCTTCCTCTCTGACATCTTTTTCTCCACCTGTGGCGTTCCCTAGGGATCTAATCTCTCTCCCTGGCTGTTCAACCAGTATCTGGCACTCCTTGCCCACCGCATCGCCGCCCTCTGCCCCAACTTTCAGTGCTATGCGAACGATACCCAGCTCATTTTCAGGCTACCCTCGGCCTCCTCCTCTCCCTCCCTCATCTCTGACTGTCTGTCTGCTATCCAGGAATGGTGTGCTGCCAATGACCTCTGCCTTAATGCTAGTAAGACTGAGATCCTACTCATCGGCACACCCACTCCCTCCTTCCCTGCAGCTCTCTGGACGGCCTCTCTTGGCCCTCTTCCTGCTCCTACCTGCAAGGCAAAAAACCTCGGGGTCATCTTCGACTCCACACTCTCCTCTCCTCATATATCTGACGTCTCTAAGAAGTCACATTACCAGCTGCACCTCCTCAGAGGTATTCTTCCCTTCCTCTCCTTCCCCCAGAAGCTCACTGTCTCCCGAGCCCTGGTTCTCTCGAAGCTGGACTACTGTAACAGCCTCTATCTTAATCTGCCTGCCTCCACTCTCCGCCCTCTGCAACTCATCCAGAACAGAACTGCGAGACTTGTCCTTGGCCTCAAGCCCAGGGACCGTATCTCTCCAGGACTGAAATCTCTACACTGGCTCCCAGTGGCTGCGAGGATTAAGTTCAAAACCCTCTGCATTGTCCACAAGGCCTTCTGGGGCCTGGGACCTAAATACCTTCAACTCTCTCTTCCTAAATATCTTCCTTCCCGAGCCCTACGCTCATCCGTCTCCAACTCCCTCAGGGTCAGCCGCTTCTCGAAGCAACGAGCTGGGGGTAGATCTCTCTCCGCGGCAGGGGCCTCCCTCTGGAACAGCCTTCCTGCCTCCCTGAAACTTGAGGAGAACCATCTCCGGTTCCGGAAGCACCTCAAAACCTTCCTCTTCACTTCTGCTTTCTCTCTCCCTCTCCCCTGCTAAATTCTTCACCTAAACTGCACTGATTCTGCAACTGGGCCACTCTCACCGACCTCGGTCCTGGGCCCAGTCACTCTTCACTTGCACTGCCTCCCTGGCAACCCCTGCACTGCGGGACTGTCTCTGTATCCCTACAGCCCCCCCCCCCCAGCACTTGTCTGCACTTACCTTGCACTTGCCACCAGCTGGCCCTATTTATTTATTTTATTTCTATTCTACTTATTTGTACTGCACTCTGCCCCCCCTTCCCCTTGCACTTTTTCCCTTCCCCCTACCCCTGCACTTGCGCGGTCTGAATGACACCTGGCCTAGTAGGATCGTTGTCTGTCTTCCCCTTGTTCCCCCCTCCCTGCCTCGTCGCGCCTTGAAACACTTGTGTATAGGCCCGTTACAAATGCCATATCATATCATATCATAAGGAACCCCACTTCTTAGGCTGGACTCGAAAGTTAGGGAATGACTGAAAAGAATTGCCTAATTCGCCCAGTGTGTTAATCAACCCTTCTCTTTACAGACTGTGGCTGTGTTTTCCTCATTTGGCGCATTAGGAAACGTATTGTATATATACTGTATAGTAGAGTAATTTGTGTGGTAACTGTTTTTTTGCATCACTAAAGATTACTGTGTCTATTGGTCTGGCCGACAATAAATGTATAGATATTTTTCATATACACTTGTGTAAGTGTAATTTGTGGTTTGTTGCTGTGTGCGCTCATTGTGAGCTTCCAATTCCTCTCACCCCTCCTGAGATGTCTTGACCGCCTGCCAAACCACCTAGATTAGTCTGGCTTGTCCAGAAGGTTCCCCTGTTTCAGTAAACCGAGGGTGGCCTCCTAAACATCTGCCCACCAGGTCAGAGTTTTTAAATAAATCTTAAGAACCACCTCTTAGACATGGTCTAAATGTTAAATGTGAATCAACAGATAAGATCAGAACAGTGGAAGTAAAGAGACAATAGGATGTATAAGGATTCCCTTGTGAATAAACAATATAGGAGACAATATTTTGACTTGTCACGAGTTGGGTGGAATTTTGGTGTAATTTCCACCGAGCTCTGAATGAGTGTTACCACAAGGAGGAGCAGCGAAATAAGCAACAAATCACAACCTGGCTGACATGAATGCATGCCCCACTCTGGCGTAACGCTAATGACTCCTAGCATAAACTGCGCTGAAACAAGGCACGCCGCCAAAATATCATTGCTATTAGTGTTATCGCCGCCATGCCTCGTGCCATTAGCGATGGCTGAAATAGCGTCATCATTGGATCTGGAAGCAGAGCGGCAGCCATCTTTAAAAACTAAATCCAAACTGATTCACCCACTTTCTGTAGCCATCCAGACCTGAAAGACACTGCAAACATGTCTCAGGACCGGACCCCTGGGAAGGCGCCTGAAAACCAGCTAAGAAAGCCCAAATTCAGTGAGGGGGAACTGGTGGTCCTCACTGATGAGGTAGGGGCCCACTGTGATGAGATGTATGGCAGCAGACAATGGAAGACGACAGGCCAGTGCAAGACTGCCATCTGGCGTGCCATCAACCAGAAGGTGACTGCGGAGAGCAACGTCCCCTGTAATGCTGAGGACCTACGTAAGAGGTGGAATGAACCCAGGGTCAGGGTGCGGGGACTCCTCTCCCAACAAAGTCAGGAGTTCATGGCAACTGGAGGTGGAACCATTGAGCCACTAGTCCTGACGGCAGGGGAGGAGAAATGCAGCACCATGCTCAATATGGAGGCCATTGAGGAAGTCAGAAGATCGCAAGTGGGTGCCAGCAGCCAGGAGGTCAGTCAACCCCCATCAACACACACAAATGACCATGCATAAAGGTCAGTTTAGCAGAAGCCGCCATAGTGGGCATGGGCACATGCAGGCAGACCCAGCACCCTCCACAGCAGCCAGGGGGAAGGGCATCAAGTGCACTCCTAAGCAGTACTGCAGTGTGAAGGGGTGGCAAGCGACCTATCCAAGTGCAATGCACACCACACCCCTGCTGGATCACCCTGCACCAGCAGTATTGCGGTGCGTGAGTAAACACGACAATGCGCAGCAGTCACACCAACATGTTGCGGGTGCAGCTGGCCTGCCCCCTGTTGGCATAGCATACAAGCCCCATGGACGTACATGTCCTACTACACAGACATGGGTGCATCAAGCCAAGCACAGAACACCACAGAGCAATACTGCTGGCTGTGCAGCAGCACCCCATAGAGCCATGGCAGTGCCATAGACAATGCCATCACACCCACTCCCAAAAGGCGTGTGTCACCTGGGGAGGGGATGTGGCAGCATTGTATAGATGAGGCCGGGGGGTCTCTAGCAGTCACAGTAATTGTCAGCAGCGAATACTTGGGCCCATCAAAGACTCCCTGCCACAAGAACTGAAGACTCAGCCATGGGGCAAAGTTACTGTCTTTTTTTAGCAACAGGGATCACACCAGAAAAATAAGTATCCACCAGAGCACTCGTCCTCTAAGCATGTGTCACCCGGTTTTATCCCATTGTGATGTCACAAATCCAGGTTCCATCCCAGAAACATATCAGACATTCATATTGGTCAGTTTGGGTAAACTACATATGGGAGCTATAAGGATTAGTTCTACTACTGGATAGTCATATCTAGTGGCTCATCCTAGGACCACCTCTACTGGTATCAATCTGCAATGTTGCAGGCTCGCAGACAGACCATTGTCCCTTTGCAACAAAGTACATCCCCATGTGGAAGGTGATTCTGGATTGGGCAGAATGTGTCCTCCTACCCCTTGAACCCTGGACAGTTACCAGACTGAGTGTACCTTTTCAAGGCAATGGGAATGGACATGGAGGTGCAAAGTGTTCTCGAATATTGCCATCTCTGATCACCTAAGCCTATAAGGAGAGTGCATTCAGTTAACAGTTTGTGGGCAACACTTGTAACGTTTCCCCTCTGGTTCGATGGGAACCATCCGCTTTGTCTACCTTGGCTAAATGGGCATTGCCTGTTCAGCTGGATCACATGTGTTGACATCACAAATTGAAGCTGTCCTGCTTGTCATTATAAGGATTTTAGCCTGATTTTCTGCAGGTGGTTCATTGGCTTAGTAACTAGAACTTTCCCATCTCCACTTGTCCTTGCCTGGGTGCCTTGTTCTGGCTCACCTCTGGCTGCAGCAATCATGTCAGCTTTCCCATGTCCCCAAAGACTGTCTCTCCTTTGTCCTCCATTTCAGAGACCTATAGCTTCCCTATCATTCCTTATGGCTTCTCTATGTTAGTAGCAGTCAAGCATGTGCGAGGTAAACATATGAACTCTTTGCATCTTGCGTTTTCAGCTTTGGGGAAAGGCTTTGATGAAAGATATAAATATATAGAAATATATATGTGTGTTCGTCCTCTACCTACATGGGTTATAAGCACGTGGTTTGTGCATATGTGCAATAAACTAGTGCAAGTTTGTGTAACCTTCATGAATGGATGGGTATGTACTATGCGGCTACGTGGTGATGTCAGTGGTGAAGTCAGTAATCTCTGGTTTTGCAGTTAGTTGACTTGCTCAATTGCTGTCATTTCCATGTCGACCAAATTATTGATTGATTATGGTCTGAAGGGCTGTCTGAGTGAGTAACGTTTGTCACACCTGTGATACATAGAGGATTGCTGAGATGGGCCTAAGAGTGAGGCACATTGCGTGTTGAGAGTTGTGTGTGGGCATGAGGGTCATGTTTGGCTCCCATCTACAGCATCCAAAACCACAAACATGTCTGCAATATGTCAGCTGCCCCTGAATGGATATCTTGCTAGACCACACACAGGCCAAAGTCCACCTGTCATTTGTCACACATACATGGCTGCAACCATTCCCACAATAGTTTGCTCACATGCAATGTCCACTGGACAACCATGCCCATCTGACCAAATGTGTGTGGTGCCACTCTGTCCCATAGCAAATGTGTTGTGCATGCCAACACACATGAAAGAACAATACCTAACATTATTTCACAATTCCCCTACAGGCACTCACGCATCACTGGAAGCATCTGAGGAGGATGAGGCTGCCGGCCTGTTGGGAAGTGGCACTTCCATGCCCTCAAGGTCCACCACCACTACCCCTAAAGGGTGGCCACATGCCATGCCAAGGTGTAAGAACCACCATGCCATACCTGGACCCGGCAAGGCCAAGCCTGCAGGTGGCAGTGTAGGCCCTATGCCAACCACACCTGCCATGACGCTGTATGGGCAGCGATTCAGGGAGCTGACAGAAGGGATTTTGTCCTTTGCGGAGTCTATACAACAAAGCATCAAACTGACTCTTCATCATATCCGTGGTCCAGGGTCAATACCCTCAACTTCGACAACATCCACTGAGGGGTCACTGGCCAGCACACCCAGGAGCCAGTCTTAGATCACTGGGGGTAGCCATAGGGGGAAGAGGCCCAGAAGTGACATTGCCACACATGTTGCCCACAGTGGATGTGCTGGGCTGTTGGTGGTGGGAGGGGGTAGAGTGTGTGGGGGTGTTGGTGGGGGGAGAGGGGAGGGGGCATAGAGTTTTGGGGTGTTGGTGGTGGGAGGCAGGAGGGGGACAATTAGTGCACATAATTCATTTAAACTGTTGAACTTCATCAATGCAAGGACATTCATCTTTGTGTCATTCTTGTGTTTATGAATTGACGTGTCACCCAGTGGTGCATGGAATGTGCCATGTGGATGTATCAAAGAAAATTGTCTATCAGTCCCTGGCACACCAGTCTGCCATCTCTGACATCATTTCTGGCAATATATGCGGTCGCCTCTGCCACAGGCTGGTGGTGGCATGTCTACATCAGGGGGTAGAGGAACATTTCTCTGTAGGCAGATATTGTGCAACATGGCACACACAAGCACAATCCTGCCCACTTTTTCAGGTGTGTACATCAGGACTCCACCAGTATGGTCAAGGCAGAGGAAACAGGCCTTCAGGATGCCAAATGTACGCTCAATCCACACACGATTCCTGCTGTGAGCGTGGTTGTATGCAAAATCCTGCTGTGTATGTGGATCATGCCCAGGTGTCCTTATCCAAGGCAGCTGTGGGTATCCAGAGAAACCTGCATTGGGAGAGGTACAGCAATTAGTCACAGTGTAATTTGTGGGGGTGGTTTTACCCAGCATTAGGGCAATGGACTACATGTGCATGCATATGGGGCTTCATTGCGTGTCATGTGTCTTACAAATGATTGTGCATGTTGTGTCACTCACATCATGCATTGTGTTATCTTAACATGAACCCTGATCCCTTGCAGCAGATGTGACATCATGTGTCTGTGGGTGCCATGTCAAGCCAACATGGTGGCTGTCTAGTGGCAGTGTATTGCTCTGATGCATTTGGCCGGATATGTTTCCTATTGGACCTCCATAGGATTCTGGGGCCAGTGTGTCTGCATTGCGGGCTGAATGTACATGTGTACTTACCTGGCTGTGGTACTGGCAGGGTTGATGTTGTGTGATGTGATGTGGTGTGGTGTATACAAAAGGAAGGATACTAAATTGCTTCAGCCTATAATACAACAGTGAATCTACACTCAGTACTCATATTTTAATAAAATATATTTGAAATTCTATTAAACATATCACACACAAAAAACACTAAAATACACGTTGAAGACAATATAAAAACAATATAAAAAGACTCACACTCCACGGAAATACACAAAAGTATGCACACAATGTCAATCATGGATGAGATCACAAATATCTCAATGACAAATGATTTACAATCACTCCAATGTCTAACTTTGTGGACAGTTCTATTGAAACATATAGCATGAGTAGCTACATGTCCCATCTCGCAACGGCTAATGGCAGGATGTTGTTTGTAACCGTGTTTGGGGTGGGTGTGTGCCTTATGTAGCCCTCTGGATTGGATTGGGATGACCTGTTGCTTCATTTCTGCCATCTGTGTTCATTTACCTCCCCCTGGTGGCTGAGGCTAATTGCGCAGTGTTTTCAACGCTATTAGCGCCCTATTTCTGGTTGTAATACCGCCATGCAGGGACTTGTGGCAGTGATCGCACTTTATGGTATCGCTGCAGATTCTGCCATCTTGATTGTGGGGAGGCAACAGAGTTCTCCGTGCTGTTGTCGCGCCACATCCCCACCCTGTTCCCCACCTCCCAGGACATCCCTCACCTTTTCCCCACCCTTCTCCCTCCCTCCTCACTTACTTCAGTCCTGGCACTCTGTCGCAACCGCGGCCACTGCCCTAGAATGGTAGCTGCCATATTTTTTTTACTGGAGAATGGGCTTGCGCAATGTTCATGGAGGCCATCACCAGTAAAAGTTCTGTTCTGAGCTGTTACAAGTTCTGTATGCCCCATAAGAAGGGGTAATTGCAACATTAATAGAACCGCTTCAGCTAACACTAAGTTAAACCAAAACATCTTCGAAGGGCAATGGTAATTACACAACTTCTTGTTGTTATGTATTGAATATGAAAAGTTTTTTTAAAAAACAGGCGCATTAAAGGTGGTATCTGTAGATCAAAAAAAGTTCAAATTGAAAAAGCTGAATACATCTCTTGAGAAATAGAGAAAAGGCGGAATTATATCAAGGAAGAGAGACAATGGATGGATTTTAGAATACATCTATGATGGGAAACACCAAGCCTTTATTGAAAATTATGTCAGCGAACAATAATACAATTATTAAAAAGGTTTTACCTATGAACATTTAACCAGAGCCTTGAAAGAAAACAGTGAAGTCTTAACATGGAAAAAGGTTAAAATGGCATTTTAAATTCCACAATCCAACAACAATCCAGGCATAGCTAGTGTCCCAAACAATATCTTCAAAAGGCAGCACAATATGTGGATACCTTTACTAACAGTTGTATTCAGTGCTATTATTAGCACAGGCTGTATCCCTGGAGACTGGAAAATTGGGACAATTGGTCTGACATGTAAAGTGGACGAATTAAGATTCTGCAGTGTTGACAAGATACAAACACACCCACAATGAGGTAATAGAGAAAGTCAATCATGTCAACAAGAAGCCAGATGTATTTTTCACGTTCATATTACAATAGATGGTTTAAACACGGACCATGAATTTAATTAAATTTTGACATGACATCAATAGTATAGATTAACCTCATTTTGAATCACCTTTTGCATAATTTTGATAATTTAATTAGGCTCATTGGTTTATTATCGATGCAATGAAAAGCAATTCTGATTAAGGAGTACATTTAATTTGTATGCTCTTGCACATATGTGTAAGAATATTTTAACAATTCAATCCAATCCAAACGAAACTTGTTGAAAGGCAACAGGGTAGTTAATACTCTCATTTTGTATCTGATATTATTCAAGAGGACATCTGTCAAACAACAATGGCATCAATGTGTGGACAGTAAAAATCAAAGACAATACAGCACAAAAAATGCCACCAAAATTATATTTCTTCTACTCCAAGGGTGTTTAAAGATATAGCAAAATAAATATTAACTGTAGGAAATATTTCTCAGTACAAATATACACAAATATAATATATTTATATAGCTCTTCATCACACTCGTGTTTTTTTGCTGTAAGATGGAATCTTTATTTCATGGGCAAACACAAATTCCGAAGTACGATTACAGAATAATACTGACACCTATCAAAACGTGAATGGAATACATTTTTCTGCTGGCAAAGGTAACCTCCTGTACCAAATTGACTAGATGTGAGGGCTGACTGAAATAATTTTACCAATAAGGTCTTCTATTATCAGGCCAACATGGCTGTACTTCACCGAAAGAAAAAATAAAGGGGTAGACCTGCGCTATAGTTCCTGATCCTTCAGGTATTGTACAGTGCAAAACTATATATTGGATCAGTGAAACGGGTTGACTCTGGCAAAATTTAGAACATATCACATTAAATTTAAATTGCTTTATTCCAAAAATATAACTTTAATTTTTTAGGTACTTTTTTTTAAAAAAATTCAACAATTCATCAACTCATTTATTCCCTAATACAATCCCCATTCTAACATGTCTATCTAAAAAACACACACCAAATAGTGTCCTACACTCAGTACTTTAGCAGAGCATCAGTTGTTGTTTGTTTGGTGGCATATTTAACAATGACCCAGTCCATAACATCAAGTGTCGTTATGTGGCTGATATGGTGTTTGACCAGATGTTATATTTGTAGAAAAAACGTCGACACGTGTTTCGGTCGGAGACCTTCTTCAGGACGTAGGGCAAGAGGACACTGCTCCGCCCTATTGTAAGCTTGTATGGGCCAGAATTCGATCTAAAAACAATAATACAGAAAGCCAGAATGTCAACCCTATTGCTTTTAGAAGGTGACACATTAATGTCACATTAATGTCAGAATTAAATGAAGACACTCGCCTTACTCACCCCCAAGTAACAAATCCTAGGATCGTGAGATAGGGCCAAAGGGATTAATCCTCCACTGGCCTCGGTATTTATATCGAGCCTGTGGAACCAACATACATGAAAAACAAAACCTTAGTACTTAATTCATAAGTCAAAATAAGACTTATAACTGTGCATATATCAAGCTCGAAGTGATATGAAAGCCACTTACATGTATCTGATAGCACAGAGAGCAACTCGTGCGGAGCCTGCACGATTGTACGAGCAGGACATGCACTAATGTGCTGCAGTCGCTAGATCGTCACTGGACCCCTCAGTAACTGTAGCAAAATAAACATATACGGTTCGGGTTATCACCCATACCTCACAAGCTGTCACTTCATTCCCTAACGAAAAACCCCATTGTGCTGGACTCATCTATACCCTACATTGTACTCCAAGTGCCATTACCGTGACCATCTTAGCCTAATAGTAATACACTATTCCACACCACACGTGTACATACAGCATGATTTCCGTGTTGTTTTAATTGCGTATGCCTTAACCGTGCTCCCGTATTCTCGATCGTGCCTGTTATATGTTCGTATCTTACCTGGGTCCAATAGATTGACAACCAAAAGGAAGAGAAACATTAATCCGGACGGCGTTCAATTCGCGCGTACCCGCCAACTCTGTCAAAAGCGAAAGACACAAACAGAGGACAATCCACATATCCTCATTCAAAGACACAAACAAGGGACTACATGCCGACGAACCACTGTCTGGCCCCTCCACAAGTTGAAAACGAACACAAGTGAAGGAAAGTGACGCTGCCGAAGTATGTATCTTATTTATAAGTAATAAATAATAAAGAATAAAGAATAAATACTAAAGCCACATGCATCCGCTAATTTGGAAAAAATCACTCTGTGGTACTGCACATCCGATCACATACGCGGCTGCACAACAAAAATCAAAAATCAAACGAGCTCTAATATTCTAATGACGTGAAGAATACACGTGAAAATGTATGGTATAAAATGCCCTTGTCCCTTAATCCAGTACAGCTTGATGTTAGGAACTGGGTGCTATGCTCAAATCATAACTTCCTACATCCAACAACTCCCATCTGTCTTATGCATAATTTCGGAGAACAATACAAAACAAAACAAAACAAATTTAAAAATCATACATAGTCAGCGAACTACAAACATATAATGAGGCCACACAATCATTGCCTCCATTCCTTTTTTTTGGCATATGTCAACCAGCCCTAGTCTAACATGTTTGTTCCTCTATGCTTACCAGAAGCCTTATTCAAAAATCAACTGTACAGAGAGGTTATCTATGCTGCAAAAATTAGACTCAATACTCTTCATATGATGGACATGTGTTATTCATTGTCAGCAATGTATACATGAGTTGAAAAAAATGTTAATTACTTGTAACACATGTTAATTGGAAAAAATGCAAAAGATGTTAATTACTTGTAATAAGAGTATTCCACTCTACTGAGACATTCAGACCTTCCTGAACAGTATTCAAAGTATGAATCCATTTCTGTTCTATGCGATGTAATATTGTGCTGACATCACCCCCTCTCAAATTACACCTAATATGTTGGAGTACGAACCATCTCATTTCTGTGTCTTTGTGATTCATTTTCAGGAAATGGTCGACAAGCGGTTTATCTGCCAATCCATTCCTGATACAACTCCTGTGTTCTGATATTCGTTGTCGTACTTCACGTGTAGTCTTACCAACGTATAGGAGTTGACAGGGGCAGCTGATAATATAAATCACATTTTTTGTCAGGCAATTAGTGTGGCAATTCATCTTCCACACTTTTTCGCCATATTTGAATTCCTTTTTGGTTACTGTAAGAGGGCATGCTACACATTTGCCACATTTATAGTGGCCTAATATGGGGGGCAACCCCCACTGGCTATTGATGGTAATGGACCTCTTTGGTTCTGTATACGTGTGCACTAATCTCTGTCTTAGATTCTGATTACGTTTAAATGCATACATAGGTTTCTGTGATAGTGACCCTGGGTGCTTTACAAGGTTCCAGTGTTTGTTAATTATTCTCTTTATATCGGCACTCACTGGATTAAAGGTTGTAACACACACTAAGCGTTCATTCTTCTGTCTTTCTCTAGGGGTCAAACAGATTTCTCTATTTGTATTTTCCGCTCTTTTAAGTTGGTCTTTCACCAATCTTCTCGGATACCCCCTCTTATGTAGCCTTTCTTTTAGTTGTTCCGCATGGATCTTAAATTCGTCCTTTTCAGAGCAGTTTCTTTTAATACGCAAGAACTGGCCATACGGTAAGTTCTGCCGTAAGCTCGCTGGATGGAAACTATTAAAGTGCAGAAGGGTGTTTTTATCTGTGGGCTTTCTGAACAAGGTAGTCGTTAGATAATTCCCAGTTTTTTTGATCATAAGATCCAGGAAACTAACCTGTAAGTAACTGTATTCAATGGTAAATTTTATGTGTATATCACATTGATTCAACCATATATGGAATTCATTAAGGGATGCAACTGTCCCTTTCCAAATTAAAAAAACATCATCGATGTATCGATACCATATACTTAAATAGCCACTCAAAGTAGGATGGCTAGTGAGTAAATTGTGTCGCCCCAGAATGAACTTCTCTTCATAATCAGCCATATACAGATTGGCGACATCGGGGGCAAAAGTAGCCCCCATGCTCACACCTCTCTCTTGTTTGTAAAGTTGTTTCTTAAATAGGAAGAAATTCTCGGTCATAGCCAGCCTAATACATTCCTGTATAAACTCAGTGGGGGGCAAATGAGGTCTCATTCTTTTATTCAAAACGTGACCTAGAACTTGTAGACAGTCTTGTTGTGGGATTGCCGTATACAGTGACTCAACGTCCATGGTCACCAGAATATCACCCTCTTCAATTTGGACATCTTTGATAATATTGATCATATGAGTTGAGTCTTTTACATATGACGGCATCGCCTGCACAAATGGTTTTAGAAATACTTCCGCATATACTGAAAGTGGCTCCAATAAGGAGTCTATAGCTGACACGATAGGTCTTCCGGGGGGATCCGTAGAGTTTTTATGAATTTTGGGTAGTGTGTAGAATGCGGCCTTTTTGGATCCAGTTTTATTGAGAAACCGTCCTTCTTCCACACTAATCCACCGTTCATTTATTGCATGGTTGGTTAGACTCTTTATTTCTTCTTGCAGTCTTGCCGTGGGATCCCTCTCTAATTTTTTGTAGGAGTTTATATCTTCCAGTAATCGTGTACATTCTGCTTCATACATGTCTGTATCGAGTATGACGATCCCTCCCCCCTTATCAGCGGGTTTTATGGTAATCGATTCATCACTGCATAGTCTGTCTAGGCTCTGTCTTTCTTCTTTCGTTAGATTATCTGGTTTATGATTCTTGACTTTTATAGCATCTAGTACTTCGCGTGTCACCATATTCTCAAACGCTACAATCTCAGGTGCAACAGTGTGGGGAGGTGGAGTAAAATTAGATCTAGTTTTTAGCCCACTTACATTGGGTACCATGTCTGATTGCGATCCCTTTTCATATGGATGAGCCGGCAAGTACACCTCAAAGAAGTATTTCAATCGTACATTTCTGAAAAATCTGTGTAGCTCTAGTTCTGTATTGAAAACATCTGCTCTCATAGTTGGAACATAAGAGAGTCCCTTGGATAAAAGATCAAGATCTGATTGCTCCAGGGTATATTGTGATAAATTAAATATAGGCAACTGGTCAGTGGTACCTACTGCTACTGGTTGGAATACCACTGTCTGGTTCTCATGCCTTGCCCCTGTCCGTATTGGGGTTGTTGCTGTCTGGGCCTTCCTCGTTGTCCCCCTCTGAAAAAAACCCGCTGTGGGTTCTGTCCCCTTCCCCCAGTGCTCGTCCCTGTGGGTGTATTAGATTGCCCATTGGAAGAGGGATCCGACCCACTGTCAGAAAGAACAAGGAGCAAGCCACACTCTAGTCATTTTTTAATTTCCAAGATGAGAGCTTGAGAATTGAAACATGAAGCAAAATCGTGTTGGCACTGGACTAAACACCAAATCTGTGCAGTTATCATGCCACGTACCCATACTTTCATGATCTAAATGGTACGTTTCTACATGAAGTCTCGTTTTGTACTTCTTTATAGAAAAGCAATATAATCTAAGGGAATCAGTTCAAGCACAGAAATACATATATGAAGTCAAAATGTAAGGTTGTACTGTGTTCAGTGCACACCCTCGTAACATCATTTTTCTAATTTTCTTTCTTTTTTGTTTTTTCTCAAGCAGTTCTATCCAGAAATCAGAAGAATTTAAACTTAATAAATAACCTCTAAGGACACTTATCATGCTGTCAACTGTCCAATAAAGAAATTCAACAAACATTTCACAGATATATTTTATGTATAAAATGCATAGGGTTCATTTTTGAAAACATCAGGAATTAGAGGAGCATTCATTTTTATATTTTGATTTCACAAACTACAACAAGCTTTCTTATAAGAATGGAGAAATACCTATAATAGACATTCTTCTTTGTACTTTTTTGCAATTGAATGCCATGTACAAGAAACTACTGTTACATACTATTGTTAACAATATTCAGAAGAAAGAAACACACAAATATTATTAATGAGTCACAATTGTCGTGTGGGATTTTTAAGAACACTTTTGCCTTTTTATAAACTACTTTGTTCAATATCAAAAGATGCTACCCATTATTAGGATATTCCAGATTTCCCTTAAATAGCAATTGAATTGATAATCTAACATGATCTTTTATGTGTTCTTTTTCGGTGCAAGCTAACGTTATCTTTACTTATTTTGTCGGTTTTTGTGTATATTTTGCTGTTTTTATATATTACTTGTTGTTCGTTATTGTCAGACTTGACTTCATATGTTATGAAGCTTACACTGGCCCTGAGGAAGCTCACAATGAGTGAGGACACGTTTTTATTTCAGCATCGTAACCAAGAGAAAATAAAATTTTCCTTGGCAAGGGACATATTTTTTATGCATACATTGTTCTTCTGACATTGGGGTAGAAATCTTCAAACAAGTGTGTGAGTGTGCATTTGCTTGTTGAGTAATGAAAATATTGCAATTTGTTTACTACACTGTTGAACTCGAAATTAGGGGGATAGATCTCCTCATATCAGGCTACAAATTACATATTGGCACTGACAGCTGCAAGATGTAGTTGACTTCCTGGGATGAATTGTCCAGGAGAAATTTAAATATTAATATTTTGTCCATTGTATAATCAAGAACGGAAATATTGAATGGTTCTATTATTTTAAAAAAAACGTTGTCTAAGGCAATTTAGGGCAGCATTGTAATTCAAACTAATGCTTAGAAAGCTGGGTGACTGTTATTGGTTTGCTTCATAGGTCTCAGGAGCATTAAACATAAGATTCAAATAAATGTACAAATCAATAACGGAGAATTCATTGGGAAATGTCCCACTAATTATTAATTTGTTATGGCTAATTAATAGATGCAATCACTGTAGGATTTTGTACCTCTGAATGTCTAATTCGCCAGTGAGAATAAATTGCTGAGTTGGATACTTTTTAACATGAAAGAATGTAGTACAAATATTTCTTTGCAATACGTTTGCGGGATGATTTGGACATTTAATGTTCTTTTTTATACAATTCTCTATTGTTACATGTGAATTCAAATAAAGAATGACGATGAATTTCACCTTGTGGACTTTGATATAATGATTGGTTTATTACTGGTGTGTTATTTGTTTCCTGATTACATTTTTTTCCAGGACCAAATAAGTAATTTGATCAAAACATGGAAGATGCTGAAGAGCAGTTCTTTGCAAGACATCAGAGGTGTCACGCGGGACTGACAGTACAGACTGATGCTTTGAGCAGGTAGCAATACAAAGTTTTAGTGACTTATGAGGTGGAAAATTGTGATCCTGTTTGCCTTTCAGGTGTGAGCCTTGAAGTAGTATCCACATTCGTTATCAGCGTGGTGGAGACATCAGCCCTGATAACTGACTTTTCCAATCAATCTAGAAAGAGCTAGACGGAGAATAGAGGCCTCCTCCCACACACTGGATAGTGGAGAATTGTATTTGAGGGTCTTCTCTAAGTTTCATTTTTGTTCACAAGGTCATAACTTATAAAGGTCAAGGTCTGCTGGGCGGGTCAGGTTGTTGTGGGATTGTTCTGGTAGAGTGAACCTGTAACTCTCTGGATTGTCTTGCAAAAGCTATCTTCCCTACGACACAACCATTATTGTCTGAGCTGTTTTTCTCCAGCAATTGTGGTCCGATTACTCATATTTTTCATGCTCAGAGGGAGCTTGCAGACCACTTTCCATGAACCCTTCTGATAGTAGAGCTGAAATCAAAGGGGTCCTATTAAAAATCCAGCACTGTGGTTACTGGCTATGGGTTGTGCTTCCTTGGAGCCCCAAAGAATGAAAAGAACTTTAAGAAGTAGCAGGGTCAGATGCACATGGGAGTAGGTTGTGTGTGTTAAAGGTATAACGTCAGAAACAGAGAACCATTATAGTCAGTAAAGTGCTGCGTCTGGTAAGTAATGTTCCAAAACATCAATATTTCTCTTTAAGTCCAGTGATATAAGATGCACCCTCAGTTTTAACTGTCAATCAAGAAACAGAACTTAAAATGGTCATTGAAGATGAAGATGGTAGTATGTGTGATAGCGTGTGTGTGATTTATTTCCTTCTCAGGGCCACCTAGCAAAGTCTTACAAGCCCATATTCCGCCCGTCTCTGGGCTGCAGAAAAGTGGAGTTTGACATGAGTATTGAATGAATGATGATGAGTGAATGGTAAGAATTCAGATAACGAACGTCAGATAGAGAAAAGAGGAAAAACCAGGAAAGATATAACATGGCATTGGCACAGAACTGTTAAAAGAGGTGCCAATACCCCCTAAAGGCACACCAGCACATTTTACAGAAACAAAATATAATAGTTGAACATGAAAATATTTACAAGAAAGGCATAATTTAACATGGAGTCACCACTATACGGCATCTTACACATACCCATCAGGGTGGGTAGTGAAGGTAGTGCTCAGCAGAATGCTGTGATTGATGTTGTTCCCATTGTATCAGTAAACTCTCTGTGTGCTGTCAAATTGTTGCTAAAAAAGGACCGGGGGTATTGTGAATCTTACTGGTAACCCTATGGCTACCCCAGTTGAGAAGGATATTCACACTAAGAAGTTGAGTTTGCCTGAGATTCAGGATTCTAACTTAAGAGGGTGCATTATGGATATTAGAAATGTCATATTGACTAATGCAAACAAATCTGAGCGGTGGGAATCCAAACAGTTCTTAAGAAATACAATCTTCCAATGGTTGCAAGCAAGAACTGGGCCAGGGTACATTAGAATGCAGGACCTTAGATTCCTGCAAAGGATACAAGTTAAGGATTGGTCTACAGAGAAAAATGTTGATCGTATTGGCGTAGGCTGTGGGCAGAGTAACCTCCCTGCATTTTGGAGCCACTGTAAAACCGTGTCAGAATTGTTCTTGATGATATGTGTCCTTAAGCGAGAGCTAAACATGTCATGCTTTTTTGATACTGCTTCTTTGTTGGATGCAAGGGCCAATCGCCCGAGCATGCCTGCTCTTTATGGTATTTGTACTTGTTTCTTGTTGTTTGAGTTTGTACCTTCTTGGTTGGTAGCGCCCTCATACCTTCGGGCCCTTTGGCACTTTATAAATACAATACTATCAAATAGTCATACTGGCCAACTTGAGGCATGCATTAGAATCCAAAAATGAGAACATGTGTTTAAAACAGTGGGAGGCACATTCTGATTGGTACAAAGATTCATTAGGGAAGCAGAATGCATGTAGAGTTTGGAGGTCAAAATGCTTGAACAAGAAATTAAAACTCAAATAAAAAATATAATAAGAGAAAATCAGGGGAATAAAAATGGCAGGCACCCACTCCTCTGTATCTTCAAGCTAATCAGGATGAGGAAACAGCAGAGGGCATATTACAACTCTTTATTGGCATAAAGGTCACTTGTTGACAGACTAACCAGGGGCACCTTATGACTGAGCTACCATCTTCTGCAACTACATTGACTCGGACATCCCACGCTTTGGGGCCACAGAAACACCAGTTGTCAGTTGTTAAACATCCTTTGTCAGATCATCAACAGGCTGCTCCTCCGTTTCTGCCTGGACTTTCCGATCAGATGTCATGATCCATTGTAGAACAACCTGCCTCCTGCCCCCGAGCTGCATCTCCCAAGCAAAGGTAAGCCTGCTTGCCCTGTGTTACCCGGGTGCTTCCTGAATATGCCTATAATCCTTGTTGCTGTGCACTCTCCTGCCCCACCCCTTTCCTCCCCGTGCTCGGCCCCACAGCCCAAAGAGCCATACACCTCCTGTGACACAAGGTGGTGGCTAGCCTCATGGCAAACGGCCCTCCACTACCCAGACTTCCGCTCCGCTGTTGCAAAACACCCTCCCAATCGGCCGCAAGCTCCAGCTACTCCCACAACACATCGTTCCCAACTGCAACACCCACCCAGTCTCTCCTGGCATGCGCTGCAATACACAAACAGCAAAATGCTCTCCCCATGCACACAACCGATGCAGCTCACCTGCAAGAACTGCACAGATGCAGCTCCTGTTCAACTCCACAGTGCCCCTTGGAAACACTCCACAGGGTTCACACACTGTGCCCATACTCAGTACCCACCCCCCTCCCTCATCCGTTGCACATATTTCAAACAGAGGCACACTTCTCAATAACCCTCCACCCACTAATGCCACAAATCCCAACCACCGAATTTCCCTCCTTGCAAATGATTCTCACCCACCTCCTCTGAACCAAAGAAATGCGCACCTGGCTATGTGCACCATTTAGAGTCCCCCCTCCCACATCTTATCAACTACTGAATATAGAAACATCCACCTTGGCTTATGCTCCCTTTCCATTAGGCACAATCTTACCCCTAACATACCTCTGACCATACTAGTGCCCAATCTACAGGCCCTGTTTATCTGCCTCCACTACACTCCCAACGTGCCCCACTCATTCACACCCACTTGCACTACCACCAAGACAAGCTCCGAAGCTCCCATTGGTCTTGGGCACATAGATAACCTTTCCCAAAGCCCTAAGAAAATTATCACTAACCATGCTCCCCTTGTGGCCCAATACCCCCTGCAGATCCTTGAAGCCCTCATTAACGTGAGGTCACTCCCCACCCACTCATAAGACATACATGACCTCATAATCATCCAGAACCTAGATATTCTTGCCATTACAGAAACATGGCTCACACAGTCATCCGGCCCTGCTTTGCCCCTAGCTATACCTGATGGTTTCACCATACTTACATGTGACTGACCCGCCCCCCGAAGGGGTGGTGTTGGCATCATTTACAGGGACACCCTCCAAATTAGATCCTCACAGATATCCACATACCAACATTGTGAACATCTTGTAGTCAAACTCACCAAGTCCCCCACTGACTCCATCACCCTACATATCTTCTACCGCTAGCATGAACCCATCAAAGCCTTTGAGGAAAATCTCACCCACACTCTAGGTAATATCAAACCCATTTCCAGAATCATCATTCTAGGTGACTTCAACCTAGGATACCTAGATCAAATCTGATACGAAGGCCACCTCTACAGATGCTGCCTTAACCGAACTCGGCTTCACACATTGCATATCTTCAGCCACGCATGACAAGGGTAGAACCCTCAACAGGATTGCAGCCGTCAACAGTCAGATCAACATCATCTCCAACACCACCTGCCCTTGGTCTGACCACCATATCATAAAATTCCCATTCCTTACTCTCAAACAGCCACCAGCCCCCCGGCCCTCGCTACCTCCAACTTGCACATGCAGCACACGTAAAATGTCCAAAGACTCCATCTCTCTCTCCTCAAACCCCTCAGCACCGAATCCTGCCACATAACCGACCCTGAAGGATTAGCTAATCTTTATGTCAGTATGCTCACTAATGCCATTAACCTTGTAGCCCTACTTATCCCTAGGAAAGCCAAACCGACCTACCACCTCAACCCCTGGTTCAACTCAGACCTACAAGCCCTGAGCACGAAAAAGCATCAGGCTGAATTATCCTGGAAAAAAAGATCCCACTGTCCAATCCAAAACAGCGTTCCTGAATCTCGCTAAAGAGTACATACACTCAATCACAGCAGCCAAAACCCTAGTCTACAATACAATAATCCAACAAGCTAACTCAAATACCAACAATCTCTTTAAAATCCTCAGAGAGCTCGAAACACCCACTGCTCCCCCTGACGCCATTGTTAAAGATGAATCATGGTGCAGTGCCATTCAGAGCACCATGAGAGACAAAATCCACTTACTTCAGGAAAAAATCGAACTCAAGCTAGTCAAAACCTCAGCCACTACACTGCAACCGCCTGCCATTACATACACTGCCCCCTCCCAATTTAGAGACATTTCTGAATGCGAAACCGAGAAAATCATCAGCAACCTCAAACACTCAAACTGCAGGATTGACATATGCCCAGCATCCATAATCAAGGGCTGCGCTGAATCTCTTACACCTTTCATCACCACCTCCATTAACTCCTCCTTCGCAGCTAACCAAGTACCAGCCAGCCTCAAAGAATCCTGAGTCCACAAGCTCCTTAAAAAATCCACTCTTGACCCTACTCTACGCAATAACCACTGCCCCATAATCACTGTCCCATTCCTGCTCAAGATCCTAGATAGAGCAGCCTACAATCAGATTCAAGCCTACCTCCAGATCAACCACATCCTAGGCATTTGCCAATCAGGCTTCTGCCCAGGGCATGGTATAGAATCTGCCCTACTTGACCTGAAAACACAGTTAGATTCGCTCAGAGATGAGGGCAAAACGGCCATCCTCCTCCTCCTCAACCTCTCTGCCGCATTTGATCCGGTTGACGATTCTATCCTTTGCCACCATCTCATCACCTCAGCCAACTTCTCAGCTAATGCCACTGCCTGGATGGCTGCCTTCCTCAATGGAAGGACCATGGGAGTCTTTTCCGACACAGCAAATGCACCTCCCATATCCATTCCTTGTGGCATCGCCGAAGGCTTCTGTGTCTCACCATCTATAAACAACATCTTCACAAAACAGCTTTTCAACATCCTTGATGGCATCAGCATAACATACACCAATTATGCAGATGACACTCAAATTCTGATCCCACTGTCAGGATCCTACAAAGAGGACTTCCGCACACTCAACAGCATCTTCTCCACCACCCAAAACCTGGATGGCTACAAACTACCTGTGTCATAATGATGAAAAAACAGAGATCTTCCTCACAGGCTCATGGGCTCACACTCCCGACAACAGAAGCTCAGTGCACAATACTCATCTTTTACCATAGACAGAATTCTCATCCCGGTCTCAGACTCTGTGAAAAAGCTGGGCGTCCACCTACTCTGCACTCTCCCTCACCAAACAAGTAAGTATGTTAGCGTCTTCGGCAGCCTACACGGCCAAGCTCCTCACCACTGGCAGACAATTCCTCACACCAGAGAACTGCCTGACCATTGCCAGAGCCATTACAGGCGCGACATTGGATTATTGTAATGTTCTGTATGCCGGTACTTCTAAATAAAACATAAACAAACTGCAGACAATTCAAAATAACGCCCTCCGAGCGGCCTTGAACATCCCTACAAGAGATCACATCTCAGCCGCTAGAAAAAATGCCTACTGGCTCCCATTCAAAGAAATGATCACATTCAAGACTCTATTGATTACACACAAATGCATGAGTAACACCGCCCCACCCTAGTTAGTCCACAAAATACAGAGAACAAACTGGTCTAGACCAGTCAGATCTACCTGCCAGCATAGGCTCACCTGCCCCAAAGTCAAGAGAGCCAAGGTTGGGGGGGGTGAGCTTTTCCTCAATAGCAGCACACCACTGGAACTCTCTACCCACATCTCTGAGGGCAGAAACCTCTTACTGGGCCTTCCACAAGGCCCTAAAAGCACAGCTCTTTGCGTAAAACCGAGTTCTCACCTAAAACTCTTACAACAGGCCCACTTTAAGTTAAATCTTGTAATGGACAGTGGTTATATGCAGGTATCCTTCATATCACATTAGTAGATGTCTGTTGTTAGCGTTTATAGAACTTGGAAGGTATTGAGAAAGACTATAAAGGTAACCTCTCTATTGAATTTAGAGAATCCTATTATCCTAGATTCTAATTATCTGTTTGTCTCACCTAGAAAATGTTCTAGGACAGTTAGTCTATTGCTCTTAGAAGACTTGTGGATAGCCTGTCTATAGTGCTTAGAAGAGTCTATGTATCACGTTTGTCAGAGTCTTTTAAGGCTTCCCTCCCTTCCTCCTCACCTGAGGTATCCGTAGGGTAGTCTTGTGCCACCGACCTTCTTCCTGGGCGTCTTCGAGCTGGATCCTTGCTGTCTTTCTTGCCTTCCTTTCTTTGACGTAAGTAGGGGCGAGTTTCCAGGGATGCCACGCTGTCGGGTGATTGGGGAACCGAACAGCGGGAACTCCCAGGAGCCGGCTCCTGAGCAGGGAAAAAGCCTCAACGGCGGAAAAAACCCTGCGATGAGAGTCCAGAACAGGAAGATGCCCGAGGTGGTGTCTTGGGTAGTTGAGGATGATCGGAGTAACCAACTTGGAGAGCTGAGAGTGACGGATGAACAATGGTGGAGAAATCCCAGGTAAACAGAATCACCTCCAAAGAAGGCGAGAATGAGGAGAATATACCAGGAGAGAAAGCAGGGGTATCCAGAGGAATGAAGAGGAGCACCCAGGACCAAAGAATGGTAAGGCCAAGGCGCCAATGAGGGAGAGACCAAAGGAGCTAAGCTGAGAGGAGGGATCACAGAGAGACCGGTCAGGGTACCGGTAAGCGAGCAAGCGGGAAAATAAACAAAAGAAAGTCCAATGGAGGAGGGACTTAGCCAGAACGCGGGGGTAAACAGCGTAACCTTCGAGCCTGGAGAAGCAGAGAAGGTGCAACGCGAAGAACGCTGCTCGAGCCCGACACTAAATAACATCGGCGGCCATCTTGGAAAAACACTAGAGCGGTGCTTCCCAACGGCCGTCGAACGTAACGGCACCTGTCAATGGCGTCTCCACAAATCCCAGAAGCGCCGCCCGACAGGAATCATGACAGTATGACCCCTTATACTTGGGGGACCTCCTGGTTTGCCCGGATGTAATCTGTGAAACCTCCTAATGAGTCGCGGGGCATGAATGTGACTCGCGGGCTCCCATGTACGTTCTTCGATGGGATAACCCTTCCAATGAACCAAGTATTGAAGGATTCCATGATGATAACGGGAATCGATTAACCGGGAAACCTCATATTCTGCTGGTTCACACTGAGTGACACTAAGCGGACTCTCGGATCTTCTTTTATAAGGGTCCGGACGGTAAGTCTTCAAAAGAGAGGAATGAAATACGGGATGTACGTGTTTGAGAGAGGAAGGTAACTGAAGATGAAATGCAACAGGGTTAACCTTCTTGGTGATCCAAAAAGGTCCGAGGTATCTGGGTGCAAACTTTCCTATGTGTGTCCAACGAGGTAAGAATTTTGTGGCCAACCAGACCTTATCCCCTTCCGTCCACGAGGGTACTGCCTTCCTTTTCTTATCAGCCCATGTCTTGTAGGACTGTCGACTAGCGTTCAAAGTCTCACTGGCTAACACATGAGTGTCTTTGAGTTCCTTTAGGAGATGATCCATAGCAGGTAATTTCGACGGGCGAATATCAATCAAAGGCAAATGTTTGGGATGGTAGCCAAACGTACAAAAAAAAAGGAGACATATTGATGGCCGTGTGTCTGGTATTATTATAAGTGAACTCAGCCATAGGAAGAAAGGCATTCCAGACTTCTTGCTTTCTGCTACAGAAACATCGAAGATATTGTTCTAACGTATGATTGAGCCTTTCTGTCTGCCCGTTGCTTTGCGGGTGGAACCCCGAGGAGAGAGCTCGTTGAATCCCCAAATGTTTGCAGAGAGAGCCCCAAAATTGGGAAGTGAATTGAGGGCCTCGATCCGAAACCACGGTTTCCGGTAGACCATGAAGCCGCACAAACTCTTTCAGGAATATCTTGGCCATCTCAGGGGCCGTAGGTACCCCCTTCAAAGGAGTGAAATGGGCCAATTTGCTCAAAGAATCGACAGTAACCATGATGGCTGTGTTTCCTTCAGAATTTGGCAACTCCACAATAAAATCCGCGGAGACATGGGTCCATGGTTGTTTGGGAGCAGGTTCCTGTTGTAATAGGCCTATGGGCTTGGAGGAAGAATACTTGTTGGCTGCACAGATGGAACAGGTGGATACATAAGAATGCACATCCTGATTCCAACCTGGCCACCAGAACATTCTGGATCCTTGGTAGCTAGTGTGCCCTTATGTCTGGCCATGGGTGAATCGTGACACCATGAGAGTCCCAGCCTTTGATGCTTCTTGTCGGGTAGATATAGGGCTCGACCCTTAAAAAGGATTCCCTCTCTTTCTTGTAATTCAGACCCTAAACCAGACCCAATCGGAGAGCAATGTTGCTGGATGCGGACATCGCGCAAGAAAATATTGGCCACGGTACTGATCTCTTTACCCGCTAACAATAAATCATGGTTAGAGTCTGCTTCACCAACCGAATCACAATTACGAGACAGGGCATCTGATAAGATAGTCTGTTTGCCGGGAAGGTATGTAACCTCAAAATCAAATTGCGAAAAAAAATACGCCCAACGGGCGTGTCTGGCATTACGACATTCCATCTGTTGCAGAATCCGAAGATTACTGTGGTCGGTACGTACCGTAAACCTATGTATAGCCCCCTGAAGGAGGTGTCGCCACTCTTCACAGGCATGCTTGATCGCCAACAACTCTCTCTCAATGACAGAATAATTCCTTTCACTGGAAGACAAGGTTTTAGAATAATATGCCACCGGATGTTCTAGACCATCCTTTCCTTTCTGAAGGAGAGCGGCCCCAATAGCTCCGCCAGAGGCATCCGTCTCTACAATAAAGGGGAAAGTCTGATCAGGCTGCACCAGAATAGGTGCCGAGGTGAATGCCACTTTCAGAGCTTGGAATGCAGAATCTGCCTCTTGAGACCAAGAAAAGGCTACTCCCTTCTTCAATACCAAGGTGATTGGGAGAACCTTCTCGGAGAATCCAGGAATTAATTGACGGTAAAAATTAGCCAGTCCGAGGAAGCGCTGAACCTCTTTGACGTTTCTGGGGGCTGGCCAACCTGTTATCGCTTGAATCTTCACGGGATCCATGCGGATACCCTCGTGAGAAAGGATGAAACCTAAATAGGTTACCACTGGAGCTTCAAAAACACACTTTTCAGGCTTTACCAAAAGCTTGTTTTCCAGCAGACGTTCTAGTACCAGTCGAACGTGTCTTCTATGTTCAAGGAGGGACGAGGAAAATATCAAGATGTCGTCAAGGTACACCACCACTGAGGAAAATAGGAGATCGGCAAATAACTTATCCATAAAGCGTTGGAATACAGCAGGTGCGTTAACTAAGCCGAAGGGCATGACTCGATATTCAAAATGCCCTAGTGGTGTCCTAAATGCTGTCTTCCATTCATCCCCCTGTCTTATACGGAGCAGATGATATGCTCCCATGAGATCAAGCTTAGTGAAGACAGATGCACCTTGTACGGCTTCCAAAATCTCCTTGATAAGAGGCATCGGGTATCGGTCTTTGATGGTAAGGCGATTCAAACCTCAGTAGTCTATACAAGGACGGAGTTCCGATGATCCCTTTTTCGGTATGAAGAACAAAGATGCTCCAGCAGGCGATTTAGTTTCTTGAATGAGTTAATTTTGTAGATTACAATCTAGATACTCTTTGAGAGCCTTGCGCTCGGGTATGGATAGGGGATATATCCTCCCGAAGGGTATAGACGCGTTAGGTTGGGTTTCAATGGCACAGTCTTCTCTTCTGTGAGGAGGAAGGGAATGTGGTTGCTTGTCCAGGAAGACTTCTAAAAAGTCTTGATAGTGTTCTGGGATCATATGAAGTGATGCTGTCAACAGGGGATCCGCCTTGTTCGGGGAGGCCTTGAGATGACCGATCTCTAGGCATTCATTGAGGCAAAAGGATGACCGAAACTGTATGGTATTGTTCGTCCAGTCGATCAATGGGTTGTGTCTGTGTAACCACGGAATACCAAGAATGACCGGAAAGTGTGCAGCCTTGATGATGTCGAATACCATTTCTTCCTGATGCTGAAACAATTGGACTTGCAAAGGTAGAGTCTCTTGATTTATGGGTCCTGAAGACAGAGGTTGGCCATCTACCCCTTCCACAGGAATGGGCAGATTCTTGAAACGAAGTGGCACGTCGTTCTCTCTGGCCCAGGATACATCAATGAAGTTCCCTGCTGCACCACAGTCCAGCATGGCTAAAGCTTCCCAGACTGTAGAAGGATCTCGACACAACTTAACCTGAAAGACCATCACCCGATTGTCATCTCTAGGAAGAAGAGAAAAAGTGTTGTTACAGGGATTCCTTTCAACACCCCCGGACCTACCCCTGATTAGGTTCGGGGAGATTAATTTCCCTGGCGGCGCGGAGGAACCTCTGGGCAATTTCGAAGTAAATGTTTACTAGAACCACAGTACATACAGAGGCCCACCTCTCTTCTTCTCTTCTTTTCTTGGTCTGTCAAAGGCCCTCTTGTAGTACTGATCTGCATTGGTTCCTCTCCAACGGGGGAAACCGGACGGTCCCTCAAAGAATTGGGTGAGATAGATAAGGGAGGGAGACGTGGACGTCTTCTTTCCTGTCTTCTTTCTCTTAACCTGAATTCAATCTGCAATGCGAGGGATACAAGTTCTTGAAAGGTCTGGGGTCTTGCAATGCGTGCCAGTTCATCCTTAATGTCCTCATGTAAGCCGCGACGAAATAAAGTCTGTTGGGCCGAATCAGGCCATCCAGCATCTGTGGCTAGTTGCATGAAGGATGTCACGTAAATCTGTACATCGTGGAGGCCCTGTCTGATGTCAAGGATGGCTTCATATGAGGCATACTGAACCTCGGGTCGGTCAAAGCGGGTCTTTAACAGTTGTAAAAACTGATCAAAGTCAGAGGTAGCTGGATGAGACTGTAGAACTAGTGGTGAAGCCCATGCCAAGGCGTTTCCTGATAAATTTGAGACTAAGAAGCCCACCTTGGCCTTGGTGGTTTGATAGGTGCGAGGACGGAAAGTAAAATAAAGCCGGCAAGCATCCAAAAATTCCTTCAATAACTTTGGATTGCCGTCGTACTTTCCGCAAGATAATGGTAGAGGAGGTAGGTCTCCACGGGTCTCCTCACGAGCTGCTACCTGCAGCCGTAATGATTGGTTTTCGGATCTAAGTGATTGATCCTCTACATTAAGCCCATGAATGGCGGCTACCAATTCCTGGTACTGTTCAAGAGAAGCCATCTGTGTTCTATGGCGTTGCACGCTATCAAGTTTGTCAGAGTCTTTTAAGGCTTCCCTCCCTTCCTCCTCACCTGAGGTATCCAAAGGGTAGTCTTGTGCCACCGACCTTCTTCCTGGGCGTCTTCGAGCTGGATCCTTGCCGTCTTTCTTGCCTTCCTTTCTTTGACGTAAGTAGGGGCGAGCTTCCAGGGATGCCACGCTGTCGGGTGATTGGGGAACCGAACAGCGGGAACTCCCGGGAGCCGGCTCCTGAGCAGGGAAAAAGCCTCAACGGCGGAAAAAATCCTGCGATGAGAGTCCAGAACAGGAAGATGCCCGAGGTGGTGTCTTGGGTAGTTGAGGATGATCGGAGTAACCAACTTGGAGAGCTGAGAGTGACGGATGAACAATGGTGGAGAAATCCCAGGTAAGCAGAATCACCTCCAAAGAAGGCGAGAATGAGGAGAATATACCAGGAGAGAAAGCAGGGGTATCCAGAGGAATGAAGAGGAGCACCCAGGACCAAAGAATGGTAAGGCCAAGGCGCCAATGAGGGAGAGACCAAAGGAGCTAAGCTGAGAGGAGGGATCACAGAGAGACCGGTCAGGGTACCGGTAAGCGAGCAAGCGGGAAAATAAACAAAAGAAAGTCCAATGGAGGAGGGACTTAGCCAGAACGCGGGGGTAAACAGCGTAAACTTCGAGCCGGGAGAAGCAGAGAAGGTGCAACGCGAAGAACGCTGCTCGAGCCTGACACTAAATAACATCGGCGGCCATCTTGGAAAAACACTAGAGCGGTGCTTCCCAACGGCCGTCGAACGTAACGGCACCTGTCAATGGCGTCTCCACAAATCCCAGAAGCGCCGCCCGACAGGAATCATGACACTATGAGGGTAGCTGGTTACCTTTCCCCACAGGCGATCGGATGACACAGTGACATCAAAAACATCTGAGATTAAGGTATGCATAAACACAACACGCTGGTGGTCATCTGCTGCATCCATGGCTATACATCAACAACCTTTAGAATGCAGCCACGACTATGACACATTCAGTCTAGCTGGACACATAACGGCTTCACCCTTACACCAGACTTGCCTCAACACCTCTGCCATTATAATACAGCAACAACCTGTGATAATTGTTGGTCTAACTGGTCATATCTTGAGTCTCCTGCACTAGAGCTCTATTGGGACCACCCTCAGCACCCATCCACATGCCTGACCACTTGGGTTTCTTACTCGATCCTAACCAGCCCACCTAATTCCTAATCTAGGCCAGTGCACACACACACTTTAGAATTTTTCTGAGAATGTTCCCATACCTGGACTTCAGTCCCCACGGGCGTTCCGACCACAAAGCGCTTTGAGGCCATACAAATGGGAAAAGGGGTGAAATAAATGAGGACTACAATACAATACAATTGGAGCAGCCCTAAATCTAAGCCAACAAAGTCAACATTTAGTGCCCAGGGGAAGATCAATGTTTAAACAGTCTGAAAGAAAGTCTTGTCATTAACCCATTGATACCAGTAGTTCAAGATGGCCTGTATGTACAGTGAGAGGTAGGGGACAAACTATCTCCTGTTTTGTAGATACGGGCTGGTAGGTCAGCAATCCATGTTGACAATTTCACTGACATCTCTAGCTATATCTAATACCGCAGTAACACACCCAGTTCCTGAACCAGTTTCTGTCATCCCATGGCCCACTACTGACATACACTTATTGAGTCCTTCAGCTTCTGTAAACCTATTAGGAAGAGCCTTCCTGTGTCATTTAAATTGTACTATTTATGGAACCCTGCAAGGGGTGTTCTTAGACATCCCTGATAAGAAGACTGAAGCAGTGTTTGCTTTGCTTCACGATACACCATCATCCAATTCAGAGTGCAAAAATACAGCCTTATCCCCAGAACATACTGATTTGCTATCCAGAGTCCCAAAGTCTCTTTTGTCTATATATAATAATGAAGTGAGATGAAGTTACAATGCAGAAAGAGTGAGACTTAATGAATGCCAGTTAAAACGATTGTCCAGTATCACCTGTGCCCAGAAGCTGAAGAAGGTTTGGCCCATTATGCAATTATTCCTGCCCCAATATTACCTATGAAAAAGCCAGGGAGGGATATTTATAGATTTGTACAAGAAATATGGGCAGGGAATGTTACAGTATTATTCGACTTCCCAGTAACCCGTACCCAGACACTATACTCTCCTCTATTTCCCCCGACAGTGACATACTCTGCAGTTGCAGATATGTGTTCTGCTTTCTTTTCTATTGCTATACACCCAGATAGGAGATATTTATGTCTTTTTGTATTGAAGAGTTCCCATGCGTGGATATGCCTTGCACGGAGGTACACTGAATCGGCCATGTTTTTCTCCAAAAATGGAAAAAGTACTCACATGATGTTAAGTTTCCTGGACAGTGTGTTTTAGTAGAGTATGTAGATGACCTCATGTTAGCTTTCCCCTTACATGATGCAATCAAACAACACACAAATGCACTATTGACTACTTTAGCTCTCAAAGGACATATGTCTTTCAGATAAAAGCTGCAACTGTGTAGGCAGAGTCCATTCTTTTGAATTTAAATTATGGCAGTGTGTCAATTTATAGCAAATATGTGCACATGAAAGCCCCAGACAGTTACGCGGATGAGAGCTTTTCTAGGGATAATGGATATTGAAGAAGGTGGCTATTAGGTTAGGCAGAACTTGTTAAGTCCTTACAGCAGGTGACCACACTAAATACCCCAGAACCCTTACAATGAAGGGAAGGAAAAGAATTTTCTAAATAAAAAAGTGTTATCATATGTGCCACTAGTAGGCTTACCTGAGTACAGAAAGAAAGTGACACTGTATTGTCATGAACAAAGTGGATTTTCCTTAACAATCCAGAAACCAAAACAAAGACAAAAACAGAGACTAATTGCAGAGGGTATTCCCCCTTGTCTTCAGTCAATAACAGCATCTTCTCTTTGAAGTAGAAGAATGTGACTGCATAGTGCTCGATTTGTCGCTAGAAGTAGCTGTTCCACATGCCATATCAGCACTATTGTTAAAGACAAAAAACCCAGAATGTCGGCCTATTGTGACTTATCAAATATGAAATGTTGCTGTTCAACTCTGTCCTAAACCCAGATTTGTTGTTACCCACCCCTTTTTGACTGTGAAGCCCATTTCGTGAACCACATGACTGTACTGCCATTGCCAAAAAACATTGACAACCCAGACAAGATGTATCTGATGCTCCATTACAAAACCCCATCGTGGAATACTTAGTTGATGCGGCCTCCACCAGAGATGATCAAGTCTGACTGACAGTCAAATATGCAGTTTGTTCACTTTTTTCACTAAGTAGCATAGAGAGATTGGTTACCAGATGCATACTTATCAGAACTGTGCATTTAAACTAGCAGAACAGCAGAGTGTTAATATCAGAGTGTAAATATATACATATTTTACAGTTATGCATTTGGCATTACACACAAATTTAGTTGTGACCGCAATCTTGATTTCTTACATCATCAGGTTCATTGATTAGATAAAGACCCATAGTTATGTAGCTGCCCTCGTGGATCCCATTGTGTTACCCAGTCAGTTAACAATCATGATGTGCACTGCACACCAGCCAGGTAATGACAGGATTATGTGTGGGAATGCATTAACAGAGGCTGCTAAACATGCATCCCTTCTAGCTCTCAGGCTGAATATGTTCTAAGAATACAGAGTATGATGTAAACTTCTTCATTCACAAAACTAGAGGAGCTAGCAAACATGCAACCCCAGAATCATAAAAAGACTCTTGCTCACAGATCGGTTGGCATGTGCACTCTGATACAGTTTGGTGAGACGACCATGGTTGCAAGGTCACAACAATGGTACTTTAATTTATTATTGTTATCACTATTATTATTGGGGTATTTATTGCACGCAGACTAGCTTCAGGAAGCAACCAAACGCTTTACAATTATAGGGTGAAGAACATGATGAGGGAAGCAGAGAAACAAGGGAGAAGGCAGCTAACAAGAGGGGAGGGGAGGGTGGGCAATGTGTCAGCAATGGATCTACAAGCAACCAGGGGAGGATATAACTGTTATCCTACTTGGCTCATATTTCTCAAAGACTTGCCATTGTAGGAAAAGGGTATGATTGTGATTTTGAGACAAGACTGGTATGCCACCAGTTTTTCTCCCATGGAAAACGCTGTGTGTTAAAGGAGCTCCATATGTGTGAGATGTTGTACATTGAGGGGACTCGAATTCTGTAAATGTGAATTCTGCGAAAAACAATGGTACCAGAGATGTGTATATCTTTATGCTTGTTCTATATTGGACAGGAGAAACATTGCTATGTTTGACATTTATTTTATTAAATAGGGGTGGAGGGGTGAACACCATAAATTAACAACTGGTTCAGCAGTACTTCAACCAAAATCTAAGAAGGATTTGAGGGTATTTTAAGGTGAGCACACTCCCACCTTCGCTACAGGGCCAAAAATGATAGTAATTGGAAGTTCCTCAGTGATTGAGGAAAAGACCTGAGCATACAATTAAGCAAACAGCCTAATATAACTCATAACAATGGCTAGAAGATGTAGTGATTTATACAGAATTTTAAATCCATTCCACTTGTATTCCACTTGTATTTTACATAAGAACATAAAGTATATTCTTATAAATGTGACACACATTGTTTTTCCACAAGTGTGTTAAGCAGTATACAAATAAGTACTCAACGTGGTAATGAACATTAGAACAAGAAGGTAAAGATTTTTACATGGTTCACAATAAACAAAAGAGTGTTCATTTTTTAAATAAACAGATATAAGCAACAAGAAGGTTGATTCATAGGATAGAAATGGTATGTCCTATTTTGTCTTCTTGTGCGTTTACTACCTGTTTAGGGTAATAGAGCCCTTCATCTGGTAACTGATATCTGTCTTCCTGGCAACAATGTCAATGATATTGTGTGTCAGTATCATAAACTTAGTATCAAGATAAAAATCACATAAGGCCAGTGAGGAAAACAAACTGACCTTCTATTCGCATGAAGTCAGGGAGATGTCGCCAAGAGGGATCTATCTGAAGAAAAGATGAACCGTTAGCCTCATCTGGTAGAGTAATATTGCTGTGTACTCTCAAGAGGTTAAAAAAGTAAATGAATTAATTCACCCACCTGTCGTGGACAGAGGATTACCACTGTGGATTTCTAGAGCTTCATAGAATCAATGATGGCAGGAAGCGCTGTTGGGAAGATAGAAATGAGGGTGTAACTAGTACATGATAAGGACACATGTCTTAAATGTTTAATGCCAGACATAGGACAGTCGCTCTGGCATAGCGATGTGTCCCACATCCGGATGGCATAAGCATCAGTCACTATGCTGCTTGCCATAAAAAGGATGCGGCTAAATAATGGATTTTGTGGCAATACTCTCATGTTGTTTACTGAACAAAGAGGGGTAAAGGGACACACACCATACATTAACAACTGGTTCAACAGTATTTCAACTGAAATCTGAATATTGAAACAGATATAGTATCTACTAAAATAGTTTAGCGTCTCTGATCTATTAAGAATTAATCACAACTGTGCTAGAGGACATCAAGACCAAACTTGATGGATATTAAAAGGAAATCGAATCCAAAAAGAACAGGAAATTCAACAGAGACACTCTAGACTATAAACATGATATTGTCTACACCTGGAAGGAGTACTATCATCAAAAAGACATCACACACAGCAGCAGAAGCTTTCTGAGAAATAACCAGGCATCCCACTCAGAAACCACTTTGTCTGAAGCTTCTAGTGGAGAAACTGAAGTGACAAACCCTGAGGCTCACAAACAAGGAATCTCAAACCAAGAAGCCAAAACCAACTAGCAGACTGCAGGACCTTCAAATCCCACATCATTTTCTTTTTTAGACAATGCCCAACAAGACGAGGCAAGAAGAAAAAATCCATTGAGGAGAATCCACTTCCCGCCAAAGAAGACTTAGTCATCAATATCTCGAGTTATAATCTATCAACCTTTGAAAAGGAAGACATTACAGAAAAGCATCACCTTCGTGCCTCATTACAGCAGTTCATTGCTGAAAGAGAAAATGGACTTCTTCAAAAATGAAACTTAAACTCTTCTTCGACTCAATGGAGCCCTCTTATGAGACGGAGGAGCCGGAATATATGCAAGTTAGGCCGAAAAGCACCTTCATTCCTCCAATTTAGAACTCATTGGTCAATGCCTTCCAAAATCAGGTTCTCAAAGAATTTCATAAAATCAGATTCAGGAAACATTTTCGCTCAAATTTCTTACATCAAGAACAACATGTTCCCTCCTGCCTATGGAACAATCCAGACATCATTCTAAAACCGGAATACAAAGGAAGTGTTTTAGTCATAATGGACACAAAAAAATACAAATTTGAAATTGAAAATCAACTTTCGGATCAAGACGCCTACTTTGAAGCTTTCAGAGATCCTACAGAACAAGTAAGAGTGATCATCAAATCCCTGTTAGATGAAGCAAAAGGCAAATTACCATATTACCTATCGCACCAAATCATTTCTGATGAATGTACATCTGTCCATGCCAGTCATTTATACTTTACCCAATGCTCTGTTGTCCTTTTCCTCTCTCAGTGCTGTTGAGGCAGCAACTACTCTCTCATCATCCCTTTCTCTCGGTCTTGACCAACTCTATCCTGTGTTTGCTTTCCAACCGACTTGTAAACCCTCTCAATCCTGGCTGTCCTCCAACCTCTGCGTCATGCGACATCTTCTCTGCCGCTTGGAAAGACGATGGCTCAAAACAAGATCCCCATCTAATCACTCTGCCTATTTTTCTCATCATACTCTCTATGATAACTGTCTACTCTCTGCTAAATGTGCCTATTTCTCAGATCTTCTCCACAACCACTCTGCACACCCTAGGCGTCATTTTCAGACTTTAACACAGCTTCTTTCTTCCCCCTGTCCGGACGACTCTATTAACTCTACTCTGTCTGCATCTCTGCATCTGATTTTGCTCACTTTTTTTCTTCTAAAGTTCAATCCCTATGTCAAGACATTATTAACTCTCCAGCAACCCAACTTTTATCTCCTCTTAGTCCTACTCCTTCTGCCCTCATCTTTGGCTTTGCTCCAGTCTCTAATGCTGATGTGCTACTCTTTTTAGCCAGAGCTCACCCTACGGCCACTCCTAATGACCCAATTCCAAATGCTCCTATTCCTAAGGTTTACCCTCTTCTCATACCATTTCCTTTCTCCTTCTTTAACACTTGCATCTCCACTTCTGTTTTCCTCATAGCCTTTAAACACGCAACCATCATTCCTATCCTGAAAAAACTAACTTTGGCCCTATTTTTCTCTTACCATATCTTTCTTTTTATATTGGTTTTTTACAAAACTTTAAAAACTTTAAAAAACAGAAGTTCATACATACTGTACACATCGCAATTAACATACATCACAGTTCCAAGACAAACAAAAGATGAAAAATCTTCACTCCAGAGTCAGTACTTCACTTGACATCACAGAAAGCCTAGCAATAATGACCATTAACAAGGAAGTCAAGGCTAATGTTGATTTTCGGTCATATTCATCAAAGATGACTTGCCACCAGTAATCTGCACTTAAACTTGGTCTACTTTCACAAAATTTCCCAATATGGATACTTCGTTCAAGGTATAAGACAGTACATGATAGAATTAAATGTTTGAGTGTTTCATCATCTTTGTTGCACAATCTACACAGATTGCACGGATTTTCCACTTGTAACCAAGCATTTGTTTGTTCTCTTGTTGGGAGCAAATTCATGAGAAACTTCATATAAAGCTGTCTTCACTTTTGGTCAGGAAACATTTTCAAATAATGTTGAGTCTCATTTACTACTCGTTTTTGACTCAGAATGTTTTTGTTATTCAAAGTTTTTGGTACTGATCACCTGTTGAGATCCAATCCAATATCCACAGCTTTTTCTTGACTTGATTGGGATTGTATCACAGTAAGCAGGTCTGTATCTAATGCCACCAGAATATCGTTAGATGGAGCAGCCCACATGGCCAAAACAAAGGGGTTCTTTGTGTTTGCTGAATGTTTCAATATTTCAAATTGCGGGCATGGTGGCTCTAAAGTGATCTTTCAAAACAAGTTAAGTGTCAGCCACAAAACTCTCGCATTCAAAAAGATCAAACTAAACTTGTATCTTATACAAACTGTAGGAGTGCTTCTTGGAAGACATAAAACCCTGGACCAGACCATGTTTTCAAAAGAGTTCCACAACTCAAAAGGACATCCTAGTGCACATTCTGTACCACACATAAGGGCAGGAACATCCTTCTGATTGTAGTACCGCAGAACTGGCAGAAGTGCTTGAATTGCCAATTTTTTACATTTAGCTTTAAGAGAAATTACCCACAGGGCATCATTTATATTTGAGTTTACAAGAGTTCCCAAATATTTAATTTGTGTTGTATTAGAGAGCAAGGTGTCACCCAGATACCATCGAAACTTGAGTTTGTCTCTCTTTGTACTACCCCTAAACTCCTGTAACACCAAAATCTCAGATTTATTTGTGTTCACCACCTGGGTATTATTATTAACATATTTCTCAAAAGCATGCCGACTACGTAGAAGGCCGATTGGAGTTGTGTCAAGTAGAATAATGTTGTCTGCATACAGGAAGTGCCCAATATGCACGCCATTAATTTTTGGAGGGAAAGAGGCCCCCTCTTTAAGCTACAACTCAATGTCAGACATGAATAGATTGAAAATAATAGCTGCTAAAGGGCAGCCATGTTTGACTCATCAAAAAGTCTGTACTGGTGCAGATAGGCACCTAGATCGGACAATCCTGATTCTTACATTGGTGTTTGTATGTGGTTCAAAACCCTCTGCATTGTCCACAAGGCATTCTGGGGCCTGGGGCCAAAATACCTCCTACTCCCTCAGGGTCAGCCGCTTCTCCAAGCAACGAGTTGGTGGTAGATCTCTCTCCGCAGCAGGGGCCTCCCTCTGGAACAGCCTTCCTGCCTCGCTGAAACTTGAGGAGAACCATCTCCGGTTCCGGAAGCACCTCAAAACCTTCCTCTTCTGCTTTCTCTCTCCTCATCCCCTGCTAATTACTGAAACTGCTCTGAATCTGCAACTGGGCTACTCACCTTTCTCGGTCCTTGGCCCAGCCACTCTCCCCTGCACTGCAGGACTGTCTCCTCTGTATCCCTACAGCCCCACTTCCCAGCACTTGTCTGCACTTACCTTGCACTTGCCACCAGTGGACCCTTATTATTTATCTTGTATTCTACCAACCCTGTACTGCACTTTTCCCCTCTCCCTTTCCCCTTGCACTTTTCCCTTCCCATCCACCCTTGCACTTGCGCAATCTGAATGACACCTGGCCTAGTAGGATCGTTGTCTGTCCCCCCTCTGTTCCCCCCTCCCTGCCTCGTCGTGCCTTGAAACACTTGTGTATAGGCGCGTTACAAATGCCACATCATATCATATCATCTTTGATGGCTGTAAAGAGACTATGTGGGTATTTCCATTTGATTAGCTTATTCCATAATTTGGCATGGTCAATACTGTCAAAAGCATGTGATAGGTCTATCGAGGCGATATAGATCTTTCCGCCAGTTCTTAGGGCCTCCATCTTTAGTACGTTGACTATCAAAAGATTTAGGCTGCGGCCCATGCCTTCTATGAACCCTGTAGGATGAATATCAACATGATTAGTGGTTGTAGACCAGAGTAGAAGCTTACATTGCAGTAGAGTAGCAAAAATCTTCCCCAAAACTTCCAATAGGGCTATAGGGCGGTAGTGGCTTGGATCTTGTCTATTTCCCTTTTTGAATATGGGTACTATAATAGCACTCTTCCATGGCGTTGGGGTTCTGGCAGAAAGAGCAATTGTAAAAAAAGCTGATAGTAGAAATCTGGCCATACTTCTAGATTTTAAAAAAAAATACAGTTAGTCAGTCCATCAGGACCTGATGCTCTACATGGGCTTAGTTTCATGATGATTTCTTCGATATCTATTTGATCATATTGTAAGTCCCACTGATTAAGCTTGTAAGATGGATCTTCATTAGTTTCACTTTTTTTGCTATACAATTGGGAAAAATTAATTATCCAAATATGTTCGGGTACCATGTTGTCTTACAGGGCATCTTGTGGACCACTGAGATTATTTATAAGGGTCCAGAAATCGCGAGTATTCTTATATGCTAATTTAGACAACATTACCTCTGCATCGTGCTGCAGTATTGTGGCTTTATGCATTTTAGCCAATTTTTGTATGACTGCTTTATTTTTATTTTTGGATGGTGTTTTCTGATCTTGAACACTGCTGAATATCTGATTGCATCTTACATGTGGATGTGTTCAAACATGGGATGTTGCATGCCTTGGTTCATCTCCTTAAACTGTTTCAGTAGGTGCAAATAATCCACAGTGTTATATTCTGATTGAAATGTCAGATTTAGGAGTTGGCGCTGTGGAACAGCCCAAGATGGCTGCTTAACTCTCGAGCTCCGTGTGGGCCCGGCTTACATCCGTCTGAATCTGCGTTTATTGGCGAAGTGTGCACTCCTACTGTAGCTGGGTTGCTGCCCCTTGGTGTCAGGCTGCAGCCTGCGAGATTCTGGCTCAATTCGATCCTTAGAAGCCCGTCGGCTGGCCCCCTCTTGCAGCGGCCTACTGTCTCGTTGGGGCCACAGTGTCTGCTCGGCCCCCATCCCCTCCTCTTCGGGGCCCGGAGCATTGTGTGGCGGCGGGGGGTGAGGCGCGATCCCCGTGTGCTCCGCCTCTCCCATCTGGAGCCCTGCCGAGCTGGTGACGGCCCGATCGGGGCATTGTACCTGTGCCGTGGCGCGAGCGGCTCTCTGCTAGGGCCGATGCGGAAGCGTGCCCCGGCCTTCATCCTGCATCTGGAGAGGGAGCCCCTACAGCCGGTCCACGTGTGGTGGCCGGGCCGCGGCCGTGTGGCTGTTCTGCTGTTGCGGTCCTGTGGGTCTCGGATGGGCCCGGGGAGCCATACTGACCAGGTGAGGTGCAGTGGGGGGAGCCCGTCCTGGTCGGCCCACGGCACCTCACTGCTTCCGCCTGCCCCGCTGTCCTGTAGCTTCCCAGGCACCGCGGGGCTCACCTGCACAGCTGATCTGGGCTGTGGTGCCCGGCCCGCACGCCCTGGAGTGCGGGCTGCGATAGACTCCCACTGAAGGCACCAGACACGCCTGCATGCCCCACCACATGGACACAGGCTGCATCTTACACCTTCCTGCTGCCCACCGCCTACAGCCTGGTGGCCCCTGTGAACACTGGGCGACTGGTCCCTGCTTTACACCTGCTTTTTTGTGACTGAGCTACTGGTTGAGTGTGGCTTGGCAACCCAACTGCTGCAACTGTCGGCCCTTACTGACTGGCGCCCCGCTCCTTCTGGACCCGGGTGAAGCCGCACGTTATTACCCCGGCTCTGGCCATCCTACACCGGCCTCCCTCGCTGTTGTTGGAATAGCAACCTTTGCCCCCCACCGCCTCCCCCCTTGATCCTTTGGCCACGTGCTTTCCATCTGTGACTACATCTCTGGTCTCCGCCGCCCCGGGGGCTGAAACAACAATGCCAAACAAGTCTAGGGGGACCTCCAAGGGTGGAGCCATGGATAGATTCACCAAAGCTGTCCCGAGGGAGGAGGGGGGCAACGACTCATCCATATAGGAGGAGCGGGAAGCCGACCATCATCCCACCGCTGCATCCCCTGACCTGACTACACTCATGGAATCGATGGCCAAAAATGTTGCATCTTTCCACGAGAAGTTGGATGACATCAACGCTAATGTCGCCTCTTTAAAAATGCAGGTGGATCAGGCGGGGACCAAAATTACTGACGCAGAGATTCGGATATCTGCAAATGAGGACGAGATACATGTACTGCAGAACACGGTCGCCTCCTTGTCACGCGACATGAAGAATGTGAGAGCAAAGTGTGATGACCTTGAATCGCGCTCTCGCAGAAATAACCTATGAATTATAGGGGTACCTTAGAATTCCCTTAAAGGGCGCATGGAGGATGCTGTGGAAGCCTTACTCAAGAACCTGCTGGGAAACCCAGCTCTGTCACCATATTTAACAGTCGAGCATGCTCCTCGAGCGCTGTCACCGCGGCCCAAGCCGGGCAACATCCCTAGGCCCATTATAGCCAGGATTCTCAATTATCGGGACAGGGACCTCATCCTCCGTCTGTCACGGGAGAAGGGAGACTTGCGCCTTGAATCACACACTGTTAGGATTTTTCCAGACTTTTCGATTGCGGTGCAGCAGGAGAGGCACCAGTTCACTGAAGTCAAGAAGCTGCTTAGAGAATGCAATGTTCCGTACGCCATCCTGTTCCCAGCTCGCCTCAAAATTACGCACAACGGCAAGTTATACTTCTTCACTGTTCCGGATGAAGTGGTGAAATTCATTGAGACACACTTACCACTTCCCAATCCAGCAAGGGGCCTCGCCAACGATGATTAAGCCAGTGGAGCACTGCCCGGCGTAAACTTACCTGCTCAGTAAACCCGAGAATCGGAATGTATCCATGGCAACAGTGTACTGCAAATTCAGCGAACCAGGCTCCCTCAGCGCCCGGATGGATGGAGACCCGACCCGGGTGCCGTTGACACTGATCTTCTTGCATGGGGCGTCAAACTGGCCATGAGCCCTAGACATCTCTTCAGCTTCGTCTCGCCTGCAACGGCCAGCTAGTTATGGGGGCCTGACATAAGGTCCGTCTACCTCAGAACTAGTCTCTGACAGCCCTTGCTATCCTACATGTTACTCTAAGAGCCGCCCACATGGCAACAGCGCACCTCGCTGCAATTGAAACGTTCATGTTTTGTTGGTTGTCACTGCTGTTTGGTCCCTGTTGGGCACTGGAAGAGGTGTATCCCTTTTGGACTTCGCCCTCCGACCTCCACTGTTTGGGGAGAGTCGGTCTAATTGGTGACACCTGCATTGGGAGGTGGGGGATCTCCACTGCAAGTTGGCGGTGGGCAATAAAGGTGGGGGGTGGTACTGTTGGGGATTGGGGAAATGTTATATTAAAAGGCAGAGTCGGATTGGCAGACCGTGTCACATTGGGGCACCCGCATTGTACGAGGCTTGGTTTCACATCTGGGCTACAACAACGGTGGTGGGATGTGCACTAGACTTCTGTGATGCCGGTAACTGTGATGTCCAGGAACACTCTGGGATTGAGTGGCGGTGTCAGGGCTCCAGAGGTTTTGGCACACATCGATAGGCATGGCCGCAAACACTACATATGCAGGAAATGCACACCATGGGCTCTTTGCTTAAGTGTATACTATTTAGACCATTAAAATGCCGGTAACGATTATGTCTTGGAATGTGCGAGGCCTAAGCAATTACAACAAGGGTCGGAAAATTATGGCATATGCCAGTCGACACGGCTGCAAAATATTGCTCCTGCAGGAGACACACTCCACGGGCCCGCTGGCTAAAAGTATAGCGCCAACTTGGGGGCCATACAGATATTTCACCTCATATTCCACTCGTGCCAGAGGAGTGTTGACATTGATCCATAAGTCACTTAAGTTTGCTCTCCAAAAGAGCTACATAGACCCAGAGGGGAGGTACACTGTGTTGCATTGTGCCATTGCCAATAGAGACTATCTGTTAGTGAACACCTATGGCCCTAATGTTGATTCCCCCAAATTTGTTGATCAGGTGGTATCCATATTGCTGGGGTACGTGGGGGTGCAGATCATCTGGGGAGGGGACATGAACTTCATTCTTGATACCATGATGGATAGGTCTGGCACGGCCTCCAGACCTCTGCCTGGCGCAGTGCGCAGACTTCTGACCCACTGCATGACACTTGACATCCATGATGCATGGAGGGCATTACATCCTCACAAGCGGGAGTTCACTTACTACTCATCAGTGCATGACAGTTCCTCCAGGATTGATCTGTTCCTACTGTCTGGCCCCATTGCTGGGCAGAATTGTGGAAACACGCATACTTGCACGCACACTGTCTGACCACTCCCCTATTTTGATATCCCTAGACCTGTGAATACCGGCCCCCACCATCAACACATGGCGATTCAAATCGGCCGCTCTGCAGGACATTGTGTTCAGGGCAGACATCCTTGCTGATATTCAGTCCTACTTTGAGCATAATTTGCCACAGTCTACCACCCGGTGGGTCCGCTGGGATGCCTTTAAGGCCTTTATCAGGGGAGCGTCCATCTCTAGGGAATCGGGAGTCCTCAAAACCATTAGGGCCGCCCTATCTCGCACTGAAACTAAACTACAGGACTTGGAGCGAGCCCACCCGGCCTCCATAGACCCTGGCATCCTCTCCCAGATCAGTGAGGAGCTTAAAACCTTTAATGAGCAGGCTAATAGGGAAGTCCAGTATTTCAGCTACCCACAGGCCGCACAGAAATATGGCGAGGTTAACAGATCCGGCAAGACACTGGCCGCTTTGGCGAGGGAGGAATGGGGCCAATCCCAAATTACCTGTGTTAAGGACAGCCAGGGGACGATGCAGTGGTCTGATCAGCATATCCTTGAGGTCTTCACAAGCTTCTATTCTGAACTATACTCTCAGCCCCCCGAACATGGGGACTCTCGGGTGCAGGGAGCTCCTGGAACAGATCCCCACAACTATCGTCTCCCCAGCGACGAGAGACCAATTAGATTCCCCCATTACACTGGACGAAATAGTGGAGGCTATCTCGGGTCTCCCAAAGGGAAAGGCGCCGGGCCCCGATGGGCTAACGGCGGAGTTCTATCAGGAGTATGTGGCTATATTGGCCCCTGAATTGCTCGGGTGTGGAATTAGTCACTCCAGGTGGGATCCCTTTCTCCGACATTACGCAAGTTATCACGGTCCTGCTCAAGCCTGGTAAGCCTAGTGATGACTGTGGATCGTACCGGCCCCTTTCACTCATGAACTTGGACACAACATTTTTTGCCAAGGTAATCACAAATCGCTTTCTGCCTGTTTTGCCATATATAGTGCACGACGACCAGTCCGGTTTCGTGCCCGGGAGATCCACGTCACACAATATCAGGAGGCTTCTTAATGTTATGGCACGAATCAATAAAGATGTGAGTGCAGTTGCGGTCACCCTAGATGCCCAGAAAGCCTTTGATATGGTGTCCTGGAAGTACATGTGGCTGGTCCTGGAGACCATGGGCATAGGTCCCAGGATGCTTGCATACATCAGACTGCTGTACACCTCCCCGGTCGCCAGGGTCCGTATTAATTCTCAAACGTCCGCCTTGTTTCTTCTCTTCAGAAGAACCCGCCAGGGATGCCCGTTCTCCCCGATCCTGTTCGCCCTGGCCATCGAGCCCATGGCGGACTTTGTCAGGGAGCGCCACTCTCGCAAAGGGATACGACTACAGGGTGCCCCTGAAATTATCTCACTCTACGCAGATGACGTACTGCTGTTTATCAGAGACCCAGATTTCCACCTTGACCCTATTCTGCATGACATCACTCGTATTGGTACATACTCTGGCTTCACCATCACTTATACCAAATCCGAACTCTTCCCCCTTACAGGCTCCACGGTCCAACCTGCCACGGAATACCCGCTCCATTGGTCCCCTCACGGGATTAGATATCTGGGTATTCAGGTGTCTCTGTCCAAAGACACTCTCCTAGCCAATAATTACCTGGCCGTGGCAAAACGGCAAAACTAGCGGAGACCAAGATAGCACGCTGGCGCTCTCTCCCGTTGTCACTGGCGGGGAGACTATCACTGGTTAAAATGATATTGCTCCCCAAACTGCTATACACATTTACGAACGTTCCCATATGGCCCGGCAAGAAGTACTTTGCGGATTTACACAAACTGTGCGCACAGTTCCTGTGTCATTCTGGTGCAGTACGGAAAAAATGGATTGCCATAACTCTTCCCTACGAAAGGGGCGGGTTCACGGCCCCCGACTTGATGCGGTACTGGATCGCAGCACAGGCTCAATTTGCCACCTACTGGTACCCGGGCCCCCCCCCCCACTCGCCCGCATGTCAATCTAGAGACCCTTGCTGCCTCTGGCACCAATATAATGTCCTTAATTTTACATCGACGATATGAGCCAGACTCACCCATAGACCCGGTCCAAACCACCTTATTGGCCTGGAGGCAGATGTTTGCTGTAGGCATTGAGGAACACACATACTACAAGTGGCTCCCCGCCTGGCAGTTCCCCGGGTTGGAGCCCACAAACGACATAGCCCTGGCACGACACTGGCAGACCTTAGGATACCTGGCCCTAACTGACTTCTACCCGGACGGGCTATTCATAACACCACAGACTTGGAAACCGTGCCACTCGGGATCACCAATGGAACTGCTACAATACAATAGGCTCCGCGCTGCATTCCATGATGCGTGGCCGGAGTTTCCCAAGGAACCCCCTGACTCCCCTGTGATTTCCTACATTGCCAACTTGGGTGGGTCCCGCGGGGTGGTGTCATCATTATACAAACTCCTTCTCATGACTGCCAAACCACAGCCCTCTAAGGTGCAGGACGACTGGGCTTCCGAACTGGGGGTAGAACTCACAGACCAACTATGGGGGAAGATGTGCTCCCACAATAATAAGGTCTCCCTGAATTTTCGATATCTCACTATCCAGTATAAACTGCTGAACAGGCTATACTACACCCCGCGCAGGCTCTCCGGGTTTGTCCGTTCCGACCCACGGCTCTGTCCTCGCTGTGGTGTGGAGGATGCAGGCCATTTTCACATGTTCTGGGACTGCCCGAGGCTAACCCCATTTTGGGATGAGATCCTGAAAACTCTGTCAGAAATTTGTGAGACTGCTATTGAGCCTGACCCGCTTGGGGTAGTATTTGGGCATGGGGGGATGTGGGAGCCAGAGGGACGGCCAAATTCTTAAATGTATGTTGTATAATTGCCAAAAAGTGTGTTTTGCAGAATTGGAAGTGCTCTGCCCCCCTACCTTCCGGAAATGTTTGAACTTATTGATTTATCGGAACTGCGAAGAGGAATACATTGGTGTTCCCGGCCTAAAAACATCTGGACTGCCTTTAACACTTACCTTAATGGCCTTGATGCCCACTCCTCAGTAGACAACTCACTGTGATCAATATTGCTCTGTGCCTCGGCACCGGTTGCCCTGTGTTGCTGCACTCTTTACGTGACTATTTCATACTACTCATATGTGCCACTGTTCCTTTCTGTTGTTGATTGTCCAGATTGTCATATCTTGGCTGCTCTGATGTGTGTATGTGTCATTTGTCTCTGCCAACAAAAATAAAAGTAAAAAAAAAAAAAAGAAATGCCAGATTTAGATCTATAACTTCTTTGCTTTCCAATCGAAGACGAATTGTGTTTGATTCGACAGTCACAGAGTTACTCCAAGTCACACTCTCCTTTCGTAAGATGGTCATTTCTAATTTTAGCAGGTTGTGATCACTCTCGTTCTTATCAATGACGTGGAGAGACAGAACACGACAATGTAGTGGATCTGAAACATAAATATAATCTAAGTTGGATTTTTGGTTTAAATGTTTCCATGTGTTTTTTGCCGGAATGTCTCCAATCATACAACCATTCAGCATCTTCATAGACCGTGAAGACATTTCATCGATCCACAAGGAAGTATTGGTCTGTGTATGCAGTTTGACATTATCAGGTTTCTCTTGGGTCCTCATACAAACAATATTTAAATCACCACATATTAATATATTAGGTGCTAAAGCTTTGTCAATGATTGTATCAATCAACAACGAGACTTGGTCGATGAAGTCGATAGCACCATTGGCCTTTTAATGCCAATACACATTAATAAGGTTAATTGTATCCTCCCCATTGTTTTGTCCTTTTTCCATTTTGATTGATACCAATTGAATATATTCGGACACATTTCTTGAATCAATAATTTTATAGCCAGAGTTTAAATGAGAAAAGCCTCAACAGTTCCAGGAGGCAAAAGTAAGAACTTTCTTAGTTCTTGATTCTTGGCATTAACTCTGAGGACCACCAGCTAACGATTTCGACAACCAACTGCATTTATTGCTGGGTGAACCACCAGAACCGGTATTGGGTGACACATCCTCGGTATTATCTGCAGGACTATCACATGCAAATGTGATTTGTATTTTTTCACCATCTGTTGGAAAGGTGAACACTTTTTGCGGTTCAGTGACCTTAGTATCCAGGTTCATCTTTGTCTCAAGTGACTTTTCCACTGCGCACGGCTCCTTGCCGGGCTGCGTACTCTTCTTGCCATAATTAGGTCGAGATAAAGCAATGGTATAGCCGCAGTTATCTTTTTTACGAGCCAGTAGGCAGCTTTATCCCTGCAGGAGCGCTTTTGTCTTCAGAAATATCAAAACCCATAGATAGAAGAACTGGCGCGGCTTCAAGTATGATGTTGCGCACTATTCCAGAATCAAGATGTAATCTGACACAGTCATTTTGTGGTTCTTTATGGAATTGAACAGTTTTGATATCTCCTGTTTCAATTGTACGAAGAATTGGTACGTAGTGAAACAGATGTAAAACATTGTTGCGATTTAGCATGAAGCCATCATCAGCAGTTGAAATACGTTCCAGGATAAAACGATGTTTAAACAAGGTTTTTTTGGGTACAAAGGATGAAGTTTTGTTCCCGATTGGCTTTGTAGACCTCTCATAGCGATCTCCCACCTATAGTGTTGCAACAATGGATGATCTAAGAGTATCCTCAGTAGGTTCAAAGTCAGGTACCGTTGTTGCAGACTCGCAAGGCAAATTTGAAAGCGGATAAGGCAAAGCATCACGGATTTGAGTAGACATGTTTTGCTGTGACCACACAGCCATTCTTCTCCATTTTTCTCCCATTGTTATAAATTTTGGACTTTGTTTTGTAGCATCTGCAACACAGACAATGTCAGTAGGAACCACTATGGTGCATGTTCGAGCTTTATGTTTCACGTCAAGTACAATCACACTAGAGGGAATAATACCTGGTAAATCTGTAGGAACACCAGCCGGATGGCAACTATCCTCATTTGCTGATAAGCCCTTTGTTGGGTCATCATAATCCCTCTGTTGGGTCATCATAATCATGCATTGAAAGATCCATAAATCAATTGAGGTTTTGGGCGTACCAGTAGGGACAATATCCACTTCCCTACCAGAATCACGCATTAACAACACCTTAGCACTTTCCAGATTGTCCACAGTCAGTGTCCCAAACATTACACGTTGTGCGCTAAAATTCGTAATTTACCGGCATGGCGCTATTAGCTTGTCCGCCTTGGCAAGAGGGTGCTAATAGCGTACCATTACGAGTACACTGACACGAGCATAGCGCCATGCCGGTAATGACCCTACCACCATGCAGCTAAAGACCCCAAAAAGACCCTTAGCGGCACCGATGAAAGCGCTAATAGAACTTCTGACCTCCCGCAACATGCAAACAGTGGTCACCGCTAATAGCGGCCATCGCAATTAGTGGTCACCGCAATTAGCGGGCACCGTTAAATAGCGGAACTGGAAATAGCGTAATCGCACAGAAACGGGAAGGAGCACGGCGGCCATCTTTAAAAACACAATCCATTGCCATCCTCTGCCCCCTGGACCTGTTTTGAGACCTTTGCTATTAGAAAGCCACAAGGATACCCTTGCCAAAAAAACAACCGACCGCCAGCGCAAAGAGAAGTTCACCACTGAGGAGCTAACAATGCTCACTGACACCCTTGCAGCGAATGCCGACGTGGTATTTGCGGCCGACATGCGGCAGGAGACTCTGATCCGCAGAAGGCTATCTGGGCAGAGGTTGCCCTGAAAGTGAGTGCAGTGGGCACCACCACCCGCACTGTCCGGGAGTGCAGAAAGCGGTGGGATGACCTCCGCCTCCGAGCCCGCAGCATCCTGTCTGCGAACCGCAACATGGCCACAGGAGTGGGAGCCGATTCGCCTATAAAATTAAAGGAGTGGGAGGAGACCTGCGCCAACATGATCGGTGTTGAATCGATTTAGGGAGTTGGGAGCATGGAGCATAGTGTGGCAACTACATCAGATGGAGGTGAGTGTACACATGAAAGTATGCACTGTGAATGTTGAGGTCCCCCAAATGTGAGCCCAGAATCACCTCATGGATGCGCAAACATCCATACATGCATACAACCCTGGGCATGTCAGTGCCAAACCCAAACACACACATATGCACGCATCACCAGAGACAACTGCCACACAGAACCATGCATGGATAACCCACTCAACAAACACATCACCTGCATCCCTACCAATGAAGTTCCAATGCTCACAACTGCATGAATAATGTATTCTGCATGAAGTACATTGAACCGTCACCAATGCCATCCCCCTCTTTGTCCCCGACAGGCACACATACAGACAGTGAAGAACCTGGCACTGCAACTCTGGCACCCTCTGCCACAAGAAAACCAAGGCCACAGGACACAGGGGACACCCCCACTACATCAAGGGGCAAAGGGAGAAGAGTTCCCATGCCAAGTGCCAAACATCGGCGGAGCACCACTGCGACCATATCGCTGTCCACACCAGCAACAACTGGCCCACCTTCAGAAGTGAACCCCCCACCACAGATTCCAGCCACGGAGGGCGCCCCCTCTGCTGCTCAAGGTCCACAGGTGAGGCGGCAGCCACAGCGCCGCTCTCAGATGTGGAGGAGCTGACAGGTTTCCCCATGGAAATGCACACCCCAGCCCCCCGGAACTCCCGAGGCAACACCACAGCAGACACCTGGGTCCAGTGTCCATGGCCAGTCTGGCGAGGACAACATGGGAGGGTTCAGTAGCCCACCGGTGGCTTCACCAGATGTCCTGGTTGTAGAGGAATGCGCAGCAGCCACACCACAGGAACGCCACAGTGCCCTTGACCTGGCCAGCATCAGGCAGCGCCAAGAGGACATAACTGTGCTGGTTGGGCAGCATGTGGAAGAGGCTGCCCGTCTCAGGGGGGAGATAGCAGAGACTGCCAGGCACTCAAGGGAGGCGATTGAAGCCTCCACCAACAGGCTGTGTGGGGAGATTTGCCAACTCAGGCAGGTCCTCACGCGGATAGCAGACACGATGGACCGCCAGTTCCCACCACCACCACTGGGTCAGACAGCCACATCATCATCCGCCAGTTCGAGGCAGACAAGCCCCCTCCGCCACTCCACGCGCACCACCAGGCGCATGTCAACCCAGCCTCCTAATGCTGGTGGTGGCAATGGGGAAAAGGGACTGCAGGGTCACCCTTCCACATGTGGAGCTGGACAACAACATTGTGCCAGACAATTAAGGGACTGTTGTGGGGGGAGGGGGAAGGGTGTTTTGGGACTGTTGTGGGGGGAGGGAGGAAGAGTGTTTTGGGACTGTTGTGGGGGGGGAGGGTGTTTTGGGACTGTTGTGGGGGGAGGGGGGCAGGGTAGTGGGATGGTTGGGGACATGCACTTATACTTCTTAAAATTCCTTAATACACTGTGATTAATCAAAACACAGGCTTGGACTTCTTCATTGTGTATGTGTACTTTATTGGTGACAGGGTCCATTGTGCGCTTCAACACAGACACCAGTGCATTACTACCCATATCCATCGTACAGGGTGAAACCATGTTATTCAGAAAATTTGGTTGATCAGATGTTGTCTCACATCACGTCCCTCCTGGCCATCGCCTCTTGCACGACCTGCATCCCCGTCACCTCCGTCCTTATCACCATCATCATCCTCATCAGGTGGTTGCATTTGAACGTCAGGGGGCAGTGGCACATTCCGTCTGATGCACATATTGTGCAGCATGACACATGCCATGGTGATCTTGGCCACCTTCTCATGGCCGTACAGGAGAGCGCCACCCGACCTGCTTATGCACCTAAACCGTGTCTTCAAAAGGCCAAATGTCTGCTCAATCACTACACGGGTATGGGTATGTGCACGATTGTAGTCCTCTTCTTGCCGGTTCTGTGGGTTCTGTACAGGGGTAAGGAGCCACCTCTTCAGGGGATAGCCGGCATCGCCTGTATGGGGGGAAGAATGGTGACCTGTTACTGTTCACCTCTGGAGCGGCATGTACATGTCACACAAATCACCTTTGCATTCAGATTGAAATCCACGAGTACCAGCATGCATGCAGACGATCTGTGTGACTGCAAGGTGCAAAGGTGTGCTTGACCCTGCAATTGGACATGCCCGATTCATGCCTTCGACAGCAATTGACATGTCCTGGGTGAGGCCATGTCTTAGGTGTCCCTGAGCTGAGGCATATTTGGTACCACACTGCAAGTGTACTGCCATTCCGACATTGATGTTGCCATGCTGTGTAGCATCACTTCAATGGTGCTATAGGTGTGTGGTTCAATGCTATGGCTAGGGGTGATCCCTTTGCATGCATTCAAGGGCACATTTCTGTATTGATGTTGTGCTACGCTAATACTGTATTACCATCTTGACGCCATGTTGCTGATTTGTGTATTTTGTGGTGTGGCATGATGTGCAATGTGGATGTGGATGGATGTGTAATATTCGTAGAACTGGATTGTTCTCTATGTTGTGTAGCTTATAATTGCATGTCGGTTCTTCTCAAGTACATTGCGGCCTTCCCTCATGGACATTGGCGTACATCTGTATGTCCATTTGTCATACGGACGACAGGCTACACCAGTTGGAGTATGTATCTCCCCCCCCCCAATCACACCCAGTTGGAGTATGTATCTCCCCTCCCCCCCAATCACACCCAGTTGGAGTATGTATCTCTCCCCCCCCCCAATCACACCCAGTTGGAGTATGTATCTCTCCCCCCCAATCACACCCAGTTGGAGTATGTATCTCTCCCCCCCAATCACACCCAGTTGGAGTATGTATCTCCCCCCCCAATCACACCCAGTTGGAGTATGTATCTTTCCCCCCCAATCACACCCAGTTGGAGTATGTACCCCCCCCCCCAATCACACTGCCATGTGCTTGCCTGCTACTCACCAAGTAGCCATGAACGTTGTCCGGCTTGTCGCTCCATGTAGCATGGTATGGTTGAGTTCCGCAGGACCATGGAATCTTGAGTTGATCCGGGAAATCGGGCACAACAATGTGTGATTATCTTGTTAGCGTCACATACCATTTGGACATTGATGGAGTGGAATTGCTTCCTGTTTCGGTAGACTACTTCATTGTGATGTGGGACCACCAATTCCACATGGGTACAGTCGATGGCCCCAATTCAACTTGGGATGCCTGCCAGTGAATAGAAGCCAACTTTGGTGTTTGCAATCTCCTGGGCAGTCCGTGGCATGAATATGTGTTCAGGTGCATGCTTCAGGAGGGCATCGAGTACCTGGTTCAGCGTGCGTGAGAATACTGGTTGTGAGATGCCATGCATCTGCCCCACTGTATGCTGGTAGGTGCCTGTGGCCAGGAAGTGGAGCACAGTCACCACTTTCAGTAGAGGGGGATGGCAGTTCTGATGTCTATGAGGCTCATTATACCGTCATGTATCATGTCCACGATGCTGGTGATGGTATCCCGGTCCAGACAGTACAGGGTGTGTATCTGCTCAGGGGTTAGCTTAAATGGACTTGCTCTGATCCTAGGGATTGGTGGCTGCCTCTGTGGTATGACTAGGTGCCATGGTGGTGCTTGCTGCGCCTGTCTTGCCCTCCTCCTCCTCCTGCGTCTCCTCTGTGCTGCCTGTTGTTGTTGCTGCTGCACTGCAATCATGTCCTCCAGCCCATGTAATGCTGCTAGTATTGGGACCTTTTTGGTGTGGGAAGGGGTGCGTGAAGGGGTGTGGTGTGCTCCTTTTGTGCTGCCACAGTCTCCATTGCCTCCACCTGTGCTGATTGTGTCCACCTGTGGCAAATGGGAACACTGCTCAGTTCTATTAACGGGTGGTTCGCGATGCCAGTATTAGCGCCATGCCGGTAAGGGGTTTTTGGGGCTTTACCATGCCGCTATTTGCATGTCCGCATGGCTTGTGATGGTGTGCTATTAGCGGCATGGCGCTATTTACGGGATGAAGGGTCGCGCGCCCGCGAACTAGCCGCTATTAGTGGCACCGTACTTAGCGGTGCCGCTAATAGCGGTATTCCGGGTCGTAATTGGCATGGGGATTTAAAGATACCGGTATTCCCTTACCGGTAACGTTAATCCCTTACCGCACAACGTGTAATGAGGCCCTTTGTTGTGAAACTTACAGATTTCAAGTTTCGCAGAAACTTTCGTGAGTTATTCGCTTTCCCAATTTTTTTGTTTTTCACATTTTTCAATTTTTGTTGTTAAACAGGTGCTTTCGCCTGATTTTGATTCAATTTTGCTTTTGTGTTGGCATTAAATATTGCAAACACTTCTTCCTGCAACCCAGGGTCTATGGGTCCAACTGCTTTTAATTCAGACGTTGAGGGTACTTGAACATCCAAGTTAGCTGCATTTAAGGATTGCTTGCAACTTTTTACGGCTGTACGGAGTGAACAAATCTCTACATTTGCGGTAGATCGAACTTGAAGAGCAGGGCCACTTAGTTGCATTTCTTCCATGTTAGATTCTTGATTACTCACACTTACAGTGATCTTTGGTATCTCGGCAAGGACACAATTAGCAACATTGTTAATGTCTGTAGGCAAGGTCTCTCATCTACACTTATGTTCAAATTTAGTATTTTGCTGTTGTAAAATCCCCAGAGCTTGTTTCACTACTTCAGCAAGTAATTTCTTGTCATCAGAGTCTTTTGTTCTCTGTTCATTCGATGTAAAAGTACATTGTTCAAGCCTATTTGAAATGGCCCCCAAAGATTGATTGGTGGCAAAGGTTCCTTGTTCAGTTTCATATTCATGAGAGTAACCAACATTCACAAATCCTTTACACTGTCTTTCATTTTCCCATATAATTTCAGAAAAGGTGAGATTGTCATTGACTTTGTTGATGTCAAAATTGGTACCAGTTCCTGAATTGTTTTTTTAACCATTTCCGCTTCAGTTGGGACCTGCAATTTCAAATTGCAGTTTGTTTTCACATAGGAGCGGCGCACTTTAGGAAATTGCTGCTCCATTATAGAAGATTCAGGAGAATCATCATCAGAATCACAGTCCGTGGAAGACAGCCACCTGTTTGTAGATCTAAAAGATGTTTGAGGCAGGTCATGGCTATGTTTATTTAGACTTGTATTCGCACTTTTCTCCAGGAAAGAGACATGACTAAAAGTTACGGACTTAATGATTTTTGAAGTCGCAATTGGGAGCAGAAGATCTCTGGAGAGCAACTTTTCTCAATCCTTCTCATCTTGTCAACACTTGCTGCACCTCTATAGTCTGTCCGTATTGATGTGTTTGGCCTTAAAGTCCTGTCAATTGAATCATGGGCCAGCTCTAGGAGAGTTGCGCATTTTCCTTTATTAGCAGAACGTGCAGCATTACATTTTTCCAAATCATACAAAAGTTTATTCACAATTTCCATTGAGTTGCACCTAGCAGAAAGCTGGGTCAGCTCATTTTGCAATTCCTGTGTTGTTGGGATTTGATTCACAAAAACTTCAGTAGCTGCCTCCATATGCATGTTTGTTATTTCAGGGGAATCGACAATGTCTGACAAAGCAGCTGTAGCTGCACGGACGTCCCCCAAAGCTTGTGCAGTTATAGCAGTGCTACACTCTCCAGACTCACAGGCAAAGTCATATTTATTTAGTCCAGGTGGCAGCCCGGAAGGTGTCCCAAATACGCTGGCAGTTCCTAAACTGTGCTCACAAGTTTCCAACAACTTGTCTCCAGTGCGGCATATAGGAGCACCCAAGCATTGTGACACAAACACAAAAGGTTCCGCAAGCATAGAATTTGAATCAGACAGCTGTAAGGCTAAAACAGGTTCAGGACATCGCCGCAGGGTTCTACAGTATATTTCCTCAAGGTGGCCATTTAACGTAATGCCCGAGTCCAAGCTAGTCAATGAGGCAGAACATTCAACTGGCAGAATTGCGAGGTTTGGTGAAGCATTATTATCAATAACATCCAAAGGCACACGACTAGAAGGCTCCAAAGGACAGTTATCACAATGGACTACATCAGAGTCTGTCGCAATGAGTGCACAAGAAGGGGACACAGCAGCGGCGAGTAAGGGTTCAAGGGCACTTATGTCTGCAGCAGCTTCCACAAGAAGTTTTTGAGCGTTTGCCGGAGACTCTTTTCGTTCCAAGCCCCGCCGCATCTGTAAGCATGTGGTAGGGTGAGACATGGAGTGTGCTGTTCGTCACACGAATACAGGAAGATCTTGAAGATTGGTTTCTCCCTGAACGGCGGACATAATCCGTGGCACAACCAAAGGGTGCTTCACAGTACACCACGAGTTTCACAAGACTCAAAGAATAGCAGGCCTACATTGATTATGTTTTATGTGCTTCGAGCAGAGGCGAGCACCATCTAGTGAGTTCAAGGGTGATGCTAGCCACTAGAGAGAGTCACATGGGGCTGGCATCCAGCGACCAGCAAGGCAGCAAACATAAATCCAAAGAAACGCACCCTTGACTAGCGCAGGCTTCACGCCGCAAGGGCGGAAGTACCTTCCTTTTATTTCCAATCCCGGAAATGGGAGGAGCTACAAATCCTGTAGCCCTTAATGCAGCAGTGCCTTAATCTGTTGATATTGTTGATATTGTCAATTCAGCTCAAGTTTTTGCTCGAGTGTTGCACAACCCACTGTTGTAACAGTTGTAACATTTCCAGTTGTGGTCAGGAACAAAACTCTCGTGCCTTCACAGGGACACAAATGGCAGTCCCAACACACAGCACGGCATGGCAACACAGCAAACAGAAATCCAAAGAAACGTGCCCTTTACTAGCCCTATCTCTCTAAAGGTTTAGAGCATCTTTTGTACACCCAGATCTCATCCTTTGTCACTGACCTATCTCTTCTTCCTTGTTTTCAGTCTGGTTTTCGCTCTCTTCGCTTGGCCAAAACTGCTCTGATCTGTGTCCTTAACTCCCTTCTCTCAGCTCGCTATTGCACACACTCTTCTGATTCTTCTTGATCTATCTGTTGCTTTCAACACTATGGATCACCCTTTACTTTTGAAATCTCTCTCCTCCTTTAGTCATAGGGACTCTGTTCTTTCCTGGTTTTCCTCCTATCTGTCTAACCAAACTTTCTCCATCTCCTGGGCTGGCAAGGCCTCTACTCCTTTTCCCCCTCGTGCACAGAGTTCCCCTAGGATCAGTTCTGGGTCTTTTTCTTTTTTCACTGTACACTTCCAAACTTGCTGCCATAATCTCTTCTTTTGGTCTTTCCCATCACTTCTATGCAGAAGACACACACCTTTTTCTCTCCTTTTCATCTTTCACTCCAGAAATCCACCACACTCTTACTGCCTGTCTATCTGCTACTAAATCCTGGATGGCCTCACAATTTCTCACCCTAAATGCAGGGAAAACTAAGGTTCCCATTCCTCACCTCCTTTCATATCCTTTCGCCTGCTAACCTTCCTATTTCTCCAACAGCACACAATCTTGGTCTTTACTTTGATTCTAATCTATCCTTTTCTCACCTTTTCTCACCATATTTCTCTCACGTCTCGTTCCTGCTGTTTTCATCTCTATAATATTTGAAAAGTTCATCATTTGTTTACTTTGCAAGCTACTAAGCTTCTTATTTCTTCCTTAATCTTATCTCGGCTGTTCTATTGCTCTAACACTCTCTTTGGTCTTCCAAGCTCTCGTCTCACTCCCCTAAAATCTATCTATTATTCCTCTGTTGATCTACTTTGCTCACTCTCCTATCGAGACTCTATCTCTTCTTCACCTGCCTCCCTTGGCTGGCTACCTTCTCATTCCCAACGTAAATTTCATTTTCTTTGTCTAGTCTTTAAATCTCTCTACGTGCTCGCACCTGATTATCTTGCTGCGCTCTTATCTTTCTATACTCCTTCCCGTTCTCTTCGATCTTCTTGTCTCTTTCAACTGAACATTCCCCGATGAACTGATGTATGATGTTCGCTATCCATTATTTTTTGTACCATACCCTGTTTTAACTATGTTCTGCGCTTTGGATAAAGGGCTATGTAAAATACAAATACAAATCTCTCTCTACAAATTTCTACCACCTTTACTTCCCATCACTGACGGCTTAACTCCCTTTGCCAACTTAGTCGCTAAGGTAACCTCCCCACTTATTCCAGCCCAATGGATGCAACGGCATGGCACTAGACCTACGCCTAGTCAAACGTGCCTCACTAACTTGAGAAATCATAGGCTTGGATCTAGGCTCAATAAGATACTCCTTGCACTTTCCAACCAAAGTAATAAACTGTATATTCAAACTTTATCCAAGAAGATATTCAATTATAAACCTAACCTAAATACCATCAACCTAACTGATCCAAAAAAAACATCAGGCCCACCGAACCTTCTAGACAATAACATCTCAAAGGTGCTCTTATCAACGCCAGATCTATGGTAGCTCATGCTCTAGACATTGCCGATCTTATCAGTGCAAACTAACTAGATTTCCTAGCCATAACAGAGACCTGGCTCCACGCAGCAGCAGGACCAACTCTTTCTATAGTTAAACCTGAGAATTATTCCATATTTAGACTAGATAGAGAAACCTCTAGAGGAGGCAGCATTGCTTTCATTGCCAAAACCAAATTGGGACTAAGGGTTGCAACTCATCCGCCTGTCCCTTCAGGAGAACCTTTGACAGTTAAACTCCTGCTATCAGCATCACAAACTATAGCTATGTACCTCATTTACAGACCACCTGGCCCTATTTCAACGTTTGAGGAAGACAATACCGCCCTACTTTCCACTAATACGAAACCAGGTTCTCAAATTGTAATCTTAGGAGATTTCAATCTCGGACTTAATGACCCGAACAATGCAAATGCCTTTGCTCTTGCCAATACCATTGCAGAGTTAGGCCTTACTCTTAGGATCAATGCGCCCACTCACTCTAAAGGAAGAACCTTGGACTGGGTTGCGGACCTTAATTGTGAGACCTCAATAATGTCAGTTGAATCATGTACCTGGACTGATCACCACCTCATTTCCTTCTCAATTCAAGACAGTCCACAACTCAATCTGACAAGGGTCCTGGCCCCGCCAGCTTTGACTAGAAACAAGTGGAATATAACAGTGGACAACCTACTACCGTTTCTCCAATGCATCACTAACTCTACATCATTCAGTGCAGACCCGGCCACTTTAGTAGAGTTATATAATACAACGATGAATCAAGCTATAGATAAATTAGTTCTGCTCAAAATATGCAAAGTGAAACCACAAGCTCACCTCAATTCCTGGTTTATTCCTAATCTTAAAGCTTTATGAAATGAAAAAAAAGAATGCAGAATCCCTTTGGAAAAACAACCCTTCGGTTCTGAACAAAGAGAATCTCATCAAAATCACCTCAAGATACAAATCTGAGATCTTACAAAGCAAAAGAGAAATGTATAACGATTGAATCAACAAAGCTAACTCTAGTACAAGGGAACTCTTTGTAATTTTAAGAGAATTAGAGTCTCCCTCTCCCCCAACTGACACCTGCATCTAGGACAAGACCTGGTGTACCAATATATCAACTGCGCTCTCCAATAAAATATCACTTCTATAAGAAAAAATTGTAGTTAAAAAATCAAACCACCCTTCTAATGACTTACCATTACAAAAAGGGAAAACTACTCTAAAAAAACAGGTCAATCAATTTAAATTTGCCTGGGTTTCTATCCATGAAGTGGAAGATATAATAGCTTCACTTAAACCATCTAGATGCCAAAGGGACACATACCCAGCTACTATAATTAAAGAGCCAGCTAGGGACCTAGCACCTTTCATCACTACACTAATTAACTCTTCCTTCGACTGTTGTACCATCCCTACTAATCTAAAACATGCATGGGTTCTCTTCTAAAGAAACCTAATCTTGACCCTAATACGCCTACTAATTACAGACCCATTACAACTGTCCCATTTCTATTGAAAATCTTAGAGAAGGTGGCCTACCTTCAGATCCAGACCTACCTTGAAGCAAACAACTTGCTAGCACTCCATCAGTCTGGTTTTAGACCTTGACATGGTACAGAATCTGCTCTTATTGACTTGAAAAACCAAATGCATGATATAAAGTACAAAGGAGAATTGGCCCTCCTCCTCCTACTGGACTTGTCTGCCGCTTTTGATTTAGTGGATCATAAAGTGCTTTGTAATTACCTGACATCCGCTGCCCACTTTTCAGCACAAGCTACTGCTTGGATCCAATCCTTTCTGGCCAATCGATCCATGAGAGTGTTCTAAATCACTGCATCAGCTGAGCCTGCACCTATAACCTGTGGAGTACCGCAGGGCTTGTGTGTCTCCCCCATGATGTACAACATCTTCACTAAGCCCCTTTTCAATGATTTTGACAGTCTGGGTGTCCCCTACACTAATTACACAGACGACACTCAGATTCTCATACCTCTCTCAGGAGACTATGGCCCTCATTACGACCCTGGCGGAAATCGGAAAACGATGGCGGAAATGCAATACCGCCATCGAATAGCGCTCGGTGCGACTATGACCCGTCACCGCAAAGTACGAAGCCATTAGCGACACCGTAGTGAACGCCAACGCTAACTGCACCAAGCACGCGCGCGCGCGCCATGCGAAACCGCAAACACCACCATGGCGCAACGGTACGCCAATTCCGACCCTAGCGGACATGTACCTAACGCCATCAGGCATGGCGTAATGTACCATTCCGCCATGGTGAGAAGTACGGCATCGCGAATCAACCGTAAACGGCCCCACTGAGTGCCTGTACACCGCTCCCTGCCCACAAAGTACAACTCCCCGTAGGTGCAATGAAGTCACAATGCAACCATTGAAATGCACAAGTCACCCATGCATGGCAACGAACAAAAGAAACACAAGAGGGGCCAATGGGAGCTGCAGGGCACAGATGGCACGAATACAGAAGCCATCCCAATGGACATGACCACAGTCCCCCACCAAGAAACGCATGCAAACACAGGCACCTGTGACCAGCAATATTCCGAGAATCACATCATTCCACCAGTCCACCTGGCTGACCGGCATCTGTTACACAAAACCCAATCCCCCGCCCCTGAGCATGACAACATTCAAACTGTCATATTGGCAGCCCCCATCCCTGACCTCACGGGCTTAGTAGGCAAACGCGCCCAGTACAGTACCACGCAACTAAACTCCGAAGCTGGAACCCAATGCAGATCTCCTCACAATACATCACCCCCCAAATAGGCATATGCCACATCACTTGCAAAGAAAAACGCTACACGGGCCAAATCAGAATAGAAATTTAATGCACATCAAAGTCACCAAGCCCATACAGCCATCAGGCCATGAACTCCTAAACACTAATCACCATTGTGGGCTGCATCCGCAAGAAATGACCAGCCACTACTTGTGTGTCGCCCTGTTCCCTCATGGTACACAGAGCCACATTCACGTACGAAAAGGCAACATGGAAGCGCACAGAACCGCAGGGCCGTCCCAATGGGGAGGCACTAGTCCAGCTGAAAGGCCGAAATGTTGCTCCGAGCCACCAGTACTGCGTAAGGGCATGTGGGCCATTGGCGATCGTCCCATAAGATCGTAATGCTGCTCCACTGATTAACACGAAGCAGCAGGTGTCGGGAGTAAAACCCATCTGCAGGAGTGGCATACAGATGGCAGTGGCAAAAGGGGAGGAGATACCTGTCAACCAAAAGAAAAGAAAAAGAACAGAATGGCCATCAGAACTACATTCCAACAACTCACTTCAATGATCACACGAAATCCACAGCCATATGCATGCTAGCCCACTCCAAAGGATCATCACCACCCCAAAACCACTTGCGACTCCTAACCATCTATATCGAGGTGCAAACACCATCACAAACGAGTGTACCTGTGCATGCGTCTGTCAAAACAGAATCCATCAGATGGGAATGTTAACGTGCATGGACACAAGTGTCTGAGGGCGCGTCGAGACAGGGAGGGCTCAACAAGGCCAGATAGACGATGGTCCCACCATGGCAGCCCTGCATCACATAGCGTAGGGGAGGCGGATAGATCCCAAGAAGCCCTGTACATGGCAAACTCTGTATCAAATCACCTGCCCATGCATCCATTCATCATTCCCTCATCCCGGAATCAAAACGCCTGAATAATTACTCACATAACATTAGAAACATCCATTGAGTCTGTGCGTTATGCAGCCTGCAAAATCCACAGTGCCCCAGCCCGTAATTCCAGTGTTGTGAAGTAACATGTATTTGGGAACGGCCGGCCTCATCGCCCACGTAGCAATTGCGCATCCCAAACTATTCATATCAATCATTGCTTCCTCGCCATGGGCCCTGTCTCAAGGACATTGAACAATAGAACGTTATATTTGCAGTCAGACCTGTGGGCATCTCCTCGCCGCTAGCTGGAAACCGAAAGCGCCGCCCTTCGAATTCCACATTTGCAACATCACGCCGAAAAGGCATCTGTGGCCGTTTGAAATCACTAATTATTCCATCGAGTGCGGCTGTGTGTGAAAATGGCAACTGCCTTCACCCACAAATGGGACGCCCCGCCCGTCGTTGCAACTCGGTACAGTGATGCATGAGGGCCCACCGTTACTCGAGTACTACGTTCCACTGACCCTTCACAAGTCTGTTCGCGACTGCACAGATAGTATGTGCAACAATGGGACCACAGCAGAATGAACATGTCAACCAATGTTACACGGCCATCGGGTACAAATACATGATTGCAATAGCAAGATGCCATTCCCCGATTTGCAGCGTTGTGCGCGGGACGTGCTCGGCCAAAGGGGAGAGCAGTTTGCACAGGTGGAATTAATCACCACAGGTGGAGGCCATACAGCCTGAAAACACATAAATTGCACAGCCAGTCTCCTCCCACAACCACACCGAAATGCTACCGGCAGGACTCGCGATGTTGGCCCTGGGGGACCTGATAGCACTGCAACTACTCCAACTCCAAGAAGAAGACGAACACCAACTGCAACCGGCCGCACGAAGGAGACGCAGGAGGAGGAGGAGGCCAAGGCAGGGCCAGCAAGGGCCGCCAGCACAGCCACTACCACCACGCAGGCAGCCCGCAATCCCACGCCTCCGAGCACATCCGTTCAACCTCACTGATGAGCAGATCCACACCCTCTACCGTCTGGACCGGGACACCATAGCCGCCATTGTGGACATGACACAGGCTGACCTTGTCAGCATGATAGATAGCCCAACCGCCATCCCACCCCTACTGAAGGTGGTGTCTGTACTCCACTTCCTGGCCACAGGCACCTACCAGCACACAGTCGGACAGTTGCATGGCATTTCTCAGCCACTGTTCTCACGGACACTATTTCAAGTGCTCGATGCCCTCCTGCAGCACGCAGACGACTACATCTCTCTACCACGCTCGGAGCAGGAAATTACCAACACAAAAGTGGGATTCCATGCACTTGCCGGCATACCGGGTTGCATTGGTGCCATCGACTGCACCCATGTGGAATTGGTCGTCCCACATGCCATGGAGGCCCAGTACCGCAACCGAAAACAATTTCATTCCCTGAATGTACAAATGGTGTGTGACTCCAACAGGATCATTACACATTGTTGTGCCCGATTCCCTGGATCAACCCATGATTCTATGGTCTTGAGGAACTCTACAATACCACGCTACATGGAGCGACACGCAGGGAACAGATCCTGGCTACTCGGTGAGTCTCATTACATGCATGATTATGTGGGGTATGTGATTTGGCAATGACCTGGCAGGAAGGGGGGGGTGTGCGTACGTAGCAATGGCATTCCACATCATACGTTTCTCGTCCACATACAGGTGATGCTGGATATCCACTGAAGAGATGGCTCCTCACACCAGTCCGGAACCCACGGGACCAGCATGAGGAGGACTACAACCATGCCCACTCACGTACCCGTGTAGTCATTGAACAGGCATTCGGCCTACTGAAGACTCGTTTCCGCTGCCTCAGCAGGTCTGGCGGGGCACTCCTGTACCGCCATGAGAAGGTTGCAAAGATGGTCATGGCATGTGTCATGCTCCACAACATGTGCGTACGTAGAAATGTGCCCATGCCCCCTGACGCAGAACTGCAAGCACCTGATGATGGTCATGATGAGGGTGGGGATGTGGCAGCACCTCATGGAGTCTGCGAGGCACCGGAGGCCCGTGACATTCGTCAGCATCTCATTGATGTATGCTTCTAGCACTCACGCCTGGTGGCTGATACATGGACACGGGACTCGTGGCACTGCGTGTGTCTGGGACATGCACAATATGGACTGTACGCCTATGATGGCCTAGTACACAAAGATCAATGTCCACACATCTCATTGGTTGATCGTGCACTTTTTATGGCATATGTGATGTCATGTTGAACACCCTATCGACCCGCCACCCAAGTGAGCCCAACACACCCCCTCCACCCTCCTACCTCCCCCCCGAACACCAGTGTCCAAAGATGCTCATTGTCAGTGGGCTGTCGCTATTGCAAGCCCCCTCTGCGGGTATCAGGGGCACCCCTGCCTGTGGAGCGCAGGTTCCTTCCAGATCTACGTTGGGGGCTGCCCTGGACGGAACTTGCAACGGATGATGTGTCTGCCTGCTCACGTCCATGCATGTCCCTAAGGGTTTGCGAGAGCTCAGTGAGCACACGGCGCACTGCGGCAAGTTCGGCACATACGTCTTTCGACGTCGCATGCAGTTCCCCCCTCAGGCTCTCGGTGCTTCTCTCCATTTGGACTCTCAGGCTCTCGGTGCTACTCTCCATTTGGACTCTCAGGCTCTCGGTGCTACTCTCCATTTGGACTCTCAGGCTCTCGGTGCTACTCTCCATTTGTGCCCTTAGCGTCTCTGTGCCTCTCTCCATTTCTGCCCTAAGTGTCTCAGTTGATGTTTCTATGTCTGCCTTAGTGCCCCCACATTCATCGGCATGGTCCTTGAGGAGTGTGGCCAGTTGCTGCTGTTGTACGATTAACTGGTCGAGGGACTGTTGCCTCTGCTGGGCCATGGCCATTTGCGGGGGTGTCACAGAGGGGCTGTTGTCCTCATGTTGCCTTGCCACAGGGCTTGTGGGGGATGGCCAGTCGTCGTCTTGTGGGTGCCCCTGCGTGGTATCCTCATGTTGTACGGGATGGGACAGACAGGGGGATTGGGACAGGTCATGGATGGATCTGACTTCGACATCCCCGTTTTCTGTGTCCGAGCATGCTGCCAGCAATGGGGTGTCACCTATGGTGCTGCTGCCACCAGAGGCAGTGCCTTCTGTGGCATCCATTGGGGGGACCTGTGGTGGTGGTGTTGTGGGCATGCTGGCTGCTGGGGTGCCTGTTGATGTTCCCTCCTCTGTGCTGCCACCTGATTTGTGCTGCTGCCGTGTCTTGATGCGTGCAGCTGAGGTGGAGGGTCTCTGGCCGTTGGTCTTGGCCCTCTTTGCAGGTGTGCTGGTAGGGGTGTCCTGTAGCTCGTCGTTTGGATCGGACCCTGTGGTGGAGTAAAGGAGGGCGAGGGTTAATGATGGGTCTGTGGGAATTGGAATGGCATTGTATCACATGCTTTGGGGTGGTACCTGAGGGTGATTTGGGTCGGGTCCTTGGAGGTGCTTTGATTTGTGTGTGGAGTGAGGGTGCAGTTGTTTGGCAGCCTGCAGTTAGGGTGTGCCTGCTGCACGTGTAGTGCGTGTATTAGGGGTTTTTAATTATTTATGTATTTATTGTGGGTTTTAACGTGCGCTATCAGGCCGATGTGTGTGGACGTTCTCCTGGACATGTGTTTCTGTTGCACTATGTGGACGCATGGTACTTCACATGGATGGACTGTGTGGATTTGGCATTGTTTTATCTGGCACACCTACCTGAATCTTCGGATGTCTGCACTCCTTTCTCCATCCCTCCGACTCCCTCTATGCTCTCCATTCCGATGGTGGAGGCACAGATTTCTTCCCAGGGGGTCAACTTGATGGGTGATTCAGGACCTCCCCCGGTGGCTGTGGCAATGTTGCGGTTGGCAGAGAGTATGCTGCGGACGCGTATCCGCAGGTCGTCCCATCGCTTGCGGCATTGCTGTGGGGTGCGGGGTGCGGTCCCCACCGCACTTACCCGCTGTGCCACCAGAGCCCATATGGTCTTCTTGTTTGCAAGTGCCGTTCTGGTCATTTGCGTGGAGAAGACGACGGCAGCATTCTCCTGGAGGGTCTCTGTTAGCACGGTGAGTTCCTCACGGGAGAAGTGGACCTGCCGCTTGCGGTCGCACGCTTTCTTCGCTACTTTTCCCATTTGTCTTGGTTTCGCTAGGGTGGGTGACGGGTTGGGGTGTGTTTCAGGGTAGTGATTTTAGTGGTTGTGTGGTTTTAGTGGTTTTATAGGTGTACGCCGGGATGTTTCCCGTTCCGGGCCCATGTTTTTACTTCCGTTTCCGTATATTTCCGGTCACCGTACTTTCCGGTAGGCGCACACTGCGGTGACCGCTAAGAGGGGTGGCGGTATTGCACCTAGGGCGCCGTACGGCGGCGGTGTGGGCCGTTTTGGGGTCATTTCCGCCATCGCGGACTTTGCACTTCCGCCGTGGCGTGGTGCTCGTGCCCGATGGGTCGGAATGGGCCGCACTTTGCTCCTTCGTGCAATGGCGGAAACGCTATTTACGCTGTGGCGCTCCGGTCAGTCACTTTCCGCCAGGGTCGTAATGAGGGCCTATGACATTGATGTTGCCAGGTTAAACAAAATCTACCTCACTATTCAAGCGTGGATGTCCACTCACAGACTTTGTCTCAATGACAAAAAAAGACAGCTCTTGTCATCGGTTCACCGGTAAGACTGAACAAACTTAGTAACCAGTATAAGTCATTCAACATTGACGGTATGAACATCAAAGTGTCTAAAGAGGTAAAAACCTTGGGTTTCTACCTGGATTCAGCTCTGAACTGAAACAGTCAATGCAAGCTACAGATACACCTGCAAATTAATTAATGCATGCAAACAGTTTCTTTCTTCAGGAACTTGCATTACGTTAGCAAGAGCGCAATTCTTTCAAAATTAGACTACTGTAATGCGCTCTATCTAGGATCTAGAAAACACAATGTTAACAAACTCCAAATATTGCAAAATATTGCAATGCGCTAAGAACTGAGTTAAGTATCCCAAGAACGCAGCACCTCTCAAACGTCAGACATTCCACTAATTGGCTATCCGTCAAGAATAGAATTAAATTCAAATCATTAACCCTTACCCACAAATGTCTATCTAACTCAGCCCCTAAATATTTAGCAGACAAATTCACCAAAAATACATCTGAACGTCCTACCAGAATCCTGCACACAAATTGCCTCAAGGTCCCGAGATACAAACTTAAGAAAGCAGGTGGAAGTAGCTTCCCGGTTATGGCAGATCAGTTGTGGAACTTTCTACCTGTAGACTTAAGATCAGACCACTCCTACTACAGTTTTAGGAAAAAGTCAAAATCCTGGCTCTTTTCCCTTGATGTATAATATCTCACCCTATGGCCATTTTTGCATATACACTTAGGACTCTGTCTACATGTACATGATTGTAAAGTTATTTTTTATAAAGTCAATTGTACTGTATGACCAATTATGATATGTAAATAATATTAGTATTTGTGCCACTTTGTACCCTGTCTAATCAACTATGTAACCTGTAAAGCGCCCAGATACCTCAGGGTTCTGTGTGCTATAAAAATGAATAAACAAACAAACAAACAAACAAACAAACAAACAAACAAATGCTCTAAAAATGTTTTAAACCCACCGGGTCACCCCATAATTGCAACCAACAACAGTTTACTTGAGCTGCTTGCTCAATACATTGATTTGATCATCCAAACCCTGACGCACTAATTCCAGACTTATATTAAGGTTACCAATGACTTCTTGAACAAACTACAAAATGTACCATTTGTCAAAAACTGTGACATACTATTAACCATGGACATCTGAAGCCTATACACCAACAATCCACACCAACTTGGTCTTGAAGCCATGGAGTAGCTGCTATTATCCACAAGCAACACCTGTAAGGCAGACACATTGTTGATCTTGAAACTTCTAAAAATTGTGTTCTGTAACAACTTTTTTTAAGTTTGAGACACGATTTCTTGTTCAAACCTCCAGTACTTCAATGGTGGCAGCAAACACAAATTCTCAACAATGACAGACGGAAGAAACTTCTAAAATGTGTTCACAGACACATTGATCATCTCTTTGTCATCTGGAGTGGTTCTTAAGATGAACTATTTGATTTCCTAACATTTATGGACTCCCTAGCACCCAGGATTAAGTTTACAACCAATCTCAGCTCGACATCTATTGCATTTCTTGACATTTTAGTGTACACAAAACAAGACAATCTTCAGAATACTGATATGAGAGGCCCTAGTCCACCCATAATTTAATAAAAGCCCCTTCAGAGATGGAATTGTGCAAACAGCAAAGGTTTTATTCTCATCCGGCTTGTATCCGTTAACACAAGTCATTGTTGTTCATTTAGCTTGGCAAGGAATCAAAGTCTGCCCATTTTAAACACACTTTTATAGAAAACACAGTATTGCACAATATTTTTATGCTAATCTGAACCTTAGATTTTGATATGTTCTAATTGACCATTTTACTAAAGGTAAACATATCACTTGTGTCCCGTTGGACATAAACACTTCCTGAAACACATAACCTCCTATGCAAATTCATGATGACTAGGGGCTACCCATTTTTCTGAAATCACAAGGCCTGTGTTGCAACCTTTACACTGGACAAAAACAAGTTCTAGAAATGACGCTTTCTGCTCCAAGACATAAATAACCTATCTGTTTTTCTATTGGTTACCTCACCTTAGCTTATATTTTCTGACTGTAAGCCAGTTATATTTTAGAGTCATACCACTGAAAATCCTATATTCTAATATTAAAGGCGGCCAACTCGACTGCACCTGTTTACAGCTGCTCATAGGAACCTTGTCTGGGTGACTATCTGGCTGAGTTTCACATAGCTCTGTTATTTGATTTCTGCCATCTCACTGTACCTTGGCTTTCTGCCCACCATACTCCCTTTTCTGCACGTGGCACTACATTTCTGTGCCTTCTTTTTTAAACACATGCGATTCTGAGGCCTATAGCCATCTATAATACAATGGCTTTTACTAACCTATATTTTACATCAGAAACCTATATTATGTGTTAATGTTGTGTGTAATGTAAGCATACCTTTATGTCCTATGTTGCCTCAAAATAATTGTGTCCATTGTTACCTATTTTTAATGTACTTTCCCTAGATAAGGGCCACCTAGCTGGCTCAATAGACAATATTCCTGAATTTTACAATGCTGGACAGGAGAGAGGGGCATTGACCCTAACTACCATATGTACCTGTTTGCCCTCAGAGGTGGGGGAGAGGCTGCTCCTCTACATTTCCCCACTATTTGCCCACATACCTATTGTTTACCCTTCCCCACATGGGGTGTTCCTATGCATTCCTATCTCAGTCACCCCCCTCAACTCAATGGTCTATTTAAACATGGAAGGTATCGTAAAAAGACACTTCTAACGAACCAATAGTGTCTCTAATCATATTGTATTCTCCTAATCTATTGCATATGTACCCTTTTGTGTAAAAGGTGTGGAATTTTTTACCTTCTTTTATTATTTGTGTGAATGTATGCCCAGAATGTAACATTGTTTACTTTCACCTTGTTCCCACCCCTTTTATCCAATCAAACATTAATTAACATGCACAACAAGTGAGTTCTGCCACTATGAGAATCAGGAGATGTCATTAAATGACATTTGTATATTTCTTCCTGAGGGACCCAACAGATCATGCATCATCATAATTTGTTTTCTTCTCTCCCCTGTTCCTGTAGGTAGCATGTTGTTAAATAGGCATTGGTGTACCCATATTTTCTTCTCTACCCCACAACACTTTCTTCATCCTGTTTGCCAGCTGCTTGGAGTTCATTTCTTGGCCATCAGCTCCCTTAACTTCTATTATGACAGCTTACATCCAGTTTCGTTGTTCTTGTTTTATTGCAAGTCCACAAAATGTTAATTTAGTCATTTGTTATTAATTTGTTCTTTTGGCTGCTTTGCAGCAAGTTCAAGGGCCCCTTAGATCACAGGATATTTTTCAAAACGTGTTTTCTTGTTTTAGTAAGATAGTCAGTTTAAGGGTACATAAGGATGGGGGAGTCCATAAAGAGGATTGTTTCTTCTTTTTTTACCTTCAAATCAAATAGCAAACGGGTATCTGGCTAGGTCCCTTTAAGTCCTTGTACATGACAATTTCGGCCTTTCTCCCTGCTCATTGGCTCGGTTGCTGAAGTCGCTTGAAGTGCACGTATTCCCTGTCGATCTGAAATATAAATAATCAGGCAAGTTTCTTGAAATATAGGTACATTTTATTATCAGAACTTCATCCTAAAACCTAAATATTTCTACTTTAATGTTCCTATTTCTCTAAAATATTACTCCTACCTCCTGAAATACTTGCTACTAAATTTCATCTCCCTAAATTTGATTGAATTGCTACTTCTTCTCCCTCTTGTGCATAATTTAGTGTCACCTATGTTCATCTATGATTATACCTATGTGTGCCTGTGATGTGGGACCACAAAGCACACAAATACATTGTTTTACCCTCGCTTGCCCCACCTTTTGCAGGGTTTCACTCCTTATTTTGTCCTTCTTAGTGCCGTGCTAAACTAAAACGTGATCTTCAAACACCTCTTTTTGTTTGAGAAAAGAAACATCTCTCTTTGATTCTTGATGGAGCTCATGTGACAGCTTGTGTCATAATTCATACTACTGGGTTTAAATTGGCACCTTCTTTATAATAAAAAAATAATAAAAGACAGAACAGACAACATGACAAATCCAACAAAACATGAAAAAGGATTCTTCTTCAGCCACTTTTCTTCTTTCCTCGTGCCCTGAGGAAAAGGTCTTCTCTGTGCTTTTGTAGTCCTTCTCCCAATAGCGTGGGATGGCAGTCTATTCTTTCTTTTCTTTGTTTATTCTATAGAGATACAATTAACACTTTTGTCACCCTTACAAACCCAATCTACCTACCCATGATGCTGAAAATGAGCGCATGTCCTATTAAGTGCAGGATTTTGGCATATATGCATACAATGTTTGCCTATCACTTCATTTCCATATTGTACCATTCCTTTGTTTCTTTATTAAAACAGAAATATGTCAACAGTTTTATTATTTTGTATTAACATAACCATACAGGAGATACTCCACCTTCTTACATCCAAAGGTATTCTCTTATCCTTCTTCATTGCGTATGGCCATACATATATATATATATATATATATATATATATATATATATATATATATATATATATATATATATGTATATATATATATATATATATATATATATATACACCCAGATATGTGGCACAGCGATGGGCACAGCGGTAGCTCCCACATTCGCAAATATATTCATGGGAGCATGGGAGGAGAAGTTATTTGCTGAAGAGACAATGGAAATGTATACCAACAAAGTTATCCTTTGGCGTCGATATATTGACGATTTAGTCATCTTATAGGAAGGTTCAGAGACAGAGTGGAAAGACTTCTTCCACATCATCAATACTTGCAGTGGAAGTCTAAAATTTACAGAACATCACAGTAAAATTGAAGTAATTTTTCTGGACATTATGGTGAAAATTGTAGATAACAAAATAACAACCGAGGTATACAGGAAACCAACAAGTACAAACACAGTTCTACATGCAAAAAGTGCCCATCCTACGACTTTAAAGAACAGTATACCATATGGAGAGTTGCTTCGTATGAAAAGAAATTGTAGCGAGACTCCCATTTTTATACAAAATGCCAAAATGACAGCAAGTAGATTTCAAGCTCCCGGTTACAAAAGATCTGTCATCAACCGAGCTTACAATGAGTGCAACAAACAGACCAGGCAAGAACTTCTAACCAAAATTACAATGAAAAATGCGGAAACAAAGGTGAAACATACTAGTAAAGAACAAATTATCAGATTCATTACAACTTTTAACACCGGGGCCAAGGAGATCTAAACACTGGTATATCCTGAGGAAAGACAAAGACATCAGCTCAGTGATAAACGTTAATCCAAGTGTTACGTTTAGGAAAGCCAAGTCCCTACAATCTAAAATCTCTCCCAGTATGTTTCAATCTAAATCCAAAGAAAATTGACTTCCAGAAAAACCAGTAGGATTTCAGAGATGCATTAAATGTAAAGCATGCAAATTTGGACAAAACAAAAAACAATATACTAACCCACGAAAAGGGCAAAATGTTAAGATCACGAAAACTATATGCTGCAGTACGAAATTTGTAATCTATGTAATTACTAGCAGCTGCAATCTCTGGTACATCGGAAGTACAAAGTTGGAAGTTAAGATCAGAATCTTGCAGCATCTTAGAGCAATTAAGAACTTGGATCCAACCTATCCTTTAGCAAAACATTTCTCTGACATACATGGAGGAGACATTCAGTCCCTCAAGTTCTTCGGCATAGACCATGTACAGCCACATGCAAGGGGAGGAAACAGAGAGCGCAAATTGTGTCAACTGGAAAGTCGATATATAATTGACTACAACACCAAGCCCCTGGTGGACACAACAAAGACGAAGAATTATATACATTCATTGGGGAATGATATAATGAAAACAATGTCTCAGAGAAGTCTTAAAGTTCCTAATTGGATATTGGAAAAAGAAAATAGAAGTTATGACTGATTCAGCATAAATGAGATAAGAACTTGATGGCAGAAATGAAACGTTGTTAACATTGGATAATAACCTAGCAGTCTCACTGAATAAGCGCTTTTTATGTGTGATTTTTTCTATGCGTGAAAGTTTTAACGTTTGTTCAATTATGTTTAATACAGTTTTAATCACTTTCTCACATGTGCACATTTAAATATTCAGGTTTTTAGCACATCTTTTTTAATATATTTTTTACTGACACCATGCTGGTTTTATCATTGAACAACCAAGCAAAAATAAAGGGACAGACAAACAAAATTATGTACAGCATAGCAAAACATTAGAATCTAAATAAGTATGCTAGCCCTAATTCATAGTCACTATATTAAATAGCTATATAGTCTATATTGGATCTAAATAAGGAAATAGATAAAATTAAGGCAAATATCAAAAGTGACCAAACATTACATGAGCGCAACTGATGTTGACATTTTTAAAGGCACTAGGCACTTTATCAAAAAAGAAGGCACTGCGCCGTAAAGTTGATATTGCACAATGGCACCAGGCACTTTATTTCTTAATGTATTGATATTGAATTGCATATCAATTTAGCTTGCTTAGTATAGGCCATAATTAAAATATCCATCAAACAGCACACTTTGCCAAATATCTAAGATCACTTGATCTTTATTACCATCAGATCCAATATATGAAACAAGGGAATACACATCCATTGTGTGTTTTATTGATAAATGTTAGCACTTTATATTTAAGCAATGTTTGTACATAATAAATACATTGTCTTTCCCTGTTGCCTCCTTTCTTCACTCTCTTTCCTAAGCACATGCACTTTTTTCAAATAAACAAATATATTAATTTTTGTTTAAAAATAAATATAATCTCCCATCATGTTTAGGAAATAGGTAGTGAGTATACACTCACCAAATATGGCCGCCATTAGAAGGCAGACAATATTGGTTACTGTACTATTCTTTACCTAGACTTTGTTACACTTTCCTTGGAAGAAAATGCTATCAGTTTAAATCCACTGTATCCCTCACTACCTTTCACTTGTACTCACCTGGAACCTCTTTATCCTAATAATGATCACTGAGAAGATCTGCACACTTATTGTGCCCACTGGTACCTACCTTTTATCTCTTTATTCATCCTCTAGTACTTACCTTTCCTCATAATATTTGTTCCAATTGTATCACAATACTCCATTAAGGCCATATAGATATTCCTCTTGTGCTCCAAAATGGACAGCATTTATCTATAATATATCATAATATATCATAAATCAATATTTGTATATAACTGTATATATATATATATATATATATATATATATATATATATATATATATATATATATATTCAGTAAATATTCAGTAAAATGTCATGGTTCAAAGTAAAACCAAAACCCCCCTACAATGTGCTAGTTATGATCAGCTAAGCAACCATAACTCGCGCCACCACCTCGACTAACACCCAGGACATCAAAGATGACATCACAAATGGAACAAAGAAATCAAAAAGTACTATATTTGTACATTTATACTTCAAATATGTTCTTACAGTAATTCACTTAGAGTCCACTCACAGCATATGAAACATATACATAGGAAAAATACACACTTAAAAGATACCAATGCTTTCTGTGCATGAAGATAATCAGTAAGGTTATCAACACTTTCTTATTGTTCTGCTGTTCTTTTTATTACTGTACTTTCTCTGGATATGTTCATATTTGTATTTGCATTACTCTCTTTAGGGTGCAGTCACATCATGTGATAGGTATACATAGGAAAGTAGGAGGTTTGAAACAGACCAATCATTTCTGTGCATAAAGATAATCAGGTAGTTTATGAACAATTTCTGGTTGTGCTGCTGCTTTTTTGTGTACTTCACTTTCCCTGTATATATTCATATTTCTATGTGTTGTTGTGTCTTTGTGGTTTTTATGTAATAATAAAATTAATTATGAAGTGGGTTTCATTAGCTACTTATAACATGTTGGACGGTACACAAAACTCTAATACGAAAGCATTTAGCATTTCACTATGTAACATGATAAGATTATGAATATTGCACCTCCATCATGTATACTGCACACAATGCTTATGTTTATACATGAGTACACTATTATACTGTAAAGAACGTCATAATATAATGATATTTATGTAAATGCATTGCTTAATGCGCTACATAGCTCATCACATGTATTCCAATGATCCTTAACACTTTTTTGTCAACATTATAATAAGAATCCAGTGTACAGACTTTTCATGAAAAGTAAATGCACTTGTGATGTCATCAGTGATGTCATCAATGACATTTGTGATGTCATCTTTGATGTCCTGGGTGTTAGTCTTAGCAGGGCAAGGTCGTGGCGCGAGTTATGGTTGCTTAGCTGACCATAACTAGCGAATTTCAGGTTTTTTTCGGTTTTACTTTGAACCATAACGTCCCTTTAACAAAGTCTTTTTTACTGAATTTCATAGGTTTTTAGTAGCGCAACTTAACCATAACTTCCCTTTAACAAAGTTTTTACTGAATTTCATAGGTTTTTAATAGCGAAACTTAACCATAACCTCTCTTCATCAAATTTTATTTTACTGAATACACATATTCATAGTGTGGATTTGATTAATATTTACTAGGATTCCCTTACTTTATATACATGTAACATAGAATATACCAAACCCCTGCTAGTGATTTTGATGTCCGCGGACTCTGCGTATGTCCGCGGACAACAGCAACACTACCCAAAAACTTAGGGGGTATGTTAGATTGTTCTATTATGCTTTATAAACACTGACAAGTTCAAAAAGCAGCATACAAACATATTATATGTAATAGTAAATAAGAAGTGGAACCTATATATGTAACACATCCACCATCCATTTAAATATGCTTCTAACATAATTACCTCACAGAAACTGCACAGCTAGGAGCAACAGCAGACCTACACAACAGTAAGAACACAATTTACCAGAAACTAGTAAGTAAACTTCATTTTTCTTATATATTTCTACACTTTCTGTATTAGGTACACTAAAAGTAATATATATATTCTTTTTACACAGAAATGTCCAATACTTTGGAATGGCTTGAGGAAAATGTCCCACATGAGGAAATGACGGAAGACAGTGATACTAATGGTAGAAACTTCTCTATATAACCAAATTAATAATCATTACTTTATGTGCACTTGACATATATTTCTTTTTTAACAGACCATACAAACATTGAAAATAATACACCAAAAGGGACATTAGAAAATACTCTGCAGCGCATGGAACAAAAAATGGATATGCTCATGGAAAATTTCAATCTTTTGAAACATTTTGTGGAGGACCACATAAAAGAAAAAATTAAATATCATTGTCCCACATGTACCTGTTCCCCCTCTCCATGTCCCAGTCAACTATCCCCAAACCCTCACTACCAAGAAAAACGTTATGATGAGACTTCCATCCCTTCATCCCTTCCCATCCATCTTCTCCAAACCCCCAATTCCCCTGTGTTTGTGTCAGTTTCTGCTTCCCCCTCTCTTTCCTAAATGTTATATCTGTATATAATAAAAAAAATATTATGTGTGTTTTAATTCAGTCCTTTGTGTCTTATTTTTTTAAAAAAGGCAGGTAGGGTGTCCTCGGACACTGTGCCTGTCTGCGATGTCCGTAATGAACCAAAATGGGGGTGTCCTAAGGACACTATACCTGTCTGTACTCTCCGCAGGCAAGATGAAACTGTTCTTGGAACACACTAGGTGTCCTGAATGTCTGCAATTAACCAAAATGGAGGTGTCCTAGGGACACTATACCTGTCTGTACTGTCTGCAAGCAAAATGAAACTGTTCTTAGAAAACGCACGGTATCCAGGATGTCTGTAATTGTTCAAAATGGGGGTGTCCTAAGGACACTGTACCTGTCCGTACTGTTCGGAGGCAAGATGAAACTGTTCTTAGAACACACTAGGTGTCCTGAATGTCCGCAATTAACGAAAATGGAGGTGTCCTAAGGACACTATGCCTGTCCGTACTGTATGCAATCAAAATGGAACTGTTTTTAGAACATACACAGTGTCTGGGATGTCCGTAAATAATGAAAATGGGAGTGTCCTAACAACACTATCCCTGTTCGTACTGTCCGCAAGCAAAATGGAACTGTTCTTAGGACACGTGTGGTGTCCCTGACATCCGCAATTAACCAAAATGGGGGTGTCCTAAGGACACTATCCCTGTCTGTACTGCCTGTAGAACATCTACACACATGCACACCACACACATAAGTCCTACGAACATCGCGCCCGTCCGTAACTGTCTGTGTCGCACTTTTAATTAGTTTCAGGACTCGAACACTGTGCATAGAACACTCGCACGCACGCTCACAACTGTTCCCTTCACGGACGTGTTCGCCATGTCATCTTGTGATTGCACCCACGCTGAGCGTGCGTCCTGATTTGTGGACACTGTCCGGGTCCCCGAACATTTTAAAAGTACTTTTTCAGACAATCCAAAGTATTTAACAGTAGAAAATTCACCATTGCACATGTCCCAGACAATGACCCTGACTTTCTACAGCCTTTTTGGGGTGTTCGATCTGTCCACAGACAGCACAGCTATCCGCGAAGCACGCACCTGCACCCCTATAAAAGGTCACACCCCAGAGCTGATCCTCATTGTGCTTCTGGCTATTGAAAATTGAGTTTTGCTGTCTTTGCTGATCTGACTTTTGATTTGAGATCATCTCATCAACCTTGATGGCATCGATGGCTGCTGCTGCTACATCTGCCTCAGGGCCACCCCCCCCTCCACCACCACCACCTCACCAAGGGCCTGAAGGGGGGAACAGGCGTGAGGATGTAGAGGAGGATGAAGAGGATGAGGTAGTGGAAGTCCCTACTACCAGCACTCACCGTGAGTCTTGGATGTGGTGGTTGTTTACCATTCATGGTGACGTACCAAAAGCACGTGCGAACAAGGTCACCTTTAACCAGTGCAAAATGGTGCTGAGTCATGGGAGGCCTGGTTCTTACAGCGACACCTAAGGTCATGCCACGGTGGGGCCATTCGCAAGGTTGTACCTTGTGATCAATGTAGTAGGTTGAGTTCCTCTACCACATCCTCCGTTTCCGCTCCTGTCACCACAAGAGACACTCCTGTGGGACAGCGCATCCTTCCAGCTGCCTCACAGGCCATCCATGATGCTGTTGACCCTTACCTTTTGAGGGTCACAGTGTTGTGTATGTACTGCGACGCAGTACTCTGCAGGGGGGAGAGTCTTTGGAGTGCTTTCGAGACTGTGGTCAAGGAGCATGAGAAGGTCTGCTACCTACCTAAATAAGCCTACCCTACATCTTCCTCTCTCGACGTGTCCTTTCGTATCCCTGTGGTTGGTGTCCCTTCCTTACCCTCCTTTCCCCTCCTCTCCTAGTGTGTCGTGTGTTAAAAAACCAAAATAAATATAAAACAACAAAAATCCCCCCCAAAAAAGGCTCTTTTCAGAGCTGCCTTTCACAGCCTAAAAACAGAAGTTGCAAATAATTGGAGCAGGGCCCTGTGCATTTTTTTGAAGTCCGCGGATATCTAACATTTTGGGGTGCTGCCCTATCAAAACCATTGCACTTTTCTCTGGGAGGAAGTGGTGGCTCTGAAAAGAGCCTTTTGGTGTGTTTTTTGTGTTTGAAAAACTTGAAATGGTCAACACCTACTGCAAAATGGATGACTGCAAATTCAAAAAAGGTAGCAATGCATTTTGTACATTTCTCAGAAAAATATGATTGCCAACATAAGCAAGATGGACTCCATCTCTGCGAAAAATGTATGTGCTACGAAACATAATATTTTCATTGTGAAAATAGTACATGCCAACATCTCTCAAAAAGGCACAAACAGCCTTGCTGACATTGCGCCTCGCTTTCTCCATTTGTGGACCAAATGAAGAAGAACACAGCCACATTTGTCTTTGCGCAATACGCGAAAAAATGACTTGGGAATTTGGAAACATGTCCATGACCTTCCCAAGTCCTTCTTTCATTGCAAATTGCAAAGAAATTCCAGACACATGTCCTAAACTGTTCCCTCCACAATGAATTATAATTATGTCTGGATGATGCTCTGTCTCCAAACTAGCACACAGAGGTACTACGTCCATCCACTTCATTCCACGCACTCCATGCCAGTGCACTTCCACATGAGGGAATCCACGATCTGCAGCTACTCCACAGCGTTCTGCATGCACCTACAAGATACTAAAGGAACTTGAATCACCTGCTACACCACCTGATATGTGTTTCAAAGATAGCAAATGGTGTGCTAGCATACACACAGCATTATTGGGCAAAATTGCGTCTCTTCAAGCTAAAATTACAGACAAACAAAACTGTCTCCAGACTGATAAACCTTGCACCACTCCCGTAAGGGCCACCTTACCAGCTGCTACTCTCATAAAACCTTTCACCTTCTCTCCACTCACTATTGCGGAAGTGGAAGGCATTATCAACAAAATTAAACCATCCAACTGTCAAGGTGACTCATGCCCGGTTCCTATTATTAAGGAAGCTTCTCATGAGCTAGCCCCGTTGGCCTTTATAAACTAGTCTTTCAAAACCGGTATTGTCCCGGACAACCTCAAGGACGCCTGGGTTATCCCGCTGCTCAAAAAAAAGTCCTTAGACCTTAGTTTACCAACTAACTACAGACCCATCACCACTGTCCCTTTTATGCTTAAAATACTAGATCGTGCTGCCTACCTTCAGATCCAGGATTATATTGAAGTTAACAATCTCCTCGGTTTGAGACAATCTGGCTCCTGGCCCAGACATGGGACTGAAACAGCTCTGATTGATCTCAAAACTCAAATTGAGGTCATGAAAGACAATGGGAAACTAGCTCTGCTACTCCTACTTGTCCGCTCTGCTGGATTTCACTTGGTCAACCACCAAATCGTGTGCCAACACCTCACATCTGATGCCCACTTCTCTGACACTGCCACTGCTTGGATAAGCTCCTTTCTATGTAATAGATCCATGCAAGTATTCTCACCCTCAGCTTCTGCAGACCCGGCTCCCATCCACTGTGGTGTCCCTCAGGGATCTTGCGTGTCTCCTACTCTCTATAATGTTTTTACGAAACCACTCTTTAGATGTTCTTGATTATCTGGGTGTTTCATACAATAATTATGCTGATGACACCCAGATACTCATCCCCATCACGGGTGATTACGTAGTGGACACCAAATCTCTGAATGACGTCTACATGGTCATTCAGGCTTGGGTGGCCAAGCATGAACTTTGCCTCAATGATGATAAAACGGAACTTCTTATCTTGGGTTCCAATCAACGGCTCAATAAACTTGAAAAGTCCTTCAATTCTTTCATCCTTGATGGCAACCTCATCAAGGTTTCGAAGGACACTAAAACACTAGGAATCTATCTCAACTCCACTCTATCTCTATCCAGATAAACTAATGCAGTTAGGTCAGCCTCGGCTTACACACGTAAAATTATTAGGGCCTGCAGACCATTTCTGACCACCGCCAATTGTATCATATTGGCCAGAACTCTCATCATGTCCAAGATAGATTATTGTAGCACCCTTTATCTTAGGACCAGCCTATCCAACCTCAATAAACTGCAAAACACCCAGAATAATGCCATTAGAGTGGCATTAACTATTCCAGGAAACCACCATATTCCTGAGCATAGAATTAACCTTCATTGGCACCCTGTCAAGCAGAGAATTTCCTTGAAAACTCTTACTTTGACGCACAAGTGCTTAGCCAACAAGGCCCCTTCATACTTATCCAAACATCTTACACTCCACACCTCTACTCGACCTTTGAGAGCAGCCCACACCCACAGTCTATCCCTGCCTAGATTCAAATTACAAAAACCAGAGGGGTGAACTTCCCTGTTCTGGCCACGAAACTCTGGAACTCTCTCTTGAACACCATTAGGACTGAGCCTTCTTTCCAATCCTTCAAGAACAAAACCCAATCATGGCTCTTCGCACAAAACCTTTCACTAACCTCCACTTCTTTCCTTTCTTTCCTTATCACAGCTCGACTGCTCTTACACTAAGTGTGCGTTCATACTGCCTTTGTTTTCACTGTATATACTGCCTTCTTAACCTATGCTTCATTCTGTCTTTGGACTCAAATCTCTATGTTTCTGTAAACAGGTCGAGTCCCGCTCTGTCGTTAATGTATGTAACTCTAAAAGTGTTCGACAAGATTTATGCGCCTGGATGCCGTGGGCCTAGTGCGCTTTACAAATAAACAAAATACAAAAATACAAATACATGTGTGTGTGTGTTACCACAGAACTTTTTATAAAAGTAACACAAAAACTGTAGACGTAACAAACAAAATAGAAGACAATGAAAATTCCAAATAGTTTGAATTAGCTCTCTACCTTATAGCAGAAAACAAATACGAAATAACCAACCCCTTAATACTTTGCACTTACTGCACTACAAAACTTGACAACAACCAAACTCCTTCACGTGCTATCACAAATAACTTGGAATTATTCCCACTATCGAAACCCCTGCAACAACTCAATGTATATGAGAGCATCATAATTCAAACAGTGCACCCATTTCAAGCAATAATACGCCTTCAACCAAAAACAGCAAAATTACCTCCCTCTGAAATATTGAAAGGCATTTGTGGAAAAATAGTTTATTTACCATTAGATCTGAAACAAAATGTGCACCCTCTGGGAGTGCAACGTCCAATACAGCAATCTTTAATTGTCTTAGTAAATGGTCTACCTACAAAAGACAAAAAAATTTGACAGCAACTCGTAGACTTACATAAAGTTAGACAAGCCTTGCAATATCTAAAAGACAATAATGAATACTACAAGAAATGAATATTAAAGAAAACTTGAGGGAAACCACTGAAATAATTCAAGAGTCACCAGAAACTGGTCAATTTGAACTTCTAGATCCTGCTACAGTATCCAATATTTTAGACCATTATACAATTCATCCATTACACTACAATGACACCATAGATGATGCACTAGAAACGTACCAAATGCGACAAACCAAAGGCTCACCAATCAGCATATGGGAAAAAAATATAGAAGCACATGCTTTTGCTCTACTCTTTCCTACTGGTAAAGGAGGAAGGTACAATGATAGACCCATTCAGATATCAGCATCAGACTACCGCTCATTACAAATGTATTTTGAAGATCCCAGATTTAGACAAAACGTGGAATACATATTCCACCTACTCTTTGAAAGTGAACTAGCAACTCTATTTTACAGAGTTGCACACACATTGAAATCAGGTACCCACTTTCAATATATGTCAGCTATGCAATTACTACACAAAGTGCAAGAAAAAGATGAGATTTTACAATCAAGCATTACAAACCTCTTAGCAAACATGCATGGTACTAAAGAGTACTGATTTTGATGGTACAGAGATGTACGTTGCATGATAAGAAACCTTGGCCCACCCACTTGGTTTGTTACATTACGCTGTGCAGAATATGCATGGGAAGATTCAGATGATTTCCTACGCATATCAAACAAAAACAAAACAAACATAGCTATACTAACACCTGGAGTACTTTGCTCTCTAGATCCTGTTAATGTTTCAACATATTTCCATCATCGCTTCATTGCTATGCTACACTTTATTTGTAATAAAACGGTTCCTCCCCTTGGAGAAGTGCAACACTTCTTTTGGAGAAATGAATACCAAGCCAGAGGAGCACCAGATAACCACATGCTTTTATGGATTAAAGATGCTCCTAAATTTGGTCAAGACGGTGATGCCACTGTTTTACAGTTTATCGAAAAATATGTCACTTGTGAAATTCCATCAGAAGCAACAAATAGTGACCTTCATGCACAAATGGTACAATTTCAAAGACACAAATGTGGTAAATATTGTCGTCACAAATACAAAACAAAAGGAAATACTACACCAAATGCCGCTTTGGTTTCCCTAGACCAGTTACAGAAACAGGTGAAGTGAACAACCCCCTTTCTCTCCTGAATACGAAAGTCAATCTGTAGAGCGAGATCCATTAGGGCTTGAAAGGAACCCGGGCGTGCCACTCTGGCTCGTTCGTCCTTGATCTCTTCGTTTAGCCCTCTTCAAAATAAAGTAAAACAAGCTTCAGAGGACCAATCTGCTTCCTTAGCCAGCTGTTTGAAGCGCGTGACACACATGAGCAAGTCCTGGGTACCCTGATGAAAGTCGAGTAGACGTTCCTGGGCACTGTAAACTTGTTCCGGGCGTTCGAACATGGTCTTGAGGGCCTCTATAAAGCCGTCGTAGTCATCCAGGAGAGCATCACCAGAGTTAACCAATGGGGTGGCCCAGGTCAAGGCATTCCCGGAAAGATGCGAGATTATAGCGCCCACTTTAGCCCTGGGCGTAGAAAAATAATAAGGCTTAAATGTAAAGTGGACCAAACAAGAATCTAGGAATCCACTAAGGCTCTTTGCTGAACCATCGTACTTATCAATGACGCTGCCTAGAATTACACTCTCCTTCGTGGCGGAATCACGGGATAACACCAATGTTTTAACGCAGCGTTTTCGCCTTTAAGTTTTGCACTTCGGTCATCAGCTCTTGCATGCCACGCTTAAGATCCTGGACGGCCGCTTCCATGTCTGTATCGAGATCGGTCAGGTGGCGTCTCAATCTGTCACAGGTTTCCTCTTTTCTCACCTGTTTTCTCTGTTTTGCGGAGTCCTTTGTCTGGGTTTTCTTTCGAGCAGTTCGGGTCTTGTACAAGCCCGCTTGGCCGTCTTTGGATTCCAGGATTCGTTCAGCTTCTTCGTCCGGGATCTAGGAAACTCCAGGAAGCTTGGAATGGAGGCAGCACACGGAGGCGGTCTGCGCAGAACGCGGAAGAGACAGGATCAAGGAAGGTAGTAGGAAAGGAGAAGGAGGAAGGTCCGGGAACCAGGAAGCAACACAGTTCAGGAGAACGAACTATGGAGCACGTCAGGCTACAGCTATCGGTAGCGTAGAGACGCGAGGAACCGCAGCGGAGTGGCTAATTTATAGAATGTGCTGCATAGGACTTAAAGGTCGACAAACCGCGTTCCCTGTATACGGCCATGTTGGGTGTCCTACAGCGCGTAACCCCCGACATGCCAGAAGTACTTAAAGCAAACTACGAAGAGCTCTTTGGATGAAAACACATTTGGCCTCATCCTGAGTTGGGCGGTAACGCGGCGCTATTAGCGCCGGTGCTAATAGCCCTACCGGCAAATCCCCCAGCGCTATTAGCGCCGGATCATGGGTTTGGCAGAAGGGTTATTGCCCATTCCCCATTGGGCCCATTCAGGAATTCCTCATTCCCAATTGGGCCCAATGGGGAAAATTTGCGCTATAATCTGCCGGCGGTAATCGCGCTGAAAAATCGTCAATTTTGGCACAGATTTCCCCCCAGCTCAGAGCTGTGGGGGGAAATCTGCCAAAGCCATGATCTGGCAGACCCTTAAATGCGGCGGTAATAGCGCTAATGCTGCATTTAAGGGTTACCACCTGACTCATGATGAGGCCCATTATTTTTTATTTTTTATTTATTTGTGTTAATCAATTTGATTTTTACAAAATCCAGACGTGTTGAAAAAAACAATCAGAAAAATAATTGTCTAACCATTGCAGTGAAGTTGATGTTGCAAGGTATGGCAAAAGTAAAAGTAAAACACATTGTTTTTGAAGATCTTCTTCAATTGACACCAGTGAAAGGTGAATCTATTTTTAAAACCATAGGACACAAACTCTGCCGTAAAACAGTTGGAAGCATAGGAAATGTCAAACTTTTGCAACATTTCCAATACAGAGAATTAACAGAAAACATGTGCCAGTCTGCAGACCTCACCTACGCCAACATTTTAAAAAGTATTAGAGTTGGTGTACTATCTCAAGAAGCACTAGCAATATTTAAAACCCGGCACATCCATGCACTTTATGGCCTTAACTCATGTGCTACTGATGTCATGGAACAATTAGCACACAAAAATGTCAATTGTATGTCCTTGATGCCAACTCTTGCAAGCTGTTCCAAATTTAATGAAACAATGTTGAAAAAACATATGCAACCAATAATTGAAATTTGCTCCACAGACAAACTGGACGTACATGGTATGACACTACCCATGTGTCAACAAGCCACAACAAGACTAAATACCTTAGAAAATTCTATCTCCAACACAGCTGGTTTGGAGAAAATATTAAAATGATCTTTAAACTGTAGAGTAATGCTTAAAAGTAACCTTGACGTGGAGCAGGACTAGTTAATGGAGCACTGGGTACAGTTGTTGGCTTTCAAACATACCCACGTGACAACAACATTCAGTTTTTCAACATTCTCTTTGACAAACTATCAGACGTAAAAAGGATAGGGCACTCAACAGCTCGATTCCTTCATTTCAAAGACATGTATGTACGCAGAGAACAATTTTCTCTAACTCTAGCATACGCAGTCAACATTCACAAATCACAAGGTCTTACCCTAGATAAAGCATTGATAGATATTGGGAACATAATCTTTAAAGAAGCATGAGCTACGTAGCACTATCACGCTTACGTACACTTGACGGTCTATTTCTAATCAACTTTGATGCAAGTAAAGAAAACGCTAATATTCTTTGCATTTTAGAATACAATAGACTATGTTCACTATACACCCCCATCTAAAAACCTATCCTGTTCCACAAAAAGGAAAATGCTGTAAAAGAAAACTACTTCAAACAGAAATGCAACAAGATCTCACTGCAAATCCTCCAAAGAGAGTAAAAAGAAGCTAATACTTCATCAATTACTACAACCGAAGAAGAATCTACTACTCAAAGTAACTCAGGTTCTTCTTCAAAGAAGCAACACACACTCCAAAGAAACGACTTGGACACAGAACTATCTGGTCCATTCAAATTTTCAAATATAACTGGTGTAAATTTCTATGCAAATGTATCAATAAATATTCTATTTCAATTGCCACCAATTGTTGACAACGTTTACTTACCCAGTACAGACCAATTGTGTTTGCAAATGTTAGTCCTTCATAGAAATGCAACCAATCATCTTGACAACACTTACAGTGTTCATTGAATAAGACAAGAATTGGACTACTGTGCTGGAATGGTGAAATTCACTATAAGCTCACAAGAAGATCCACAAGAATTTCTGATGTACTACTACAAGTACTGGAAAAGAAAAACATACCTATAAATGAAATCTTCCAGATTTCATATATGTGGAAACATACATGCACTCTGTGCAACAATATGCAACATGAACAAATACCTAATGAACGTTTTGTATATATATCCATACCTAACTGTGAATCCGTTCCATTTCAGTAACTTGTTCAAAATGCAAACCATGGCAGATTATGTACAGATAATTCTTCTACGTTACAATGCAGATGGTACCAAAAACAACTGCAAGCTGACTGGATTCACACATGGTCAAGTATCACTTGGTAAGAAAACCTTCACAACCATAGGTATAATCCACCATGCAGGAACCACAACCTATGCAGGTCACTACATTGCATATATAAAAAAGAATCATGGATGTTTCGAATGTAATGATAGTACCATTACTCTAAAACAAAAATTACCAGCAAATCTTATAAACGCTTATTTAATAGTCTTAAAACCAAAATGTAATAACTAATCTGTGAATAAACATTAATAAAACTTCAATTAGAAAACTATAAACAGTTAGAATATGCCAACAGGTATCTAACTGCCCCATGATTCTGTAACAACCAAACAGATAAATCAATACCACTAAATGATAAGGAATCAACAGTGAGAATACACCAACAGGTATCTAACTGCCCCAAGATTTTGCAACAACCAAACAGATAAATCAATACCACTGAAAAATAACAAGAAATAAACAGGTAGAACACGCCAAAAGGTATCTAACTGCCCCCAAGATTTTACAACAACCAAACAAATACTTCAATACCACCAATAGCTAATGTGTGCATAAACATTTATAAAACTTCAATTAAAAACTATAAACAGCTACAATACGCCAACCAACTACCCCAAAATTCTGCAACAACCACACAGATAAATCAATACCACTAAATTATAAAAAGAAATAAACAGTTAGACTACGTCAACATATATCTAACTTCCCCAAGAATCTGCAACAACCCAACAAAGAGATTAGCAATTTGAAAATATAAATAAAAAACTATAACCAGTTACAATTCAACAAGTATCTAACAATCTGCAACAAGCCAACAGATAGAACATTACCCAGAAACAAACACTGAAAACACAGAAATAAATGTACTTACCAAAACAAAAACAAAAAGGTTTTTTTTAATCCAACATGGATTTTTTTCCCACAGACCCAATGATTTAAGCAACAAACACAGAAACTGAGCAAATTGCACAGTACACTGGTTTGTAAACTGCTAAATATGAGGGTCAAAATGAAGCAGAAACATCTATTATTCAATGTTATAAGTCTTTATAAACTACCTACACTAACATGATCTTTTCTTTTATCACAGAAATTGACAAAGAATATATCTGCTCCAGTTACCAAACCAAACAGTAAGTTTATTATAATAAATACAACTCATAAATACTGCTCCATAACACAACCATTGAAGCAAACATCTAACCGTATAAACTGTAGATTTGCAAATATTTGATAGATATTCGATCTTATGGGTGTGATCTATGGGTGCGATATGCTGCAGTGGTTGTGGCCAGGGCCTAGAGTCTTGGGTGCATGGCCTATGGCCTTCAACCATGCACCCAAGACTCTAGGCCTGGGCCACAAGCACCACAGCATATCACACCCATAGATCACACCCATAGAATCAAACAGCCATGCACCCAAGACTCTAGGCCCTGGCCACAACCACCGCAGCATATCACACCTATAGAATCAAACATTTTAACAGGCTATATGGGCTACTGTGTTAATTTTTTTATGTCCACAGACAGCGTGGCTGTCCGCGGACATGACAAACAAATCGGGGGTGCGTGCCACCTAAACAAATACAGCATTTGACCCATCTCTTACTCCCCCACCCTCCCCAAACACTCTTACACACCAACACACTTGCCAAACTTGTATTTCTCCCCCAGATGTCCGCAGATCCAAGATGGCGGGTGCATCGAAACAATACGATGCACCTCATGCTTCATTCCAGCCAATCAGCGAACACGTTGCACGTCTGCAGATATGACACAACCGATTAGCCAATCGGTGTCCTGTCCGCGGAGCGAACAGGGGAATGTGTCCGTAGAGTGGACATAGATATCACTAATTTTTCGTGACCTACTTTTTGGTCATTTTAAAAAAAATGACTGGACAGATTTTCACCAAATTTACAAATGTATATATATATATATATATTACATGGCCCACGGTAGCAGCCGCGTAGTTATGGTTAAGTTGGTAAACCCATAGGAAGAGCACTTTTTGGCAGCTTATAACTACGTTTCCCCTGGAGTAATCCTCACCAAACTTTGCAAAAAAAGTATAAGGCCCACTCTGAATTCTTTCAGTAAGTTTGGTGAGGTGTCGTGCACAGGGCGGAAAAAGTTATAGGGGGGGGGGTCCCAACATTTTTTTTTCCATAGACTGAAAGGGCGAAAACTTTGCGCACCAGTACAGGCCAAACAGCTCAATGGATTTGCACCAGATTTGTGGCATGAGCGAGGGCTTCGGCCAGAAAGCGTTCTTTTATATTTTTGGTGGAAATCCGACCAGTACTTTTGTTGTAAAGAACTGAAATGTACGTCTAAAAAAATGTGTGATATCTGGCTACGCTCCACTGACCCATTTCCCTGTTCGCTCTGCGGACCGAAGGCTCATTACTTGCAGTACGCCGTGCTGTCGGCGAACTTTGGACACGGCCAGTGGTTGGCTGGAAGGAAGCGTGCTGTGCTTGAAAGTTTTTGGGAAACGCCGCCATGGTATATAGGAGCAGACTATTGTGGTGTGTGTGCCAAGCCGCTAAGGCATTGTGTGCCAAGCCGCTATGCCATTTTGTGCATGGCTGTGGCTCTTGTACGTAACAGTGTGCCCACTAAAGTTAGTGATATCTGGCTCCGCTCCCGCGTCCCATTTCCCTGTTCGCTGAATGGTCAAAAAAGTTATTCCACTGCAGTGTATTCGGTGACATGATGTGAGTCATATGTTTTCCATACCGCCGGCTTGTTGTATCCGAGGAAAATGCAGTGGCGATACGGCATCTGGTGGTGGGAAGAAGGATGCGTAGTGTGAAGTGCTTCATCTGATATATCTCATTAGAAAAAGACGGTGGTGTGCCAGCGGTATCCGTGCATACTACGCCAATTCAAAGTTACCTCAACAGGCAACAACCTTGAATGGTGATTGCAGGCAGCCTTCATTATGGCATCGAAGCTCCAGCTGCAATCTCTTTCTGCGATGAGTGGTGGCAGGCTGAATTGCCGAAGGGGAGTGCATTCCACATAACATGAACATTTAAACATAGTGTGTACTATGGTGCGTTGTGTGTGGTAAGTCCGTATCCCCTTCGTTGCATGGCTGGGGCCCTTGCACAGAGAATATGTCCACTGCTTGAAAAGGTATATCCTCTGGTTGCAAGTAGGTGTGCCATTGTTGCTTTGTGCTTTGTGTGTATGGTTTGGCTGCATTGCACACGTTGTTGGTTGCATGGGTGTGGCAATTGTTAGAACATCCTACAGTTGTCAGTGTATGGGTGGAGATGCTGCTGTGAGCCATCCTATAGTGTGTCCACTGGGTCCAGTGTTGGAATAGAGTCCATATAGAAGAGGGTACGGTTAACCTGGTTCTTATATGTGCTTGGGTAGTCTGCATTGCGCAGATTAGTAAGTGATGTAGTGCACTATGCAGTATTGGTTCTATGCACGTAGAACAGTGTTGGGAGCAGAACCAATGTTGTGAAGATTTTGTTGTTTGGTTGGCTTTAAAACAATGCTTTGTGAATGGAAGTGGGTAGTGGTGCCAAACACTGTGGCATGTTTCTGCATTATGGTAAGTAGAACATGTGTGCGTGCATCCCTGCTTAATGGTGCGGCAGTTGGGTGGAAGTGCTGGTCCCTAAGTTGCCTTTGTGAATTCTGGCACATGGCTACATGTTCACCTGCATGGCTCTGTTATGTTGTGGTGGGTGTGGGCAAGGCCTAGACTATTGGGTGCATGGCCGAAGGCTGTAGGCCGTAGGCCATGCAGCCACCAGTCTAGGCCTAGGTCTTGACCACAGCCACCACAACATAATGCAGCAATTCAGTTATAACTCTGCATGTCTTCGAAGGTGGGGATCTTTACACAATGGATGTGGAGGACATTGTAGACTTGGTAGAACAGCAGAAGTGAGCTGCTATGTGACATTAGCATATGGTGCAAGTCATTGCACGTGTTGCAAATAAGGGACTCACATGTGACCATGTGCCTTTGCTAGAGTTTGCCCTTTCTAAAACCCTTCAAATGTTGCATTGCATGCATGGCTGGAGTCCTTGCACCGACAAGTATGTCAACTGGTTGCAAGTAGGTTTCACATTGTTGCTTTGTGTGTGTGGTTTGGCTACATTGCATACATTGTTGCTTCCATGGGTGTGGTGATTGTTAGAACATCTTACAGTTGTCAGTGCATGGCTGGAGATGCTGCAGTGAGCAGTGCTGCAGCGTGTCCAGTGGGTGCAGTGTTGCAATACTGTCCATATGAAAGAGGGTACGGTTGAAGTGGATGCAATATGTGCTTGGGTAGTTTGCATTGAGCAGAATCGTAAGTGCTGTACTGCACTATTGCTTGTATGCAGTTACTTCTTACAGTTGTGGCTGTGAGGGTGGAGATGCTGCAGTGAGCAGTGGTGCAGCGTGTCCACAGGATGTAGTTTTGGATTAGTGTCCATATAGAAGAGGGTTCAGTAGAACTGGTTCTTATATGCGCTTCGGTAGTCTGCATTGTGCAGATTAGTAAGTGTTGTCGTGCACTATGCAGTATTGGTTCTATGTACTTACTAGAGTGTTGGGAGCAGGCCAATGCTGTCAAGAATGTGTTGTTTGGTTGGCAGTAATGGAATGCTTTGTGAATGGAAGTAGGTAGGGGTGCCAACGAGTGTGGTATGTGTGTGGATTATGGTAACTGGAATGTGTTTGCATGCATTGCTGTATTATGGGGCTGCGGTTGGGTAGAAGTGCCGGTGCCTATGTTGCCTTTGTGAATTCTGCAACCTGGCTAAATGTTCGCCTGCATGGCTGTGTTATGTTGTGCTGGGTGTAGCCAAGGCCTAGACTGTTGAGTGGATGGCCAAAGGCTGTAGGATGTAGGCAATGCACCCAGCAGCCTAGCCCTTCACCACAGCCACCACAACACAATGCAGACATGCAGTTGTAACTCTATATGTATTTGAAGTTGGTAACTTTTACACAATGGTTGTGGAGGACATTGTAGACTTGGTAGAACAGCAGAAGTGAGCTGCTATGCATAGATTAGCATATGGTGTAGATCATTGAACCTGTTACACAATAGGGAGCCACATGTGACCATTTGCGTTTGCTGTGTTTAGGCCCTTATAAGACATTTGCTTTAGGAAGTGCTGTAAGATATTGCGGCATGAAAGGAAGTGCTCAGCACCATACATGTAATATATGGCCAATGTACACAGGCACTTACATACCGTTCAGCACACCCGACGCAACATGATGCCACCATGAATGCAAACATGTGGCCAGGGTGAAAGCTGGCAGGCTCAATTGCAGATTGGGACTGAATTGCACATGACATGAGCATTTCAACATAAGGTGAACTATGGTGTTTTCTCTATGGTGAGGGCCTAGCGCCTTGGATGCATGGCTTCAGTGGAAAGGGAAGAAGGACTATCCCTGCTTTACTGGGGTGCGGCCCTCACTGTAGCTGAGAAAAGCACATGCAACATCCTGCCCTTTTAAGCATGGTGGGCTTGGAAATGGAACTGTGGAAATTAGCCATCAAGTGTCGAAGATGTGCCTCACAGGAAGGGCCAGAACTATTTTTCCCCATCAGTCTGTGTAGTGAGGGTGGCAGGCAGCGATGGAAAGGCGCAGAGTACTAATATTGAGTGATACCTTTGTGCAAGATCTGTATATGTATGCCACGCAAAGAGGCATAGCTGCTAATTTTGCGTTGGAAGGAGTGGAGGCTTTCTGGGGCACTTTCTATGAGGGCAGTTTCGGCGGTATGGTTGACCTTTGCAAATGTGTGGCCTTTGTTGGTAATGTTGATGTTTTCGTACTGCATTATGGAGCATTTGGGGTACATGTCGTGTGGATGCCAACAGAAGTTGATGGAAGAAGTGATGCCGATTTTTTCCACTGCCAAGGTGGTTTTCTCAAGCATACCACCAAGAGGAGCATGGGGCCATGCCGGTGTAATTTGTCCCCAGCCAGAGGTCGGAAGGTGTTTCATTAACTGAAGCATGTGTCAATTTATGTCCACTGCTGGGATGTTCTCCACCGACTATGACATCATTAAGGAGTGAAATTTGCACTGGTTCCATGCAAATGGCATTTTTTTTAACCAAAATTGGCAATGCTGTTTTGTTTTACACTGTGCAAAAAGTGTTGAAGACAATCCTGTAACAAGGTAAGGAGGCAATCTTGCATTCTTTTACTGAACTTTCTACTGGACGTGCTTTGCAATGACACGACACTTGGAGGCTCAATGTGCAACGGTACATATTCAGTGTTGTACAGAAGTGACAGTGTTAGATGCTAATGTCTTGGATGCCATTGGTGGATACATGTGTGACTATTTAACAGTACCCAATGAGGTAGTGATGAACACGAAATTGTGGAAAGTGAAGAAGGACTGCTCCTGCTTTACTGGGGCGCAGCCCTCGCGGTACTTGAGGAAGCACACATGCCACATTCTGCGCTTCTCACTATGCTGGCCAATGGAAATGGGACTGTGGGGATTGTCCAATCAGGTGCTCAGGGTGTGTGACACAGGAAAGGACACCAACATTTTTTTTCATTACTCTGTGTAGTGAGGGTGGCAGGCAGAGATGGAGGGACACAGTATTTTGATAGCCAGTGCTGCCTTTGTGGAAGATCTGTTCCAGTATGCCGTTGAAAAAGGCTTTTTTGATTTGGAGGGAGTGGAGGCTTTGTGGTGCTGTGGCGATGTGTGCAGTTTCGGCGGTCTGCTTGCAGAATGTCGACGAGTGGGCACTTTCGCAACTGTACATTGTGTTGTCATTCACTATGGAGCGTTGCATTTGGGTTCCATGGCTTGTTCTCGTGTGTACCATCAACTGAAGAAGTTGATGAAAGCGGTGAAGCACATGTTTCCCACTGCCAAGGTACTTTTCTCATGTATACCACCATGAATAGTTTGGGACTATTGCAATGATTGTTGTCACCAGCCAGAGGTCAGAAGGGGTCTCATCAACAGAAGCATGTGTGACTTCTTGAGTGCTGATGGGATGTTCTCCTGTGAGAATGACAACATTGGTTCTCGATATATGCACCTTTTCAAAGCTAATAGCATTTCTTTGTCGACCGGTGGCAATGATATTCTGTTTTCCAATCTACAGGCTGCACTGAAGACCCTATTGTAAAAATGTGAGCTGACGTAGAAAACACAAAAATACTTATTAAAACCACAAAAAAAAGGTGTTTCTATGGAAGCACCTTTAAAAAATCCCAAAAAAGGCTCTTTTCAGAGCCGCCACTACTAATGACGTCCCCTACCCTGGTTGAAATGTATTCCCCCAACCTCGTGTGCACGCTCAGCACGAAAAGGCTGCGGACATCGTGATAGTTGCAGAATTCCACGTGTCACATACGCCACTTTTGCAGATGGCGGCCATAGAAATGGTCCTGTGGAAGCTACAGGATTGGGTAATAAGGTTTCTGGGTGGGGTTTGTACGCACAGACTGTGGTACATGGTGTATTTGTCGACAGAAATGCAGAGGGTTCGTTTATCGCTGTGTGTTTCACAAGCCACATTGTAAGGTTTATGGGGGAGTTCTAAATACATTGATTGAAGGTGGATGGGAAACACTGTGCAGTGGCTGCTCATTATGTATTCTATCATGTGGATGTGTACTGCTATGGATTTCCTACAATGAAGTGACTGATTTTGGTTTGTCTGTGTGAGACTTTGGTGACGGGCTATCAAGGCGACATTATTGTTCTTCACTGTGGTGGGAAAATTGCACAACATGTTACACGAGTTTCAGTGCTGTTTGCGATGAAGGAGGAACTTGCCGAGGTCATGCACCTGTTTCCGATCTCCTGCATAATTCTTTATTGCATTAAGTAGACACCGATGTGGCCGCGTTATTTTTCATTTGGTCCACAAATGGAGAAAGCGTGGTACATTGTGAAGAAGTCTATTTGTGCCTTTTTCGACAAGTCTCAACGGCGTACTTCAAAAATGGGAATATGGCGTTTCACAGCAGGAAGAGTTTTTCCCATGCATAACATTCCTCTTACTATTCCTGCCATCTCGATTTCTGCACGCACTATCCAAATTGCCTTGCTGCCCTTCCTGAAAGTACAGGAAGAATTTTTGTAGCAAGTGTGCGCACTTAACCTCTTCCAAACGCACTGCAACATGTAAAGTAACCTCTTTCTACAGTTAGCCTGTTCTACCCGATTCCACTACAGTGTTTCCCACAGTGACATGCCTCCCTTTATTTAGCGCACATTCTGTGGCGCGTATATGGTGTGTGGTGCCCTGCATCCGTGCATTGGCAATTCCATTGTTGAACTCTGAAAGGAGCTTTCTTTATTTAACTTTTTTCCTTTTCCAGTTCATTTCAATTTATTTTTGTCTTGGAACACATGCCAGCGAAGGAACAGAAGGCAAGGGCTGGTATGGAAGGGGCAGCACCTGCAGGGTTAACAAAGGGGACGCGCAGAGAGAGAGAAATGTTGGGTGTCCCTCACCTAAATAGGTGCCAGTCATTGTCATGCTCCCGGACGGACCCTTCCCAAGCACTTCCAAGTAGCTTCCATCTGTATAGTATCGCATCGCAGTACATGCACAATACAATGCCCTTTGCCAGGTAAGGGTCTGTAGTGCAGCATATGGTCTGCAAGGATGTTTTAAAGCTCTGCTGCCCTATAGAAGTGCCCCTGTTGTAGGCTGCAGCAGATGTGTGAAAATGCTGTACATGAAATTACCCTAGTGCACTGTTGGAAGGGCAGTAGCCTGCCGACTGGTCCCTTGTGCTTCCATTTCAGTTCACGTCACATGCAGTAGGGACACTTCAGCTAAGACATTAGCGATAGGACTAGCATTCACGGAGATGAATACATTCTGAAATACAAGAATGCTTACAACAACGAGAAACACAGCTTCATTACGTGGAGCTGGAAGATAATTATTCTGCAAGATCCATGCGGCCGCAGTACTTTTCTAACCATCACTGATATTCTTTGCTCTCTGAAGAATCTGCTGTTTGCTTACTTCTCTTTACATGCACTAGTATGTGTGTGACCAAGCTCCACCAGCTATGCCATTTTGCAGACACTCTACAAACTGTCACCTGCAGTGAAATGTTTTCTTCAACTCTACGAAATACAGGGAAACCCTTGACACTTTCCGTCACAGTGCTCAGCGCAGAGACGGTGTGCCTGTTTCACGGGTCATGGAAAGGCATGCAGCATATCAATCAAATTAATGCAACATTTACCACGCCCACTGTACACTGGAGATTGCTGTTATTTGTTTTCCAGTGGGCCTCATACAGCCAGGAGTGGTGCAGCCATACATTGGTAGGTTTGCACAGCAACCCAGGTAGTCGTCACGACTACTTGAAATGAGGTAGCCTACCATATGAATCCATAGGGATGCTGACAAGGGCAGTGTTACCAGCACATAGAGGATGCCCTGCACATGCACATAGCTGTACAATGGATACTTGTGCGTTCTCACAACTAATTAAAAGTGCATTAGAAGATGCAGCTATGCGGCCACTACTGGAGTCCTATCGATATCTGCAGTGTGATTGCACATATGCCGGCCAGGTGCAATCTCCCTAGGAAACCTCCATATTGCTTACCTGCAGTCACGTCGGACAGTACTGTGAGGCACAGATTCACCATGCAATGTTAACACAAAAAGAAAAACCGCTCACACACTCAGCCACACTTAACATGTACAGCTTTAATTTTTTAGAAACACTGACACTATTAGGAAAGGGAAGGGTTAGCACAAATGGATACATACACAGGAGAATTTGGGCTTTCCACAAGTTTGTCATGAAAGAAGCCAAGGAATCAGTGACGGAACGTTATGGTTCAGTTGCGGTACCAAAAACCTATCACCTTTATAGAAAACACTATGCTAAAGCAACTTTCCGGTTACAGTGCCCTACTAAAAACCTATGAAATTCACTAACAAAAAACATTGTTAAAAGGACCTTACGGTTAAGTTGTGCTACTACAAACCTATCCCCTTTACTGAAAAACCTACGCTAAAGGAAGGGTCTGGTTACAGTGCCTTACTAAAAACCAATCAAACTCAGTGAAAAAACTTTGGTAAAGGGCATTATGGTTCAGTTGCCCTAAGAACAACCTAGCAACTTCAGTGCAAAACCTTTTGTTACAGGGACGTTACAGTTACTTTGCACTAACAACAACCTATTCATACTATGGTTACAAGTAAAACCAAAACCCCCCAGAAATTCGGCAGTTATGGTAAAGTAAGCAACCATAACTCACGCCACCACTGTGCACTGCTAAGACTAACACCCATGACATCAAAGATGACATCACAAATTTCGTCGATGAAATCACTGATGACATCACATGTGCATTTACCTTTCATGAAAAGCCTCCACAAGAGATTGTCAATATAATGTTAGCAGAAAACTTTCAGAGGTCATTGGGAGAACTATCATGAGATACATAATTCATTACAACATGCATTGCTATAAACACCATTGCAGTACAGAGTTCTTTCCAGTATAGGAAACAACTCATGAAGAAACATAGGCATTGTCTGCAGCATGCACCATAGATGTGCAATATTCAAATATGCCATGTTGGAGAGTAAAATGATGCATACTTCAGTGTCAGAGTTTTGCGTACTGTGAAACATATTAAGTATCTAACAAGGCCTCACTTACTACATATTTGTACTAATACACACAAAACATAAAGAGACCACAACACACACATATATGCCCATATAGAGGGAAAGTAAAGAAGGCAAAAAAGCAGCAGCATTACCAGAAAGTGTTCATACCCTAACTGGTTGTCTTCATGTACACAAATTATTGCTGTGTTTCAGGCGTACTTCTTCCCTTATGTATATGTATCATATGCTGTGACTGAACGCTTAGGAAAGTAGTATAAGAACCTATGAGAAGGGTAAGGTCTACAAACATAGTACCTTTTGAATGTTTACTTCCTGACTGTCAGTGAAGAAATCCACCTGCCCTACCTATGTCAGTGCACAATAAAAGAGGGAACCAGACATGTCATGTCATCAGTGATGTCATCAATGACATTTGTGATGTCATCTTTGATGTCATGGGTGTTAGTCTTAGCAGTGCACAGTGGTGGTGCGAGCTATGGTTACTTGGCTTACCATAACTGGCGAATTTCTGGGGTTTCCTGTTTTACGGATAACCATAGTATGGATAGGTTGTTGTTAGTGCAAAGTAACTGTAACGTCCCTGTAACAAAAGGTTTTGCACTGAAGTTGATAGGTTGGTCTTAGGGCAACTGGATCATAACATCCCTTTACCAATGTTTTTTCACTAAATTTGATTGGTTTTTAGTAGGGCACTGTAACCAGACCCTTCCTTTAGCATAGGTTTTTCAGTAAAGTTTTGGCTAAAGTTGGAGGTATTGTGTATCTGCCATCCTGCATCCTTTCCTGACATTCTTTTAAATCTTTAGAGCCTAGCCCGCTCTAGCCCAACAGCACCAGCTCACTAATGAGGCAGAGCGCAGTCTAGGGGCTAACAACTGTTTTCCTAATATATGTATATGTATATATATATTACACGGCCACGTTAGTATAGTTATGGTTAAGTTGCTGTTTCCATCGGAAGAGCACTTTTTGGGCGGCTTATAACTCTGCTACCCCCTGGTCGAATCCACACCAAACTTTGCAAAAAAAGTATATTGGCCACTCTGAATTCTTTTGCAAAGTTCGGTGATGTTTGGTCAAGGGGGGGAAAAGTTATAGGGGGGAGGGTTGCAATACCTATATTTTCCCATAGGCTGAATGGGGGAAAAACTTTTCGCACGGCTACAGGTCAAACCGTTGGATGGATTTTCACGAAATATGCAGCAGGTGTAGGGGTTAGGTCCAGAAAGCATGCTTTTGTAAATCTGGTGACAATCCATGCAGTATTTTTCTTTAAAACTACCAAAAAGTATGTCTCGAAAAATTAGTGATATCTATGTCAGCTCCGCGGTCACACTTCCCTGTTTGCCCCGGGGACAAGATAACGATTGGCTAATGGGCTCGTGTCAAGACCGCGGACATGCGTTGTCTCTGCCGATTGGCTGCTGTGAGACGTGTTCTGCGTCAGATTGTTTGGCTGCGCCCGACATCTTGGATCCGCCGATAGTGTAGGAACAACCAGCACACACATGCTATATTTATAAAACTCTTTTGCTGTGTCACAGAGCGTTGGGACAGGTTCAGACAGTAAGACATGGGTGATCAATGCATTTGTTCTGGGGGTCGGTCTTCACAATGTATTTTCCATGGCCACCTTGAACGCACAGAAAAGGAGGGGTGTAATAACGGTAGCATTTCATTTCAGTCCATGCAGTGCAGAGGAAACTTGCTACTGTTGTAAGGAGACGCGTAGTGGTAGTGAACATTGAAATTGACAACATGCCATAAATGCAATCCTTTCTCCTATGGGTATTGTTATATTCATTAGTACGCCGCCATGGGTGTGACATGCTACAGTGGTTGCGGCCAGGGCCTACAGTCTTGGATGCATGGCCGTTGGCCGAAGGCCTTACTTCCAAGACTGTAGGCCCTGGCCACAACCACCGCAGCATGTCACACCCATGGATACACCCGTAGTATTGCGTATCGATTGCTAAGTTGTGGGGAGTGTGTGCAGTCTTGGGTGCATGGCCGAAGGCCATGCACCCAACAACAAAGTTATAAGTACTGGACGTGCAAGCCACTGCACACCCATCCCATGCAATATCTATGGACATACAGCTAGGAGTGAAGCCTCTGGCCAGAAGCAGTGAAGGATACCACACTTATAGAAACAACCCCAGTACCACACATCACTGAGGTGGTTGTGGGGAGACCCTGCACTCTGGGATGCATGATCGAAGGCCATGCACCCAATAACAAAGTTAGAACCTCTTCATGATGTATTTTCTATGGCCACCTTGTACGCACATCACAGCTATTGGTACACTTGTACTATGCACCATCATTAAGATGGTTGTGGGGAGGACGTAGCATTTTTGGAGCATGGCGAAAGGCCATGCTCCCAAAACCAACTTTGTACATAGTGAAATGACAAGGCACAATGGTTCCGATATGTGTGGTGTTTCTGGCCAGGACGCAGATTCTTGACTTCATGCCCAAAGGCCATAACCCAAGACTGAAGTCATAAGCAGTGGAGTTATAAGTGAATATGGGTGTGGTGTAATGCGCTAGTTGTGTGCACGCCCTAATGTCTTGGCTGCATGGCTGCAGATGATGGCCCCAAAAGTAAATTTACAAGTAGCTAATTTACAAGGGCCATGGTTTCGATATGCAGCAATGGTTGTGGCTAGGAACTATACTCTTTGTACCTTGGTCGTAAGGCGTAGGTCGTAGGTTACACACCGAAGATGCAAGGGCCAACCTGCAGCCACTGCTGTATATTACTACCATAGATTAGACGTGTAGATTTGCATGTGTGGAAAATGACTGCCAATATACTTACTCCTTACTTTGTTCAGAATCCGCATATATTTTTTAAATGCCTTTCATACTTGGCGGAAGTATCCCTTTTTTAATTTCTGTGATAAAAGAAAAAGGTATGTTAGTGTTTGCATTTTATGAAAACTTACCACATTGCATAACAGACAGTTTACCTTTTTTTTTTACCCTCATATTTAGTTTACAAACCAGTGTACTGTGCATTGTGTTCAGTTTCTGTGTTTCCTTTTCTAATCCTTGGGTCTGGGGAAAGAAAATCCTTGTCGGATTAAAATAAAACCTTCATTTGCTATGGTACTAACTACTTCCTTGTTTCCTTTGAGTGTTTTCTTCATCTTTCTGATTAATGTTATGTTTGTTGCCTTCCTGCCAATTTTTAACAACAGTTAGATACCTGTAGGCGTATTCTACCTGTGCATTTGTTCCTACAAATCTGTGACATGCATTTATGTGTGTCATTGTGTCATTGTTACATCCTCTTGGGCAGTTAGATACCTGTTGGCATATTCTAACTGTTTGCAGTCTTTTACATAATTCTTTGGCAATCTTGAAGTATACATTATTTATTAAGTTTTGGCTTTAAGATTAAATATGCATTTGTAAGATTAGCTGGCAATCTCTGCTTTAGAGTAATGGTGCTATCATTACATTCAAACCATCCACATTTCTTTTTAATGTATGCAGTGTAGTTACCTGCATTGATTGTAGCTCCTGCATTGTAGATTATACCTATTGTTTTAAAGGTTTTCTTTCCAAGTGACATTTGACTGTGTGTGAATCCAGTCAGTTTGCAGTTGTTTTTGGTACCATCTGCATTATAATGCAGAAGCATAAGTATTATGTAGGCACTATGTGAATGTATCAGTAAGGTGGAGCGATTGTCTGAATTGCAAATAGTACATAATCTGCCATGGTTCGCATTCTGCACAAGTTGCTGGAATGGAATGATTTCACAATTTGGTATGGAAACATACACAAATCGCACATTTGGGATTTCTTCCTGTATCACATTGCTACAGAGAGTGCATGTATGTTTCCACATGTACGAAATCTGGAAGATTTCATTTACAGGTATGCTTTTGGTTTCCAATACTAATAGCAAGTACATTAGAAATTCTTGTGGATTCACAGTGAATCTCACCATTCCAGCACAGTCCAATTCTTGTCGTATTCCATGAACACTGTATGTGTTGTCAGGATTGCTTGTTGCATTTCTATGAAGCACTAACATTTGCAAACACAATTGGTCTGTACTGTGCAAGTAAATTTTGTGAACAATTGGTGGCAATTGAAATAGAATTTTCATTGCTACATTTGCATAGCAATTTACCCCACTTTCATTTGCAAATTTGAATGGACCAACTAGTTCTGTATCTGCGTGCATTTTTTGGAATTTCTGTTCCTTCTTTGACGACATCCCTGGTTTACATTCCCTAGTAGGTTCTTCTTTGTTTGTGGTAATTGTTGAAACGTTAGCTTCTTTTCTTTTCTTTGAGGAATTTGCTGTTGGATTCTGTTGCATTTCTGTTTCATTTAGTTTTCTTTTAACACGTTTTACTTTCTCTGGAACAGGATATTGTTTCAGATGAGGGGTGTACAGTGAATCCAGTCTATTGTATTCTAGAATTCAAGGAATATCAGCTTTGACTTTACTTGCATAAAAGTTCATTAGCAATAGACCGTCAAGTGTACGTAAGCATGATAATGCTACATAGCTCATGCCTTCCTTAAAGACTGTGTTTCCTATATCTATCAATGCTTTGTCTAGGGTAAGACCTTGGGATTTATGAATGGTAACTGCATATGCAAGAGTTAGAGAAAATTGCTCTCTACATACATACATGTCTTTGAAGAGAAGGAATCGAGCAACTGAGCTCCCTATCCTTTTCACTTCTGAAAATGTATCAAAGCGAATATTGACAAACTGAACGTTGCTGTCATGTGGGTATGATTGAAAGCCAACAACTGTACCTAGTGCTCCATTAACTAGCCCTTGCTCGACGTCAAGGTTACGTTTAAGCATTACTCTACAATTTAAGGATCATTTTAATATTTTTTCCAACCCAGCTGTGTTGGAGATTGAATTTCCTAAACTATTTAGTCTTGTTGTGGCTTGCTCACACATGGGTACTGTCATACCATGTACGTCTAGTTTGTCTGTGGCACTAATTGCCATTATTGGTTGCATTTCTTTATTTAACATTGTTTCATTGAATTTGAAACATCTTGCAAGAGTTGGCATTAAGGCCATACAATTGACATTTTTGTGCCCTATTTGTTCCATAACATCAGTTGCACATGCATTATCGCCATAAAGTGCATGAATGTGCCAGTTTTTCAATACAACTTGTGCTTCTTGCGATAGTACACCAACTCTAATACTTTTTAAGATGTTGGCATAAGTGAGATCTGAAGATTGCTGCATGTTCTCAGTTAATTCTCTGTACTGGAAATGTTGCCAAAGGTTGACATTACCTATGCTACCCAAAGTTTTACGGCAGAGTTTGTGGCCTAAGGTTTTAAGAATAGGTTCACCTTTCACTGGTGTCAATTGTAGAAGATCTCTGAAAACGATAATGTGTTCCCTGCAAAAAGTTCTTCGTTGTTACTTTTAAGTACTTCTTGCAATCTGAGGTGAATCAAAGCCAACATTAGGTTGGAGACCATGCTCACTTCATCTATTAGTAGCATTTTCATTTGTTTTAATACTCTGCATAATTTCATTGCAGCTTCTGCAGAAAGTTTGTAGTAGTTTAATTTATTTTGATGCTCAACTGGAAGCAGTAGTAATCGGTGTAAAGTGACACTGCCTATGTTGTAGGAAGCTAAACCTCTGAGGACTGTTACAACAGCTGACAGTTTGTTGTTTGTCAATTGTTGAAGGCACTTGCTGATGATTTTGATTAAGAATATTTTCCCTGATCCAGCTTCACCACTCACGTTCAGTAGTATAGGTTTGTAATTTCGGCAGGTACATTCTTTTCGTGTTGTACACCATGTACAATTTGTTTTGTAACATCTTCAAAAATGGTGCGCTGATCTTTGTTAAGTTTTGCTTGTTGTACATTTAAGTCCTCTGTATCTTCTTGATACTGATACATGGGGCCTCATTACGAGTTGGCCGGTAAAAACGGGTACATTACCGGCATGCCGGTAAGAGCGGGTCCGTGCTCGTATGAACCCTCTAATAGCGGGTGATTACGAGTGCGCGAGCATGCGCGAGCCAACATGCCGGTAATGGTAATACCGGCATGCTGCTAAAGGCCCTCCAACCCCCCTATACTGGCATTGTGGGACCCGCCCATAGCGGTACCGCCTCATACCAACACCTAAATACCGGCATGGTAATACCGGCATGGTAATACCGTGTTCGCAAAAAACTGACCCGGAAATTACATCATCACGCAGGAATGGGAAATGGGCCACCGGCCATCTTTAAAAACACAATCCATTGCCATCCTCCCCAACCACCAGTTCTTTTGTGTTGTGCTGTGGCAGAATAGAAGCAGGATGTCCAAGGCTACCAGGCAGGCGACCCCCAGGAAGCGCAAACAGCATTTTTAAGATGCTGAGCTAAGTATGCTCGCTGACACCCTGGCCCAGCATGCGGACACCATCAGGAGCACCGACATGAAGCATGCGGCCCAGACCAAAAAGAAGGAGGTGTGGCAGGAGGTCGCACAGAGGGTGTCGGCAGTGGGAACCACCCCAAGAAGTGTGCGGGACTGTCGGAAGCGGTGGGATGACCTCCGCCTCAGGGTGAGGAAGATCCTGTCGGAGAACAGGAGGGCCGCAATGGTGACAGGCGGAGGCCCACACTCCCCAGTGAAGTTGACGGCATCGGAGGAGACAGCCAGTACCTTTATAGATCCTGAATCCATAGAGGGAATCGGAGACCAGGAGGTGGGCGCCGCATCATCCACAGAAGAAGGTGAGTGACCCATCACATCCGCGTAGGCTAAACCATGATGTGGCACAAGTGACGTGGAAGTGAGACTAGACAAGGCAATGCATGTCCCAGGCCCACATCAACATATCCAGTCAAGAATGTTTTCCACACCCTGCTACACACGCATGCTGAGTGCCAATCCCAACACAAGTGCAACATGTCCCAACCGTGCCCATGGAACTCACCACACATCCACCATACCAATGCCATGCCACCAGCCATGCATTGATTGCTCACATGCCCCCTCAGAACACCAATTGCCACACCCCTAAAATAATTTCATGCATGAATGTATGAACATATCACAGCGCAATGGATTATCGCTGCCATGTGACACCATCACTGATGACCTGCATCTCTTCCATCCCCCAGGCACCGATGAGGAAAATGGCATGCAGGACAGGGGTGCAAGTTCATCCACTGCACGGCAAGGGATCAGGGCCACCGACACCACCCAGCCCAAGAAACTGCCCAGAGCAACAGGCAGTGTGCCACACCGGGCAGTAACCCTGCAGGAAACACCTGCACCCACTGTCCAGCAGCAGCCACCGACAACAGTGGGAGGCATTTCTATTCATGCTCCGCCAACCACCGCGGACGTTATGGATGCAGAGGTGGAGAATGAGGGTGACATCATGTCCGGCACACCCACCCCAAGCCCCATTACCAGCATCCCTACCCCTACAGAGGCAGAGAGCATGTACGATCCCTGCCTCCACGACTCGGACCTTGATGAGCTAGACATATGCCTCTTTGAGGAGGAGTGTGCCCTGGACGTGGGCACCACACAAGTGTCATCCACCACCCTGCCTACCACCACCCTGGTCACCAGCACTCCTGCAGCCAACGACTCCTTCAAGGCTCGCCTGTCAAGGGTTGAGGCACAACAGGAGTCGATGCTTGAACTGATGCAGCAACAAATATCAGAAGGAAATGACTCCATGAGGGCCATTGCCACAGCCATCACAGCCAACACTGCTGCTGTTGAGGCATCCACAAGTGCCATGGGGGAGTGTCAGGGGGCACTTACGCAGGCCCTGCTTGCAAACCTGCCTCATATGCAGCGCCCACACCTTGGGGCAGGCATGGGACTGACCATCAACACCTCCACTGCTCCAACCCCTTCTACCTCGGCCCAATCGAGCCCTGTGCGGATGACGTGGAGGAGTGCACGGGGCTTGACCATGGCACCCCCGGATCCCAAAAAACCAAAGAAATAGAGTGGACAGACAATGACATTTGAAACATGTCTGCTCAGGGGTTAGGTTGAATGGGCTGGGTCTAGTGCGAGGGATTGTTGGCTCCGCTGGTGGTAATTGCTGGGGCTGTCTCACCCTCCTTCTCCTCTTGCGTCTCATCTGTGCTGCCTGTTGTTGCTGCTGTAGTTGTTGTTGTTGTTGTTGTTCTTGTTGCTGTTGTTGCTGTAGTTGTAGCAGTATAGGCATGTCCTCCAGCGCCATGATTACAACTGCTAGTGGTAGCATTTTGGTGTAGGAAGAGGGGTGGTGTGTATGTGTGCTCCTTTTGTTCTGGGCCACTCAACATTGCCTACACCTGTGGGGGGGTTGTGGTGTGTGGGTGTGCTCAGTTTATACTGGCACAGTCTCCATTGACTCCACCCGTGGGGATTGTGTGCACCTGTGGCAGCTGCCTTGTATCCTGCTTGCTGTTTGCGGGTGGTCCGTGATGCCTGTATGGCCAGCATCGTACAGCCCATGATTACCGGCTTCACGATGCCGGTATTTGCATGTATGCTTGGGTTGGAATTACCCCCTATTACCGGCATGCCAGTATTTGCTCTCTGAAGTTGCGCATGTATGTGCCTATGCCGCTATTACCGGCACCGTTGTTTAGTGTGCTGCTAATACCGGGTTTGCGGGTCGGAATGCGACAGGACGGTAAACAATACCGGTATTACCATACCGGCATCATTTTTGCCTTACCGGCATACCTCGTAATGAGGCCCATGGTGTTTTCTACTTCTGCCACAGCTACTTCAGCCTCATTTGCTATTAGTGGTTGTCCTAGTGGTTCTTGACTTCCTGTTACAGAAGGTTGACTACTGTCGGAAGTGTCCTTATATAGTTGGGACTGAAGTTCTTCTTCCTGTTGCTGCTCATTGTGTAACATTGTTTTGTACTGTGTAAAGTTCACATCAGTGTTAGCGCTTTCATTTTCTTTGAAAGCATCTTCATAGCAGTCATAGTTTTCTAGTATGTCTTCCTCTTTTCTCCATGGTTTGAAAAGTTGTAACAGGGACATGTAATATAGTTCTTTCTGTTGAGCTTTTAATGACAATTTTACATGATTAATTAAGCTTCGTTTGGTAAGTTTCACTAAGCTCCCTTCACAATCAGTCACTCTATGTTTACGTTTCCTTTCATCGGGTTTTACATTATTTTTGTGTGCAAAGTGTTGAGCTATGTGGTACAGACACATGCTTTCCAAAGTGCTACTCCTGTTCGGATAATATGGGTCCAGTACATTGTTTTTTAGAATGTCTTGGCTGTTGGGATCATTTCTGGCAATTGTTTGTATGTCCTCATATGATTTCAGCACTCTTTTTCTAGATTTTGCAGGACCAAGGCTTAGCCATACTATGTTGTCTGATTTTCCATACAAAGCAGTACCGGTTAAACGACCTCTTGCTTCATAGGTGCCACATTCTCTATGAGAGAGCATTTTTATGCCTAGGCTGTACAATTTCTGTGATAATGTTTTGTCTGATGCTAGGTCATCCCAGAGGTCTTGAAGCTTTGTTTTTTCTGCTTTTGTTAAGTAGGCTGTAACATATCCTGCAACAGCAGTTGAATTGTCTGCAATGTACTGCACATCTATGTTTGTATTCCATAAGAGGGCAATGATTGCATTGTAATCATTGATATATTTTGAGTCTTCCGTTCTTTTTATGTAATACGTGTTTTTAGGTGATTTACCTTTAACACTATGTCGAACTGAAGACATGAAGTTGTTTACTTCACCTGTTTCTGTAAGTGGTCTAGGGAAACCAAAGCAGCATTTGGTGAAGTATTTACCTTTGTTTTTTTATTTGCGGCGACAATATTTGCCACATGTGTGACTTTGAAATTGTAAAATTTGCCCATGCAGCTCACTATGTGTCTGTAGTGAAGGGATTTCACAAGTGACATATTTTTGGATAAACTGCAAAACAGTGCTATCACTGTCATGACCAAATTTCGGTGCACCTTTGATCCATAACAGCATGTGAATATGTGGTGCTCCTCTCGCTTGATATTCTTTTCTCCAAAAGAAGTGTTGCACTTCTCCAAGGGGAGGAACAGTTTTATTGCAAATAAAGTGTAGCAGGGCAATGAAACGATGATGGAAATATCTTGACACATTAACTGGATCTAGAGAGCAAAGTTCTCCAGGTGTTAATATATCTATGTTGTTTTTGTTGCTGTTTGCTATGCGTAGGAACTCATGTAAATCTTCCCATGCATATTCTGCACAACTTAGCGTAACAAATCAAGTCGGTGGTCCAAGGTTTCTGATCATACAACGCACATCTCCGTGCCGTCGGAACCAGTATTCCTTTGTACCACGCATGTCTGCAAACAAATGTGTTATACTTGCTTGTAAAACCTCATTTTTTCTCTGTACTTTTTGTATTAACTGTGTAGCTGACATATTTTGAAAGTGGGTTCCAGATTTAAAAATGTGTGCAACTCCGTAACATAGTGTTGCTAATTCACTTTCATAGTAGGTGGAATATGTATTCCAAATTTTGTCTAAATCTGGGATCTTACGAACACATTCGTAAAGAGGGGTATTCTGATGTCCCAATCTGAGTGGGTCTATCATCGTATCTTCCACCTTTGCCAGTAGGAAATAGCAGTGGAAAAGCATGTGCTTCTATACTTTTTTCCCATATACTCATTGGTGATCCTTTGGTTTGTCGCATTTGGTAAGTTTCTAGTGCATCATCTATGCTTTCATTGGAATGCAATGGATGAATTGTGTTGAATTGTGTAATGGTCCAAAAGAGTAGATACTGTAGCAGGATCCAGAAGTTCGAATTGTCCAGTTTCTGATGGCTCTTTAATTATTTCAGTTGTTTCTCTTAAACTTTCATCAATATTTATTTCCTTGTAGTACTCGTTATTGTCTTTTAGACATTGCAATGCTTGTCTAACATTACGTAAGTCCACCAGTTGTTGGCAAATTATTTTGTCCTTTGTTGGTACACCATTTACCAAGACTATTAACGAATGCTCTATTGAACTTTGCACTCCTAGAGTGTGTACATTTTCCGTTAGATCTAATGGCAAATAAACTACTTTGCCACAAATGCCTTTCACCAATTCAGAGGAAGGTAATTTTGCTGTTTTTGGATGAAGGCGAATAATTGCTTGAAATGGGTGAACTGTTAGAATTATTATTCTCTCTTACAAATTGAGTTGTTGCAGGATTTTTGGTAGTGGGAACAATTTCAAATTATTTGTTATAGCATGTGAAGGAGTGTGGTTGTTGTCTAATTTTGTAGTACAGTAACTGCAACATATTAGGCGTTCAGTTAGTTCATATTTGTTTTCTGCTAAAAGGTAGAGAGCTAATTCAAACCATTTAGAGTCTTCATTGTCTTCTATTCTGTATGCTATGTCTACATTTTTTGTGTTCCTTTTGTAAAAGGTTCTGCGGCAACACACACACACCTGGTTTGGTACTGCAGCCGATGACCTTTTAAATTTTACTATTTCTTTTCTGTATGTGTGTAATAGAAGGTTGCTATTTGCAGAATTGTTGCTACTATTTTCTAAAACTATTGCATTTTGTAAGTGGCTTTCACTTCCAAAATACTTCCTCTGAATACGGTCAATTTCTTCTTGTAAGTATTTGGGTGTACCATACAGAAGAGTGTTATTTAAATTGCCTAATTCTGAAGCTGGAGTTTTTGCATAGTATATTTTATACACTAGATTTCTTACACTTGAATGATGTATTGATATCCTTTTGATATCATGGAAGGTGCTTTTGCAAATAAGCCCAGAAATGCAGGCTAATGAATGTCCTTGTAGTCCTGTGTATTTGCTCACTGGATACATATCCATACTTTGCAGCACTTTCATTTTACTTTTGTCTTTACCTTTTACATACTGATTGAGGAACTGACGTAAAGATTTGAAAGCTTTGTTTGGAATGGCACACATTGATGTGCATGGCCATTTGTATACTGGACGGTGTGGTTCTGTTGAATCGAGAGGTAATTCCGAGTTTACAGAGGATACTTTTGTAAGCAGCGTTTCTTGTTCCATGATGGTAGTATTGATTTTCTCATACCCTCATCCACTGCTATGGATGGCAATTGTGTTTGTTTGATTTTGTTTGTAAGCTTCTTCATTAAAATATGGTTCAGTGGTTGTTGTGTGACTCCATTCACCACCACAAACATTTAAAAAATTATTTTTGTTCACATTACGTTTATTGCTGAGTTACTTATGTAGTTTGGTACTTAGTTTTGTTAGTGTTTTCATTCTATTTAACACTAATATAAACAACTTCCTTTTCAGAAGGATTCCACTGTCCACGAGAGCTTGTAGGATTAACTTTCTACGGTAGGTTTTAAGGGGTGAGGATGATTTCGGTCCTCTTCTTAGTAGATTCTGAAGGACTCTGTGACGAAACATTTTTGATAAAATACTTTTTTTACTATGGGTTCTTGTTACACTATCAGGATTAGTAGGACCATTCTTAGCTGTACTGGTAGGTCATTTTTTGACAACATTTTTGTGTTTTGTGACACATTTTGATGGAGGAGGTAAAGTTTCAGTAGTTGACGCTTCCTTTGTTTTGCTAACCGACTTCATTATCTGGTTTGTTCCAACATTCTCTACAAACTCTACAACAGATGGATGCTTAGATTGGGCACTTTTATTTTTATTTGATCTACTTCTGCGTTCCTTTCTACGGAGTTGCTTTTTGGTAGGCATTCTTTGGTGTCTGTTGAAAAAAAGAAGGCATACTTTGGTCTGTTGTACAATGTATGTGTGCTGTGTGCATGCGTGCATGAGTCTGATGGGGAAGCTCTTTGTCATGGTGTGTGAATGTGCATTGGACTCTTGCAATGATTTGGTAAGGCTATTTTACTGTTTGTATACTACTACAATGTGCTTCAGATGAGAGTACAAAGTGGGCTAGTGGTGACGAGAAGCATTATTAATAAACAAAATGACATAAACTTGCAAGAGCAACTTCTTTTGTAAATCTAACCTTCTAAGGCTTACGTATGTTATTTGAATTCCACAGACGCAGGGATTTGTGAGCCATTCTGCCTGTTATTCTTTGTTCAATAAATGGATATTTGTAGGTAGAATGTTTCAGAAATCAATGTTTGTTTGGTGCCCAAATTAAACAAATAACCCACGCAGCCTCTTTGAGGAGTAGTTACAATATAAAGGTAGTACTGTACGTACTTCTTTTTGCAAAATTACTAGATTTCTTCGGATATGTTGTCTGCAGTGTAGATGCTGTTGATTCCCAGGAGAGTAGTGTTCACTGCGATTCAAAAAAACAAAATTAATTACTTTGTGTGTTTACAGCAGTGCTTAAACTGCACACATTAATTGTGCATCTTTCATCAGAGCATTCTCCTTTCATATTTTAACCCAGTGCATGTGTGCATTTCACTTCATTCTGTGCAGCTTTTGCATGGTATTTGCAATATGTTCAAAATTGCTAACATTTTTAAGGTTATGAAAATGCCTTGTTTTTTACAAGGTGTACTATCCATAGGAGAGAGGTTTTAAGCGATAGGGCATAGTAGTAGATGGGAAACAAATGTCTACTTGCAATTTAAAAGCACAATGCTGAAAAATCGGGAGACCCTAAGAGGGAGATGTCACCACAGCAATCGGGAGCACTTACTTTTGTCATACGATTATATTGCAAGTAGCATTACTGTAGGCCATACACAGTACACAAATCTGACATTTTCTAATACAAAATCGAGTATCGCCCTAAATAGGCATGCTTGCAACATATGTATAGGTTATGCGGAAGACAGTAAGAAGTCGTGCGGTTTGTCAACGATAAATCGGACATCTTGCACTTAAAAGGGGAAGCGTTGGTATGTATTTCCTATGCACATTTTGCGGCATTAATTTGTTTAAATTAAATCATGAGGGTTGCACATGTTCTCTCATTAAAATATACATACCTGTACTCGATACTCATGCATGTGCGCATGCATGGAGCTCGACGTAGAAAATCGCAACACTTGCACAGTAGGTCCTGAAGTAGGTACTTTGTAATGATATCCGACTTCCATTCAGAATTATCGACAGTAATTTTGAAGTGCACAATGTTGATGACAGAGTTGGATTTAGCGATGTTCAATGTGATTGGTGGATGGTTGTGTGACTGCTTAGTTGTGTCCAATGAGGGACTCGATTTGCTACCGCTGTGGAAAGGGTGAAAGGACTGGGTAAGAGTTACGTGCCACATGTAGACAACGCTTGTCCGCGGGTAGGGCGTGTCACATACTGGTTTCTCCAGCAAATCCTGCATGGAGACGGGACTGAAGGCATCAGCCAATCAGATGTTCACATTATTCTTTTGTGTTGAAAGATGGTGCGTACACTGAAGATGGCAGAGGTGGAGAGGGTCAGGGTTTTGGTGCTTGGAGACATTTTTGTCCATGGCTTACAACATTATGCCGAGAGTAGGCATGTGGCACACCATTTCGATGTGAGAGGAGTAGAGGTGGTGTGGAATGCTGAGATTGATGCCAATGTTGCGGCAATTCTGCAAGTTTGCAGAGACATACGTACGATGACCTCTCCTCATGTGGTAATTTTGCACTACGGTGCTTTCCATTTCAGCTATGTGTCTGCACGTACTTTGTTGGCAGATTTGGGACAGTTGGTTCAAGCGCTCATGAACATCTTACCAACTGCGAAAGTAATTTTTCTCGGATTTCCTCATGTGGAAATGCACTGGCATGGTGTGCGTGGCATGAGGTGGCTGGACTTGGTACCTCTCTGTATAACTTTACTGACAGAGCGTCCTCCAGATATACTTATCATTCATTGCGGAGGAAACAGTTTAGGCCATGTCTCTGGAATTTCTTTGCAATTTGCAATGAAGGAAGGACTTACAAAGCTCATGAACATGTTTCCAAATTGTCAAATAATTTTTTTCCTGTATTGCACAAAGACAAATATGGCTGCGTTCTTCTGCTTTTGGTCCACAAATGGAGAAAGCGAGACGCAATGTGAATAAGGCTGTCTGTGCCTTTTTAAGAGATGTTGGCATGTCCTCATTCCACAATGAAAACATTTTGTTTCGCAGCTCTTTCATTTTCTGCAGAGATGGAGTCCATCTCACATATGCTGGCAATCAGATTTTTCTTCGCAATGTACAAAATGCACCTCTTTTGGATTCACAATAACCTATGTGACAATCCGTTTTCTCCAATCCACAGTTTTTGACCCACACAACACACCACCGAAAGGCTCTTTTCAGAGCCACCACTTAATCCCAGCGTACACTTCATTGTGTTTGCTCTGCTTGCACCCTCTTTTTTTTCCCTACGACTGTCCGCAAACTTTTCCAGAACTCTGCGGGGGTCTACAACGGTCACTTCATAGTTCTATTGTTAAACTGAGAAAGGCGGCTCTGAAAAGAGTCTTTTCTGTAATTTTTGTTGTTCTCAGCACACGACACACTAGGAGAGGAGGCCAAAGGAGGGTAAGGAAGGGACACCAGCCACGGGGATAAGAAAGGGCAAGTGGATGGAGAAAGATATAGGGTGAGCTTCACTTAGGTAAGGAGCAGATCTTCTGGTGCTCCTTGACCGTAGCCCCAAAAGGACTTCGAAAACTCTCCCCCCTGCAGAGTACTGCATCACAATACATACACACTATTGTCACCTTTGAAAGGTAAGGGTCAACAGCATTGCGAATGGCTTGTGAGGCAGCTGGAGAGAGGCGCTCCCCCACACGAGTGTCTCTTGTGGAGGGAGGATCAGACACGGAGGATGCTGTGGAGGAACTCAATCGACTATGCTCTTCACATGGCACCACCATGCGAATGTTCGCAGTGTGGAACAAAGTGAGGTGTTGCTTCATGGTTGTCGTACCAAAGCTGTACGCACCAAATCTCCCACGACTCAGCACCACCTGGCACTCGTTACACCTCACCAGGTTCGCACGTGCATTTTGGTACATTCCCATAAACGAAAAACAACCGCCACACCCACGACTCCCGGTGAGTGCTCGTAGTGCAGAGTTCTTCCACCTCATTCTCTTCCTCCTCTTCTCCCTTGCTCTCCTCACCCATATATCTCTCTGCAGGCCCTTGGGGAGGTGGTGATGGTGGCGGGTTTGGGGGTGGTGCAGAGGCTAATGAACCAATAGCAGCCATGGAAGACATACTGATTACTTTCCTTTTGGTCACTACAGCAGTAAAGGCAGTACACCTCAATCTGTTATAGCTAGAAGGACAGTGAAGATGCGCTCGGGGGTGTGGCCATTTATAGGGGTGTAGGCGTGTGCATCGTGACCGTCTTCATCATTTCAAAGCGGTACGAACATTTTACACAAAAAGTCCTCAGGCAAGCTATTGTCTGGGTTATGTGAAATGATATTTTTACACTCTGCAATATTTTGCCTTGTGTCTACAAGTTCTTTTGTACTGCTGCGGAAGCACACAAACTGCGCAAATTAGTCCACACGCTCAGCGTGGGTGCGGTCACATGATGACGTCCTGAACACATCCACAACAGAAATGGGAGTCCGCTGGACAGCAAATGCAGAGTAACAAACTTGCGCATGAACGCAAGTGTCCTACGGACAGTGTTCGGGTTCTCAAACTAATTCAAAGTGCGACACAAGTGAGAAGGACAGTTAGGGACAGGCGCAATGTTCGCTATACTTATGGTTGTACTGCGCATGTGCATACATGATATGCTCACTGTACTGACAGGTCCAGTGTCCTTAGGACAACTCCATTTTGTTTGACTACGCACTTGCCGGCCACCGCACCTGTTCTACAGATGCCACCATTTTGGCAGCGGATGATACAGACAGGTATACTGTCCTTAACACACTTCCATTTTGCTCATTTACAGCCATCCCGGACACCTGGTGTGTTCTACGAACATGTTTGATCTCGTTTGTAAGTGGCACGGCGAGGTATCATGTCCTTAGGATGCCCCTTCTGTTTATGTCCTGGGTGTTAGTCGTAGCAATGCACGTAGATGGTGCGAGTTATGGTTGGTTAGCTTACCATAATTGGGGAATGTGCAGTGTTTGTTGGTTTCACTGTGAAGTATAACATCCGTTTAACAAAGTTTTTTTTACTGAATGTACATATATATATATGGCAGGGAATAAAACCAAAGGGGCTAAACATGTGATGTCGTCAGTGATGTCATCAATGACATTTGTGATGCTATCTTTCATGTTCTGGGTGTTAGTGTTAGCAGTGCACAGTGGTGATGGCAGGTATGGCGGCTTAGTTTACTACAACTGGTGAATTTAAGGGGTTTTCCGGTTTTAATTTGAACGGTTTTAATTTGAACCATAATGGGGAGGACATTTTTTTTGTGAAGTACAGAGGTTTTTGGTGGGGCAACTTAACCATAACGTCCCCTCAACAAAGTTTTTTTTGTAGTGCATATATAGATATACAAATATGTATATATAAAATAAATAATGCCCTTGTTATTTACTTTCTTATGTTGTTTTGTGCACTGCAGAAGTTCTCCCATTATGTTTCTTCCTCATAGCCCCTCATTCTTGGCCCTCACAGTTATACGTTACTGTGTGCCCTTAATGTCTTATTATCCCTCCCCTTTAATTTTACAAATACTTCAAATATACTACCAGAACAATATACACTTTTATTTTCTCTTATGTGTGAATGTTACTTAAGTTGGCACTATATTTGCATTGTAAATATATTGTCCACTATTGTGGGGGCATATATACATGTTCAATGTGTGTGCGTGTGTGTATGTCGCTCCCCCCTCTTTATAACCATATCATGACAAAACTCTAACATAATTATCCCTGTGTTTCCAAATCTCTTTCCAAATCTCCAAATTCACCTTCTCTTCATTCCTTCTAATAAGCCAATCATCATGAATCCTAGTGATCCATAACATGCTCAGTACTTGTGCCAAATCCTCCTTCTTTCTGTTTGCAATCCATGAGTGCTGAATAAACTGCCATTAATCAAGCCTTTGTTTATCAAATTAATCTATCTGTGTTCTTCACCAAGAGCCATCACTGTCCTTCAGTTTCATTCCCTCATTTGTGCAACTCATAGCCTGCTTGCACTCATTGGTCCTTCTTTCTCATCCATGAATATGTTTTATCTAAGTAAAAACCCTATAAGTAATCATAACAATCTGCTCTTTATTCTCCGGCACTTCATTGCTGCTGTGCCTCACGAGGAGCCTTTGTAGAAGGCACAAGTACAATACAATGATTTCAGTGCTAACTTAAGCCTGAGACGCCCCTTTTGGACTATTGCCTTGGGACTTGCGTTTTCCTTGGGATTCGTGATTGAACCGATTTTTGCGGCACTACCTTTCTAATGTGATTTTGCTGACCTCTGGCCTGTTTGGCAGTTGCTGTAGAAGCTTTTGATACCTTGGGAAGCTGCTCTTCCTAGCCACAATAGTGTAATCTTGTTTTCCTGATGAAGAAGTTGCTAAGTGATTCAAATACTTCGAAACCGGTCAAGAAATTGGGGATGTGGTCGTGTTGCATATCTAATTGACCCACCCCAGGAGCAGACCACCTTTGTCACAACTATTGTGGTTTTGTACATTGAATGCACTTTATAAAATCAAATCTGCTAGCTATGATTTTTAATAGGCTTTACCATATATGTATTGTTGTTGGGTATAAAAATTGTATAGAATGTGTATGAATGGCGGCTGTGTGTGGACGAATGAGTGAATGATTTATAGTCAACTGTATGAATTGTATGGATTACTATGTTCTTAATTCGCCTGCAATGTAAATAAAGCTAAGTGCTGTTTAAGTCACGATTAATTTGTCTGTTCAAATGATGTATCAGGCACAATAAAATCTTTTTTGATACTTTGTTTACAAATTAAACTCCTCTGGACTTTTCCTTCCCAGTACATTTTTCTTTATTCTTGAAAGCCATACTAATCAGGGTGTGTGCTCCATAACAAATTCATCTATGATTTAATGGTGCACTCCTTTATATTTCCAGGCCTTAAAATACTAATGTGATTTCTTATGTATTTATATAATGAAACTCTAAAATAGTGCATGTTACCCCTAGTCACTTACTCAAATCTCTCTTCAACATATCTGTTAATATGTTACAAAAAATGTAATAATGATATTTAAAAAATCATGCTCTCCTATCCTATAATGTCTATAACTTCAGTCTTGTTTCTAGTGAGAGTGCTCCCTCTCATTACTGTTACTTCCCCCATTTTGAATAAAAATGTTTGTGTCAATGCATGCGCATTTAATGGCAGTACTGCTAAAAGTGCTTATAATCTTATTAATTCCTGCTGCTTTCATATAAATATTTGTTGTGCATAATATGGTGTCACTTGTTATTACATTATCCTTCTTTGTATGTATTGTTTGTGCGCGCCTGGCACCATCTGTGATTTTAGACACATTTTTATTTTCAATGCTTCTATGCTGTGCAGTGGGGGAGATGCTGCCCCCACTCTTTCTGTCTCACTGTCTGGATATTTGCAGCACTCCCCTGTGCCTTTATTGCAATCTTTTTTCTCACACTTGCTTGTGCATGCCTATTTTCTCTCTTATCATTATTTATCTCCCTCTCTTTCCTCAATCACTTCCCCATTTCTCTCTGCTGACATACTTTCTTGCGTTCTTACTGTTACAATTCCTGTGAAAATTAACGGTGCACATCTGCTCTCCCTTCTGATAATCTACTGACACATAGAAGTGTTGCTTTCATTTCTTTTTTTTATTTTGATAATTTTTTTTTTTATTAAGGTATGTAGTATACAATCATAAAGTCATAACTTCATAAACATAATGCAGTGAAACCTTTACAATAGTATAGGTTAAACAATGGTAAAAGAAAGTGTTCCGAGAAAGCAGTTAATTGAGTACTCTGTGTATAATTAGGAGTTAAGCATTTGAAGAACAACTTTTCAATACAATTGAAAACATACGCGAAACAACCATAGCACCGTGTTGTGCTAAACTTAGTTTAGAACGATTTCTGCATTATGATGTCTTAAGTGGGGGAAGACAAACACAAGACTGACATTTGACAAACACGAGATGTGAGGGAGGGGGGAAAAAGAGGGGGGGTAGATATTAATGAAGAGAGGCACATTGGCATATATTACAGTAAATATTCAGTTGAGTGATGGGATCAATATTCACATGTAAAGATCTTGGGAGCATCAAAGGAGTATGAGATATTTGAGGATGTCACATTCCGTGCGTAGTTACATTGAAGTGATTCAGATAGCGAATGAAAAATGACCATTTAGCATTAAACTTGGGTATAGAATTAAGATTGTTTGCCATGCACATTTCCATCTTTTGCGTGAGACATATATTGTTCCACCAGCTTCTTATACACAGGGAACGAGAATCTTTCCAATTGGCAGTTATACTCTTCATAGCCAAACAAATAAAGAGATCATAGAGCCTGGAAGCATCATATGGCAAGTGGGTGGTAACTGCCAGGCTACCTAAAACAATATTCATAAATGAAAGTGGTATATCGGTGAAGAAAATAGAGTTAAGGTATTTCCATACTTGTTGCCAAAACTTAAGGGTATAGGGGCATGAGAAGAACATGTGCTCATACGATGCAGGGGTAGCTCCACAAGTCCAACAATTGTCATTGTCATTAATATTGGATAGAAATAATTTGGCTGGTGTAATGAAAGCTCTATGTATAAAGAAGAAAAAATGTTGGGAGTTATTTGCTGATGTTGAAATATATTTGATTCTAGAGAAGAGCTTGGACCATGTGTAATCGTCTAAAACATAGCCAAAGTCATCTTCCCATTTGTGGCGTATCGAGCACAACTTCAGAGATGATATTAGGATGTTGTAGAATTTTGAAGCCTTTGTGTCAGTGGGCATAGTAAGATGTAGCAATCTTGAGGCATCAGGAGTCAGAATATCATTGGAGGAGCTGTGGAGAGCGTCAAAGCAAGAATTAACTAATTCATTATAGAAGTTGTAATCTGTGTTGGGGATTGAGAATCGATTTTTAAGCTGCTGAAAGGAAAGGATAGATGATTTATTTATGATTTGTTGTATAAATCTAATACCCTTTTTCTTCCAGGATTTTCTATTTAGGGTTTTATTCTTAATCAGTATCTTATTGTTATGCCATAGGTAAGGAGAAAGGCATTTTTTTGGGGAGTCTGTCTGTGTGAATAAAAAGAGTTGGAGGGCTGATATTGTGGCTCTGATGGGTTCTGATATAGCCAGCGAGGAGTGCTTAAATATATAAATGAGATTGGTGATTTCTACAGGATACATTAACTGCTTCTCTATGGTACACCATGTGGCAATGTCTGACGTTATGGGGCAGGCAAACCAATATCTAGCTTGCTTCAAAAGAAAGGCAGTGTGGTATGCTTTGAAATCAGGAAACCTGACACCTCCTTTGTCATATGGTGCCTTCAATTTGATTAAGGCTATTCTTTTGCTTTTGCCCTCCCCCCATAGGAAATTTAGTAGGATAGAGTAAATTGATTTATAAAAGGAAGGAGATATCGGAACACATAAGAGTTGTAGATAATATAAAATTATTGGTGATAACATCATCTTGATCGTATCTAGTCGGCCCCACCAAGATAGATATAGGGGGGACCATCTGGATGTTAATTCCTTAAGTCTATCTAGTAATGATTGTGTGTTCTGTTTAATGGTGTCTTGGATGGTAGGAGCAAATCTAAGGCCTAGGTATTTAATAGAGGAACTGCACCATTTAAAACCAAAGGGGTCTATGTCATATTTAAAGCAGTAGGGATTGAGGGGCATAATTTCTGACTTATCTTTGTTAAGTTTGTACCCTGAAACTGAGCTAAATTGGGATAATACTTCAAGTAAATATGGGAGGTGTGTTTTGGGGTTTTTGATGAGAATAAGGATGTCATCAGCGTAAGCAGCTATTTTAATATGGGATGTGCCACTTGCTATACCTGGAATATTGTTATTGGATCTGATTAGTTCTATTAATGGTTCTAAGGAGAGGATATATAGAATAGGTGAGAGGGGGCAACCTTGTCTAGTACCTCTGCTGAGGGAAAAAAATGGGGAGGTAAGACCATTAATACATATTGAAGATTTTGGGGATGAGTAAAGTAAACTGACTAGAGAAATGAACTTGTCACTGCAACCGTGCCAGCGGAGGGATTGGAACATGAAGTCCCAGCTGACTCGGTCAAAGGCTTTTTCAGCATCTAGTGCTATAACCGCTGCGCCCTGTTTATCTTTTTTATTTTTATTAGATAGATGGATAGCATTTAGAAGGAGTCTGGCATTGGAAGAGATGTTGCGCCCTTTAACATAGCCGACTTGTTCAGGTTTGACAAGAGAAGGAAGGGAGGATTCGATCCTGTTGGCTAAGATTTTTGCAAAGATTTTACTTTCTACGTTTATTAGAGAGATGGGCCGATAATTACCTGGTAATGACGGGTCCTTATCGGGTTTGGGGAATAGAATAAGCAAGGCTTCTGAGAAGGAACCTGAGGATGCTTCTTGGGATATAAAGTAGGAAAATAGATTTTGAAGCTTGGGTATGAGAGATTGAGCTAACCTGTCATAGAATTCTGTGGAAAGGCCATCTGGACCTGGAGCCTTGCTTTTACCCAATCCTTTGATTGCTTTGGAAATCTCTGGAAGAGTAATTACAGAGTCTAAAGAGGATAAATCAGCTTGGGGGTAGGAGGATCTATTAATATTATCAAAAAAGGACGTGATGTTATTATGGGGAATGGAGTTCTCGGGAGTATATAGTTTGGTGTAGAAGTCTCTAAAACAATTTAGTATATCTTTGGGATGGTGATGCACATTGCCTGAAGAGTCTTTGATGTGGGATATGAAAAATTGTTCCTTTTTGGTTTTTAAGTAAGAGGCCAGTGTTTTTCCAGCTTTGTTGGATGTTTGATATATTTTCGTTTTGTATTTAAGAATTGTCCCTGCAGCAAGATTTGTGATCTCTTTATTAATTGAGAAGCGTAAAGTCAATACTTTGTGGAGATTGGTAGGGTTGGAAACACTATAGTAGTGTTGTTCGGCTGTAGTTAGCTGAGAATAAAGGTCATCTAAGTGTTTTTTGCGTAGAGCTTTCATTTTTCCAGAGTAAGCCATGATGTGACCTCTCAAGGCAGCTTTAAAGGCATCCCAATTATTCACTACTGAAGTGTCTCTGTCTTGATTATCTGCATAGAATTGTTGAACAAAAGACTCTACGGATAGGATGAATTGAGGGTCTTGTAAAAGAAAATTGTTAAGCTTCCACCGAGATGACGGTTTCCGAACATCAGAAAGACTGAAAGAGGTACAAACAGGGGCATGATCAGAAATAATTATATTTTCTATTTTGGAATCTATAATGGTACCTGTAAGGTTTTTAGTGGAAAAAATATAGTCAAGACGAGAGAGAGTATTATGTGGGGAAGAGTGGAAAGTATAGTCAAGTTGAGTAGGGTGAGATATTCTCCATGTATCAAGAAGACCAGTTTCGGCTAAGCATCCTGAGAAGGATTTGTGTGTTTTATTATTTTTGAACAAGCAGCTAGATTTTCTATCCAGAAAAGGATCAAGGACTTGATTCATATCCCCACACATAATTAAATTGGTAAAGTTTTTTTGAAGTATCATATGTTTGATGGTGGTCCAAAACTTGGGATCTGGGTTGGTGGGGCCATAAATATTCAGAATGGTAGCATCAGTAGAATCTATATTTAGTTTAGCCCAAACCCATCTGCCATCTGTGTCCGCACCTTGGTCGAGAACTTTATATGATAGTTTCTTGCTGATTAAAATAGCTACCCCATTTTTTTTAGCAACAGCAGGACTAGAAATGATTTCTTTGATCCAACGGGACTTCAGTTTCTGTGTTTCTCTAACAGATAAATGCGTTTCTTGTATACAAGCTATGGAGGGGTTTAGTTTGTTGAGATGCGAGATGACCTTACACCTTTTGATGGGATTATTGCAGCCTTTAATGTTCCATGTGACACATTTAAAAATCATAATAACAGTTTAGATGTTATGATAGCATAGCGATAATATAAGACCATATACATGCAAATGTTAGGTGCTCTAGAACAGTGTCTGAAATAGCATTTGTGAACCATATAGATGCAAACAATGAGTGCCCAAGAACAATATTTTGAATACCAATTAATGAGAAAAGGACACATTAGGAAGACACATGAGGTAATAGGATGAGGGTTGGGGTGTCTGATCATAAACGGTTGCCTAATGGCTTGGAGATATGGAATAGAACACTGATCAGACTGGAAAAAAAAAAGGATGCTAGGGGAGATTCAATTTGTAGGGAAGGGTGACACCCGCTGAGTCGTCAAAAGGGAAGTAGAGCGACTCAGGATGGAAGATGGACGTCACGAGGCCACCCGTCCCACGTCATATATATAGGAGATAATCATGGCATTAAATTTGTAATAGTAAGGAGAGAAAGGGAGTAAAACGTTCATGTAACGAAAGAGGTGGAGGTACTTGCAGGCGAGGTAGTGTCCATGTTATCGGTTTTGATGGATCGTATAAATGCTTTTAGGTCTGCTGGTTCTTCAAACATTCTGGTACGGCCTTCATGTGTGATTTTGAAAGAACAAGGGTGGTATAGCCCATAACGTATGTTGAGCTGTTTCAAGGCTGGGCGAAAGGATAAGAATACTTTCCTGCGCTGGGCCGTGCTTTTAGCGACATCCTGTGAGATGAAAATCTTAGAGCCATTCCATATAAGGGATTTACGTTCCTTTGCTGCAGATATAATGAGCTGAAGTTGGGAGTATTCCAGAAGATAAAAGATCATTGTTCTGGACGAAAGTCGAGGAGAGGTGGAAGTAGATAGTTGGCCGACTCTATGAGCACGTTGAATATTAAGTGTTAGATTAGGGGGTAAGTGAAGCAGCTTTGCTAAAAATGTTTGCAAAAAGACAATGGTATTAGTTCCCTCTGATCCCTCTGGCAGCCCCGAGATGCGGAGGTTATTACGTCTGCTGCGATTTTCCAAATCTTCATTGTGTTTTTGAAGTTCTTTTATTGCCTTTTCCAGTTGTGTTACTTTAGATGTAGTTTCTTCCACTAGACCCACTCTCTTCTCCACCTCTTCCATTCTATTCTCAAAACCTCTCCATCTGTCGTCCAACTGTTGTAATTTTAAATTTGTAGTCTCTATGAAGGGTTTGAGTGATCTAATCTCTGCCAAAATGGTCTCCAAAGCAGGGTCCGAAATGCCCAACGGAGGAGGTGAGTCACTTTTGGGTCTCTTGAGGTTGGCGGTGAGAGTATTAGGTTCTTTGGTGGTTGAGGTATTATTTTTTTTGTTGGCCGCCATGATATTGGCTGCAAAATATGGATATATGAGCAATTGAAAAAAGCTTGGTTAGCAATATTAATGATGCAAGATTAAGAGTTGCAGAAAGTTGTAGCATGTACAGCAATAGTAGGTTCCGTTGCAAATAGAAACTATTTTGAGAAGAGCTTGTGATGGTAAGCACATATGTATAGAGTCCTTAAATAGAACTTCGTGGGGTTCTATGTACCAAAGTTTACAATTATTACGTCCATATTATTTAGGTAGTACTACTCCTGATAGAGGAGGTTAATAGAAGCACTGTTGAATAATAAGGCGTAAACTTAGGTGTGAGTTGAGAGTGCTACAAGCCTTGTAGTGGTAGGATGCTTCCTGTTAATATGGGTATCCAATTATAGTTAGGTTCAATTTACGGTTGAAGTTATACCCAGTTCCATGCTTATTCCATCATGTTAAATGCGTGGTTCATTCATAGTTCAGGAGACCAAATATGTGCTCGCTATCAGAGCCAGAGGCGAGCGAGAATAGGGTTGTGTCTCATAAGTGGCAATGTGTGGTAGATATTCTGTGAAGTATAACAGTATTCCTTTCTATGTCCCTTTCGTTTTTTTTTTTTTTTTTTTTTTCTGAGTCTTAGAAATTACGTAGATGCGATGTTCTATATTTTTTGCATGGAGGGGTTTAACCAAAATATGGTTTCTTATGAAGCCACGAAGGGCTTATTAATCCTTTCTTTTTTTTTTTTTTTTTTTTAACTTTCTCTTCAAGAATGTGATGCTGTTGCACGCCGGCACCAGAGGCGGCCGCTTTGAGGCAGAGAGGGTGGACCAGGCCGCAGCCGGCGCGTCACGTTACACGTGACGCGGACACTTACTTCAGAGTGGGCGGATGCCTGAAGGCGGCTGCGGCGGTCCCCGGAGCTGGAATGCCGGAGCTGGTGAGGCGGCGCGGCCGAGCATGGAGCAGCGCTGAATTTCGCTCGACGGTATGTGGAGGAGGTCCGGAGCTCGGGGCAGGAAGATAAAGGTAAGTTATGAGGGAAAAGAATATGGGGAAATGCCTTTTTTTTTTAAACTGTGGGACGGAGCTGCCAGGTCACGCCGCCATCTTCGTTGGCGTCAGGCCACGCCCCCCGTTGCTTTCATTTCTTACATTACTTAACACAAGGGTGGGAGGCACCTCTCTGTGCTCATTCACCATTTATTTATTTATATTTATTTAAATAAATAAAGCCCCAGGCGGCCCTGGGGCATCGCGGCACTGTTACAGTAGAGCTTACTTGGTTACAGTGGAGAACTTAAATTATAGTTATTCTGAACTGTGAAGAGAAGCAAAACAGTAATAGTGCTATTTGCAAGATGCTACATTTAAAGATATTTACAAGACATTCTGCTGCGTATTCCAAAAAGGACTCCAAGGTTACAGAGGAACCAACATATCTTAGGTTTTGGAGGACAGGTCTAGTTGAAAAGCTTGGTTTTGAGAGCTTTCCAGAAGGCTGTGAGTGAGGTCTCATTCCTGAGAGAGGTGGGCAAAGCGTTCCAATTAGGTGGAGCTAGAAAAGGAAAACTGGCGCCTCCGGATTTGGCTCTTTTAATGGTAGGGATGCGGAGTTGATTTGAATGCTTGGCCCGCTTAGGTCTATTGGAGGTGGGTGGTGGATTTATTCTGAAAAGTATGGGGGAGCTGTGAGGGAAAGGCACCTATGTGTGATGGAGAGGATTTTAAAGAGAATGCACTCCTTGACTGGGAGCCAGTGGGCCTCCCGTCTGGCCTGGGAAATGTGCTCCCTTTTTAGGAATGCTCAGCACCCCCCTGGGTGCGTTGTTTTGGGTGATGTGAAGTTTGTTAAGGGTTTTTGTTGAGGTGCCTAGGAACAGAACATTACAGTAGTCCAACTTTGCACTGATTATGGCTCTAGCTATGGTAATGCAGTTTTTGGAGCAAAGGTATGGTTTCATCGTGTTTATGATTTTGGTGGTGAGTGCTGCTGATGATGAGATGGCATTGACTTGACGTGTCATTGAGAGGGTGGAGTCAAGGAAAACTCCCAGTGTTTTAACAGCTACGGCAGCAGTGATAGTGGTATTCTCAATAGTCAAGGCTCTATATTGACTGTCAAGTTTATTGAGAATTTTTTTTGGGCCAACCAGAAGGATTTTTGTTTTGTCCCCATTGAGGCACATTCTATTGGCTGCCATCCAGGCCTGGATGAGGGCATATGTTTTATTGAGTGTGGCTGAGTCTAGTTTGTAGGAACCAGAAAGGGGGAGGAGGACTTGGGGATAATCAGAATAATTGGTATATGCTATATCGTGGTGGTCCAGGTCATTGAAAAGGGGTAAGGTAAAATGTAGAACAATGTGGGTGAGGTGCAGGATCCCTGTCGGACCCCACAGTGGATAGAGATGGGATCAGCACAGGCCTGGTCGGAAAATACTCTCATAAGTCTGCCTTGCAAGAAGGAGGTGATCCAGCATGTGTCTTCCTGGGAGAATTGGGCAGACTCCCTGAGCTGTCTACAGAGGGTGTTATGATCTACAATATCAAACGCTGGAGACAGATCAAGGAGCAGGAGCAGCGCCGGCTTACCTTTGTCCATAATCTCCCCTAATTGGTTCTTAAGGTCGAGTAAAGTTGACTCTGTTCCGTGACGAAGACAGAAGCCTGATTGCCTTTTACCCAGGATATTGTTGATTTCCAGGAATTGTTGGATTTGTAAATAGGCAGCTTTATCAAGTATTTTTAAAATAAATAGCACAGTGGTAATGGGTCTGTAATTATTTGGTGAGTCAGGATCCAGAAAGTTTTTTTTTGACAGGGGGTAAACCCACGATTCTTTCAAGGAGGGGGAACAGTGCCTGTGGTGATGGAGGCATTGATGTGAGAAAGGGAGCTATGGAGTCTGCACAGTCTTCTATAAGGTTGGCGGGGCAGCTATCCACTTTGCAGAAGGAAGGTTTGATTTGTTCCATGATGGCTAATACTTGCTCCTCAGTTTCTTCTCGTAATGAGAAATACTTTTTATCCTTGTTGTTAGGAATTGTGATTGGAGCAGAGGGCAAGCCGGCTTTGGGCAGGGCATTAAAGTGGGATTTGATTTTGTCCTGTAGGAGGTTAATTTTATTCAGAATGGCGGTTTGGATATTGGTGCACCAGGTTTGATCTTTCACAGTTTTCTGTGTGTTAGTGGGTGGTGCAGCTAGTTCCTTGAATATTGACTCAGATTTTGCAGTAGAGATTCTTGCATTGTAGGAGGAGGATTTCACCGATATGATGGCTTGTTAATATTGTGTGGCCAATGCTTTGTAGTGCTCTACGGTGGATTTGTGTGGGAAGGTTTGCCTTTTGGAGAGCGCAGCACGCTTCTGAGAACATAATTCTAGAGGTTCTTGAGTGAACCATGAATTAGCATGTTTTTTCTCTTTAGATTTTTTTCTTTGTAGAGTTGCAATGGCATCTACAGCAGAATTGATATTAGTGTTGTAAAATTCTACCATCGCCAGTGGGTCATTGGAGAACGGAGGCTTCAGGGCTGAGGCTTCAAGGAGAGGTATGATCATGTCTTTGGTCAGGAGCCTTGCAGACCAAGCTAGTGTTGGAGGGGCATATGTGATAGGTTTAGAGATAGTGGTAGGGATGAGGAAGTGTATGAGGTGATAGTCGGTCCAGGGGCATGGGGTGTTAAAGCTGATATCTACAGCACAATTATGGTCAGTTATCCAATCTAGAATATGTCCTTTCATATGCATAGGGTCAGTGACTCTTTGTAGGAAACCCATGTCCTTGAGGGCTTTGGCCAAGGACTTGCCTTGTTTGTCTTTAGGATCTGTGAAACCAAGGTTAAGGTCCCCCAAAAGGATGGCTTTAGTGGTATTTTTGAGGTGGTCCCCTAACAGGTGGAGTATGGAGTATATTTTTATGAAAATCGAGCAGAGGATGTGGGGGTCAGTAGATGATGTGTAGCGTGATGGTATTATTGGGTTAGAGGGAAAGTTTTTCAGATAGTGAGTCTGCATTCTCACCTACTGATGAGTTGATTTGTCTAATAGCAAGGGAATCCTTTGCTATGAGGGCTATTAATATTGCCACTATATATTGCCACTATATATTGTAAAACCATTGAGCAAGGCACGTGTCCCTTCTCCAAATTACTTTTGCAATAATGTGCATATAACTTTAAAAATGCTTTCGTTCCATTGCTTCAACATGCCTTTCTCTCTTATCTATGTGATTACCCTATGAGTGCTTATAGTTTATGCCTTTTATAGTTTATATCTGTTACTACTAAAGATACTTACAATGCTTAAATGTGATTAAACAATTTGGGGTACTTTGGTGTGCACTGATATAATGTCTATGATCAATTCCTTAAAAAAGAAAGGTATCTGGCATAGCTCCAAACTAACCAAAATAACAAATAAGACCTTGAAATAGAAAGTGGTTTGTGTAATTTTAAAAAAGTGATCTAATGGTACCAATCTAATCCACACATGGGTAGAAAGAATTTGCTCAAAATATGGTTAGTCATACATGAATTCTAGCCAAAACTAAAAGTATTAAAACAATATAGAACCTCACTAAGTCAAAACCCAGGGCTTACCCACCCCACAATCCCAGCACATCACTTCAATATAACATGTAACAAATATCAAAAATATTTTCTCTTCAAAATCTACCCAATCTTTGCATTTCTTCAGCTGGTGTTGTTAGATGAAACTAAAACTGACCTCCTCTAGTCACGAAACACCACTATTACTGATATATCTCATAAAAACCCTTAAAAATAAAAGTTAATTTAATGAGTCCTTGCTCCTAAATACTTTTTCAATGAGAGTGGCGCCCACCCCTGCTCACTTGAAGCTCTGTATTAAAAATACATGTTTTCAAAATATACCATCAAAACCTTGTTAACACTCTCTCTACTAATAATGTTAGGCCAAAATCACTTTGCTATCATACAGAACCATTTCTTTTAGACTAATATATAAAAATGTACGGAATTTCAAAAACGTATTTTATTCTAAAATCTACCCTAGTGAAACATATATATATATATATATATATATATATATATATATATATATATATATATATGTATAAAAATGTCCCAGCGCTACCGTAACTCATTCCTTTACATATTAATCAAAAAATATCATGCTGTCCTGCTCTATTTTCTATTTTCATATTTCTATGCACCTATGATCACACATTTAAAAGGGATTCCATTTTTTCTTTCCTTAAATTAGCCTATTTTTTAGCCTCTTCTCTTAAAACGTTCATACCCAATCCTATACACCTGATGTATTGTATTCCACTTGCTCCATACGTTATAGATACATCTCCCAATACTGCTTTTCCACACCCTCTCTATGTCTTTTTCATTAGGTATATTTTTTCCTCAAACTACTATTCCAACCTTGCCATCTCATTTTCATGTTCATATTATCAACCCAAACTGCATTTCTCTTTGCATTATATTTCAGCATGACTCAATGTGTATCACACAGCTAGCACTTTTCATAAATATTACTATAATTACTGCCAAACCAAAATTAAAACCAACTTTTCCTCCTGTATCTTACTTGCAACAACCCAATCCATCTTACTAAAAAATCCCAAACATTTCTCGTCATTTCAAGTTTTTTCCATAAGTATTCAACTTGTCAGTTATCTCAGCCCTACTGGCGTCTGTGACCCAATGGCTCCTAAAGGAACTGGCCTCAACTTAAACTCCAATACTTTACTTAACCTACATTGTACATACAATACCTAGCTCCTCTTCCTTCCTGGGAGTTTTGTGCATACTAGGTTTGTACAACTCCATGCCTCATGTCTCTTCACTGTGGGGAACTACACACTTGTCACCAAACCCACCTAGCTGTCCCAAATTCAGCTTCTGTCTGTCCATTTTATTTAAAGAATGCGGCCTGAAAACCACAAAATGTTCTGTCTCTTTTTCTAAGCCCCCCTTTCTCTTCATCTGCTAATAGCCACAGTTCTGGCACCACGCGGCAAGCAAAAAATTATCTTGACCAGGCCAGGATTTATGGTGCACTTTAACTGAACTATTCCCATGGAAAATCTCTTTCCCACAATCAAAGCTATTTCCAGGCTGTATATTTACTAAATACGTCTTCTTACTAATCAAAGGAATGTAATTCTATTATTTCTTCAAAGTCCAAGAGGAAGCTTCATTTCAGGCAGACTGTTTCTGCCATGCACATAGGCATAACACGGCTATTTGATAACACAAAAAGTGACGCATACTTCAAAGCCTACCTCATCTGCAATTCAATCAATCCAAAAACAATCCAAGAAATGCTGTCTCTGTCTGGAATGAACACAAACTATGCGCACTCAAGAATGTTCGCTATCAACAAAACCACTGATGTCTCTTCTGAAACAAAAACACAGGCCACAACATAGCATGGGGGGCCTACATAGAGCTCTGGTTCTATGGCAATTGTGACAAAAAACTGCAGTATTTTGCTAAAAAAAGTGACATAAGGATCTCTCGGCATATATATATATATACATATAAATATATTCAGTGAAAACAACTTTGTTAAAGGGACATTATGGTTATGTTTCGCTACTAAAATCCTATGAAAATCAGTAAAAAAAAAACTTTGTTAAAGGGATGTTATGGTTCGAAGTAAAACCGAAAACCCCCTGAAATTCGCAAGTTATTGTAAGCTAAGCAACCATAACTCACACCACCACCGTGCACTGCTAAAACTAACACCCAGGACATCAAAGATGACATCACAAATGTTGTTGATGACATCACTGATGACATCACATGTCTGGCTCCCTCGTTTTTCCTTTACTGACATATCTAGGCCACATGGGTTTCTTCAGAAACAGTCAGGAACTAAAAATTCAAAAGGTACTATATTTGGAGACTTATCCTTCAAGTATGTTCTTGTAGTAATTTCCTTAGGGTCCAGTCATATCATATGAAACATACATAGGGGAAGACACAAGCGTGAAAGACAGCAATCCTGTCTGTGCAAGAAGATAATCAGTAGGGTTATCAGCACTTTCTGATAGTTCTGTTGTTTTTTTATTACTGTACTTTCCCTGTATATGCTCATATTTGTATACATTGTATTCACACTACTTTCCTTAGGGTCCAGTCACATCATGTGATACATATACATAGGGGAAGTAGCAGCTTCATAAAGCTAATCAGTTATGTTATGAACACTTTCTGGTACTACTGCTGCTTTTTTGCTTACTTCACTTTCCCTGTATATACTCATATTTGTATGTGTTGTTGTGTCTTTGTGTTTTGCATGAAATAATGAAATTATGTAGTAAGTGGCTTTTTTTAGCTACTTATTACATGTTGCACAGTACACAAAACTCTAATAAGAAAGCATTTATCATTTCACTATTCAACATGGGAAGATTATGAATATTGCACCTCCATCATGTATCCTGCACACAAAGCTTGTGTTTATTATACATGAGTAGCTTAGTATACTGGAAAGAACTTCATAATAGAATGCTATTTATATCAATGTGTTGCTTAATGCACTACGTAGCTCATGATATTTATTCCAATGATCCTTGACACTTCTTTTGTCAACATTATAATAAGAATCCCTCGTACAGACTTTTAATGAAAAGTAAATGCACACGTGATGTCATCAGTGATGTCCTGGGTGTTAGTCTCAGTACATGGTGGTGGCGCGAGTTATGGTTCCTTAGCTTACCATAACTTGCGAATTTCAGGGGTTTTTCGGTTTTACTTCGAACCATAACGTCCCTTTAACAAAGTTGTTTTTACTGATTTTCATCGGTTTTAGTAGCGCAACTTAACCATAACATCCCTTTAACAAAGTTTTTTTTTCACTGAATTTCATAGGTTTTTAGTAGCGCAACTTAGCCATAACGTCCCTTTAACAAAGTTTTTTTTTCACTGAATACAAAATATAGATAATGGGAAATGTGACAAATGTTTACTAAGACTCCCTTACCTTACATTTATATAACATAAAAAATATTAAACCCCCTACCCCGCTAGTGATTTTGATGTCCGCAGACCGTGCGCCTGTCCGCAGGCGCATGCGGTCACCATCAGCACTTTCCAAAAACGTAGAGGGTATCTTCCATTAGTGTATCATACAATAAAAACACACAAACATATTAAAAAAAAGACCCACATAAATACATTACATTTAAAAATAAATAAGAAGTGAAAACTGTATATGTAAGACACCAACCATCAACTGAAGTTGCATTTCCTCCGATATAATGGAATATAGCAAAACAAAATAAATATGCCTCTAACTGAATTACCTCACAAAAACTTCACAGCAAGAAGCAAGAGCATACTTACACATCAGTAACAGCAAAAGTTTGTAAAATAATTGTAAGTACACTACATTTATTTCATATACTTATATATTTTCTGTATTATGTACACTAAAACTAATATATATTTTTTTTTAACACATAATTGTCCAGTACTTTGGAATGACTGGAAGAGAATTTCCCACGAGATGAAATGAGTGAAGAGAGTGATAATAATGGTAGACACAAAATATCTCTATGTAAGCCAATTAATAACCCTTCCTTTATATGTACTTATACATATTGTTTTAACAGACCAGACAACCAATAAAACTAATATACCAAAAGAGATAAGAGAAGATCCTCTCAAACAAATGGAACTAACAATTGATTTATTACTACAACACTTCAATCAACTAAAAGAGTGTTTTGTGGACCACATTAAAGAAAACATTAAATACCACTGTCCCACATGTACCTGTTCTCCCTCTCCATGTCCCAGCCAACTATCCCCAAACCCTCCCCGCCAAAAAAAACGGTACGATGAAACTTCCATCCCTTCCTCCCCTCCAATACATCATGTCCAAATCCCTAATTCTCCTGTATTTGTTTCAGCTTCTGGTTCCCCATCTCTTTCCTAATTTTTCTACTGTTGAACAATAATAACATTTTTAATATGTTCTTAGTATATGCCAGTGTCTTATTTTTTTTTTAAAAAAGGCAGTCAGGGTTTCCGCGGACAGCGCGGCTGTCCGGAGTGTTCTCAATTAACCAAAATGGGGGTGTCCTAAGGACACAGTACCTGTTCCTACTGTCCATAATTAAAATGGAGGTGTCCTTAGAACACACAAGATGTCCGCCTGTCTGCAATGAATCAAAATGGGGGTGTCCTAAGCACAATATACCTGTTTGTACTGTTCGTAATTGAAATACCGATGTTCTCAGAACACACAAGATGTCCGCTTGTCCGCAATGAACCCAAATGAGGGTGTCCTAAGGACAACATACATGTTCGTACAGTTCTCAATTAAAATGTAGATGTCCTTAGAACACACATTAATGTAATGTAATGTCCGCAACCAGAATTAATATATCCGTATAACACATATCCCATCCATCTGTCCGCAAAGTTTTGACGCACTTTTATTTTATTTGAGGAGTTCAACTTTGTTTGTATAACACCCGCGGACATGTGCATCACACACTTGGGTCCTACGAACCTCGTGCCTCTCCACAACTGTCCGCTGCACGTGTGTCGCACTTTTAATTAGTTCGGGGTTCCGAACACTGTCCGTAGAACACCCGCGCACATGTGCATAACCGTCACTGTGCATTTGGTGTCCTGCAGACAGCCATCCCATTTGCGAATGTGTCCGCAACATCATCATGTGACCACACCCACGCTGAGCATGTGTCCTTGTTGGCGGACACTGTCTGGGACCCTGAACATTTAAAAACAGCTTTTTTGAGCAATCCAAGGCATTTTACAGTAAAGGTTCACCATTGCACATGTCCCAGACAATGTCCCCGCTGATCTACATACTTCTTGGAAATTTTGAGCCTGTTCCTGGTGTTCAAAGTGTTCAGGGACGGCGTGGGTGTCCGCAAAGCATGCCCCAGCACCCCTACAAAAGGCCATACCCCAGAGCTGATCCTCATTCTGCTTTTGGATTTCCAAGATTTATAACAGGACAGTTGTGCAGGTTGCTGTTCTTGGTTCCTCGTTCCTAGTTCCTGGTTATTACCCTTCCAGATGGAATCCCAAATTGCTTCTGCTGCTACTGCCTCGGCATCAGCAACCCCAACCCCTCCACCACCACCATGTGCCCAAGGGCCTGCAGAGGGGAACAGGCATGAGGATGCAGAGGAAACGGATGAAGAGGATGAGGTAGTGGAAGTCCCTTCTACTAGCACTCATCGTGAGTCTTGGGTATGGCGGTTATTTACCACCATTGATGGAAAGTCAAAAGCTTAAGCGAACAACGTTATCTGCACTCAGTGCCACATGGTGATGAGTCATGGCAAGGCTGGTTCATATAGCTTTGGTACTACATTAATGAAGTGACACCTAAAGTCATTCCACAATGGGGCTATTCGTAAGGTTGTACCTTGCGATAAACGTACTAGGTTGAGTTCCTCTGCAGCATCCTCTGTTTCTACTCATGTCACCACAAAAGACACTCCGGTGGGACAGTGCATCCCTCCAGCTGCCTCACAGGCCATTCATGATGCTGTTGACCCTTACCTTTCGAGGGCCACAATATTGTGCAAGTACTGCGATGGGGGAGAAGCTTTGGACTGCTTTCAAGACTACGGTCAAGGAGCATCAGAAGGTCTGCGATCTACCTGAATAAGGCCCACCCTACATCTTCCTATCTCCACCTGCCCTTTCTTATCCCCGTGGCTAGTGTCCCTTCCTTACCCTCTTTTCCCCTCCTTTCCTTGTGTGTCATGTTTAAAAAACCCAAAAATATATAAAACACCACAAAAAAACAAAGGCTCTTTTCAGAGCCACCTTTCACAGCTTAAAAACAGAAGTGACAAATAAATAGTGCAGGGTTCTGTGCATTTTTTAGAAGTCCGCGGACATCTAAAAACTGTGCAGTGCTGCACTGTCACAACCATTGCACTTTTCTATGGCAGGAAGTGGTGGCTCTGAAAAGAGCCTTTTAGTGTGTTTTTTTGTGTTTTGAAAACTTCAAATGGTCAACATCTACTGCAAAATGGATTGCTCTAATTCCAAAGAAGGTTGCAATGCACTGTGTATATATCACAGAAAAATCTGAATGACGGCATAAGTAAGATGTACTCCATCTATGCGAAAAATGTGTTTTCTACAAAACATAATGTTTTCATTCTGAAAAGAGGATATACCAACATCTCTCACAAAGGCACAAACAGCCTTGTTAACATTGTGCCTTGCTTTCTCCATTTGTGGACCAAATGAAAAAGAATGTAGTCACATTTGTCTCTGCGCAATATGGGAAAACATTAATCTGGAGTTTGGATACATGTCCATTACTTTCCCAAGTCCTTCCTTCATTGCAAATTGTAAAGAGATTCCAGACACATGTCCTAAACTGTTCCCTCCACAATGAATAATAATATTGTCTGGATGACGCTGTGTCACCAAAGAAGCACAGAGAGGTACCAAATCCACCCACTTCATTCCACGCACTCCATGCCAGTGCACTTCCACATGAGAGAATCCAAGAAGTGCAGCCACTCCACAGCGATCTGCATGCACCTCCAACCAATTTGTCCACAAATCTCCCAAAATCCAAGCAATCTGCTTTCTGAAACACACAGCCATAGCTATCTGTTCTTTTATCAGGAAAAATACCTACTGACAAACTCTCTCCTTAAACAACACACCCAGTAGACCTTATTGACCAATCCCTTCTCTGCTCAGTCTCATTTGCATGCCTCGCAACCCCAAAATCCCTGTATGTAATACGCGCTGCCTGCGAACAACCACGCTCTCTGCGGACAAATCGAAAAATCTGAGCGAGGTGGATGACAATTTAAATAGTGTGCCCCATGTGCCCTTTGAGGTTGGCTCTGAAAAGGGCCTTCTTGTATTTTTCTTTTGCAAATGCTTCAGAAACACCTTTTATTTTCTATTTTCTCCTTTTTTTCTTCTTATTTACCTCCAAAAATCTTCACATTAGCTTCTCCAAAGCAACCCTTACGTTCCAAAACAGCATGGCATTTTCCATAAAAGATAAAGAAATGCCATCTTCCTTAAAGCAATCAACATTACCAGACTCAATGTTGTCACTGTTGCAGAACAACATGCCCTATCTAGTCATAAAACCAAACATGTCTCGGTTGACTAAGCACCTAGCAACATTTTGCTGAGGACAAACAACAGAACTATTGTCCCATATTGCCCTAAGTGGCAACCCTGAAAAACGAACCTTGGCATTTGGATTACTTTCATAATTGCCTGAACCAAATTTTGCAGATCTTGCAACAAAGTAGGGCCAGTAACATAGCGCAAATGCACAGCACCACAGTGTAGCACAACTACATGTGGACTATGAAACCTAGCCACATCCTGACAAACTGCTAGAATTGCCTGCAAATTCAAATCAGGCACAGTGCTCCACACCACATCCACTCCTTTTGTGTAAAAATTATTAGCCATATTCCTAGATTTTGCATACTGCTCCAAACCACTCACAAACATATCTCCAACCACCAACACCCTGACTTTCTGCACCTCCGCCATCTTCATACACACAGCCTCTCTCAATACGAAGCAGAACCTCAACACCTGTTTGGCTACTCCTCAAAATACACTCCCACTTCCTGCTCAGAATCCCCGGATGTAGCATGTCCTGTCTGCGAACAGCCACGCTGTCTGCAGAGCACGTAAGTAACACTGAGGGCAGCCCTTCTACTCTTTCCACTGCACTCTCTGCACCATTTCCTCATTTGCTACTGTTAAGCAGTTACACAATCATCCACCAATCACATCCAAGAACTCTACATCTAACTCTTTCATCACAGATCAGCACTTTAGATGTACTATTGATCACTCTCAGTACAATTCGGCTGTCACTGCAAATGACCTACAGCAACAACTACTATAAAACTTCCCAAGATTTCCACTTTCAGATTCAAGCACATCCACATGCAAGAACACAGGCTACAGGTATGAATATTTTCTACACAATACATGTACACCTCTTCTAGAAATACAATACATTCCGGGAGCATAGCTCAGCGGCAACATGCGCGCCATGAAAGCAAGACGACACGAAGCAACCCAGATTCGATCCCCGGGTCCGCGCTTTGAAACCTCTGGGTGTTTAAACGCGTTAGAATTACGCAACTAAAAACAAACAATTCCTGTATCAGCGCCTCAATGCCCGCGGGCTGTGTAAGCGCTTTAAAAATGTAAAATAAAATAAATAAAAATATGAACAAAGTAAATGCCACTGACCCTGTATAAACTGTAAAATGAACCTACTGTCATTTCTCCCATCTGCTTTGATGAAGTGTCACTTGCAAAGCTTTCAGCTCTCCAATTCTTTGTTCACACACACACCTATCTATAAAAATATTGTTTCATATTATAACATGTGAAAAATAACAGTATAAATATTTAAAAGACTCTCCATTGTGATATAAAATGACACGCAGCCAAGATGAGTACATGCATCTTCATTCAAGCACACACACAGACAATATCATTAGAAAAGCTCCCAGATCAAACAACACCAATGCCTCTATATCAAATCCTTCTGCTTTATTACCCACACCTTCACAAAGGCATACATTGAATGCTTATATATACAATCTCTGCAATTCATCCTGTAAAAATAGCACAAAATGCATATGATTATTTCTTCTATCTCTTAACATCCATTAACATAACATTAAAAAAACAAGTGTGCACTATACGTTTACTATTATACTCATTCGAAAAACATATTCAACTAACAGATTCTAAATAAAACATACAGGATGCACATATGCAAAGAAAAGTGCAAAACAATGTCTACATTAACAAAAGTGCTATAAACACACATATGCACTAACTTCTTTCTTTTACACTTTCAGTGAACACCAGTCTCCTGAAAAGCAGCAGCGTCTGAAGTACGAAGGACTTAGAAGAAACCTACTCTTTCCATACAAAAAAGTAAGTACAAAACTAACATAATGTTCTAACTGTTACTCAAACACACTAGCATTTTAGTGTTGTAGAAGAAACAAATATATTAACCCTTTACCATTAGATGTAGTATTAGTGCTTCCCCTTGCCAGCTACATACTTTATATTGTCATCTGAAGCCCAGTATAGTAACACACACATACAAGAATAGCCTCCCCAACTTGATGTACCTGCCCATTGTACAATCACACACCTGCACCATCATACTTACCATCATACTCAGACACTCAAGCACAAAGCATGCATACACTGCACAACAGCCCAAACCAAACTTTCTTTTTTTCTCCTACAGACCCCAAAGAATGCCTTCCAAAAAGCAACTCCATAGAAAGCAACGCAGAAGTAGAGCAAATCTAAATAAAAGTGTCCAAAATAAGCCTCCATCTCTAGCGATTTTTTACAAAAAGTTCAAACAAAACAGCTAAAACAGTCATTAAGCGAAACAAAACAAGCTTCCAGTACAGAAACTTTCCCTCCTCTATCAAAATGTAAAACCAAACAGAAAGTGATTAACAAGGCTTCAACTACCACAAATGCTAACACTGGACCTATAAATCCTGATGCAGTGGCAAGTAGGCATACAAAAAAAATGTTTTACTGCAAATGTTCCGCCACAGAGTCCTTCAGAACCTTTTAAAAACAGGAGACAAATCATGGACAACCCTTAAAACCTACTGTATCAAATTAATCCTAGAAGCTCTCATAGACAGTGCCATCCTTCTCAATTTATTTTAGTTTTAAACAGGATGAAACCACTAACAAAACTAACTACTAAACTACAAAAAAAGACTTCTCAATAAACAGAATGTCACCAGAAATAGCTTCTTAAACATCTATGAAGGTGAATGGAGTCACACCACAACCACAGAACCATATTTTAATGAAGAAGCATATTAACAAAAGAAAACAAACCCAATTGCCATACATAGCATTGGACAAGGATATGAAAAACGTAATAACACCATTATGGAACAAGAAACTATGCTCACAAAAATATCCCCAGAAAACTCAGGATAACCTACCCAATATACTGAACCAAAACGTCCAGTCTACAAATGGCCGTGCACATCAATGTGTAACATTGCCAAAAAATCGTTCAAATCTTTACGCCGGTTCCTCAAACAGTATGTAAAGAGCAAAGACAAATTCAAAATGAAACTAGTACAAAATATGGAAGCCTGTCCAGTGCGCAAATACCCAGGACTACAAGGACATTCATTAGCCTGCATTTCAGGACGTATTTGCAAAAGCACCTTCCATCATATCAAAATGATATCAATACATCATTCAACTACAAGAAATCTAGTCCAAAAACTCTGCTATGCTAAAAGTCCTGCTTTAGCACTAGCCAACTTAAATAGCAATCTTATACATGGTACAGCCAAACAACTACTCGAAGAAATAGACCATATCCAGCGAAAATAATTTGGAATTGAAAGCCACTTACAAAATGAAATACATGGACAACAAACTAGCAACTACTGTACAAATAGCAACCTTCTATTAAACACATACAAAAAAGAAATACTAAAGTTTAAAAGTACCTCTGCTGAATTACCAAACCATGTGTGCTTGTGTTGCCGCAGGACTTCTTATAAAAGTACCACAAAAACGACAGACATAACATACAAAATAGAAGACAATGAAGATTCAAAATGGTTCCAATTAGCTCTCTACCTTATAGCAGAAACCAAGTACAACATTACTGACCCCTTAATACTTTGCAATTACTGCACTGCAAAACTTGACAACAACCAAATGCCTTCACGTACTATCACAAATAGCTTGGAATTATTCCCACTACAAAAACCCTACAACAACTAAATATATATGAGAGCATCATAATTCAAACAGTGCACCCATTTCAAGCAATAATACGCCTCCAACCAAAAACAGCAAAATTACCTCCCAGTGAATTAGTCAAAGGCATTTGTGGCAAAGTAGTTTATTTACCATTAGATCTCATATAAAATGTACACACTCTAGGAGTGCAACGTCCAATAGATCAATCTTTAATTGTCTTAGTAAATGGCGTACCTACAAAAGACAAAATAATTTGGCAACAACTTGTGGACTTACATAAAGTTAAACACGTCCTGCAATGTGTAAAAAACAACAATGAATACTACAAAGAAATTACTATTGAAGAAAACCTGAGAGAAACCATTGAAATAATTCAAGAGTCATCAGAAACAGGTCAATTTGAACTTCTAAATCCTACTACAGAATCCAATATTTTAGACCATTATGTAATTCATCCTTTACACTCTAAAGACGCTATAGATGATGCACTTGAAACGTACCAAATGCGACAAGCCCAAGGATCTCCAATCAGCATATGGCAAAAAAAGTATAGAAGCACGGTTCTTTCCACTACTCTTTCCTACTGGAAAAGGAGGAAGGTAGGATGATAGACCCACACAGGTAACAGCATCAGAATATTGCTCTCTATGAATGTATTCTGACGACCCCAGATTCAGAAAAGTGAACTAGCAACTCTATGCTACTGAGTTGCACACACATTAAAATCAGGTACCCATTTTCAAAATATGTCAGCTACGCAATTATTACAAAAAGTGCAAGAAAAAGATGAGGTTTTACAGTCAAGTATTACAAATCTTTTAGCAAACATGCGTAGTACAAAAGAATACTGGTCCCGATGTCACGGAGACATGTATGTTAAGAAACCTTGGCCCTCCCACTTGGTTTGTAACAGTAACTTGTGCAGAATATGCATGGGAAGATTTCCTACACATAGCCAACAAAAATAAAACAAACATAGATATAAAAACACCAAGGGAACTCTGCTCTGTAGATACTGTAAATATATCAAGATATTTCCATCATAGCTTCATTGAATTGCTATACTTTATTTGTAATAAGACTGTGCCTCCCCTCTGAGAAGTTCAACACTTCTTTTGGAGAAAAGAATACCAAGCCAGAGGAGCACCACACATCCACATGCTATTATGGATTAAAGATGCTCCTAAATTTGGTCAGGACAGTGATGCCACTGTTTTGCAGTTCATCCAAAATTATGTCACTTGTGAAATCCCTTCACAAACAACACATAGTGACCTTCATGCACACATTTTACAATTTCAAAGACACAAATGTGGGAAATATTGCTGTCGCAAATATATATAAAAAAAGGGAAATACTACACCAAATGCCGCTTTGGTTTCCCTAGACCAGTTTCAGTAACAGGTCAAGTAAACAACTTCATGTCTTCAGTCAGACATAGTGTCAAAGGTAAATCACCTAAGAACACATATTACATAAAAAGAACAGAAGAATCAAAATACATCAATGATTACAATGCAATCATTGCCCTCCTATGGAATACAAACATAGATGTGCAGTACATTGCAGACAATTCCACTGCAGTTGCACGATATGTCACAGCCTACTTAACCAAAGCAGAGAAAACAGAGCTTCAGGATCTCTGGGATGACATATCATCTGACAAAACACTATCACAGAAATTGTACAGCTTAGGCATAAAAATGCTCTCTCATAGAGAATGTGGCTGCTATGAACCTGCAGACCGTTTAACCGGTACTGCTTTGTCTGGAAAATCTGAGACTATGGTATGGCTACGTCTTGGTCCTTCTAAATCTAGAAAAAGAGTTCTCAAGTCATATGTTTATATAGAAACAATAGCCAAAAATGATCCCAACAGCCAAGACATTTTGAAAAACAATTTACTGGACACATACTACCCAAACAGGAGTACCACTTTGGAAACCATGTGTCTCTACCACGTAGCCGAAAACTTCACATACAAAAATAATGTTAAACCAGATGAAAAGAAAGGTAGATACAGAGTGGTAAATTGTGAAGGCAGCTTAGTGAAACTTACCAAACACAGCTTAATTAATCATATCATAATGTCATTAAAAACTCCTCAACATTAAGAACTGTGTTAGATGTCCCTGCTACAACTTTTTAAACCATGGAGAAAAGAAGAAGAGTTACTGGATACCTATGACTCCTATGAAGACGCTTTCAAAGCAAATGAAAGCACTATAACAGATGTAAACTTTACACAGTACCAAACAATGTTGCACAATGAACAGTACCACAAAGAAGACTCCAGGCCCAACTACAAGTGGACACTCCTGATAGTAGTCAACCTTCTGTACGAGGAAGCCAAGAACCACTTGGACATCGACTAATAGCAAATGAGGCAGAATTAGCCATGACAGAAGTAGGAAACAGCATGTGTCAGTATGAACAAGCTACAGAAGACTTTGCTTTACTGAAATCACAACTGAACAATGAGAAGCATAGCATTTTCCAAGAAATAACAAAACAAACTGAACATGATGTGGCACATGAAACTAAAAACTGTACCTGCCTAGACTACAAACCTATACTGCTGTACGTGAGTGGTGAAGCTGGTTCAGGCAAAACATTCTTAATCAAAATCATCAGCAAGTTCCTTCACCAATTGACAAACAAACTGTCAGCTGTTGTAACTGCCCCCACAGGTTTACCTGCCTACAAGATAGGCGTCACTTTCCACCGATTACTACTCCTTCTAGTAGAACACCAAAACAAATTAGATTATTACAAACTTTCCCCAGAAGCTGCAATTGAACTACGCAGAGTTTTTAAACAGATGCAAATGCTGCTAATAGATGAGGTGAGCATGTTCTTCAACCGAATGTTGGCTTTGATTCACCTCAGATTACAAGAGGTCCTCAAAACAGACTACGACCAGCTCTTCTTCAATTGACACCAGTGAAAGCTGAACCTATTTTTAAAAGCTTAGGGCACAACCTGTGCCATAAAACTCTTGGCAGCATAGGCAATGTCAACCGTTGGCAATGTTTCCAATACAGAGAATTAACTGAAAACATGTGCCAGTCTGCAGACCTCACATATGCCAACATTTTAAAAAGTATTAGAGTTGGTGTAATATATCAAGAAGCACAATCAATATTAAAAAGCAGGCACATCCATGCACTCTATGGCCATAACTCATGTGCTACTGATGTCATGCAACAATTAGCACACAAAAATGTCAATTGTATGTCCTTGATGCCAATTCTTGCCAGCTGTTTCAAATTCAATGAAACAATGTTGGAAAAAGAAATGCAACCAATAATTGAAATTTGATTCAACGAATAAACTGGAAGTTCATGGTATGACACTACCCATGTGTCAACAAGCCACAACAAGACTAAATACCCTAGACAACTCTATCTCCAACACAGCTGGTTTGGAGAAAATATTAAAATTATCTTTAAACTGCAGAGTAATGCTTAAACGTAACCTTGATGTGGAGCAAGGACTAGTTGAAGGAGCACTTGGTACAGTTGTTGACTTTCAAACATACCCACGTGACAACAACATTCAATTTGTCAATATTCTCTTTGACAACTATCAGAAGTTAAAAGGATAGGACACTCAACAGCCCACCTCCTTCTTTTCAAAGACATGTATGTATGCAGAGAAAAATTTTCACTAACTCTAGCATACGCAGTGACCATTCACAAATCACAAGGTCTTACCCTAGATAAAGTATTAGTAGATATTGGTAGCTCAGTCTTTAAAGAAGGCATGAGCTACGTAGCACTATCACGCTTACGTACACTTGACGGGCTAGTTCTAATCAACTTTGATGCAAGTAAAGTAAATGCTGATATTCCTTGCATTGTAGAATACAATAGGCTGCATTCACTCCACACCCCAATCTGAAAACCTATCCTGTTACACAACAAGCAAAACGTTGTAAAAGAAAACTACTTCAAACTGATACGCTACAGGATATCACTACAATTCCTCCAAAGAAAAAATAAGAAACCAATACTTCATCAAGTACCACCATCAAACAAGAATCTAGTGGTCAACGTAACTCAACTACTTCTTCAAAGAAGCAACACACACTCCAAACAAATTACTTCCGCAAAGAACTACTAGGTCCATTCAAATTTTCAAATGTTACTGCTGTAAATTGCTACGCAAATGTAGCAATTCATATTCTATTCCAATTGCCACCAATTATTGAGAACATTTACTTACTCAGTACAGACCAATTGTGTTTGCAAATGTTAGTCCTTCATAGAAATGCAACCAACCATCATGACAACACTTACAGTGTTCATTGAATAGGACAAGAATCGGACTACTGTGCTGGAATTGTCAAATTCACTATAAACTCACAAGAGGATCCACAAGAATTTCTAATGTACTTACTACAAGTACTGGAAAACAAAAACATACCTATAAATGAAATCTTTCAGATTTCATACATGTGGAAACATACATGCACTCTCTGCAACCATGTGGCACAGGAAGAAGTACCTAATGAACGATTTTTGTATGTATCCATGCCTAACTGTCAATCCATTCCATTTCAGCAACTTTTACAAAATGCAAACCATGGTAGATTATGTACTACCTGCAATTCAGATAATCGCTCCACCTTACAAATAGAGACACATAGTAAATACATAATAGTAATGCTTTTACGTTACAATGCAGATGGTACCAAAAACAACTGTAAACTGACTGGATTCACACATGGTCAAGTATCACTTGGTAAGAAAACCTTCAGAACAATAGGTATAATCTACCAAGCAGGAGCCACAACCAATGCAGGTCACTACACTGCATATATAAAAAAGAATTGTTGATGGTTCGAATGTAATGATAGTACCATTACTCTAAAGCAGAGATTGCCAGCAAAGCTTGTAAACAGTTACTTAATATTCTTAAAACCAAAATTTTATACGTAATCTGTGTATGAACATAAGAAAAACTTCAACTTCAAAACTGTGCACAGTTAGAGTATGCCAACATGTATCTAACTGCCCCAAGATTCTGCAACAAGCAAACAGATAAATAAATCACACTAAATTGTAACAGGAAACACACAGTTAGAATATGCCAACAGGTATCTAACTGCCCCATAAAATCTGCAACAAGCAAACAGATAAACAAATACTACTAAAAGTAAACAAGAAATATACAGTTAGAATACGCCAACAGGTACCTAACAGCCCCAAAAAATCTGCAACAACCCAAAGATGAATAGCATAAACGTAAAAATAAACAAATAGAATATGCCAACAGGTATCTAATTGCCCCAAAAATCTGCAACAAGCCAACAGATAGAAGATTAGCAAGAAACAAGAAATAAACAGTAAAAAAATGAAAGAAATATATTGTACCACAGCATAGAAGTTTTTTTTTTAATGCAGCATGGATTTGAACTACTCTACTTGTAAAGTACTGAATATGAGGGTAAAAAAAACAGAAATATCTATTATGCAATGCAATAACTCATTATGAACTATCTGCTCTAACATATGATATTTTCTTTTATCACAGCGATTGAAAAAGTATGTCTGGTCCAGTTACCCATGCCATGAAAAAACTGCATACAACCACAAAATACTCAACCAGTAAGTATCCAATAAACGCTGCACTCCTTGTTACAATCTCTACAGTCTTAACTGCATAACCTAGCCAGAAATTCACATACAAACTCTTCAAATGAAACAGTACACGCACTTTTGGGTTGTGCATATTTGATAGGTGTTTGATTCTATGGGCGTGTTATGCTGCACTGGTTACGGCCTATGGCCTTCAGGCATGCACCCAAGACACTAGGCCCTGGCCACAACCACTGCAGCATAACACGGCCATGCACCTAAGACTCTAGGCCCTGGCCACAACCACTGTAGCATAACACACCTATACTACCAAACATTTGGACTCTGGTATGTGGGCTGCTTATAGATCATATTAATAATAATCAATGCTGTACTAACAACTCAAAACCAACATCATACTAAAGTAAATTAGCTAGTATGGCATTCATTATGTCCGCAGACAGCTGCTATGACCACGGGCATTGCGAACACATCAAGGGCACCTGCCACCTAAACAAATACAGTATTTGACCCATCTCTTACTCCTCAACCCTTCCCAATCACTCCTACACACCAACACAGTCCCCAAAATTGCATTTTGCATCTGTTTGCCGCCGGGCTGTCGGCAAATCCAAGATGGAGGGTGCATCGAAACAATGTGACGTGCCTCACGCCTCACCCAAGCCAATCGGTGAACACGTTGCATGTTTCGGGACTAAGCCACTGCTCCTGCCGCAAATTTGGTGGAAATCCGTCCAGTGGTTTGAGCTGTAGGTGTGCGCAAAGTTTTTTCCCATTATGTCTATGGGAACAAAATACATTTTGGGACCCCCCCTATAACTTTGCCCCCCCTCAACCAAACCTCACTACATTTTGCCAAGAAATTCGGAGTGGGCCATATACTTATTTTGCAAAGCCCGGTGAGGATTCGTCCAGGGGGAGCAAAGTTATAAGCCTCCCAAAAAGTGCTCTTCCTATGGGATTAACAACTTAACCATAACAACACAGCCACTACAGTGGCTGTGATATATATACATAGATATATATATATATATATTTATATATATATATATAAGGACTTAGGTCGAAGCACGTGTCGGCTAGATGAGGCATATGTTAACCTGTGGCGAGTAGTGATATATGCTATCCTGTGATTAACATAACTTAATGTATGTTTGCATTATTGTGTAAAAATGTGTATTCACATATTATGTGTGTGAGCGCAATTGTTAGGATTAATGTTTGTTTTATGGTTACCATCTAAAAGAGCACTGGGGTATTTACAGAACATAATTAGGAGCTCATTACTAGAAAAAACTGTATACCCTGATTGAGATGTACCTTAACTTCAATTTGTTCTAAAATCATATCCAGTATACATGATGGTCAATAAATGTAATATATGTCAATATGTTTACAAAGAAGTGCATAAGGTGAATGCTGTGTATACTTTGGGACATCGTAGTGTGTTTCTGTAAAATGCCCAGAAACAGAGAACTTTTACAAGACAATTGACTGGTCTTTCGCGTAGAATGTTGCAACCATAAAAAAGGTATTTAATGCTCAAATCAGAAGTTTACATTTTTTTTAAACACACTATTCTGTGCTGTCGCATTCAGTCAACTTAAGAATCACTGTCCCAGGTTTCCTTTCTAGAACAAACTTGTGTAGGTAGTAATTCCAAGGAGGGTATTGGGATGATTTACAGCCCAAACATTCAAACTATTTTACCAAATGTGGTGGAACAGGCATGATCCATTTGTCCAAAGGAGGGAAAATACAGTTTTCTTAAGATTCATCATCATAGCTGTAGTGGAAAACAGAACATTGTGGCACTCCAATGCTTTATTAAGTGTGGTTTCTTCTTCTTCTCTCCCCTTCTTACACTTCTATTCTTTCTCTTGTATAGGGTATTTAGTGGTAGTTTATGATGAACTGCTTAGTATGTTTTGACTTTGATTGACTAGGAGCATGATTTAAAGATTAATACTATATTTTGTTATTATTTGCTGTTGTGAAAATAAAAACAAATTCAATTGAAATACATATTGAACAATCACATGATCATTTTCTGATACAATATAGCAGATTGATTTAACCAGTTGGATTGACCAATCAATGTTCATGAGGGACAGCCATCAGCTGTAGAGTGTCAGACCAGTGATGGCTACCTTCTTCTGCAGGTCTGACTGGAAGGTAAATGACATATCAATTGGACTGTAGTCTGGCAACCTGGAACCTTTGGTTCTCTTGATGTTTTCAACTAATATTCTCATCAGCTCTAGCCAGCCTAGTCAATGATGAGGTATCATGAGAGTCATAAAACAAAGCATTTGAGAGCTTCAAGATGCAGACCCCTGCAATAGACCATGAAAGAAGAAGAAATCAAGAGGGACATTCAGAAGAGATTGATGACATGGAACACTCAAAAACAATAAGACAGCTGCAAATCCCACTAAGCCAACAAAGTAGAATTGCATAGCCAAACAAAGATCTAGAGAGTAGTGACAATGACAGTGGTGAACAGTAGGAGCAATTTAAAGATGACATAATGGAGGGGTACAATCCACACATGGTAGCACACTAATTCAATGTATAAAACAACAGTACAATAGTAGACGTTACAAAGCCTCTGACATTCTTTTCTTTTTCTATAAAATGAGGGATGGATAAAGAAGAAGTTAGGCAGGCTAAAGAACAAAAAGAAAGATGAGTATATGATGAAACACTGAAGGGTGGGGTTTAGGGGGAATTAAAGGACACGAGGAGGAAATAACTGGAGAAGGGTTAAAAGAAATACATTATTACTATTAGACAATCCAATTCGTGATTAATTAACAAGTATCCTGAAAATGATGTAAATGAAAGGCAAAACCTTAAACTCTACACTGTCCCTAAGGTAGAAATCAAGACATTCCATGAAGATGAATGCAAAGGGTTAATGAAACAACCATTTTTTAAAAAGAAAAACCCTAATGGGAATTAAAATGTAAAGAAGGAAGGAAGGAAGGAAGGAAGGGAGGAAGGAAGGAAGGAAGGAAGGAAGGAAGGAAGGAAGGAAGGAAGGAAGGAAGGAAGGAAGGAAGGAAGGAAGGAAGGAAGGAAGGAAGGAAGGAAGGAAGGAAGGAAGGGAGGGAGGGAGGGAGGGAGGGAGGGAGGGAGGGAGGGAGGAAGGAAGGAAGGAAGGAAGGAAGGAAGGAAGGAAGGAAGGAAGGAAGGAAGGAAGGAAGGAAGGAAGGAAGGAAGGAAGGAAGGAAGGAAGGAAGGAAGGAAGGAAGGAAGGAAGGAAGTCTAAATAGCAATCCAAGCATCCATTTTAAACAGTAGACAGATATAGAGTATGCAAAGGAAAGTTTAAATATTGAATTTGAAATGATGTAGTCTCATGGATAGTCTTCAAACTCCATTTCTAATTGATTCATATAAAAGTAATGTGGTTTCCTATTTAAGCAATATGAATAAACTTTGTAACTGTTGATTGCTCCACAATTACTATAAAATCAGAGCTAAAACCTTCCCTGACACTCTACTTAAGATGTCAATGACGAATCAAATTGCCTTTTCACCAGTACCAAATGTACCAATTAAAAACAATGATGTATTTATCCTAAAACTAATCAGAGAAGCACGTCAGGAAATAAGAGGCATTTTTGGATTTGTTATTGCTGAAGACAGGAACAACCTTAACCCTAATGAATCACAAATATGAAACACTGATAAGTGTTAAGGAAACCACTATTCATGTTTCCATTGTTTGATATCCACTTTCTCTGGGATTGAAAATATATCCATTGTCAGAGAAAAATTCACAACAATCTGGATAACAGCGGATTCAGGCTTTGTCTTTGTGGGGGAATGGAGACTGCCCACCCCCTGTGTACATGTGATGTTGGAATGGGGAGGAGCTAATGGTGTTAGGTGTTTTTTCTGATGACTTGGGGAATTTGGCATTGGCCCGTAGGCACATTTTAGGCACATTTTATGTGGGTTAAGAATTTGAAGGAGAATTACCAAACGCAAGGTCTACATAACTATGAAAGTTAGGAGTGCTGGGATGGTACTAAAAGGGGTGCGCTTAGTACACTTTATCGTTACGCCCCTCAACAGTAACTTTCAGTTCACTAAAGTAACACTGTGCCAGAACATCTTGTTAAGTATAAAGAAGTGTTCAGAGAAGAGTTTAGGGACCTTAGGGAATTTCAATTTTGCATTACGTTCAGGAGTGGTGCATTGCTCGTGAGGGTTTATAGTGATTTGGTCGAAAACAAAAATGTCGAAAGTCAAAATGTCGAAAAAAAAAAGTCGAATTTCTTTTTCAATAAGTTTTTTTTTCGAAATGGGGGGGTTACCCCCAAACCCCTTTTTTCTATTTTTTTTTATTTTACCCCTTTTTTTTTACTTACCGAACCCAAAAAAATCATATAAATAAAAAAATAATAAATGTGACTTTTTTTTTGCCATTTTTTTCTCGACATTTTTGTCATTCGACTTTTTCTTTCGACATTTTTACTGACCACCGCTCGTGAGCAGGCGTGTTAGAGATTTGCTTGTGAGCACGAAGGACGCTGTAGCTCAACTTCTTTAAGACATGTGTGATCATTCATTGATTCAGTCATAAACTCTATTCAAATAGAAAAATACTTCAAAATATATGAATAAGATTATATGCAATTATGCAATATATCCACTGAATTGTTTAAAACATGGGCCTCATCACTAGTTGGGCGGTAACGCCGGCGCTATAAGCGCTGGCGTTAATAGCCCTACTGCCAAACCGCCCGGCGCTAATAGCGCCGGATCACGGGTTTGGCGGAACAGGTATTGTCCATTCCCCACTGAGCCCATTTGGGAATTCCCCATTCCCCATTGGGCTCAATGGGGAATTTTCACGCTCTTACCGCCGGCAGGTTTCCCGCCGGCGGTATGAGCGCGAGATTCCTGCGGATTTCCCCAGCTCAGAGCTGGGGGGAAATCTGCCAAACCTGTGATTTTTCAGACCCTTAAATGCGGCGGTAATAGCGCTACTGCCGCATTTAAGCGTTACCGCCAAACTCGTGATGAGGCCAAAGCACCTAGAAAGATCATGAAAACAAACAAATAGTTAAATATTCGTTTTCACTGTTAAGGGCAAATACACCTAGATCACACTATTAATATCACAATAAGCTCCTGACTCTGACATCATGGTTTCACACCATTAAAAAAAACAATAGTAGCAAAAATGCCTTGTCATCCTCCTTTAGTTTACCCTTATAACTAATAGCATGTGCCTTCTTGTCATTACCTATCAATAACAGTTCCATTCTCGTGCCCTGTCATTATTTTGATTCTCCTAGCCCATGCCCTAGTCAACGAGCTTGCAAATGCATGGATAAACCTCAAGAAAAAAGGAGGTCTTAAGTGTTGCAAATCTCTCCTCAACATCCTAATGTCCATATAGAGGGGGCAGAACAAACACAATAAATCAAAGATTGTCTGTCCACACAAATGCAGCATGCACCATCTGCCTCTAGCAAGCTCTTCTTCCATTTAGGGCTGACATTTAATTTGGCCCTAGTCACAATACTTCTATGTCGATAATTTGACAATAAATTGTGACCATAGACACATATTGTGCAGGTCGCCACCGAGGGAAAAGAGGGAAGCACAGCCTAATTTCTGCTGTTTCCCCCATTACCTCCTCTTTTTTTTTTATCAGCCAAATAATTTAGTAGTCTGAACTTAAGTGTACTTTTAGTGATAACCTTTAATTCCCTGTATGTTCGCAACCCATGCCCATCCCCAGTTCATTTAAATAGGTCCTAATTTGTAACAACCACCTCATTTTATTTGCATCCATCAATGACATCACATTCTAAAGTTAGCAATCTAGTTAATTCTCCTCCTTGCCTGGGCCACAATGAATTTCATAAAATGATGAAGCCCATTGAATTGTTGTTATGATTTTAACCATTGTGGCTGCACAATATCAGACAAGAGAGTTAAAGCTGTGTGTTGACCTAGGCTATCAGCATCCACATGTTTGGGCGAACTGCCAGCCAGTGCCATGGGCCCTTGAATTAGTGGCAATGTTTAAAAGTGCATACATTGAATTTCAAACAAATGTTGGGGCCTAAAAAGATGTGTCCGCTTTATTTCATTGCGATGTCATTCAGTCTCGAATTTTCCTCTGCATTTATCCAGAACATCTGGATTTGAGAACGTTCGCAAGTGAACATAATGAGATGTTATTTGAAGGTTCAGTAAAGAGGCATTTATAACGTGGGCTCACAATAAGGGAAATGAGCCCTTATGAGACGTGAAACAAAAATACTCTAGCTGGATAATGTCCTCGAAAGGAGCTGTTACCACCAAAACACTTGCTAGTTCTCTTGCAAAAGCACCCATCAATCGTGAACAGTGAGGGTTTTAATTTATGCAGTTATTTTGCCAAAATTGCTGCCACTTTTTTGGTCAATGACTGAACCTTTGAAGAACCTCTTGAGGTATGGTGTGGAGTTAATTTGGTTTGATGCACAGCAGAAGGCTGAGAGGTAGTTGTCAAAACTGCTGCTGTATCTTCAGTTGTGAGCAGTCGATTTTACTAATCCTCAGGCGTAAAGAAACATTGATGCCAGGGTCTATTTTTGTGGTGCTATGTTGTCAAACATAAGCTAAGGAAAGCAGCATACTGAGTTATGCACTCCCCCTCTAGTTTAATGGAACTGGTAAGTCACCGCATTTGAGACGGTTTAATGATGCGTGGAATGCGACACTCTTCGGTACCTTCCTTTAAGGAGGTGACTCACCTTGTACGCTGATCATAAGGCAATTATAAAGTCTGCATTCTTATTCACGTAGCTTGAAACATGCCTGCTGATTGTCTCATCTGCCCAACTGGCAGACCTGGGGTGAAAGTTCTCTTCCTGTGGTACACCCCAGCCTCATTGCTGATGTTTCTCGTCATCCACATCTGGACTGGATGTTTTCTTCTTTCTGACACAGCTTGTACTTATCGATTTTACATCAGATCATGTAGTTGTACTGTATAGCTGGCTGGACTTTGTCGTCAAAGGAAGACACCGTCAGAGGGTTTATGTAATTCTATATAATCCTCTGCAGCTCCCTGTCCCACCGTCTTCTGACTCTACCCGTATCCTTCCCTTTGTATGAAGCATGATTATTGTGCCATCAAATTGAATTCATATTTCTTGATGATTTTGATGTATGAGCTGCACCCATGACTGCCGTGGAATTGTGCTTGTCTGTGCTATATGTGTGCTATATAGTATTGTTGGTTATCCTAGTAATACCTTTCGTTGTCTCCAATATCATAAATAAACAATTTAAATGCAAATAAATAAAAGTCCTCTGGGTACTATTGTTAGTAAAAAAAAAAAAAGGGGGTCCATCAGAAGATGATGGGGTGAACGGTGGCTTAGAGGACCTGACCGTGCGAGAGGGTGTGTCTGCACACGAACAGTGTAGAAAGCTGAGCTAGTGTATGCAAACATTCCAATCCAGCAAAATTGATACTCAATTTTAAATGACTTATCCTTTCATAACACGAATGTCAAGGAGGCAGTTACTGAATTTGAGTTGTTTATCGCTCTCTTGGGACCCAGTCTTTTTTTCATAAGCACCAGGCAGCTGTGCCCTGGGCCCAGGCTCTTATGCTGGGGCACCAGACAGCCCTACAGTGCAATCATGGGAAAGCCGGGATTCTGTCAAATGCATTCTCGCCTAGTATGTATGATGTGTGACCCTGGCCCTAGGCTTCAGCGTGGCTGCCACCAAAAGCCTGTGCATATTCAATGGATGCTTGCGGCCTACAGCCCAGCTGTGCTTTTAACTGTAGTAGCGCCAGCCAGTATAATAGAGTCTGATGGATGAAAAAAATGAATGTTAACTGTGAATACAGACACAAGTCTAGTTGGCGCTTGCACATGTCTCTCTGCAGTTGTTAACATCTGGTTAGCAGATCGAGCAATGCCACCATCGTGGATGCCAACCATCAGCCCCTCATTTGCACCATTTCATGTTCACATTTGGTATTTTTGGGTCGTATCAGACTCCTTACTGGAAGTGGCACCCTCAGGTAGGGGACCTGAGAAGGTCACAGGAAAAGCTGCATTCATTGACTCTAAGAGGCAGGCGAGCCAGTGGGCGGGGAGCAGCGTTTTTATAAGGGTGGCCGTGCCCTCCCCTTGGCCATGCCTCTGCTCACTGGACCGTTTTGTGGATTTAAGCACTGCATGGTTTTTGCGTTTTGAGTATTAGCACAGCCAGTAAGGGCAAACTGTATGGCAGATGATCAAACAAGATCTCTGCTTGATTTAGCATTAGGGCTACTTCCCATTGGAAATCTCACAGGACTTGATTCGGGATTGGCATTTTTACAGTGTGCGGTAATCCCCCAACACCATTATTGCCGCAATTATAATCATAATTGTTTTTATCACGCACTAAATACCAATGAGTGGTTTCTAAGCACCGGATCGGATTCGAACCTGTGTTGCTCTGTGTTTTCTTGCCTCCCTAACAAAAGCGTTGCCCCTGAGCTATCCTTCCACCCTAAATTCAGTCTATTCATTTTTCCAGATTCGGGTTACAAAACTCATAATCTGGCAGAGCATTAAAACAGTTGGTATTTTGAAATAATAGGGGCCTTTATGAGTTTGTAGGTATTGCAGCGATAATTCCACCAAATTACCACCAAATAGAATTACTGTGACCGCCACATGGTCTGGCGGATTAGCCTCTGGATTACAAGTGGTGGTAGGCAGGGTTAGTCTCAATTTTCTAGACTCCATAGGACTTTATGTGGATTTCGGCAGAATTACCGCTGGCAGTAATTCCACCAATTTAGCAATTCTTTTTACAGTGAGGCGGCGGATTTACATCCAGCCTTTTACTGAAGGACAATCGTCCTCACCGCCAAACCTGTAGTACTGCGCTGCAGTAATGTGGCAGTAACAAAATTACTGCCATGTTACTGCCATTTTTTACCACACCCCCGTACTAGTAATGGCCCCCAATGCCGGCTTTATAATTATTGCTTAACTAATAATGCGTCCCTGAGGTTTTAAAATCAAGTGCAGGGCCGCCATTGCGACTTGGCCATCGTGGGTAACTTAGCTACAAGCCCAGCAGTGCTTTTGTGGTCATGTCATGTTATATAGCGCTTTGGATTAAAGCGCTATATAAACCTAATAAAAATACAAATACAAATACAAATGTCAGATATAAAACTAAAAACCAATCCTGAACACTGATCCATTGATCACTATCATATCTGACGTCCGTCTTTGATAGCTGGTGGAATGGCTCAGTTGATTAACACACCGCACGCCCTCAGTGTGACGTGCATGTCAAAGGTTTGGAAACCGATGGCGCTCACTTAGCCTCAAATGCCTTTGGTCACTAAAATCAGTACCATCGAGTTGTCCAATAGGACCATCTGTTATTAGAGGTCTTGGACCCCAGCCCCCAAGGTTTTAGTGCTGTTCATAAAGATATTATAATAATCTGGTATCCTGAAAAATGAAGTCTAGCAAGTAATTACACCGCTGTTGTTTCTTTTGTGGTGAATATTAAAATTCAGTGAAGTCTTTTCTGCCCGCCTTCAAAATGATGAAGGAAAATCTCGGAGGCCTGCAAGCGGAGTTGCCATGGTAACTTCTTTCTCCATTACTTGGGGCCAGGAACTGCCTACATATCAATGCTATTTTTTTTTATTGTTCATTATGTATTTAACAAGCAGTGGAATTAATTGAATGGGAGCTTTTACAAAACATCACATTAAGGTGTTAATGCAAAGAACGTCTTCTTGTCACATCATGAAACAGAAGGAAACCATAATTCAGGCAACTGCACATGCTCATTGTCGCTTGCCTGGATTCCTCCATCTCCATCCTGTGCTGAAAAACAGAGACTGTTCATTTCTCACACTGTCCCCGAAATGCCAGTTTCTCATCGGAGGGAAATGCGTTTCTACTGGTCTGCAGATGGCTGATGGTTTGAGCAGAGGAGTAACTGGTTCTGCTGCGGTCCATGGAGCTTAGCTTGCACCCACTATTTAGACAGCCCCAGTAAAGCGCAATGCCTGTGCACCCCTCCCAAAAAGAGGGGCCAGTGTCTATGGTTTGGCAACTTGGCATACTTTCTTTTTTCATGGCATTGATACACCAAAATGCCCGCGTAGAGGAAGTGGCATCAGATGCCCAATGGAATCACAGGATGTGACATCACATGAGCTTTGACCCAGATAACATGAAGTACTTCCAAATGTACAATAAGCGGAGAATTGACACTAAAGGAGACACAAGGCGTCTTTGTCCCTTACCAATATGAATAGGATGGTGCCATGAGAGGCCATGGGTGCAATCGTGATACGCCAGGGACACACCCTGCAGAGCCATTACAGACCAAGGGCAGGGCATGGCTCTCATACCCGCCTAACACAGCCTTTTATGTGTGTTGCAGGTGCATGCCTAGAATAATATTATGGATGCAAGAATTAAGCAGTCACGATGGTATCGTGACCTAATACAGCCTTATGAAATTGGGACGTACATTTATAAGGTAAATGAAACCTGGCAATTTTCTTCCCACAATATTGTTTAGAGAACTCAATCTTGAAGACAGACACCAAAAGAGCTTACAATAGCCCCACACTTATTCTTACAGCAACAGTGTGCTCTATATGTGGCAACAAAGAAACCTATCAACCATCAATGGATAATAATAAATAATAATTTAGCATTTATATAGCGCTATGAACCCTCAGGTATCTGAGCGCTGCTTATTATTTCCCACGGTGTGTGGTGCTCATTTATCGACTTCGGAAGGATGAAAGGCTGAGTTTGGCCTTGCCATTCGAACCTGCGTTAGCAAGCTCTGCACAGAAGTCAAAGCAAGCCCTCTACTCGCTGTGCCACTTGACCGGCATGGATAATGGAATGACCAGGAGCAGGTTCTCTTCATTTAATAAACCCTGCTAAACATCTGTGAAGATTGGGAGGTAAACCTAAGGACTATTTCAGAAACTCAATGAGATGTTCAGGTCGCTAGCTAGCATCATCCATGCTTGGTGGCTACCAAGTCTTAGAATGCTTGGGGACAACTCCAGCGATTAAGAAAAACACGTTATAAATAGGTAAGACACAAGTAAAGTCAATGAACCGTAAGAGAGATGTACCGTCAATGGATTGAATTGTTTAAGAATAATTCATATTTAAAAATTAAATGTTTGATAACCATAGGGTAATATGGGTGATGAAATGTATACTGTACAATTTCTTTCTCAAAATAGAGTTGAGTGGCACTGATAAACTAGGAAGAACACGTGTTTCAAAAAATATACATGCAACGATTTTATCTCTTTTCTAGTTTTCTTTTCTTTCCTTCTTATGCTCCCACACAGGTGGATTATGTGTGACTAATTTATGTACTAGAGTTTAGAATGAATGAACTCTTGGCTCTGGGAGTTTTTAATAGAAACTGTGTTTGAGCCTAGATAAAGCCTACATATGCCAAAACATTTGCCCGTGCACCAGTAGGTAGATGCTGGCACATGACGGTATTAGTGGCTAACAGCTGCGATCTTATTATTAATCTCTTACAAGTGCATTTCAAGCATTTATGGACGCATGCCTGTTTTTTGGCCAGAATAGCCACGATAAACACTATTGGGGGCAGTTAACTGCCATGGGTTTTTCCCCGCCAGTGCCAAGGCCTTTTTTGGTGATTTCGGTATTTCACCATTCAAAGCCTTCTAACATTTTCTCCTTCATTAACCCCTTAAGTGCCAAGGACGAGCTATCTCGTCCTTGGCACTGGGGAGGTAATCCCAAGGACGAGCTATCTCGTCCTTGGCACTTAGGAAACCAAGCGGTTAGAAATAATGATGTCTGCGTTGTGATTTTCTTTAAAGATTCTAAAGGTGCATTCCAAGACTGCATGTTTTTCTTACTCGTTTGCAATAATCCTTTATACAAATGTACGTTGGTGCTTTTGTTTTCATGTTTGCAAACAATAATAAAAAATCAGGAAAAATACAGAAAAAACACAGGTAGACAGTATGTCCTCTGCATTATGCGGTCAAAGCTGTATGAGTTAAGCTGCAATTAACCTCACAGCTTCGATGGTGGAGGGGAGGACTGTGATCCTGTCCTGTGGAGGTACAGTGAAAACAGTTCCATCTGCGCACTCCTGGACATCTAGCATCGATTTTGTATTTCACCAAATACTAATGATTAGGGATTGGCTGCAGAAGGTGCGGAGCGTTTGCCTCCAATGGCATATATTGGGTCTCATTACGAGTCCGGCGGTAACCGAGCCGGAAAAACTGGCAGGTTACCGCCGGACTCGTATTACCATTCCGCCTCCGTGATTCCCAGAATCACTGGGGCATTACGACCCTGGTGACCCGGGAATCCCGGAGGCGGAATTGTGTAAGCCCCAATTCCCATGGCACCCCATAGGACTCCATGAGGATGGGGACTAAGGAAACACTGGTTCCGTCTATGACAGAGCCGGTGTTTCCATGTCCTCCTGCAGGCGGGTGGTGGTAAACCTGCCAGGTCAGACCTGGCAGCAGTGACACCTCCCACCTGCAGGACTCTTAATCAGCCGGTCCAGAAAGAACAGTGGCAGCGGTTTTACCACTCGTAATGAGGCCCATTGTCTTTTTGCTATTTCATTTTATTTAGTTATACTTTGTTGGTTTTGTAACAAAAGGCAATATGCAGGTCAAAGCTTAATCTTCAAACAGTAGGAGCAGACACAGAAATAGGCAGTGTCTGGGCAGCAATATGTCTTGCATATAGGAGTCCATAGAATGTGATTGGCGCTTGGTCTCTGGTCTCATAGAGTAACACAAACAATACTGTATGCTTGGTGCATGCTTCCCAGTAGTGTCTAATATATCTTCTATTCTCCAGTAAATGTTGGCGTATGTGTACATGTGTGATACGGCTACGGATCTGCCTCCTGTATCAATACTCCCCTTTCGCTGTCTTTGATGACACAGACTTGCAGTTGGCTTGGTGGGGGCTGGAGGGGAGGGGCCTGTCCTGCGATTTTCAGAAAATCTTTTTTGTAGACACGAGAATGTTGTTTTTTTAACATTCTACAATACACATGACTTGTAGAGAACAAAAGTAGCATGCAGATGGGCCATAGGACCTTAGCTATATGTGCAGGTTATTTATACATTTGTGAGGAAGGATGTGCTGTTGATCCCCTTCCCCATGATCAGTGCAGAAATGCTGTCAGCATAACTTTGTATGTTGCAGCTACTGTGTAGTGTGAATCTGAGGAATGCCAAAGTGGATGCACCAATAGCAAGGAATGCAAGCCTTGCACCTGCTGTATGTAAGCGCACACTGGAGTCTTAAAGGGATGGTCTAGTAAAAAATTTTATTTAAAAAATAGATAGGCCACATAAAAAAAAATACTAGCATCCGCAGCGTTTTCCAACACAACCGCGTTGTGTCTGCCTGAATCTGCTTTACCATTTGGGGCTCTCGGGCTCCCCACGGGGAGCCCGAGAGCCCCAAATGGTAAAGCAGATTCAGGCAGCAACAACGCGGCATTGCGGAAAACAACCGCGTTGTTTCTGCCTGAATCTGCTTTTCCATTTGGGGCTCTCGGGGGAGCCCGAGAGCCCCAAATGGGAAAGCAGATTTAGGCAGACAACTCAGCATTTAGCATTTCCCATTTGGGGCTCTCGGGCTCCCCACGGGGAGCCCGAGAGCCCCAAATGGGAAATGAGCTGCAGGTAGAAACACTACGCGGCATGTAAACATAACCGCGTGTGTTTCTGCCTGCTGTGGCTTTCACTTTGGGTCTCCGGTGCCACCGGAGACCCAAAGTGAAAGCCACAGCAGGCAGAAACACACGCGGTTGTGTTGGAAAACGCTGCGGTTTTTCTTTCCAAGTTTCTCAGGCTCCTCCGAGCCGGAGGAGCCTGAGAAACTTGGAAAGAAAAACCACAGCGTTTTCCAACACAGTAACGTTGTATTTATGTTTGCGGTCGCTTCAAAAGTGACCGCAAACATAAATACGTTTTTAAAGCTGCGGTTTTATTTCTAAGTTTTCCGGGCTTCTCCAGCCCGGAAAACTTAGAAAACAAAACCGCAGCTAGTGCTTATTTTTTGTAAAAAAAATAAATAGCACTTACTGAGATTCAGCTGCAGCTTTCGTGCTCTGGTCTCCGGTCCGCGTCCTCCGAGTCCCGGCACTAATGAAGGGAAAGCCACCCAGCGGTAGACTTTGTTTACTACAGCTGGCTGGCTTTTCCTTCATTAGTGCCGCAAAAGCAAAAGCCAGCACAGGAGGGCCTCCATTTCACAAAATGGCTGCGCCCCTGTGCTTGCTTTTTCGAATTTTGAGCTTGAACAGCTCAAAATTTTACATAGTAAGTTTTAAAACGGAGGATGCTAGTATTTTTTTTTTTATGTGGCCTATCTATTTTTTAAATAAAATTTTTTACTAGACCATCCCTTTAAGTGTTAGTGCAGGGGTATGCAATCTGTGGATTTCCTGATGTTATGTACTACAATTCCCATGATCACTCAACATTGATCATACTGGCTAAGGCCAATAGGAGATTAAGTCCAAAACATCTGCAGAGTGAACTGTGCCTACACACTGTTTCCTGACCACCACCAACCCCAACTCTAACCACACCATGTGAACATCATTCAAATACCAATTAGGAAGTTCATTGGAAACATTTGGCATTCACAATTTCAATGGTGGCTGAGTCGGAGCAGTGGTAACAATCATTTTCATGGCACACCAAAGTGAAGGTGCTGGTCTGACGTAAACCACTGCCAGTGGGGAAGGGAAAGTCTATGGAGCCTGCCTCACAACCGTCCACTACCTTAAGGCCAGTTAAATGGGACATAATTAAATTTAATGCTAGGGGCTATGTGTTGCTTTGTTATGATAGCAGCCCAAGGTGGTAAGGTGAGGGAATTAAAGTGTGGGCTGCATTGGTGGCTGCGGGGTGTGACAACAAGAGACAAGAGACCAGCCGTGATATAATGCACATTTTGCTGAAATAAAAAATACAAAATAAATGTGACACCTATCGAAAAGGAGGGGCTCCAATGACAAATACCGAGTAATCTGAAAAAGAGAGCCCTGATTCCCTTCAGTGTACTTCTTGAACTTGTTAGTTCTGTTTCATGAGCTTTTAGGGTCCAGATTGTATGCACAAGCACCGTTGTATTCTTTCGCTGAATTGGGGGGTGTAACCTCACCCCATAGACTTGCAGCGTGTTTATCCCTTTCTATTTTCTTGCATGTGTGCCCTATTGGGATGGTTCAATGGAACTGATATTTATTTGCATTCATCCATATTGGCTGAGACTGAGCATCAACAATAGATGGTTTGTTAAACTTTGATTAAACTCAGAATAACGGCTGCTTATTTTGCGAAGTTATGCGTAAATAGTATAAAATGGAGGTCATTAATGGGCCTCATTATAAGTACGGAGGTGCAGGTAAAAACAGCAGTAATGCAATGGTAATTCCATTACTGCTGCATTAGTGGAGCCTTACTGCAACATCATATTACAGGTTTGGTGGTACGGTGGAGGATTTACCACTAGCAAATAGCTAAAGGTAAATCCTCCACCTGTCGGGTCACAAGCCGTTAAGCCTGTGAGAAACAGATTCAGAATCAACTCTAAGGGTAAGCCACTGCAAGTCTCAACTGAGAAAAGCACAGCTCAAAGACAATGAGGTAAGTACCCCGAGCCTAAACTGTACCTCTGATTGAAGAAGAGTGGTCCAGCTGGATTCTGTCCAGTTGCAGCGGTGCAGAACCTGGGTTGCTGAGACTAAGTCGTGGGGACAAGAAGGAGGATGTTTGGAGGGCTCCTGCGGCAGCAATCTGGAGGTCGTCGGCAGCTACGGGCTCTTTTTTCGGCTCTGCGGAATTACCACCAGCAAAGACCTCATGGAGTCCCATGAACTCCAAAAATGGAAATTAACGCCCCCTTACCACCACTTGTAAACCTGAGGCAAATCTGCGGTATCAAGTGTTGGTAACAGTAATTGAGTTTGGCAGTAATTTGGCAGATTTACCACCAAACTCCTAATGAGGCCAAATCTCTTTACTTTAATAGACTCTGTTATGTTCGATACAGGATAAAAAGATATCACATCAAGCAATGAAATGAAAAACAACTATTTTGAGCCCAACAAATATAATTTGCAGTCCCAGAAAGCTTTGTAGGTTTTTATCATTTTTCAATTATAGTTCAGTAGAAAACAACCAACAAAAAACACAATACTCTAATTTTCTTTTCAGCTCCATCATGCCAACAACTTACTGAACATCTTGGTGTGAGAATATCCCTCTGACTTACTTGGTACATATAATTAGTTAAGAGTCTAGGCCCTCTGACTACACAAAACATAACTGTTAACGTTGCAAATAAATTAAATAATTCAATAAAATCTCCTCTTATAATCTAAACAATAACACGATACAAATATCTACAAAAACTTCTATCATTTTGCCTTTTCTTTTCGTAGGCCCAATAATTATGTGTTATTTATTTAAATAAACTAATGCAATTTTGATTTTCATCCTTTTGTATTAACAACACAAACCTTTTCTGTTATAATTGTGTTTTTTATGCATTATATGGCGAACCAGAAGAAGTAGTCAGATGCAAGTGTTTCATTTCCATATTCTTTTATTTAAACAAAATAATAAAATGCCTATCTTGCCCTATGAATATTGGGGTTTTTCCGGGATCTCTTGAGACTCTTTAGTCTCTCTCATGTACTCTTTAAAACAGTGGGCCTCATTACGCGGTAGGTGGTAAGGGGTTACCGGCACCAGTAAGTGCACCGGTGCCGGTAATCCCTTACCACCCTATTCCGAGGTCCATATAGCGGGTCCCTTCCTTAACGCCTGGTTTTACCAGGTGTTAAGGACGGGAGCCGTTAAGGGACTTCACAGCTAATAACGGTACCGCAAATTGCGGTACCGTTATTAACTCCTTCCCCATTCCCATTGAGCCCCATGGGGCCTCGAATGGGAATGGGGAATGATTCCTGGAATGGGGAATTACCGGGTCCTCCAAGGTTGGAATGACCCAGTAAGTCCCTATTTCGGGAACCCGAACCCGGAATGAGGTAAGGGGGTAGCACCATGGCTACCTCCTACCGCGTAATGGGGCCCAGTGTCTCTTTTCTTTCTTTCTTAGCAATTGGAATGCTTTTTCTTCTGGGATTGTCTCTATTGGGGTATCTCATACCCTTTTCTGTGTATGATAATCCACCTCCTGGGGTCCTTCCTCTTATTTGTTTTTCAAATGTATTTTACTTTTATCACAGCTGTTTGGGTTTAACTCGGTATCTTTATCGCAGTCTTTCATCCAAGAAGGCAAGTAATTGTCATAAATTATGTTATGTGACTCTTGTGCTTTCTCCCAATACGGGGCTTGCTGTTCTTTTAGGCTTTCAATCTCAATATTGCTATCTCTTCCATAATGTGCATGCAGTCCCCGGGGCCTTCCCTTTAATACATTCACTCTGGTATCTTCAGTCCTGTGGGTTGATTTCACGGTTCGGCGATGGGATGTATCTCCTTGTCTGTTTTTCGTCTCTGGTTTTTTGCCTCTCTCCCACATTCTTCCTGCTTGTTGCGTTAGCTCACGGTGGTCGGCACAATTTCTTTCCGATGGAAGGGTTTGTTCCTCCAGCTGATATGGGTATTGGCATTGTTAGGCGGGTTCCCGACCTACCACAATCCTCTCGTGGTCACGCCACTCTTTGGGACAGTGGTTGCTTCACTGTATGTTACGCCGGGCCTCCTGCATCTAGCTTTAACATTCTACTTTGCTAGGATTGCCACTGGCTCAGTGGCTCAAGGCAGCCCTGCCTCTCCCATGCGTGCATACTTCAGAGGGTTTCCCCTGCGTAGGCTTCTTTTTCTGCCTTCATGATTTGCTTGTCCTTTTTACAGGTTGTTTTGTATTACAAGCACCGTTACATTTTTCTTCAGATGTCGTACTCTTTCCAGCTTTACCTGAAGCCAATGGAAGGGAAACCATGTTATTGGTATTTCAATGTAATCCCATATATGCAGATAGTTTTGCTTATGAAGGGAGATCTTTGTGGGTATGGGAGTCCTTGTCCCCTAGAGAGCAGTCGCTCCCAGTGAGGTCCCACTTTCCCAGACCCCTAGGGAGGACCCTGCTTAGTGTGCTCACCTTCATAGCCCCACAGGGTGTGGCTCCCCCATGTGGGGAAAGGACAAACACTCTAGATTCATCACAATACATGATTTATGTTACCTGGATTTCCTTGCTTAACTTTGTCAGGAGACAAACTGTGAGATTAGATTTAATAATGCAATTTACAACGTTGCAAAATAGATATATGAGTAAAGTACAATTGCACACTAACCTCAAACCTAATGTGTACAGTCCCAATTCAGGCCCTGAGAAAACTTTAGAATAGAGTGTTATATGTGTTTGCCAAGAGTTAAGAAAAAAATTCTTAAGTGTTCAACTTTTTCTTTAACAATTGGATTGTACTAATAACTTACTTCATAGCAGCGGTCTTCAAATCTTTCTATCCCAAGCTCCCCCTCGCGGAATTGTTTTCAAGTCAGGGGACTCCCTCCCCGGGGCATTGAGGTAATTGGCAGCATAAAATGTTTAGCTACTATGGGTAGGATTTATACACTATAACAGATTACTTGTTACTGCTTCCTTCTCTGTTAATCCTTTCGGTATCACACTTCTTCCTTATATGGTCTCTCCCATCCTTAACTCTCTTCCGTTTTCTCTCTTCTGTCTTTACTGAACCTGTTCTGTCTCCCTTCTTCCTCTATGGGTTTGACTGCCGTTCTCTTGTTCTGTCACCTTACCACTTGCAGTATCTTTTTCCTTCCCATCTGCTCAAATTCAGCCTCTTATCACTCCTCCTGTGACAAATTGGATTATACATGCAGGAGTACAAGGATGAGTAGGGGTAAAATGGTCCACTCAGCCCTCACACTTCTACAAACCAAAACACAACGCAATCATAAAGGTAAAACAGAGACAGTTAAGAGATATACCTGCATCACCTTTCGAGGTAGCGTGGGCAGAGGGAAGGCTCTGCTTTCACGAGGGGTGAGAAGGTGACCTACACAACACAGTAACACAGGCCAAACTAAAGGGAATGTCCATACAAAGTTCTATACAAATATATGTATTTTAATTAAGCACACCATCTGCAAATAGAATGAATAGAGAACACTGCACTAAAACCCAGCCCAAAGGAAGAACAGAAAAGATGCAACAGAGTGGAGAAAATAGTACTCTGAGCATAGTTCCAGGGGTAAGGTACTAGCCATAACAAGGATACAAATCACAAAACAGGAGTGATCTCAACCCAACCAGTCTCCAGGGTCCAAGTGAACTGATGGGGGAATTCAGAGTCAACAGAACCTAAATTTAGTTTAGTTTAGTTTAGTTTGATTATTTATAGAGCGCGTCCGAACCCTCAGGTAGCTGGGCGCATAATCATGTGGACAACATAGTTACATATCGTTGCGCGCAGCAAAAAGAAAGAGTATATACATTCAGTGGTACATTATGTGGCATGAGATAAATACAATAGATAATATAGGACCTGGTTACATGGTGGTCCGTTACAGGTAAGTTAAGGCAATTAGTAGAGTGAAGCGGCCTGGAGGTGAGTTAGTTGCAGAGTGTTAGGCAGAGAGCCAGGATTTCACCATGGCTCTGAATGGCCAGAAGGAAGCTTCTGATCTGATTGCAAGCGGGAGTGTGTTCCAGCATTGAGCTGCGAGAACTGGGAAGCTGGAACCTCCTGCTGTTTTTAGATTGAAATGGGGGACCTTGAGTTGGTGCAAATATGGAGTTCTGGTGGGTCGGGTAGTGCTGTGTCTAGAGAATTTGTCAGATAGGTAGCGCGGGGCAGTCAGTGACAGGTACTTGTGTGTAATGACAAGAGTACTCAGCTGTCTCGGATTGGGAGCCAGTGGACATCTTTGCTGGCAGTGGAGATGTGAGACTTGCGCGTGAGGTTAAGAGCGCATTTTAAGGCATTATTTTGAAGAATCTGGAGCCTGTTCAGATTTTTAGTGGTGGTGCCTAGGAAGAGTATGGGCCTCATTCCGAGTACGGCGCTAACCAATGGCGCTATTAACGCCTTGGTTGACGCCGTACCCGGACCGGCAGCGCCTTGGTGGATGGCGGAATCACCGCCCCATTCCAAGGTTGGCGGGGCGGTAATTCCCCATTCACCAAGGCTCTTCCCCATTCCCAAATGAGCCCCCATAGGGCTCAATGGGAATGGGGAAGATGCAAATAACGGTGACCGTTCATTACGGTCACCGTTATTGGCTTGCAGGCCCCTTTGCGCCCTCGACTTTAACACCTGCTCAAAGCAGGCGTTAAAGGCGAGGTCGCAGAGGGAACTCGGAGTATGGCGGTAAGGGAATACCGCCACCAGTCTCGTTACCGGTGGCCGCTATCCCTTACCGCCATACTCGGAATGAGGCCCTATGTTACAATAGTCTAATTTAGACAGTATCGGTGCTCTGGATAAGGTGAGGCAGCTGGATGAAGATAGAAAAGGTCTACAGGCATTGATAAGTTTGTTGGTGTAGGTGGTTGATGAGATGGTAGCATTTATTTGTTTTTTCAGTGATAGGGTGGAGTCGAGGTACACACCTAAAGTTTTGACCTCTTTGGAGACTTTTATCATGTTGCCATCAATGGAGAAAGATTGGTACCTAGAGTCCAATTTGTTGAGGTGGGCCTGGGAGCCTACGGTAAACAGTTCCGTCTTATCGTCATTGAGGCAGAGACTGTGTGTGGCCATCCAGGCTTGGATTTCTAGGTAGATTTCATTAAGCTTTGCAACATCTTCTTCATAGCCACCAGTGAGTGTGATGAGGACCTGGGTGTCGTCTGCGTAATTAGTGTAGCTGACACCCAGATCGTCAAGACGGTCGGAGAGAAGCTTAGTGAAGATGTTGCAAAGTGTGGGAGAAATGCAGGAAGCTTGGGGTACTCCACATTGGATTGGGATAGGGTCAGCAGCCGCTGAGGGGGCAAAGACCCTAGTCGACCTGTCAGACAAAAATGACTGAATCCAATTGGAGGCATTCTGTGAGAATGCGGCAGCCGATGAGAGGTGTTGTGTAAGGATCTGGTGGTCAACCAGGTTGAAGGCCGCGGAGAGATCCAACAGGAGCAAAATGGCCAGTTTGCCCTTGTCTTTGGCTTCATCCATTTGGATTTTTAGACCCAGGAGGGCGGTTTCGGTCCCATGCCTGGCTCTAAAGTCGGATTGTCGCAGGCCTAAGAGGTTATTGTCTTCCAAATGTTGTTGTATTTGGAGGTAGGCTACTCTGTTTAATATTTTGAGGAGGAAAGGGACCGTAGTGATGGGTCTGTAATTCGTGGGGATGTTAGGGTCTAGGTTGGGTTTTTTGAGAAGGGGGAGAACCCACGCTTCTTTGAGGTTATTAGGGACTACTGAGTTCTTGAAAGAAGAATTGATCAGTGAGGTGATGAGGGGGTCTAGATCTTTGGCTCCATCTTTGATGACAGAGGCGGTGCAAAGGTCACCTTTACAGTTGGATGGTTTAAGGCTAGCGAATATCTTGACTACTTCCTCTTCAGTGACTGGGGAAAAGTGGAAAGGTCGGCAGTTGGGAATGGTGGGGTCTTTTTTGCTGTTGAGAATATCTTTGGCGGCAAGGTTGGCTTTTCTTGGTGGACTGACAGAGTCAGACCTGGTTTCAAAGTAGATGTGAGCAGATCAAGCTCCGTTCGGGCATGTTGGATCCTTAGGCCCGAATAGCAAGTGGAGGTCTAGTAGGGGCAAAGGCGGTTGCTTTGTGCGGTAAAGCGTGGCTCTCAAGGATGCAGGTCTGGGCGGTCCCAGGAACATTTCACAGTAGGCAAAGCCGAGTCTGGCTTTGGCTGCCGGGTAGGGTCGCTGAGTGAGACTCCAGCACTTGAAGTCAGTGGGTGATGTTTGTCGAAGTGGTGATCTTGGGTGCGCTGATATGCAGTCATTGATGGGGCAGTTCAAGGGCCAGCTGTCAATCCTTGGTTGTAATTACCGGTCAGAGTTGGTGTGTGACTCACTATTGATTTAGTTTGGGTCCCGCAGTTTAGCAGTCGCTTCTGGCCGAAAAGTGGACAAGCTTTGCCTAGGATACGATGCAGTGTTCAGCTGGTTTAGAGTGCAATCAAGTTGAAAGTGGTGGCGGAGTGCAACAACCAGTGCCATCGACTTCCTTCTTGTTCCTGGTGTGGTGAACACAGAGAAACTAACTCGGTCTGGTAAAACAAGGCGCTTCAGCTGGTCTGGCCCTCCGGTTGCTGTGAGGCCCAATCACGGGACTCAATGACAGGATGGATCCTGTCAGGATCTGCTCTTCCAGCTCAGGAGATTCCGGTGCATAGTTGGCTGGTCCTGATCCACAGAATAAGGTCACTCCTGATGTTCCCTGATAGTGGCTAAGGAACAGATCTTCCTTTTGTCTTGGCCGGGTCTTTCTTCACCTCAGGCTGAGGGCTTTGGAAAGTACAACTTTCCCAAAGCAAGTACAGTGAATTCTTCAGAGCGAATCTGCAGCCTTAAACGATCTGAAAGGATCTGAAAGACCCCTTCCTTTAAAAGCACAAGGCCCAAGATGATTGGACTAAAGTTAGCTTGCCTGAGTGGTCCAATCCCTGCTCTTGAACAGAGTGGACTTTGCCCTTCTGATGTCACACTCAAAGTGCTTTGCTCCAGAGGAAGTGGAAGGGACAGGAAGAGAGCGAGAGGGACAGAGAGAACAAAAATGGTGGAAGTTTCCGTTCATTGACCAGAGCCTCCTGCCTATCCTCATCCACCCCCTTCTCTTCTCACTAAGAACAAATGCCTTTAGAGATGTACCACCCTGTTGTGAGGCTACTCCTTTAGAGGGGGTGTGATCCTTTGGTGCCCGGGCCCATGATAGCTGCCTGCTGTGTGGCTGTCTCGGGTAGGGCATGTTTCCTGCCCTCACAAAGAGATCAAAGAGGAGGCCCGTCCCTCCAGGTTCCTATCCTACCATTTGGCTGGATACACCCAGATAACCAGAATGCACATCCCCATCCACAGCAGATCTGACTCACAGGAGCTGAAACATCTGCGATGTCAATTGGGATGTTGTTGTCATTATCATGAGAAGTACCAGGCACTATGTGTAAACTTGGGCATAGCTTTATTTTAAGATTGCCCTGCCACCACCATGATCATGATCACTCATGATCATCATCATTTTGGTACAGGGGTGCATATTTTAAATGAAACCCTGCACGGCATAGACTTGGCTGTACAATGTCAAATGGGCATCTGTGACTTCTGAACCTGCTTGGTGCCACTGGTAGAGTAGGTGCTGCAAATCAGGATACTGATGCAGCAGGACACAGATGAATACTATACTTTTGACATGGAGTTTATGAAAGGGGAATCTGATCAGCAGATTAACCTGGAATCATCTGCATCTTTGTATTATGCAATAAAAAATCAAAAAGGCAAGGACTTTGCACACTGCCAGATGGCTATTCCTCTTAATACACTTCCCACCCTCCCATTCCACCTCCCCTTCAACCATCCCACTCTGTTTTTCCTCTTCCTCCATGCATGTCTCTTATTTCTCTAGTCTGCACCCACTTGGTCTGTTGGCTCTATACATTCTCATTCTGTCTCTTGGCTTCATATCATTCTTGATTTGTGTCTTCTCTTTCTCTTCATCATGCAGTTTCTGCTCTCTCTCTCTTGGCTCTCTACCAATTCACTCTTTTCCCCCTAGCTTTCTGTCTCCTGGTTTCAATCCTAATCTATTTGTCTCTTTCCCTGTTCTGTTTCTTCTCTTACTGTTCTAACTGTTCTCTCTTAGGTTCTCATTTCCATAATCCCTAATCGTTCAACCTTCTGCCCTCTATTATCCACTTTAAGTTCTCTCTCCATTCTCTCTCACTCTCCTCCTCTTTCAGATCGTCTTTCCCCCTCAATTCGTACTCTTTCCATTCCCATTCTGGCACTCTGTCTCCCTCCCTCTCCTATTCTGTCTCACCTCCTCCCTGTTCTGTCTCACTCCCTTCACTCTTGCTCTGTCTCCCTCCTTCACACCTGTTCGTCTCCCTCCCTCCACCTTCAATTCTGAGGAACTCCCATTCCTATTCTGTCTAAACCTCTTACTCCTATGTCTGTCTCTTCTGTCTCTGCCTCCTGTGCTGTCCCTCATTTTGTCTCTTCCTCCTTTCCTGTTTCAGATCACACTCTCTTCCATGAAAGTAGCTCCATGCTGATAGGCAAAATGCAAATGCAGTGCTTGTCCCGACACAGTCAAAGGGTCTGTGTTTTGCTAACCGCTATCTTTGCATTCTGCCTTTCAAACAGGTGCTCCTTTCATGAAGTGAATACAGCATGGAAAAGTCCACGCTGAGTTTACTTCTTGAAAGTAGCATCTTACTGAGAGGCAGAATGCAAAGACGACGCTTGCCACAACACTATGAAAGCGGTTTTGTTGTGGCTAGTGCTGACTTTGCCTTCTGCCTTTCAGTAAGGTGCTCCTTTCATGAGGTAACCAAAGCATGGAAGAGTTCACACCAGACATATTTCTTGATAGTAACACCTTACTCAAAAGCAGCGATTGCCACAACACAGTCGCTTAACAGCTGATCAGTGTTTATAAGCGCTGCCTTTGCATTCTGTCTTTGTCGGGTGCTCCTTTCAAGAAGTTAGCATAGCATGGAAGAGTCCTGCTGTGTTTACTTCTTGAAAGTAGCATCTTATTGAAAGGCACCTGCTTTTGCATTGCTGCGCCACAGCTGATAAAATCTGGTCGGCTTTCAATTGTTCTACAAGCTGTGGGATTTGCGTCCTCCGGGCATGGTGCAACGCCCCACCAGGGCGGCGCACCCCGCAGCTTGAAGAACACTGTTTTGTAGCACACTGCAGCTTGAAGAACGCTGTTTTGTAGCACCCTGCAGCTTGAAGAACGCTGTTTTGTAGCACTAAGACCCACTTGGTGGGCTGGATAGGCCAGTAACAGCTGGGTTCCAAGTTAAAGGGCCGAGCGAAGTGAGCGCCCGAACACCAGGCCCCAGTGTCGTTACCGGCTGATCCAGTCTGCCGCTGAGTGTGTTATTTTTATTAGCACCCTAGGGTGGGCCCCTAGGTGCTAATAGCAATTTATTTTTTTCCTAATTCACCCACATTGTGCATGAGGATCACAAATAAGTCAGTCAAGGAAAGAAAAGACCATCTCCACTCAGAGTCCTGTCTTCTATTTCTATGACTGGATGGATGCAGAGCCCAGAGAAGCGGGAGAATGGACGTGGGGGGGGGGGGTAATTGTGGGCAGGCAGAGAGGGGAAGGGCAGAAAAAGTTCAGAAGGAGCAGGCCAACTCTGGCGTTCGGGGCGCTGCCTCATGGAGGGAAAACTGGGATTCGGGAAGAAAGGTTCCAGCCACTCATGGAAGGACGACTTGGATCATAAATAAGATTCAGCCTGCATTGCTTGGCACCTCATTGGCTGATGCCTTCTCCCCGGGTGCTAATACATTGTATGCAATATAAAGCATGCCCAGTTTCATTTGTTCTCCCTCATACCATGCTGATAGCAGGCCCATGTTCTATAAGTTATTTTCTTCCAATACTGTGCAACCATGATGATAGTCATTTAAGTGTGACTTCTGTATGCCTGGGCTGATGCTGACTGATGCCCTATTTCACCCCACCAAAAAACTATCTTACTTCAACACAGCTCTGAAGAGTATCTATGCTGATATTTTAGTCCCATGCTACATATCTTGATTATCTACTTTTTCAGAGGGTGATATGGCAAAATTAAAACTATCGATCCTGGAGTGAATTTCAGCAAATTGGAGGGAGATGTCTCACTCGCAACCTTTCAGAAAAATAACTGGAGAAATGCCCTCTTTTTCGCCCTAACACAGAACAGTCCCAAAGGCACTATCACTACCAGGATGGTAGAAATCGCTAGCCTCCCCAATGTTTCCTCAATCTGTGTGACCAGTGAGTTAAACAATAAAAGTACGTCTGTCTTCTCCTACAGGAGCTTCCAACGTTTAGCCAAAAGCAAATAGCCGTATATGGGAAAGCGTAGCCAAATCTGGATTCAAAACATAGCCAACAAAACAAATGTAAGTATCAAGAAGAAGCACAGCGAGAACACTCTCGAGCAATATATTGAAGATAATGAGCTGTCGACCATACAGGATGAGCCTCTACTTGATTAGCACAACAAATTGAACTAGCAGTCAATAAAGCAAGCTGGCAACCAATATCTAGTGTGCCCTGCTACTAGCATCATCTCTCAACATGTTTTAGAGCAGCAGGTGCCATCATCAGACAGAGAAGGACATGCTTGTCATCTATAAATGGAGGAACCCTAAGAATGCTGATGATAAACTACTGCGTCCAGCCCAATACATATACTGGTCCAGGTGATAATGATTTGGTGCAAGCACATCTGGGAGACTTTGAACATGTTTCTGCTGCTGACTCAGATGAGCTCCTTATTCTTGGCTCGCCACAAAAACTTACCAAACTGGACCCTACGTTCAAGTCCTTCATCATCGATGGGAATACTATCCCAACCGCCAAGGACACTAAAACCCTAGGGATCTACATTGACTCGACCCTATCCCTGACCAGACAAACTCTTCCGCAGCGTCTTATACCTGCAAGCTTATTACAGCCTGTCGCCTTTTCCTCTCCGCAACCAATTGTGTCACCTTGGCTAGAACTCTTGCACTATCCAAGATTGATTACTTCAATGCACTATACCTAGGCACCAATTGCTGCAACCTAAACAAGTTACAAATTGTCCAAAACAATGCGATTAGAGCTGCCCTCAACATTCCCAGGCACCAACACATATCCAACACCAGACGCAATATTCGCTGGCTCTCAGTTCCACACCGTATCTCCCTGAAAACCCTGGCTCTTACCCACAAATGCCTTCATGACCAAGCTCCCTGCTACCTAGCCAACTGATTTGCCCTCCACAACTCCATTAGACCCCGCAGAATGGCTCACTTAAACTGCCTTGAGGTTCCACGCTTCAATCTCCAAAGATCAGGTGGAATTAGCTTCCCTATCTTGGCAGCTAAACTCTGCAACACGCTTCCTAATGAGCTTAGAGCAGAACCCTCATTCCTGAGATTCAAACACCTTACGAATACCTGGCTATCCGCCCAGGACATTTAGCTCTGGGTTCTCTGCTTAATTTGTACATGTTTGTACAATCCGCTTGTCCTCTCATTGCTATTATTATACCTGTAAATTCTGTATTATACTTGTAAACTTTGTAATTATGGTTCTGTCTGCTTTTTATGTTGTAACTAAGTGATGGGCCCGGTTGCCCCTGGGCCTGGTGCGCTATACAAATAAATAAAAATACAAATACAAAAAATGATGATGTAGAGGAAGGCATCATCATCCACTGGTGCTGCTCGGGTCTGCTGCAGCACTCTGAACCAGAGAGACCTGGGTATGGGAAACACAACAGGAATGTTAGCATCTATTCTGAGTCAACCTAAATAAGTGAGCTATTACTTCCCCAAAAATGAAAGTTACATATGGATCAAGTACTTTTTCTGAAGTGCTTGAATTGGGGATGGTAACTGACACAGACATTTTCTCTGACTACAAATATTGCACAGCACAACAGCATTAGACTACTAATTGAGGTTGAGCGTATATCTGTTAGGGGGGCTGCTCTGGATCACCAGGCAGCCCCCATGCTTGTGTCGGGAGCACCCGACACCGTCAGTATGGGCGGCAATCACGCCGCTGATCAAGGAGTGGGGGCCACCCCACTCGCTCCCGGTCATGGGAGCCTCACTGATGGCTGGGGACACCCAGCACACGACGGCCCCGGCTCTGGGGGCACCCCATGCCAAAGGGATCACCCTGGAATGGCATTGCCCAGCAGGGGCGCCGTCCTCGAGCTGGGCCCCGTCCTTGGGCCCAGCACATGCGGTGTGGCACCAGCATGGTGCGGAACAAACACACACCAGAGTCGCAGATGGTCTGACAGACGAGCCGGAAGCGGCTCATTACTTTTATTATATTGGTCACGTGGCTACTGCCACGTGACCCGTTACAACATCATGGGAGCTACCATGCTCCCAGGAGGGGTACCATGCAACACCACTCCATTTTTTAAAACAACAAAACAAAATCCGACACCACCACACACTACTATTCCTATAACCACTCTACTAGTTTTTCACACCCTTTATTAACCTGGGTGAGTGGTTCTAGAATCACAAAACAATAATGACAGCTAGGCACCACATTATATTTCCCACCGACAGGGTCATTTGGAGCACATCCATGTCTGTCGGATCCGAATCTTCCTGGGGACGTCTTCCGGTGTTCTTCATGGGGATGTCTTCCGGTGTTCATCTGGTGCACCCCGGGGAGTCGCAGGAAACCAGTTTGTCTGCCCACCAATGTTCATTTAGGACAGTCACAGAGGCCGGCAAAGCCGCACCTGGAGAGGCTCAGGGGCCACATCAGCCAAGTCTACAGACGGTGCCAGGAAGACAGTGGCAGCACATGATGGGCGACTCACATCATTACCCCTTCCACACAGGGGCCGATGCAGGACACCACTACCGGTATAGGGCGCACAAGCACTCGTGAGAGTTGCAACCCTTGTCCTCTCCGTCTTCTTCCTCTTGAGGGTCACTGCCACCTAGCTCTAAGGTGGTGACCGCACTTTTAGTACACTGGCATGGGGCCTGCTGGTCATCACCACTGCTGGGCCTGGGATTACAATAGAGCCTCACTCTTGATTTAGCAATGACAGCGCACAAGCACTCCTTGTGGAGCTGCTACCCTTTTGCATACCTCTTGGGCAGGGCAACTGGCAGGCTGAGAGGGGTTGGTACATCCTCTTCCCACCCTTGATGAGTTATCATTGACATAGCACCCCGCAAACACGGATTGTCTCCTTGCCTATGTGACATTATTATTACGATCCCCCTTTACAGGTGGGAGGACATCCACCCGTCGGTCGGTGCTCTCTGCCACAGCCCCCCCCTTTTTTTTTTCCTGTGAGGGTATGCTCTAATTCCGAGCACCGTCTAAAGGCCAACACCACGAGGCAGCCCAGGATGTTGGGAGGATTGTCTGCATTGTTTGCTCTTTCCTCTTATTGCTGTGGGAAAAGCACGAATATTCTGGCTTCCCCGACTCTGCGTACACCAGTCTGATTGCCGTGGGTATGGGCACCAGGTAATGCGGGGCGGAGCCCAGTGCAGCTCCCACTCTTGCTTTGCTGGGGGCCACCGCGGGCCTACGTTCCTTTTGCATTTTTTTTTTTTAAACGGACCCCGGTGGTGATGGGCCTGCTCATTGTTCCCTTCCAAGCTTTCTCTTCTCTCTTTCAGGTCACCGCTACGGGCCCGAGTTGCGTGGGACACGGCCACCTCCTTTGTTCATGTTCAGGGCCGCCGTGGGCTCAGTTCATGGTTCTTTTTTTTCCTTTTCTTGCCCTCCGGTACGGAGCATATTTCACAGAGACAAACAAAACAAAACACACTTCCGATGCGTCCAGGGATGTTGAGGGTTCCTCTGCACACTTCTCCCTTCCGGGCACGTGATGATTTCTCCTCTTGGGGCCCCAGCAGTGCTGATGATGCAGCCCGCTATCGAGGCAGCGGGGACCCTCAAGGACCTGCAGCACCATCCGTGTCCTCTCTTTGCAGGCCGCCGCCCATGCGCACCTCCACCCGCCTTGGGCTCGGTCGTGTGCACCCCGGGCAGCCGCCGGCCAGGTCGCACCACCATGCTGCTTCACCGCCGCAGCCCGGCGATCATAGGCCACGCCCCCTCCTTGCAGCCGATCATGTTCTTCACTTCGTGGCACGCCGCCTTTCCTTCTTTGTGGCGCAGCCGCCAACTTGTTCCGTCTCCCGCGGGGGACGGGCGGGCAGCTCGCCACACATGTTTCCTTTGCGGGCCCAGTTGGAGATGGGCCAGCCTCACCAATTCTTCTTCGGGGCACGCAGGGCCCATTCACCTCGTCGCCATTGTTAGGGGGGCTGCTCCCGATCACCGGGCAGCCCCCATGCTTATGTCAGGAGCATCCGACACCGTCAGTATGGGCGGCGATCACGCTGCTGATCAAGGAGTGGGGGCCACCCCACTCGCTCCCGATCACGGGAGCCTCACCCATGGCTGGGGACGCCCAGCACATGACGGCCCTGGCTCTGGTCACATGCCAGAGGGATCACCTTGGAACGGCGTTGCCGAGCAGGGGCGCCGTCCTCGAGCTGGGCCACGTCCTTGGGCCCAGCACATGCGGTGTGGCACCAGCATGGGGCGAAACAAACACACACCGGAGTCGCAGATGGTCTGACTGACGAGCCGGAAGCGGCTCGTTACTTTTATTATGTTGGTCACGTGGCTATTGCCACGTGACCCGTTACAACATTCTGGGAGCTACCATGCTCCCAGGAGGGGTACCATGCAACAATATTTACCTTCAACAGTAAGATTCCAGGATTCCTGTAATTTAATTTGAAAAAGCTATATTATGTATTTGGATCCTTTGTCTACATTTAACATATTTTTTAATGCACACTGTACTTTACCACAAGGACAGTATTTCACGTAATGCACTCAGTGAAATTGTGCAAAATGGAAATGCCATGTAAGTGCTCACCTCACAAATGGGAAATGTTAGCCAGAAAGAGTTGCAGAAGAGGCCAAAACATACAACTTGTACAGCCAATGAGACTTAAGTCCCCCATCACCCATAGATCCTGCCACCACTATTGATGACAGTGTTAGCCTTGCCTAGGAGCTCCACTGGGCTAAGCGGCACAATATTGCAAATGTCTCAAGAGGGTGCAAATGCACTTTTATGATAAAAAGATAAATAAAAGTTGTTACCGCACAGCAGAACTAAATGTAGAGCCATAGGGAGTTAAGGTGCCCAACCATCCAGTTACAAATTAATAACCAGAGAAAATAAATACAAAAGGGGAAACAATTGACAAAGGGTAATGGAAATGATTAAAAAAAAAAGGCCACACCTCGGGAAGGCCCAGCTGAGCCTCCCCTCAAAACACCCATTCATGATTTTCACATGGTGCAGCTGGTTTTGGAGTTCTCCTAATTTCCTGTTTATTTTCTTCAGAGTTCATGAAGGTTGTTGCAACAGCATGGCGTGTTGGTGCCGGTGCCAGTTTGGTGAGGGTAAATGCAAGCTGTTGTCTTTTCGTAAGGCACAGTTATCGTACCTATGAACACTTACTTTGACTTTCAGTGAATTCTCTGCACCACTTGAAGTTCCTGGCTGTGGCTCCTGATTTTCTACTGAGAAAAAGAAACAGGTAACTATAGTTTTCAATGTATACTATAATATAGTGTAGTATAGTACAGAATATTATAGAATAGTGCATTGTTGAATGGATAGTATAGAGCTTAGTTTATTGCATAGTATAGTTTACAGTTAGTTTAGCGTTTACGCATAGTTTAAAGTGGTTAGAGTATTGAGTATTTGGAGTTTAGAGTGCTTACACTTTATAATTTCGTTTTAAATGGTTAGTATTTAAGTTAGTTTGTCTCTTTAAAAGTTAAATGTGAAACAAATTTCGCAATTAACTTGCTCTCACTTACCACTGCTTATTGTGCGGAACAAGCTTGAGCTTCACAGCCTTCCGTGCCTGTAAGCAGCTCTAGCACCTGATGCAACACATTGTTTGGGATTGCGTTTGATGCCAGTTCCCACCTCCACCCTGGAGACCAACTTTTGTCACAATGCCCTTCTTACTAGAGGCAGGGTATACCCTCCTACTCCACGTCATCATATGCACCTTTCAAGATGACACATAGCATAGTAGACAGGCATCCTCTGCATCCTCTCTGAATAGTGTATTCCTAGCTCCAGCCATCTACCAAAACACAAACATCAAACTATGAGTGACAGAGAAAGCAGTGGGCAGGCTAATCCCCAAGTCTTGAGTGCTGTGTGCATGTATGAACATGTGCGTCTGACTACACCATGCAGGCTAGGCATGAATAAAACATCTGCTCATGTAGCTATGCGAATTTTGATTTACATCAAATGTACTTTAAAAAGTAATAAAGTTTGCTTATATGGTTATACATGTTTTTATGCCCTAATGAATGTATTAATACCGAATAACTAATTTGCTGATGCCTTCTATGTACGTATCATGTTGTTTGCTCTCCCTGCCTTTACTACCTTGTTAAGTATTCAACATATCTTGTAACCTAACGTCTACATGTACTGCTTGCACACGTTGGCCTTAGCGAGCGGCGCGCGTACTAGGAATTACATCGAAAAAAAGGTATATTATAGCAGAAATGGACTTGATGGTCATGAATATTTAACTTTCTTGCTACTTTCTGAGCCTGTGAACGTTCCACTTCGCTTCCCCCTGCGTATGCGCTATCTTGTCCTGTTGCCTACTCTTCATTCCAAGAGGGCTGTGCCTGCCTGCTATGAACCGGAGTACTAGGGCTGGTGTGCGCATGGTGCCCAGGATTGGCAATGGCACTCTATATCTTGGCCAATGAGGAGGCCGGCAGGCTTGACCGGCCCTCCTCCAAAGGCCCGATCCTAAGGCCCTGTCTACCCCTGTCCACCACGGTATGCCACGTACCTGCACAAGTGAATGCCCCCCCTTTGGTCTCCAGTGTGAGTGAATGCCCCCCCCTTGGTCGCCAGTGTGAGTGAATGCCTCCTCCCCCTTTGGTTACCAGTGTGAGTGAATGCCTCCCCCTTTGGTCACCAGTGTGAGTGAATGCCTCCCCCCTTTGGTCACCAGTGTGAGTGAATGCCTCCCCCCCCTTAGGTCACCAGTGTGAGTGAATGCCTCCCCCCCTTTTGCTCACCAGTGTGAGTGACTGCCTCCCCCCACTTTGGTCACCTGTGTGAGTGAATGCTTCCCCCTCTTTAGTCGCCAGTGTGAGTGAATGCCTCCCCCTCCGGTCGCCAGTGTGAGTGAATGCCTCCCCCCTTTGGTCACCAGTGCAAATTAATGTCCCCCCTTGGTTGCCATGGTGAGTGAATGCCCCCCCGGTTGCCAGTGTTTGTGAATGCCCCCCCCGGTCACTAGTGTGAGTGAATGCCCCTCCTTGGTCACCAGTGTGAGCAAATGCCCCCCCCCCTTGGTCACCAGTGTGAGTGAATGGCCCCCCACTAGGTCACCAGTGTGAGTGAATACCTCCCCCCTTTGGTCACCAGTGTGAGTTAATGCCTCCTCCCCTTGTTCACCAGTGTGAGTGAATGCCCCCCCTTTGTTCGTCAGTGTGAGTAAATGCCTCTCCCCCTTTGGTCACCAGTGTGAGTGAATGCCCCCCCTTTGGTCGCCGGTGTGAGTAAATGCTCCCCCCCTTTGGTCGCCAGTGTGAGTTAATGCCTCCTCCCCTTGGTCACCAGTGTGAGTGAATGGCCCCCCAATAGGTCACCAGTGTGAGTGAATACCTCCCCCCTTTGGTCACCAGTGTGAGTTAATGCCTCCTCCCCTTGTTCACCAGTGTGAGTGAATGCCCCCCCTTTGTTCGTCAGTGTGAGTAAATGCCTCTCCCCCTTTGGTCACCAGTGTGAGTGAATGCCCCCCCTTTGGTCGCCGGTGTGAGTCAATGCTCCCCCCCTTTGGTCGCCAGTGTGAGTGAATGCCCCCCCTGGTTGCCAGTGTGAGTGAATGCCCCCCCCCCGGGTTGCATGGCACTCCACAGGAACCTTTAGCCCCGAGGTCTATCAGTTTTGAGTGTTTCCATGGACCTGACCTCATGTATGTGAGTAGCTATCGCCCTACCTCATTGTCATCGCTTATACGTAATTACCAGTTGATCAATACTGTATATTTGCACATGATTGCCACTGGAATAGGGGATTGGCACAATGTCTGTATATGTAAAATTGTCACACTGTGAGTATGGTGAATGACAATGTGTAATATCGATTGGTTACATGTACCTACCTATTTGACTAGCTTATATGTGTTTGTTGCCGCTACACAATATGTGGCTGGCACCATGTATTTGCTCACTGATCTAGACCCTGCATATATATGTCTTGCTGCCGTCATGCAGCATGTGGCTGGCACCATATACGTGCCATTTGACTATGACCATGCACCTGTATGTAGTTGCCGCCATGCAACATGTGGCTGGCACCATGTATCTACCCATCAATTATGACCCAGTATTGTATAACCTGCGCTGCCATACAACATGTGGCCAGCACTATGCATTTACCCACATTTATATTAGTGTTGTAACTGTATTACTTTTGTTTTTCTATCTCTGTAACCTTTCAAGTACAGCGCCTTGGTACCTCATGGTGTGGGTGCTATATAAAAAATTAAAATAAATAAAATTAAAATAAATAAATATATATTACCAACTATTAAACTTGGTAAATGGAGCTATGCTGTTTAATGTCTAAGCACAACTGTATTGTTATGAACTTCTTCATACACATCCATGAGTACAATGATTTTTAGCTGCAAAGAGAACTGGTGAGAAATGCCATCTGCTAAATGAATGGTGTCAGCAAGAGGATTGCAAAACAAAAGAGGTGATAGCCGTAAGGTTTATAATTAATCTTAATCTCTGGCATTGCTCTGGACAACCCTCCAGACCATCGTTATTTGCCTTCCAAGCCATTATAAAAGGAGAAAGACCATATGCAAATTAGACTTAGTCCCACCCCAAAAGGGGCAGTTCGTCCAGATTGCTTGCTCACATCCCTTCTGCATGAGACCACAAGCATCCCAACATGTTTTTCAGCCGGTTTGTTTGTGTTTCCATACTGAGGGTACCTGGCCTTGCAGCTCCTGCTGGGCTGCTCCCATTGGTGGCAGTACCTGACTGATTTGCATATAGCTGGACCACTATTGCAATGGCTCAGACGAGCTTAAAACACAGTGGTGTGGAAGGTTGCCCAGAGCAGTGCTAGTGGTTCAGATGTATTCAATACTTTCCACCCAAAACATTTTATATTATAGTTTGTCTCCCTGTATGAGAGAGTGTATGCCCAGACGTGGGTCTCTTGCTTGTTCTGCCATAGAGGACCAATATGGCCAACAATGCCGAAACATTTCTGAAGTTGCTTGAGTTTCTATGCAGAGGGGACCTGGCCTAGCAGTTCAGGCTGTGCTGCTCCCTTTGGGTGCAGTACCTGGCTGATTTGTATGTGGCTGGACCCCTTTTGCAGTGACACGGACAAGCTATAAAACAGTGGTGTGGAAGGTTCCCCAGAGGAGTGCCAGTGGTTCAGGTTTATTCAAAACCTTCCACCCATCACATTTTTGGTTATAACAAGAGGATGGCATCATTATTACGTGATTGTAGGAGGAAAAAGGGCAATCTTTGCAAATTTGCAGTGCTGTGTAATCCGGAACTTCGCAAAATCCCAGTAGCTGGGGAAACAAAAATCATACACTTCTAGTCTTTACATATGTGATTAAGTGCTCCCTAAGCTGCCTTCCCTCTTCCTTTATTCCCACAGATTTACAAAGACGTGGTCAAAAAACTGCTTTTCCATATGAAGTTACTTTAAAAAGACAGCCACCCATTTTCTACATTTCCCAGGAAAATAACCACCCTATGGTAGTTGGAGCATTTATCAACTCCAAATTGGAACACAGCAGCAATCTTTATGCAGGCCTCACTGCCTATCTAGCAGTGGAATCATCTTCAAACAGAACTGAGCCAGCCATCTAATCATTGTCTAAAGCAATCATCAGTCTATGACCATCTGAGGAGCCTTCAGTGGCTCAGCTTGTACCCAGGTGAGAAATGTACAGTGTCTACTGATGGTGGCCAGAATCAAGTGCAAGACACTCTTCATAACCTTTAAGAACATTCCCGGTTTGCTCCCTTCTCCCTGCAGTGAACAAGTCAAGAGCCACCGCTCCCAACCATCAGGAGGCCCAGTCCCTTTGCCATATTCATCTATGCAACTCATTGGCACAGAGAGAAGAGTAATCAAATCCCTCATACAATTCATGAGAGTAATCAATAACTTCCTTTTCTGGCCTGCTCCTGCTAGTCTTAAGCATTGATGCAATGCCATCAGCTGACCCCCCCTCTCTACTGAGCCCCTTCTGCATGTGCCTAAACATCTCCCAACCGGACTTCGCTCTACTATCTCTTTTTGGTTTTGGCGCTTTGTGGCGTAAGACACAATAGCGCCAAAACATTGGTACTGTATACGAGAAAGGAGAAAGGGGAGTTTGGGAGCAGGCGTTGGCATGGCAACATGCCGACGCTTGTTTATAGTAGCCCTGACTCCTCAATCTATGCTTGGCAGCACCAAGAGGCAATTTCGTTTTCAGTGCAGCGTGAGATGAAATGAACATGAACTTAAAAATGAACAGAGCAACAAAAAAATTACTTTCTAATTAAAAGATCTCCTTTGAACGTTTTTTTTTTTTTAAGGAACAAACAACTTATTGACTGCGTCTTTTTTCCTTCACTGGTACTAGTGGGTCATACTTAGGAAAATATCCCTTTTAAGAGACATTTCAAATCCAGAAGGTTACAGGCAGTAGTATTGCTGTTTCCCAAGGCGCGTGGGCCCGATGTTATGTAACAAATGTTGCATTGTCGATGGATAATGCGAAATTACTTCTCTCCAGTTGGCCTTTGTTTTTCTGCTTTCTACTATATTTTTTTTCTTTGCCTCGGGAAGCTCCTTTCATCACAGCAGACAGGTGTCGTTTTCGGATTGCCAGGGCGCCAGATGAAAGCAAAGCAGCAGGCACTGCCAGCTAGCACTTACAAAAGTAGGAGCTTACTGTTTGCATGCATTGCTCATTAAAAGACAGATTACATTGGTGGGTTTCGTAGTGACTTTTTTTGCATTCGGCAATTAACTAATAGGCTGGTTAATGAGTCCCATTCTCCCCAGTGGGAATTTGCACCATGAAAGGCCATCCGCAAGGCATTCATCTTTGGCTGCCACTTTAGAGAAAGGCGTTTGCAGGCTGAGAGGTGTGAAATAAACATGGGTTTTGCATCCAGTCAATATGTATAATTGCCCTTTGGCAGTTCGGCGCTCGAGGCCCTGCAGGTAAGAGCTGCCCCTGAGCGCTTCCCCTGCCTAGTGTCTGGTCCACCGTTTGCGCTCTTTTATCCACAGCACGCTGACTGCGACAATACTCTTCCTGAAACTGTTACGCTTTGCTCACACTGGATCTGCCTCCCCTCCTGCACTTATTCACTCTCCACACCAGTTATTCCCCTCCTGTCTTCCACCCTAAGGCCATCCTCTTGTTACAGACGCACTTGAACTCCATATGTGTGCTCGTCACCTACTATCATGGCCACAGGCCCACGAACACAAAAACCACACAATCTAGTGATGGGGCAATGGGTCACTTGACTCACTTATGTCCCTTTGGGACCCATAAACACAGGGGCCCTGGCTGGACTCAGTGCTGGTGCCTTTGGCGCCAGGATCATATAGATATGTGAGCAGGAACACTTTATTTCAGTGCAGGAGTGTATTTACTTTATTTCAGTGCAGGAGTGCTTTTATTGTACAAGAACTTTCCAGGAGCTGAAAGCCGTTATTCCAGAGAACATCCTCATGTGCTGACTCATTGGGTGTGGCTCCCTAGGCCTGGTCTTCATGTGCTGACTCATCGGGCATGGCAGGGTGTGGCAGTCAGGCTGAACCTGGTGGGCGTGGCTTCAGAATCTCAACTATATAAGCTGCTCCATCCTTAAGGCCGGTGCTTCGCGTTACTGTGCACTTGCGCGCAACGTGATGCTCACTGCCGCTTGGACCAGTTTACTTACCTTTGAAACCAGGCGCTCTCCTGCATACTCACCTCCAGGAAACCGGTGCTTCATCGCTTTATCTGCAGACTCATCTCCTGACATCCAGTGATCTTGATCCCAATGCCGCAGCACTGCACTCCGCATCCACAAACTCAAACCTTATGAAGAAGAAGAAAGACAAGGTTAGAACATCCGTCCTAGTGCCACGCCGCATTTGAACCCCACGCGCCCCCTAGTTAGCAATTTACTAGCTACTGTACCACTGCAGCTTTGTTCCTCATTCCCTCCTGCTGCCGCCTCGAGATCCGCAGCTTCTGCCGTGCCGGCAACATCGCCTGCAAGGGAAGAAAGCAAAATAGCAAACATCAAAAATGGAACGGACAGCAATACAAGACAACAAACTTTACAATACAACAAAAACAGATGAGGAAAGACAAAGGCAAATAGGAACACTTATCTGAAGTATATTGGCTTAGTCTCAGCAGGAGTGGACTACCGCGTGCAAGGGACCAGTGAAGGAACTCGGTCCAGATCATACAAGCGCCCCTGCCAGAAGCAGCAGGATGGAGTGCTTGCCAAAACTATTCGACAGGTGAGCTTTCCAGGGACAGCGCATCCCACGGGTACCACGGTTTGGGAGAAGGGGTCTGGAAGGGGATCAGGCACACAAACTGGCATACTCACGCCCCCTATTCTCCACGCAGGAGCAGTCCCGAGCAGCATCACCTATTACCACCAGTCACCACATAAGCGCAGAGGGCGAAATTGGACCAGAGCGATCTCACCCCCGGGAGGGCTGCAACCATGCCCCAACGCCTCCGCAGAGACCAGGTGAGCGTAACACGTACTGCCTTATGCAACACATGCTGCATATCACCTCTCTAGTCAGTCTGCCTGGCTTTCTCTTAAGCCGCCTGCTTTATTTGTAATTGGTATTTGGCTGTATTTTTGTAAAATCGAATCTGGGCCTCTTGAATATGCTTGCCATTTAAATGCGGCTTTTAGTCTTTATTCCTGAAAATCGAATTCTATTGCTCTAAAACCTCATGCTGCGCTACATGCTTTACTTTTTTCCCCAAATTGGGAGATTCAAATTACATTACAATTTTTTTAATACGGCAGTGTCAATTGCTATGTCTTTTCACCTTTATCCTGATGGTCATCTCTAGAATCTCATTTCATTAGCTGCATCTACATATCTGAATGGTGATTGTTCATGGGTCGCGCTGCATTTTGTAGCTTAGGTCATATCCCTGCTTGCCATTTTTGACCTACTGTTTCATCTGTTGTATTGACTCTTCGTCACTTAACTAGCTGCTAGGCCACCTGGTGAGTTCCTTGTGCTTTGTGTAGTCCCTTTATCTGCTCTCCACCATCTGCCCCCTTCAACCATGGTGCTCTCCATCTCCCCTATCTAATCTAACTGCTTCTCTATCACCTTTCCTACCTCTCTCCTGAAGTCAGGAAGTAAGAAAATATAAGAAAGCACCCCTGGTTTCCAACCCTGGACTGCCCATTGCTGACACCCTATGTCAATCCTTCCTTCAGGCAGACTATCACTGACATCTCCTTTGCTGTCCCCTCTTCTGACCTATATACTCCACATATGGTCTCTATCCTCTCCCCTTTCTCTCCCCCCATTAATGGTGGTACTCCTGGCACACTTCTCATCTTCGAGGTGCATCATAAACGTCTACCAGAATATAACCATCATTGCCCACGGCTCTCAGCCCAACCTCTTCCTCCTTGACAAGCATCTTCCATCTCTCATGAACCTCCTCCCATCTCCTTTCACACCTTCATCTGCCACCCCTTCTGGCCTCTTTGCCCCCTCAACGGTAGTAACTCATCCCTGTACCCTACCTGAGAGGACCTTTAAAGGTTGCAACCAGCTTCACTTAGCTACTATCAATTCTTACTCTGCAGTCAAACACTCCCCTGACATCTGTCACCTCCTTGAAGACTTTGAAATCAATGTTTTCACCCTCACGAGACGTGGTTCAATGCCAGCTGTGTCACTGCTTTTGACACTCTCCTCCCTGAGGGCTGTAAGATCCTCTCCAAGCCCAGGTCTAACCGGACTGGAGATGGAGTGGCCCTTGTCTTCCCTGAATGGGTCCCTGCTTCTATCATACCTACCCAAATCGACTCTTCCTTTGAATGCCTTGTCTGCAAGCTTTGCATCTCTCCTACCCTCTCACTTACTCTTGCCGCCATCTACATGACCCCTGGGTCGATCTCCCTCACCTCTTCTCTTTTGACATCTTCCTCTAAGCCTCTCCTCCTGGAAGACTTCAATATTCATCTTGACTCTCCTGATGCACCCACATTACTGTTCTGCAACCTCTGTAACTCTCTTTCACTCACCATTCTTCCCTCTGGTCCAACCCATGCAGCCAGACATACCTTGGATGTATTCATCTCAGCTGACATCTCACTCTCTAATGCTCTCATTACTCCTCTCTTCTGGTCTGACCATGCTCTCTTCTCCTACCATCTGGAGCTCATGGGCTCCCGGCTATGCCTCTGCCCACACTGCCAGTATCCTTCTCTCTCATCCAACCGATGAAGCGAGTGTCAGTAGCTGCTTTCACTGTCTCTTTCATCCACCCACTCCTGCTAATGACTCTCACACTGACTCAGCCCTCGCTAACCTTCACCTCTCTGCGATGAGGATCCGCATGAAGTCTGCTTCCAAGTGCAATAGTTGGTATGATTCCGCCGTAGCCTCACTCAAACACAAGTGCAGCGGTGTGGAATGGAAGTGGTTGGCTTCTAGCTCATCCTCTGACAAACTGGCCTGCTGCTTGCTCCAGAGGCAATACAGACTCTCTGTGCGCTCCAAGAAACGGGTCCACATCCAAGCCCGCAACTCTGGGGCCACTAACAACACGGCAGAACCTTTCAGAATTTGTAACGAACTTGCCAATCCTATTGCAGTCTCCACTTCTCCTCTTCCTTCCCAGGCCCTCTGTACGGCTCTGGCCTCCCATTTTACAACTAAAACCCAGGACATCCTGTTTTCTCTTTCCTCTGCTCCCCTCTCCCCACTGCCTGCACAAAGTCCTCCCATGGCCCCTCTTTCACCTTCCCCCTACTCTCCTCCGTCTCACCTATAGCACCGGACAAGGTCACTAAAGCAGTTTGCTCTTTGAAAGTCTCTTCCAAACAGGTGCTTCCCTGCTCCTCTAGAACTATCAAGTACAACATTGCCTCTCTTGCTCCCTCCTTGACTGAGGTCTGTAATCACTCTTTTGCCACTTGGTCCTGCAGACCCTTCCTGACCACCTAACTACCGCCCTATTTCCACTACCCCCTTCTGGGGCAAACTCTTGGAGAAGTTGGTCCTCTCCCAACTGATCCTTCTCACTGAATCTGTTGGTTGTCTGCACGATCACCAGTCTGGCTTCAGAGCAGCCAGAGGCAAGGAAACTGTTGTCCTGAACACGTGTGATGATTTGCGCACAAACCTTGATTCCAGCTCCCCTTCTGTTCATATCCTCCCCGATCTGTCTTCTGCCTTTGACACACTCAATCACTCGACCCTCATAAATCGGCTCTGTGATACCCTCGGCATTACGTACCTGGCTCTGGACTGGTTGACCTCCTTCCTTTCAAATCGGCCCTTCGAAATACAACTGGGACCTTTTCTTTCCTCCACCTCACTCTCTAATTGTGGCGTACCTCTGGGCTCTATCCTCTCGTCATGGCTTTTCAACATTTACCTTGAGCCTCTCTGCCCACTTGATCCCCACTTTCTCTCCTAATTTACATTGTTATGCTGATGACACACAGCTCTCCTTCCCCTCTCACTCCTGACTGTCTAATTGCTATTCAAGCATGGTGTGCTGCTAATGATCTCTGCCTTAATGCCAGTAAGACTGAAATCCTTCTCAATGGACCTCCTCCCCATTCCTTCCTCCTACTCTCTGGCTGCTCTCCATGGGCCCCCTCCCCTCTCCCTCTGTGAGGCAAAAAACCTGGGTGTCATCTTCGACTCCTCTCTCTCCTTCTCTCCTTAAATCACTAACCTTGTCAAAAAGGCCCACTTTCAGCTCCACCTCCTCAGGGCATTCTCCCTTTCCTCACCTTCCACCAAAAACTAAATGTCTAAAGAGCTCTGGTTCTCGCTAGGCTGGACTACTGTAACAGTCTCTTCCTTAAATTTCCTCTTTTCTCCCTCTGTCCTCTTCAACAAATCCAGAATAGGACTTCAAGAATTATCCTTGGCCTCAGGCCTAGGGATGACATCTCTGCACCCCAAAAAGCTTGCCTCTGGCTCCCAGTGGCTGCAAGGATGAAATCCAAGACCCTTTGAATTATCCAGAAGGCTACCTAGGGCCTGGGACCTCCTTAAATCCAACGTTCTTATGCTAAATGTTTCCCTGATAGAGTCCTTCAGTCCTCTAGCTCAAACTCTCTGCAGATCTGACGTTTCTCTAAGCAGAGAGTGGGGGGTAGATGTCTTTCGTAAGCAGGAGCCTCCCTCTAGAACGGCCTCTCTGTCTTTAGCTGGATCTCCTTATGTTACGGAAGCTTCTCAAGACCCTCCTTTTCTCCTCCTCATTCCCTCTCCCCCTCCCCCACCTTTGCTAATTCTCCACCTGCTGTTTGCACTGGTTGCCTGTGTCCCATATGTGTCTTACTGCGTCCAGGCCCTCCATCAACCAGTCCTCCCCTCCACCCCTACCAGCACTTACCCTCGGGCACCCCTCTCTGGCCTATGTACTGAGCCTGGTCCAGCACTGTCCTCGATCTTTACACCTACCCCGGGTTCCACTGGCACTTTCCCTCCTGGGCTCCCCCTTAGCACTTGCCCAGCCACTGGGGCACTCTCTTTGCACTTCCTCCTATCTTCCCATCCCTTTGCCCTATCTACACCCCCTGCACTTCTTGTTACTGCACTTGCACAATCCGAATGTCATAAGGCCTAGTAGGACCGTTATTGTTGTTTTTCTCCCCTGTTCCCCTGCACTTTTTTTGTTTTGTGGCGTCTTGAAGCACTTTCTGCTGTATAGGTGCCATACAAATGTTCAATAAATAAATAAAAAATAAGGTCTCTGAGGTTTATGGTATTGAGCAGGGTGAATTTTACACTTTTATAAAAAGAGACAAGAATGGGTGTTTTAAACCCACAAGGGCCATAACTTGTACTCTGAGTACGTTTTCAGTATTGTGATTTTGTACCCACTTCAAAGAACAATGGACCTTAATGTCATATTCAGCTTTAATATGTTTTTCAAAAGTGGATTATTTGCCAATCCATGAGGCCAAATGTATTTTTTTAAGTAGTTAATTAGCAAAGCCATTCCAACATTGGCCATATAAAAGATACATACAATAAATAAAAAACACATATCATTTTAACATTAATCCAAATATGACACACAAAAAATTCGACAGAACAAGAACCCACCATTTCTTCCTTCAGTCCCAAATTCACATTCAATTAAACAATATAATAAAATGTAGATTCATATTTTAAAGTGGCAGCTGCCTTCAGAAGCAAAGCCATGCGTATCTAACATTCCAATTTATTTTAGCACATTAATATTTCCTATGTGTAGCCCAGCCTTTCTAGACAGCGGGAGCAAATACAAGTGCTTTGGGGCCACTCACAAAGGCATTACATATGCAGTATATCATTTGATTGCTCTAATGCAGATGTGCAAAATTGCTATATTTTAGGAGCCGAAAGCCCTGGTACCCCTAAATATGTACAGAAGTCGTCCCAGGCAGATCATCCACTGAAGTTACATATTTGAGAGCTGCATGGAAAAATAATCTAATTGAAATGTTTTTTTTAAAATGTCAGTCCAATTTCTAAAATGTCTATATCCCCCTCTCCTTGGGGTCACTACTTTCCCAAAAAGGCATAAAACGATCTTAAACAGCAATTTTTGTGTGTAATCTGTGGGGCGAGGTATCTTGCCAAAGCTCATTGTGCTCAGCGGTGTGTTCTAGCATGCATTTACCAATGAACCCAGAGACAAGACATTCCAGAAACTAGACTCCTAAGGCAGCAAGTATGCAGCCCTTTTCTTCTTCTCGACTAGAGTTCAATGAGAGGTATCCATCGGAGTGAGAACTCCTAGGTCTGTAGGGTTTGATAGGCCACAAAATTACCTCAACATAGATCTCCTGAACAGGTGTCACACTCAATGATTTTTCAGCATGCCCAGGCTTCAAGAATCACCAAATCGTAGGAGTATTAACTTCCAAGTTTAGGACACCATATGACAAGGCAAATCACCACCACCACACCTTTTGGGCTCTTAGAATCGCCTCTTTATCGGAAGTCCATAAATCCCAGATCCTGCTCTACCAATATAGTCCAAGAAATGAGACTTCCAATGAAGGCTATTGTTTCTTTCTCCTTGGTCTTCCCCTTCCATGTCTTGTCGGCCTAGAAACACTTGTGTACAGGCGCGTTATAAATGACTTATCATATCATATCATTGAAAAAATAGGCATTCAGGTACTTATTTTTGGTGACAATCTCAATCCCAAAGTTGTTTCTAGCCAAGTAAAGTTATTCTTATATCTCTTGCCAAACCAAAACTTTGTTTTGATTTGTCGATGTTCTCTGATAGCTAGTTTCAGGTATAATATTCATTCAAAGCATTAAGCTTACATTGAAGACCAATTGGAGAGCTAGACATCATAAATGAAGCAGAACAGCTGGACATTTGTTTCCCATCCCATATGAGAAGGATTTAGTATTTTCAATTCAGGCAGGCAAGTCAGGCGTATATGCCAAATTGTACCAATGACGCAAACCTTATTCTATGCTGATAGACTTCATACAAAAAGTCTGCCCAATGAAGCCTTACCCTAGCCCAGGTTGTTTGGAGTATGGTCTTCAGGATAGTCAATGCCTGATTAGCAATGTCCATATCTTTCAGTTTTAGCCATACAATGTCCCAATCCCCATGTCAAAAGCCATCCAAAAGTTGAAATCACAGAAGTAGAATCTCTGTAGCCTTAAAGGATAGTTCCGGGACTTTTTTTTTTATTGTCCCTACGGGTCGGCCATGTGTTTGTAAGCATAAATCGGTAGATCGTAGGAAACTTTCCTATGGACCTTACCCGACTTTTCGCCCATTATCGCACTCGAAATCAGCCTCCATTTTGTGATAATCCTATCATTTCGCCCCATCGACCTGGCTCACCTGCCTTTGCGGCACTAAATCAAATCCCCCGCCCCTGAGCCTGACATCAGCAGACGCGTACTGCCCATTTCAAGCACGTCTCGTGTCAACAATCGCTGCGCCTCAGCTATTGACGTGTTGCCATGGAAATGGCAGGACGCCTCTTTCCCCAATAAGTATAAACAGACCGTTTCACAACACACAGCAGCAGATTTTCGATTCCATTCCTCTCTCTGTGTTACTTTGAGTATTCTGTGACTCGTTGCAGTGCTCTGGTCAGCTACCTTCGCCGCTTGTAGCCCGTGTGAACACCTGTACCATCTCTGTAAATTATTTTACTATCTTTACCGCACAATGGCCACAATAATGCCGTATATGTACGAGCCCGAGTACACCGAGGAGGAACTACTGGAAAGGCAAGCACGCGAAAACGATGGGGATTCGGACGGCAGTTGGGAGGACCAGTCAACGGATGAAGAGCCTGGACCATGTCGCATGGACGGCGTCTCCACCTGGTGCACGTGCAATCGGTGCGAGCTAATGCCAACTGAGGAGGAGAACTGCTGCTGCCGTGAAAATTCCGGGTGCTTGGCCTACATTTCGGAAAGCGAGCAAAGTCTGCAGGAAGGCGAGCAAAGTCCGCAATGCATCACCGAGCTGCCAGAGTTCAGGGAAGCCTGCCTCTCACGGACCGTGTTGAGGATGATGATGGTGCTTATGCACGAACTTCGTGGCACTGTTCGTCCGTGTAATCCGAGTAACGAGTAAGTATACTCTGTTTGTGATGTCAGTGATGCCACTACTATTTCATGGTCGTCTCCCACATATAAAATTACATTTACATATCATTCGAACGCATGTAAATTGGTTCCATATAGTGCATTTTCTAGATATAATTTTTTTCTAAGAAAAATGACATGTGTTACCTGAGTCGACATTGATAAGAAAGTTTTGTCAGTTTAATACAGTTTGCATCTTTTTTTTTCACAGGTGGTACAGGCTGGGGGCCTATCGTTGCTTCACTTGGTGGCTTCACGGGAGGCTCGGACACCGCGTTCGGAGAGTAATACCTGCCTGTGCGGTACTTGCCATTAGACAACATTTCCCCAGTGACAGTGGACAATACCGCAGATTTTCCCTTGATGTGCTGCAACCTCAACTTTACAATGTGTAATGTTTATTATTTATGTTTAATTAAAATCTAAAATAAAGCCCAACATATATTTTAACAATGGTTGTTTTGATTTTTTAAATGAATCTAGTGTGTCTCCGTTGAATAGCCTTCCAGTGCCTTGTCTTGTCACACCACATGTCTCCGGCCAGCATCCTCCCTCACGCTGGCCGCACACCTTCAATCCACATAAGTGTGTCTCCATTCACGAGTCTTCCTGTGTCTTGTCTGCACGACCACCGCCCCGATCCACCCCCCGCCCTATCAAAGGCAGTTCGCACCAGGGTACTTGCGCTGCTGGCAAGTGGAGCTGTCAGGGAGCGATAAAGGCCAAGAGGTGCCAAAGACCATGTACACTTCAAAGTGGTCTATAGAGCATGGGTTGTTGTTCCCATGTCTACCTCCAGACCCCGTGTCTCCTGCCAAGCATCCCCCCTCACGCTGGACGCCCCCCTGCAATCCACATAAGTGTGTCTCCATTCACGAGTCTTCCTGTGTCTTGTCTGCACGACCACCGCCCCGATCCACCCCCCGCCCTATCAAAGGCAGTTCGCACCAGGGTACTTGCGCTGCTGGCAAGTGGAGCTGTCAGGGAGCGAAAAAGGCCAAGAGGTGCCAAAGACCATGTACACTTCAAAGTGGTCTATAGAGCATGGGTTGTTGTTCCCATGTCTACCTCCAGACCCCGTGTCTCCTGCCAAGCATCCCCCCTCACGCTGGACGCCCCCCTGCAATCCACATAAGTGTGTCTCCATTCACGAGTCTTCCTGTGTCTTGTCTGCACGACCACCGCCCCGATCCACCCCCCCGCCCTATCAAAGGCAGTTCGCACCAGGGTACTTGCGCTGCTGGCAAGTGGAGCTGTCAGGGAGCGATAAAGGCCAAGAGGTGCCAAAGACCATGTACACTTCAAAGTGGTCTATAGAGCATGGGTTGTTGTTCCCATGTCTACCTCCAGACCCCGTGTCTCCTGCCAAGCATCCCCCCTCACGCTGGACGCCCCCCTGCAATCCACATAAGTGTGTCTCCATTCACGAGTCTTCCTGTGTCTTGTCTGCACGACCACCGCCCCGATCCACCCCCCCGCCCTATCAAAGGCAGTTCGCACCAGGGTACTTGCGCTGCTGGCAAGTGGAGCTGTCAGGGAGCGATAAAGGCCAAGAGGTGCCAAAGACCATGTACACTTCAAAGTGGTCTATAGAGCATGGGTTGTTGTTCCCATGTCTACCTCCAGACCCCGTGTCTCCTGCCAAGCATCCCCCCTCACGCTGGACGCCCCCCTGCAATCCACATAAGTGTGTCTCCATTCACGAGTCTTCCTGTGTCTTGTCTGCACGACCACCGCCCCGATCCACCCCCCCGCCCTATCAAAGGCAGTTCGCACCAGGGTACTTGCGCTGCTGGCAAGTGGAGCTGTCAGGGAGCGATAAAGGCCAAGAGGTGCCAAAGACCATGTACACTTCAAAGTGGTCTATAGAGCATGGGTTGTTGTTCCCATGTCTACCTCCAGACCCCGTGTCTCCTGCCAAGCATCCCCCCTCACGCTGGACGCCCCCCTGCAATCCACATAATGCCACGACATATACACGTCATTCATTCACAAACACACCCCTGTTTCGAATTCTTTATAACCCACTTCATATTTCTAATGAGAACTTCTTTGCGCTTTGCTAGTCAACCCGTGAAGGTGCTGGTTATCTGCTCTTCGTCTCTGTGAACTTCCGTGACCACTTTGAGCAAACTCGTCAGTTTGCAACCTGTGAACTGCTCCCTGTTCTACGACAAGAAACTACTCTGATCCCTGCATCTAACTGTTTGTTCGTCAAGGTAAGTCCATGTACCATAATCATTTTGCGTCCAATTTTTTAATTTATATCTATTTGCTAGTAGTCATCAAATTGCATCCATGTTTTCTTTTCGTTCACGACAGTACATGCAAGGAACTAGTCACATGTTCTGAGTTTAGTCAAATTACTTTTTCTATTTTTTGAAAGTTATTGAAATACTTATCCGCATGTGAATAACGTGTATAGTTCCAAGAACCAAAACGGACCTTGCATTGAACCTTTTATGTGTCATTTAATGTTTTAACACATTGGTATTCATAGAGAATTGTTGATCTTTACTTTTCAGAACTTTCCATAATGCCTGCCTGTTCCATTGGCGGTTGCCCTTCGAAGACCCATAACAAATCTGAAGGTACTATAATGCATGTTTTCCCTAAGACAATAGATCAGATAAGAGAATGGGTCCGATATTGCGGATATCCAGCCTCTGAGCTAGAAAGTAGAGTCCTAGAAGTCTTTGCGGACAAGAGGGGTGATCGATACCGCATCTGCAGCAGGCACTTTAGCCCAGACATGTACTCCACATCATTGCTAATAAAGAAGAAAACACCGCGAGCGAGGCGAAAATTGCTCTCAACCGCTATTCCCACTCTATTCGTCCACATCCCTCCACTGGTGAGTCAAGTTTACGTATTTATCTCTCGGCCTTGCGGTAGTGTGTAGCATTAGCTAACAATAATTTCCCCATTTATGTATCCACTCAATATGAAGGCGGAAGATTCTCCATCCGTGTCGTTATTGCAGTCATCAGCCACTTCAAGCGCCTATCGGGTAATCTTACTTGGCTATTCTGCCACTGACTTGTTTTAGGCATGTAAATCAATAGTTTTAATTTATCGTGTAATTATTTTACCTAATGGTACACCCTTGTACTCGTCCTCTAGTCTTTGTTTTCAGTTATAATTATTGTTATCCAAAATAATTCAAGTACTGTCTTTCAGGGAGATGCTGAGGAGTCCAACGTATTGACGACTACCGTTGATGTCACTCAGATGCTCGAGGTACGTTTCCGGACAGTTCCATCGATGGAGATCATCAGATCTTGCATTCTTGTAGCGTGATTGTTACACACAATGTTTCTTTCGTTTTTAGCCATTGGTATGTCCTTCTGTCGTCGCCCTCCTATGTGTCTTCTTTTTTCAATATTGTGTTCATTACTAATGAAAGTCCTATGTTTCAGGGAGTCGATGGAGCATTAGTCCAAGAAGAAGGGGGAGCATGCAGTTACGGGTCGGCGCAACAGCTTGCAGAAGTGTGCACCGCAGTTACAGCGTCCCTTGATGTTCTTATGCATTTCGAGGTATGGATACTGACAGATCAATCATGCGAGATCAAATGACGTGATTACATCCGCTATACTTCCTTCTTTATTAACGCAAGTACTATGTTTCAGGGAGCTGACGGAGCTTCTTCAACAAGAACATCACCCCTAGTAGTTGATGCAGATCTCTGGGTGGTGACACTTCCAACGATGGAGCAAATCGAATCATATTTAGATATCCATTATTTATTTTAGACAACTGATCATTTGTGCAGGTCTATTTAGATGAGCCGTTGACGCCTGCAGAAAGTTTATGTTCTTTTAAACAAAATAGAAAACCATACTAATGCAATTACTGTGTTTCAGGGAGTTGCTGAAGCGTCATCTTCAATAATATCATCAATGGAAGTCTATGCGGAGCCCGAGGTATGGATCTTGACAGTTCAATCTAACTAGATCAACAATGCGTGAACTATTGTCGTTTGAATGTTCTACACAATGCGTTCATTCGTGTTTTGCTATTGAGATGTACGTATGGGTATTGGTCCCCAAGTACATTTTGTGTTTTCAATATTATTATACATACTAATGAAAGTTCTATGTTTCAGGGAGTCGATGGAGCCTCAGTGAGTGATGGATGTGCTTATCATGGAAATATAGTCGTTGCAGCGCGAGAGGAAGTGGAGACATGCACACACGAGTCGGAGCAACAGCGTCCAGATGTTGAAGTTCGAGGCAAGAAAGTTTCAAAGAAAAGAAAGCAAAAGAAGGTTAGTGTCCTGTTCACTATATTATGTTGTCTTTCACTGTCAATAGTTCAATACTGTAAGTTGTGTTTAAACTGAACATCCCTTTTCTAATCTGTCCTCTAGTTGCGAGTGGGTGTAAGAACTAGATCTACACAGACAGTGAAGCGAACGAGAGATGTTGCTTGTCAAACCTTTTGGCAGGGACTTGAGACTGGAGATGCATCGTGCCAATGGGAAGAATATGAAGTGATTGACAACGGAGCTATACCACCACCAGCCATTGATAGTGAATGTCCTCCTGGTAGTTTGGATGCAGTCGGAGATCAATTCACAGAATCCACACCCGCAAAAAATAAGAGCGCGCGAAAGTTGAAGACATTGTTTTTTTCTCCCATCTCCGGACAAGGAACAGTTGTTGCAGTGGAAGAGAATGACATGGACGACAATGAAACACCATCAATATCACTCAGCATAGCGGAAGACGATATCAGAGATTGTACCTTTCATGCGAGTGACATGTCCTCAACGTTACAGGCCGAACCAGCTGGGATGCAGAGTGACAGTATAAGGAAAGAGGCCAAATTCATTGTATTCGATAGCTGTTTGATGGATATTATTATGATGATGAAATGTGGGCATTGGGTTGGTGGGGAAGTATGTGGGGAGCCATTGATTAATGTGACTCGTGCAATTCGAGGCACTAACCTTAAAATACATGCCACCTGTACACAATATCATCCGTTCGCATGGTCTGCACAACCCATGCTGGGGCAACTGCCAGCAGGCAATCTACTTTGTGCAGCGGCCGCACTTTTTAGTGGTTCAAGTTTTAAAAAGTTACAGTATTTCTTTCAGTTTGTGGAAATCCATTTCATTGCGAAAACTCAGTTCTACAAATACCAAACCGATTATCTATTTCCAGCCATCAGCGAAGCTTGGAGAATGGAAAAAATGTCAATGGAAAGTACATTCGCGGGCAAACGCTTCAGGCTAGCCGGTGATGGACAGTGCGACAGCCCAGGATTTTCAGCCAAGTACTGCACCTACCACTTTCAGGACATGGAAAGTAAGAAAATTGTGAGTTCGGTGGTCGTGCAGGTGTCACAAAGTACATCCTCAGTGGCCATGGAGAAAGTTGGCTTTGTAGCATCATTGCAAGAACTACAATCGCGGGGAATGGTGATCGACCTGATAGCCACGGACAGACACGTTTCAATTGCCAAGACAATGAGAGAAGAGTACAAAAATATAAATCACCAATTTGACGTATGGCATCTTGCAAAAACAATCAATAAAAAATTGTCGGCTGCAGGAAAAAAAAAGATATGCAAGGTATTTCACAGTGGTCCAAGTCAATCAGCAACCATCTTTGGTGGAGCTCAAAAACATGTGAAGGGTCGTTGGAAATTCTACTGGAAAAATGGCGGTCAGTAATGTTGCACTGTAGCAACGTACATCGATGGTCGACAAATGAACATTTCCACAAATGTGAACATGGCCATTTGTCCACAGAGGAGGCACGGAAGAAGAAGTGGTTGATTCCTTCATCACCCACTCACAAGGCCATTGAAAAGATTGTATTTGATAAAACTATAACAAGAGATTTGAGGGGACTCACGGAATTCTGCCACACAGGAGATTTGGAGGTGTTCCACAATATGTGCCTAAAGTACAGGCCCAAAAGATTGCATTTTGGCATGGAAGGCATGATAAATCGGACTCTTCTAGCGGTCTTGGCACATAACCATAATGTTGGCCGTCAACAAAGTAGGACGACCTGAACTTTAGGGACGCTTCGCTACAATAAGGGCTTCACTAAAAGAAGTAAACAATGGGTGATCAAACCAGTGTTTGAGGATATGCAATATGAGTTTATTGAGAGACTTATCGTAGATGTCCTCGATAGGCACATACATGGAGTGGTGAACGAACCTATGCAGGGGACAACTGCATTGCCACCCAACATTGCCTCTGTTCCATGTCCACCTAAAGCAGAGCGCATTGAGAAATACACATCACGGTTTAAATGATTGTAATTTGATTGTCTGTTCTCTCGAGTCTCCTCATGTTGCAGGCCCAAACTAGAAATGTGTGCTCGCTCAAAGTGAAGGTCAGCTGCTTTGATGTTTTGCTCGGGTGGCGGAACGGCCCACGACCCAGTATAAGGTTCTATTGTGATTTGACCTTGACAGGCCGGGACCATCCCGAAAGACTAAGAAAAGATAATGAATAAAATTTCAGAAACGAAACGATGAGCCACGTTCATTAGAAGAAGTAACGTCGGCAAAGAAGGAGTGGTGTTTCGGGTCTTCCCTACACAGAGACACAATGGAAAATGCAAATATAATGTAAGTAACTTTTGATGAGTTTATACCGCAATTTCATTACTATACAGTGGCTTTAAAGACGGGTTCAGTTGTACTTGTTCGTTCTATGTGGCATATTGTTTTCTACCGCGCACTATCTTGAGGAGAAACATCTGCTTTTACTGAAGCACCTCAAAACCTTCCTCTTTGCTTCTGCTTTCTCTCTCCCTCTCCCCTGCTACAACTGGTCCACTGTCTGCGACCTCGGTCCTGGGCCCTTCCACTCTCCACCTGCACTGCCTCCCTGTCAACCCCTGCACTGGGGGACTGTCTCAGTATCCTACAGCCCCCCCTTCCCAGCACTTGTTCTGCACTTACCTTGCACTTGCCACCAGCTGGCCCTATTTATTTATTATTTTATGCTACTTACCTTGTACTCCACTCCCCCCCCTCCCTGCCTCGCCACGCCTTTAAACACTTGTGTACACCCAGTAGCGCTGTCCTCGCTATGATTTTAATAAGGATCTGATGGTGAGACTAATTTCATTTTTTATGTTTTTAGGTACATCATTCACTACTGTCTGTGTCACGAGTACCAGACACCGGCGGACGGCTTCTACAGCCGCCAGTTGCTTCTCCGCGTGAACAACGTTACCACCCTGACCATTTTATGGGACGATCGCCAAGTACAAGTATGCCCTTACGCGGTACTAACGGTTAGATGCAACATACCTACCGTTGTGGTGGCCTAGTGCCTCGTTGTTGGAACAGCCATGCGATTATCAGTGCGACCGAAGAGCTTATTTTTATCGTAAACCAACACCCTGTGTACTGCACACGAACATCGCTTCCCTCAAGACGAACTAATTTGGATCGAGAGCAAAGAAAAATGCAAATCGCTGAATATTCTCTAAACATTTGATGTCCAATAAATGTACTTTGCCAAATGTACAATCTTGCCGTTTGCTTTTAAACCACGGTTTCACATTCCGAATTGTGGCGCTGTATTGTGAGATGCTCTAAGACCCTGTGTACAGCAAAGGACCATCGCGTTCCTCAATACGAACTTTTTGGAACATGAGCAAATAAAAATGCAAATCGCTGAATATTCTCTAAACATTTGATGTCAAATAAATGTACTTTACCACATTTACAATCTTGCGGTTTGATTTCAAAGTACAGTTTCATATTCCGAATTGTGGTGCGCTGTATTGTGAGCTGATCTGTGTTGATTTCCGGGGTCTGTGTGGAGTCGCGTAGAAGACGCCTGGGCGCGTTTGCCTACGCAGCTCAGTCACGTCACGGATAGAGGCGGGGAATATGAATGTTTTGATAAAGTCTGTTTCAGGGGCGGGGGATTTGATTTAGTGCCGCAAAGGCAGGTGAGCCAGGTCGATGGGGCGAAATGATAGGATTATCACAAAATGGAGGCTGATTTCGAGTGCGATAATGGGCGAAAAGTCGGGTAAGGTCCATAGGAAAGTTTCCTACGATCTACCGATTTATGCTTACAAACACATGGCCGACCCGTAGGGACAATAAAAAAAAAGTCCCGGAACTATCCTTTAATAGAAACCAATTCTCTTTTGCCGTTAAGTCTGCTTGGTACGACGTTCATTCTGCTGCCTTTTTCGCTGAAAACTTTTGGCGAAAAAAACATCAAAATATATGGGGGGAGGGCATGTAAGGGGTAGGGTGCGGTGGGGTATAGGGAATAAATAATAGAGGAAGGGAGATAGGGGAGGACCCCCAAATAAATGGAAAAAAACAAAGATTGTTTTCAGCAAAACATGTTCAGCAAAAAAAGCAGCAACAAAAAAAAAACTGGGATGAATGAAAATAGAACCATCGGCTCTTTTAACCTTTTTGTAGTTCAATAGCAATGGGTAAACATGTATTTCAGAAGAGTGCAAGAGAGCAATTAGTCTATAAGAGCTGGCCACATTTTAGGTTTGACGAGTTAGAGCTTTAAGTGAATGCCAGAGCTCTTGCATTTGTAGATTTGAGTGACCATAGCTCTTATCAGTTGCTCTTTGATGGAGAAGCACAACATTATGCTGAAAGCTCAGTAATAGTGGCCGCCATTTTGAAGAAGTAAATGAACCATGCCTGAAGATCATTTGTCTGTTTCTCCCCTGTCTTCACCTCTAATATGTACTGTTAAAATTGCAGAATCGCTGTCAGGCCTATTTGCTATATCCCATACTGTGAAATGTATTTTATGCACTTACTCTGCCCGTGCAGACTATTATCGTCTCAGATTTCAAGGGCTCTGACCGACTGTTGTTTTTTTCCCATGTTCCCACCATCATTGAGCGCTTTGAAAAACGTGCCTGTGTATAGCTGCTATATAAATAAACAATACCAGACCATACCATACCATACCAACTAGCTAAGTTGAGGAGAGATTAGTTGAATAATGGTTTCAAGGGCATATTATGTTTCCATTCTGCAGTGCACGTTGTTTTTGTTTACTTTTGTGCTGCATGGCATTGTTTATGTTATTATTGTTATTTTTATTAGAAGTTGCCCTTTACTTTGATTTGCCACTGGTATGAGTCTGTAGAGAGCAGGGCTAGCATCTGCGGACTTATATAATGTTTGCATATTTAACTTGCCCTTTCAGTGACCACAGTCATCCTTCTTTGCATAACCAGATGACAACTCCTTTCTTTTTCATGTTATGTCATTGGGGCTGCCATATTGAAATAAACAGTTCACTCTCATCATTAACACTTTAAAATAGACGACTCAGCTCTTTGGAAACATGGTGCCCTTTTCTTGAAATTTCATTTTTAAGTAAAATGTAATCGCTAAAAAAAGTGTGTGTGTGTAAAACATGCAGTACATCTTCACATCTTGTTTACCAATGTATTAATCTCTAAATTGTTGTCACCTTCTATTTTCCAAGAGGTCATTAGTCCAGAAATACATGCATTTCCTCATCTACATTGTGACCTATAGGTATCTTTGTATCGAGGTCTAACAATGTATCGTGATTCTTTCTGACGTAACATCTGTTCTCTATCTCCTACATTCAGAGGAATAGCAATGCTATCTATTACAAAATACTTCAGCGATGTCAGATCACCTTTGTGAAGAAACATTGCAATGTTTTGCCAGTGTGTATGCTGGATCGTTATTATTATGGCTTGCATATGTTATCAAATGTGTACCTTAGCCACATGTTTTGTAATTCCCACATACCTTTTGCAACAGCTGCATACAATTTCATATATTGCAAATGCGCTTTTGCAAGTCAACCATTTCTTAATGGTGATCTTTTTCGGTGTGCGTGGGTGTGTATGCACACTAGTGTTTATGCCATAATTTCAGGCCTTGGACCTGTTGCATTTGCAAAAGCCCTTTGCCGGTTCAGGTAACCATGTGTTTGCATCGATCTTTTGTTTATTGATACCAGTTGTGTTCTAATGGAGGCAGTTTTTAAAAAATGTTTTTTGCACTTTGTCCCACAAATATCTGAGTCTGATTTAAGAAATGTCCAATGTGCATCAAGAATTTTCCTGATTGTGTGGGCTTTATTATTGCAAGTTTTGATGAATCTTATTTGGGTTTGCTTTTGTTTGGGTACTTGTCTCTTAACCAAAAGTTCTTCCCTACTTTGGCCATTAGCCCTCTGATAGGCTTGGTCAATCACTGCCTTTGGGTATTTGCGTTCTTTAAACCTCCATGCTGTCTGCTTCGCATGCTTTATTAATTCTGGCTCTGTAGAGCAGTTTCTTCTAATTCTAATAAATTCTCCATATGTGGATTAAGTTTTTCGGATGACAGCTATCTGCATGTAACATAGCGTTGGTGCTCATAGATTTTCTGTGTACCAAAGCTTTGCAAGAGGCCATTCTCTGCATATATCCTGACATCTAAATACACAATCTCCTTTTTGTCATGATGTTCAGTAAACCTAATATTGCATGACTTAGCATTGATTAGTGCAACAAATTGTGACCAATCCTGGATGGAGTCATTCCATATAATAAAAAGGTCATCAATGTAATGGCTCCATGACACAACCTTATCAGTGTAAATACCCTCTTTAGAATTAAGTAACTCTTTTTCCCATTGGCCTGTGATGAGATTGGCACACAATGGGGGAAAAAGTAGTTCCCATCGCCGTCCTGCATACTTGTAAATAGTAGGCATTGCCAAACAGGAATACATTATGCTCAGGACAATGTGTGAGCATTACCACTATCATAAGTGGGTGGTCCCTATTGCTTGCAGACTTAGTTGATAGAAGTCTTTTCACAAATGTGATGCCTGTTTGATGTTCAATGCTGGTGGTACAATGACACCACATTTAGAGTGGCTAATAAATAGGAATACTGACAGGATATATAACCCACATTCGTGAGTAAATCTGTGGTGTCCCTGATGTATGAGGGTAATGTTTCGACAAAAGGAAACAAATTAGTGTCTATGAAAATGGAGGTTTTTTTCAACAGTGATCCTATTGATGACACTATAGGTCTGCATGGTGGTTTATTCAGCCTTTTATGTACTTTAGGACAAAATATTTTGTTGGTGTGATAGGGTGCTTAACCGTAAGATATTCTTTCTCCTCCCATTCCAGTAAGCCATCATACCATCCCTTCAATTTGTCTTCAAAGGCTCATTTATATTGGATTATGGGATCAAATTCCAGTGTAACATAGTGGATACAATCATCGAGTTTTTGCGTTGCCTCTTTTGCATAGTCCTCCATTTTCATTATCACTCTATGTCTGTCTTTGTCAGAGGGTTTGATTAGGATAGTATTTTCCTCTTTGAAGTTCTGTAAGGCATATCATTGTTGTTGACATATTAATTACTACATGCCCTTCGGATATGGATATCCTCCAATTGCTTTAAATCATCTATGATCAGGTTTGTGAACAGGTCCAGGTGTGCACAGTTAGGTACAACGGGAATAAACCAAGATTTTACATTCAGGTCACTACATTTTGACAATTTAATCTTAATGCCATATTCCATTAGGTTGGGATATTCCCACTTTATGTCATTAGGAATTGAAGTATATTCTTTCCGTTCATTGATGTTAAACTCATGCAGAGCTATAAGTGGAGAAATGTCTTTGATCGCTAATTGTGAATGTTTTTCTGTTAGCCCCATTGCTACAACTGTGTTAGTTTAATTGGCGTAGAATTTGATTCATTTAATCTCATAAATACATTTGTACAAATCTATGTGCACCTTGGGCCTAGTCATAGCCTGTTCCTGGGCAAAACTTCAAACCATTTGATAACAATGCTGTTTCCCTCTCATTTAGTTCCCTCATTGATAAAATGATGATCTGAAGGTTTCCTCCTCCTAATTCTTTTTATTCTTCTTCTTGCCATAGTGGGTCTGTTGCCCATGTAGTGTCTGTTCTGTTGTTTTACCTGGTTTTCCTTCATCCTCCTCTTGCTCATCCTCTGTCATGGCTATTTCTGATCTTGCTTTGATTCCATCCTCTTCCTTTTTGCCCTTGTTGCGTAATAACCGAATATCTTCTGAACAATTAAGATGTACTGGCGTCAGGGCCTCCTCACTTTCTGATGTGTCAATAGAAGAACTTGTTGCTTCATCAGTTGTGGGTTGAGGTAGAACTGGCTGGGACCTCTCAGTTGAAGCACTTACTTGTCATGCTTGTGATGCTGGAAATGCATCTGAGGGACAGGGCCACCGTATCCTTGTCCTTTATTTCTTTTTATCGTGTGTTTTGTCATGTTTTCCACGCAGGAGTTCATGTGGGACTCCTGGCGGTGCAGCTCTCTCTCTTTTGGTTTGGTGAACAGACCCAATGGATACCCTTATGGAACCCATGGGTATGGGTGCAACCCTGTGCCCCTAGTGTATGTTTTTGGGGACCTGTGTGTGACCCACAGAGCAGAGTACAGGCTGGTGGCAGCTCCGTACTGAAATGCCTGGTGCCCTGAGCGTCCTCCATTTTGGGATCGATAGATTCCGGATGGAGACAAAATGGCCCCCCTGGCCTCTTGCCTTCCATCACCTGTTACCTTGATCTTCCCCAAGTCCCGGGAAGCCCTGCCTCTGTCCCTTCCCCCTGACTGGCTGTTGGGTGGAAGTTCCATATATGATAGTGTGGTGAAGTGCTGACCAGACTGGCTGGAGCCTTCTCAATGACCCTATGTTGTGGGTACGCCTGTGGGTGGGACCTGGGAGAATGGAGTGTGTGACGAATATGCATTCTATTTTGTGGCTGTCTAGTATCTGGTGGTTGACACAATGTTTGAGACAGCCCTGCCCGTAACCGGTATGAATGCAGCTTGGAGTGTTGAATGGCTCGGTACTTGTCCCAATACACATAACTTGTTGTGAGTGTCTGGAGGGAAGTGAATGGCCTGAATGCCCCGTGTGCCTGATTGGCTGCCTGCCTGCATGAATGACCATAGTCGTGATTGGATGCTGGATTTTGACCGAGCGGAATGAATGGGAGATCAACAGTGTATCTGGGGACCTCTCACTGCTAGGAATCGTGTTCAGAAGTTGAAGTCCACTACGACGAGTAACTGGAGTACCTGAAGCTTGATCGTGAAACTCTGCTGGACGAGAAGAATTGCTGTTGCTCTCCTTCACAATCTGAAAGCTGCTGTGCTTCAAGAACTGACCCATAGAGGACCTGGTAAGGCGCCTCTTCCCGAGCTACGAGGGACCATCGTGCACAGCGGATCTTTGCCTAAGCTCACTGGTAGACAGACCATCGACAGGCTTCCCACCCGATACGGGGATTGCTGCGGAACTCCAAGGAGAAGCGCCCGGACTGTTGTCCGCCACTATCGATGACCGCCGTCGCCGACTGGAGCCGCCGTGCTCCTGTTGCCTAAGAACTTCATTGATCCAAGGATGCTCTTGTCCGCATCGTCGCTGCTGTATCCTGCTGGAGAAGGCCTGACCGTCGACGCACCGAGGAGCATCCACCAGTGGGTTTCCCACCACCCAAAGACCACAGAGACGCTGACGACTCACGCCCTTGCTGGGCCACAGTTCTTCAACTCATTGCGGTCCAGAACTATCGACACCGAGGTGCCCCGCACGCTTCTTCCTGGCAGGACGTTTACGCTTCCCTGTCAACGAGCACCTCTAGGAACGACGCGGCCACTTCACCGTCGTAGCTCGACCTGTTCTCCGTCGAACGTTCGATGACCCATGACTCCTGCCCGAAAGGGAGGACACTCAAGAAGGGCCGTCGATTCCTGGATGTGGAACGCTACAAACCCAAGGTACTTTGGGGTTGCAGAGCTATTGGAAAGTCTAGTGTGAACGATATATGGACTGGGCTTGTACCTTTCTTCTACAGGTTGCCCAGGTGGGGGGATCTCCACACAGAACTGTGTCTAGGTAACGGGGCTAGTTTTCTGCCAATTGCTCAACCATCTTGCTTTCCTTCCTCTCTCTACTGCTGGTTTCCTCTTTATTTTGATCTGTGCGTCATTCTGACCGTATGCACTTTAAATGAGATCTGATAACGTTAGTGGTATCACTTTAGAAATGTATATATTTACCATTGTTGATTTCTGAGTACAAAGTGAGTTATCGTATTAGTGGACGTGACCTTGAGTATTAATTATATAAAGACTGTGTTGTAACCGATACAGTGTGTGGACATTCCTTTGTGGGTGCATGGGGACTACTTTGTACTTAAGAACCAGCCTGCATCACCTTCCGAGAAGCTAGGCCTTGATTGCTCGACCATACCTACCAAATAGAGAATCTTGGCTGGGGTCCTCTGTGCCTCTCCTCTACCATATAGAGAGCAGAAGGACAGACACCCCCCTCCAGTCTTTACAGCTGGTGGCAGCGGTGGGATGCTCATGGTTTTAAGACTCAGTGAGCCTCATGACGACACTGGCGGTACGGGGTAAACAGCGCCGTAAAAGGTGCCGACGCCGTTTAGGTCGTAATGAGGGCCAGTGTATAACCGTGCCACTTATGAAGGATATCTGCGCTTTGTTAAATTAAGGTTTAGTCGGGTACAAGATAACTGCATTACAAGGAATGGAATCTATTGCGAATGGTAAATTGACTCGGATGAGCTTAGAGGCTTTCCAGAATGCTTGTGAAGCCAGGGAATTAGACTTTGTGGATAAGTCTAGGGCTGAGCTGATAGCTGCCCTGGTGGACTACCAGATCGATTGTGAAAGTCTTGAAGGGGGGGATACAACCAATGTGGACTCTACCCTGGGGGTTGTCGCCAAATCTGATTCTGGGAATGCCACCATTCCTGCTGCCTCTGTTCCAAACCCCATCAGTTCATTGGAACTTGAGTTATTAAGGATGAAGTTGGCCTTTGAATATCGCAAGTTGGAAATTGATGCTGAGTTTAAGAAAGAGGAGTTGGCACAGCAAGTGGAGCTCAAGAATCGAGATCTTGAACTCAAAAATAGGGATCTTGAACTCAAAGACAAGGACACTGAATGTCAGCGAATGCAGCTAGAGAAAGCTTGAGTGGAGACTTCAGCTAAACCAGTTGAGAGTGTCAGGTCCCCAGCAACCAAGTTCATGAAAGATTTGGTTGGTGTGTATGCGGAGGGTTCTGATATCCTCCAATGGTTTGAAGCATTTGAAATGGCTTGTGCAATTCACAATGTTGATACGAGAGATTGGGCTGAGATTTTGTTAAGCAGAGTGCCTCAAACTGAATATGACTGTATTCTGAATCTGAGTGTGGAAGAAAGGGGTCAGTATGAGTACATGAAGTCTGCCTTAATCACTGAGTTTGGCAAAACGCCTACCCAATATCTTAAACGGTTCAGGGATTTTAAGAAACGAGAGAATGTGTCTTGGGTTGACTGGGTGAGTGCTGCGCACATGAACATGATGGGGTGGATTGATGGTTACAAAGTGAAAACGTTTGTTGAATTGTCTCACCTCTTGTTTTTTGAGCATTTTTCAGAAGCCTGTTCACCAGAGCTGCGTCAGTATGTTGCTGAACAGAACATTTTGTCCCCTTTAAGCTGGCTAGGTTGGCTGACAAGTGGGTCTCCCACCGGGTGTCCCCTAAGGACTCCAGTGGGAAGGACAAGGACAAAGAAAAGGGGGCCTCTCAGAAAGCTGAGGAGTCCCAAAAGCAGTCACAGTCGGGTAAACCAAAACTTTCCTCTCCGAAGACCCAAAAAACTAGTGGGGATAAGTCTGTTTTGGGAGGGAGTAAGAGTAGTGGTCCACTTGCTGCAAAGCAGGGTCCCAGTGGCTCCAGTACCGTACCCCGCACTCCTGGCACTTGTTGGGATTGTGGGGCTCTGGACCAACGAAGGGGTCACCCCAAGTGTAAGGGTAAGGCACTTGGAGTCCAGGCTGCCAGCCTGACCTACCCCTACTCCGTACCTGATGTGGAGGCCACTGTCCTCCCCTCCTCTACTGGGATCATCTTTGGTGCTCCTGTAGAGATTTCCTTAGTGTCCCTTGGAGCCTGGGACCGGTACACAGAAGTATTGGTGACTATCCCACAAAACACTTGTAGGTTTTTGAGAAGTGTCCTCTTGAATGGGCAGCATTCTACTGGTTTGAGATACACTGGGGCAAGCATGACAGTGGTGGACAGGGCCCTGTTCAAGCCAGAGGACTATGTAGGTGCTCCTCTGAGAACCACCAGGTTAGCTGGTGGGCCTCCAAAATGATCGCCTGTAGCCTTAGTCAACATTACGATTGGAGACAAGACAGCAAAGCTTCCGGTCCTGGTTCAGGACAACGTACCTGCGAACATTTTGTTGGGAAACGATTTGGTCGAATTGGGGATGATCAGGATGGTCTACCCTTGGCTGCAGTGGCAGTCACCCGATCGCAGGTCACACAGGGTCCGGCTGCAAGCCCCTGTGGAGGGAGCCCCTGCTCGTCCCACTGTTCCGACAGCACCCATTGGGATTCATGCTCCAGACGAGCTGGGTCCAGTGGTAATTACCATCTCGACTCCTGTGGGAGACGAGCCAGAAGACTTTCCTGTGGGAGAGGCTCTTGACCCGGAGGATCATCCTGGCCTTCAATGCTTGTTGGCTGAAGGGAGACCCTCCCGGGCGGACTTCTGTAAGGGACAGAGAGAGTGCCACTCTCTCCAGGGACTGAGGACACAGGCCCTGTCCCAGGCACAAGGAGAAGTGCCTAGGACATTTCGGATTTATTGGGAGGGTGAGCTCCTTGTTAGCTGCTTGTTAGCGAGCCCACTAAGCCTGAACCCGGTGCCCTCAAGAGGTCGGTGGAACCCCAGGTTTACAGGCCCGTCCTGCTGCAGTTGGTGGATGAGGTGCCCTTAGCTGGTCATCTTGGGACCAAGAATACGAAGCAGTGGCTCTCGGCCCATTTCTACTGGCCACGGATGGGAGTAGAAGTGGAGTCCCACTGCAGGACCTGCCCAACTTGTCAATTGTCTGGCAAGACTGGAGGCAGAGTCATTGCCCCACTGCAACCATTGCCAGTGGTTTGCACACCATTTGAGAGGGTGGGCATCAACATCGTCGGTCCCCTTGACCGTCCCACGTCGGGTTGACATCGGTTCATCCTAGTCTTGGTAGATCATGCCACCAGGTACCCTGAGGCTATACCCCTTTGGACGGTTACGGCCAAGGTGGTTGCCAGGGCTCTCCTGGGCATTTTCACCCATGTTGGATTCCCTAAGGAGGTTGTCTCGGATAGAGGATCCAACTTCATGTCAAGTTACATGAAAAACATGTAGAAAGAATGCGGAGTAACTGACAAATTCTCCACCTCTTACCACCTAGACCAACGGTTTGGTTGAGAGATTTAACAAAACTCTCAAGGGCATGTTAGCGCTTTGGAAGAGCCCCTCAGGAAGAAGTGGGATCTTCTCCTACTGTGCCTGCTGTTTGCTTACAGAGAGGTACCTCAAGAGAGTGTTGGTTTCAGCCCCTTTGAGTTACTCTTTGGACATCCTGTGAGGGGGCCCTTCGCCTTGATCCGAGAAGGTTGGGAGGCCACCCCTCTAGGTCCCGCCAAGCAAGTGGGGGACTATGTGTTAGGCTTCAGACGGAGGATGACACAGATGATGGGTCAAGCAACAGCGAATCTTAAGGCCAGCCAGGAATTGAATAAGTACTGGCACGACCTTAACGCATCGCAAGTGGATTGGACTCCGGGACAGGAGGTCCTCGTGATGGAGCCTACCAAGTCTCGGTCTTTGGCGGATAAATGGACTGGACCCTTCAGGATCACCTCCAAGATGGGCAAAGTCAATTATCTGGTTGACATGGGATCCTCCGGGATAGCCCCTCAGATATTCCATGTAACAGGCTCAAGTCTTTCACAGGCGTGCCAAAGTCTCATGTCTCTTGCTAGCTTCAGGGCAAGAAGAGGATGAGAGTGAGCCCCTTCCTGGTTTGCTACATAGCAACCCCTAGGATGGCTCTGTGGAGGGAGTACATCTCTCTCCCGATCTGACAACAGAGCAGCAGAGGGCCTGCAGGCTCTGCTCTGGCAGTACGCCTTTCTGTTTTCACTGACACCAGGCCTTACACCATGGTGTAGGCACGAGATTGACACTGGTGACAGTGTGCCTGTCAAAAGCAGGTGCTACCGTATGTCAGATACTGTAAAGAATCACATCCAGGCTGAGGTCACCAAGATGTTGGATCTGGGTGTTATTGAACCTTCAACCAGTCCCTGTCCAGTCCTGTGGTCCTTGTCCCCAAGGCAAATTCCCAGGCAGGTACCAAGGATTGGAGATTCTGTGTGGACTACCGAGGAGTCAATGCGTCACCAAAACTGACGCGCACCCACTGCCCCGGGCTGATGAGCTCGTGGACATGATAGGTGCTGCCAAATTTGTGAGCACCTTCGACCTTAACTCAGGCTATTGGCAAATAGCTCTGACAGACCATGCCAAAGAAAAAGACGGCGTTCTCAACACCAGAGGGACTCTACCAGTTGAGAGTCATGCCTTTCCAGTTGAAGAACGCCCTTGCCACTTTCCAGAGATTAGTCAACCATGCGCTCAGTGGGCTGGAAGCCTTTTGTGTGGCTTACTTAGACGACATTGCCGTCTACAGTTCCACTTGGGAAGAGCATTTGATGCATCTGGATAAAGTGTTGCAGGCGTTAAAAAGGGCTAACGTCACTATCAAGGCCACCAAGTGCCATATAGCTCAGGGGAAAGTCACGTATCTTGGTCATGAGGTGGAGGGGGTCAGATACAACCTCTCCCCAGTAAGGTACAGGATACACATGACTGGGAGACTCCCACTACTCAAACCCAGGTGAGAGCCTTTTTGGGCCTCACGGGGTATTATCGCAATTTCATGGCAGACTATGGAACCATAGCTGCACCCCTGACAGCTCTGACTTCACCCAAGCAACTGAGGAAGGTTAATTAGACGGAAGACTGTCAGAGGGCCTTCAATGTTGTGTGCGCCCGATTAAAGCAAGCCCTTTATCGTTCAAACTGACACCTGCGACACCGGAATTGGAGCGTTCTTGTCCCAGTTAGATGACAAAGGAAGAGAACATCCGATCATATTTATCAGTAGACAACTCAAGGGTAGGGAATTTAGGTGGGCTACTGTTGAAAAGGAATGTTTTAGTATAGTTTGGAGCCTTATGTGTTTTAGACCCTACCTTACCGGGTCTACCTTCAAGGTCCAAACAGATCATAAGCCCCTTAAGTGGCTTATGCAGAGGAATGGTGAAAACCCGAAACTGCTCATGTGGTCCATTAGTCTGCAAGGACTAGACTTTACCATTGAGCACAGTCCAGGGAAGAGTCACGATAATGCAGATGACCTTTCCAGAAGGTATGTTGATCGTCTGGATGAGGGTGCCTATCCCATGGGAGATTAGGCACCCTAACCTCAGTCTGGGGGGGGTGACTGTGATGCTGGAAATGCATCGGAGGGACAGGGCCTCCGTATCCTTGTCCTTTACTGCTTTTTATCGTGTGTTCTGTTGTGTTTTCCATGCAGGAGTTCATGTGGGATTCCTGGCGGTGAAGCTCTCTCTCTTTTGGTTTGGTGAACAGACCCATGGGATACCCTTATGACACCCATGGTTAGGGGTGCAATCCTGTGCCCTTAGTGTGTGACCCACAGAGCAGGGTACGGGCTGGTGGCAGCTCTGTGCTGAAATGCCCGGTGCACTGAGCGTCCTCCATTTTAGAATGCCCAGGTCCTGTCATTTGGAATCGATAGATTCCGGATGGAGACAAAATGGCCCCCATGGCCTCTTGTCTTCCATCACCTGTTACCTTGATCTTCCCGAAGTCCCTGGAAGCCCTGCCTCTGTCCCTTCCCCCTGACTGGCTGTTGGGTGGAAGTTCCATATATGGTAGTGTGGGGAAGTGCCGACCAGACTGGCTGGAGCCTTCTCAACGACCGTATGTTGTGGGTACGCCTGTGGGTGGGACCTGGGAGAATGGAGTGTGTGACGAATATGCATTCTATGTTGTGGCTGTCTAGTATCTGGTGGTTGACACAGTGGTTGAGACAGCCCTGCCCGAAACCGGTATGAATGCAGCTTGGAGTGTTGAATGGCTCGGTACTTGTCCCAATACACATAACTTGTTGTGAGTGTCTGGAGAGAAGTGAATGGCCTGAATGCCCCATGTGCCTGATTGGCTGCCTGCCTGCATGAATGACCGTAGTCGTGATTGGATGCTGGAGTGTGACCCAGCGGAATGAATGGGAGATCAACAGTATATCTGGGGATCTCTCACTGCTAGGAATCATGTTCAGAAGCTGAAGTCCACTACGACGAGTAACTGGAGTACCTGAAGCTTGATCTTGAAACCCTGCTGGACGAGAAGAATTGCTGTTGCTCTCCTTCGCAATCTGAAAGCTGCTGTGCTTCAAGAACTGACTCAAAGAGGACCTGGTAAGGCGCCCTCTTCCTGAGCTATGATGGACCATCGTGCACAGCAGATTTTTGCCTAAGCTCCCTAGTAGACAGACCTTCGACAGGCTGCCGACCCGATACGGGGATTGCTGCGGAACTCCAAGGAGAAGTGCCCAGACTGCTGTCCGCCACTGTCTACGACCGCCGTCGGCGACTGGAGCCGCCGTGCTCCCGTTGCCTAAGAACTTCATTGATCCAAGGACACTCTCCGCATCGTCGCTGCTGTATCCTGCTGGAGAAGGCCTGACCGTTGACGCGCCGAGGAGCATCCACCGGTGGGTTTCCCGCCATCCAAAGACCATAGAGACGCCGACTACTCGACACCCTTGCTGGGCCACAGTTCTTCAAATCTTTGCAGGCCAGAACTATCGACACTGAGGTGCCCCACGCGCCTCTTCCTGGCAGGATGTTTACTCTTCCCCGTCAACGAGCACCGGTAGGAATGACGTGGCCACTTCACCGTCGTAGCTGTTCTCCGTCGGACGTTCGACGACCCGTGACTCCTGCCTGAAAGGGAGGACACTCAAGAAGGGCCGTTGATTCCCCGACGTGGAATGCTACAACGCCAAGCTACTTTGGGGTTGCAGAACTATTTGAAAGTCTAGTGTGAACGATATATGGACTGGGCTTGCATCTTTCTTCTACAGGTTGCCCAGGTGGGGGGATCTCCATACAGAACTGTGTCTAGGTAACGGGGCCAGTATTATGCCAATTGCTAAACCATCTTGCTTTCCTTCCTCTCTCTACTGCTGGTTTCCTCTTTATTTTGATCTGTGTGTCATTCTGACCGTATGCACTTTAAATGAGATCTGATAATGTTAGTGGTACCACTTTAGAACTCTATATATTTACCATTGTTGATTTCTGAGTACAAAGTGAGTTATCGTATTAGTATACGTGACCTTGAGTATTAATTATATAAAGACTGTGTTGTAACCGATACAGTGTGTGGACATTCCTTTGTGTGTGCTTGGGGACTACACTGTACTTAAGAACCAGCCTGCATCACCTCACGAGAGGCTAGGCCTTGATTGCTCGACCATCGCTACCAAATAGAGAATCTTGGCTGGGGTCCTCTGTGCCTCTCCTCTACCATATAGAGAGCAGAAATACAGACACCCCCCTCCAGTCTTTACAATGCTTGGTCGTATTTTCTTGCAAATGTAGAGATCCGATCTAGTTCATAATCTCATTTGTTCCATAAGAACTTCCTCAGCTTTCTTTCTTTTATATCTGCCTGGACAAAGCAGCTTACCTGCAAGTCCAAAAGTTCCTTGAAGAAAACCGTCTCCTCGGCCTGCGGCAATCTGGCTTCCGCCCACGACACGGTACCGAAACGGCTCTCCTGGACCTAAAGAACCAAATGGACGATCTAAAAGACGCAGGGAAACCTGCTCTCCTTCTGCTCCTGGATCTATCCGCCGCCTTTGACCTGGTGGACCACAACACCCTGTGTCACCATCTAGCTACCAAAGCTAACTTTTCCCCCAAAGCTTGCGAATGGATTACCTCCTTCCTCCAAGAAAGGGCCTTGAAAGTCTTCTCCGACTCAGCCTGTGCCACCCCTAGCCTCATCACCTGCGGTGTGCCTCAGGGCTCATGTATCGCGCCCACGCTTTACAACCTCTTCACGAGGCCACTGTTCAGCATCCTTGACTCCCTGGGCATCTCGTATACAAACTATGCGGATGACACCCAGGTCCTCATCCCACTCACAGGCGATTACCTGGCGGATACTAAAACTCTTACCACCATCTACTCCACTATCCAATCATGGATGGCAGATAACTGGCTATGCCTTAATAGTGAAAAAACCGAACTCCTCCTCATAGGAGCACCTTCCACGTTGGGGAACCTCTGTGAACAGTACACTTCCTTCACTATTGACAACATTCCCATCAAGGTCTCCAAACATGTGAAGACACTCGGAGTCTACCTTGACTCCGACTTGTCAATGGATAGACAGGTCAATGCCATTGCCTCCTCCTCAGCCTATTACTCGAAAGTCCTCAACGCTGCCAGACCTTTCCTGTCATGCCAGAATTGCCTCACCATTGCTAGGGCAATAATTGGATCCAGGCTGGACTACTGTAATGCCCTTCTGGTTGGGATCTCCAATAAGAACCTGGCCAAACTTCAGCTAGTTCAAAATAATGCACTTAGGGCGGCCACAGGCACCGCGAGAAAAGACCACATCTCAGAAGTCAGAAGACAGGCACACTGGCTTCCGGTGAAAGAGAGGATTGTTTTCAAAACACTCGCCCTCACCCACAAATGCCTCCATGATCTTGCTCCACCCTACTTGACCAAAGAATCACCAAGCACTCTGCCACCAGACCATTAAGAATGTGCTATTCCAACACGATTGTCACGCCCAAATCACGCAAGGTGCGCGCTGGTGGTGCCAGCTTTCCCACTCGGGCCGCCACCCACTGGAACGCACTGCCACCTCACATCAGAATGATTGAATCCCACCAAGCCTTCCGCAAAGCTGTTAAAACCAAGCTCTTTGTATGAAACGTACCTGAATGCATTCTGTTACTGTATTATGAATATCTTGCCTCACCTGCAACTATGCCTGTAATTTTGTATCCATAAGACCTCTGGTCTCATGCATATCTGCTGAATTAAGAATCCAACAATTACTTGTAACAGCGCCTCGATGCCCATGGGCTGCAAGTGCGCTATACAAATGCGACTAAATAAATAAATAAATAAATATTTTTTCAGATTTTCTTCCTTTGAGTCTTAACTTTGAGTGCCTTTTTGGCATCAGGCCCCTTATATACTACATCCTCTATTTCTTGAATTTGCTGTAAGATTTTCTCTGTTTCTTTCTTAGCATACCGAAACCAGTATTTCTCGAAATTTGAAGGAGCAGACATTCATATTTTCTTCCAATTTGGTCAACATTTCAGGGTCTGGATTTGCAACCGATGGAATTGCCAAATGTTTTAGGCCCCTAGGTATCCTTTTCGTATCTAGGTCACTTCGCACAATTTACCGGTTGGAGCAGCTTCTCCAGTTTAAAAATGTTTTTTTTTTTAATGTTTTGTCCTCCATAGTGAGGATTGGGGTTTGGGTTCTGCCATTCTAAGAGCTTCCTTTTACGCTATTGTCTTGGTGGCCCCTCGAATCACGTATTTCTGCCTGGGAGAGGGAGTTTATTATGAATAACAAGAGTGCTATGTATTGTCATTGCATTATGGCTGTAACATCATCTGATTGTGTAGAATAGGCTATTGCCTTTGTATGTTCTTTCTGAAGGATCCTTAACTGAATAGTACTTTTTGTATCAATGAACGAAAAATATTCATATACAGCTCTGACTCTGTTACACTGGTTTGTTACAGTGCATTACATCAGCAGTACCTTTAATTATAAAAAACCAGACTTATTAGCTTTGGGGATGCGTGTTTGTGTAAAGAGACTACACCTTACAAAGAAGCTGGGACATTCTATGACTTAACTACCTCCATGAACACAATCAACAGGAGGGGAGCCCTCCTAGTAGTATTCAACCGAAATAATTTAAATTACCCTCCATCCGGCTGCAAGCTTGAGTAGTATTGCGTTTCTCTGTGGCTGTGCTGGTGTCCAACCTTTTCATCGAATCAGGGTTCATCTAACTCCAACTGATCTCTCTGTTACACATCTTCGCTGCTGTCCATCTTAGTCGAGCCACTTTTGGGCTATCTTCTCCCAGACATCAGTCAGTGATTCGGGGGCAGTCTCTTCTGAGCCTGTTCCCCAGTCATTTTCGAACACATTGTCATGCCTTCAGTGCCCTGTGTACATCTGAACCAAGCTGCTCAGTCTACCTCAGGAGACCCAATTTTCCCTGTTTTGAGAGGATCACCGTGTCATAGCCTTTTTCTTTTTGACATTACACACTGGTTTTCTTTTGCCCACTCTCCGTTACAATAGGAACATCCCTGTTGTATTTATGTTTCTTTTCCTATGATCGCCCATTTGCCAGGTGTTTATATACAGTCTTACTTGTGAGATCCTACATACTGCTCTCATCCTGTGGTATTCTGTTTCAAACAGCCTCTGTGTCTGCAACAATATACACCACAAATGTCATCATTATGAAGACACCAGAAGAGGACCTAGCAGGGATACAAGTAGAAAATCCTAGGAAGCTAAGGGCTTTTGCTGAGTTAGGGAACATATCCTTATATGGGGCATCTTTCAAGAGCAAGGAAGGTAATAGAGAATAGAGTAGTGGCATATCCAACAGCAACGTAAACGATAGAAATAAAAGATGGTGAAGTTTTGTAATTATATATTATCATGTCACTCATTGAGATAATGGTCTAACTAAAAACTAAAGGAGTGAGAAGTCCCACTTATTTCAGATTTGAGAACGAACTGGAACATAAAGACTCTTTGTATTTGAAAGTTCTTTGACTATCTCTATTTTACACAATCAGGTTAGGAAGAGATATTTGTAGCTGGGCTAAGACTTCTAATGAATTCTCTAGGTATAAGAAAAATACATTTAGTATATTGTTATTTTTTGTAGAAAAATTGAATAATAGATTTCCCCGAACAAGAATACATTGATATTTTAAATGTGTCTGACTTATAATTCACATACTATCTAAATTGGTGAAGATTCTGAAGAAAATCGATGTGTATACTTGCAACCAGAGACATAGGAATAGGGTTAAAATATGTTTATATTGGAAATAGTTGAAAAAAAGAACATACGAGTGAATTTAGTTTTTTTTAAAAATGATGTATGAAAATAGTAAACAATCACATTTAAAAATTGTGTATTATAATTTGGTTTGAAATAATTAAAAGACAACACATATTACTTTCTTTAAAAATTGGGTGCAAAGTAGAATTATTGTTATGAAAGAACTAGTAATCTAGCTCATAGTAGAGTGATGGAGACCAACTCCTTGGTGAGGAGCTGAGATTGAATTTGTATGTGTATACAGGGGACGCTAACCCCTGGTTTCTCCCAGCACCATAAGTATACTTACTATTTGAAACTTGATTGAATATTTGAAACAAATGATACAAATTACTAATACTGCAGTGTGCAACTGAGGGTTCTTTATTCACACAATTATACAGCCACAGCATGTGAATATCCTATTATATTAGTGTTAGCTTGGTGAGCAGTGCTCCAACGGAGACAGTGCTGATGTGTATTAGCTATCTCAATTTTCTGTCTCCACAACAGTTATGTGGCACTGGCCAGGAATCAGCTTCTTTGATCCCCCTTTGGAAGGTATCTTTCTTCCAGGGGAAAGGAACCCTCCCCGGGAGGTACCCCAGAATCAGAGCTCCAAAGGCAAACCTTACATACCAAAGCCACGCTCACATCAAGGTGTGGATCACTCAAGTCCTTTTGAAGTCAGCAGCCATGGGAGGGGATTGGAGTTGGAGTAGCCCAGGTGAGACGGTAGGTCTGTAGAGGTTTCCACCATCTTGGTTTCTGCTAGCACTCTCAACAACTCACCCCCACCCCAGTCCCTGCAGATTAAACTCCCTTTTTATGATGACAGAAGGCAAAGGACACTTGTTACAGCAGCCTGCATTGAATTTCTGACACCAGGATTTATTTGGACCAATTAGCTGTAGCAATTTGCCTTTATAATGGAAGAAAACTCTTCTCTTAGTTGATTCATTTTTGGACTTTCAGACAAAAAGAACAAGGAGCATTAACTGGAATACAGACTACTCGAAAGTCCCCTGCCTGAGAGGTGAAGAGAGAGAGCTCCAAGGCAAAGCAAAGCTCTGCTTCGTAACTATCCCCCGGGAAGAGTGAAGTTGACATTTCTGTGGACCAAGGCCTCTCTGCAGCCTATAAAGTGGAACCAGGATTCTGCTCACTGAATTGAAGGATCCCCTGCAGGTGCAAGACATGCTTCCTGGAGTGCAAGTGCGGAACTAAGAAGTCACCTTGTTTCTAGAGACCCTGGTTTGGGCCTGCCAGCATCCCAGAAGTACAGAAGCAGCTTGGAACCATGCTTACTGCATAAAGACAACTTCGAGCCAGACTGAATGCATCTAATTCACTTTGGGCAACTACAGAACCGGCCATGCTGCTTTTGGCACTTTAAGGATTTCCAACCTCTTACCTGCTTCGTCGGGCTGCCTCTGCAATGTCCTATTGAAACACATCACAAGTGTGACTCAAACGCTGGCTCACTACTGAGGAAGCATACATCGTGCTGCATACCAAGCATCGACCTAACCCAACAGCAGCATCATCTTGACCCATATTGAATGCTGACATGACCCAATGGAAGCATTGTTGCCACCCAACTCAAACACCAACTTGAACTGTTGGGACCCACTGACTGGAACTGTTTTGAGCATTGACTCAATCTACACTGATCAACCACTGGATCAACACAACTGAACCATCTTGACTACACAAAAGCACCAAGAAACCCAACTTCACACTGCCAAGCACCTAAGACAAAGAGACAAAGGTACTTGAAGTGCACCTGTCTCATAGTTCCACCTTATAGGATATAGGACCACAGAGACTTTTAAACCTGCCTTCTTTGCCTTTCAAAGACATGCCACTGACATTGCAGGTACAATCTTTTGCCTGAACACCCTTGCTTACCGACCTTGAATTCTCTTTATTCTCAAAGTCTGCATTCTCTGCGGTTCCTTTAGAGTGTTGGTCGTTAGTATTTTTTTCTATTTTGTGTGCATTCATTGTGTTTTTATTAAAGTCCCTCTAACTCCAGTTGGACACGCTTTTAATTTGGTGCCACCATATTATCGTTGTTTGTATCGCTGCAACTACATCAGCTCACACCCCACCTGACGATCTATTTTTTTCTTGGGCTGTGCCTGTTTCACCTTTATGATTGGGATCCCTACTGGTTTAGTGGTAGTGTGGCTCTGAGAAGGTGGTTCAGCCACTACTCATGCCTGTACATCTGCTGAGCAGTAGTGATTTTGTCGCACCTCCTTCAACCACGACTTCTGGGAAAACAAGATATATGATAAACATCCTGTAAAGTTATTTTCAATAAAATGTTCATTTAGTCCTGATTCTCGGCATACGCCTAAGCACTGCACAACTGCATATACAATGTAAGAAGAAGCGCCCGGCCAGTCTTGGCTCTCAGTATGATGTCATAATGGACTAAGGATACTGAGAGCAGACAAACTGCGTTGCGCCTACCCGTTGGGAGGATTGTAAAGCATGCAGAGGCAATGTTGCAGTGAGCTTCAGTATCTGAAAGGTAAAATATAAAGATCGATGAGTGCATCCTCCAAATGATCAGACTTTATGCCACAGAGATCTTTTGTTTTTGGGGCTTGATTATAGTGTGGAAAGGCAGGAGTCAGAGGCACCTGCACAAACAATACAAGACTAACTATGGATCCTGCCACTGTGGAGATGGCCAATGTCTGGGCTCCACCCTCTTCCTGTCCAATCCGTGTGAGCCGTCAGTGAAATGGAGTGGCTGTAATCAGGGATTCCTGAAGTACACACTAGCTGTGTATGATCCCACTTATAGTTTAAAACAGAAAGATGCTCTATTATTTCAGTGCATGGGCCTGAAAGGCAAAGAGTATTTAAAGCCCTACTGGGGTACCCAGCGGAGGGGAAGGCATCAGCAACAACACATTTGAGAAGACCATTAAAAAGCTGGATGAATATTTTCTAGATTTTGAAGAAACTTCAGCCTTTGGCAACTTGTGGTGCTACACCCAATTTAGGGCCTCATCACGAGTTGGGCTGTATTCCCGGCTGTAATACCGCCGACTGTAATAGCCCTAACACCGACCAGTACGGTGGTATTACCACCGGATCACGAGTTGGGCCTTAACGGTAAATCCCCATTCCTGATTGGGTCCATTGGATCCAATGGGGAATTTTCGGCGCTAATTATGCAGGCTAATACAGCCGGCTGTAATACAGCCGAAAACAGGGATTTTCACCTCCAGAAAAAAGCTGGAGGTAAAACAGTCGGTTTAGCGCCCAACTCGTGATAGGGCCAGCCCTTAAATGCGGCTGTAATACCGTTACCACCGCATTTAAGGGCTACAGCCAAACTCGTGATGAGGCCCTTAATATATTGTGTTGGTAGATAAGTTGGTGCATGCTGCAGAGTGCAGCATCTATTTTCTGAGGCTGACCAGAATTCTATCAAAATTAGGTTTTGGATTAGTCCACCGGGGTAGGAAGAGGACCCAGAAAGAGCGGCCAGAAAGAAGACACCCAGAGTGTAGGTTCAGGGGGACAACCCACCACCAGCACATCAGTCTTGTCTCTGTTCAATTTGAGCCAATTGTGGTCCATCCACTCACCCACGGCCACCTGGCTCCCCTGCAGGCACGACGACATGCCAGCCTGATCAAGATCTAATCGGCTCAGGATCTGAGTGTCGTCCGCATACGAGTAGCAAACATGATGTAAATCCTTACACAAATATCCATATAGATATTATAGACATCAAATTTAGAAGCCTCCGCTGTAATATTAATTTCACTTCTATAAAAATATAAACATCTAAATACACGCTATTGTATAAGCAAAAATAAAATTTAAAAACCAAGAAACCAATCGGGTCAGTCCATCAGAATGTAACTCTTAAATTAAATAACTATGTAGCTCAACAAAATCTATATTAGGCTTCCCAACTCAAAATGGCGGCTATTGAACGTGACACGTGATGTCCTTACGCGTAATCCTAAAACTTCATTGCGCGATACAAAATACATGATTGCCTCAAACCGTTCACAGCAATCGTACCGCACACTATCACGAGGAAACAAAAAATACAGGATTCGAGGTAAGACAATTTATAAACTACCTTTTCAAAGGTATTAGCAGATTTGCTTAAATGAAAGTAATGCTACATATCTGCAACGAAAAATGGTATATTATCTAAATACTAAAATAACGCTGCATATAAAAAGTTACACTACAGTATCTCTAAAACTTCATTTGTAGGATGAAATAGTTACTTAGTACCAAACGGATATGGAGTAGAATATGAGAGGAATCATTCTAAATTTGTACAATAATATATTGAAAAGGCACCTATGCTACCAACATAGACAAGAACAGACCATAGACGTCTAGTGAGTATACCTCTTTTTTAAGTTAATTGCAATATCCACAACAAGTGAACATAACTTGGACAACATTATGGTTAAAGAGATGTTTACAGCACTCTAATGAAGATGACCTTGCACTCATGTCCACATTGAATGAAGATAATTCAGTGTGAACAAAGGGAAAAAGGGAAAGCAATCGTGCACAAAGTAATGCATTATGGACAATAATTTTTCTTACAGCATTTGAATGAAAAAAACTCACATTTGTGTATTGAATGAAGTCAATTTAATATGAATTATGTCATTCGAATAAAGATAATTCAAAAGATAAATAAATCATGAGGTGAATCAAATATCTGTAATTTGCAATTATTAGAGTGAATCTACAACTCGCAAATCAAATTCAACTAATCAAATGAGTGCGCAAGCGCAAACAAGCGGTCTCACTAATCCGAAACCTAATGAATATTTTCTACACAAGATCAACACCATACTTAAATGCTACCGCTTTCGAACCATGGAGCAAGGGAAAGGCCAGTCGGCACATGAGTTTATTACAGCCTGTAGGCATCTTGCTGTAAATTGCAAATTTGGAGTGCTACATGATGCACACATGATGCTGAATTGCTGCCTTGACAAAGTGAGAGAAGAACTGTGGGCTAAAGAAGAACCTCTGCGGCTTTCGATACTGTGGACCATGAGATTTTACTGAATAGGCTTGGGCAAGCAGGCATAAAGGGCCTCACCCTTGCATGGTTCCGCTCTTTCTTGACTGGCCACTCTCAAGACTTGCCATTCTTTGCGGATGGAGCTACTCTGTGGAGTTCCGCAAGGGTCAGCTTTTTCTCCTCTTCTTTTTAATGTATATGTTCGGATGCTTGCAGACCTCATCACAGCATGTGGAGTTCTGTTTTATTCCTATGTGGATGATACACAGTTAATATTTCGGTTGGACTCTTCCCAAGCTGCACCTCCAGAGAAGCTGCGAAATTGTCTGTAGAAGGTGGGAAGCTGGATGGCAGCCAATTGACTGCAACTAAATGGCAGTAAAACAGAAGTCCTGGTGGTCACACCCCAGGAGAGGGACCACCTCTGGAACTCACAATATTGGCCGGAATCACTTGGCCCCTGCCCATCCCCCTGTGCCTAAGTGAAAAGTCTCAGAGTTAAACTCCTACCTCATGGGTCACGAGAGGCTCAGATTTTCTGCCATTTGCAGTGCTGGGTTTGGAAAATTGAAGGCTTTAAGGAAAATTCTCCCTCTGGTCACCTCTGAAAACAGGACAAAACTGGTGACAGCCACCATTATGGGCTCATTGGACTATTGCAATGGCATATGTCTGGGACAGTCTTAGTACCAGATTCAAGGGCTCCAGGTCCTCCAGATTGCTGCAGCTCGATTGGCGCTCAAGGCACCTCGGTTGACTCCTTCTTTAGCCTTACTACAGCATTTGCACTGGCTACCGGTGGCGGCCCGTATTGAGTTCAAAGTTTTGTGTATTGTCCATCGAGCCATGCACAATGTGGGCCCTCACGTTTTGATAAATAAACTAGAAAGATACTGTCCAATGAGAAATTTGCAGTCGGACTCTCATCGGCTTCTCATGATTCCGAAATTCCAGTGGAGGCACCTCAGTGGTAGTTCCTTTTCAAACCTGGCGCCTAGCCTGTGGAATGCTCTTCCGCTGGGCCTAAGAACTCTGCCTGACTATTTTCCCTTCAGGAGAGCCCTAAACAAGCATCTGTTCAATCTCTTTCTTCCTCTCTGCTAGAGCGGTTGCCAGTCGAATATCCTTGAGTCTGCCCCTCCCGCTCAGCATCTAGACGCCCTATGGGCCTTAGTTTGTGCTTTACACATTTTATAATAATAACCGACAACAGAAGTGGCAGTCCAGTAGAAAAAGAAGGCGAGACATACTGTTAACAGAAATGTGTCAGCAAGTTGATCACAGACTCCGTGAGAACCACCCATGAGCCCAAAGTTGTGAAGAATATGATATGATATGGTATGGTAAGTTATTTATAACACGCTTAATACCCAGAGGTTTCTAAGCGCGGACCCGGGGTTCGAACCAGTGGTGTTCCGTGTCGTCTTGCTACCAAGGCAAGCACGTTACCCCTGTGCTATCCTCCCGAGAGAAGGCACAAGCTGATCAGAGATGACACTGGTGTTGGAGCACTAGCTAGGGACAGACAAGCAAGAGGGAGATACACGAAGAAAGAGCAGTCAGTACCACTTGGTGAGTGACCCAGAGGGTTCGGAGATCGAAGTCATGTGTAAAGAAAGTGGCAAGAAAGCACTCCTCACTAGTTGCAGCCGATCTCTCAGCAGAGGGAGAAAGACTGGGGAGGTGCCAGGACACAGACACTATGATAATAAAGAGAGTGGTGTAGTTCTAGCAGTCAGTGAAGTATGAACCTCTATGTCGAAGAAAAAGCCCTATGCAAGATCTCTGGCAAAGGGGTGGTTACACATATCTTAGTCAATAATGGCGCACATTACACCATAGTTAACTGTGAGACTTGGGAAGGCGACGCTATAGGATTTGTGCTCAAAGGGGGGAATTCCAAGACGCAATTCATGTTACGGTATGTTCTGTTATCTTACAAAGCACCCATCTTAACAATTACAAGACAATACACCTTCTAAAATGTGGACTGGATTTTGCACAATACATTAAAACGCCAGTATCAGCATCATCGTGAGATGACATAGCCAAAAGCATGTCATTCCTAAGGGTGATATTTAGAGTTCAATAAACTGTGAAGTGCAACATTCCATAACATAGCGAGAGCAGCATAACAAGCAGTCCAATTCAAACAAAATAATCTTGATAAAACAGTCTAGGTATCTCAAATAACATTATCAAACCTATTCCCAAGTTGCTTGGCCTAATCTGCTCTATATCTTTAGAGAAATGTAATCACTCTAGTGAACATAACTGCAATGCTTGTCTTTCCTACTCATGTAGTAGGTGAACTCAGCAGTCTTACCCTCATTTTGGGGGTATTTTTTTTCCTCCACTTTTTTAGGGTTTTGGCATCGGGACAATCGCCAATAAAGTAGTCGGAGACTAGGCTCCAATACAATTTTAATATTATTTTGTGAGCGGTTTGTACCTGAAATAAGGTAGACTACAGAGGGAGAGTTCTCTTTCTATCCTTTCCCTAAATCGGCGTCCGCTCGCTAGTGGCAGCGCACTACCTGGTAAGGGAAATAAGGGACAACTACCTAGGGAGTCCAGGTCTGGAAGTAGATTGGTCCTTTCTCTCTTTAAAGTGTTTTCTTTGTATCTTCTACTGGGCCACACACATTTAGTATTTTGATTGGTTGTTGATATACAGACCCTGTGCTTTCAATGCACTCTCGTCCCTGTGGGACACACCTTCCACAAGAGTGAAAGGTTTCTGCTTAGCAATTAATATGGAAACTCCCTTCTTCTTGATGCATAGAGAGTGAAATCACTGTCCAATCCACCCCGTATAAAACATGTGTGATTCAGTATAACCGAGGTGTGTTTTTTGCAGATATGGAACATTGGCCTGAGCATCTCAAGTAGAATAATAATCATCTTCTCTTTCTAGGTCTGCCAATGCTCTTGATATTTAGAGTTGGGAACTTGGTGGAGGCCATGTTTAAAAATAGGTGGGTCGCAGCTCATTTGAGGAGGCAGCCCCATCTCATGACCATCAACCCTGTATTGGGTGTAGAAAAAAGGGATCCAAGCAACACAGAGGAACTCAGCGAAACAGAGAAACACAACTTTCTATCTTCTATTCATCCAAAAGGTGACTAGAAACATGGAAATAACCATTTGAGATATAGATGGAGATAAACATTATGACCCCATTGTAGCACCAAAATAGGAAAAGCATGCAGGGCCACATGTGCCAAGAAAACACTTTTAACATTGCAGCGTACGAGTGAGTTAAGTCAGGGAATACAGGAAGTTTCTACACGTGCCTGTCTCCCAACCATCATAACGATACAGCATTGGCGACAAGCTCCTCCTTGCCATCATAGCTGGGTTCGCCACACCACAAACCTGCGACAGACGTCCCTCAGGTAACAATGGCATTGTCACACTACCAGCTGCACCTCTTCAGAGGTATTCTTCATTTTCTCTCCTTCCCCCAGAAGCTCACTGTCTCCAGAGCTCTGATTCTCTCTAGGTTGGACTATTGCAACAGCCTTTGTCTAAATCTGCCTGCCTCTCCTCTCTGCCCTCTGCACCTCATCCAAAACAGGAATGCTAGATTTGTCCTTGGCCTCAAGCCCAGGGATTGTATCTCTCCAGGACTAAAATCTCCTTTTCTTAAGTAAGGATTAAGTTCAAAATCCTCTGCATTGTCCACAAGGCCTTCTGGGGCCTGGGGCCTCAATACCTTCATGTCTCTCTTCGAAAAATCTTCCTTCTCGAGCTCTTTGCTCATCCGCCTGCATCTCCCTCAGAGTTAGTTGCTTCTCCAAGCAACGAGTTGGTGGTAGATCTCTTTCTTCCTCTGGGGCCTCCCTCTGAAACTTGAGGAGAACCATCTCTGGTTCGGGAAGCACCTCAAGACCTTCCTCTTTGCTTCTGCTTTCTCTCCTCCTCTCCCATGCTGATCTCCTGGCTGAACCTGAAACTGCACTGGTTACCTGACTACCCTCTGATCTCGGGCCCAGGTCCACTTCCCACCAGTTGCACACCTGCACTGCCCCCCTGGCAATCCTTGCACTCGGAGTCTGTTTCTGTATCCCTACAGCGCCCTACCAGCACTGACACCTGATGACTGCACTTACCCTTGCCACTAGCTGACCGCACTTTTTATTTATTTAGTGTCTTTTATTTTAATGTTTATCCTATGCGTGGCACTGCCCCCTCCCCCTTTCACCCTGCACTTTTCCCATTCCTCCTTCCCCTGCGCTTGCGCAATCTCAATGTCACCTGGTCTAGTAAGATCATTATCTGTCTTCCCTCTGTTCCCCATCCCTTGCCTCGTCGCACCTTGGAACACATGTGTATAGTCACATTATAAATGTCTCAGGAGGATAGCTTAGGGGCAACGTGCTCGCCTTGGAAGCAAGACGACACAGAGCAACACAGGTTCGATCCCCGGGTCCACGCTTAGAAACCTCTGGGTATTAAGTGTGTATAAATAACCTAAAATATCATATCATATCATTCAAATGTGAACTGCCTGAAACCCCTGGCAGCAGACCATGAATACAGTTGCCGGGCAATGCAAACCAATGGAGAATGTCTGGTTCCGGACCTGTTGAAAGTGCAGACTGTTGACTGAAGGAGCACTTGCTGAATCAAACAAAGAAGAAAAACCTGCTCTTTCAGTAACATAGATATTATTATATATATACTGCGCACACTCCCCTAACAGCACAACAGACCTCGCATCACCATGGCCACCCCACAAACAGAACAAGGTGGTACATTAGGAGAGCTACCGGGCACCAGCATCATGACAATGCCAGTTGAGACTCTGACCCTCCAGCATGTTGAGCCCCTGGCTACATTTTAACCACACCTAGGAACACCTCTCATTGCCTGGGAAAAGCTTAAACAGGACTTTCGAACCTATCTAGAGTGATCTGATTGACAGCTGTTTTCTGCCTTGAATAACAAGGTGATACAACTGAACTGCTTAGGGTCAGAAGCGCAAGAAGTTAGCAGACACCTACCTGCAATAATAGTACCAGCCAGGGCCCCTCCCATGTGTCCTTTTGAAGAACTCCTGTGGAAACTAGATTTGTTTTACTTCACCAGAGTAAATACAGCCATGGAAAGACACAGATTTCACATGAGGGAACAGCAGCCAGGTGAAACCATAGAACAATACATAGCGGTGTTGGGAACATCAGCAGCAGCCAGAAAGTTTGGGACATTTAAAAACTAAGTTATCAAACACCAGTTAATAGTTCACACCAACAACAAACATGTTCAAGATTGTATATGGTTTGCTGTTGAACCCACACTAGATGAAGCTATTGTTTTGGCGAAGGGACTTGAACAATCCAAGATTTGAAGCAACACATTAGGCCAGGAAATGATGCAAGTGCAAGCCGACAACTCTTCTCAGATGCTCAACCCCTGGGCACTCAACACAGCAGGAAGTCCAGAAATGCAAATGCCATCAGGCAATATCGACCAGAGTTCAGGTCCCAAAAGAGGATTGGGCAACCATTGCTTGAGATGCGGCAGTGCAAATCACAATCCTGGAAGTCAAAATTGCCCAGCATGAGGGAAGAAATATGTGGCATGTGGATGCATGAACATCTTTGCTCAGGCATGCGTACAAGACGTGTGTCCTCAAACAGCTGGGGAGATAGGAACATGTGGGACCAACGTCACCACTATTGAAGAGTTTCATCAAGTACCATTGGATGAAGGAGAAATAATGAACCATTTAGTGAATACAATATTTGCAAATGATGGATCAGAGACCAATCATGACCTGGCATAAGTGTACGAATCTCTGCACTAACAGTATCACTCATGTTTTACTCTGGGTCACTGTATACAGTAATATTGAAAGAACTATATACAGAAAGATTACAACATAGTGTAGGACATCTACCCCCAATCGCTTTTGCAACAAATGCATATTCTGGCCACCACATACAGATAATGCAATACTTTCAAGTTGAAATATGCTACAAAGAACATTTAACAAAAGGGATTGTCTATGTACCAGAAAAAAAAACACCGGTCCTCAATTGGAAACATCAACCTGCTTTTTAATCTTACACTCAAACCTGGCTCCGAACAACAAATATTTTCGCTCAACAGTACTGAGGTGCAAGATTCACAAGGAACAGAAAAGAAAAACACTCAAGAAGAAGAAGTAAAATAATTACTTGAAGAACTAACATGGAAATTCCCCATGGTGTTCACTGAAACGATTGGGAAAGTCAATTATTTCAAGCATCAAATTGTCCTCAAGGTGGGTACACAGCCAATAAAATATCAGATACAAAAGTACCTTTCAGGTTGCAAGACCAATTAAACCAACAGATTGCTGATATGTTAAAACGAGCTGTTATGGTAGAAGTAGAGGCTACAGGGTGGGTGGCACCTAGCGTACTTGCTCACAAACCTGGTAGAAGAATAAGGATGTGTGTGGATCTATGAAGCCTCAACAGGAGCATCAAAGTAGAGGTGCATCCTCTACCCAACATATCCAAAATGGTCAGCAGGATCAAGGGAGCAGAATACTTCTCCCCATTAGACCCACACTCAGCTTACCATCATGTGGAGCTCACACAAGACTCGAATAACCTAACACCCTTCATACCTCTGTTCCGCACATACAAATTCCTATGGATGTCCTTCGGGGTTGCTTTAGCTGCTGCAGTTTTTCAGTGATTGATAGATAAACCTTTCAGAAACATGGAGAGCATTGTCACTTCCAGGATGATTTGCTGATTTACACGTAAAAAGACATGAACTTTTTGCAGGAAGTTCTAGAAATTCTGAGAAATTATGGACTCACCCTAAAAATGACCAAATGCAAGATGTTTGTAAAGGAAGTGCACAATTCACCTCCACAGCTACGGATTCTCTTCTACGACCGGTTTCTGTGCTTATCAAGTGCTCAGGGAGGCAGTCTCACTTGCAGCAAAGAGTTTTGGAGTGCCACACTCTGGGCTACTCCCCTTGCTCCCCCAGTGTGGGTGTTTGGTGAATTGTGCAGGGAACCAGAGTGCACCCCTTCCATCTAGTGCTGTTTATGTTTAAGGTACTCTGGATGATGTAAGCTCCAGGGTCCCATATCGTGCTGTACTAAGGTGATATATGTCTGGCTTTGGAGTGCCACACTGTGGGCTACTCCCCTCCCTGCCTGACTGCGGGTGTTACTTGAAGAACTAACATGGAAATTCCCCATGGTGTTCACTGAAACGATTGGGAAAGTCAATTATTTCAAGCATCAAATTGTCCTCAAGGTGGGTACACAGCCAATAAAATATCAGATACAAAAGTACCTTTCAGGTTGCAAGACCAATTAAACCAACAGATTGCTGATATGTTAAAATGAGCTGTTATGGTAGAAGTAGAGGTTACAGGGTGGGTGGCACCTAGCGTACTTGCTCACAAACCTGGTAGAAGAATAAGGATGTGTGTGGATCTATGAAGCCTCAACAGGAGCATCAAAGTAGAGGTGCATCCTCTACCCAACATATCCAAAATGGTCAGCAGGATCAAGGGAGCAGAATACTTCTCCCCATTAGACCCACACTCAGCTTACCATCATGTGGAGCTCACACAAGACTCGAATAACCTAACACCCTTCATACCTCTGTTCCGCACATACAAATTCCTATGGATGTCCTTCGGGGTTGCTTTAGCTGCTGCAGTTTTTCAGCGATTGATAGATAAACCTTTCAGAAACATGGAGAGCATTGTCACTTCCAGGATGATTTGCTGATTTACACGTAAAAAGACATGAACGTTTTGCAGGAAGTTCTAGAAATTCTGAGAAAATATGGACTCACCCTAAAAATGACCAAATGCAAGATGTTTGTAAAGGAAGTGCACAATTCACCTCCACAGCTACGGATTCTCTTCTACGACCGGTTTCTGTGCTTATCAAGTGCTCAGGGAGGCAGTCTCACTTGCAGCAAAGAGTTTTGGAGTGCCACACTATGGGCTACTCCCCTTGCTCCCCCAGTGTGGGTGTTTGGTGAATTGTGCAGGGAACCAGAGTGCACCCCTTCCATCTAGTGCTGTTTATGTTTAAGGTACTCTGGATGATGTAAGCTCCAGGGTCCCATATCGTGCTGTACTAAGGTGATATATGTCTGGCTTTGGAGTGCCACACTGTGGGCTACTCCCCTCCCTGCCTGACTGCGGGTGTTTTGGAGTGAGCAGGTTCCCTGCAAACCTAATGACTACAGCTCCCATAATTCCTTGCAGCAGAATCAACATTGATTAATTACATCTGCACTGGCTCCTTGCTGCAAGTGAGACTGCCTCATAATTCCTTGCAACAGAATCAACATTGATTGATTACACCTGCACTGGCTCTTTTCTGCAAGTGAGACTGCCTCCCTGATGACGTGACAAGCACAGAAACCAGTCGAAGAACATCAGTAGCTGTGGAGGTGAATTTTGCCAGGAACCAGACTGTTTGTGCTGGCCCCCACCAGTCTGGACATTTTGTGAAAGAATCATTAACAAATGAAAATGTTATTGAGAAAGCATAAAAACTTTTTCGGCCTACTCCCATTCATTTTCCCAAAGAGAATAAGTCCAAATGAGTGTCAAAAACAGCTGGTTAAAATTGGACCAAATGGACCAAATGAGAAACAACTTGGGCACAAAGCGTTAACTTGATTTCCGGGGCAGGTCTGGGGTAAATCCATCAAGGAGTTTTAGAAATATTTGCTGTGAAAGGGGGTGCCTCCTGCTCCCAAAAAAATAGCTGCATCTACCATTTTGCTTTGAAGCAGAGGCTGAGAGATGTTTCAGAAATTAAAAGGCAGTTATTTTCCCCAAAAGTCTATTGCTAGTAACTTTTGACTTGTCGGATGGATTTTATAACAGAACATTTGTCAAGGGCCCCCTAAACTGCAAACAGTTATAACATGAGAAAGTTAAAAAGACAACAGTACACCACAATTTTCAGCCCATTCATTTTCCCATAGAGAAAAGTGCAGTTTTTGAACATCTGTAGCGCGAAAGCCACTTGACAAAGTGTTGACATCATGTCCTTGATTGGGTTGGGGTAAATCCATTCAGTAGTTTTTAAAATATTTGACAGAAAAGGGGGTGCCCGCTGCTCCTTAAAGCCTTAATATCAGCCTTGGTGCTTTGCAGCAGAGAGGCTGAGCGAGGCTAATAACATTTGACTTGCTGGGGGGATTTGGATGACATTTTCCAAACAAAAATGTTGTCAAGCCTCCCTCTCCACAAACTGGACATTTTGGGAACAATTCATTAAAAATAAAAATGTTATTGAGAAAACATAAAAACACAATTGTAATCCTAGTCCCATTCATTTTTCAATAGAGGGAAAGTGCAGTTTTTGAACAGCCATAGCACGAAAACCGCTTTGCAGATTTGGACCAAATAGGAAGAATGTTGGGCACAGCGCATTGATTTTATGTCCTTGACTGGTTTGAGGTAAATCCATCCAGTAGTTTTTAAATCTGATCACCGTAACTCTCTCCTAACCAAACTTTGTTTTACTGATATATACATTTTTTAGCAGAGATGCTGCTTCTCTGCAGGGATGGAAAAGTCTACAAACAAGGACGGGGCAGCGGAAGAGGTGGAGAGAGAAGCAAAAAGAGTGGTGAGCGTAAAACCCATCAGTGAAGGCGAGGGAGATGCATTCAAATACTGACATAGAGGACAACACGCTTTAGAGAATGAGGCAGAAAGTAGTTTCTTCATCTATGCAATTTATTAATCTATCTAGACATGTCCTGACTAAAGAACTATCTGATTTTCATCGGTTAGGTCTACATTTTTGTACATCAATGAGTTTTAACTATATTCAAACTAGGTTGAATTTTGATCTATTTATGAGAAAGTTAAAAATATTCTTTGCTTTGAATCCATCGGAAAAAAAAGACCACCTGTACGAACTAGGAGAACTGGTTTAACTTTTGCTGATTTAGCTACTTTGCATGCAATGTCTGACTTGGCTCAAATTCCATGTGATGAAAATGATTTGAGTTGATCTGATTTTGGCATTAACAATGAATGGCTGAAGGGAACAAAGAATCAATCTAAGCCTAAATGTAATCCCTCTACAATGGTGAACGTCTGGATGCTTTTCAAGATCTGGTAGTAGCTGGTTTCAAAAAGTTACGATAAGTCAAGACTCCTCCAGTGCAGAATTTACCAGTTAAACAGGAACAGATACTGGCTCAGCTTCAATATGTATCTGATGTGGTGATTAAACCATTGGATAAGGGCTTGAATATAGTCCTTCAGAACCGTTTTGTATTATGTGGCTGAAGCCAATAGACAACTACGTGATCGTTCATGCTACATTAAATTGGACATTGATCCTTTTCCTAACATTATCTGTAACCTCTCCAATTTACTTCAGAAATTGACACATAAGGGTTTTCTAGACTTGGATACTGTGTAATGTTTGTTCTCTTCTGCAGCAGTAATGTTAGGAATCTACAGCGGCGAACAGGGATTCAGTTTGCAGCGCGTACTAACTGATTGCCTTGTAGATTTGTGGCTCGGTAGGCCAAAGGATGTCGCCTGCGCTACGTGCATCCCTGGAGTTGATACAAGGCTGTTCCCAGGTGCGGCATAACGCGCACCTTCTTTCAGGGTCCTTTCCTCTGATTTCTCAGTGCACATCGCGCTGTATCTGGAGGAAGTCAGAATCCCATAAACATGAGATGCCACACAAGCTGTTGTTTTATCAACGGTCTACTGCAATATTTACGTTCTGGAAGCCTGTCCATTGCAGGAAATCTGCTCCAGATTGAGAACAGAGTTTCATTCCTTTTCATAGATAATTAGGTTTCGTTTCTTGACTAGTCATTTACTTTTTTACATGACTTTGTCATACAAGTGAAGTCCTTCTTTTTTATAAGGATTTTATACAGACTTAGGATACCAGAAAGGCACTACATGTAACATAGCATTGGTGCTCATAGAGTTTCAGTGTACCAAAGCTTTGCAAGAGGCCAGTCTCCAAATACATCCTGACATCTAAACACACAATCTCCTTTTTCTCATGATGTTCAGTAAACTTAATATTGCATGACTTAGCATTGATTAGTGCAACAAATTGTGACCAATCCTGGATGGAGGCATTCCATATAATAAAAAGGTCATCAATGTAATGGCTCCATGACACAACCTTTTCAGTGTACATGCCCAATTCTTCAGAATTAAGTACCTCTCTTTCCAATTGGCCTCTTACAACATTGGCATACAAGGGGGGAGAAAGTAGGGCCCATTGCCATCCTGCATACTTGTAAATGGTAAGCATTGTCAAACAGGAATACATTATGCCCAAGACAATATATGAGCATTTCCACTATCATACGTGTGTGGTCCCTCTAGCTTGCAGACTTAGTTGATAGGAGGCTTTTCACAGATGTGATGCCTGTTTGATGTTCCATGATGGTGGTACAAAGACACTACATCTAGAGTGGCTAATAAATAGGAATCCTGACAGGGTGTATTACCCACATTCTTGAGAAAATCTGTGGTTTCCCTCTGTCTTCTATGCACTGTTCTGGCATGTCTGGTTACACTCTAGCGCTACCACATAATTTCCCACGTGGTATATTCCAAGTAACAGCAGGCAAGGCCATACAGAAAAGTCCACTATGCTTCTTCTGTCTCAGGACTCTCTTCTGAGGCTGAGTCTCAGCTAGGCCAATGCCAAACACCACACCCTGGCTCACAGGGCTTACACAGAGGAAGAGAAGGCTGAACATGAAAGTGGCCAATAAGTGAAAATTCATTCCCTCTAAGCCTATTGAACAAGAACATTCAGGTGACATTTGGGTTAGAAAACTGAGGATCTTTGAAGGCATAATTAACTTTTGTCCTGATTAAGGCCATATGGAAATGTATCGGGGAAACCTTATCTGGGATAGGGTGATCCCCTGATCAGTAGGCCGAAATGCAGAGCGTTGACACAACATCATTTTTACATCCTTTGGTAAAACGGTATAGGGATAAGTGTGAAGGTCACAGGCCCCAGAACACAAAACCCACACAATCTAGTGATGGGGGCAATGGGTCACTTGACTCACTTATGTCCCTTTGGGACCTATAAATACAGGGGCCCTAGCTGGACTCAGTCCTGGCGACTTTGGCGCAAGGCTCATATAGCGATGTGAGCAGGAACATTTTATTTCAGTACAGGAGTGCTTTTACTTTATTTCAGTGCAGGAGTGCTTTTATTGTACAGGAATTTTCCAGGATCTGAAAGCCTTTATTCCAGAGAACATCCTCATGTGCTGACTCATCGGGTGTGGCTCCCTAGGCCTGGTCTCCATGTGCTGACTCATCGGGTGTGGCAGGGTGTGGCAGGCAGGCTGAGTCTGGTGGGTGTGGCTTCAGAAGCTCAGCTATATAAGCTGCTCCATCCTTAAAGCCTGTGCTTTGCGTTACTGTGCACTCGCGTGCAACGTGATGCTCACTGCCGCTTGGACCAGTTTACTTACCTTTGAAACCAGGCGTTCTCCTGCATACTCACTTCCTGGAAACCGGTGCTTCATCGCTTCATCTGCAGACTCATCTGCTGACATCCATTGATCTTGATCCCGATGCTGCAGCACCATACTCCACATCCACAAACTCGGACCCTGTGAAGAAGTAGAAAGACAAGGTTTGAACATCCGTCCAAGGTCCCCCCCGCATTTGAACCCCGCGTGCCCCCTAGTTAACAATTTACCAGCTACTGTACCACTGCAGCTTTGTTCCTCATTCCCTCCGGCTGTTAGCCTCAAGCTCCACAGCTTCTGCCGGGCCGGCAACATCACCTGCAAGGGAAGAAAGAAAAAGAGCAAACATCAAAAGTGGAACGGACAGCAATACAAGACAACAAACTTTACAATACAACAAAAACAGATGAGGAAAGACAAAGACAAACAGGAACACTTACCTGAAGCATAGTGGCTTAGTCGCAGCAGGACTGGACTACCATGTGAAAGGGACCAGTGAAGGAACTCGGTCCAGATCATACAAACGACCCTTCCAGAAGCAACAGGACGTAGTGCTCGCCAAAACTAATCAACAGGTGAGCTTTCCAGGGGCAGCGCATCCCACGGGTACCGCGGTTTGGGAGAAGGGTTCTGGAAGGGGATCAGGTGCACAAGCTGGCATACTCATGCCCCCTATTCTCCACGCAGGAGCAGTCCCAAGCAACATCACCTATTAACAGCAGTCACCACATAAGTGCAGAGGGCGAAGTCAGACCCGAACAACCTCTTCCCCGGGAGGGCTGCAACTGTGCCCCAACGCCTCCGCAGAGATCAGGTGAGCGTAATAATAATGGACATTAAGAATCCCACAGAGATTAAGAGAGGCAGAACAGAATGACACATGGACAGGACAAGTTTCCGTCTTCATCAAGAACCTATATTAGTAGATTGATTATATAGACATATACTGTCTCAGATGCTGAGGCAATAGTAAAAATCTTTATGGTTTCTTTCTTTTTTGCATATGGTTTAGACGTTCATGAATTAATTGAACATCTCTGATAATTGTCTTTGGTTAACAAAACATTGTTTTGGTACAAGAGAAAGGAGGGTACCTTACACTAACCCGTGATTGAGGAAATTAGATGATGCACTTTATAACGTAATGTTTTATGTGATGTATGTTTTTAGGGAAAAACACCCTCCACACAGGAGTAATGAATACAAAAGTGAAAGTTTTCTATGTAAAAAAACACCAGGGTCTGGGATCATTGATTTGGTGTGAACATCATTGTCAGCAGCGGTATAATCTAATGTCAGTCTACAGCTGTAAAAAATAGGAGAAGGCATTAGTCTGTGATTCTTGTATATAATATTGTTGCTACTTTGTTACATCACAGAGCCCCCCAATAACAACACATTGAGGGTTTGACCTATTGTTTACATGAGCCATTTTATTGCAGACAAATCTGTGAATGGCAGGCTGGGGCTGTGATTTCTACAATGGATGGGTTTGGTGTCAAGTTGTTTGATGTACAGGGGGTAAGGAGGTTGAAGAGTACTTCTTAAGAGTGTTTAGTTCCTTGATAACCTAGTAATTTTGAATTCTCGAAGAAAACTGTTGATGGCTTGACTGAGGCTACAGTCATGAGCTCTTTGACTTCTTTTTTTCTAGTCTATAGATGCGATAGAAGGTGGTTGCCCTGTGTATGAATGAGAAGCGGCAGATGAGGAATTATATAGTGTTGCTAATAGGATATTCCTGGCGGGTGCAGTCTATGTGCTCTTATAATTGACTGTGAGTCTGCCTACGGCCTTCCCCATGTGAGTGGGGGAAAAGGATATCTAGGGTGTGAGTGGAGGTGGGAGATGTTTGTGTGAGGAAGATGGCCTCCAAGTTGTTAGAAGATATGAGGTCAGAAGTGTCTGTGCCTTGGAGCACTTGGGGTGTGTGTTCATGAGCAAGAGATTGTATGTATTAGGTTTGCTGCCTGCTGGGTGTGTGGTGATGAGCTTAAAGTGAAGGAGGTTGGTGAAGCATGGGCATCGGGTGCCCGTTTGATGTTTTCAGGCATGTGTAATAGGTATTAGGTCAAAAGACCTTTTTCTTAGGAACGAAAAAAAAGATCAATGTAGAAAGATCGCTCTGGGACCGCACAGAGCGCTCTTTCTAAATCAAACTGTCATGCCCTTGCCGCACACGAGTGTGCCCCGGCACTGACAAGCCTGGGAGTGTCAGGTAAGTGAATATGGTGCTGTGTGTGTGCGTGTGTGTGTGCATGTGTGTGGTAAGTGTGTGTTGTGCTGGGAAAGGGGTCGTGGGTGGGGAAAAGGGCGGTTTGTGGGGTTAAACCCCTGATTGAGAAAACAGCTAGAAGGAGAGGGTGGGGAAGGGATCAGCTTGGGGGTAGGGGGATGGGGATATGTCATATTGTTCGGTCTTTAAAATGCCGAAATATGACATAGAACCTTGCCTTTGGCCCTACCATGACCAAACAATGGCTTCTTTTCTTCAGCCGCCATTTGCCATTCGTGACGACCGTAAATAATGAATTAGCAAAACATGAGTGGGCCTGACAAGGATTCAAACTTGTGACCTACACGTTGAACACGGAACTCCTCAAAATGCGCTTAACCATCTAAAGCACACAACGTTATTGTGTGTGGGGACCGATTGTACCCAGATTACAGAAACCATGATTTTCACGGGATGGGACGATGTACATACCAAAACACTGTTTCTTTCTTTTGCATATGTTACCTTCCAAACAGCTTTTTGGGTGCCTAAAGCTTGATTACTACATAGGACTCTCTGCTCAAATGACAGCACGCTAGGCGCTAGATCACAGCTACCCTGCAGACAACCTTTTTGTGAATGACGCTCATAGTTTATGGGTGGGCTCAGAGCATGAGACTTAGCCATGCATGATGCACTTTTCGGTTTCTCTGTATGAAACATACTCCTCTCGGACAAACCCGGTCTGTGTGTGCGCACATCGACATTGCACAGAGTAAATAATGCTGCCTGTGAGTCATGATTTATCAGACCATTTTGTGTTAGCTAGAGGTTATGCCCACCCTCTTATTTTTCAAGGAGGAACATTTCTGAATAAATGCGTGTGCTTTATATCCCTTTAGGACACTCTAGTTTGCTAATGCCAGCGGCATCCTCCTTTCTGCTATCGAGTGGAAGGCAGAGTCCTTTCTCCAGGAACTGCAATTTGCCACTTGCGTGGGAGTAACAACATAGACAGCAGCTTAAACCTGTCACATGTCTCCTTTCTGGAAAATGAAAAATGAAAAAAGTTGGGGAAGAAGGATAGTCAAGCATTTTTCTTATTTTTCAGGGGGCTGTGAAAAAGGTCGATCAGCCCTTCTGACATAAAAGCAAGTTATTATAACCAGATGGACAGGCTGGTGCACTCATATTGTACTCTTTAGAACTACCCATATGAGAAAGGTTAAGGGAACAAATAGCAGCATTGAGGGTTGCATCCTGCTCGCACAACATCAAGGATCTTTTTGGGAGCATAAGAATAACAACAGAGGTTTATATTTAACAATTTAACAAATATGTCTGTGATGAAAAGGTTATATGCTTGAATTACTAAGTACAATATGCACACTGGGCTTGGTGCTCTTTTAATTTTTTGCAATGCTCACTCTAACATTACACTATTGGTAACACTGAAGCATTTTACGTATTCAGGCAGCGTCAGAATTTGGATGCAAGGTTTAATCGGCAGAAATATCCCACCTTCCATATGGGTTGTCACAATTCAGTCCTTCGCAGAACTGACGCTGGGTCTCAAGGTAAATACGGCTGTGCACGTGCTCAGTTACTGATGCACAGACATCCTAAGAGAAATATATATGTAGGATTTCCGCATTGTATGTACAGAGTTGTGGGATCAGTAACCTGAACTAGGCAGAACGTGGATGTTCATAGCTTTAGTGATCAGAATATCTATAGTTTATCAAAGACACAGATACAAGTAGTATGTGAATATCTCACTTAAAGTGGGTGGGGCTTCAATGATTCCCTATGGAAATTATGACAAAGGTATACAGCTCTGCATTTAAAGGATTTAATCAGGTTTCCTCAGATAAAAGAAACAAGTGTCAGAAGCGCACAACCAAGAAAAAACTGCAAGTGCTCAATGTGGCCATAGGATGTTGAAGTCAAGCAGACAAACCAAAAGGACAATGTGGATTACCTATCCAAATGACCTTCATTATTACATGTGAGTGTTGTCTGTCGTATAGCGACCAATATACCACAAGCGGGCATTAACAGAAAATATAATTCCTGTTCCTGCGTCACAACCAACATTCTAGCATCTGCCACATTGGTTCAGTTTTACTTTCACTGCTCAAGCCCATTTCTGCCAGTATGAGGGGAGTGGTCGAACAAAGGAAACCAGAGGAAACAAAAGGACACAGGCCTGATGTCAGCGTGGTTGTGCGGGGAGTGGGGCAGTGCTTAATATGTAACAAAATAAGTTCCAGGGCCCATATGTTTTCTAGCGCTCCTCTGATACTGCTGTTGGGCACCACTGCTTCCACCACCCATAGGTGCTCCTCACAGTGTTGACATATTTGTGGTTGCGCTACAGCGCGCACCTGCTCAATGTGGTTGATTGATGCACTGACTATCACCACTTCATAATTAAAGTGAATCTGAGCCAATAAGTGCGGGGGTTTCACAGCCACTTTTAATGTGTACTGGCATATTTGTAATGACCCTCAACGTGTCTTGTTGAAAAAAACTTGCCTGGAAACTCCATTGTTGTTTCCCTATTTGATTTTGAAGGCCGACTGTTCAGAATGCAGTCAGAGCATTTTGATTGGCTAAGAGAAGGTCAATAATGATTTCCATGTGCGAATATGCACTCATCTCTGCACTAATCTCTCCAAAAACGAACATTTTTCCCTATGCCTCGCTCTCTATCTTACAAAATTGGTGTTATGCTGAAAACTGCCATGGCTGATCCACACATGTATATTTTTAAGATACTCAAAAAATGGGGCAAACCCAGATGTGTAAGACCCTTGCACACTGTGCACATAAAACAGCACATTAAAGGGGGTAGGGCTTTAGTGCATGTTAAGCAGTACATTCATACCTCGTGTTATGGCATCTGGGTTGGTAGCACACCAGACCTAAACAAATGACAACATTAATGCATTAAGAACATCACATATAATTATACAAATCTGTTATAATGTATTTATTGTTTCACACTTAAAATCTCAAAAATCACAAAGTATGTAAGGGTTGGTAAGTGAACGCATTCATCAAAATGTCTTACCAGTAGATGGACTACCCCACACATTCTTACACATATTTAAAGAGAGATGTTAAATGCAGTACCTTCACAACACTTTTTCTTGTCTTTAATGACATCACAGAGGCAGGTACTCCACGATGAGGGTTAATGTCTCTTCTTGATGACTTAATGTCAGCAGACCTCTAAGAAATAGTTGTCCACACTTTGTGTTTCGTTCTTTTCAGGGGAACAACAGAATATGTCCCCCTCTGATAAAATAACAGCCTTCATCAGGAAGGCATGCTTAATTATACACAATGTCTTCCATGTTTGGCAATGTGTAGGAGTTTACATGAATTCAAATTCTGTTGTCTGTATGAAATCAAGTTATGGAAGTTGGTTAAATGGCATTGATCATGTCGAACTTCTTCCAAATAAGTTCCTCTATGTGCATATACAATATCTCTAATTCTAGAAAACCTGTTGGTATCGTAGTGAACTCAGGAGTGTATCAAGCTTTCTCTCTAATGCTCACCACTTCAAACTCTCTTCTTTACTCATCCTTTTTAATCTCTCTTCTTTTTTTGACACTTGTGGCTTTTCCTCTCTCCTCCTCACTCTCCAGGGGCCTCAGTACGACCCGGGCGGTAAGTACCCGTCATTACCGGCATGGCGCAATTTCCGTGTCCGTGCTAAAAGCGGCCCATTACGAGTTCGCGGGCACGAGCTTTGCGCCATGTCGGTAATGAACTCACCACCATGCCGCAAAAGCCCGAAAAATCCCCCTTTCCGGCATCGTCTGTAGTGGAAACAGCACCTCCGGCATCCTAGCCATCGGCATCAGCGGTCACCTCAAATAGCAGTAACCGCTATTAGCGGTGACCGTAAATATGCGGAACCGGAAGTAGCGTCATCGCACAGGAACGGGAAAGAGCACAGCGGCCATCTTTAAAAACACAATCCATTGCCATCCACCACAACCAGGAGCCATCTGACCACCAGAACTCCCACACACCTCTACCACTACCTGTTTCAATTTAGGATGCCAAAAGCTGTTAAAAAAACGGGCGATCGGCTGCGCCAGGAGCGCTTCTGCAGAGAGGAGCTCACCATGTTAGCAGAGACACTGCAGGAGCATGCAGATGAGGTGTTTGCAAATGACATGTCCCGTCCAGCACTGCAGCGTAAAAAGCAGATTTGGGCATTGGTCGCCCAGAGAGTCAGTGCCATCGGCACCACACCCCGCACACCCAAACAATGCCGTAAGTGCTGGGATGACCTACGTCTACGTGTGCGAAGTATACTCTCCGCCAACCGAAACCTTGGGATGCCGACAGGTGGAGGTGCGAAGTCGCCCATAAAACTCCAACCATGGGAGGAGATATGTGCTACCACCATAGGCACCGAGGGAATAGAGGGAGTTGGGGACATGGAGAGAGGAGCGCCGTCATCAGCCGTTGCAGGTAGGTGTCTCTAATCAAACAATGCCAATACCACCACGATGATGTCCACCTGAACTGACAGTGCAATGATGTATAGCAGGGTCCACTAGATACATAAGCACAAGACTGCCTACAGGCAGTACAGAGCATCACCTCGTCCACATGCATGATGCACCCCATGTGTGTTGCAACCCAAATGCCTCCATGCATCACCCACCCAAGAGTGAGGCAACCTGTATGTCACTCCCCCCAATGTGACTCATCTACCATTCCATATCAATGCAGCCACACCAATGCATTCCCGATGCCTGTAGACCCATCACTATCCCTCTCCCTCCTTTGGTCCCCCACAGGCACACATTCTGACAGCGGTGATGAGGACACCAGTGCCACACCACGGAAGAAGGCCAGGGCCGAGGAGGGTGAACACCGCCCCTCAACCTCAAGGGGAAGAGGCTAACCTAGACCACCTCTGAAGGACAAGAGAAACACAGAGGCCACAGAACCAATGTGCACCACGGCCCCCACAACAACACACACACCAGCCACCATCACCCAGGAGGCATTGGCAGAGGGCACACCATCGGCTGGCAGCAGCACAGTCGGTGAGATGGCTGCCACAGCAGCCATATCTGACGATGAGGGTGACATACAGCTGCATGGCCCAACACCCGCCACAGGCCCCCTCCACTCACCACACCTATCTCCATGCAGCGTGGTGGATGGCAGCATGCACGGGCTGTCACCTGCAGATTCATGGCCAGCAAGTTTCAGCCCCACACCAACTGTGCCTGATGACCAGATTATGGTTGAAATGCCTCACACTTCCGCCACAGTGACAACCACCCAAGAGGGGATCCTGGCTATGCAGAGGAGCCAGGAGGAACTCACAGGGCTGCTGACGCAGCATATTACTGAATGTACCCGTGCACGGGATGACATCAGGGACAGTGCTGCATCGATAAAAAGTGCCATTGAGTCTACCTCCAAGGACATATGTGCGGAACTTGCAGCAGTGCGCCACGTCCTCTTGCAAATGGTGGCAGCAATGTGGGATATGCATCCACCGCAGTTCCCAGGACAATCTGAGCCATCATCATCTGCCAGCTTTACTAGGACCAGCCCTGTGCGTCGGTCTAGCAGGAACCTGCGCATATTGGACAGGGGGGCACCTGGTGCTGGAAGAGGGGGAAGGCAGTAGGCACAGCCATGCATGCTGGTGCCATGGGGATCACTGGTGCGCGCTGCTGCACACTGGGAAGTCAAGGGTGGAGGGGGAGAGGTTGTTTGGGGGGGGTCAGGGAGGAGAGGGTGTGTGGGGTGGAGGGCTTGTTCACTTTTCCATAATTCTTTAATGCACATTTTGGTAACTCATGATTCACATGTGTGGATATTGATTATTGTGTACATGTGTTTTATTGGTGAACAGTCTACAGTGTCCATGTCCCTGACACACCCAGTGCCCCGAGTGCCACCTCCATGTCACATCTCCGTCCATGTGTGCTAGAAACATTGGTTGATCACAGTCTGACGCATGTCACATCCCTCCTGTGCATCGCTGCCTCCCTGAGGTGCTGCCCCATCTCCACCTTCCTCCTCCTCATCGTCAGGTGGTTGCAGTTCAGCATCAGGGGCCAGGGGCACATTCCGTCTAATGCACATATTGTGTAGCATGACACATGCCATGACAATCTTGGCCACCTTCTCATGGCGGTACAGGAGTGCCCCACCAGACCTGCTGAGGCAGCGTAACCGTGCCTTCAAGAGGCCAAATGTCTGCTCAATCACCACACGGGTGCGTGTATGTGCACAATTTTAGTCCTTCTCGTGCCTGTTCTGTGGGTTCCGGACTGGGGTAAGGAGCCACCTCTTCAAGGCATAGCCTGCATCACCTGTATGTGGGCAACAATGTATATGTGTAAGTCATCACATCATATGGGACCTCGATCAATGACTCAATAGCATGCATTCATTTCCTGATTGCAACCACATTCCCATGCATGAATAGAGACACATGATCTGACTGCTATGTGTGTATTCCTCTTATGGACTGGTGTGCGTGCCATCAACTAGTGGGCGCAGGGGGGTCCAGTTCCTTGTGAGTGCTCATGCACTGTGTTATTCCATGGCGGTTGTTTCCATGATCTGGCTGATGTCCAGTAATTTGTATGCTTTCTTCCTGGCACCGTTGATGTCAGCCTCATGATGATCTCACTATGCACAACAAATGGTGACATGCAATTCAGTTGGACCTCTGTGTCAGTGTAGTGGTGTATTAATGTATTTGACCATCATGTGACTCCTTAGTACGCAGTAATGGGGGACTGTCCTTTCAGTTGATGGTATTTGGTGCTGTGTATTGGCCATTGTAATTCCTTGTAGCTGCATTGTGTTGGGGGGGATGCGGTCTGATCTGGTACAGTGCACATGTAAGATGGCTATGGAATGGTTGTGACACTGCATCATTCACATGGTAGGGCTGCTTACATCTTGCATTATGTGGTCAGGTGTCAGGTCCAGTCTGGGCTGCTTTGGGGTATGAGCATGGTCCATTCTCTCCGGCACTCACAGCCAGGTGAAATATGCATCTCCCCCCCCAAACTCAGCCAGGTGAAGTGTGCATCTCTCCCCAAATCACCTACCCACATCGCATTTCCATAAGCCTTACAGGCAACTCACCAAGAAGCCAGGATCTGCATGTCGCTCCATGTAGCGTGGTATTGTGGAATTCCACCGGACCATTGAATCATGGGTTGATCCGGGGTATCGGGCACAACAATGGGTGATGATCTTGTTTGAGTCACATACCATTTGCACGTTGATGGAGTGGTATAGCTTACGGTTGCGGTACGCTACCTCCATGGCATGTGCGACCACAATTCCACATGGGTGCAGTCGATGGCGCCAATGTAACCAGGGATGCCGGCCAGCGAATGGAAACCAACTTTGGTGTATGAAATCTCCTGGCCAGTCCGTGGTAAGTAAATGTGGTCGCCTGTGTGCTTCAGGAGGGCATCAAGCACTTGGTTCAGCGTACGTGAGAATAATGGTTGAGATATGCCATGCATGTGCCCCACTGTGTGCTGGTAAGTGCCTGTGGCCAGGAAGTGGAGCACAGACACTACCTTTAGTAGGGGTGGGATGGCGGTGCGTGTTTCAATCAGGCTGACAATGTTGTCATGTATCATGTCGACAATGGTGGTGATAGTGTCCCGGTCCAGACGGTACAGGGTGTGGATCTACTCAGGGGTTAGGTCGAATGGACTGGCTCTGATGCGAGGGATTGGGGGCTGCCTGCGTGGTGCCACTGGCTGCACAGGTGGGGCATGCTGGGCCTGCCTCACCCTCCTTCTCCTCCTGCGTCTCCTCTGTGCTGCATGTTGTTGTAGTTGTTGTTGTTGTTGTAGCAGTTCCAGTGCAATCATGTCCTCCAGCCCCAGAATTGCTAGTAGTATTGGATCAATTTTGGTGTGTGACTGGGTGTGGGAAGGGGTGGGGTGTGCTCCTTTTGTGCTGGCCCAGTCTGTATTGCCTCCCCCTGTGCTGATTGTGTGCACCTGTGGCAGTTGGGAACACTGCACATGGCCGTTTACGGGTGGTCCGCAATGCCGGTATTTGCACCATACCTGTAAGGTACTTTTCAGCCTTCACTAGGGCGTTATTTGCATGTCCGCCTGACTTGTGATGTTCCCCTGTTTGCGCCATGTCGGTATTGCCGCCATGATGGGTCGCGTGCCCACGCTCATGTCGCTATTAGCGGCACCGTCAATTACTATCACTTTTTTGCTGATGACATTCACATATTGTTCTTGTTTCTCTTCTTCAAACCAGCCATCTTGGAACAGATTACAAGATGTCTCACTGCAATTTGTCGCTGGATGGCACTCTGCTGCCTAATGCTGAACTCTTGAAAACTGGAAGCAACTTTCACTAATCCAATGCCATTCCTCCCTTCCACTCCCCTCTCCTCTCCTATCTCTTTTCTGCCTGATCTCCTTGCTCCCTCATCCAAGGATCACAATCTTGGGGTCCTTTTTGTAAGTGACCTATGACTGCAACAATTCATAACTACTACTGTCTCTGTTGCTCATATTAACCTCCTCAACTCAACATTTAGAAATATGTCGTTTTCATACTAACCACTCTACAAAAACTCTAAGCTCCGTTCTTGTGCTCAGGAAAATTGACTACTGGGCTAGCCAAGTCCTTGCCCTTCCTCTCTACTTCTGTCTCCCTCTAGATAATGTCCATCATTTTAGTCCCTACACTCTCTACAAGCTACCGAGATTCTCCCCCACTTCTACCTATGGATAACATGCTGGTTGGCTCGACATGCACAACCGCTCTCTTTTCAAGTTCCTTCTCATCATCTACAACGCTGTCAGTGGTCTTTCTCATCAGTACCTGTCTGATTGTATCTCCATTTACTTACCACTTTGGTCCCTCTGATCCTGCTCTGCACTGAACATCACTGTCCCATACCCACTCTGTGCCTCCTCAAACTTCCGCTCTTTCTCTCTACTCGCTCCACTGCACTTGAACCCACTGCCCATAACAATCAAAACCAGCCCAACTTTGGATCTCTTAAAAGCTCAACTTAAACTTTACTTGCTTGCGGAAGAGGGAGCTCTGCCTGCTCTCTCCCCATCCTCCCTACCTGACCCACCATTGCCTCCAGTGATGCTTAATAATGTAATATTTTCTATTTAAATAGTACTCCTCTTTAGTTTGAATCACTTGCCCATTTAGTTCAATGATACCCATGCAGGTCACCAGTTTTCTTATATACCTCTTGTTTCTGTTTGTTTTGTTTTGTCCCTGGTAAATATCCTAATTTTTTTGACACTGTCATAAACTGGCTCACTAGTACTATCTTTATGCTATTGTACAGGCACTCTTCGTAGGAATTATTATGTCATCTGTAAATGTGTTATTTTAAGTCATTTCCGATAAAAATTGACATCCTTGTTCTTGAATTATATACAAATTTCAAACAAGTTTGATACAGATACTACCAATAATATTCGCAAGTTGGTAAAGCAAGATTGATTCGTTCCAACTGCAGTTTGGGCGGGTCTTTTGCCTGGAAAGAAAATGTAGGGAATAATTTGTCAAAGCAGAGCATTTTTTTAGAACATTTGCAGAAAAAAATAAATAGAAAATTAATGGAAATTACAGGAAGTTCAGAAATGTCCAAACTCCAAATGACAGGGATGGCAACAGTAATCATGATCGCTTTTGTGCATCAAATCATTCATGAATTAAATGATGCATCCAATCGAAACAATGGATGCACAGAAGACAAATATTGATGTCTTATTACCGAAGCAGTGCCTGATACAAAGTGCCACTAACACACGCCAAAAATACTTACCATAGATGATATGTCAGGAGATATAATTATAACAGTTTTAAAATCTGAACCAGTAGATAAAATGAAGACCATTGAACCTTTGCAAAGAATTAGAATAGAAATCACAATTGCCAGAAAATATCATACAATCATCTTTTCCGTTGCATGCCTGTGGCTGGTAACTTGCTCACTTTATATGTATGCTGATTAAATAATCCAAAGTGATCTCAATGTTAAATGGGCACCACTGAAATAATGAAGGATGCTCCTTATATTATGGTGCTCAGTGTACTGCACTTTTTGAGTAGTGATGAAATACAATTTGGTACTCTCCACTATGTACCCATTCAGATTATTTTGTGAGTCTGTCTGTTTGCATAGGTCCTTACCATTTTCCTCACTGCCAATTCCATTTTGAACATGTTGATGAAATATTGGCATTCCGGTTTCAATATTGCCAAAGTAATATTTCCCAACTGTAACACATTGCCATACTAGCTTCTCAATTTCCCCCCAAAAATATCCGGCTATTTCCAACAGTCATGCCAATTTGAATCTGTCTGAGTAGATTGTCATCCTAGTTTCAATAAAAGTACCACTAAATGTGTGCTCCAGGTTCACGTTGCTCTTAGGACATGACCATACATGTTTCAGCAGTGCCATGAGAATTTTGCCAAATATAAGCACATTGTCATAGTTGTTTCTAGATTGCCCATAGAATATTGCCACGAGAGCTTGATACCGTACCATTCAAGTGGTGGCCCAATAGAAAACATTGCCTGTCAAGTTTCTACATAGCCCACAATATATAACCTATGTCTGCAGAAAATGAGTATACCAATTCCTTTAGTCTGAGGCAGGTATGTCTTCTATTAAGCACATTGTCATACCATTTTCCACATTGCTTCCAGAAAATTGTCAAAAGCCTTTACCTGATCCATGTGGTGGTCACTCTTTTTAAGGCTATTATTACGTTTGTTTTAACATTTCTCTCAGACAGTTGCCATTGCCCAGCTAAGCACATTGTTATGCTAGTTTATAAATTGCACCCATAACAATGCAATACCATTTTCACAATGCCCAAAGAAATTGACAATACCAGTTTCACAATCCCCACTATGTTTCTTGTACAAGTGTGGGTACACTTTCACATTGATATCATGACAATCTACATTGCTTCTGAACACTGTTGAAGCCACTGAAAAATTGCCCCCAGAATATCCCTTGATCACTTTAACATTTCCTAAAAATAATTGTGACATGGGTCTTTCACTTGGCTCCAAAACATTGCCTCATTCCAATTTAACATTCCCCCAGATTTTCACTATTTCATTTTCATGCTTCTCTAGACGTTCCCCCATTCCTCTTCAGTGCTGCCCCAAGAACATTGCCCTGTGCCATTGTATCTTCTCCCAAAATTGAACCAGGCAATCTTTCAGTGTCTTCAAGAATTGCCAAATTACTGTTTTATATTGTCACGATAATTGTCAGATACCATTTACACAGTGCACCATAACATATCCCCATGCCCTTTCACCATGTCCTCAGATGTGTTCCAAGGTACTGAACATTGCTCCCATAATTGTCATCTGCCAAGTTTGTGTTGGTCTTAAATCATTATTTATGCGATTTTCCCATTGCCTCAAGAACCTCTGTATGCCACTTTCCCATTGCCCATGCAATTATCCCATACTAATTTTGATTTTCCACAAAAGATATTCCCATGCCTTTTTTACATTGGGCCTCATTACGACCCTGGCGCTAAGGGGTCTGCGCCAGCGTTAGCTGCGCGGACCCCTTACCGCCAACTACGAGTTCCTGGAGCGCCATGGTCATTTTTCCGCCCGCTTTTTGCGGGCGCAAAAATCCATGGCGCTCTGGGACCTTGGTGTTAATTACGCCACCGTATTTTACGGTGGCGTAATTAACTCCTTCCCCACTCCCATTGAGCCCTATGGGGCCGAAATGGGAATGGGGAAGGGTAAATGGGTCAATGGGGACTTACCGCCCCGCCGACCTCGGAATGGGGCGGTAAGTCCGCCATCCGCCATGGCGTAAAGGGACTTTGCGCCATGGCCGGAAAGTCCGTCGCTGGCGGAAAAAATCCGCCAGGGTCGTAATGAGGGCCATTGCCTCTACATTTTTGGCTGTGCAACACTTTCATTGTCTGAAGCAGTGTTCCATGCCACCTTCGTGATTCCTCAGAATTGTCCATACAATTATCACATTGCCACTGAATTTGCCCTTTTACAGATTGCCCTTTCATATTGGTCTTATTGCACTGCTCCATAGTTTCTTTCTATTACCTTGAGAATTGCCCCATATTGCACCCAGAACAGCCCCATCCGTCTTTCACATTTTCTTCAGAGATGCCCATGATCACTTTTGCATTGCCAACAGAAATGATTGACACCACTTTCATATTACACAATAACATTGGGCAATGTCACTTTCACACTGTCCCAAAAATGCCCCATGTTATTTTTATGTTACCCCAAGTATTCTTCTAGGTCACTTTCACTGAAATAGCCTGGGCAACATTTCAGTGTTGCATTATGCAGCCTAAGCGTGTAGGGTATGCCTGGGACTGTAGGATATTTTGTCTTAATGGGGTAAATTTGGGGTTTGGCGGTATTTTCTTACTGTCTAAATATGAGCGGTAGTTTGGTGGTAAATCAGCCTCGTGTTTAGATCGGGCTTGACCTCATATAATTTCAGTTACCATACCCTATTATATTATATTGGGGAATCTGGTGATATATTGTTTGCGGTATTTAGTGGCGAGCATATTTTTCTTCCACTGTATTATAACCCCATCATAAACAAAACCTTCCTTTCTATTAGAGTACCTGACAGTGATCTATAGAGAGCCCTGGACCTATGTAAGTGATGGAAACCCAACAATTTTATATAGAGCGCCACCTATAGGTTGTAGCTGCTATCACTGGCTTATCTACATCCAGCAATCTATTCGCCCTTGGGCATCACTGGTTTATATACATCAAGCGATCTATATATTATATCAGATTCCTTCCAAACAACATGCAAGGAAGACACACACAGACACAAACCTGCTTTATCACTGAATATGATCAGCTTATTCTGGATTAATATTCTATCTACATGGGCAAATTGACAAATGCGCTACTAAAGAGAATGAATCTCCCCTGTGTATTCATATAAATTCACAGATGCAAAAATGACACTAAACCATTTGTTTTTATATTCTCATCATATTATATACAAATACAATTCACAATTATCAGTTCTTACCATAAACATTGCACCATCATCTGTAATACAAAAGAAAAAGAAACAGAGCAAGCAAGCCTTTTAAAACAGGAGTTAATTATCCACATTCTGATCATTGTATTACAATCAGTCATCCATGCGACCTTACACAGTGACCTCACTTGTACATATTTTCTTACCAAAATGTTTCTTTGAAGTTTCCCCCACACAACCTTGCTTCGTACGCCTCACAAAGACAGGCCCAGTCAGCACGAACTGCTCCTGTAATCTTGGGTGTCTGGGAAGCACGGCGAGAAACTCTCAAGCCAGCGCTCAGTGACACCATGAACTTCTGTCTTCAAAGCCCAGTCAACATGAACTGACGAACTCTGTAAGTTTTTCCATTAGCAGAGCTCCGAACCTTCCTACTTTGTCTACGTGATAGGTCTGCAGACACTTTCCTCCAATCAGGTTAAAAGGATTTTTTCAACAGCACCCTTTAATTTTATAACAATGGGATCCTTGCTCACTGAGCAACTGTTTCAATTATTATTTCCTGTTGCGCATACTTTCTGCTTTCTGCAACCCAACACAGAAAGAGAGAGAAAGAGAGAAAAAATAAATTGCCAGGGTGCGTTTAAAATGCATTATAGCAGTGCTACTAAAATATGCATTTTCACCTCATTTTGCACATAAGACTACATTATAATGTTAGGGAGTTAGAATTAGTGTTTAGTAACTGTTAATTAAGTTAGTCAGTATATAAATAATGTAGTCTTCTCTGTATGAGGTATTCAAGGAAAAAGAAATATGGTGCACTTTATTCTCTGCAGTTTCACATTGAGCTTTTGCTGTGTTATGAATTCTGTACCTTTCATGTCACCAACAACATATTCACATGTTATACTGGCAACATAAAATAACTATATGTATGTGCCATATTATTGCTGGCAACAACAAAAAAAATGCCAAAACATTTAGTAAAGCGCTATATATTCTTATAAAGCACTATATATATATATATATATTACTTCAGGGCCCACGCTTGCTGTGCCTCGATTCCCGAGCTAAACCTTACGAATGGTGCTCATTAAGGCTAAACCAAGGCTTGGTTGCTTGTGGCCCCAGGCAGAGGGGATGTGACCCGGCAGTTTAGTTTGCACAGCTTCTTCTGTGTTTGGACCAGGTCTGATCTGCATATGGTCTTTACACTTCTGTAATGGTATGGTAAGTTTACAATTATGGTTCAAACCTTGTTACTCTCTATGTGGCCTTCCAGATCTTTTGGACATCCACTCCCATCCACCTAAAACAGCATAGTCAGGGTTGAAGGATCATGAGAGCCATAGGCCCAAACATATGGTGGGCCACTTTGACGAATCCAGGGAATTTGTCCCTTCTCCCCAAGGGAGAGACACCCCCACTGGGACTAGGAAGGTGAGCCCACAATGCTTCACACCACCTAGGGGACCGGGCAAACTGGCTTTCACTGGGAGTGATCCCTCTTTAGGGGACAAGGAATCCCCAGGTAAGGGTTTTATTCCACCTCCCTTTAACACAGAATCCCAAATATGTGCTGGCTATATTGAAATTAAGCAATTAAATAATGTACAGGGTCCTTTAAAAGTGGATAATTTGGTTTCTGACCTATATTTTTTGCCGTCCTTGCTTGAAGAACAGAGCCAATGGATTATCCACACTCATTCCAGGGAGGAACATAAAGCACACAAGACCATGACAACAGAGTAGAGAACCAGCCAGAGGGCCAATGAGGAAAGCCGCGTAGAAATGCCACTAGGATGTGAGACATTCATAACTTGAGAAGACCTGAAAAGCCACATAGCCCACACTGGCAGAGAACCAAGATGCCCCACAAGGGGGAGGGAGAACGGATAACTCCCAACGGTCTGAAGATCCAGGTAGCCCAAGTCCGGCTAAGAACCAAAATACTCCACCGGGTGGGGAGGGGGGGCCGGTGAGAAACCTAAGAACACAAATAGTGGTGACTAAGGGATATGCCCAAAGCAAGGTAATACACCCTGAGCCGGGGTGAAGGACTCTGACATTTATGAAAAGGTGGGCAAGCCCATAGTGCCTGCTGTCTCCGACGAGGAGCATAGACACATAGACACATTGGACAGACTTGAGATTTGAATTGTTTGAACTCACTTGCCAGGCAGAGTGCCTGGCAGAAAGGATAACAACATTTGGATCAAGGCCCGGACTAAGTACCACCAGGAAGAGAGAAAGACTGAAATAATCGCTTTGAACTATATCAACAGACCTGTGGTCTGTGAGAAAAGCAGGAACTCTTTGGGTGGGAGTCAGAAACCAACAACAGGGAGAATATATATGTGCATCACATTTCTTATTGTTATATGTTATAGTATTGTTTCATGTTTCACTTTATCTCTGATGTATTTGTGAAAGGTTTAATTATTTACCCGAAACACAAATAAATGCAAGAAAGGGGAGACTATTATCCTAGGCCAAGTTTATGTTACCTTTTTGATTTCGTAGCCGGGTTAGATGTTAGGTTAGAATAGGTTTGAACAGAGGACACATTTTGAGTAATACATCCTGGTGAGAACCAGTTTGGAGTTTTCTTATGAGATTAGGGAAACCATCATTGTAGAAGTAGGGACAGGAGTTCCATTCTTTCCTTTAATAAAACTGACACGGTTAAAGCATGTCTGCTTGTCCGTCTACGATGTCTGATTTAACACACCACATAATGCTTAACAGTGGTTTAGGGGGGCTGACCAGTGCTATGCCAGTAATGTAGATGCATTTAAAATCTTCCATCTATCACTCTTAAGATTTCAATAGTCCCCCTAAACGGAGAGGGATGTCCAGATATGGGCCTAGTGCTTGTGGTGCCTAGAGACTTAAAGCTAGACCTCATTGGCGATGGTCAACACATGTGTGGAGCTGCTTGTGGTCTTGAGCAGAAGGGATGCGATGCAGCAGTTTGGGCCGAGCTTCTCTCTTTGGGCCGGGACCATGATGATCTTTTCCCTTCAGAAATCGCACGATGGACTAAAGAACAGCAGCTTGGAGGGTTTCTGAGAGCAATGCCAGTGGGTAAAATGCATTCAAACATTGGCCCGGGGATTTGATGGGACCATTTCACATTGCCTCAGGTGATTGACAACGTCACTTGTACTCTGTTTCTCATAATGCCCCGTGCCACATTTATGTTGGTTCCCTAAGAATTGGCACTGTTACTGTCGCATAGCATGTCACTTTACCCAGGCCATTTTTTCATGGCCATCATAGCATTTCTCCAGGCCACTACAAGAGTGGTCCTAGAATTACCTCATTAGACATTGACACTGCCCGCAATAACACTCATTAGTGTCATTTAACCATTACGTGCAGAATTGCTCAATTCCACTTTCACATTTTCTCTTAAAATGCCATTGTTACTTTTATATTTCCCCTGTAAATGCATTGGCATGGATTCATCAATCTCTTAGACCTTGCAGGCTATTCTAAGTAGTCCAGAGCCAGGGGGTATCCCCCTTCACTTCACCACATTCCTTGTATTGTCATACATTCACTTTGCCAGACATTTACTTTGTCCTGCCTTTTTACATCGTCTCCATCTTCACATTGAGAAGATGGTAATGGATGTGGTTAGGGATAGCGCACGGTTAGGTTTTAGCGTCAAAGGGTAAGAGGGTGAAAGAACATGGGGCAGAAAAGAAGGGGGTGCCGGAGCTCTCCCGCTGCAATGGCAAAGTAAATGTCTGGCAAAGTGAATGTTGTAAAATAAGTGACATCGAAATGAATGCTGGCAAAGTGAAGACATACATCTGAGTCAGGGTGATCGGAAAGTTAGACACTAGTCCCTGTAAAGAATCACAAAAAGCCATATTAAAAGAAATTAAGTGTATTTGAATGTGTGCTGACTGTATATCCCATGTAAAACATGGTTTTTAGCACTAAGAATACTTGTTCGCCCAAAGCAAGCAGCACTAAACACACTGGCATACACTACCAGGGAATTTAGACTTTATAATGCAATGTTATGTTTGAATGAATCCTGTAAACACATATTGGAATAAAAACACTGCTTTGGTCCAATTTGAATTCTGCATTGTTCAATGTTCTCCGAAAAAGAGATCATAAAGGGAAAGCCCAATGCAATACTTCTCAGGGGAATTGCAGCTTAGGTTTTCCAAAGTTTGGAAGGTCGACCTTTCTCTCTATCCACGGCAGTGATTGAAGTGAGCAGGAACGGTCGGAGTGGTGTTCCGCTACTTTTGTTTTTATCTGTTTAGCATTCCTCTACTTTTTACGACCATGTTCACCATTCTATATAGAGGATTTGTCGATTCATGTCCCTGGGCAAGTGTAAAGTTGTAATAGAAGCCTTAGTTACTAGTCACCTACTCACTTAAGGCCTGATTCACAGAAGCGTTGCATAATGGCGCAATCCCATTGGAAAACACTCAGTGAATCAGGCCCTTAGAATACTGCAATGCCTAAGCCGCAGCACCATGTCACATGTTACACTACGCTTCCACCTACCCTCTCCCCTGCCATGAACACAGTTCCACTACTTTGTTCGGTACACTTCTACCACTGCTCCACCCCCATGAATACAAAGTATAATACAACATGGCTTAGTGCCATGGATTGCCTCAAAGCTTCACAGTAGGCTGCAATGAATGGAAAGCAGTATTGGTGGTAAGGTTACCAGGACTTGCCAGAAATTAAAACACTATCTCATCTTAACATGTCAGATGGGATCCGAGAGCAGTGAGCAGGCACATCTGGTAAGTAAACACAAATCTACCTGCATCCCAGATATTGCCTTGTTTATTGATCCGTAGAGGCTAATGGTTGTTCTCCACTGCTTCTAACATGAGACATGATTCAGCATATGACCGAATGCTAAATAAAGTGAGGCTAATGGCTGCACTCCATAATTCAATAGAGTGAGTTATTTACATTCAATTACAATTACTACCACTGTCAGTAATTATCTGCTAGCATCATCTGACTAATTACACACAGAACCAAGAGCATAAAGAGGCTATATTTCTTGGCAGTAAAAAAAAGACAAAAAAGGCGGCATATATGAAGATTTGGCCTAGAGCAGGACAGAAGGTGGGGCTGGTGGAAGGAGAATTGTTTTTGGCAAGACAATATGCCAAAAGCAGTATAGGGTTCCACTTCAAATCAGAGCCCAGATTAAAGCGCTTACTCATGGACTTTATTGCGCAGAAACTAGGCTATGTGCGCCCAAACTGCGCCCAATTTGCACTGAAAACTCTGTTTGTCGATTCATGGAATCAAAAGCGTGGCACTTTTCCTGGACTTGCGTGGATTTTGCACTGGCCTGGCACGCCTGTGCGAGCCGTTTAGTGCCTTGCACGAGACGCCAAACAGAGGGTGGGCATGGCCTGCGCAGAGATCTGGCAAGGGGGCGGAACACCAGAAATGGAAAATAACTTGCGAAGAAGTGGCCGTTCTGAAGGGCGGCCTGCAGGCATTGCCTCGCATGCCCACTATTGTGTGGCAAGAGACATATTCATGGAATCGATCGCGCAACGTCTCGGCTGTGAAATGCCCACACAAGTCCTTCATAGGATTTGCCACCGGAAGGCTGGCGTAAGTACACTTGCATGCAGGATTTTCAGTGCACAGGTGGGATTGCATTTCCGATTTCAGGTTGCGTGTACTCAATCTGGGGTCTGATGTGACATAGGGGTGCACGTAAGCTATGTAGCGGAGGACAGGAACATTTTACGTGGGTTCACACACACATTTCCTGAGTTATTGCCAAGGTACGAATTTTCATATGCATGTTTGGGGGTGCAGTTACGAGGGACCCCGCGCGGCTGCCCGAGTTGCAGGCATGCTTAGTGGGGACCTACAATGCTGGAAATACATCAGAGAGTCAGGGCCTCCGTATCCTTGTCCTTTACTGCTTTTTTATCGTGTCCTGTCGTGTTTTCTGCACAGGAGTTTGTGTGGGACTCCTGGCGGTGCAGCTCTCTCTTTTGGTTTGGTGAAAAGACCCATGGGATACCCTTATGGCACCCATGGGTAAGGGTGCAACCCTGTGCCCGTAGTGTATGTTTCTGGGCATCTGTGGGTGGCACACAGAGCAGGGTACGGGCTGGTGGCAGCTCCATGCTGAAATAACTGGTGCCCTGAGCGTCCTCCATTTTGGGATGCCCAGGCCCTGTCATTGGAATCAGTAGATTCCTGATGGAGACAAAATGGCCCCTATGGCCTCCTGCCTTCCATCGTCTGTTACCTTGATCTTCCCGAAGTCCCGGGAAGCCCTGCCTCTGTCCCTTCCCCCTGACTGGCTGTTGGGTGGAAGTTCCATGTATGGTAGTGTGGGGAAGTGCTGACCAGACTGGCTGGAGCCTTCCCAACAACCGTATGTTGTGGGTACGCCTGTGGGTGGGACCTGGGTGAATGGAGTATGTGACGAATACGCATTCTATGTTGTGGGTGTCTAGTATCTGGTGGTTGACACAATGACTGAGACAGCCCTGCCCGAAACCGGTATGAATGCAGTATGAAGTGTTGAATGGCTCGGTACTTGTCCCAATACACATAACTTGTTGTGAGTGTCTGGAGAGAAGTGAATGGCCAGAAAGCACTGGGTGCCTGATTGGTTGCCTGCCTGCATGAATGCCCTTTGTGGTGATTGGATGCTTCAGTGTGACCCAGCGGATTGAATGGGCGATCAACAGTATATCTGGGGGCCTCTCACTGCTAGGAATAGTGTTTAGAAGTGTTCCGAGCGGAAGTCCAAACTACGAAGAGTAACTGGAGTGAAACTGACGCTTGACCTTGACGCCCTGCTGGAAGAGAATAATTGCTGTTGCTCTCTTTCACCAACTGAAAGCTGTTGTGTCTCCAAGGACTGACCCAGAGAGGACCTGGTAAGGCGCCCTCTTCCCGAGCTACGAGGAACCATCATGCACAGCTGATCTTTGCCTAAGCTCCCTGGTAGACAGACCTTCGACAGGCTGCCGACCCGATACGGGGACTGCTGCGGATCTCCAAGGAGAAGCGCCCCGACTGTTGTCCGCCACTGTCGACTACCGCCGTCGCCAACTGGAGCCGCCCTACTCCCGTTGCCTGAGAACTTCATTGATCCAAGGACGCTCTCGTCCGCCTCGTTGCTGCTGTATGCTGCTGGAGAAGGCCTGACCGTCGACGCGCCGAGGAGCCTCCACCGGTGGGTTTCCCGCCACCCAAAGACCACAGAGACGCTGATGACTCGACGCCCTTGTTGGGCCACAGTTCTTCAAACTCTTTGCGGTGCAGAACTATCGACACCGAGGTGCCCCACACTCCTCTTCCTTGCAGGACGTTTACGCTTCCCCGTCAACGAGCACTGCTAGGAACAACGCAGCCACTTCACCGTCTTAGCTCGCCCTGTTCTCCGTCGAACGTTCGATGACCCGTGACTCCTGCCTGAAAGGGAGGGCACTCAAGAAGGGCTGTCGATTCCCCGACAAGGAACGCTACAACGCCAAGGTACTTTGAGGTTGCAGAACTATTGGGAAGTCTAGTTTGAACAATATATGGACTGGGCTTGTATCTTTCTTCTACAGGTTGCCCAGGTGGGGGGATCTCCACACAGAACTGTGTCTAGGTAGCGGGACCAGTATTCTGCCAATTGTTCAACCATCTTGCTTTCCTTCCTCTCTCTACTGCTGGTTTCCTCTTTATTTTGATCTGTGTGTCATTCTGACCGTATGCACTTTAATAAGATCTAATAACCTTAGTGGTACCACTTCAGAAACTGTATATATTTACCATTACTTATTTTCAGAGTACAAAGTGAGTTATTGTGATATTGTATATACTTTTGAACATTATTTATATAAAGACTGTGTTGTTACCGATGCAGTGTGTGGACATTCCTTTGTGGGTGCTTGGGGACTACACTGTACTTAAGAACCAGCTTGCATCACCTCCTGCGAAGCTAGGCCTTGATTGCTCGACCACGTACCAATAATAGAGAATCTTGGCTGGGGTCCTCTCTGCCTCTCCTCTACCATATAGAGAGCGGAAGTACAGACACCCCCCACCGGCGTCTTTACAGGGCCCTGCACACTGTTTGAAGGGTGTGTGTATATGCACCTGGGGAGCTGCAAAGGTAGCTGATCTGGCAGTTTCCTACTTTGCGTGTGTGCCTGGCGGAGCGTTCCAGTTGTGACTTGCGAATATGGTTACTTTGCGCAAACAATTCAATGAATAAGCAGTGTTTGCATTTTTTGTTCTGCGGGCAGGCTCAGGTAGTGCCCTTCTCGGCACCCGGCACCTTGCATGATTTCTGCATGAAATCGCCCCTACGAGTATGGTTTTTAGCGGGCACTGAGAGAGATTTAGCGCATCTACTGTTTTTAGTGGCAGCATCACACTCTGCTGCAGAGAATGATAGATAACTGGATTGCATGTTCAAGCAAAGTTGTTACATTAAGCAAAGAAAGCATTGGCGCAGAGCTTTATGACATGACAAGTTTCATTCAGTGGCTGCTTAAGGAAACAGAAGCATTGCAAGTCTCGGGAGCCAGCATAATATTTATATATAATGAAATCCGAATCAGCTGATCGGTAGATCCGACAAGTTTTGAGCTTTATATTTTGACATTAAACAGAACATTGCACATTGTTTAGGCACACTGCCAGAACCTACTCACCCGCTTTTTCTACACACATGTTGTTGAAGCAGGACATGATTACAGGAAATTCCATACATATGCATATGTGTATATGCTTTTGCATACCTTTTCATGTGCAAACAGATTGGTGTATTTCAGGCTAACACCAATTTCGGGCACTTGAACCCCCTCTGGCTAGTGCCAGCGGTGTATAAAGGTGTACGTAAAATAATAACGCATCAAACAGCATCCTACTGTGTCATCAATACAACAGTCCTGTGGCCTGAAAAGATGGTTCCTGGAGATGGTATTATAAGAGTGGTTTGCTCAGAAGCTTTTGTCTCCGTATACATATTTGTGCCGAAATACATTTCCCCAAACCAGAAATACAGGCGTGCATTTCATAGCTTAAAGTGACAAATGACCTTATTTTGTAAGTAGGGAGACATTAGAATGTAAGATCATGTATTCACAAATAGAAACTTATGCACACCCTAATAGCCCTCCCTTCATGAGAAATTGCGTGCTAAGCATTCATGTGAATGAGATGAACCCCTTCTTTTTTCTCTTTGCCCTTGTTTGAGAGTGGTCTAAACAGCCTTGATGGCTCTAGTTTTTATTAAAACTAGACAAGTACCAAGTCAGAAACCTGGAAGGCAAGTGTCAGAATAAAGGGGTTACCTTGCCACTCAGGATCACCCCTGCACTAGAAAGGGTTTTACTTTCTGTGGGTGGTGCATAGCATGGCTTGAACGGGTGTTTTGGATCAAAAGAAAATCAGTCTATTGACAGACGTATTATTAGTGCCATGGGAATTAGATTGCGAATCGCAAAATTGGAACTTTATAATTGTTTTATTGTAATTTATTTTAATTGTTATCGGCACGATGGCACTTTCCTGCTTCTCTATAACATTGTCCCATGCCATTTTCACACTGCCCCAGTAATGTCCCAGGATGCTTTTACATAACCCCTCAGAACCACCCCATGCCACATTGCTCCCATAATATGGGCCAATCCCCATAACCATTGCTCCCCATATTGCTTCATATCACTGTTACATTGCCAACAGACTTTGTCCCTGAATTTGTCAAAGGTAATTTCACAGTATCTAAAGAAATGACCTGTACACATTTCCCAGTGCTTCCCAGCATTGTCTCATACAACCTTCCCATAGTGACTGGAATTGCCCCATGCTACGTTAGCTCTGGCCCCGAATTCACCCCTGCCAAACATGTAACATTATTCACAGAGATGTCCTAAACAACTTTCATATTGTTCCACAGTTTCGCTTCATACACCTTTCACATGGTGCCTAAAGGTGCCCCATGCCACTTTCACACGACCTCATCATTTCTGGAATCAATATAGAAACATTGCCCATGCTTCTTTGCCGACGCCCTCACAATTGCCCCATGACACTTTCACTTCGCCAACCGAAATGTCTGTCATTATTAGTGTTTATTATTATTACTGTTCTTACAATTGTTGTTCTTATTAGTATTATTAATAGTAGTAATAGTACTGGTGGTACTACTGAGTCAGCCCTGATGGGATTTGAACATGCGGCATTCAGGTGGCCCAATATCAGAGCTCAGCACCTCCTGTGAGAGCTATCCTTTTAAGAATGGACCCACGACAGTTTCACATTCACGTTCCTCCAGAATTGTCCCATGCTATGTCGACTTTTGCTCTAGTAAATGACCCATGCCACAATCACATGCCCCTCTTAACTTTGCTCCATTCAGCTTTCACACTGCCCAAGCATAGACCCATGCTGCGTTGCTTTTTCCACATAACACTGTTCTTGCCATTTCAACATTCTCCCAGGATTGCCTGAGCTACTTCCACATTTCCATCAGTTAGGCCCAATGCTGCTTTCACATTGCCCCCAAAGTTGCCCCATACCAATCCCCTGTTCTTATCAAACACACCACACACATACACGTGCATACCTTCGACACACACGCTTTCACATGCACATACACACAGACCAGCAGGCACACACAAACACACATCTAATATAATGTTGTGCATCACAATGCTCTCCCTACAATACACAGTTACCGCACTGATTGATGTAAACATGTTAATGCATACAGATGTAGAGTGGTAATTGCTTTCAATTGAAATCCGTCTCCCACAAAAAGTATCCACTGGCATCGCACTCACATGAAAAGTCACAGAAACACACAGGGGGGTCATTACGAATGAGGCAGTAAGGGGTTAACGGCGCTGGTAAAGGTGCCGGAGCTGTCAACCCCTTACCGCCTCATTAAGAGTCTGCTCATGGGAACCCACTAAGGATGCCTGGTTTTACCAGGTGCCCTTAGCGGATCCCACGAGCAGACCAGGGTGCTAACAACGGGCCCGTTATTAACGGGCCCGTTGTTAGCACCCTCCCCATTCCCATTGAGCCCTACGGGGGCTCGAATGGGAATGGGGATGTTCAGGGTCTGGGTTCCCTGAATGGGGTATTACCGGGCCCTCCAAGGTCGGAATGGCCCGGTAATTCCTCATTCAAGGAACCCGGACCCGGTACCCGGTAAGGGAGTAGCCATGCTGATAATAGCGGCTTGGTTACCTACTACCGTGTAATGACCCCCACAGACTCTGTTGGGTCATGAGCAATGTGACCAGTGACACAGCATGGACTAGAAACTCACATAGCACTCACACTCCAATGCTACACATTTCAAAACACAGTGAACATTCTGTGAGGAATTCGACCATCCGCATGGTGGGTGTGCGCACACGTGGGCTTTTTTGAAATGTTAAATGAAATTGAATGATGGTAGATCAACCTGCGGCAAATGTGTGGGGATAATCTGCACACATATTCCTATGCACGACATACACATAGACCCCTGTATTCAGGGTGGACATAGCCTACAGGCGCAACCCCCACTGTTATATTTAATTGGAATATGACAGGATAAGTCCACAATGCATCTCCATAATGGTGAGAGTTAAACCTTCCCCCTGCCATGGCCCGCCTAATTAACTATCAATGCCTCCATGTATCCACCCTGTTGGGCCCTGTAGCTGGTGGCAGCAATTTGCATGCTAATCAGAAAGTAAATAAAACAGGCCCACATGGGGCCTAGCTACAGAGGCTAACAAAGGAGACAGGAAACCCCAACAACGTTTCATATGCAACTGTGTCAACCTGATGCCAGCTGCCACCCTCAGTATCGATTGACAGTGAAATGTCATGTCTGGGACTGCCTGTTTATAGTAGTCATCCCTGCAGGTGGACCTCATTCATAAGGTACGAGTATGTGGTTTGCTGGAGCTTCAAGGGAGACCTGCCGAACCACAGAGAACTCCATTAACCAAAGCGAAAATTTGTGTGAGGAACTCGGATTGGAAGATCTGGAAACGCTGGAGGCATTGAATGCCTTACGCGCGTTCCAGTCCTCACCCAAGATGGTGGATAATTCTTTAAATTCTGGCTCCTCCCACAAGCCGACGCGTTGTATCTGTTTACCAACGCTACGGTTCGTGAGGAAACTTCGTCCTTGCATTCATCTTGCCTTCTCCCTTCTTCAGCTATTATTTGCCTTCCTGGTGTACCTCCCGCGGGCCTTGATTTCCCTGGTGGCTCCCGCATACTATTTTCTTTGGCCCTCATTACGACCCTGGCGGAATTCGCGGTGCTAAATGCACCGCGGAGCACGGCGGAAAGCTGCCGATAGCGCCATGGGGGTTGGCGGATTTTCCACCCCATGCCGACCTTGGCGGAGCGGTAAATCCCCAATCCCCATTTTGCCCTTCCCCATTCCCATTCTTGCCCCATAGGGTATAATGGGAGTGGGGAAGGCGTTAATTACGCCACCGTAAAGTACGGTGGCGTAATTAACAACGAGGTCCCTTAGCGCCATGGATTTCTCCGCCCGGTAAAACCAGGCGGAGAAAGGCTCCATGGCGCTACGGGAACTCGTAGTAGGGCGGACGGGTCCGCCACGATTACCGCTGGCGGTAACCCACTCCGCCAGGGTCGTAATGAGGGCCTTTGTCTATTTCGTGTATTCTACCTTTGTTTTCCTCTTTCGCCTTTCTGGCGGCTCTGCCTTTTGTAACGTCTTACCTTCTCTGACTATCTCTCATCCTTAATTCCGTGTCAGCCTACCTCTCGTCCTCTCTTACAGCTTGTTGCCCTTCCTGTGTAATCTTTTGTTTTCCTTTCCGGTTCCCTGCCTCCTTTGCTTTTGTCCATTTCAAACGTTTTATGTGACTACAGCGCCTTTAAGTATTATGGCAACCCAGCGCCTGCAGCCTATATCGCTTACAGAGTAGTCTCTCGCTCTATAAGCATCTGCCTAGCCTTCTATGCTTTATTAGTTTTTCTTACGTGCTTTATATCCAATTCTTTCTCTTTCTCTGTTCTTCTTTACTGTCTTCCTTTGGCGCTTCCAGTCCTTCCCATCCTTTTGGACGCTGACGGATATTTCCTTCTATTCAAGCCTACTGAGTCTATTCCCCTTTATTAGCTTCTTGTATTTCTACCATTCCCTGTTTATCTATTTTTATTATTTTTTGATTGGAAATTTCCATAATTTACAACTCTTTGGACTCCAGTCCTGGCTCTAGTGGAACTATAGAGCTGGAAACAGATATTCACTTATTTGAACTGGAAATAGACTATCATCTGGTTGAGCAAAGAACAGACTTACACCCATTTGAACCCATCTGGAAACAGGGTTTTTTCTGCCTTTGTGCTTTTTCCCTGAATTTAGGGCTGGCCCCCCGGGGTTCCCTGCGGTCAGGGTTCCTTCTCTGCCAAAGTGGCCTCTGGAGGGGCCAGACCCTACCTACACGAAAGGAAGGTCCGGACACCCAAGGAAAAGGCTCCCACTAAGCGGAAGGACCGTAAGAAGACAGAGACTGTTCCTAAGGGATCCACCTCTGAAGATTCAGGTGAGGAGGAGGAGGAGGAAGTTCCAAATCTTGACACTTTGATCCACAACAGACAGCAAGATGGGTGGGACTTGGTATTACATGTTTTCACCCCTTTACCTTTTCTGTTACAAAGCACTCTGGTTATGACTTCACGCATACAGGAGATTGTTGGTGGGGACCCAGGATTGGTTTGTTAAGGTAGGCTTAGCCTACACCAATCCCTGTGGTCCATTTGGCTTCAAAAGAGGGTCAAGCCCTTCTTTTGGCAGATCATCTGAATACTTCAAAAGGAGTAGCAAGAAGAACTCATCATTGGTCCATGCCTAAAGGTACAGTTTACCTTACGTCTTCCGCCAGTGAAGGAAGGCCAAGCCCTCCAAGATGGAATCAAGATCCCTCCCCTAAACATCTCCCAGGGAACAGAGGGAGATACTGAATCCAGAGGACCCTCCAGCAGCTCCAGAACCAGTACCCAGTCAGCACACAGCCAGCACACAGTGTGCCCTGCTAGATGATTGCACCGCTGAATGTTGTTATGCCGCAGTCACTAAATCCATCCCAGATGCCTCAGCCACAGCTTCAGAAGCGACAACCAGCATCTTGCGGACAAGACTATTACAGACCCAAAGGAGCTTGCAAAAGCTGCCAACAGGTTTGTAAGTACTACAGTCCAGAAAAAGGTTCAGGTGAGCATACCTAAACCAGAAGAGAAATATTCAGACACAAACGTTAATAAGGATAGGAAGGACAAAAGTCCAACCCAATCCTCTTCCACAGAATGCCTGCATTCCGAGACACTGCGGCTAGCCTCACTGCTGTCACACATGGCAGTGGGTACAGCCAGGCCAGTATATCAATGGGCCTGATTGTAGCGTCAGTGGGTATGACAAAAGAGTAGGTGCCCCTTGGCGATAGTAGAGTTCAGCTGGTGAGGTGAAATGACCCAGCAGTGTGTAGCGGTGAAAGACTCCATCCCTGCCCCATGTCTGTTGGGTAATGATCTTCCTCATTCTGAGATAGTAGCAGTGGCTACGAGATCGAGGGCCCAAGAGGTTGCCAGATTGAATACTCTCAGAGCCTTAGGGCCTCGAGTGCTTCCAGTGGGTTTGTTGGAGGAACTGGCATGGCCAGTAGTCCCTAGTCCAGTACCATAGACTGCTGAGTCACCTACTCCTGTGGGAGAGGGGCAAGCAGCCACTGAGGGCCCTACTTTGGTAGCAGGGGACCCTGTGACTTCAGAGTTGCCTAGCACAATGCAGGACCCTGAGCTGGAGGACCAGGTGAGCTCAGATTTGAAAGGCCTACCCAAGCTGGATGAGTTTACATCAGCTGGGGGCCCAGATCAGACTGACTTCTTTAAAGCCCAGAAAGAGTGTCCCACTCTGGCGGGACTGCAGAAGCAGGTGGAGAAGTGGGCTAAGGGTGAGGCCTCTGGCCTGTTCAGAGTGCACTGGGATGATGGACCCCTTTACAGTGAGCCAAAAGTCTCTGAGGGTGAGGGCACCAGAAGGTTGGTGATTCCCCAGTAACACAGAAAGTTCCTTTTGGATTTGACTCACCAAATTCCTTTAACAGGTCACTAGTGAGAGACTAAGACATCGGACTGGTTGTCTGCACACTTTTACAGGCTGTAGTTTGGCGTAAAATGTATGTAATTTGTCCGGTCTTAGCCAACTTGTCAAGCTTCTGGCAAAGTCAGACGGTGCCTCAAAGGCCCCTTTAATTCCACTGGCCATGGTTGGGCAGCCTTTAAGAGAATAGGCATGGACATTGTGTGTCTTTGGATCCTTAAACCTGCTCAGGGAACAGATACATCTTGGTGGTGATGGACCACGCCACAAGGTACCCTGAGGCTGTCCCTCTGAGGAGCATCAAAGCCCCTGTAGTTGTGAAGGCTCTGATTGGGAAATTCTCCCATGTTGGACCCCCCAAGGAAGTCGTTTCTGACATGGGATCAAACTTCATATCAGCATATATTAAGGCTATTTGGGATGAGTGTGGCGTCACCAACCAGTTCTCTGCATCCTTCCATCCACAAACAAACAGGCTTTGTTGAGCTGTTCAACAAAACCCTGAAAGGCATGATAGGTGGCTTAGAAGAGAATCTGAGGAGAAAATGGCATAGTCTCCTGCCATGAGATGTGGTGGACTATGCATTCGACCTTTGCTCTAGAATGGCAAAGTACATGGAACAGTCGATGAAAAACCTAAAGGCCAGTCAGGAGCTGATGATGCACTGACATGACTAGAGGGCCACAGTGACAGCCTATTCTCCAGTCCAGTGGGTGTGGATTATGGAGCCTGTCAAACCCAGTGCCATTAAGGACAAGTGGACTGGGCCTTACTGCGTGCTGGAAAAAGTCACTGAGGTGAATTATCTCATTGACGTGAAAAGACCTAAATAGATGTGCTGGTTCTTTCACGTCAAACGGCTAAAATACCATTATTTGGTCATGGCATTAGTGACTGATAGGGAGAATGAGGAGGAGACTGATCCCCGCCCAGACCTCCTACACATTGAAGCCAAAGATGGGTCAGTTGAAGGTGTCAACTTTGCAACAGACCTGTCAGAACAGCAATGGACAGACCATCGCCATTTACTGGCACAGTTTGCCAGTCTGTTTTCGCTGACTCCAGGTCACAGAGATTGGTGACCCATGATGTGGAAACTGGAGACAATAAGCCGGTGAAGAACAGGATTCACTGGATGTCCGATAAGGCCAGGGACACCAATGAGGGAAGAAGTTTCCAAGATGTCGCCCCTAGGAGTTATAGAGCCATCCCAGTGACACTGGTCCCTAACCCAGTGATACTGGTCCCTAAAAGACCAGTGGTGTGAAGACTGAAGTTTGATTTTGTCTGGACTACAGGGGGCTCAATGATGTCATGAAGACAGATGCTTACCCCATTCCTTTGGCAGATAAGCTAATTCACAAGCTTGGCACTGCCAAGTGCATGAGTTCCTTTGAGCTCACAGTAGGGTACTGTCAGGTCAGCTTGACAGATGGGGCAAGAGAGAGGTCAGCATTCTCAACCCCAGAAGGACATTATCAGTGCACTGTGATGTTGTTCAGATTGAAGAAGGCCCCTGCCTCTTTTCAGAGGATGTTTAACACGTTTTTGTCTGGACTGGAAAACGTCAGTGCCACCTATTTAAACAACATTTCGATGTTCAGCCACACCTGGGAAGATCACTTATCCCACCTGAAACAAGTTCTTCATGTGCTGCAGAACGCAGGTTTGACTATCAAGCCATGAAGTGCCAGTTAGCGCAGGGCAGAGTGACTTATATAGGCAACCTGGGCAGTGGAGGTGAGAAATAACCTCTCAAAGCAAAGGTACAGGCTTTGAAGGATTGGGAGTTCCCCACCACACAGACGCAGGTGAGAGCCTTTCTAGGTCTCACTGGGTACTACCGGTCGTCCAGCAAGGGGTATGGGACTATTGCCCTGCCCCTGAATGATGTAACTTTCAAGAACATGCAGAAGAAGGTAACTTGGACCCTCGCCTGTCAAACCTCCTTTCAGGATTTGAAGGATGAATTGTGCAGGGCCCGCATTCTGAAAGTGCCAGACAATAGTCAGGAGTTTCTTTATCCAGACAGACACATGAGATTTTGGGATTGGAGAAGTGCTCTCAAAGGGCAAATCTGTACACATTATCCTATGCTCACCGCACGACATATGCATATACCCATGTACTCTGGGAGGACAGAGCCTACAGGCGCAGTCCCCCCGGGATATGACAGGAGTAGTACACTATGCATCTCCAGAAGGGAGGGAAGGCCAAACCTTCCCCATGACATAGCCAGCCTAATAAAATAACAAAAGCTCCATGGATCCACTATGTCCTGATGGTGGACCATGTAGCTGGTAGCAGCTGATCAGAAAGTCATTCAAACAGGCCCACATTCCCAGAGGCAAACAAAGTTGACAAGAAACATCAACAACCTTTCATAGGAAACTGTGTCAAGCTGATGCCAGCTCCTGCCATCAGTAACCGATTGACATTGAAATGTCATGTCTGGGACTGCGTGTTTACAGTAGTCATCCCTGTAGTGAGACCCCATTCAGAAGGTATGAGCATGTGGTTTGACGGAGCCAAAAAGATTGGTCTTGCTGCGGCTTCAAATGAGACCTGCAGCTTTAATCAGGAACCACAGAGAGCTCCTTTATCCAGTGGGATCTTTTGCTCAACAACAGACAGGAAGATGGCTAGGACTTAGTATTACCTGTTTTTGGTTCCATGTAATTTCATCGCGGAATGAAATTTGGTGGTTTTTTTCCTGATATTATTATTACGAAAACACTCATCGAATTTTTATGTTTTTTATTTTTTTTTATCAATTCCCGAACACCCACACTCCATATATATATTTTTCTAACCACCCGAAAAATGTAGATGAGTTTTTTTGTTATAAAATCTGTGGCAACAAAAACCCATGAAATTTACCCCGCGATGAAAGGACGTCGTACCATGTTTTCACTCCTTTACCTTTTCTGAAAGTACAGTCTAGTAATAAGAAAAGGGGTAAACCTGCAATTTTAATCCCTGGTCTTTCAGGTAAAGTACATTATATTGAAACAAAGTGGACCAGTAGAATGGGATGACAGATAAAGTATTTTCTGAAATATACATTTTTAATATTTAATAACTACAAATTGCACATAATTCATGTATGTATGATATAAAACCATAAAATCAAATAATTCATTCCATCACTTGGACATTCATATTTTAAGCAATCACACTTAATCCCATACTTTCACTTTCAAACCATCAACAATAAAACCAATTTGACATATCAAGGCAGTGTCAACTACTGCTCTGAATATAATCTTCCTTAGTTTTTGCATATACTGATGACCCAGTCCAAAGTATCAGGTGTCAGAGATCTTCCTTCCAGACACACCTCCTTTTGCACTCTTTGGTTCAATTTCTACTGTGTCGTGGATTTGTCAGCCATTTTAACTTCCAAATTGGCAGCAGCCAATGTTTAATGTTAAGAAAAAGCTATTTGACTTTATTGATGATTTAACAAAAATATTTACTAGAGCTTTGAAGTTATGTTACACAGTTTCATGCATTTTGAATTTAAACTAAACAAGTTTCATTAATAGTTACGTGTTGGTCTAGAATGTCTTTCAAAATGTTCATATAGTGATTTGTGGGGTGTTGGTACAGTGTTTTTGATGTAAGCAGCACCTGATTTCAGTGCAGTGAGAGATGTAAGTATAATGTGGGTGGTTCTCCAGTCTGTGTGTGATTTTACTCACGGCAGCCATTTTCTTTCACCAATAATTATTCCGACAATAAGTAAGTTAATTGTATTATATTTCTTTTTAGGACAATGTATATTCAACCAACCCCATTTCCACCGGCACTCAATTTGTTTTGTGTATGTATGTTATTTCTGGCAACGGCTTTGAATTTGTTTTACTAACGTTAGAAATATGTGCCTTCGGTGGATTAATGTTGTTAACCTGCCGCCAGCCCTTATTTCCAATCTTAGTGAAACAAATGTAATTTCATTGGCAGCTTGGCCCGCCTGATGCCGCTGCTGACTTTGTTTTAATAACGTTACAAATATGTGCAGGCGGCAGCTTGCAATGTTGTTAAGCCGACGCCGGCACTGAATTCATTTTTACTAATTTTGAACCGCACTGCACTCTGCTTGAAAAAAGGTGTCTACCAGCACTTCCAGTTTGCAAACGTGCAATGTGCAGTCCCAGCAGCATCTTGATTAGCCACTAAGAAGATCCATAGGAGCCTGATCTTACACGCTTGTGCACGGTTCAGAACCCGTGCCCTCAGGAAAGGGTGTGATCATTTCACCACTAATAATGAAGATGCACAAGTATTTTAAAAGGAAACATGCATTACCTATTTTAAACGTTTGCAACAACAACACCGAAGTAACAAAACAAACACTGAAAACAGCAAACTGTAATGTATCATACATATGTGGAGTAGTGAGTTTTGCATCTGCAACCGGGTTTGACCACAAAGGCCCTGGGAAAATTTTGACATCGCCCATTAGTCACTTGGCTAGACTGGCCACTTCCTTCTGTTCACATGGTCGAAGACGACGGTTCCACTTGTGACTCCTGCTGCTCCTCCCCTTGGCCTTCAAACGTGTATTCTATTCATCCCAAATCTTTAAATGTGCATTATTTCCTTGAGTTTCAGCCAAAAGAGCACAATTCATCATTGCAGAGCTTCCAAGTAACCACACGTGTACTATACGTCATTTGTGGCTAACTTGTTTCTACCAAACATTTATGAAACAGTGCTAGCATGCTTCTACTACAATCTAGGTTAGTGATTCAGTTTCCCCAGGTTCATGCAAGCACAGGTCCTTTCCTGAAGGGGGCGCCACTAGACTCTTTCCATCCGGATTTGAGGTTTGGGCAGATGTTTTTGATCCCCACCCTTGTATAAATCTGTGCGAGTTGGATCTGTCTGGAGGCCATTACGATCTGTTTGTGTTGGGATATTTTAGAGCACTGTGGCTCCTTTCAGATGAAGGCTTTGAAGCCTGGTATACTCTGCATGTGTAACATGGAATCAAAACTTTGGTAATAAGGATACAGTTTGAGCTTATGTGTAGGCATGCGAAATACACTAGCCAGGCACTGCTATAGTGTTATAACTGGCCATTGATGGTAGCAGGTGGAACATGGTGCAAGTACCTGGGCACTTAATACCAGTACTTGGAAAGGGCCACTCTTCTGGGGATGGAAACTGTCAATGAATGTACCTGGACCAGTCTGATGGCTGGTCAGGGACATTAGCTGATTTTGGCTTTGTGTGGCTTTCTTGTCTTGTTATTGAAGAACATCTTGCTATTATGATGGTGTACACTAAGGCAAGGAAACAGTGTGCTACAAGCACTGATGTGATATGTTCTTATGAATCTTGATGAATCCTGATGTTTTTCTTATAAATTTTGTATGTAAAAATGTTTTTTGTTTTCATATATCTGTGTGATCATTTTTTAATTTGATTTTTTGTGCAAGTGAAAGGTTTATACATTTTATGTCTGAACCAAAACACTGAATAAAACAAAAACAAAACAAAAACTTGTCAAATTCCTAATACTCATGCACAAGCCAAAACAGTTGGCTTTACAAATGCGTGTCTAGTATTGTCAACTGCATTGTTATTTGTATTATTTGTTTTCACTCCTCTCTGAAATGCATTATTGCTCATTGTTCTGCATACTGTCTGCTTAATGGATTCAGATAAAGGCAACATGCTGAGTAAAGTTAGCTGTTTTTTACCCTTGTTCATGGACTTTATAAATAAAAGCTCCAAAACCCTTGCAGAAGCCTGTAGCACAGATTTGTAATTCCATTGAGAGATTGTTTTGCACCTGTGTGAGGTGTATTCCTACGACTGTGCAATAAACAGTGCAAGGTGGAAGGTGTGACGGTCAGGGGCTGTTGCCCACATGCATCGTTGCTTGGTGGGTGTTTGCTATATGGTGTCTCCACACTGATTGTGGTCCACATAAGTGTGATAGTAGATAGTGCTTTGTTTTCAGTTTGCTTTATAAATGTCTGGTGAGCGTGGTAACTCCTCTGCAATAAGTTTGTAGTGCCCTGCTTTGCCTTCACTCGTTAATCGATGGGTCTCACCGGGAATGCACGCGTGTTTGTGTCTGTGTTTGTTTCGTGCTATGGTAACAAGCTCGAATACGGTCCAAGTGGACCATGCCCAAACACATTGGAAGTGCTTAAATAGTGTAATCCAGTATACATATCACTCTGCAGTGGTAAGGCATGGCGAGCTGCAGTCATGTTATGATGTGATAGGTGTGATTGTCACCTTCATTTTGCCAAGTTTCTCCAGGGGTCACCACCAGCACTCTCCCCTCCGTAGAACACCTACTCTGCACTATCTCTGCTAACCAATCTTGATCATTGTCTACTTGGTACAAGCTTCCTGTTTTCTGGGGTCTCATCAAGAAGCAGTCACTGCTCACTGCCAGACATATCAGCCCACACATCTCCTCACCAGCACTCACTGAGGCATCACCACAGACACATTAGATGGAAGCTCTGATCTGCCTACTGTTCCCTCCAGCACCCTTATCACACTAACATTCTAAACACATGTGCTCTAACACACTATTTTCAGATTAGCTATGCCACTCCCACAGAGCCATCTGATGATTCCTTCCAAAGACATCAAACCGCAGAAACACTACACTTCTGCAATCAACTCATGTATCACACACCCCGCCACCACAGTGCATGAGGCTCCCCTCTGGTAACAAACGTCTCTATGCTCCTGACACAGAACACCTAGAAAGAGGCCTGCAAGCATACCTCCGGGTGCACACAGCCTGCATGCATCAACACAAGTGTAGATCTATCTTGCATTTTCACCTCTCTTCCCACTAACCTAACCCTTCCTCTCAGAGAACCTGGCAACCATGCAAATGGTAGCCCTACACAATATAATGATATAACATAGTAAAGTTTGACTGTCACTGTGGGCCTCATCACTAGTTGGGCTGTAGCCCTTAAATGCAACGGTAACGGTATTAGTGCCGCATTTAGGCCCTATCACAAGTTGGGAGCTAAGTGGGCTGTTTTATCTCCAGCTTTTTTCTGGAGGTGAAAATCCTATTTAGCTCCTTGTTTTTGGCAGTATTACCGCCGACTGTATTTGCATGCAGTATTACCATCAAAAATGCCCCATTGGATCCAATGACCCAATGGGGAATGGGGATTTACTGTTAACGCCCAACACGTGATCCAGCAGTAATACAGCTGGACCAGTGAGCACTAACGCTATTACAGTTGGGTGATATTACAGCCGGGATACCGCCCAACTTGTGTTGAGGCCCATGTTTAAGTTCCATCCAGACTTAAGGGACCTGCAAGAACCCTGGAGTGCCTCCTCATAGCGAGGTGACAACTAAAGAGCCCTCAGAAGTGTCTCCTGACACAATCTGCAGGTAAGCACCATTGTCTGGGGTGCCTGCAGACCACGGAGCGCTTGTTGGGAAAAATCTATTTATTCTGCAATTGTTGACGTAATTGCACCAGGGGACCTGCTGATGTTGCTAGGGATCTCTAGATGTTATGTGCGAGGCTGCAAACCATCTGCATTACTGTGGTGGCCCTGTTTTTGCTGCCTTTTGGATTGCCGGGCAGCACTCCAAGATGACTGACACAATCTGACCTGGAGGTGTGCCTCCCCCACCAGCCCCACAGTTTTTTTTTTAAACGGTTTTTATTATTTTTAAAACAAACGAACAATACAAACCAAACTGGCAGCGTTATTTGCAACAAAACACATGAACATCAAATAGTCAAGACCACTGCTCCCCCAATCCCTCCCCCCTCAAGAGCTTGTTATCCTTTTCATTCCGTATCTGCTGCATGTGGCAGGGTATCACCTTCTTCTGAGACTGCAGAATCCGTTATTGTTCCAAACAGTCCTGCTATTAATACTCTCCATGCTAGCAGGGTACTCACTTCTTCTTCCCCACACTTGCTACATGCCTCCTGCCATACCACCGTTTCAGCCTGCGCCCATTTTTGCAAATCCCGCCACCATACCTCCACTGGTGACTTATGGCAATGCTTCCAGCCCATGGCAATCCTTCGTTTTGCGAGCACATATGCCAAGTCCTTCAATTTCTCAACATGTTTAAGTTTCCGTGGTCTGGGAAACCCTCCCAACAGGCAGGCCCAGGCCATATCTATAGTGAGCGTGACACCTTTGTCCGCTAGTTTTTGCGCCACTTCTCCCCAGAAACTCTCAATCACTGGGCAAGACCAAAACATGTGTGTCATATCAGCATCTTCCTTATCGCATTTTGGGCACGCTTGTCGTCCCGCATTTAGAAACTTTGATATTCTCATCGGGGTCATGTAAGCTCTGTGCGTTATGTACAACTGTATTTGTTGTAATCTGGCATTTCTGGACACCTTCTTGTGGTATCCCATAGCACGCTCCCACATCCCATCTCCCATCTGTGCTCCCACCTCTGTTTCCCAATCCAGCCTCAAATGCGTTAATTCCTTCCCTTCCCGGGTCATCACCATCTCATACAATCTAGAGATCTCATGCCCTCCTTCTGATATGTCATATATTGTCCCCATAGTGGCGTCTGGCTCCTCCGCCAATACAGTCTCAGGCCAGGTTTTACGAATATTCTGCACCAGCCTTAGATACGTGACATACTGGCCCCTATGCAAGCCCGCCTCTTCCCCTAGTCCTTCAAAATCCTTAATGGCCCCCTCTTGCCAGACATCCCCCAATGTAACCAGCCCGACCGACTCCCAATAGGTCCTGATTATCATCCTTAGTTGTTTGTCTTCCCCTGCCAAGGCCACCAGCGGCACCTGCAGGGAACACGGGTACGGGTCCTCCATCATTCGACATACTCTATGCCACATCTTCCACCCAAGCAACATCATACCCGGGCGCTCCTTCATTTCAGACCTAGGCAACCAAATAATTTCCTTAAGGTAAAATGGAGTGCAGTCCTGTCCAAACAGCCTAAATTCAGGAGTTACCTCACCAGAGAGCCATTTGACCACATATTGTAACTGGCCAGCTACATAATAGGCCTCAAAATTAGGCAGCTTAATACCCCCTTTTTCATAGAAATTCTGCAACTTCCATAGCACCACTCTATTCCGAGTGCCATGCCATAGGAAGTCTCTGCACATACTATTCAGCTTGGCAAAAAACTTCTTAGGTATCATGTACGGAATATTGCTGAAAAAATGTAAGAGCCTAGGTAGGACCACCATTTTGAGCATCGCCCCCGTCCCATCATCGCCAACGGCAACTTCTCCCAAAACTTCATACTTATACAGATTTTTCCCACAGCCACCTCAGTGTTATGCAAATGTTCCTCCTCTACCGTGTGATACACATCTATTCTGAGGTAGCGGAAGGAGCCAACCGCCCATGGTATCGACAACACTGGCAACCGCTCCGGAGGGGTTCCTCTGTAGCTACCCAATGGGAACATGCTCGATTTTTGGGAGTTCACCGCTATGCCAGACAGTTCTGCATACCTTTCCATTACCTACAGAATATATTGAAGATTTTCCTCCGGATATTTCAGATATAATAGCAAATCGTCAGCATACAGGGATATTAGCCGTTTTCTCCCCCTACCTCAATGCCTATCATGTCATATTGTTGTCGAAGGTACACTGCTAGGGGCTCCAGGGCCAGAATATATAACATCAGGGACCAGGGGCACCCTTTTCTGGTGCCTCTGCTAAGTTGCCACCTCTCGGATATCACTGCTCCTGTACGTACCCTAGCCAGCGGCTCACTGTACAGCAACTTCGCCCACCTAACATAGCCCGGCCCCATCCCGTATTCCCCCAGGGCCTCCAGCAACCACGGCCACCTCACTGAGTCGAAAGCTTTGACTGCATCTAGGGACACAACCGCCATTTCACCCTCGCTCTTGTTCCCCCCTTCAATCACCCGGTGGAGTCGCCTATGGTTGTGGGTTATATTTCTGTTGGGGACATAACCTGTCTGGTCCGGATGTATCAATTTACTAATAACTCTACACAACCTATTGGCCAGGACCGCCATCAATATCTTGCCGTCCTGGTTCAACATTGACAAGGGCCTATAGGAGCCGCAGCTATGCCCTGGTTTGTTGGGTTTAGGGAGCGGTATTATTATCGCTTCTCTAAGTGATTCCGGCAGCCGGCCCACCTCAAACGATTCATTGAGCATTTCTAGTATGGGGGGAGTACCTCCTCTCTATATGCTTTATAAAATTCGCTAGGGAGTCCGTCCACACCCGGGGTCTTACTGGTGGGCAGCTGCTTCACCACCTCCTCCAATTCCTCTAAAGTAATCGGTGCATCCAGCTCCTCCCTTTTTTCGGCACTAATCTTAGGTAATCCCATATCTCTTAAAGTTTCTCTTATCTCCTCTCGGTTGCCCCCCCGTTTGTCCTCATATAGTGCCCTGTAATAGTCTAAGAATGCCTCATTGACTCCTTCTTGGGTGTCCGCTACCTCTCCATCCTCTCTGATTATCGTCCTAATCGGGGGCCTAGGGGTTTTGCTCTTGTATAACCACGCCAAGAGACGGCCCGTTTTATCCCCACCTGCATGCTGTCTCTCAACATGCTTCTTATAGTTAAGTTTGCAGAGCCTTTCCCAAAGTTCCGCACAACGCTGCTGTAGTTGAGTACTAGCTCCTCATCACCCCCTCCCCTATTGAGTTCCCGTTCCAGTTCATCCTCAGCTTCCCCTAACTCCATTAGGACCCCACCCTGCAGGCCCTTTGATTTAGCAATGGCAGCACCCCGCAATACCACCTTAAAGGCTTCCCAGAGCGTGCCCGCCAAATCCACACTGCCAGCGTTCTCCTCGAAATAATGTGTGATCTCATCCCTGATATCCTCTCTAAAGACCGGATCCTTGAGCGCCTCAGCCCAGAGGCGCCACGTCGGTATCCGCGCTCTGGGGCGGCAGTACTGCCAACCCAGGACCAGAGGCGAGTGGTCCGACAGGACCCTCGCTTTGTAGTCTATTTGGGTGGTCTTTATCACAACATCAGGCGTGGCAAAAAAATAATCAAGTCTCGTATGCAGTTGTTGCGGGGCTGAGTAATGCGAGTACTGTTCCTCATTAGGATGTTTCAGCCTCCAAACATCTGCCAGCCCGAAGTCGTCGAGCAGTGTCTGCAATGCCCTGGCCGCTGGGGTGGGCCTATCAATCTTATCATCACATCTGTCTACCCTGGGGTTCAGCACATAATTAAAATCCCCTCCCCAAATAACCGCCCCACCCACACACGCACCCAGGTTGGTACACAGAGTCCTAAATTATGCCGCCTTATTTTGATTGGGGTCATACGTATTTACAATGCACACCTCCCTATTCCCCACCAGTGCCTTCAATATGACCATCCTCCTCTCCGTAGCCACCACCTCTTGTGTAAGTTGGAGCGGAACGTGTGGTGCCACCCAGACCAACACTCCCCTAGCGTAGGCAGAATACGGAGAGCCCACTACACTACCTCTCCACTTCTTCCCCACCAGTTCCAACTTTTGCCGAGTCAGATGCGTCTCTTGCAACAGTGCAATATCAATCTTCTGTCTTTTCAAATACATCATGACCTTGTTCCTCTTTAGGTAACTATTGAGTCCCCTGACATTCCACGTTACGATCTTAAGATCCCCCATAGCTCATAAGTATCCTCCCCCCTTCCGTGCAACAAATCCCACCTGCCCACGCGATACAGATACAGCACTCTGGCTTTTTCTTGTAGCCTCTTGTACAAACTCAAACTCCCCATAACTATACACACCCCAAACTCCCCACTTCCCTCCCCACCCTCTACCCATCCCTTCCCAAACACCACACACCCCAACTGCTGCCCAGCTCCATCCTCGGAACTCAGGCACCCCCACATCTAGCCCTGCAAGCACCAAACAATGCCCAGAGCTCAGTAGGGTGAAGTCGCCCTAATGGCCACTTAACTAAAGTTACTAAGTGGGGTAAAGAGATCCGCTCTGCAAGGCTCCCCTAAATACAGCAATAGTCACAGTGCTCATAATATCTTGTGCAACAGTCTGACCTTCTCTTCCTAAGGCCGCGGAAATGACTATAATCAAGTCCCAGAGATCTATTCCACGCCATCTTGTAGCACCCTCCTCGTGCACTACTTATCTCCTCCATCTCCTCTTCCCGTCCGAACGTCAGGCTCCTGGGGACATCCCTGCGCGTCGAGCCATCCCATGGCATCCTCCGGAGTCTCAAAAAACAAAGTTTTGTGTTTATGAAAAACTTTCAATTTCGCCGGATACAGCAACATGTATTTATGGCCCGCCTCTCTCAATCTCCGCTTTACCGTCCCAAAGTTCATGCGGCTACGCTGCAGAGTCAGGGTATAGTCCGGGTAGGCCGTTATGTTTGCAGCTCCTCTTGTAATCGTTCCTCCCTTGCGGAAGTGTTCCAGTATCCTCTCCCGGTCCCGGTAATTAAGGATTTTGGCAATTACTGGCCTAGGCGGGTTTCCCGGCGGCGGCCTCCTTGTTAGAGCTCTATGCGCACGTTCCACCACGAATCCCTGAGGTAAGGCTCCTCTGGGTATCTCCTGCAACAGCATAGATTCGATGAACTCCGTAGGATCGTGGCCCTCCAATCCTTCTGGCAGGCCCACGATGCGAATGTTGTTCCGTCGGGCGCCTCCTTCTGCCTCCTCCGCCCTGCTCTCCAAGTTGCCCACTCTCTGCACCAGGGCATGCAATTCGGCCTTATGGGAGGCACAATCCGCGGTGTTCGGGCTCACCTCTTTCTCGAGGGTCTCAGTGCGCTCCGCCAAGGACCTGAAGTCCTGCCGGAGTAAATTCACCTCCTCCTGCACCTCCCCGACCTTAAGGTCCAATGCCGTTTTCAGCTCAGTTACGGCCAGTTCAAGCTTAGCTTCCCAGGTCGCCTTCAAGTCCGCAATCGCAGCCAGGACCTCCTGGTTAGTACCCGTCGCAGGCATGCCGCCTGTAGGTGACTTATCCTTACTCTTGGAATTTTCCGGACCAGGGGACGTCTTGGCGAAGTCGTCCAAGGTGGGCTGCTTCGCCTTCGGTCTCACTGTTCTATTAGACATGACCCAGAGGACCTGCGTTCTGCACAAGTTACAAATGCGCACACAGTACGCTTCTATCGCCGACCACCGTGCGGCCTGCTCCTTCGTTTGTTCCGGTCATTGATCGGCCATTTTGTTTTGTCTTTCGTCTCCGGCGCTCCTTATCTTTTTCGCACAAAACTCCACCACCGTTCCTCCCACGCCTTCCAAGAGTTCACCAAGCGCAGTCAGACCGTTCACACACCGGCATGTGTGTTTTCAGCAGTCATAGGCACGTTGTTATGCACTATTCCGCCAGGATCATTTCAGGATCTCGGGAGCTCCTCCAGATCGCGTCCTCCTACATGGCCCTCATAGCCACACACCCCCCACCAGCCCCACAGTTATACCTAATAGCTAACCAGTGGCCAAATAAGCCAATTACAGAGCTGGCAGGCTTTTCGTGGTCCCCTTCTCAAGGCACACCACTAGGTCCTCCTTGGCTGTTCCTCCTCCATTTCGTCCAGACTCAAGGGGCCTGCAAGAACACTGGAGTGCCTCCTCGCAAACGAGGCGACAACTAATGAGCCCCCAGAAGGGTCTCCTCACGCAATCTGCAGATAAGCAACATTGTCTGGGGTGCCTGTAGACCATGGAGCGCTTTTGGAAAAATCCATGTATTCCGCAATTTTCACCGTAATTACACAAGCGGCCTGCTGATGTTGCTGGGGATCTCTACATGTTGTGTGTGTGACTGTAAATCATCTGCTTCCCCATGGTAGCCCTGTCTGTGCTGCCTTTTGGATTGCTGGGCAGAACTTCAAAATTGCAGAAACCATCATACCTGGAGGTGTGCTTCCCCCACCAGCCCCACAGTGATATATTTTGACTAGCCCATGGCCAAATAAGCCAATCAGGGAGCCGGCAGTTCTTTCCGGCCCCATTCCCAAGGTCCACCACTAGGTCCTCCTTGGCTGTGCCTTCTCCATTCCATCGGGATTCAAGGGACCTGGAAGAACACCAGAGAGCTTCCTCCCAGTGAGGCAACAACTAACAAGCCCCCAGAAGGGTCTCCTCACGCAATCTGCAGGTAAGCACCATTGTCTGGGGTGCCTGCAAACTACGGAGTGCTTATTGGGAAAAAATCTATTTATTCCTCCATTTTTTTCATAATTACACCAGTGGCCTGCTGATGTTGCTGGGGATCTCCACATGTTGTGTGTGAGGCTGCAAATCATCTGTATCACTGTGGTAGCGCTGTTGTGGCTGCCTTTTGGATTGCTGGGCAGCACTCCAAGATGGCCGACACCATCTGACCTGGAAGTGTGCCTCCCCCACCAACCCCACAGTGATAACTATTGGCTAGCCTGTGGCCAAATAAGCCAATCATGGAGCTGGCAGGCTTTGCCAACCCCCTTCCCAAGGCCCACTGATAAGGCCTTGTCTGAGCCTGTCCGGGCCTAGCAGGACTCAGAGGACCCTTCTCCTTTTTCCCCCACAAAGCACTGCGCGGCCAACAGGTGGACAGCCTGTTAGAAAACAAACATGTGCCGCAACTCACTGCACCCTGCAGATCAGCAGTGAGTAATGACTGAGCATTGGAGACTACCTCTCCACTAATCTCTAAAAGCCGTTAAACCACACTGTCCCTACAACACTCTATCTTCTTAACTTTCTTGATCTCACTCATTCCTACTGACATCACAATTTGTCCTTGGAAAAGTTGTGCCGTTATTTTTGTTTTGTGTGATTAGAGCAACTTGCATCAAAAATCGAATTTAGGTGCCCTTACATCTGTGCTGCCAATTTCGTTTTCTGTGTTTATAATATCCTACATATGTTTCGTGTGTCTTGATTGCTATCCAAGTGCATCTTTTTCTTGCTTCCCTCGGCTACTGGCCACCTGGTGAGTTGTGCTCAAACTGTGCTGTGCAGCTCTCCTCTTTCTTCTGCCTTTCCTCCACCACTGTGGCACTCACCATCTTCCCATCTTTTCTAACTGCTATTCTATCACATATCCTCACTCTCTCACAAATTCTGGAAGACAAAAGCAGGGAAAAGATATCCTAACCACTAACCCTGGCCTTCCTATCGCAGACATCTATGTCAGCGCTACTTCCAGACAGATCTTTACTGATATCATTTTCGCTGTCCCTTCTCCAGATCTATGGATGCCACATCTCATCTCTACTCTCTCTCCTCTTACATCCTCTGCGATTAATGGTGGCACCAAATTGGAAGTCCTCTTGACAGGCTGAGCATCATCCAGGTGTATCATTAATGTCTATCACACTGGCACTATATTGGTTCAGGGTCCTCACCCTAAACTCCTCCTCTTTGAACGGCACCCGCAGTCCCTCATTAACTTCCTCCCTACTTCTGCTACTCCTTCTTCTACTCTTCCTGCTGCCTTCCCTCCGACTGGTGTACCACGCCCCTGTACCCCTCCTCGTAAAACCTTCAAAGGTGGCGATCTCTTGCATATATCCCTGCTTACTGCTCGCTCTGCGATCAAACACTCTGCCGACATCTGCCTCCTTCTTGAAGACCTTGACCTTGATATCCTTGCTCTTACAGAGACGTGCTTCAATGCCAGTTCAGTCACTGCTTTTGACTCCCTTCTCCCTAATGGCTACAAGATCATCTCCAAGCCTCACCCTAACCCTGCAGGTGGCTGGGTTGCTCTGATCTTCGCTAAGTGGGTCCCTTCTTCTCTCATACCCACCCAGCCTTACTCCTGCTTCGAAAGTCTGGTTTGCAAGTTGGTCATCTCTCCCACCTCCTCTCTGACCATTGCCAGCATCTACAGGCCAGTTGGCTCTACCACCCTGTTCCTCTCTGAATGGGCTGATTTCTCCTTTTCTCTCCTCACAACCAACACTAAAATTCTTCTCATGGGCAATGTTAACATACACCTTGATGCCTCAATTATGGCATCCGCTCTCTTCCATGACCTCTGCACCTCACTCTCCCTCTCCATTCTCCCTTCTGGCCCTACCCACTCGACTGGACACACACACAGTGCCTTCATCCACACAGATCTTTCACTCCCCTCCCCTCTCATCACCCCACTCTCCTAGTCAGACCACTCTCTCCTCTCACCTGGGTCCTCTCAGCCTTCTGACCATGCCCCCCTCAGCCACGCTAACCTCGTTCATGAACATCCATCCGATGAAATGCGTATCAGTTGCTGCCTTCGCATCTACCTTTATCCCCCCTCTCTCCCCACTCCAGATTTTACCTCTGACTCTGCTCTAAGCAACCTCCATCTTGCCCTTATTAATACCCTTGACATTCTAGGCTCAGTCATGAAGATCCACCTAAAACATGTGTCTAAGCTTAACACCGGGTACGACTCAGAACTTGTAGCCCTGAAACACAAGTGAAGAGCTGCGGAATGGAAGTGGCAGACCTCAGGCTCACCCTCTGATGAACTGGCCTATCGCCTGATCCAAAGGCAATATAGACTCTCAAACCGCACCAGGAAAAGGGCCCACATCCAGGCTCACGTCTCTGGTGTATCCAACAACACAGCTGAACTCTTTAAAATATGCAAGGAACTAGCTAACCCATCTGCAGTCTCATCCTCACCCTTTCCCTCCCAGGCCCTTTGCAACAAACTGGCCACATACTTCACTGCAGAAACGCAGGACATCCTGAGCACCCTTGTGTACTCTTCCCCCTCCCCTCTCCCACCCACCTTGCCTCCTCTGGCCTTCCATCCTCCCTCTGCCTTTCTCTCCTCCTCTCCTATCACACCTGATGAGGTCACCAGATTTGTCCGCTCCATGAAGGTCGCCTCCAAACAGGTTTCCCCTTTCTCTTCCAGAGCCATTAAGGACAACATCGGCTCCCTTGCCGCTGCAATCGCTGATTTCTGCAACCACTCTTTTACTACTGGATCTTTCCCCTCCTCCCTCAAGCACTCCTTTGTGCACCCTCTCCTGAAAAAACCTTTTGCAGACCTGTCTTGTCCAGCCAAATACCACCCCATATCTATCACCCCTTCCTTGGGAAACTCTTGGAGAAGCTGGTCTCCCCCCAACTGACCCAGCATACTGAACTTGTTGGTTGATTACATGACCATCAATCTGGATGCAAAGCATCCAGAGGCATGGAAACTGCTCTTCTGAACACCCGTGAGGAATTGCTTGCATCTCTTGACTCCAACTCTCCAGCTGTTCTCATTCTATGTGTTCTCTCCCCTGCATTTGATACGGTCAACCATTCCACCCTCATAAAATGACTCCACGATACCATTGGTATCTTGGAGCGGGCACTGAACTGGCTGACCTCCTTCCTCAGTGACCATTCATCCCAGGTTACAATGGCCTCTTTCTCCTCCCCCACCTTTAACTCCACCTGCAGCGCTCCTCAGGGCTCCAACCTTTTTCCCTCACCCTTTAAGAACTACCTTACTCTGCCTGCACACATTTCCTCCTCCCCAAGCTTCCAATGTTATGCAAATGACACATAACTTCTGTAAACTTCCCTCTGATTCTCTTCTTACTGCCTCCTTCATTCCTGACTTCCTATCTGCCATCCAGTCCTGGTGTTCTTCCAATGATATCTGCCTCAACTCCAGCAATACTGAGATTCTGCCGATTGGGACTCCCGCTCCCTCTTTCTGTCCCTCACTCTGCCCATCTTCTATGGGCTCTCCCCCTTCGCTTTTATGTGACGCCAGAAACCTTGCATTCATCTTCAATTCTTTTCTTTCCTTCATTGCTCACATTAAGGAGCTTGCCAAGAAGTCCCACTTTGAACTCCACCACCTCAAAGGAATTCTCCCTATCCTCACTTTCCCCCAGAAGCTCAATGTCTCTAGAGCTCTGGTTCTCTCTAGGCTAGACTACTGCAATAGCTTCTTCCTTAATCTACCCTCTTCTTTGCTAGGACCCCTCCAGCTTATCCAGAACAGGGGTGCAAGTCTTATCCTTGGCCTCAAGCCCAGGGACCGCATCTCTCCAGCCCTAAAAACTCTCCACTTGCTCCCTGTTGCTTCAAGGATCAAATTTAAATCCCTCTGAATCATCCACAAGGTTGTCCGGGCCGGGGACCACACTATCTACAACTTACTCTTACTAAATACTTTCCCGCCAGATCTTTACATTCCTCTGGCACCAACTCTCTGTGTGTTAAGCGCTTTGCTAAACCGAGGGCCGGAGGCTGATGTCTTTCCTCAGCAGGCTCCCTCCTATGGAACAGCCTACATCTTCTTCTTAGTCTCCAGTCGGATCTTCTCAAATTCCAGATGCTCCCCAAGACTCTCCTTTTCATCTCCTCCTTTCCTTCCTCCCTCCTCTGCTAAATGCCACAGTTGCTGAGATTGGTGACCAGGGCTCTTATGTGTCCTCCCGGGTCATGGCCTGCCACACCCAATTGTCTACAGCCTCCATCCCTCCCACCACTTTGCCTTGGCACCCACTGGCCTATGTCACCACAGGCCTGCACTTAGTTATTTATTGACGGCTGACCACTCCACCTATGTACTTACAGCTGCTCACTCCCTAGCACTTCCCTCTTGATACACCTAGCACTTACCCGCCCACTTCCTCTTCCCTCCCTCTCTCTGCACTTGCACATTCAAAATGCTCACAAGGCCTAGTAGGTCAGCTTTATTGTTATATTTCTTTCATTCCCATGTCCCCTCCTTGTTGACCTTGGGCGCTTTGAAACACAATTTTCTTGATGTATAAGCGACTTACAAATGCACAATAAAATAAATTCCAGCTATGTTGAACAACCTTTGGTGTAATCCTTCCAGCAGGACTAACACAATTGGGACCAGAGTGAACAGAACACATGAAAAATCTGTTTGACACATTGGAATCTGAATGTTTGGGAAATGTATAGCAGACTGATGCAGTGGCATCAGTAGATTCAAGCTATCAACTTAAAAGCTGGCTGCACATCCAACATCTGGTCCATTTGCCCCCCCCCCCTATTCACCATGCACCATGCCATCTATCCCACGTCACTGTGCCAGACTCCAGGGGCATCTGTGTAATTGATGCTGCCCCTTCTGCTCCACAGCCCTTCCTGGCTGGCCTGTCCTTTCAGCCCATCAACACTGGCCAACGCAATCCAACAACCCCTCCTTCGCCTCTCCATGATTACAGCTTCAAGGTACAGCCAGGGACGTCATTTAGAGGTCGCCAAAGGTCGCAACTGCGACCCCTTAGGTCTCCCTTGCGACCTCTGTGGTCTCCCTCGCAACCTCTAAAAAAAAACAACAAAAAAGTGTATTTTTATTTTTTGTAATGCAAGCTCCTGTACTGTGGCCAGCACCATGTGGCTCTTTACTTTTGGAGTGGCTGGCTTTCTTGTTCAGGCCCCTTAAAAAAAAAGAAAAAAAAGAACAGGAGTGCCACAAGTCTAACACTTTCAGCACTGACCCTAAATAAGAAAGAATCGGAATACCAAATAATGTGTCCTTCTGGAATTCCATACAATAATTGCTAGACTCGTTAAAGGTTTAATTCAGGCACCCTTCAGGGGGTGAGTCACTGATTTAGTCTGTTCTTAAACGCCTCAACTCAGCCTTTCATCCTTCTGAGGTCGATAAACGAGTACCAACACAGGTTTGGTGATATTGGGTGTATATTTTTTCTATGTAAAGCGCTTAAGCGTAAGTGCTATATAATAACACATCATTACCATTTGGTCATGGACATCTGCTTGCATTCACAGTAATTTGGTAATATGGGCATATACACTCTGATCTTAACAATACATATGGTGATCCATTCTTGTATGAAATGTACATCACATTATAGTGGTATCCTAGCCATATGTTTCGTAGTGTACAATGCTATGTGATGCCACTTCCTGTTTTGTCAACAGGTGAAAGATCGTGATCCATCGCTTCCCGCAATATCACTTCGGGGTGGGGTCAAATGACATCACTTCTTGTGATGTCATCAGGGGTCAAGGGCCGTGTGATGTCACTTCCGCTACCCCTGGCATTTTGGTGAAATGACATCCCTGGGTACAGCTGATCCTTCCTCCAGCCTAAGTGTCCCAGGAGCAGCCCAACAGCATCTCTCCATGCTACCACCTGACCTGGCAGCCTGCCTCAGGGGGCAATAATGCGGACCCCAGCATTAGTGCAACAGCTCCCCCCATGTTTCCACATCACTGTCATGTCTGCAGACAGCATTGCCATTATGTTTCTGTAAACATCATTGGAGACCCGACAGCAGCCTAACCGCTGCTCCACGGGCGACTATGTCACCGTCATGTCTGCAAGCTGCACTGGCGCCCCTCAACTGTTGTAACAAATAATGATAACAATGACAAAAGCAAAAGAAAACCGAAATGTAATGCACCCCGCAAGTGAAAAACACATCGGTACATCAAGCAGCAGGGAAACAAAACAGGGGCTTAAACACATCAATCAACGCATCTCTTCCCATTCCGGATAGCGCTGGTCACGAAATCACAATAGCTGCCACTATAACAGAGTTTGCATCACTGGTCGCATGAAAAACGAACACTGCAATGTAATGCACCACAACAAGTAAAAAACACCTCAATGTTCCAAGCTGCAGCCAAACTAACATGCTTTTACAATAATCAATCACATATCTCTCCCCAATGTAGCTCCTTTTGTGCCTACAAAATGGCCGCCACTGCAACAGAGCTTTCTCCAGGATGCACACATTCCGCTTCACAGAGCAGCTGACTGGCACAACGGCCCTCTCTAATATGCATCTTCAAGAGCTCTGGCAGAGAGGTAAAGCTCGTTAACCGACCTAAAAAAGTCATTTCCCTGACTGGGCCCCTACTCGACTACAGGGAACGTGGGGAATCAAGTCACTTTACCTCCTTGAGCCCTTCTCCTCATCCCTGCCTATAGCTGCAGCTTTGTTTTTTAAATGTCTGTAATTGGCTTTGTATAGGCCTTGAGACTTATGAAACACCTTGCACATAAAGAAATAAGTCAATCTTATCTTGCTTTTCGTAAAACATTAAACTACTTATAAAAACAGAAAATGTTTTGAAGCCTTAAATGTCCTTGGATATAAAACAAAATAGCACTTACCATTCAAAATAACCCAGTAGTGAATGCATCCTCCTGCCAGTGACAGTGCTACAAGCAGTGTGTGGGTGTCCTTGAATTTCTATAGTTGAACCTGCTGGCAATAACATTTAGAAGCAAGATAATTGCTTATTGACTCACGTGTTCTGTTCTTGGCATGAGAACACAGAATGCGGAATCTGTGAAGTGTCCCTGGAGCTTTCATGTAAGCTGTAATCAGTGAATAGTGTATGTTATGACAAGAATTCGAAATGGAAAGTATTATTCCTGAATGTGTTGCTTACGTGTCCTGGGGGTTGAGATGCAGACATATTAACATGGTTTTTTTGGATGCAAAAGGAGTCGAAATTGAATGACATGTTTGGAGTTTGCCCAACCCCCAATCCTTCAGCTAAGAATCTCTGTGAACCGGAAAGATTACATTTTACTAAAACAATCCAGTGCTAAATGGCAAGGGGTTGGGTCCTGGACATAGCATCACAGCTTTCAGATGTCTATGTGTGCTCGCGTTTGTGTCTTATGTCACAGTTGGCACAGAAATCACTCTGGGTTTTAGAGACAGCTCAATGTTTTTTTCATTTTTGTGTGGGGCTTTGGGCCATCCCCCTCTTTCTCGTCTTGAATTGATCCTCCTCCCTAACCCAGGGCTCTATAACTCCAACTTAGTGCTGCCACTTGTTGACTCCTACTGTCTAATCACTGTCTTAGACCATAGGTGTTGCCCTAAATGGAGGCTATCTAAACTCCCTAAAGGACTTTCTAGCTGTCCCTATTTTATCCAAGGGTTAGTGTTATAATTGGGAATTGGGAAAGTACTTTCCTTGGTCTGATTTAGGCTGGGTCACTCACACCCACGCTTACTGCTTCCTTTCTACTCTTACTGGCTGTCCCTCCACCGTATTCTTCCCGCCGATCTTCTGTCCCTCCGATGTTTTACTCCTCCTAGTTCTTGCCTCCACTCTTGCCTCTGTTGTTACTTCTTCTCCCACTCCACTTCATTACTGCTTATACCGTCCTCGGCCTACTAGTACTCTCCTCCTCCTCTCACTGCTACTATCCTTCCTCCACTACTACTCTCTTCTTTACTGCTACTCTCCTCCTACCACCACTACTCTCCACCTCCCACCACGACTCTCATCCTCCACTACAACACTCTTCCTCCCTCTGCTGCTCCTCTTTCCACTACTATTTTCCTCCCACAAACTACACAAACCCCCTCCGTTTATGCTGTACTGCTCACTTTACATTCATGCCCCACTGTGACCCAGAGGTGCCTCCCTCTGTAACAGCCTCCCTGTCTCTCTCGGTCTTGAGCCGGACCTCCTCAAGTTCTGACAACTCCTCAAGAACTTCCTCTTTCTCCCCAACTCTGCTCACTTTTGGTGACTGGTCAGTTGGTACGCCTCCAGAACCTCACATGGGCCAGGCTCCTCCGCCAGCCCCACAATTGTCACTGGGCCTCTCCAATCTACCTTGCACTACTGCACTCGGAATACGTTCCAGGCTAGAGGCTACCTTTTATGCACTTAACCCAGACCCCTGATGGATTGGGCGCACTTGTCCCACTCCCCCTCCCTTGTTCTTCCTGTCTGTGCACTTACACGACCTTGAATGCACTAGGCCTAGCAAGGTCATTTGTCCCGTCTTCCCTTTGTCTCCCCTCCCTAGCCTGGTTGCGCATGAAACACTTGCGCATAGGCACATTATTGATGATCACCTATCTGCCCACGTGGGTCCCTTGCAATACTTGATTGCATGTGCTCTGCACCCCTTCCACCCTTGGCTACGCTCATGCCTGTGCGTCCTCTTCCCGAGTGGTTCGCTCGCAATCCTTGTGGTGTGTGCGCTGCGCCCCTTCCATTCTTGGCTATGCTTGCACCGGCGTGTCCTCTGCCCGCATGGTTCCCTCGCAGTCCCTGATCACGTGTGCTCCACGCCCCTTCCATCCTTGGCTACGCTCACGCTTGCGTGTCCTCTGCCTGCGTGCTTCCCTCGCATTCCTTGATCGTGTGTTCTTTGCGCCCCTTCCATCCTTGGTTCGCTTGCACCTATGTGTCCTCTGCGCATCCCCTGCTCCCCCTGCAGGCCGCTTCCCTCCCCTGCTGCCCTTTATCCCCATCCCAGCTCCTGTTGTTACTCTGTGCTCTGTTGCCTTTTTCTTCTTCTAGGCCCCTTTTTGATTGACTGCACTGTTCTTGTGTCTGCTAACTTTGACTGCTGTGTACTTACACTGCCTACTTCTGTATGTTATTCACTCTTCTCCTTAGGTTCCCTTGATCATTGTTCTGTAATTTAGCCCTCGCGCTGCCTGGTTGTTCCCTATTGTGTTCCCTTTTCTTTCAGGTTTCCTCATTCTTATTCTGTTAACTAGTTTGTTTTTTCACATCTACATGACTGATCTTCTTTTTTGTCTCATCAAGCCCATTGTGTATTCTATTAATTTCTTCTTGTCTTGTTCTTGTCTCGTCTGCTTGCACCCCTCCTCTTGTGCCTGCTCCTCCCCCCTTACCTTTGTACCCCTCCCGTGATCCCCCACCTTTTACCCTCTCTGTCCATTCTATCTTCTCTAACAGATTCTCTATTGACTATCCTGTCCTTCTCACTAAGTCTGGTAGGAGGAAGTTGCAAAGGGATATCCTGGTCTCCAACCCAGGCCTCCCTATTGCTGATACCTACACCAGGGATTCCTCCAGACAGACCCTCACTGACATCCTCTTTGCCGTTCCTTCCCCAGACCTATGGACTCCACATATGGTCTCTGTGCTCTCTCCTTTTTCCTTCTCTCCTATTAATGGTGGCACCCAGTGGGAGGCCCTCCTGGCCCCCTTCCAATCCTCTAAGACCATCATTAATGTTAACCTAAATGGCACGATCTTGGCCCAAGGCCCTCAGGCCAACCCCCTCCACTTTGATAGCCGCTTCCTGTGCATCATCAACTTCCTTTCTTCTGCTGCCGTTCCTTCTTTCCCTTCTCTGGCTCCTTTGCCTCCACGCTCTGCCACCTCTCTGGTGCCTTCATCCTATTCCTTGGCTACTTTACCCTCTCCTCCTTCCTCTTCTGCCCACCCTTGGCTCTTTCTGCACTTCTGCAGGGTGTATCTCTGACTTGTATCCCTCCACAGAAATCTTTCAAGGGTGGAAACCATCTTCACATTGCCACTCCCAACTCTTCCTCAGCTGTCAAACCCTCCTCCAACATCTGCCGTCTCCTGGAAGAACTCGACTTTGATGTTCTCGGGCTTACCGAGACATGGTTCACGGCCAGATATGTCACAAGTTTTGACACTCTCCTCCCTGATGGCTACAAGATCCTCTCCATGCCCAGATCCAACCGTCCCGGTGGGGGTGTAGCCTTGATCTTCCCAGAGTGGATTCCTGCCTCTATCATTCCTGTGAAGGTCTACTGCTCCTTTGAATGTCTGGTCTGCAGGCTCTCTCCCCCTCTCTCTCTCTCTCTTTCTCTCTCTCCTGGCCACTCTCTCACTGTGGCTGATATCTACTGGCCACCGGGTCAGGTAACCTCCTTCTTCTCTGATTGGGCAGACTTCTCCTCGCTCCTGGCTGAGACCACTCAACTCCTTCTCCTCGGAGATCTCAACATCCACCTGGATGCTTCCTGTCCCTCCACTGGACTCTTACGCAACCTCTGAGATTCTCTTTCTCTCTCTATTCTTCCCTCTGGCATGACTCACTCTGCAGGGCGCACCCTGGATGTTCTGATCTCTTTAGACCTCCCGCCTGTCTAACCCTTTCACCACTCCTTTCTCCTTGAGTGCCCACTTTCTCCTCTCATCTCTCTCTCTCTACACCTCAGGCCGAGCAAACCCCTGCACTGCCACCCACCTTCTTGGTCATCCGACCCATGAAGCGTGTGTCAGCGGAGGCTTTCGCCGCAACTTTTTCTCCCCCTCTTGCATCGATGGCTGACTCACATCCTGACACAGCCCTTTCCAATCTCCATTCTTCTATCTCCGACACTCTTTATGTACTTGACCTGGTCATGAGTATCCGCTTGAACCCCAAAGCCAAGTTGAACTCTTGGTACGATTCAGACCTTGTCACCCATAAACGCAAGTGTAGGGTGGCTGAAAGGAAATGGGGGGCATCTCGTGCACCCTCTGACAAACTGGCCTGCCGTCTGCTCCAAAGGCAGTACTGACTCCCTGTGCACACTAAGAAGAGAGCACACATCCCAGCCTGTGTCTCTGCGGCATCTAACAACTCTGCCGAACTCTTTAAAATCTGCAAGGAGCTGGCCAATCCTGCTGCAGTCTCTACCTCTCCTGTCTGCTCCCAGGCCCACTGCATAGCCTTGGCTTCACATTTTATCTAAAAATCCCAGGACATCCTGGCCACCCTCTCTTCCTCTCCTACTTCTTCTTCTACTTTTTCCTCTACCTATGGCCTTCTTGTGGCCTCCTCTGCTCCTCCCTTCTCTTCTTTTCCTCTGTTCACCCCTGATGAGGTTTGTAGACAAGTCCGATCTATGAAAGTCTTGTAAAAACAGGTTCTTCCCTGTTCATCCAAAGCCATCAAGGTCCACATTGACACCCTCACTCCAGCCTTGGCTGACTTCTGCAACCACTCTTTCACCACTGGAATCTTCCCTTCCCATCTGAAGCACTCTCTTCTGCAAACTCTTCTTAAGAAACCCTCTGCCGGCCCCTCCTGTCCTGCTAACTATTGCTCAATCTCCATTACTCCTTTTCTGGGTAAACTCTTGGAAAAGCTGGCCATCTTCCAGCTTAACCTTCACACTGAATCTGTTGGTTGTCTCCATGACCATCAGTCTGGCTTCAGAGCGGCCAGAAGCACAGAAACTGCTCACCTGAACATACGTGAAGACCTGCTCTCAAATCGTGATAGTAACCACCCTTCTATCCTCATCCTACTCGATCTCTCTTCTGCTTTTGATACTGGAAGAACTCAACCATGATGTTCTCGGTCTTACCGAGACATGGTTCACGGGCAAATATGTCACAAGTTTTGACACTCTCCTCCCTAATAGCTACAAGATCCTCTCCACACTCCTCCTGCTCAACCGGCTCTGTGATTACATGGGGCCCTGGCCTGGCCTGGCTGACCTCCTTTCTCTCTGACCGACTCTACCAGGTCCAACTTATGTCCTTCCTCTCCTTTATATCTCTCTCCACCTGTGGTGTTTCCTAGGGGTCTAATCTTTCTCCCTGGCTGTTCAACCAATACCTGGCACCTCTCGCCGACCTCATCGCTGCACTCTGCTCCAACTTTCAGAGCTATGCGGATGACACTCAGCTTACTTTCAGGCTCCCCTCAACCACCTCTTCTCCCTCTCCAATCCCGGATTGTCTGTCCGTAGTCCAGGAGTAGTGTGCATCAATGATGCCTGAGCCAGTAAGACAGAGAGCCTCCTCATCGGCTCACCAGCACCTTCCTTTCCTGTCACTCTCTGGTCGCCCACTCTAGGCCCTCTTCCTGCTCCCACCTGTGAGGCTAAGAACCTCTGGGTCATCTTGGACTCCACACTCTCCTTCTCTCCTCACATCTCTGACGTCTCTAAGAAGTCTTACTACCAGCTGCACCTCCTCAGAGGTATTCTTCCTTTCCTCACTTTCCCCCAGAAGCTCACTGTCTCCAGAGCTCTGGTTCCCTCTAGGCTGGAAAACTGCAGCAGCCTCTTTCTAAATCTGCCTGCCTCTACACTCCGTCCTCTACAACTCATCCAGAACAGGACTGCGAGACTTGTCCTTGGCCTCAAGCCCAGCGATCATATCTCTCCAGCTTTGAAATCTCTCCATTGGCTCCCGTAGCGGCAAGGAAAATGTTCAAGACCCTCTGCATTGTCCACAATGCTTTCTGGGGCCTGGGACCCCAAAACCTCCAACTCTCTCTACAGAAATATCTTTCTACTCAAGCTCTTCGCTTCTCCACCTCCAGCTCCCTGAGGGTCAGTCGCTTCTCCGAGCAACAATTGGGGGCAGATTGTTTTATTCGGCTGGTGCCTCCCTCTGGAACAGCCTCCTTGCCTCTCTGAAACTTGAGCAGAACCATCCCCCGTTCCGGGAAGCACCTTAAGACCTTCCTCTTTGTGTCTGCCTTCTCTCTTCATCTACCCTGCTGATCTCCTGTCTGATACATGTACTGGTCACCTGGCTACCCTCTGAATTCGGGCCTTTGCCTGTCCAGCTGCATACCCACACTGCCCCCTGGGATCCCCTGCACTTGTTGTCTGTATCTGTAACCGTACAGTCCCCTTTCCTGCACTTATTAGACACCTTTTGTCTGCACTTCTAACACCCACACTTGCCACCTGTTGGTTGCACTTCTTCTGGTGTTGATTCCTTGTCCTGCACTTGTCCATCCTCCCACCTCCCCACCCCGCTCCCCTGGCTCTTTTCCCCTCCCCGATCCACTGCACTTGTGCAATCTCAATGTCACTGGGCTTAGTAAGATGGTTGTTTTTTGTCCTCCTTCTGTTTCCCCCTCCCTTGCGTTGTCGCGCCTTGAAACACTTGTTTATAGGCGCGTTATAAACGTCATATCATATATCATATCATATCAATCAATCTTAATGGCGCCAGGCCTAGTACGGTAGTTTATTGTTCTGTATGTCCTTTTCCCCCCTCCCAACACCTTCTCTCCACACTATTTTTCATGCACTTGTACTATCTGACAAGTTGTTAGGCCTAGTTCAGCATCCTATTGACTGTATGCTCCTTCCTTCTGCTTCCACCCCCTTCTCTGCTTCCCTCCTGTCATGCACATGCACTAGTAGAAATGCCTCAGGCCTAGTATGCTCGTTAATTTGATTAGATCGTTCAGAAACTTCAAGGGCTAAGAATGACTATTGTATTCCCTTGTTCCCTTCGCGACGCCTTGAATCATTTTGAAGCATTTCACTTGTCTATAAGTGCTTTACAAATAAACAATTACAATTACAACTCTCACTGCTCTACTCACTCGCCACACAAACATTCACTCTGGAGAGCCACTTCAACAACCTTCTCCACAAATCTCCTTCACAAGCCGCTGCTTGCGTCTTCCTCGTCCTGGTCTCTTGGTTGTCCACCAACTCTGACATCACCTGAAAAAACCCACACTCCGTACTTCCTGTCCCCTCCTTAAATCCCCCTCCCACTGGGAGGATTGGCCACTTCTCCCTGGCTAATCTGGCCCTGTTTTCCCCACCCAGGGCATCTATGTGCGAGAGGGGGGGCAAAGACTTCACTTTGGTGAGGGGTTCAAGCTGGTACCATGCAGTTTGTGTTTTCTTGATGTTGTGGGTTTGGAATCAGAGCTCACAGTTGATTGAAAAGCCAAGAGATGTTTCACTGGTTGAGAGTTGAGGTGCGAATCAATTGATATTCATGACAGTGAGTTGATTCTAGACTTGGACATGCTTCAGGGGTTTCCTAGGAGAATGAACCCAGTCTTTGTTGGGTTGTGACTCAGGCTGTCACTTGATATTTAGGCTTTGATGAGAGACAGAGAGCTCTTGAATTGATGGATGTCACTGATTCAATTGATATTCAAGTAAAGCTGTGTGTCATCTGTGTATTTAGGGCTGGTGCAAGCACAAGGCATGTAAGTCCCTTTCCTAGAGTGCCACTATGGGGGATGGAGGGTGTCAGTGGGTGGCATTGTGGCACTGTGTTATTCTAGTGCGCGCGCTCAGCTTAACCTTTGTGCAAATGTAGCTGCCGTTTTTAGCTCAGGGTGGCAGTAACAGATCCTTCTTTACATTAACATAAAAAATGTACATCTGATAGCCCCTCCCCCCAATTCAGTGTCTCCTTGCACCTTCAATCTCAACCAACCTAGCCCCATGCATTTACATTCTATCAACACTCCGTTTTGTGTGACACCACCTACTATTAAGTGACAGGCCTGTGGTTTGTAATCACAAATAGAACAGTAACAAACTTAATTTTTCCTATTTAGATTCTTAAAAACATAATTCTTCCCGTACAACCGGGTAAGCAGCAGGAATAGTGTCTGTACCACCTGTACCAGCTGTTGATTCAGGTAGGCTTTGAGTATTCGCATTGCAAGGGTCTGCGTAGTGATTAAAGTACAGGCCCCATGGAAGATCTAGGCTTCAAAGATGAGGTCTAACACTGTGATGAATCAACTTCTGCAGCACCAGTGATGGAAATCAGTTTCTAAACCATCAATCAGCCCCACACCTCTAGTACAGCAGAAGGGATGCAAACAGATTGGAAACACAAGCACCTTGTCCTATTTTGGTAGCGTGGGCAGAATGGCAGGCTTATATAAGAAAGGTTGTTGATCGTTGGTTAGTTGTAACACAGCGAAAATACAATTATTACCCAATGATAAAAGGGACTGTCCAGTCAAGGTTGTATAGCAATATCTACTTTTTTATTATCACAAAAGACAGTTCTAGCACACTACAAAATACAACCCACCCTGAAAAGAAATGCAGAGGACTGACAGTTTCAAGAAGGAAAGTGGATGCACTCTTGATATTGACAGGAGGGTAGTCGGTAAAGTAATTAATAGCAATAGTTCAGGGACACTTGGTTTCAGCACAAAGGGAGAAATGGGTTGTAAAATGTCACTAGGGGACTTCAGAGAAGGTCTAGGGGTACAGAACCAGAATGTACCTTGTACTTGTAGAAGTGCTTGGTGCTCGGGAGGTTCTGTGACAGAGTGCAAGATGGGAAACAGCTGCGGGTATCAGGCGGCAGGCAGTTCAGCGAGTAAGGCTGGACAGATGGCTGCAGGCTGGCCTACACAGTGGCTCGGGTTCAGGAATCGTTGTCTCAATGCTGGTTGGTGGGTCTGAAGCACTGGTGAGGTGTCTTGGACGGTGAGAGCGACTGCGGCATAACAACAGTCAGCACTGAAGTGGGTTGTAGCTCGATGGGCTCGATTGGCACAAAAATGTCCTTTAAGGCGGATGCTGGTTGATGCTTGTCAATGCACCCCTGCCTACCTTCTTCACTGGGCTTGTGTCGACCTTTAAGGTGGATTGCCCAAAGCTGAGGAGAGTATTGTACTTGTCCTTGGTTTGGTTCAGAGACTCTCTGGCACTTCTTCTCTAGGAAGCATGCTGCAGTGCCTAGCAGGGCACAATGTGTTCTGGCTGGGTACCGGTTCTGGAGCTGCTGGAGGGTCCTCAGGATTCAGTATCTCCCACTGTTTCCTGGGAGATGTTTAGGGGGGATCTTGCTTCCCACTTGGAAATCCTGCCTTCCTTCACTCGCGGAAGCTGTAAGGTAGACTGTACCTTCAGCCAGGATCCAATGCTGGGTTCTTCTTGTTACTCCTTGCAAAGTCCTCAGATGATCTGCCCAAAAGAGGGTCTTGATGCTCTTTTAAAGCCATATGGGCCACAGTGATTGGTGTGGTCTAGGCCTACATTAATGAATCACTCCTGGGTCCCCAGAATTTAGAGTAGCACAGGGAAAGCAGCGCACTCACACTCATACTCTGGGCACTCGTTACCTCGTACATGCCAACAAACATCCTGAACAGCATGCCAGGGAGTTTGGAAAGATAGACACATTACAAAAAAACATTAATTGTGGCACAATGAAATCAAGCGCCCAGGGACGTCATTTCACCAACATGCCAGGGGTAGCGGAAGTAACATCACACGACCCTTGACCCCCCTGATGACAACACAGGAAGTGATGTAATTTGACCCCACCCCCAAGTTACATCACAGCAAGTGATGGCAAACGACCTTCAGATTTTTTAGATGCATCTAGCACTCATGTTTACAGGTGCTCTCATTTCAGGCAGATATAAGAACTGAGGCAGCATGATTTTTCTATGATTACAAATTTGGGGAATGCCATTTTCTATATTAGATGTGGGGTCTTTATGTAAAACATACATAATGCAGTATTTCTAAGAGGGTAACCAAACTCTGTAATGCAGACTACAGTTAGTGTATGAAACATCTATAGACTAATGGACACAGACTTACGTGTTATCTGTGACGTTGCTGTGTTAAACAAGCCAAAAAAGCACTGACCTGGGGAGGCGTGCACTGCTGTTTAACCAGGAGAAAAATGCTGCACGAGCAAGGCCTGAAAATTAAATCATTGACCAGGGTTTAGTATGAACAAAATTCCATGGTTATAAATGAATATATGATTCAGCTACCACTATGGTAGAAGACACCCATCAGACTGTTCTGTGTGCACATAGGGGAGTGCACCTGATAATGTTATCTTTGCTGGAGTATAATACCTAGGAAAGTTTCTTTCAATATACCCAAGACCCCCCTCACTGCCATAGTTTTTATTATCTAAGTGTAATACTGGGTGCCGCAGGACTTTAATAAAAAAAACATTGCAATGTAATATCATTGCTGCACACATAAATGCATAGCACAACACAGTTATTTAAAATTGAAAACACCCACGAGTTGCTTCTCCCTAGGGACTCACTGGCAGACCTCAAGGTGCGCACTGCACACTGTCAGACCCAGTGGTGCCCAACAGCATAGCGCAAGATTTGGCAGCTCCCAGCGAGACAATGCTGTGGGGCCCCCCGCAAGCTCCTTAGCGAAGCACAGGGCACGCCATACCCCGGGCCGTTCCGGACCACGACATGTGTGGAATGTCCATGATGATTATGCCGCTGCAGGGGCATGCATTACTGCAAGTGAAAGAAGTTAATATGTTTTTCAATCAAAGCTTAAACCTTTAACATAACATAGAGAGAAGGGGGCAGTGCCTGGTCCACAAATATACCAGCCACCAGTGGTGGGTGGTGAGTTGTTTTTTTGGAGGGTGTAAATATTTGCCACAAGTATGTGATTGCGACTGAGCATAACGAGGGAGCCCGAAGTAATGAAAATGGGTTGGAGGAGCACCTGGGTGGATTCTTCTCCCTCCACAGAGTATAAGTTTGAATAATGGGTTAAAAACTGTGCATTTTAAAGCACACTTTCTGGGGAAACTTTGGTAAAAGGCCAACAATGTGGGTAAAAGGCCAACAATTGGTTTTGTAGGGTGTAGGGTAAATCATGAAAAAAGTACAATAGATGCAAGTCACCAAAAGTGCACAGGGCATTTCCCAATGCATTATCATGCCGGTCCCTGCAATATATGCCAGCATAAAATACATTTGTATGCTGGCTGTGCCCATACATTTCCATACTGGCTCCACCAACACATGCTAGTATTCCCATATAAGACCATACTTATGTTCACTTTAAGATGTTTTTCTATAGTATCATTACTGGCAATGGGCACAAAACTGGCTCTGCTAATATATGCCAGTACTCGTATGAAAGTACCTACTCAAGTTGGTTTGGCCATTAGAAGTGACATGTCCCAATAGGAAAACCTGTCCAAACCTGTTCCAATATAGGCTAGTCTAGACCAATAAGAACACTTATCTTGCTTGATTCATCATAGATGCTCAGTTAATAAAAAGTCATGCTACAGTGAAGAATATACAGGCGCTAAACCAAAAGCGAGGTAAAACTACTTTTCATGCTTGCTATTTTAAAGATGCTGAGTAATACATGTGAAGACACAGTAAGCAGTGGCTAGACTGACGGCAGAAAAATGCCAGTCTAGCCAGGGAATGGCAGACAGGAACTTGCCTTTGCCCAAAAATACCAGTAAAACATGCAAAGTCAATTAAGGATGTGGCAACAATGCTCCAGTGTTCTCCAGTCTCCCAGGGCCTTACACACACATGCATTACCTTCACCCACTGGTCACTCACCCATACATCTCCTCTCGCATTCGCTCACACTGGATTCACCACACAGGCACCCACCAAATCCCACCGAGAACAATCAAAGACACACTTTCATGCTCATTCATACACCAGTCACTCACTCACTCACACCTTCTCTTACATGCACTCACTGCATTCTCTACACAGGCACACACTCACCCACCCAGAATATTCAAAACATGCCATCACATTCATACTCATTCACCCAACAGTTACTCAATCATACACCTTTTCTTACCTACAACCATTTTATTTTCTACAGAGGCGCCACACACACCCACCCAGAACATTAAAAAACACACCATCGCATTCATACTCATTCACCCACAAGTCACTCACACACACATTCTCTGTTATCCACTCATTGCATTCCCTACACAGGCACACACCCATCCACTCATTGCACTCTCTGCACAGGTACTCACACACCCACCCACACACCCAGAACATTCAAAAACACACATCACATCACTTCTCATTCACACACCAGTCACTCACAACTTCTCTTACATCCACTCATTACATTCTCTACACATGCACACACCCACCCAGCCATAACATTCAAAAACACACATTACATCACTTCTCATTCACCTACCAGTCACTCACACCTTCTGTTCCATCCACTCATTGCATTCTCTACACAGGCACACGCGCATCCACCCAGAACATTCAAAAAATACATGCCACATCACTTCTCATTCACCCATCAGTCACTCACACCTTCTCCTACATCCACTCATTGCATTCTCTACACATGCACACATGCAGCCACCCACCCACCCAGAACATTCAAAAATTCATATCACATCACTTCTCATTCACCCACCAGTCACTCACTCCTTCTCTTCCATCCACTCATTGCATTCTCTACACATGCACATACCCACCCACCAAGAACATTTAAAAACACACACCACATCACTTCTCATTCACCCATCAGTCAGTCACACCTTCCCTTCCATCCACTCATTGCATTCTCTACACATGCACACACCCACCCACCAAGAACATTTAAAAACACACACCACATCACTTATCATTCACCCATCAGTCAGTCACAACTTTTCCTACATCCACTCATTGCATGATGGTGAGAACTGGGCTGGGGAACCTCCAGACCTGGTGTGGCGGGTTCCCCCCACTGTGGGAGGGCCCACCACACCAGAAGCATCCATTTTCTTTATTTTTTAAACATTTGGGGTAGATAGGGCGTCCAATGGGTTGCAACTGTTTCCCCCAGGGGTCGCAGTTGCAACCCCTGCTGACCCCCACATGGCATCCCTTCAAGGGCCACTTTATGTGCTATGGTCAATCAATTCTACACTGTACAAAGCAAAAACAAAGAGGTGATGGCTGGAAGGTTTAGACTGAATCTTAACAACTGGCATTGCTCGAGGCAACCCTCCAGACCATCGTTCTTCGCCTGCCAAGCCATTACAGAAGGGGAAAGAGCATATGCAAATCAGGCATGGCCCCACCCCAAAAGGGGAAGTCCAGCCCAAACTGCTAGGTCACATCCCTTCTGCACGAGACCACAAGCATCCCCAAACATGTTACGCCCTTGTTGGGGCTCATCAGTGAGGAGTAGCTTGGGTTTCTAGGCCCAGCAGGCATGGGACCCACGTCTGGGCATACCCGTCCCGCTCGGGGTGACAAAGCAAAAACAAAGGGGTGATGGCTGGAAGGTTTAGACTGAATCTTAACCACTGGCATTGCTCGGGGGGACCCTCCAGACCAGCGCTCATCGCCTGCCAAGCCATTACTGAAGGGGAAAGACCATATGGAAATCAGGCATGGCCGACCCCAAAAGTGGCAGTCCAGCCCGAAATGCTAGGTCACATCCCTTCTGCACGAGACCACAAGCATCCCCAAACATGTTTCGCCCTTGTTGGGGCTCATCAGTGAGGAGTAGCTTGGGTCTCTAGGCCCAGCAGGCACGGGACCCACGTCTGGGCATACCCGTCTCACTCGGGGTGACAAAGCAAAAACAAAGGGGTGATGGCTGGAAGGTTTAGACTGAATCTTAACCACTGGCATTGCTCGGGGCAACACTCCAGACCATCGTTCTTCGCCGGCCAAGCCATTAAAGAAGGGGAAAGACCATATGCAAATCTGGCATGGCCCCACCCCAAAAGTGGCAGTCCAGCCCGAACTGCTAGGTCACATCCCTTCTGCACGAGACCACAAGCATTTCCAAACATGTTTCGCCCTTGTTGGGGCTCATCAGCGAGGAGTAGCTTGGGTCTCTAAGCCCAGCAGGCACGGGACCCACGTCTGGGCATACCCGTCCCACTCGGGGTGACAAAGCAAAACCAAAGGGGTAATGGCTGGAAGGTTTAGACTGAATCATAACCACTGGCATTGCTCGGGGCAACCCTCCAGACCATCATTCTTCGCCTGCCAAGCCATTACAGAAGGGGAAAGACCATATGCAAATCAGGCATGGCCCACCCCAAAAGTGGCAGTCCAGCCCAAACTGCTAGGTCACATCCCTTCTGCACGAAACCACAAGCATCCCCAAACATGTTTCACCCTTGTTGGGGCTCATCACTGAGGAGTACCTTGGGTCTCTAGGCCCAGCAGGCACGGGACCCACGTCTGGGCATACCTGTCCCACTCGGGGTGACAAAGCAAAAACAAAGGGGTGATGGCTGGAAGGTTTAGACTGAATCTTAACCAGTGGCATTGCTCGGGGCAACCCTCCAGACCATCGTTCTTCGCCTGCCAAGCCATTACAGAAGGGGAAAGACCATATGCAAATCAGGCATGGACCACCCCAAAAAGGGGCAGTCCAGCCCAAACTGCTAGGTCACATCCCTTCTGCACGAGACCACAAGCATCCCCAAACATGTTTCACCCTTGTTGGGGCTCATCAGTGAGGATTAGCTTGGGTCTCTAGGCCCAGCAGGCACGGGACCCACGTCTGGGCATACCCGTCCCACTCGGGGTGACAAAGCAAAAACAGAGGGGTGATGACTGGAAGGTTTAGACTGAATCTTAACCACTGGCATTGCTCGGGGCAACCCTCCAGACCATCGTTCTTCGCCTGCCAAGCCATTACAGAAGGGGAAAGACCATATGCAAATCAAGCATGGCCTCACCCTAAAAGGGACAGTCCAGCCCGAACTGCTAGGTCACATCCCTTCTGCACGAGACCACATGCATCCCCAAACATGTTTCGCCCTTGTTGGGGCTTATCAGTGAGGAGTAGCTTGGGTCTCTAGGCCCAGCAGGCACGGGACCCACGTCTGGGCATACCCGTCCCACTCGGGGTGACAAAGCAAAAACAAAGAGGTGATGGCTGGAAGGTTTAGACTGAATCTTAACCAGTGGCATTGCTCGGGGCAACCCTCCAGACCATCGTCCTTCGCCTGCCAAGCCATTACAGAAGGGGAAAGACCATATGGAAATCAGGCATGGCCGACCCCAAAAGTGGCAGTCCAGCCCAAACTGCTAGGTCACATCCCTTCTGCACGAGACCACAAGCATCCCCAAACATGTTTCGCCCTTGTTGGGGCTCATCAGTGAGGAGTAGCTTGGGTCTCTAGGCCCAGCAGGCACGGGACCCACGTCTGGGCATATCCGTCCAACTCGGGGTGACAAAGCAAAAACAAAGGGGTGATGGCTGGAAGGTTTAGACTGAATCTTAACCACTGGTATTGCTCGGGGCAACCCTCCAGACCATCGTTATTCGCCTGCCAAGCCATTACAGAAGGGGAAAGACCATATGCAAATCAGGCATGGCCCACCCCAAAAGGGGCAGTCCAGCCTGAACTGCTAGGTCGCATCCCTTCTGCACGAGACCACAAGCATCCCCAAACATGTTTCGCCCTTGTTGGGGCTCATCAGTGAAGAGTAGCTTGGGTCTCTAGGCCCAGCAGACACGGGACCCACGTCTGGGCATACCCGTCCCACTCAGGGTGACAAAGAAAAAACAAAGGGGTGATGGCTGGAAGGTTTAGACTGAATCTTTACCACTGGCAATGCTCGGGGCAACCCTCCAGACCATTGTTCTTCGCCTGCTAAGCCATTACAGAAGGGGAAAGACCATATGCAAATCAGACATGGCCCCACCCCAAAAAGGGGCAGTCCGGCCCGAACTGCTAGGTCACATCCCTTCTGCACGAGACCACAAGCATCCCCAAACATGTTTCGCCCTTGTTGGGGCTCATCAGTGAGGAGTAGCTTGGGTCTCTGGACCCAGCAGGCACAGGACCCACGGTGGGCATACCCATCCCACTCGGGGTGACAAAGCATAAACAAAGGGGTAATGGCTGGAAGGTTTAGACTGAATCTTAACCACTGGCATTGCTCGGAGCAACACTCCAGACCATCGTTCTTCGCCGGCCAAGCCATTACAGAAGGGGAAAGACCATATGCAAATCTAGCATGGCCCCACCCCAAAAGGGGCAGTCCAGCCTGAACTGCTAAGTCACATCCCTTCTGCACGAGACTACAAGCATCCCCAAACATGTTTCGCCCGTGTTGGGGCTCATCAGTGAGGAGTAGCTTGGGTCTCTAGGCCCAGCAGGCACGGGACCCACGTCTGGGCATACCCGTCCCACTCGGGGTGACAAAGCAAAAACAGACTGGTGATGGCTGCAAGGTTTAGACTGAATCTTAACCACTGGTATTGCTCGGGCAACCCTCCAGACCATCATTCTTCACCTGCCAAGCCATTACAGAAGGGGAAAGACCATATGCAAATCAGGCATGGCCTACCCCAAAAGTGGCAGTCCAGCCCGAACTGCTAGGTCACATCCCCTCTGCACGAGACCACAAGCATCCCCAAACATGTTTCGCCCTTGTTAGGGCTCATCAGTGAGGAGTAGCTTGGGTCTCTAGGCCCAGCAGGCACGGGACCCACGTCTGGGCATACCCGTCCCACTCGGGCTGACAAAGCAAAACCAAAGGGGTAATGGCTGGAAGGTTTAGACTGAATCTTAACCACTGGCATTGCTCGGGGCAACCCTCCAGACCATCATTCTTCGCCTTCCAAGCCATTACAGAAGGGGAAAGACCATATGCAAATCAGGCATGGCCCACCCCAAAAGTGGCAGTCCAGTCCGAACTGCTAGGTCACATCCCTTCTGCATGAGACCACAAGCATCCCCAAAAATGTTTCGCCCTTGTTGGGGCTCATCAGTGAGGAGTAGCTTGGGTCTCTAGGCCCAGCAGGCAGGGGACCCACGTCTGGGCATACCCGTCCCACTCGGGGTGACAAAGCAAAAACAAAGGGGTGATGGCTGGAAGGTTTAGACTGAATCTTAACCACTGGCATTGCTCGGGGCAACCCTCCAGACCATCGTTATTCGCCTGCCAAGCCATTACAGAAGGGGAAAGACCATATGCAAATAAGGCTTGGCACCACCCCGAAAGGGGCAGTCCAGCCCGAACTGCTAGGTCACATCCCTTCTACACGAGACCACAAGCCTCCCCAAACATGTTTCGCCCTTGTTGGGGCTCATCAGTGAGGATTAGCTTGGGTCTCTCGGCCCAGCAGGCACGGGACCCACGTCTGGGCATACCCGTCCCACTCGGGGTGACAAAGCAAAAATAGAGGGGTGATGGCTGGAAGGTTTAGACTGAATCTTAACCACTGGCATTGCTCGGGGGGACCCTCCAGACCAGCGCTCATCGCCTGCCAAGCCATTACTGAAGGGGAAAGACCATATGGAAATCAGGCATGGCCGACCCCAAAAGTGGCAGTCCAGCCCGAAATGCTAGGTCACATCCCTTCTGCACGAGACCACAAGCATCCCCAAACATGTTTCGCCCTTGTTGGGGCTCATCAGTGAGGAGTAGCTTGGGTCTCTAGGCCCAGCAGGCACGGGACCCACGTCTGGGCATACCCGTCTCACTCGGGGTGACAAAGCAAAAACAAAGGGGTGATGGCTGGAAGGTTTAGACTGAATCTTAACCACTGGCATTGCTCGGGGCAACCCTCCAGACCATTGTTCTTCGTCTGCCAAGCCATTACAGAAGGGGAAAGACCATATGCAAATCAGGCATGGCCCCACCCCAAAAGGGGCAGTTCAGCCCGAACTGCTAGGTCACATCCCTTCTGCACGAGACCACAAGCATCCCCAAACATGTTTCGCCCTTGTTGAGGCTCATCACTGAGGAGTAGCTTGGGTCTCTAGGCCCAGCAGGCACGGGACCCACGTCTGGGTATATAACCGTCCCACTCGGGGTGACAAAGCCAAAACAAAGGGGTGATGGCTGGAAGATTTATACTTAATCTTAACCACTGGCATTGCTCGGGGCAACCCTCCAGACCATCGTTCTTCGCCTGCCAAGCCATTACAGAAGGGGAAAGACCATATGCAAATCAGGCATGGCCCCACCCCAAAAGGGTCAGTCCAGCCCGAACTGCTACGTCACATCCCTTCTGCACGAGACCACAAGCATCCCCAATCATGTTTCGCCCTTGTTGGGGCTCATCAGTGAGGAGTAGCTTGGGTCTCTAGGACCAGCAGGCACGGGACCCACGTCTGGGCATACCCGTCCCACTCGGGGTGACAAAGCAAAAACAAAGGGGTGATGGCTGGAAGGTTAAGACTGAATCTTAATCACTGGCATTGCTCGGGGCAACCCTCCAGACCATCGTGCTTCGCCTGCCAAGCCATTACAAAAGTGGAAAGACCATATGATATGATATGATAGGGAATTTCTAACGCGCCTATACACAAGTGTTTCAAGGCGCGACGAGGCAGGGAGGGGGGAAGAAGGAGAAGACAGACAACGATCCTACTAGGCCAGGTGTCATTCAGACCGCGCAAGTGCAGGGGTAGGGGGAAGGGAAAAAGTGCAAGGGGAAGGGGGAGGGGGGAGTGCAGTACAAATAAGTAGAATAGAAATAAAATAATAAATAAATAGGGCCAGCTGGTGGCAAGTGCAAGGAAAGTGCAGACAAGTGCTGGGGGGGAGGCTGTAGGGATACAGAGACAGTCCCGCAGTGCAGGGGTTGCCAGGGAGGCAGTGCAAGTGAAGAGTGACTGGGCCCAGGACCGAGGTCGGTGAGAGTGGCCCAGTTGCAGAATCAGTGCAGTTTAGGTGAAGAATTTAGCTGGGGAGAGGGAGAGAGAAAGCAGAAGTGAAGAGGAAGGTTTTGAGGTGCTTCCGGAACCGGAGATGGTTCTCCTCAAGTTTCAGGGAGGCAGGAAGGCTGTTCCAGAGGGAGGCCCCTGCCGCGGAGAGAGATCTACCCCCAGCTCGTTGCTTCGAGAAGCGGCTGACCCTGAGGGAGTTGGAGACGGATCATGCATGGCCCGACCCCAAAAGGGGCAGTCCAGCCCGAACTGCTAGGTCACATCCCTTCTGCACGAGACCACAAGCATCCCCAAACATGTTTCGCCTTTGTTGGGGCTCGTCAGTGAGGAGTGGCTTGGGTCTCTAGGCCCAGCAGGCACGGGACCCACATTCGGGCATACCCGTCCCACTCGGGGTGACAAAGCAAAAACAAAGGGGTGATGGCTGAAAGGTTTAGACTGAATCTTAACCACTGGCATTGCTCGGGGCAACCCTCCAGACCATCGTTCTTTGCCTGCCAAGCCATTACAGAAGGGGAAAGACCATATGCAAATCAGGCATGACCCCACCCCAAAAGGGGCAATCCAGCCTGAACTGCTAGGTCACATCCCTTCTGCACGAGACCACAAGCATCCCCAAACATGTTTCGCCGTTGTTGGGGCTCATCAGTGATGAGTAGCTTGGGTCTTTAGGCCCAGCAGGCACGGGACCCACGTCTGGGCATACCCGTCCCACTCGGGGTGACAAAGCAAAAACAAAGGGGTGATGGCTGGAAGGTTTAGACTGAATCTTAACCACTGACATTGCTCGGGGCAACCCTCCAGACCATCGCTCTTCGCCTGCCAAGCCATTACAGAAGGAGAAAGACCATATGATAATCAGGCATGGCCCCACCCCAAAAAGGGCAATCCAGCCCGAACTGAACTGCTAGGTCACATCCCTTCTGCACGAGACCACAAACATCCCCAAACATGTTTCGACCTTGTTGGGGCTCATCAGTGAGGATTAGCTTGGGTCCCTAGGCCCAGCAGGCACTGGACCCACGTCTGGGCATACCCGTCCCACTCGGGGTGACAAAGCAAAAACAAAGGGGTGATGGCTGGAAGGTTTAGACTGAATCTTAACCACTGGCATTGCTCGGGGCAACCCTCCAGACCATCGGTCTTCGCCTGCCAAGCCATTACAGAAGGGGAAAGACCATATGCAAATCAGGCATGGCCCACCCCAAAAGGGGCAGTCCAGCCCAAACTGCTAGGTCACATCCCTTCTGCACGAGACCACAAGCATACCCAAACATTTTTCGCCCTTGTTGGGGATCATCAGTGAGAAGTAGCTTGGGTCTCTAGGCCCAGCAGACACAGGACCCACGTCTGGGCATACCCGTCCTACTCGGGGTGACAAAGCAAAAAAAAAGGGGTGATGGCTGGAAGGTTTAGACTGAATCTTAACCACTGGCATTGCTCGGGGCAACCCTCCAGACCAGCGCTCTTCGCCTGCCAAGCCATTACAGAAGGGAAAAGACCATATGCAAATCAGGCATGCCCCCACCCCAAAAGGGGGAGTCCAGCCCGAACTGCTAGGTCACATCCCTTCTGTACGAGACCACAAGCATTCCCAAACATGTTTCGCCCTTGTTGGGGCTCATCAGTGAGGAGTAGCTTGGGGCTCTAGGCCCAGCAGGCACGGGACCCACGTCTGGGCATACCCGTCCCACTCGGGGTGACAAAGCAAAAAGAAAGGGGTGATGGCTGGAAGGTTTAGACTGAATCTTAACCACTGGCATTGCTCGGGGCAACCCTCCGGATGATCGTTCTTCGCCTGCCAAGCCATTACAGAAGGGGAAAGACCATATGCAAATCAGGTATGGCAAACCCCAAAAGGGGCAGTCCAGCCCAAACTTCTAGGTCAGATCCCTTCTGCACAAGACCACAAGCATCCCCAAACATGTTTCGCCCTTGTTGGGGCTCATCAGTGAGGAGTAGCTTGGGTTTCAAGGCCCAGCAGGCACGGGACCCATGTCTGGGCATACCTGTCCCACTCGGGGTGACAAAACAAAAACAAAGGGGTGATGGCTGGAAGGTTTAGACTGAATCTTAACCACTGGCATTGCTCGGGGCAACCCTCCAGACCATCGTTCTTCGCCTGACAAGCCATTACAGAAGGGGAAAGACCATATGCAAATCAGGCATGACCCACCCCAAAAGGGGCAGTCCACCCCAAACTGCTAGGTCACATTCATTCTGCACGAGACCACAAGCATCCTCAAACATGTTTCGCCCTTGTTGGGGCTCATCAGTGAGGAGTAGCTTGGCTCTCTAGGCCCAGCAGGCACGGGACCCACGTCTGGGCATACCCGTCCCACTAGGGGTGACAAAACAAAAACAAAGGGGTGATGGCTGGAAGGTTTAGACTGAATCTTAACCACGGGCATTGCTCGGGGCAACCCTCCAGACCATCGTGCTTCACCTGCCAAGCCATTACAGAAGGGGAAAGACCATATGCAAATCAGGCATGGCCACACCCCAAAAGGGGCAGTCCAGCCCGAACTGCTAGGTCACATCCCTTCTGCACGAGACCACAAGCATCGCCAAACATGTTTCGCCCTTCTTGGGGCTCATCAGTGAGGAGTAGCTTGGGTCTCTAGGCCCAGCAGGCACAGGACCCACGTCTGGGCATACCCGTCCCACTCGGGGTGACAAAGCAAAAAAAAAGGGGTGATGGCTGGAAGGTTTAGACTGAATCTTAACCACTGGCATTGCTCGGGGCAACCCTCCAGACCATCGTTCTTCACCTGCCAAGCCCTTACAGAAGGGGAAAGACCATATGCATTCCAGGCATGGCCCCACCCCAAAAGGGGCAGTCCAGCCCAAACTTCTAGGTCACATCCCTTCTGCACAAGACCACAAGCATCCCCAAACATGTTTCGCCCTTGTTGGGGCTCATCAGTGAGGAGTAGCTTGGGTTTCAAGGCCCAGCAGGCACGGGACCCATGTCTGGGCATACCTGTCCCACTCGGGGTGACAAAACAAAAACAAAGGGGTGATGGCTGGAAGGTTTAGACTGAATCTTAACCACTGGCATTGCTCGGGGCAACCCTCCAGACCATCGTTCTTCGCCTGCCAAGCCATTACAGAAGGAGAAAGACCATATGCAAATCAGGCATGACCCACCCCAAAAGGGGCAGTCCACCCCAAACTGCTAGGTCACATTCATTCTGCACGAGACCACAAGCATCCTCAAACATGTTTCGCCCTTGTTGGGGCTCATCAGTGAGGAGTAGCTTGGCTCTCTAGGCCCAGCAGGCACGGGACCCACGTCTGGGCATACCCGTCCCACTAGGGGTGACAAAACAAAAACAAAGGGGTGATGGCTGGAAGGTTTAGACTGAATCTTAACCACGGGCATTGCTCGGGGCAACCCTCCAGACCATCGTGCTTCACCTGCCAAGCCATTACAGAAGGGGAAAGACCATATGCAAATCAGGCATGGCCACACCCCAAAAGGGGCAGTCCAGCCCGAACTGCTAGGTCACATCCCTTCTGCACGAGACCACAAGCATCGCCAAACATGTTTCGCCCTTCTTGGGGCTCATCAGTGAGGAGTAGCTTGGGTCTCTAGGCCCAGCAGGCACAGGACCCACGTCTGGGCATACCCGTCCCACTCGGGGTGACAAAGCAAAAAAAAAGGGGTGATGGCTGGAAGGTTTAGACTGAATCTTAACCACAGGCATTGCTCGGGGCAACCCTCCAGACCAGCGCTCTTCGCCTGCCAAGCCATTACAGAAGGGAAAAGACCATATGCAAATCAGGCATGCCCCCACCCCAAAAGGGGCAGTCCAGCCCAAACTTCTAGGTCACATCCCTTCTGCACAAGACCACAAGCATCCCCAAACATGTTTCGCCCTTGTTGGGGCTCATCAGTGAGGAGTAGCTTGGGTTTCTAGGCCCAGCAGGCACGGGACCCATGTCTGGGCATACCCGTCCCACTCGGGGTGACAAAACAAAAACAAAGGGGTGATGGCTGGAAGGTTTAAACTGAATCTTAACCACTGGCATTGCTCGGGGCAACCCTCCAGACCATCGTTCTTCGCCTGCCAAGCCATTACAGAAGGGGAAAGACCATATGCAAATCAGGCATGACCCACCCCAAAAGGGGCAGTCCAGCCCAAACTGCTAGGTCACATTCATTCTGCACGAGACCACAAGCATCCTCAAACATGTTTCGCCCTTGTTGGGGCTCATCAGTGAGGAGTAGCTTGGCTCTCTAGGCCCAGCAGGCACGGGACCCACGTCTGGGCATACCCGTCCCACTCAGGGTGACAAAGCAAAAACAAAGGGGTGATGGCTGGAAGGTTTAGACTGAATCTTAACCACGGGCATTGCTCGGGGCAACCCTCCAGACCATCGTGCTTCGCCTGCCAAGCCATTACAGAAGGGGAAAGACCATATGCAAATCAGGCACGGCTCCACCCCAAAAGGGGCAGTCCAGCCCGAACTGCTGGGTCACATCCCTTCTGCACGAGACCACAAGCATCCCCAAACATGTTTTGCCCTTGTTGGGGCTCATCAGTGCAAGTAGCTTGGGTCTCTAGGCCCAGCAGGCACGGGACACACATCTGGGCCTACCCGTCCCACTCGGGGTGACAAAGCAAAAACAAAGGGGTGATGGCTGGAAGGTTTAGATTGAATCTTAACCACTGGCATTGCTCGGGGCAACCCTCCACACCATTGTTCTTCGCCTGCCAAGCCATTACAGAAGGGGAAAGACCATATGCAAATCAGGCATGGCCCCACCCCAAAAGGGGCAGTCCAGTGCGAACTGCTAGGTCACATCCCTTCTACACGAGACCACAAGCATCCCCAAACATGTTTCGCCCTTATTGGGGCTCATCAGTGAGGAGTAGCTTGGGTCTCTAGGCCCAGCAGGCACGGGACCCATGTCTGGGCATACCCGTCCCACTCGGGGTGACAAAGCAAAAACAAAGGGGTGATGGCTGGAAGGTTTCGACTGAATCTTAATCACTGGCATTGCTCGGAGAAACCCTCCAGACCATCGTTCTTCACCTGCCAAGTCATTACAGAAGGGAAAAGACCATATGCAAATCAGACATGGCCCCACCCCAAAAGGGGCAGTCCAGCCCGAACTGGTAGGTCACATCCCTTCTGCACGATACCACAAGCATCCCCAAACATGTTTCGCCCTTGTTGGGGCTCATCAGTGAGGAGGAGCTTGGGTCTCTATGCCCAGCAGGCACGGGACCCACGTCTGAGCATACCCATCCCACTCAGGGTGACAAAGCAAAAACAAAGGGGTGATGGCTGGAAGGTTTAGACTGAATCTTAACCACTGGCATTGCTCGGGGCAACCCTCCAGACCATCGTTCTTTGCCTGCCAATCCATTACAGAAGGGGAAAGACCATATGCAAATCAGGCATGGCCCCACCCCAAAAGGGGCAGTCCAGCCCGAACTGTTAGGTCACATCTCTTCTGCACGAGACCACAAGCATCCCCAAACAAGTTCGCCCTTGTTGGGGCTCATCAGTGAGGAGTAGCTTGGGTCTCTAGGCCCAGCAGGCACGGGACCCACGTCCGGGCATACCCGTCACACTCGGGGTGACAAAGCAAAAACAAAGGGCTGATGGCTGGAAGGTTTAGACTGAATCGTAACCACTGGCATTGCTCGGGGCAACCCTCCAGACCTTCATTCTTCACCTGCCAAGCCATTACAGAAGGGGAAAGACCATATGCAAATCAGGCATGGCCCCACCCCAAAAGGGGCAGTCCAGCCCGAACTGCTGGGTCACATCCCTTCTGCACGAGACCACAAGCATCCCCAAACATGTTTCGTCCTTGTTGGGGCTCATCAGTGAGGAGTAGCTTGGGTCTCTAGGCCCAGGAGGCACGGGGCCCACGTCTGGGCATACCCGTCCCACTCGGGGTGACAAAGCAAAAACAAAGAGGTGATGGCTGGAAGGTTTAGACTGAATCTTAACCACTGGCATTGCTCGGGGCAACCCTCCAGACCATCGTGCTTCGCCTGCCAAGCCATTACAGATTGGGAAAGACCCTATGCAAATCAGGCATGGCCCCACCCCAAAAGGGGCGGTCCAGCCCGAATTGCTAGGTCACATCCCTTCTGCACGAGACCACAAGCATCCCCAAACATGTTTCGCCCCCGTTGGGGCTCATCAGTGAGGAGTAGCTTGGGTCTCTAGGCCCAGCAGGCACGGGACCCACGTCTGGGCATACCCGTCCCACTCGGGGTGACAAAGCAAAAACAAAGGGGTGATGGCTGGAAGGTTTAGACTGAATCTTAACCACTGGCATTGCTCGGGGCAACCCTCCAGACCATCGTTCTTCACCTGCCAAGCCCTTACAGAAGGGAAAAGACCATATGCATTCCAGGCATGGCCCCACCCCAAAAGGGGCAGTCCAGCCCAAACTGCTAGGTCACATCCCTTCTGCCCAAGACCACAAGCATCCCCAAACATGTTTCGCCCTTGTTGGGCTCATCAGTGAGGAGAAGCTTGGGTCTCTAGGCCCAGCAGGCATGGGACCCATGTCTGGGCATACCCGTCCCACTCGTGGTGACATAGCAAAAACAAAGGGGTGATGGCTGGAAGGTTTCGACTGAATCTTAACCACTGGCATTACTCGGAGAAACCCTCCAGACCATCGTTCTTCGCCTGCCAAGTCATTACAGAAGGGAAAAGACCATATGCAAATCAGACATGGCCCCACCCCAAAAGGGGCAGTCCAGCCCGAACTGGTAGGTCACATCCCTTCTGCACGATACCACAAGCATCCCCAAACATGTTTCACCCTTGTTGGGGCTCATCAGTGAGGAGGAGCTTGGGTCTCTATGCCCAGCAGGCACGGGACCCACGTCTGAGCATACCCATCCCACTCAGGGTGACAAAGCAAAAACAAAGGGGTGATGGCTGGAAGGTTTAGACTGAATCTTAACCACTGGCATTGCTCGGGGCAACCCTCCAGACCATCGTTCTTTGCCTGCCAAGCCATTGCAGAAGGGGAAAGACCATATGCAAATCAGGCATGGCCCCACCCCAAAAGGGGCAGTCCAGCCCGAACTGTTAGGTCACATCTCTTCTGCACGAGACCACAAGCATCCCCAAACAAGTTCGCCCTTGTTGGGGCTCATCAGTGAGGAGTAGCTTGGGTCTCTAGGCCCAGCAGGCACGGGACCCACGTCCGGGCATACCCGTCACACTCGGGGTGACAAAGCAAAAACAAAGGGCTGATGGCTGGAAGGTTTAGACTGAATCGTAACCACTGGCATTGCTCGGGGCAACCCTCCAGACCTTCATTCTTCACCTGCCAAGCCATTACAGAAGGGGAAAGACCATATGCAAATCAGGCATGGCCCCACCCCAAAAGGGGCAGTCCAGCCCGAACTGCTAGGTCACATCCCTTCTGCAGGAGACCACAAGCATCCCCAAACATGTTTCGCCCTTTTTGGGGCTCATCAGTGAGGAGTAGCTTGGGTCTCGAGGCCCAGCAGGCACGGGACCCAAGTCTGGGCATACCCGTCCCACTCGGGGTGACAAAGCAAAAACAAAGGGGTGATGGCTGGAAGGTTTAGACGGAATCTTAACCACTGGCATTGCTCGGGGCAACCCTCCACACCATCGTTCTTCGCCTGCCAAGCCATTACAGAAGCGGAAAGACCATATGCAAATCAGGCATGGCCCCACCCCAAAAGGGACAGTCCAGCCCGAACTGCTAGGTCACATCCCTTCTGCACAAGACCACAAGTATCCCCAAACATGTTTCGCCCTTGTTGGGGCTCATCAGTGAGAAGTAGCTTGGGTCTCTAGGCCCAGCAGGCACGGGACCCACGTCTGGGCATACCCGTCCCATTCGGGGTGACAAAGCAAAATCAAAGGGGTGATGGCTGGAAGGTTTAGACTGAATCTTAACCACTGGCATTGCTCGGGGCAACCCTCCAGACCATCATTCTTCGCCTGCCAAGCCATTACAGAAGGGGAAAGACCATATTGAAATCAGGCATGGCCGACCCCAAAAGTGGCAGTCCAGCCCAAACTGCTAGATCACATCCCTTCTGCACGAGACCACAAGCATCCCCAAACATGTTTCGCCCTTGTTGGGGCTCATCAGTGAGGAGTAGCTTGGGTCTCTAGGCCCAGCAGGCACGGGACCCACGTCTGGGCATATCCGTCCCACTCGGGGTGACAAAGCAAAAACAAAGGGGTGATGGCTGGAAGGTTTAGACTGAATCTTAACCAGTGGCATTGCTCGGGGCAACCCTCCAGACCATCGTTCTTCGCCTGCCAAGCCATTACAGAAGGGGAAAGACCATATGGAAATCAGGCATGGCCGACCCCAAAAGTGGCAGTCCAGCCCGAACTGCTAGGTCACATCCCTTCTGCACGAGACCACAAGCATCCCCAAACATGTTTCGCCCTTGTTGGGGCTCATCAGTGAGGAGTAGCTTGGGTCTCTAGGCCCAGCAGGCACGGGACCCACGTCTGGGCATACCCGTCTCACTCGGGGTGACAAAACAAAAACAAAGGGGTGATGGCTGGAAGGTTTAGACTGAATCTTAACCACTGGCATTGCTCGGGGCAACCCTCCAGACCATAGTTCTTCGTCTGCCAAGCCATTACAGAAGGGGAAAAAACATATGCAAATCAGGCATGGCCCCACCCCAAAAGGGGCAGTTCAGCCCGAACTGCTAGGTCACATCCCTTCTGCACGAGACCACAAGCATCCCCAAACATGTTTCGCCCTTGTTGAGGCTCATCACTGAGGAGTAGCTTGGGTCTCTAGGCCCAGCAGGCACGGGACCCACGTCTGGGTATATAACCGTCCCACTCGGGGTGACAAAGCCAAAACAAAGGGGTGATGGCTGGAAGATTTATACTGAATCTTAACCACTGGCATTGCTCGGGGCAACCCTCCAGACCATCGTTCTTCGCCTGCCAAGCCATTACAGAAGGGGAAAGACCATATGCAAATCAGGCATGGCCCCACCCCAAAAGGGGCAGTCCAGCCCGAACTGCTACGTCACATCCCTTCTGCACGAGACCACAAGCATCCCCAATCATGTTTCGCCCTTGTTGGGGCTCATCAGTGAGGAGTAGCTTGGGTCTCTAGGCCCAGCAGGCACGGGACCCACGTCTGGGTATATACCCGTCCCACTCGGGGTGACAAAGCAAAAACAAAGGGGTGATGGCTGGAAGGTTTAGACTGAATCTTAACCAGTGGCATTGCTCGGGGCAACCCTCCAGACCATCGTTCTTCGCCTGCCAAGCCATTACAGAAGGGGAAAGACCATATGCAAATCAGGCATGGCCCCACCCCAAAAGGGGCAGTCCAGCCCGAACTGCTACGTCACATCCCTTCTGCACGAGACCACAAGCATCCCCAATCATGTTTCGCCCTTGTTGGGGCTCATCAGTGAGGAGTAGCTTGGGTCTCTAGGCCCAGCAGGCACGGGACCCACGTCTGGGCATACCCGTCCCACTCGGGGTGACAAAGCAAAAACAAAGGGGTGATGGCTGGAAGGTTAAGACTGAATCTTAATCACTGGCATTGCTCGGGGCAACCCTCCAGACAATCGTGCTTCGCCTGCCAAGCCATTACAAAAGGGGAAAGACCATATGATATGATATGATAGGGCATTTCTAACGCGCCTATACACAAGTGTTTCAAGGCGCGACGAGGCAGGGAGGGGGGAACAAGGAGAAGACAGACAACGATCCTACTAGGCCAGGTGTCATTCAGACCACGCAAGTGCAGGGGTAGGGGGAAGGGAAAAAGTGCAAGGGGAAGGGGGTTGGGGGGAGTGCAGTACAAATAAGTAGAATAGAAATAAAATAATAAATAAATAGGGCCAGCTGGTGGCAAGTGCAAGGTAAGTGCAGACAAGTGCTGGGGGGGGCTGTAGGGATACTGAGACAGTCCCGCAGTGCAGGGGTTGCCAGGGAGGCAGTGCAAGTGAAGAGTGACTGGGCCCAGGACCGAGGTCGGTGAGAGTGGCCCAGTTGCAGAATCAGTGCAGTTTAGGTGAAGAATTTAGCTTGGGAGAGGGAGAGAGAAAGCAGAAGTGAAGAGGAAGGTTTTGAGGTGCTTCCGGAACCGGAGATGGTTCTCCTCAAGTTTCAGGGAGGCAGGAAGGCTGTTCCAGAGGGAGGCCCCTGCCGCGGAGAGAGATCTACCCCAGCTCGTTGCTTCGAGAAGCGGCTGACCCTGAGGGAGTTGGAGACGGATCATGCATGGCCCCACCCCAAAAGGGGCAGTCCAGCCCGAACTGAACTGCTAGGTCACATCCCTTCTGCACGAGACCACAAGCATCCCCAAACATGTTTCGCCCTTGTTGGGGCTCATCAGTGAGAAGTAGCTTGGGTCTCTAGGCCCAGCAGACACAGGACCCACGTCTGGGCATACCCGTCTTCCTCGGGGTGACAAAGTAAAAACAAAGGGGTGATGGCTGGAAGGTTTAGACTGAATCTTAACCACTGGCATTGCTCGGGGCAACGCTCCAGACCATTGTTCTTCGCCTGCCAAGCCATTACAGAAGGGGAAAGACCATATGCAAATCAGGCATGGCCCCACCCAAAAAGGGGCAGTCCAGCCCGAACTGCTAGGTCACATCCCTTCTGCACGAGACCACAAGCATCGCCAAACATGTTTCGCCCTTGTTGGGGCTCATCAGTGAGGAGTAGCTTGGGTCTCTAGGCCCAGCAGGCACAGGACCCACGTCTGGGCATACCCGTCCCACTCGGGGTGACAAAGCAAAAACAAAGGGGTGATGGCTGGAAAGTTTAGACTGAATCTTAACCACTGGCATTGCTCGGGGCAACCCTCCAGACCAGCGCTCATCGCCTGCCAAGCCATTACAGAAGGGAAAAGACCATATGCAAATCAGGCATGCCCCCACCCCAAAAGGGGCAGTCCAGCCCAAACTGCTAGGTCACATTCATTCTGCACGAGACCACAAGCATCCCCAAACATGTTTCACCCTTGTTGGGGCTCATCAGTGAGGAGTAGCTTGGCTCTCTAGGCCCAGCAGGCACGGGACCCACGTCTGGGCATACCCGTCCCACTCAGGGTGACAAAGCAAAAACAAAGGGGTGATGGCTGGAAGGTTTAGACTGAATCTTAACCACGGGCATTGCTCGGGGCAACCCTCCAGACCATCGTGCTTCGCCTGCCAAGCCATTACAGAAGGGGAAAGACCATATGCAAATCAGGCATGGCCCCACCCCAAAAGGGGCAGTCCAGCCCGAACTGCTGGGTCACATCCCTTCTGCACGAGACCACAAGCATCCCCAAACATGTTTTGCCCTTGTTGGGGCTCATCAGTGACAAGTAGCTTGGGTCTCTAGGCCCAGCAGGCACGGGACACACATCTGGGCCTACCCGTCCCACTCGGGGTGACAAAGCAAAAACAAAGGGGTGATGGCTGGAAGGTTTAGACTGAATCTTAACCACTGGCATTGCTCGGGGCAACTCTCCACACCATTGTTCTTCGCCTGCCAAGCCATTACAGAAGGGGAAAGACCATATGCAAATCAGGCATGACCCCACCCCAAAAGGGGCAGTCCAGCGCGAACTGCTAGGTCACATCCCTTCTGCACTAGAGCACAAGCATCCCCAAACATGTTTCGCCCTTGTTGGGGCTCATCAGTGAGAAATAGCTTGGGTCTCTAGGCCCAGCAGGCACGGGACCCACGTCTGGATATACCCGTCCCACTCGGGGTGACAAAGCAAAATCATAGGGGTGATGGCTGGAAGTTTTAGACTGAATTTTAACCACTGGCATTGCTCGGGGCAACCCTCCACACCATCGTTCTTCACCTGCCAAGCCATTACAGAAGGGGAAAGACCATATGCAAATCAGGCATGGCCCGACCCCAAAAGGGTCAGTCCAGCCCAAACTGCTAGGTCAAATCCCTTCTGCACGAGACCACAAGCATCCCCAAACATGTTTCACCCTTATTGGGGCTCATCAGTGAGGAGTAGCTTGGGTCTCTAGGCCCAGCAGGCACGGGACCCATGTCTGGGCATACCCGTCCCACTCGGGGTGACAAAGCAAAAACAAAGGGGTGATGGCTGGAAGGTTTAGAATGAATCTTAATCACTGGCATTGCTCGGGGTAACCCTCCAGACCATCGTTCTTCACCTGCCAAGCCATTACAGAAGCGGAAAGACCATATGCAAATCAGGCATGGCCCCACCCCAAAAGGGGCAGTCCAGCCCGAACTGCTAGACCACAAGCATCCCCAAACATGTTTCGCCCCGTTGGGGCTCATCAGTGAGGAGTAGCTTGGGTCTCTAGGACCAGCAGGCACGGGACCCACGTCTGGGCATACCTGTCCCACTCGGGGTGACAATGCAAAAACAAAGGGGTGATGGCTGGAAGGTTTAGACTGAATCTTAACCACTGGCATTGCTCGGGGCAACCCTCCAGACCATCGTTCTTCGCCTGCCAAGCCATTACAGAAGGGGAAAGACCATATGCAAATCAGGCATGGCCCCACCCCAAAAGGTGCAGTCCAGCCTGAACTGCTAGGTCACATCCCTTCTGCACGAGACCACAAGCATCCCCAAACATGTTTCGCCCTTGTTGGGGCTCATCAGCGAGGAGTAGCTTGGGTCTCTAGGACCAGCAGGCACGGGACCCACGTCTGGGCATACCTGTCCCACTCGGGGTGACAATGCAAAAACAAAGGGGTGATGGCTGGAAGGTTTAGACTGAATCTTAACCACTGGCATTGCTCGGGGCAACCCTCCACACCATTGTTCTTCGCCTGCCAAGCCATTACAGAAGGGGAAAGACCATATGCAAATCAGGCATGGCCCCACCCCAAAAGGGGCAGTCCAGCGCGAACTGCTAGGTCACATCCCTTCTGCACAAGAGCACAAGCATCCCCAAACATGTTTCGCCCTTGTTGGGGCTCATCAGTGAGAAATAGCTTGGGTCTCTGGGCCCAGCAGGCACGGGACCCACGTCTGGATATACCCGTCTCACTCGGGGTGACAAAGCAAAATCATAGGGGTGATGGCTGGAAGGTTTAGACTGAATCTTAACCACTGGCATTGCTCGGGGCAACCCTCCACACCATCGTTCTTCACCTGCCAAGCCATTACAGAAGGGGAAAGACCATATGCAAATCAGGCATGGCCCCACCCCAAAAGGGGCAGTCCAGCCCGAACTGCTAGGTCACATCCCTTCTGCACGAGACCACAAGCATCCCCAAACATGTTTCGCCCCGTTGGGGCTCATCAGTGAGAAGTAGCTTGGGTCTCTAGGACCAGCAGGCACGGGACCCACGTCTGGGCATACCTGTCCCACTCGGGGTGACAATGCAAAAACAAAGGGGTGATGGCTGGAAGGTTTAGACTGAATCTTAACCACTGGCATTGCTTGGGGCAACCCTCCAGACCATCGTTCTTCGCCTGCCAAGCCATTACAGGAGGGGAAAGACCATATGCAAATCAGGCATGGCCCCACCCCAAAAGGTGCAGTCCAGCCCGAACTGCTAGGTCACATCCCTTCTGCACGAGAGCACAAGCATCCCCAAACATGTTTCGCCCTTGTTGGGGCTCATCAGCGAGGAGAAGCTTGGGTCTCTAGGCCCAGCAGGCATGGGACCCACGTCTGGGTATACCGTCCCACTCGGGGTGACAAAGCAAAAACAAAGGGGTGATGGCTGGAAGGTTTAGACTGAATCTTAACCACTGGCATTGCTCGAGGCAACCGTCCAGACCATCGTTCTTCGCCTGCCAAGCCATTACAGAAGGGTAAAAACCATATGCAACTCAGGCATGGCCCCACCCCAAAAGGGGAAGTCCAGCCCAAACTGCTAGGTCACATCCCTTCTGCACGAGACCACAAGCATCCCCAAACATGTTACGCCCTTGTTGGGGCTCATCAGTGAGGAGTAGCTTGGGTTTCTAGGCCCAGCAGGCATGGGATCCACGTCTGGGCATACCCGTCCCACTCGGGGTGACAAAGCAAAAACAAAGGGGTGATGGCTGGAAGGTTTAGACTGAATCTTAACCACTGGCATTGCTCCAGGCAACCCTCCAGACCATCATTCTTCGCCTGCCAAGCCATTACAGAAGCGGAAAGACCATATGCAAATCAGGCATGGCCCCACCCCAAAATGGACAGTCCAGCCCGAACTGCTAGGTCACATCCCTTCTGCACAAGACCACAAGCATCCCCAAACATGTTTCGCCCTTGTTGGGGCTCATCAGTGAGAAGTAGCTTGGGTCTCTAGGCCCAGCAGGCACGGGGCCCACGTCTGGGCATACCCGTCCCACTCGGGGTGACAAAGCAAAAACAAAGAGGTGATGGCTGGAAGGTTTAGACTGAATCTTAACAACTGGCATTGCTCCGGGCAACCCTCCAGACCATCGTTCTTCGCCTGCCAAGCCATTACAGAAGGGGAAAGACCATATGCAAATCAGGCATGGCCCACCCCAAAAGGGGCAGTCCAGCCCAAACTGCTATGTCACATCCCTTCTGCACGAGACCACAAGCATCCCCAAACATGTTTCGCCCTTGTTGGGGCTCATCAGTGAGAAGTAGCTTGGGTCTCTAGGCCCAGCAGACACAGGACCCACGTCTGGGCATACCCGTCTCACTCGGGGTGACACAGCAAAAACAAAGGGGTGATGGCTGGGAGGTTTAGATTGAATCTTAACCACTGGCATTGCTCGGGGCAACCCTCCACACCATCGTTCTTCACCTGCCAAGCCATTACAGAAATTGAAAGAGCATATGCAAATCAGGCATGGCCCCACCCCAAAAGGGGAAGTCCAGCCCAAACTGCTAGGTCACATCCCTTCTGCACGAGACCACAAGCATCCACAAACATGTTTTGCCCTTGTTGGGGCTCATCAGTGAGGAGTAGCTTGGGTCTCTAGGCCCAGCAGGCACGGGACCCACGTCTGGGCATACCCGTCCCACTCGGGGTGACAAAGCAAAAACTAAGGTGTGATGGCTGGAAGGTTTAGACTGAATCTTAACCACTGGCATTGCTCGGGGCAACCCTCCAGACCATCGTTCTTTGCCTGCCAAGCCATTACAGAAGGGGAAAGACCATATGCAAATCAGGCATGGCCCCACCCCAAAAGGGGCAGTCGAGCCCGAACTGCTCGGTCACATCCCTTCTGCACAAGACCACAAGCATCCACAAACATGTTTCGCCCTTGTTGGGGCTCATCAGTGAGGAGTAGCTTGGGTCTCTAGGCCCAGCAGGCACGGGACCCACGTCTGGGCATACCCGTCCCACTCGGGGTGACAAAGCAAAAACAAAGGGGTGATGGCTGGAAGGTTTAGACTGAATCTTAACCACTGGCATTGCTCGGGGCAACCCTTCAGACCATTGTTCTTCACCTGCCAAGCCCTTACAGAAGGGGAAAGTCCATATGCATTTCAGGCATGTCCCCACCCCAAAAGGGGCAGTCCAGCCCAAACTGCTAGGTCACATACCTTCTGCACAAGACCACAAGCATCCCCAAACATGTTTCGCCCTTGTTGGGCTCATCAGTGAGGAGAAGCTTGGGTCACTAGGCCCAGCAGGCATGGGACCCATGTCTGGGCATACCCGTCCCACTCGTGGTGACATAGCAAAAACAAAGGGGTGATGGCTGGAAGGTTTCGACTGAATCTTAACCACTGGCATTGCTCGGAGAAACCCTCCAGACCATCGTTCTTCGCCTGCCAAGTCATTACAGAATGGAAAAGACCATATGCAAATCAGACATGGCCCCACCCCAGAAGGGGCAGTCCAGCCCGAACTGGTAGGTCACATCCCTTCTGCACGATACCACAAGCATCCCCAAACATGTTTCGCCCTTGTTGGGGCTCATCAGTGAGGAGGAGCTTGGGTCTCTAGGCCCAGCAGGCACGGGACCCACGTCTGGGCATACCCGTCCCACTCGGGGTGACAAAGCAAAAACAAAGGGGTGATGGCTGGGAGGTTTAGACTGAATCTTAACCACTGGCATTGCTCGGGGCAACCCTCCACACCATCGTTCTTCGCCTGCCAAGCTATTACAGAAGGGGAAAGAGCATATGCAAATCAGGCATGGCCCCACCCCAAAAGGGGAAGTCCAGCCCAAACTGCTAGGTCACATCCCTTCTGCACAAGACCACAAGCATCCCCAAACATGTTACGCCCTTGTTGGGGCTCATCAGTGAGGAGTAGCTTGGGTTTCTAGGCCCAGCAGGCATGGGACCCACGTCTGGGCATACCCGTCCCGCTCGGGGTGACAAAGCAAAAACAAAGGGGTGATGGCTGGAAGGTTTAGACTGAATCTTAACCACTGGCATTGCTCCAGGCAACCCTCCAGACCATCATTCTTCGCCTGCCAAGCCATTACAGAAGCGGAAAGACCATATGCAAATCAGCCATGGCCCCACCCCAAAAGGGACAGTCCAGCCCGAACTGCTAGGTCACATCCCTTCTGCACAAGACCACAAGCATCCCCAAACATGTTTCGCCCTTGTTGGGGCTCATCAGTGAGAAGTAGCTTGGGTCTCTAGGCCCAGCAGGCACGGGACCCACGTCTGGGCATACCCGTCCCATTCGGGGTGACAAAGCAAAATCAAAGGGGTGATGGCTGGAAGGTTTAGACTGAATCTTAACCACTGGCATTGCTCGGGGCAACCCTCCAGACCATCGTTCCTTACCTGCCAAGCCATTACAGAAGGGGAAAAACCATATGCAAATCAGGCATGGCCCCACCCCAAAAGGGGCAGTCCAGCCCAAATTGCTACGTCACATCCCTTCTGCACGAGACCACAAGCATCCCCAAACATGTTTTGCCCTTGTTGGGGCTCATCAGCGAGGAGTAGCTTGTGTCTCTAGGCCCAGCAGGCACGGGACCCACATCTGGGCATACCCGTCCCACTCGGGGTGACAAAGCAAAAACAAAGGGGTGATGGCTGGAAGGTTTAGACTGAATCTTAACCACTGGCATTGCACGGGGCTCCCCTCCAGACCATCGTTCTTCGCCTGCCAAGCCATTACAGAAGGGGAATGATTATATGCAAATTAGGCATGGCCCCACCACAAAAGGGGCAGTCCAGCCTGAACTGCTAGGTCACATCCCTTCTGCACGAGACTACAAGCATCCCCAAACATGTTTCGCCCTTGTTGGGGCTCATCAGTGAGGAGTAGCTTGGGTCTCTAGGCCCAGCAGGCACAGGACCCACGACTGGGCATACCCGTCCCAGTCGGGGTGACTAAGCAAAAACAAATGGGTGATGGCTGGAAGGTTTAGACTGAATCTTAACCACTGGTATTGCTCAGGCAACCCTCCAGACCATCATTCTTCACCTGCCAAGCCATTACAGAAGGGGAAAGACCATATGCAAATCAGGCATGGCCCACACCAAAAGTGGCAGTCCAGCCCGAACTGCTAGGTCGCATCCCTTCTTCACGAGACCACAAGCATCCCCAAACATGTTTCGCCCTTGTTGGGGCTCATCAGTGAGGAGTAGCTTGGGTTTCTAGGCCCAGCAGGCACGGGACCCACGTCTGGGCATACCCGTCCCACTCGGGGTGACAAAGCAAAACCAAAGGGGTAATGGCTGGAAGGTTTAGACTGAATCTTAACCACTGGCATTGCTCGGGGCAACCCTCCAGACCATCATTCTTCGCCTGCCAAGCCATTACAGAAGGGGAAAGACCATATGCAAATCAGGCATGGCCCACCCCAAAAGTGTCAGTCCAGCCCGAACTGCTAGGTCACATCCCTTCTGCACGAGACCACAAGCATCCCCCAAACATGTTTCGCCCTTGTTGGGGCTCATCAGTGAGGAGTAGCTTGGGTCTCTAGGCTCAGCAGGCACGGGACCCACGTCTGGGCATACCCGTCCCACTCGGGGTGACAAAGCAAAAACAAAGGGGTGATGGCTGTAAGGTTTAGACTGAATCTTAACCACTGGCATTGCTCAGGGCAACCCTCCAGACCATCATTCTTCGCCTGCCAAGCCATTAAAGAAGGGGAAAGAACATATGCAAATCAGGCATGGCCCCACCCCAAAAGGGGCAGTCCAGCCTGAACTGCTAGGCCACATTAATTCTGCACGAGACCACAAGCATCCCCAAACATGTTTCGCCCTTGTTGGGGCTCATCAGTGAGGAGTAGCTTGGGTCTCTAGGCCCAGCAGGCACGGGACCCATGTCTGGGCATACCCGTCCCACTCGGGGTGACAAAGCAAAAACAAAGGGGTGATGGCTGGAAGGTTTAGACTGAATCTTAACCACTGGCATTGCTCGGGGCAACCCTCCAGACCATCATTCTTCGCCTGCCAAGCCATTACAGAAGGGGAAAGACCATATGCAAATCAGGCATGGCCCCACCCCAAAAGGGGCCGTCCAGCCCGAACTGCTAGGCCACATCCCTTCTGCACGAGAGCACAAGCATCCCCAAACATGTTTCGCCCTTGTTGTTGCTCATCAGTGAGGAGTAGCTTGGGTCTTTAGGCCCAGCAGGCATGGGACCCACGTCTGGGCATCCCCGTCCCACTCGGGGTGACAAAGCAAAAACATAGGGGTGATGGCTGGAAGGTTTAGACTGAATCTTAACCACTAGCATTGCTCGGGGCAACCCTCCAGATCATCGTTCTTCGTCTGCCAAGCCATTACAGAAGGTGAAAGACCATATGCAAATCAGGCATGGTCCCACCCCAAAAGGGGCAGTCCAGCCCGAACTGTTAGGTCACATCCCTTCTGCAAGAGACCACAAGCATCCCCAAACATGTTTCGCCCTTGTTGGGGCTCATCAGTGAGGAGTAGCTTCGGTCTCTAGGCCCAGCAGGCACGGGACCCACGTCTGGGCATACCCGTCACACTCGGGGTGACAAAACAAAACCAAAGGGGTGATGGCTGGAAGGTTTCGAGTAAATCTTAACCACTGGCATTGCTCGGGGCAACTCTCCAGACTATCGTTCTTCACCTGCCAAGCCATTACAGAAGGGAAAAGACCATATTCAAATCAGGCATGGCCCCACCCCAAAAGGGGAAGTCCAGCCCGAACTGCTAGGTCACATCCCTTCCACACGAGACCACAAGCATCCCGAAACATGTTTCGCCCTTGTTGTGGCTCATCAGTGAAGAGTAGCTTGGGTCTCTAGGCCCAGCAGGCACGGGACCCACGTCTGGGCATACCCGTCCCACTCGGGGTGACAAAGCAAAAACAAAGGGGTGATGGCTTGAAGGCTTAGACTGAATCTTAACCACTGGCATTGCTCGGGGCAACCCTCCAGACCATCGTTCTTCGCCTGCCAAGACATTACAGAAGGGGAAAGACCATATGCAAATCAGGCATGGCCCCACCCCAAAAGGGGCAGTCCAGCCCGAACTGCTAGGTCACATCCCTTCTGCACGAGACCACAAGCATCCCAAAACATGTTTCGCCCTTGTTGGGGCTCATCAGTGACAAGTAGCTTGGGTCTCTAGGCCCAGCAGGCACGGGACCCACGTCTGGGCATACCCGTCCCACTCGGGGTGACAAAGCAAAAACAAATGGGTGATGGCTGGAAGGTTTAGACTGAATCTTAACCACTGGCATTGCTCGGGGCAACCCTCCAGACCATCGTTCTTCCCCTGCCAAGCCCTTACAGAAGGGGAAAGACCATATGCAAATCATGCATGGCCCCACCCCAAAAGGGGCAGTCCAGCCAGAACTGCTGGGTCACATCCCTACTGCACAAGACCACAAGCATCCCCAAACATGTTTCGCCCTTGTTGGGGCTCATCAGTGAGGATTAGCTTGGGTCTCTAGGCCCAGCAGGCACGGGACCCACGTCTGGGCTTACGCGTCCCACTCGGGGTGCCAAAGCAAAAACAGACTGGTGATGGCTGGAAGGTTTAGACTGAATCTTAACCACTGGTATTGCTTGGGCAACCCTCCAGACCATCATTCTTCACCTGCCAAGCCATTACAGAAGGGGAAAGACCATATGCAAATCAGGCATGGCCCACCCCAAAAGTGGCAGTCCAGCCCGAACTGCTAGGTCACATCCCTTCTGCACGAGACCACAAGCATCCCCAAACATGTTTCGCCCTTGTTGGGGCTCATCTCTGAGGAGTAGCTTGGGTCTCTAGGCCCAGCAGGAACGGGACCCACGTCTGGGCATACCCGTCCCACTCGGGGTGACAAAGCAAAACCAAAGGGGTAATGGCTGGAAGGTTTAGACTGAATCTTAACCACTGGCATTGCTCGGGGCAACCCTCCAGACCATCATTCTTCGCCTGCCAAGCCATTACAGAAGAGGAAAGACCATATGCAAATCAGGCATGGCCCACCCCAAAAGTGGCAGTCCAGCCCGATCTGCTAGGTCACATCCCTTCTGCACGAGACCACAAGCATCCCCAAACATGTTTCGCCCTTGTTGGGGCTCATCAGTGAGGAGTAGCTTGGGTCTCTAGGCCCAGCAGGCACGGGACCCACGTCTGGGCATACCCGTCCCACTCGGGGTGACAAATCAAAACCAAAGGGGTAATGGCTGGAAGGTTTAGACTGAATCTTAACCACTGGCATTGCTCGGGGCAACTCTCCACACCATCATTCTTCGCCTGCCAAGCCATTACAGAAGGGGAAAGACCATATGCAAATCAGGCATGGCCCACCCCAAAAGTGTCAGTCCAGCCCGAACTGCTAGGTCACATCCCTTCTGCACGAGACCACAAGCATCCCCCAAACATGTTTCGCCCTTGTTGGGGCTCATCAGTGAGGAGTAGCTTGGGTCTCTAGGCTCAGCAGGCACGGGACCCACGTCTGGGCATACCCGTCTCACTCGGGGTGACAAAGCAAAAACAAAGGGGTGATGGCTGTAAGGTTTAGACTGAATCTTAACCACTGGCATTGCTCAGGGCAACCCTCCAGACCATCATTCTTCGCCTGCCAAGCCATTAAAGAAGGGGAAAGAACATATGCAAATCAGGCATGGCCCCACCCCAAAAGGGGCAGTCCAGCCTGAACTGCTAGGCCACATTAATTCTGCACGAGACCACAAGCATCCCCAAACATGTTTCGCCTTTGTTGGGGCTCATCAGTGAGGAGTAGCTTGGGTCTCTAGGCCCAGCAGGCACGGGACCCATGTCTGGGCATACCCGTCCCACTCGGGGTGACAAAGCAAAAACAAAGGGGTGATGGCTGGAAGGTTTAGACTGAATCTTAACCACTGGCATTGCTCGGGGCAACCCTCCAGACCATCATTCTTCGCCTGCCAAGCCATTACAGAAGGGGAAAGACCATATGCAAATCAGGCATGGCCCCACCCCAAAAGGGGCCGTCCAGCCCGAACTGCTAGGCCACATCCCTTCTGCACGAGACCACAAGCATCCCCAAACATGTTTCGCCCTTGTTGTTGCTCATCAGTGAGGAGTAGCTTGGGTCTTTAGGCCCAGCAGGCATGGGACCCACGTCTGGGCATCCCCGTCCCACTCGGGGTGACAAAGCAAAAACATAGGGGTGATGGCTGGAAGGTTTAGACTGAATCTTAACCACTGGCATTGCTCGGGGCAACCCTCCAGATCATCGTTCTTCGTCTGCCAAGCCATTACAGAAGGGGAAAGACCATATGCAAATCAGGCATGGTCCCACCCCAAAAGGGGCAGTCCAGCCCGAACTGTTAGTTCACATCCCCTCTGCAAGAGACCACAAGCATCCCCAAACATGTTTCGCCCTTGTTGGGGCTCATCAGTGAGGAGTAGCTTCGGTCTCTAGGCCCAGCAGGCACGGGACCCAGGTCTGGGCATACCCGTCACACTCGGGGTGACAAAACAAAACCAAAGGGGTGATGGCTGGAAGGTTTCGAGTAAATCTTAACCACTGGCATTGCTCGGGGCAACTCTCCAGACTATCGTTCTTCACCTGCCAAGCCATTACAGAAGGGAAAAGACCATATTCAAATCAGGCATGGCCCCACCCCAAAAGGGGAAGTCCAGCCCGAACTGCTAGGTCACATCCCTTCCACACGAGACCACAAGCATCCCGAAACATGTTTCGCCCTTGTTGTGGCTCATCAGTGAAGAGTAGCTTGGGTCTCTAGGCCCAGCAGGCACGGGACCCACGTCTGGGCATACCCGTCCCACTCGGGGTGACAAAGCAAAAACAAAGGGGTGATGGCTTGAAGGCTTGGACTGAATCTTAACCACTGGCATTGCTCGGGGCAACCCTCCAGACCATCGTTCTTCGCCTGCCAAGACATTACAGAAGGGGAAAGACCATATGCAAATCAGGCATGGCCCCACCCCAAAAGGGGCAGTCCAGCCCGAACTGCTAGGTCACATCCCTTCTGCACGAGACCACAAGCATCCCAAAACATGTTTCGCCCTTGTTGGGGCTCATCAGTGACAAGTAGCTTGGGTCTCTAGGCCCAGCAGGCACGGGACCCACGTCTGGGCTTACGCGTCCCACTCGGGGTGCCAAAGCAAAAACAGACTGGTGATGGCTGGAAGGTTTAGACTGAATCTTAACCACTGGTATTGCTTGGGCAACCCTCCAGACCATCATTCTTCACCTGCCAAGCCATTACAGAAGGGGAAAGACCATATGCAAATCAGGCATGGCCCACCCCAAAAGTGGCAGTCCAGCCCGAACTGCTAGGTCACATCCCTTCTGCACGAGACCACAAGCATCCCCAAACATGTTTCGCCCTTGTTGGGGCTCATCTGTGAGGAGTAGCTTGGGTCTCTAGGCCCAGCAGGAACGGGACCCACGTCTGGGCATACCCGTCCCACTCGGGGTGACAAAGCAAAACCAAAGGGGTAATGGCTGGAAGGTTTAGACTGAATCTTAACCACTGGCATTGCTCGGGGCAACCCTCCCGACCATCATTCTTCGCCTGCCAAGCCATTACAGAAGAGGAAAGACCATATGCAAATCAGGCATGGCCCACCCCAAAAGTGGCAGTCCAGCCCGATCTGCTAGGTCACATCCCTTCTGCACGAGACCACAAGCATCCCCAAACATGTTTCGCCCTTGTTGGGGCTCATCAGTGAGGAGTAGCTTGGGTCTCTAGGCCCAGCAGGCACGGGACCCACGTCTGGGCATACCCGTCCCACTCGGGGTGACAAAGCAAAAACAAAGGGGTGATGGCTGGAAGGTTTAGACTGAATCTTAACCACTGGCATTGCTCGGGGCAACCCTCCAGACCACCGTTCTTCGCCTGCCAAGCCATTACAGAAGGGGAAAGACCATATGCAAATCAGGCATGGCACCACCCCAAAAGGAGCAGTCCAGCCCAAACTGCTAGATCACATCCCTTCTGCACGAGACCACAAGCATCCCCAAACATGTTTCACCCTTGTTGGGGCTCATCAGTGATGAGTAGCTTGGGTCTCTCAGCCCAGCAGGCACGGGACCCACGTCTGGGCATACCCGTCCCTCTCGGGGTGACAAAGCAAAAACAGAGGGGTGATGACTGGAAGGTTTAGACTGAATCTTAACCAGTGGCATTGCTCGGGGCAACCCTCCAGACCATCGTTCTTCGCCTGCCAAGCCATTACAGAAGGGGAAAGACCATATGCAAATCAGGCATGGCCCTCCCCAAAAGGGGCAGTCCAGCCCAAACTGCTAGGTCACATCCCTTCTGCACGAGACCACAAGCATCCCCAAACATGTTTCGCCCTTGTTGGGGCTCATCAGTGAGGAGTAGCTTGGGTCTCTAGGCCCAGCAGACACAGGACCCACGTCTGGGCATACCCGTCCCACTCGGGGTGACAAAGCAAAAACAAAGGGGTGATGGCTGGAAGGTTTAGACTTTATCTTAACCACTGGCATTGCTCAGGGCAACCCTCCAGACCATTGTTCTTCGCCTGCTAAGCCATTACAGAAGGAGAAAGACCATATGCAAATCAGACATGGCCCCACTCCAAAAGGGGCAGTCCAGCCCGAACTGCTAGGTCACATCCCTTCTGTACGAGACCACAAGCATCCCCAAACATGTTTCGCCCTTGTTGGGGCTCATCAATGAGGAGTAGCTTGGGTCTCTGGGCCCAGCAGGCACGGGACCCACGTCTGGGCATACCCATCCCACTCGGGGTGACAAAGCAAAAACAAAGGGGTGATGGCTGGAAGGTTTAGACTGAATCTTAACCACTGGCATTGCTCGGGGCAACACTCCAGACCATCGTTCTTCGCCGGCCAAGCCATTACAGAAGGGGAAAGACCATATGCAAATCTGGCATGGCCCCACCCCAAATGGGGAAGTCCAGCCCGAACTGCTAGGTAACTTCCCTTCTGCACGAGACCACAAGCATCCCCAAACATGTTTTGACCTTGTTGGGGCTCATCAGTGAGGAGTAGCTTGTGTCTCTAGGCCCAGCAGGCACGGGACCCACGTCTGGGCATACCCGCCCCACTCGGGGTGACAAAGCAAAAACAAAGGGGTGATGGCTGGAAGGTTTAGACTGAATCTTAACCACTGGCATTGCACGGGGCTACCCTCCAGACCATCGTTCTTCGCCTGCCAAGCCATTACAGAAGGGGAATGACCATATGCAAATCGGGCATGGCCCCACCCCAAAAGGGGCAGTCCAGCCAGGACTGCTAGGTCACATCCCTTCTGCACGAGACCACAAGCATCCCCAAACATGTTTCGCCCTTGTTGGGGGTCATCAGTGAGGATTAGCTTGGGTCTCTAGGCCCAGCAGGCACGGGACCCACGTCTGGGCATACCCGTCCCGCTCGGGGTGACAAAGCAAAAACAAAGGGGTGATGGCTGGAAGGTTTAGACTGAATCTTAACCACTGGCATTGCTCCAGGCAACCCTCCAGACCATCATTCTTCGCCTGCCAAGCCATTACAGAAGCGGAAAGACCATATGCAAATCAGCCATGGCCCCACCCCAAAAGGGACAGTCCAGCCCGAACTGCTAGGTCACATCCCTTCTGCACAAGACCACAAGCATCCCCAAACATGTTTCGCCCTTGTTGGGGCTCATCAGTGAGAAGTAGCTTGGGTCTCTAGGCCCAGCAGGCACGGGACCCACGTCTGGGCATACCCGTCCCATTCGGGGTGACAAAGCAAAATCAAAGGGGTGATGGCTGGAAGGTTTAGACTGAATCTTAACCACTGGCATTGCTCGGGGCAACCCTCCAGACCATCGTTCCTTACCTGCCAAGCCATTACAGAAGGGGAAAAACCATATGCAAATCAGGCATGGCCCCACCCCAAAAGGGGCAGTCCAGCCCAAATTGCTACGTCACATCCCTTCTGCACGAGACCACAAGCATCCCCAAACATGTTTTGCCCTTGTTGGGGCTCATCAGCGAGGAGTAGCTTGTGTCTCTAGGCCCAGCAGGCACGGGACCCACATCTGGGCATACCCGTCCCACTCGGGGTGACAAAGCAAAAACAAAGGGGTGATGGCTGGAAGGTTTAGACTGAATCTTAACCACTGGCATTGCACGGGGCTCCCCTCCAGACCATCGTTCTTCGCCTGCCAAGCCATTACAGAAGGGGAATGACTATATGCAAATTAGGCATGGCCCCACCACAAAAGGGGCAGTCCAGCCTGAACTGCTAGGTCACATCCCTTCTGCACGAGACTACAAGCATCCCCAAACATGTTTCGCCCTTGTTGGGGCTCATCAGTGAGGAGTAGCTTCGGTCTCTAGGCCCAGCAGGCACGGGACCCACGTCTGGGCATACCCGTCGCACTCGGGGTGACAAAACAAAACCAAAGGGGTGATGGCTGGAAGGTTTCGAGTAAATCTTAACCACTGGCATTGCTCGGGGCAACTCTCCAGACTATCGTTCTTCACCTGCCAAGCCATTACAGAAGGGGAAAGACCATATGCAAATCAGGCATGGCCCCACCCCAAAAGGGGCAGTCCAGCCCGAACTGCTAGGTCACATCCCTTCTGCACGAGACCACAAGCATCCCAAAACATGTTTCGCCCTTGTTGGGGCTCATCAGTGACAAGTAGCTTGGGTCTCTAGGCCCAGCAGGCACGGGACCCACGTCTGGGCATACCCGTCCCACTCGGGGTGACAAAGCAAAAACAAATGGGTGATGGCTGGAAGGTTTAGACTGAATCTTAACCACTGGCATTGCTCGGGGCAACCCTCCAGACCATCGTTCTTCCCCTGCCAAGCCCTTACAGAAGGGGAAAGACCATATGCAAATCATGCATGGCCCCACCCCAAAAGGGGCAGTCCAGCCAGAACTGCTGGGTCACATCCCTACTGCACAAGACCACAAGCATCCCCAAACATGTTTCGCCCTTGTTGGGGCTCATCAGTGAGGATTAGCTTGGGTCTCTAGGCCCAGCAGGCACGGGACCCACGTCTGGGCTTACGCGTCCCACTCGGGGTGCCAAAGCAAAACCAAAGGGGTGATGGCTGGAAGGTTTAGACTGAATCTTAACCACTGGTATTGCTTGGGCAACCCTCCAGACCATCATTCTTCACCTGCCAAGCCATTACAGAAGGGGAAAGACCATATGCAAATCAGGCATGGCCCACCCCAAAAGTGGCAGTCCAGCCCGAACTGCTAGGTCACATCCCTTCTGCACGAGACCACAAGCATCCCCAAACATGTTTCGCCCTTGTTGGGGCTCATCTCTGAGGAGTAGCTTGGGTCTCTAGGCCCAGCAGGAACGGGACCCACGTCTGGGCATACCCGTCCCACTCGGGGTGACAAAGCAAAACCAAAGGGGTAATGGCTGGAAGGTTTAGACTGAATCTTGACCACTGGCATTGCTCGGGGCAACCCTCCAGACCATCATTCTTCGCCTGCCAAGCCATTACAGAAGAGGAAAGACCATATGCAAATCAGGCATGGCCCACCCCAAAAGTGGCAGTCCAGCCCGATCTGCTAGGTCACATCCCTTCTGCACGAGACCACAAGCATCCCCAAACATGTTTCGCCCTTGTTGGGGCTCATCAGTGAGGAGTAGCTTGGGTCTCTAGGCCCAGCAGGCACGGGACCCACGTCTGGGCATACCCGTCCCACTCGGGGTGACAAAGCAAAACCAAAGGGGTAATGGCTGGAAGGTTTAGACTGAATCTTAACCACTGGCATTGCTCGGGGCAACCCTCCACACCATCATTCTTCGCCTGCCAAGCCATTACAGAAGGGGAAAGACCATATGCAAATCAGGCATGGCCCACCCCAAAAGTGTCAGTCCAGCCCGAACTGCTAGGTCACATCCCTTCTGCACGAGACCACAAGCATCCCCCAAACATGTTTCGCCCTTGTTGGGGCTCATCAGTGAGGAGTAGCTTGGGTCTCTAGGCTCAGCAGGCACGGGACCCACGTCTGGGCATACCCGTCTCACTCGGGGTGACAAAGCAAAAACAAAGGGGTGATGGCTGTAAGGTTTAGACTGAATCTTAACCACTGGCATTGCTCAGGGCAACCCTCCAGACCATCATTCTTCGCCTGCCAAGCCATTAAAGAAGGGGAAAGAACATATGCAAATCAGGCATGGCCCCACCCCAAAAGGGGCAGTCCAGCCTGAACTGCTAGGCCACATTAATTCTGCACGAGACCACAAGCATCCCCAAACATGTTTCGCCCTTGTTGTTGCTCATCAGTGAGGAGTAGCTTGGGTCTTTAGGCCCAGCAGGCATGGGACCCACGTCTGGGCATCCCCGTCCCACTCGGGGTGACAAAGCAAAAACATAGGGGTGATGGCTGGAAGGTTTAGACTGAATCTTAACCACTGGCATTGCTCGGGGCAACCCTCCAGATCATCGTTCTTCGTCTGCCAAGCCATTACAGAAGGGGAAAGACCATATGCAAATCAGGCATGGTCCCACCCCAAAAGGGGCAGTCCAGCCCGAACTGTTAGTTCACATCCCCTCTGCAAGAGACCACAAGCATCCCCAAACATGTTTCGCCCTTGTTGGGGCTCATCAGTGAGGAGTAGCTTCGGTCTCTAGGCCCAGCAGGAACGGGACCCACGTCTGGGCATACCCGTCACACTCGGGGTGACAAAACAAAACCAAAGGGGTGATGGCTGGAAGGTTTCGAGTAAATCTTAACCACTGGCATTGCTCGGGGCAACTCTCCAGACTATCGTTCTTCACCTGCCAAGCCATTACAGAAGGGAAAAGACCATATTCAAATCAGGCATGGCCCCACCCCAAAAGGGGAAGTCCAGCCCGAACTGCTAGGTCACATCCCTTCCACACGAGACCACAAGCATCCCGAAACATGTTTCGCCCTTGTTGTGGCTCATCAGTGAAGAGTAGCTTGGGTCTCTAGGCCCAGCAGGCACGGGACCCACGTCTGGGCATACCCGTCCCACTCGGGGTGACAAAGCAAAAACAAAGGGGTGATGGCTTGAAGGCTTAGACTGAATCTTAACCACTGGCATTGCTCGGGGCAACCCTCCAGACCATCGTTCTTCGCCTGCCAAGACATTACAGAAGGGGAAAGACCATATGCAAATCAGGCATGGCCCCACCCCAAAAGGGGCAGTCCAGCCCGAACTGCTAGGTCACATCCCTTCTGCACGAGACCACAAGCATCCCAAAACATGTTTCGCCCTTGTTGGGGCTCATCAGTGACAAGTAGCTTGGGTCTCTAGGCCCAGCAGGCACGGGACCCACGTCTGGGCTTACGCGTCCCACTCGGGGTGCCAAAGCAAAAACAGACTGGTGATGGCTGGAAGGTTTAGACTGAATCTTAACCACTGGTATTGCTTGGGCAACCCTCCAGACCATCATTCTTCACCTGCCAAGCCATTACAGAAGGTGAAAGACCATATGCAAATCAGGCATGGCCCACCCCAAAAGTGGCAGTCCAGCCCGAACTGCTAGGTCACATCCCTTCTGCACGAGACCACAAGCATCCCCAAACATGTTTCGCCCTTGTTGGGGCTCATCTGTGAGGAGTAGCTTGGGTCTCTAGGCCCAGCAGGAACGGGACCCACGTCTGGGCATACCCGTCCCACTCGGGGTGACAAAGCAAAACCAAAGGGGTAATGGCTGGAAGGTTTAGACTGAATCTTAACCACTGGCATTGCTCGGGGCAACCCTCCCGACCATCATTCTTCGCCTGCCAAGCCATTACAGAAGAGGAAAGACCATATGCAAATCAGGCATGGCCCACCCCAAAAGTGGCAGTCCAGCCCGATCTGCTAGGTCACATCCCTTCTGCACGAGACCACAAGCATCCCCAAACATGTTTCGCCCTTGTTGGGGCTCATCAGTGAGGAGTAGCTTGGGTCTCTAGGCTCAGCAGGCACGGGACCCACGTCTGGGCATACCCGTCTCACTCGGGGTGACAAAGCAAAAACAAAGGGGTGATGGCTGTAAGGTTTAGACTGAATCTTAACCACTGGCATTGCTCAGGGCAACCCTCCAGACCATCATTCTTCGCCTGCCAAGCCATTAAAGAAGGGGAAAGAACATATGCAAATCAGGCATGGCCCCACCCCAAAAGGGGCAGTCCAGCCTGAACTGCTAGGCCACATTAATTCTGCACGAGACCACAAGCATCCCCAAACATGTTTCGCCCTTGTTGTTGCTCATCAGTGAGGAGTAGCTTGGGTCTTTAGGCCCAGCAGGCATGGGACCCACGTCTGGGCATCCCCGTCCCACTCGGGGTGACAAAGCAAAAACATAGGGGTGATGGCTGGAAGGTTTAGACTGAATCTTAACCACTGGCATTGCTCGGGGCAACCCTCCAGACCATCGTTCTTCGCCTGCCAAGCCATTACAGAAGGGGAAAGACCATATGCAAATCAGGCATGGCACCACCCCAAAAGGGGCAGTCCAGCCCAAACTGCTAGATCACATCCCTTCTGCACGAGACCACAAGCATCCCCAAACATGTTTCACCCTTGTTGGGGCTCATCAGTGATGAGTAGCTTGGGTCTCTCAGCCCAGCAGGCACGGGACCCACGTCTGGGCATACCCGTCCCTCTCGGGGTGACAAAGCAAAAACAGAGGGGTGATGACTGGAAGGTTTAGACTGAATCTTAACCAGTGGCATTGCTCGGGGCAACCCTCCAGACCATCGTTCTTCGCCTGCCAAGCCATTACAGAAGGGGAAAGACCATATGCAAATCAGGCATGGCCCTCCCCAAAAGGGGCAGTCCAGCCCGAACTGCTAGGTCACATCCCTTCTGCACGAGACCACAAGCATCCCCAAACATGTTTCGCCCTTGTTGGGGCTCATCAGTGAGGAGTAGCTTGGGTCTCTAGGCCCAGCAGACACAGGACCCACGTCTGGGCATACCCGTCCCACTCGGGGTGACAAAGCAAAAACAAAGGGGTGATGGCTGGAAGGTTTAGACTTTATCTTAACCACTGGCATTGCTCAGGGCAACCCTCCAGACCATTGTTCTTCGCCTGCTAAGCCATTACAGAAGGGGAAAGACCATATGCAAATCAGACATGGCCCCACTCCAAAAGGGGCAGTCCAGCCCGAACTGCTAGGTCACATCCCTTCTGTACGAGACCACAAGCATCCCCAAACATGTTTCGCCCTTGTTGGGGCTCATCAATGAGGAGTAGCTTGGGTCTCTGGGCCCAGCAGGCACGGGACCCACGTCTGGGCATACCCATCCCACTCGGGGTGACAAAGCAAAAACAAAGGGGTGATGGCTGGAAGGTTTAGACTGAATCTTAACCACTGGCATTGCTCGGGGCAACACTCCAGACCATCGTTCTTCGCCGGCCAAGCCATTACAGAAGGGGAAAGACCATATGCAAATCTGGCATGGCCCCACCCCAAATGGGGAAGTCCAGCCCGAACTGCTAGGTAACTTCCCTTCTGCACGAGACCACAAGCATCCCCAAACATGTTTTGACCTTGTTGGGGCTCATCAGTGAGGAGTAGCTTGTGTCTCTAGGCCCAGCAGGCACGGGACCCACGTCTGGGCATACCCGCCCCACTCGGGGTGACAAAGCAAAAACAAAGGGGTGATGGCTGGAAGGTTTAGACTGAATCTTAACCACTGGCATTGCACGGGGCTACCCTCCAGACCATCGTTCTTCGCCTGCCAAGCCATTACAGAAGGGGAATGACCATATGCAAATCGGGCATGGCCCCACCCCAAAAGGGGCAGTCCAGCCAGAACTGCTAGGTCACATCCCTTCTGCACGAGACCACAAGCATCCCCAAACATGTTTCGCCCTTGTTGGGGGTCATCAGTGAGGATTAGCTTGGGTCTCTAGGCCCAGCAGGCACGGGACCCACGTCTGGGCATACCCGTCCCACTCGGGGTGACAAAGCAAAAACAGACTGGTGATGGCTGGAAGATTTAGACTGAATCTTAACCACTGGTATTGCTCGGGCAACCCTCCAGACCATCATTCTTCACCTGCCAAGCCATTACAGAAGGGGAAAGACCATATGCAAATCAGACATGGCCCTCCCAAAAGTGGCAGTCCAGCCCGAACTGCTAGGTCACATCCCTTCTGCACGAGACCACAAGCATCCCCAAACATGTTTCGCCCTTGTTGGGGCTCATCAGTGAGGAGTAGCTTGGGTCTCTAGGCCCAGCAGGCACGGGACCCACGTCTGGGCATACCCGTCCCACTCGGGGTGACAAAGCAAAAACAAAGGGGTGATGGCTGGAAGGTTTAGACTGAATCTTAACCACTGGCATTGCTCGGGGCAACCCTTCAGACCATTGTTCTTCACCTGCCAAGCCCTTACAGAAGGGGAAAGTCCATATGCATTTCAGGCATGTCCCCACCCCAAAAGGGGCAGTCCAGCCCAAACTGCTAGGTCACATACCTTCTGCACAAGACCACAAGCATCCCCAAACATGTTTCGCCCTTGTTGGGCTCATCAGTGAGGAGAAGCTTGGGTCACTAGGCCCAGCAGGCATGGGACCCATGTCTGGGCATACCCGTCCCACTCGTGGTGACATAGCAAAAACAAAGGGGTGATGGCTGGAAGGTTTCGACTGAATCTTAACCACTGGCATTGCTCGGAGAAACCCTCCAGACCATCGTTCTTCGCCTGCCAAGTCATTACAGAATGGAAAAGACCATATGCAAATCAGACATGGCCCCACCCCAAAAGGGGCAGTCCAGCCCGAACTGGTAGGTCACATCCCTTCTGCACGATACCACAAGCATCCCCAAACATGTTTCGCCCTTGTTGGGGCTCATCAGTGAGGAGGAGCTTGGGTCTCTAGGCCCAGCAGGCACGGGACCCACGTCTGGGCATACCCGTCCCACTCGGGGTGACAAAGCAAAAACAAAGGGGTGATGGCTGGGAGGTTTAGACTGAATCTTAACCACTGGCATTGCTCGGGGCAACCCTCCAGACCATCGTTCTTCGCCTGCCAAGTCATTACAGAATGGAAAAGACCATATGCAAATCAGACATGGCCCCACCCCAAAAGGGGCAGTCCAGCCCGAACTGGTAGGTCACATCCCTTCTGCACGATACCACAAGCATCCCCAAACATGTTACGCCCTTGTTGGGGCTCATCAGTGAGGAGTAGCTTGGGTTTCTAGGCCCAGCAGGCATGGGACCCACGTCTGGGCATACCCGTCCCGCTCGGGGTGACAAAGCAAAAACAAAGGGGTGATGGCTGGAAGGTTTAGACTGAATCTTAACCACTGGCATTGCTCCAGGCAACCCTCCAGACCATCATTCTTCGCCTGCCAAGCCATTACAGAAGCGGAAAGACCATATGCAAATCAGCCATGGCCCCACCCCAAAAGGGACAGTCCAGCCCGAACTGCTAGGTCACATCCCTTCTGCACAAGACCACAAGCATCCCCAAACATGTTTCGCCCTTGTTGGGGCTCATCAGTGAGAAGTAGCTTGGGTCTCTAGGCCCAGCAGGCACGGGACCCACGTCTGGGCATACCCGTCCCATTCGGGGTGACAAAGCAAAATCAAAGGGGTGATGGCTGGAAGGTTTAGACTGAATCTTAACCACTGGCATTGCTCGGGGCAACCCTCCAGACCATCGTTCCTTACCTGCCAAGCCATTACAGAAGGGGAAAAACCATATGCAAATCAGGCGTGGCCCCACCCCAAAAGGGGCAGTCCAGCCCAAATTGCTACGTCACATCCCTTCTGCACGAGACCACAAGCATCCCCAAACATGTTTTGCCCTTGTTGGGGCTCATCAGCGAGGAGTAGCTTGTGTCTCTAGGCCCAGCAGGCACGGGACCCACATCTGGGCATACCCGTCCCACTCGGGGTGACAAAGCAAAAACAAAGGGGTGATGGCTGGAAGGTTTAGACTGAATCTTAACCACTGGCATTGCACGGGGCTCCCCTCCAGACCATCGTTCTTCGCCTGCCAAGCCATTACAGAAGGGGAATGACTATATGCAAATTAGGCATGGCCCCACCACAAAAGGGGCAGTCCAGCCTGAACTGCTAGGTCACATCCCTTCTGCACGAGACTACAAGCATCCCCAAACATGTTTCGCCCTTGTTGGGGCTCATCAGTGAGGAGTAGCTTGGGTCTCTAGGCCCAGCAGGCACAGGACCCACGACTGGGCATACCCGTCCCAGTCGGGGTGACTAAGCAAAAACAAATGGGTGATGGCTGGAAGGTTTAGACTGAATCTTAACCACTGGTATTGCTCGGGCAACCCTCCAGACCATCATTCTTCACCTGCCAAGCCATTACAGAAGGGGAAAGACCATATGCAAATCAGGCATGGCCCACACCAAAAGTGGCAGTCCAGCCCGAACTGCTAGGTCGCATCCCTTCTTCACGAGACCACAAGCATCCCCAAACATGTTTCGCCCTTGTTGGGGCTCATCAGTGAGGAGTAGCTTGGGTTTCTAGGCCCAGCAGGCACGGGACCCACGTCTGGGCATACCCGTCCCACTCGGGGTGACAAAGCAAAACCAAAGGGGTAATGGCTGGAAGGTTTAGACTGAATCTTAACCACTGGCATTGCTCGGGGCAACCCTCCAGACCATCATTCTTCGCCTGCCAAGCCATTACAGAAGGGGAAAGACCATATGCAAATCAGGCATGGCCCACCCCAAAAGTGTCAGTCCAGCCCGAACTGCTAGGTCACATCCCTTCTGCACGAGACCACAAGCATCCCCCAAACATGTTTCGCCCTTGTTGGGGCTCATCAGTGAGGAGTAGCTTGGGTCTCTAGGCTCAGCAGGCACGGGACCCACGTCTGGGCATACCCGTCCCACTCGGGGTGACAAAGCAAAAACAAAGGGGTGATGGCTGTAAGGTTTAGACTGAATCTTAACCACTGGCATTGCTCAGGGCAACCCTCCAGACCATCATTCTTCGCCTGCCAAGCCATTAAAGAAGGGGAAAGAACATATGCAAATCAGGCATGGCCCCACCCCAAAAGGGGCAGTCCAGCCTGAACTGCTAGGCCACATTAATTCTGCACGAGACCACAAGAATCCCCAAACATGTTTCGCCCTTGTTGGGGCTCATCAGTGAGGAGTAGCTTGGGTCTCTAGGCCCAGCAGGCACGGGACCCATGTCTGGGCATACCCGTCCCACTCGGGGTGACAAAGCAAAAACAAAGGGGTGATGGCTGGAAGGTTTAGACTGAATCTTAACCACTGGCATTGCTCGGGGCAACCCTCCAGACCATCATTCTTCGCCTGCCAAGCCATTACAGAAGGGGAAAGACCATATGCAAATCAGGCATGGCCCCACCCCAAAAGGGGCCGTCCAGCCCGAACTGCTAGGCCACATCCCTTCTGCACGAGACCACAAGCATCCCCAAACATGTTTCGCCCTTGTTGTTGCTCATCAGTGAGGAGTAGCTTGGGTCTTTAGGCCCAGCAGGCATGGGACCCACGTCTGGGCATCCCCGTCCCACTCGGGGTGACAAAGCAAAAACATAGGGGTGATGGCTGGAAGGTTTAGACTGAATCTTAACCACTAGCATTGCTCGGGGCAACCCTCCAGATCATCGTTCTTCGTCTGCCAAGCCATTACAGAAGGTGAAAGACCATATGCAAATCAGGCATGGTCCCACCCCAAAAGGGGCAGTCCAGCCCGAACTGTTAGGTCACATCCCTTCTGCAAGAGACCACAAGCATCCCCAAACATGTTTCGCCCTTGTTGGGGCTCATCAGTGAGGAGCAGCTTCGGTCTCTAGGCCCAGCAGGCACGGGACCCACGTCTGGGCATACCCGTCACACTCGGGGTGACAAAACAAAACCAAAGGGGTGATGGCTGGAAGGTTTCGAGTAAATCTTAACCACTGGCATTGCTCGGGGCAACTCTCCAGACTATCGTTCTTCACCTGCCAAGCCATTACAGAAGGGAAAAGACCATATGCAAATCAGGCATGGTCCCACCCCAAAAGGGGCAGTCCAGCCCGAACTGTTAGGTCACATCCCTTCTGCAAGAGACCACAAGCATCCCCAAACATGTTTCGCCCTTGTTGGGGCTCATCAGTGAGGAGCAGCTTCGGTCTCTAGGCCCAGCAGGCACGGGACCCACGTCTGGGCATACCCGTCACACTCGGGGTGACAAAACAAAACCAAAGGGGTGATGGCTGGAAGGTTTCGAGTAAATCTTAACCACTGGCATTGCTCGGGGCAACTCTCCAGACTATCGTTCTTCACCTGCCAAGCCATTACAGAAGGGAAAAGACCATATGCAAATCAGGCATGGTCCCACCCCAAAAGGGGAAGTCCAGCCCGAACTGCTAGGTCACATCCCTTCCACACGAGACCACAAGCATCCCGAAACATGTTTCGCCCTTGTTGTGGCTCATCAGTGAAGAGTAGCTTGGGTCTCTAGGCCCAGCAGGCACGGGACCCACGTCTGGGCATACCCGTCCCACTCGGGGTGACAAAGCAAAAACAAAGGGGTGATGGCTTGAAGGCTTAGACTGAATCTTAACCACTGGCATTGCTCGGGGCAACCCTCCAGACCATCGTTCTTCGCCTGCCAAGACATTACAGAAGGGGAAAGACCATATGCAAATCAGGCATGGCCCCACCCCAAAAGGGGCAGTCCAGCCCGAACTGCTAGGTCACATCCCTTCTGCACGAGACCACAAGCATCCCAAAACATGTTTCGCCCTTGTTGGGGCTCATCAGTGACAAGTAGCTTGGGTCTCTAGGCCCAGCAGGCACGGGACCCACGTCTGGGCATACCCGTCCCACTCGGGGTGACAAAGCAAAAACAAATGGGTGATGGCTGGAAGGTTTAGACTGAATCTTAACCACTGGCATTGCTCGGGGCAACCCTCCAGACCATCGTTCTTCCCCTGCCAAGCCCTTACAGAAGGGGAAAGACCATATGCAAATCATGCATGTACCCACCCCAAAAGGGGCAGTCCAGCCAGAACTGCTGGGTCACATCCCTACTGCACAAGACCACAAGCATCCCCAAACATGTTTCGCCCTTGTTGGGGCTCATCAGTGAGGATTAGCTTGGGTCTCTAGGCCCAGCAGGCACGGGACCCACGTCTGGGCTTACGCGTCCCACTCGGGGTGCCAAAGCAAAAACAGACTGGTGATGGCTGGAAGGTTTAGACTGAATCTTAACCACTGGTATTGCTTGGGCAACCCTCCAGACCATCATTCTTCACCTGCCAAGCCATTACAGAAGGGGAAAGACCATATGCAAATCAGGCATGGCCCACCCCAAAAGTGGCAGTCCAGCCCGATCTGCTAGGTCACATCCCTTCTGCACGAGACCACAAGCATCCCCAAACATGTTTCGCCCTTGTTGGGGCTCATCTCTGAGGAGTAGCTTGGGTCTCTAGGCCCAGCAGGAACGGGACCCACGTCTGGGCATACCCGTCCCACTCGGGGTGACAAAGCAAAACCAAAGGGGTAATGGCTGGAAGGTTTAGACTGAATCTTAACCACTGGCATTGCTCGGGGCAACCCTCCAGACCATCATTCTTCGCCTGCCAAGCCATTACAGAAGAGGAAAGACCATATGCAAATCAGGCATGGCCCACCCCAAAAGTGGCAGTCCAGCCCGATCTGCTAGGTCACATCCCTTCTGCACGAGACCACAAGCATCCCCAAACATGTTTCGCCCTTGTTGGGGCTCATCAGTGAGGAGTAGCTTGGGTCTCTAGGCCCAGCAGGCACGGGACCCACGTCTGGGCATACCCGTCCCACTCGGGGTGACAAAGCAAAACCAAAGGGGTGATGGCTTGAAGGTTTAGACTGAATCTTAACCACTGGCATTGCTCGGGGCAACCCTCCACACCATCATTCTTCGCCTGCCAAGCCATTACAGAAGGGGAAAGACCATATGCAAATCAGGCATGGCCCACCCCAAAAGTGTCAGTCCAGCCCGAACTGCTAGGTCACATCCCTTCTGCACGAGACCACAAGCATCCCCCAAACATGTTTCGCCCTTGTTGGGGCTCATCAGTGAGGAGTAGCTTGGGTCTCTAGGCTCAGCAGGCACGGGACCCACGTCTGGGCATACCCGTCTCACTCGGGGTGACAAAGCAAAAACAAAGGGGTGATGGCTGTAAGGTTTAGACTGAATCTTAACCACTGGCATTGCTCAGGGCAACCCTCCAGACCATCATTCTTCGCCTGCCAAGCCATTAAAGAAGGGGAAAGAACATATGCAAATCAGGCATGGCCCCACCCCAAAAGGGGCAGTCCAGCCTGAACTGCTAGGCCACATTAATTCTGCACGAGACCACAAGCATCCCCAAACATGTTTCGCCTTTGTTGGGGCTCATCAGTGAGGAGTAGCTTGGGTCTCTAGGCCCAGCAGGCACGGGATCCATGTCTGGGCATACCCGTCCCACTCGGGGTGACAAAGCAAAAACAAAGGGGTGATGGCTGGAAGGTTTAGACTGAATCTTAACCACTGGCATTGCTCGGGGCAACCCTCCAGACCATCATTCTTCGCCTGCCAAGCCATTACAGAAGGGGAAAGACCATATGCAAATCAGGCATGGCCCCACCCCAAAAGGGGCCGTCCAGCCCGAACTGCTAGGCCACATCCCTTCTGCACGAGACCACAAGCATCCCCAAACATGTTTCGCCCTTGTTGTTGCTCATCAGTGAGGAGTAGCTTGGGTCTTTAGGCCCAGCAGGCATGGGACCCACGTCTGGGCATCCCCGTCCCACTCGGGGTGACAAAGCAAAAACATAGGGGTGATGGCTGGAAGGTTTAGACTGAATCTTAACCACTGGCATTGCTCGGGGCAACCCTCCAGATCATCGTTCTTCGTCTGCCAAGCCATTACAGAAGGGGAAAGACCATATGCAAATCAGGCATGGTCCCACCCCAAAAGGGGCAGTCCAGCCCGAACTGTTAGTTCACATCCCCTCTGCAAGAGACCACAAGCATCCCCAAACATGTTTCGCCCTTGTTGGGGCTCATCAGTGAGGAGTAGCTTCGGTCTCTAGGCCCAGCAGGCACGGGACCCACGTCTGGGCATACCCGTCACACTCGGGGTGACAAAACAAAACCAAAGGGGTGATGGCTGGAAGGTTTCGAGTAAATCTTAACCACTGGCATTGCTCGGGGAAACTCTCCAGACTATCGTTCTTCACCTGCCAAGCCATTACAGAAGGGAAAAGACCATATTCAAATCAGGCATGGCCCCACCCCAAAAGGGGAAGTCCAGCCCGAACTGCTAGGTCACATCCCTTCCACACGAGACCACAAGCATCCCGAAACATGTTTCGCCTTTGTTGTGGCTCATCAGTGAAGAGTAGCTTGGGTCTCTAGGCCCAGCAGGCACGGGACCCACGTCTGGGCATACCCGTCCCACTCGGGGTGACAAAGCAAAAACAAAGGGGTGATGGCTTGAAGGCTTAGACTGAATCTTAACCACTGGCATTGCTCGGGGCAACCCTCCAGACCATCGTTCTTCGCCTGCCAAGACATTACAGAAGGGGAAAGACCATATGCAAATCAGGCATGGCCCCACCCCAAAAGGGGCAGTCCAGCCCGAACTGCTAGGTCACATCCCTTCTGCACGAGACCACAAGCATCCCAAAACATGTTTCGCCCTTGTTGGGGCTCATCAGTGACAAGTAGCTTGGGTCTCTAGGCCCAGCAGGCACGGGACCCACGTCTGGGCATACCCGTCCCACTCGGGGTGACAAAGCAAAACCAAAGGGGTAATGGCTGGAAGGTTTAGACTGAATCTTAACCACTGGCATTGCTCGGGGCAACCCTCCCGACCATCATTCTTCGCCTGCCAAGCCATTACAGAAGAGGAAAGACCATATGCAAATCAGGCATGGCCCACCCCAAAAGTGGCAGTCCAGCCCGATCTGCTAGGTCACATCCCTTCTGCACGAGACCACAAGCATCCCCAAACATGTTTCGCCCTTGTTGGGGCTCATCAGTGAGGAGTAGCTTGGGTCTCTAGGCCCAGCAGGCACGGGACCCACGTCTGGGCATACCCATCCCACTCGGGGTGACAAAGCAAAAACAAAGGGGTGATGGCTGGAAGGTTTAGACTGAATCTTAACCACTGGCATTGCTCGGGGCAACCCTCCAGACCATCGTTCTTCGCCTGCCAAGCCATTACAGAAGGGGAAAGACCATATGCAAATCAGGCATGGCACCACCCCAAAAGGGGCAGTCCAGCCCAAACTGCTAGATCACATCCCTTCTGCACGAGACCACAAGCATCCCCAAACATGTTTCACCCTTGTTGGGGCTCATCAGTGATGAGTAGCTTGGGTCTCTCAGCCCAGCAGGCACGGGACCCACGTCTGGGCATACCCGTCCCTCTCGGGGTGACAAAGCAAAAACAGAGGGGTGATGACTGGAAGGTTTAGACTGAATCTTAACCAGTGGCATTGCTCGGGGCAACCCTCCAGACCATCGTTCTTCGCCTGCCAAGCCATTACAGAAGGGGAAAGACCATATGCAAATCAGGCATGGCCCTCCCCAAAAGGGGCAGTCCAGCCCGAACTGCTAGGTCACATCCCTTCTGCACGAGACCACAAGCATCCCCAAACATGTTTCGCCCTTGTTGGGGCTCATCAGTGAGGAGTAGCTTGGGTCTCTAGGCCCAGCAGACACAGGACCCACGTCTGGGCATACCCGTCCCACTCGGGGTGACAAAGCAAAAACAAAGGGGTGATGGCTGGAAGGTTTAGACTTTATCTTAACCACTGGCATTGCTCAGGGCAACCCTCCAGACCATTGTTCTTCGCCTGCTAAGCCATTACAGAAGGGGAAAGACCATATGCAAATCAGACATGGCCCCACTCCAAAAGGGGCAGTCCAGCCCGAACTGCTAGGTCACATCCCTTCTGTACGAGACCACAAGCATCCCCAAACATGTTTCGCCCTTGTTGGGGCTCATCAATGAGGAGTAGCTTGGGTCTCTGGGCCCAGCAGGCACGGGACCCACGTCTGGGCATACCCATCCCACTCGGGGTGACAAAGCAAAAACAAAGGGGTGATGGCTGGAAGGTTTAGACTGAATCTTAACCAGTGGCATTGCTCGGGGCAACACTCCAGACCATCGTTCTTCGCCTGCCAAGCCATTACAGAAGGGGAATGACCATATGCAAATCGGGCATGGCCCCACCCCAAAAGGGGCAGTCCAGCCAGAACTGCTAGGTCACATCCCTTCTGCACGAGACCACAAGCATCCCCAAACATGTTTCGCCCTTGTTGGGGGTCATCAGTGAGGATTAGCTTGGGTCTCTAGGCCCAGCAGGCACGGGACCCACGTCTGGGCATACCCGTCCCACTCGGGGTGACAAAGCAAAAACAGACTGGTGATGGCTGGAAGATTTAGACTGAATCTTAACCACTGGTATTGCTCGGGCAACCCTCCAGACCATCATTCTTCACCTGCCAAGCCATTACAGAAGGGGAAAGACCATATGCAAATCAGACATGGCCCTCCCAAAAGTGGCAGTCCAGCCCGAACTGCTAGGTCACATCCCTTCTGCACGAGACCACAAGCATTCCCAAACATGTTTCGCCCTTGTTGGGGCTCATCAGTGAGGAGTAGCTTGGGTCTCTAGGCCAAGCAGGCACGGGACCCACGTCTGGGCATACCCGTCCCACTCGGGGTGACAAAGCAAAACCAAAGGGGTAATGGCTGGAAGGTTTAGACTGAATCTTAACCACTGGCATTGCTCGGGGCAACCCTCCAGACCATCATTCTTCGCCTGCCAAGCCATTACAGAAGGGGAAAGACCATATGCAAATCAGGCATGGCTCACCTCAAAAGTGGCAGTCCAGCCCGAACTGCTAGGTCACATCCCTTCTGCACGAGACCACAAGCATCCCCAAACATGTTTTGCCCTTGTTGGGGCTCATCAGTGAGGAGTAGCTTGGGTCTCTAGGCCCAGCAGGCACGGGACCCATGTCTGGGCATACCCGTCCCACTCAGGGTGACAAAGCAAAAACAAAGGGGTGATGGCTGGAAGGTTTAGACTGAATCTTAACCACTGGCATTGCTCGGGGCAACCCTCCAGACCATCGTTCTTCGCCTGCCAAGCCATTACAGAAGGGGAAAGACCATATGCAAATCAGGCATGGCCTCACCCCAAAAGGGGCAGTCCAGCCCGAACTGCTAGGTCACATCCCTTCTGCACGAGACCACATGCATCCCCAAACATGTTTCCCCTTGTTGGGGCTCATCAGTGAGGAGTAGCTTGGGTCTCTAGGCCCAGCAGGCACGGGACCCACGTCTGGGCATACCCGTCCCACTCGGGTGACAAAGCAAAAACAAAGAGGTGATGGCTGGAAGGTTTAGACTGAATCTTAACCAGTGGCATTGCTCGGGGCAACCCTCCAGACCATCGTTCTTCGCCTGCCAAGCCATTACAGAAGGGGAAAGACCATATGGAAATCAGGCATGGCTGACCCCAAATGTGGCAGTCCAGCCCGAACTGCTAGGTCACATCCCTTCTGCACGAGACCACAAGCATCCCCAAACATGTTTCGCCCTTGTTGGGGCTCATCAGTGAGGAATAGCTTGGGTCTCTAGGCCCAGCAGGCACGGGACCCACGTCTGGGCATACCCGTCCCACTCGGGGTGACAAAGCAAAAACAAAGGGGTGATGGCTGGAAGGTTTAGACTGAATCTTAACCACTGGCATTGCTCGGGGCAACCCTCCAGACCATTGTTCTTCGTCTGCCAAGCCATTACAGAAGGGGAAAGACCATATGCAAATCAGGCATGGCCCCACCCCAAAAGGGGCAGTCCAGCCCGAACTGCTAGGTCACATCCCTTCTGCACGAAACCACAAGCATCCCCAAACATGTTTCGCCCTTGTTGAGGCTCATCACTGAGGAGTAGCTTGGGTCTCTAGGACAAGCAGGCACGGGACCCACGTCTGGGTATATAACCGTCTCACTCGGGGTGACAAAGCCAAAACAAAGGGGTGATGGCTGGAAGGTTTATACTGAATCTTAACCACTGGCATTGCTCGGGGCAATCCTCCAGACCATCGTTCTTCGCCTGCCAAGCCATTACAGAAGGGGAAAGACCATATCCAAATCAGGCATGGCCCCACCCCAAAAGGGGCAATCCAGCCCGAACTGCTACGTCACATCCCTTCTGCACGAGACCACAAGCATCCCCAATCATGTTTCGCCCTTGTTGGGGCTCATCAGTGAGGAGTAGCTTGGGTCTCTAGGCCCAGAAGGCACGGGACCCACGTCTGGGCATACCCGTCCCACTCAGTGTGACAAAGCAAAAACAAAGGGGTGATGGCTGGAAGGTTTAGACTGAATCTTAATCACTGGCATTGCTCAGGGCAACCCTCCAGACCATCGTGCTTCGCCTGCCAAGCCATTACAAAAGGGGAAAGACCATATGCAAATCATGCATGTCCCCACCCCAAAAGGGACAGTCCAGCCCGAACTGCTAGGTCACATCCCTTCTGCAGGAGACCACAAGCATCCCCAAACATGTTTCGCCCTTGCTGGGGCTCATCAGTGAGGAGTAGCTTGGATCTCTAGGCCCAGCAGGCACGGGACCCACATTCGGGCATACCTGTCCCACTCGGGGTGACGGCTGGAAGGTTTAGACTGAATTGTAACCACTGGCATTGCTCGGGGCAACCCTCCAGACCATCGTTCTTTGCCTGCCAAGCCATTACAGAAGGAGAAAGACCATATGCAAATCAGGCATGGCCCCACCCCAAAAGGGGCAGTCCAGCCCGAACTGAACTGCTAGGTCACATCCCTTCTGCACGAGACCACAAGCATCCCCAAACATGTTTCGACCTTGTTGGGGCTCATCAGTGAGGATTAGCTTGTGTCTCTAGGCCCAGCAGGCACAGGACCCACGTCTGGGCATACCCGTCCCACTCGGGGTGACAAAGCAAAAACAAAGGGGTGATGGCTGGAAGGTTTAGACTGAATCTTAACCACTGACATTGCTCGGGGCAACCCTCCAGACCATCGTTCTTCGCCTGCCAAGCCATTACAGAAGGGGAAAGACCATATGCAAATCAGGCATGGCCCACCCCAAAAGGGGCAGTCCAGCCCAAACTGCTAGGTCACATCCCTTCTGCACGAGACCACAAGCATACCCAAACATGTTTCGCCCTTGTTGGGGCTCATCAGTGAGAAGTAGCTTGGGTCTCTAGGCCCGGCAGACACAGGACCCACGTCTGGGCATACCCGACCCACTCGGGGTGACAAAGCAAAAACAAAGGGGTGATGGCTGGAAGGTTTAGACTGAATCTTAACCACTGACATTGCTCGGGGCAACCCTCCAGACCATCGTTCTTCGCCTGCCAAGCCATTACAGAAGGAGAAAGACCATATGCAAATCAGGCATGGCCCCACCCCAAAAGGGGCAGTCCAGCCCGAACTGAACTGCTAGGTCACATCCCTTCTGCACGAGACCACAAGCATCCCCAAACATGTTTCGACCTTGTTGGGGCTCATCAGTGAGGATTAGCTTGGGTCTCTAGGCCCAGCAGGCACAGGACCCACGTCTGGGCATACCCATCCCACTCGGGGTGACAAAGCAAAAACAAAGGGGTGATGGCTGGAAGGTTTAGACTGAATCTTAACCACTGACATTGCCCGGGGCAACCCTCCAGACCATCGTTCTTCGCCTGCCAAGCCATTACAGAAGGGGAAAGACCATATGCAAATCAGGCATGGCCCACCCCAAAAGGGGCAGTCCAGCCCAAACTGCTAGGTCACATCCCTTCTGCACGAGACCACAAGCATACCCAAACATGTTTCGCCCTTGTTGGGGCTCATCAGTGAGAAGTAGCTTGGGTCTCTAGGCCCAACAGACACAGGACCCACGTCTGGGCATACCCGTCTCACTCGGGGTGACAAAGCAAAAACAAAGGGGTGATGGCTGGAAGGTTTAGACTGAATCTTAACCACTGGCATTGCTCGGGGCAACGCTCCAGACCATTGTTCTTCGCCTGCCAAGCCATTACAGAAGGGGAAAGACCATATGCAAATCAGGCATGGCCCCACCCCAAAAGGGGCAGTCCAGCCCGAACTGCTAGGTCACATCCCTTCTGCACGAGACCACAAGCATTGCCAAACATGTTTCGCCCTTGTTGGGGCTCATCAGTGAGGAGTAGCTTGGGTCTCTAGGCCCAGCAGGCACAGGACCCACGTCTGGGCATACCCGTCCCACTCTTGGTGACAAAGCAAAAACAAAGGGGTGATGGCTGGAAGGTTTAGACTGAATCTTAACCACTGGAATTGCTCGGGGCAACCCTCCAGACCAGCGCTCTTCGCCTGCCAAGCCATTACAGAAGGGGAAAGACCATATGCAAATCAGGCATGGCCCCACCCAAAAGGGGCAGTCCAGCCCGAACTGCTAGGTCACATCCCTTCTGTACGAGACCACAAGCATTCCCAAACATGTTTCGCCCTTGTTGGGGCTCATCAGTGAGGAGTAGCTTGGGGCTCTAGGCCCAGCAGGCACGGGACCCACGTCTGGGCATACCCGTCCCACTCGGGGTGACAAAGCAAAAACAAAGGGGTGATGGCTGGAAGGTTTAGACTGAATCTTAACCACTGGCATTGCTCGGGGCAACCCTCCGGACCATCGTTCTTCGGCTGCCAAGCCATTACAGAAGGGGAAAGACCATATGCAAATTAGGTATGGCACACCCCAAAAGGGGCAGTCCAGCCCAAACTGCTAGGTCACATCCCTTCTGTACGAGACCACAAGCATCCCCAAACATGTTTCGCCCTTGTTGGGGCACATCAGTGAGGAGTATCTTGGGTCTCTAGGCCCAGCAGGCACAGGACCCACGTCTGGGCATACCCGTCCCACTTGGGGTGACAAAGCAAAAACAAAGGGGTGATGGCTGGAAGGTTTAGACTGAATCTTAACCACTGGCATTGCTCGGGGCAACCCTCCATACCATCGTACTTCGCCTGCCAAGCCATTACAGAAGGGGAAAGACCATATGCAAATCAGGCATGGCCCCACCCAAAAGGGGCAGTCCAGCCCAAACTGCTAGGTCACATCCCTTCTGCACGAGACCACAAGCATCCCCAAACATGTTTCGCCCTTGTTGGGGCTCATCAGTGAGGAGTAGCTTGGGTCTCTAGGCCCAGCAGGCACAGGACCCACGTCTGGGCATACCCGTCCCACTCAGGGTGACAAAGCAAAAACAAAGGGGTGATGGCTGGAAGGTTTAGACTGAATCTTAACCACTGGCATTGCTCGGGGCAACCCTCTAGACCAACTTCTTCGCCTACCAAGCCATTACAGAAGGGGAAATACCATAGGCAAATCAGGCATGGCCCCACCCCAAAAGGGGCAGTCCAGCCTTAACTGCTAGGTCACATCCCCTCTGCACAAGACCACAAGCATTACCAAACATGTTTTGCCCTTGTTGGGGCTCATCAGTGAGGAGTAGCTTGGGTCTCTAGGCCCAGCAGGCACGGGACCCACGTCAGGGCATACCCGTCCCACTCGGGGTGACAAAGCAAAAACAAAGGGGTGATGGCTGAAAGATTTAGACTGAATCTTAACCAGTGGCATTGCTCTGGGCAACCCTCCAGACCATCGTTCTTCGCCTGCCAAGCCATTACAGAAGGGGAAAGACCATATGCAAATCAGGCATGGCCCCACCCCAAAAGGGGCAGTCCAGCCCGAACTGCTAGGTCACATCCCTTCTGCACGAGACCACAAGCATCGCCAAACATGTTTCGCCCTTGTTTGGGCTCATCAGTGAGGAGTAGCTTGGGTCTCTAGGCCCAGCAGGCACGGGACCCTCGTCTGGGCATACCCGTCCCACTCGGGGTGACAAAGCAAAAACAGAGGGGTGATGGCTGGAAGGTTTAGACTGAATCATTTCTGCACTGTACACATGCTTTTAGACACAAGGATTTTGTCAAGGGACCGAGCACACCAAGATGGAATGTCTTGTGATTATCGTAACAGAGACAACGGCACACAAAAAATGCTATATTTGCAACTTGCAAAAAGCAAAATACATAGTCCGAAATGGGTGCTTATTCTACTCTAAATTCATTTTGGATGTTTTTTGTCTGAATTGTGAACTTGAGGTGTTTAAGAACAGACTAAATCAGTGCCTCGCCCCGGAAGTGCACCTGAAATAAACCTTTAATGAGTCTTACAAGTATTGTACAGAATTCCAGAAAGATACATTATTTGTTATTCCTATTCTTTCTTATTTAGGGTCACCGCTCAAGGTTTTACACTTATGGGACCCCCTGCTTTTTTAAGAGGCTTTGAAGAATTAAGCCAGGCACCCCAGAAAGAAAAAGCCAAATGACGCTGGCCAAAGTTTTTTTTTAAGGGTAATAAGGGAGTCCACAGCGGTCGCAGTTGCGACCGCTGGCGACCACCAAATAACGTCCCTAGTTAAAGGCATGCAAAAAACATGCATGCAAGTGTTGGTTGTAGGACAAGAGAACTCTCAAGAATTCATTACGTTTACAAGCAAGACTGATGTCAGCAGCTCGTTGTAACCTTGGGGTGCCGTTTTTACATCCTGAGGGGCTCTCCCTCTTAGCTTTGTCTGAATGCCATTAGTCTGTGAAGCACGAACATTCTGGGTGCTCAGCTCTGTGGAATACTTGAGCACTCTCTCTGTCCTGTATTAGTCCTAGTAGCTCCTCGTGTGACTTTTCTCTTGGCATTCTGGTACTTTCGCTTTCCCGTTATGAATGCAGGACTGTAAGAATCAAAACACTGCGGGAAATCATGATCTGCGCTACTCACATGCGACATTGCATAACTTAGGGCCCTCTATGGTTAATAATAATGAGCACACACCAATTGCATTGCAAGTGCTAGATTACATGGAAGACATGCTTTAATTGACACATGTTACAACAGCCAGAGATTGTACGCTGGCATCTAAAGCTTCCTCTTTCCGGGAAGTTTGGCCAGAACAATAGCCCAAAAACTGAGGAGAAATAAACATTCCCGGGCAGTTTTTACATGTCTGCCGTGTGAATGGACAGCCTTAGGAATGGGGTGTTTGGAGCTCAGTGTGTTCGCACCAAAAGCACGGACTTTGTTTATGTGAACACACACACATGTGTATTTCATTCAGCCCAGCTCAGATTGTGACGCTTTCTCGCGAGTTCCCGATCAGTCTGTCCAGAGATAGAAGTTTACACATTAAATATTGGTAAAAATCATATTGCCATTCTGGTATTGTCTGGTTGGGTAAATGGTGACAAGGAGAGGGGCTAGGAATAGCTAACTCTTGAGTGCTGAGGGCGTGCATGTTTGTTCTGATTTCCCATAAGGAATCCTTGTAGGCTCCGCCCACCCCCACACTTAAGTTCGTGTCCTTTTGCTAGCGATCTGCATTGGCGTCAACAGATGTGTTGGCATCTGTTCAAACCCATACCAATAGACAATCCTCAAAGTTGTTCAATAATCCTTCTTTTGATTGGGTGTTGTCATATGTGGATTGAAAAATGTGTTATAAACAATGTTCCAACCAGGAATGCCATACGTCCAACTTCCATCAACAGTATTTTTATGAATCCAAGTCAAGTAGCCAGGTCGCTTGATGTGCTTCCTGGAGCGATCTATGTGGTCCTTGAAGGTGACATCTTACAATCATTGTATATCTTAGAGAGGCATGTGCCACATCCGGGTCAGCCCAATTCACATTGCTCGCATCTTTAATGTCCTCACTACAAAGACCTGTGGTTAGCCTGTTGGGTACAGGTCCAATCTAAGTATGCTACCTTAACAGGATAATATGGCTGCAGCCGAGATCTGTGTGTGTTTTGCACATTACAGTCTCCAAATCACAACTAAGTGATAAGTGTGATAGTTTGCTGGTGCGGATATGTCTACACATTCCCGAGATCACAGTTTCATTCCAGTGAGGGTTAAACCATGGGGGACATATTGAGAACAATTGAATTGAGCAGCTGTTAATAGGGGACTTTGGTACCTCTCTATGAGCTATCGAAATATAAGAAGGGTTGAGGTTACTTTTCCTGCTCAAAGCCGAAGATCCGCGCTCCCCTATTCCCTGTTGTCAAAACCAAAATAAGGCGAAACTACATCTTAAGTATACAAGCTAAAATGAACTTAGAACTCTGCTCCTGTAAATGCACTTTTTCCAAATAGATTTGATTGGATCTGGCTAAGACAAAGTATGGATATGCAATAGAGGCAGGGCCGAGCCATCACATTACAGATTAACATACTTCTATGTCAATAGTGGGCGACAGTGCAAAACGATAATTGGCACGATCATTGGTTCTTCATTATGAGCTCTAGTGATCAGGACCTGGAGTAGATTGATCAGTGCAAATACTGGTAATGTAAATCACACCCAATCCACCCCTTTGAGATTTCTGGGTGTTAAGTGATTATACTTAAAAAACTCCCAAGCTCAGTTTCGGCTGATGGTGAGTGTTAAGTCTGACCAAGGAGCGCTTGTAGGACAGTCATCTAACTGTAATCATTTTTATATTTAAAATGCATTTAAAATGTTTGGTTCAACCAGAGTCTTGTGACTTGGACATGCTTCTGCAAAATGTGGACTTTCTTTTTGGCCAGTCAAAGTAGCGTGGTAAATCAGAAACAGACGATGGACAAGGAGGTATGCTTTCCAACTCTTCACAAAAAGCCTTGTCTTTCCCTAAACCTGGGAATCTAAGCCCTGCTCCAAACAGAACAGAACAGATAAAAAGGTGCACATCAGGTTGTCTGTATAAATATAACTAAAGTCCTCTGTCCCAAAATCCTAATCTAACCGAGTTTCGTTCGCTACATTCGAAAACGGAAAATGCAAAACAACCAAAACATGTCTGGGGAAGGAAAGGGATGGCTGATGGCTTCTGATCCCCACCTCTTTCAATTTTTACCATATACTTGTGCCTATGTTCACAGTTCCAATGTATACAGTTCATGGAGTGATGGAATGCCATCCTGGATCCAGCAAAGTCTCTCTCTTCCTTTTCAAACGTGGAAGTCAAACAGTCTTTCTCCCCTTGTGGAGACTGCCGCCATTCTTGTTTCACCCCATTGGATTTCTCTTAAGCTCGTCCTCTCACTGTGGGGCTCTGCTCCTTCTGGTTCCCCTCTCTGGGGTTCTCGCTCTTCTCATTCCCCACTTTGGGATTCCTAATTTCCCTCCCCACTCTTGGGCTTGTTTCTTTTTCGCCCTGCACTCCAGGGGTATATATATTCTCATCCCAAACTGGGTTTGTCTCTTTCCCTCTCCCCACTCTGGGGCATCATGGCCCTCTTCCCACTCCAGGGTGAATCTCTTTTCTCTCTCCCCCACTCTGGGGCTTCTTGGTGTACTCCCCACGTCGGGGTTGGTCTCTTTACCTCCCCCACTCTGGGGATTCTCTCCTCTCCCCACTTCGGTGACAGTCTCTTTTGCTCTCCACACTCTTCGACTTCTTTCTCCTCACCCTACCCTGGGGTCAGAATCCTTCTTTCTCCCCTCTCTAAGGCTCCTTCTTTATCTCTCCACTCTTGCCCGATTCTTCTGGTTACTCATTTGGTGCACCTCACTGTACTCCCACAGCGCAGACTGCGTTCCAGGACACTGTGTTTGGTGTCCCCTCTTCCCGACCGGCCACACCTCCTCTGAGCCTTCTGACTGAATTGAACTCTACGGGCTTCACCGAGCCGCTGTCCTGATTGGTTCCCTTCATGACGCTGCTCCAAGGGGATGGTCTGTTCTCTCCACTTATTTCCAGGAGGACTGGGGATAGTTGAAGTCAGAAGCCAAATCAGCCATTACACAAGGGTTTATAGGGCTATCATTCACCTTTGCTTCCACATATCCCATAAAGGTGTTAGTGTCTGGGTGGGAGGGATGGTAACTTGTGCACCTCTTTTGCGTTTTCCTGCTCCCAAAGGTGGTGGTCACCTCCAAATGGATCTCACTTACGACATCCCCTACAGGGGTGTTAAGCATAGCAGGCTCACCACAATAACACCCAAGGGGTGACTCCCCTTGGGGAGAGGTGATGATCTTCTTGGAATCATCACAGTAGGTAAGAAACTATTTTTACTCTTAAAAAAATATGCTCAAATCTGACCTTTGAGTTAAGTGCCATGGAAGAGGCATCACAGTTCTTAAGAGAGAGGTGCACCAATCAGGTAGAATAAGGGCACCAAAATGACCCCTTCATGTAGACGTCAAAACTACTTGCATTGGCATTTTGTGAACTGGTGTATGTTGAAGTTGATGTTGATGAAGAGTTTCCCGAAACTTTTCATGGAAAGATTATAGATGTCAGGAGACATAATGTAAAGTTGTGCAACTCTGCAGGTTTCTTGGCTGCACTGGGATTGACCCAGGTTACTTGGACCCTCTTGCCTTTCCTGCTTCCTATTACCTCCCAAACCCCATGCCTGCCCCCACTCCCTGCTTTCTTGATTCACCCAGGTATCCTGTGCATGTGGTGCAAGATAAACACCTAACAAATACATAATTGTGATGTTAGGGCATTACGCCAGATCCAGCATTGGTGAAGAGACACCCATAAAAGAAGACATTGGAAACATGTAAGAAACAGAAACAACAGAAACAATGGCAAAAAGCACCTATGAGACGAGCCTTTCGCTCGTGCAGCAACTTCATTGATTCACGCACACCCCTCATCTGGGTATTTAAACACATGTAAACTGTCCAAGTGGTTTTCAACACATGTTACCGTGTTTGTAAGCCAGTGAATAAGGGAGTCTTCTCCTCTGCGGGAAAGAGAGCTACCCCATATTGTAAAGTTCAAGCATTCCAGCAGGGCAGAAAGAAAGAGCCTGTTGCTGTCATCCAGTTGATTACAGTTGATTTTAGATCAAGGCCTATAAGTAATGTTAGTAGTAGTAGGTTGTTCTTGCAGGTTCGGGCCCAATTGCGGATGATTGCAGTAGAGTGACATTTAGGGATAGCATTTCATAGGTTCGACAATTTAGTGTCCCATACTTTCTTTTAGAAGGAATTGTATTGAATAACAATGGGGACACGAAGACTTCACTTTCTTCATAGTTCCAATGAATGGAGCAATCAGGCGGCTTCTTGAAAGAGTATAGCAGGGTCTACATGTGACCATGCTTCAGAAAGACATTTGGGGTCATTACGAATTTGGTGGTAGCCATGGCGCTGTTAGCGCCATGGCTGCCTCCAAACCCGGGTCTGGGTCTGGGTCCGGTCTGGCTGAATGGGGACTTACCGGGTCATTCCGACCTTGGACCCGGTAAATCCCCATTCAGTAAACCATTCACCATTCCCATTTGAGCCCCCACAGGGCTCAATGGGAATGGGGAAGGCGCTAATAACGGGTCCGCAAATTGCGGGCCCGTTATTAGCTCCAAGGTCCCTTAACGGGTCCCACCAAGAAGGGCTGGTCAGACCAGCCGGTCCTGCTGCGACCCGCTAAGGGACCTTGGAGTAGGGCGGTAAGGGTTTACTGGCACCGGCATCCTTAGCGGTGCCGGTAAACCCTTACCGCCCAACTCGGAATGACCCCCATTGTTTTTCAGCACCTATGCTAGCACTTCTCCATTCATGACAGAAGACCACAGCTTTTAATGCCAGGGCATCTACCGATGGTGTAGAAATCAAACATTTTCTAAATTTTACGATATTTTAAGTCCTTGTATTTAGTATTGTGGGTTTCTATGTCCGTCTCTAAAATTGTTCTTTTGTTCAATGTTGCCTTTTGAAGGTCAACTTCCTTAAATCGACCATCAATACTTAAAAGGGCCTTATACTAAATGTGTTTTTTTTCTTGTTTTGAGCAGTAGTTGTCCACATTGGCTATAGTTATTTTCCCTACCACTCTCTTCACATCTGCACTCTATTGACTCCTTCCTTCCTCCTTACCTATATTATCCACTTTATAAATTAAGTTTACAAGCTATCCATCTGCTGCCAAAAAGGGCTTTGAAAAGGTTGTTATGCATTCCAGGAAAAAGCCAATCAAATATTTGTGAGACTTGAAAGGACCAGCTGTAAAAGCAGCAATAGCCAAACATCATTCCCTTTAACCGATGTGGTGCATAGGGAGCCTTACAGTGTTGTGGTGATCTCCATGCCAGCCCCAATATGCCACCTGTGGCTTAATGCATGTGCACTTTAAAAGTGAACCATATCATAACATAAGATACAAGGGGTCCTTGCTTTGGGAAAGGCCTTTTCTTTTTCACTGCTTATTATCCAAATGTGTAACATCAACCCACATGCAATGCGTTCTTTTCGCTGATAAAACATACTTTGTCTTGGCCAACGGCCTGTGGGGAATTTAGTACATTTTTCCCATTGCTGATAGGTCTAAACAGAAAATAACAGCACTACTCAACTCTCTACCAAGTGGCACTAGATACAAACCACACTACGTATGTGCAAGGTTGTGGCTGAGCACATTGTCACCAGGGCCGTCATTTAGGGGTCGCCAGAGGTCGCACCTGCGACCTCTGAGGTCTCCCTTGTGAACACCCAAAAAAAAAAGTCCAGCAGCATGTGGCGCTTTACTTCTGGAGTGGCTGGCTTTATTGTTCAGGCCCCTTAAAAAAAAGAAGAAAAATAAGAACAGGAGTGCCACAAGTCTAACACTTTCAGCACTGACCCTAAATAAGAAATAATAGGGAATAGGAATACCAAATAATGTGTCTTTCTGGAATTCTACCCAATAATTGCTAGACTGATTAAAGGTTTATTTCAGGCACACTTCAGGGGTGAGTCACTGATTTAGTCTGTTCTTAAACGCCTCAACTAAGCCTTTCATCCTTCTGAGGTCGATAAATGAGTACCAAAACAGGTTGGGTGATATTGGGTGTATATTTTTTCGATATAAAGCGCTTAAGCGTAAGTGCTATATAATGACACATCATTATTATTTGGTCATGGACATCTGCTTGCAGTCACAGTAATTTGTTAATATGGGCCTATAGACACTGTTCTTAATGATACATATGGTGATCCATTCTTGTATGAAATGTACATCACAATATAGTGATATCGTAAACATATTTTTCGTAGGGTACAATGCTATGTGATGCCACTTGGTCGTGTTGCATCGCTATGCACAATATCACTTCAGGGTGGGGTCAAATGACATGATGTCATCAGGGGTCAAGGGTCGTGTGATGTCACTTCCGCTACCCCTGGCATTTTGGTGAAATGACGTCCCTGATTGTCACAGCATGTAACGCTTACCTTAACTCTGCGGGGACACCACTCTCAATACTGATAACTTTCTTCTCTGGGTGCGTTGTGCTCAACTAATTCTTTATCGCTACTCTCCTTCCTGAACCTTGTATCTAATGAGAGAACACAGGAACAACTAATTAGAAGTATCCTACCTATAACCAGGATATAACTATAATTCCCATTGTTCTTTATAATCACCTTAGGTTTTTATAGGGTGAGCTCTCCATCCTGCAACTGGCAGGGGCGCTAGTTCTAAAGACTTAGGAAACAGAAGGGCTCGAAACTTCACTGGACGGAAGGCGCTGACTAGAAAACTGACAGGGAGAACATTGATGAAAACACTAAACCAGCCTGAAGAACTCACACTTCTAATTCTCCCAGAACAGCTGTGTCAACAATGCATTAGTTCAATAAACGTTAGTAAACACACGCCTGAAGAGAACGCTTGCATAAGTGTTTCAAAAGTTTCTTCACAAAAAGGGTGCGCGCCTAATGTGAAGCGGAAAAAATTCTGTTCATAGACTTGTCAGGGAAAACATGTGCGCATGGTGCTGAAGGAACACTAGCGTGTGACGCATGACTAATTCCTAAAATGCGCGTGCCTACTGAGGAGAGCGAATACACAGAGTGTCTCAACAACTTGTCACAAAAAAAAACAACTTGTGCACAATTCAAAGAGCAGAGCGCATATATTAACTGGTTCACCTCATACACTCAAAAACGAACTCCAACCCTCGGTCCGTTGAAATTCTTTAATTACATAGCAAGGAAACTATGCCTAGAACAAGGTACCCAAGAAGGAAAACTATACTTGTGGTGACTGTGAAAACCTCAGCACTACGGTAGCAAGGAATTCAAATGACTTGCTCTCAGGAAAAAACTCGAACGGAGTAAATACCAGTGGAACAGAGACAAGGGCAGGACTAAGGGAGGACAATGACTGGGAAGATCACTACAGACGGTGAAGGGAAAATGCTGAGGAAATTATGCAGGAGTTCTGGACTGCGGTAAGCGTCTCTGAAGAAATTTCAGACGCGAAGCACGGAACAAAAAAGGGGAGGGGCTTAAATACCCAGTGAGGTGTGAGTGATTGCCACTAGACTGTGCATTCCATTTCAAGGAATTTCATGGGCAGCCATGTTGAAATCTAATGAAGTGTCCTACTATTAACCACCATGTTCTCTTTTACCTTTAACCCATGAATTTACCCTGCTGCACTAAGAACCTAGGAAAATCTCTGAAGGAAAACCCCAGTGATCATGACAGTATACCCCCCCAAAGCCCCTCCTAAAGAGAACTCCCCTTTCTTGGTTTGCATGGGTTATTACGGTGAAAACTCTTTAACAATCTAGTGGCATGCAGGTTTTCGAGGGGCTCCCAAGTTCTGTCCTGTGGGCCGCAACCCTTCCAATCCACCAAGTAGTATAGTTTATTGCGCACAATTTTGGAGTCCAAGATGGCCTTTACTTTGTACTCCAGCTGATCATTCTCCAATTCCACAGGGGCTGGAGCCTCTTGGATTCGAGTGTTTGGATAAACTGGTTTCAAAAGAGAAACATGAAACACGGGGTGGATTTTCATGGTTCTTGGAAGGATCAATTTCATGGCTACTGGGTTGATTATTTTCTCAATCGCAAAAGGTCCCAGAAATCGTGGAAGGAACTTTCGTGATCCCTTCAGGGCCAAATTCCGAGTGGATAACCACACCAAATTCCCCACCTTATATTCAGGAGCATCACATCTCTTTGCATCTGCAAACTTCTTCTGGGATTCTTTAGCCAAGGACAGGTGTTCTTTTGCCTGGTTTACAGCTGTGGTAATTTTTTCATGCAGAGATTTCACTGCAGGCATCTCCAAAGGTTCCGGTGGATGATAGACCGAAGTACGTGGATGTCTGCCATGTAGAGTATAAAAAGGACTTAGTCCAGTGGAGGTATGCACTGAGTTGTTATATGCATATTCTGCAATCCATAGAACATTCAGCCAGGTATCTTCAAGTTGATGTAGCATGCATCGAAGGTACTTTTCCAGGGTTTGATTGGTTCGTTCAGTTTGGCCATCAGTTTGGGGATGATGACTAGTTGACAGGAGTACATCTATCTTTGCTAATTTGCAACATTTCTTCCAAAACTTAGAGACAAATTGGCTTCCTCGATCTGAGACCACTATTGTACGGAATCCATGTAACTTCACAATATTTTCTAGAAATGTTTTTGCCAATTCTGAAGCTGATGGTAATCCTTTTAATGCGATAAAATGTGCCATCTTTGAGAATAAATCCACCACCACTAAAATGGTATTGTACCCTTCGCAATTTGGCAAATCTGTGATGAAATCCATCGACATCATGTGCCAGGGGGCCGGAGGAACACTCAATGGTTGAAGCAGACCAGCAGGTTTTTGTTTTTGAGTTTTGTTTTGGGCACAGTTACCACAGGTTTTCAAATACTGAATAACATCCTTCCTCCAAGTAGGCCACCAATACGACCTTTTTACCTTCTCCAATGTCTTGGTAATTGCAGGATGACCTTCCAGCAGTGCTTCATGATAACTAGTAATCACTTGCTCTTGTAGTTTTGGCTTGGGTAAATACAGACGTTCCTAATAAAAAGGTAACCCATCCAGCATAGTGAAACGTTCTCCCCTTGATTCCCACTTCATTAATTCATCCTGATCAATACTGGTTCTGATCTCATTGTGTAGTTCTTCTAGTGTCGAATCAACGCTATTTAGAACTCCAAGTACCTTCTCCCCAGAAATGATCTCCACGGGATTTACGGGCACATAAGCTTCTTCGTCCTTTCCAATGCGTGACAAGGCATCAGCCTTACCGTTTCTTACCCCAGGTCTGAAGGTAATGATGAAATCATATTTGGCAAAAAAAGAGGGCCCATCGCAACAGCCTAGAGGATTGCGCCTTTGCAGAGCGTAAATATTGCAAATTACGATGGTCGGTAAAAATGGTCACAGTGTGTCTTGCTCCAAGCAGGTGATGCCTCCATTCTTTCAGTGCGCATTTTATTGCCAACAGTTCTTTGTCAGTAATGGTATAGTTCAATTCTGCAGCAGAGAATTTCTTAGACCAAAAGGCTACTGGGTGCAGCTCTTGAGTATCCGGATCACGCTGAGACAAAACAGCTCCCATGGCCACATTTGATGCATCAGTCTCAAGCACATACGGGAGGTCGGGTCTTGGATGATGAAGGAGTGGCGCTGCCATGAATCGCTCCTTGCGGTTCTTAAATGCCTCGTCAGCTTTTTTTGTCCATTCAAATTTTCTATTTTTTCTCAGTAACAAGGTGATTGGATGAACCAGGCGGGAAAAATAAGAAACAAATCGCCGGTAAAAATTGGCAAATCCGAGAAAACTCTGAATCCCTTTGATAGAATTAGGGGCGGGCCAAGATAGGATTGCTTCAACCTTTCTGTTGTCCATTTTGATTCCTTGTGCAGACAGGATAAAACCCAAGAATTCCACTTCGGGAACATGGAAATGACATTTCTCCAATTTAACATACAGAGAATTCTCCTTCAGCGTTTGCAGCACTGATGTTACATGTTTCACGTGATCCGAAATAGTTGCAGAGAAAATGAGAATGTCTTCCACATAGACAACCACACAGATGTCCAATAGTTCTCGAAAGATGTCATTCATGAAGGACTGAAACGTCGCGGGTGCATTGCAAAGCCCAAAGTGCATGACTTGATATTCGAAAAGCCCGAACCGTGTATGAAAGGCAGTTTTCCACTCTTCCCCCTCCTTAATGCGGGTGAGATGATAGGCACCTCGCAGATCTAATTTGGTGAATACTCGTGCCTGTTTAACCTGGTCCAGCAAAGTTGAAATAAGGGGGAGAGGATACCGGTTCTTCACAGTAATTTGGTTCAAGGCTCTATAGTCAATACATGTCCTTAAATCACCTTCTTTCTTGGGCACAAAAAAAAAGAGGCAAAGTCACCGGAGACTTAGATGGCCTGATGAATCCGTTGGCTAAGTATTGATCCAGGTATGACTTCAAGTGCAAATTTTCTTTTTCGGTGAGGGCATAAATTCTACTACATGGAAGCTGTGCTCCTGGAATGAGGTCAATTTGACAGTCATACGGTCTGTGTGGAGGCAATACTTCTATTTGTTTTTCTTCTTGAAATAGGTCCTGGAATCTTTGATATTCCCTTGGCAATGAACCTATTAAACCTAGAGTAGATTGGGTAGTAACACAAGTCTGTCGAGTTTCTTCCACACCTTCCACTGAAAAGCACTCTTTCTGACACTTGGAGGGAAATGTTAATGTTCGTGCACACCAATCTATTACGGGGTTATGCATTTCCAACCAGGGTATTCCCAAGATGATCTGGAATTGCGGAGCTCGAATCAGGTCAAAAGAGATCCTCTCCTTGTGTCCTTCCTGACAAAGCATCATGAGTGGGTTGGTGCACTGTGTAACGGGACCTGACACCAATGGAGTGCCATCGACCCCGGAAACATTCTCGGCTTCCAACTTGTTCCTCAAAGAGAATCCCAAGGTGCTTGCCAGCTGTTGATCCATGTAATTACCAATGGCCCCACAGTCAATGTACGCTAGTAAGGCATGTCTGTCTTCAGGGGTTTCTGGATGAAAAAGGACTATAGGAAACACGAAGTGTGAGGTCGCTGCAACCTTTTCCATGCTCGACAAGCGGACCACTAAACTTGTCGGGCACTGGAGTTTTCCACCACCTGCTCTTTTTTATCTTGATTTACTCCTCCCAATGGTTTCCGAGCCGGTTTCACTGGGCATTCCTTCAAAAAGTGCCCAGCCTTGCCACAATATAAATACAACTGCATTTGCCGTCTCTTGTCTCGCTCTGCTTGGGATATCGGGCCTCGGATTCCCCCTAATTGCATAGGTTCTGGACGAGTTTCCACTCCTGACTTCCCCACTGGTTCTCTGGAACGGACTACGAAAGGCCGATAGTCTTGACGAGCCCGATCTATTCTTCTGTCCTGGAGACGATGATCCAATTGAATAGTTAAATCTATGAAATTTGCAATTCCTTCCAGCGGGTTTACAACTTGAGCCAGAACGTCCTTCAATTCATTGCGGAGACCACGATAAAACAATGTTGTTCTCTTTTCAGTTGGCCAATTTGTTTCAGCTACCAGTCTATTAAAAGTTGCTACATATGCAAGCAGCTCCTGATTGCCCTGTTTTAGTGACAGCAATTCATTATCCAATGCTTGTCCTTGCGTGTGGTGAGCAAACAATTTTTCTAATTCTTGTTGAAATTCTGCGAAGTTTTGTAACATAGGATCATCCCTATTTACCAGGGGAATGGACCAATCTGCAGCGCATCCCCCCAAGTAAGATAACACAAAGGCAACCTTAGATTGATCATTGGGAAAGACTCCGGGTCGACACAAAAAATGGAGTCTGCACTGATTGAGGAATACTGCAAACTTTTTGGGGTCTCCCGTGAAGCGTTCTGGAGGTGCCAGAGGGATGTTTCCAGGAATGACCACGTGAACAGGAACAGGGTGCGATGAAGAGGATGAAGCCTGGGCATTGCCTTGGGGTAAGGGTACCTGCCCTGCTTGATTCGTTAAAAATTGACGAGCTAATTCGTCAGTTCGTTCCCTATTCATTCCGAGCTCTCTTCTTAGGGCACTGATTTCAGACCGGGCTGCAAGAACCTCAGACCCCAGCTCACCCAATAATTGGGTGAGCTGATCTATCTCAGGGGATCCCATGATGTCCAGGCAGAGTACTTTTCTGCACGGCTTCGCGTTCTGTAACGCTTACCTTAACTCTGCGGGGACACCACTCTCAATACTGATAACTTTCTTCGCTGTGTGCGTTGTGCTCAACTAATTCTTTATCGCTACTCTCCTTCCTGAACCTTGTATCTAATGAGAGAACACAGGAACAACTAATTAGAAGGATCCTACCTATAACCAGGATATAACTATAATTCCCACTGTTCTTTATAATTACCTTAGGTTTTTATAGGGTGAGCTCTCCATCCTGCAACTGGCAGGGGCGCTAGTTCTGAAGACTGAGGAAACAGAAGGGCTCGAAACTTCACTGGACGGAAGGCGCTGACTAGAAAACTGACAGGGAGTACATTGAGGAAAACACTAAACCAGCCTGAAGAACTCACACTTCTAATTCTCCCAGAACAGCTGTGTCAACAATGCATTAGTTCAATAAACGTTAGTAAACACACGCCTGAAGAGAACGCTTGCATAAGTGTTTCAAAAGTTTCTTCACAAAAAGGGTGCGCGCCTAACGTGAAGCGGAAAAAATTCTGTTCATAGACTTGTCAGGGAAAACATGTGCGCATGGTGCTGAAGGAACACAAGCGTCTGACGCATGACTAATTCCTAAAATGCGCGTGCCTACTGAGGAGAGCGAATACACAGAGTGTCTCAACAAATTGTCACAAAAAAAACAACTTGTGCACAATTCAAAGAGTGGAGCGCATATATTAACTGGTTCACCTCATACACTCAAAAACTAACTCCAACCCTCGGTCCCTTGAAATTCTTTAATTACATAGCAGGAAACTATGCCTAGAACAAGGCACCCAAGAAGGAAAACTATACTTGCGGTGACTGTGAAAACCTCAGCACTACGGTAGCAAGGAATTCAAATGACTTGCTCTCAGGAAAAAACTCGAACGGAGTAAATACCAGTGGAACAGAGACAAGGGCAGGACTAAGGGAGGACAAGGACTGGGAAGATCACTACGGACGGTGAAGGGAAAATGCTGAGGAAATTATGCAGGAGTTCCGGACCGCGGTAAGCGTCTCTGAAGAAATTTCAGACGCGAAGCGCGGAACGAAAAAGGGGAGGGGCTTAAATACCCAGTGAGGTGTGAGTGATTGCCACTAGACTGCGCATTCCATTTCAAGGAATTTCATGGGCAGCCATGTTGAAATCTAATGAAGTTTCCTACTATTAACCACCATGTCATCTTTTACCTTTAACCCATGAATTTTCCCTGCTGCACTAAGAACCTAGGAAAATCTCTGAAGGAAAACCCCAGTGATCATGACACAGCATTGGTTGTGAAGATGTTTGAATGCTGACCTCTCTGGCTCATGGAAGGCGTCATGGGGACTGGGTTAGAATGTTACGTCCTTACATGTCTACCTTTTAATTGGCCTTGTTTTTACTACTTTTATTTTGTTACAAACCCTTGACAACCAACCAATATCTCACCTTTGTTTACCAGAGTCACTGCCACAGTTTAATTTCTTCCCCATCCAGAAATCAATTTAAAAAAAGAAAATGAAATAGAGGTGTAAAAGCTCATATAAGCTTTGGGAAGCAATTGTTAATATACGCTCTAAATGCCATACTTATCCCTACAGGGCCTGATATACCATTATATAGTATTTGACCTGCTGACCTCAAGATTTTACAGCCACGAGGATCACCCTAACTTCAAAAGAAAGGTAAACTAGCTTAAGTCTCACGGCTCACAACTCTCTGTGTGGGACTTTAATATTGACCACACAGGGCGCATATTTAAGGAAAAACTCCTTGCTATTATTTCTAATAATATCAGGATTCAAACGAATGGATAATACTGGCGGAAGTGGCATGCTGCTAATAGAGTACACCGAACAGGAAAACAAGGATAAACTCCAGTCATTAGATTGCACCGTAAACACAACTATTTCACAGCAAGCATTGGCTTGACCTAAATTTCAACAATCACGACAACACAAAACCCAGCAAAATGTTAAACAATTAGTCACATAATAATGATATCACAAGACCCAACCACTATGGATTTAACTCAAGGAATCACTTCACAAGGAATCACTCCATAAGCTACTACAACTAAACACTGCATTCAACAACAACAGCATAACTATGGCCAGCACTAAGGCTGTATAGAGAGACCCACTCCTGATCTCCCTAACTCTCCATTGTCTCTCTTCCTTCACTCCTACATCTTCCTTCCTGCCTCATCTTGCAGAAGATACTAGAATCCAAACCAATGTCAATGTATCTATAATTGTATGAAATTAATACATTAGTTGAACCAATCCAATACAAATTACTTAGGAATCCACAAACAATGTTAATGAATTGTTTGTTGTATGAAATGAACAAATGAGATTTATGGATTGATTACAAATGATTTGATGAAATACACCCATAAGGACTATGAAATGTACTAAGACAAATGCACAGTGAAAGACCTATGACATGTACTAAACTATCTGTATTCTTACATAACGGATGTAAGTAATGAACAGCGCTAACCTGAATGTACACACTAATCAAATGTATCATTCAAAGCCTTGAAAAAGCTGATAAGGGGCGAAACATAAGCACATCCAAACCACCAGGTCTATGTTGGCTCAAAGGGAACTGGCACACAGTACCTATTGTTCCACATGGAACCTCCAATAAACCACTAAACTGTGTTCATAAAGATCAACCCTACTATCGTATTTCCTAGCAGAGAAACAGACCTAACTCTTTGCACACAAAGATATGATTTACCCTCTGACTGACTAAAAGTGAACATCAGTCTTAGTTAGGAGATTGCAGCAAGGACATAAAAATTACACACCCACCTTAAGAATTGGTAGAGGGTGGCGCACAGGCAGCATATTCACTGTACCTACCAGCGCTAGGGCAGCAATTAACCTCATGGCTTTGTAGCTGAGGGGTTATATCGCACCCTCTGCAACAGTGTTAGGAAAGTTTAAATAATCTGACAAAACCTTTGACAAAACCTTTGACAGCCAAAGCAGTTTATTTTATTTGCCTCTCAGCAAACAGTTTCACTCTTTACTAAAAGAATTACAAAATAATACTCCTTTATTGAAGTGTGCGCTCTGTTTTGACAAACATTTTAAATGTATTTTCTTTTGATTTGGGTTGTTGTGGGGTGTTGCCATCCCACTGATAGACAGATGTTTAACTATTGGAGAGTGCACAATAATGTCTCTGGCATTTTGAATTTTTGGTTACATCCTTTTAATTGAATGATTTCTGTCTCGCCAAGATGCAAAAGGTAAGTAGAACCTTACTAAGGTGCAAACATTAAATGATCCAGTAAGTTACGATAAAAGCCATTTAGTCGTATGTGCAGTGTAGATTACACACACATTCACTAAGTCACCCAAGGAAATCTATTGATATTGATATTACACCATGCACAAAATCGGACGTAAGTCTAACGTGATTCACTAAGAACAACGGTGCACATCTAAAAATACGCCCTACGGCAGGGTAAGTTAACGCGCTCATCAAAAATTCTGCCGAACACGACTCCAATTTTCATTTTCACATACCAACCGCCAACATTTAAATGAACACTCACACACTTTCGCCATACTTCCCTGCTACGAAACGTCATATCAATAAACTCACCTACACCGTGCACCACACTTACACCATCTACTTCATGGTTTAACTTATGACACTAGGATCAAGACCAATAGCCACAGACGCAGCTAGGCACACATATTCTCTTTTTATTCAGTTAATAGAACAATACAGCAATTCATAATTTTAATTAAAATATATATATATATATAAATGCAGACACCTTTCTGTATTCTAATGAATATATGCATACCACACAAATCCTACACATTCAACAACTATCCCACAGGAAAAGAAAGCATCACATCTAATACCTCACCCGTCAGTTTGGCGGGGACACAGACTAATAACATAAATACAGTACTCAGATACACCTAAAACTAATAACAATGTGTGTCTATTTCTACAAACAGGGTTATCTACCATGCTTGGCAAACCCTACGTTGTAAATGCTGTATGTACAGTTGCACCACGTCGAGAGATGGAAGTTCTGTGTTCTGTTTATGTCTGCTGTTTCTGCAGGACACTAAGGAATGACTCTCAACACATCCTATTGTAACCCCATTATCTGCGGTTCTACTGATCAAAGAACGAAATAAACTTGAAATCGTACAGAACAATGCCATCCGGGCTGCACTGGACCTAGAGATGTGCGACCATATCTGTGACGCCAGAAGCGATGCCCATTTGTTCCCCGTCAGGGAAAGGAACACATTTAAAGTCCTCTCCATTTCTCACTGGTGCCTTTCGAACAATGCACCTTCATACCTGTTCCAGCGGCTAAACAGACAGACGCCGGCAAGACCCGCACACAGCCACCGCCTCACTGTTCCCAGAGTCCTCTTAAAGAAAGCTGAAGGGTCCAGCTCCCCAGCCTGCTCTGCTGCCCTTTGGAACAAATCACCACTTCACCTGCGCTGCCTCTGACCCTTCTTACTTCTCGTTCAGAAAGAATCTCAAAATACATCTGTTCCGTTAAATTATGTACCCTCCTTTCTCTGTTGCACTGTCTCCTATTTCTGTAACTAGTGCCTAGATGTCCATGGGCTTAGTACACCCTCAAAAATGCATTAATAAATGCATAAATCCTCATTTGGCTGTAGGGAACAACTTGACTTCAATGGGATCACTCATCCAAAAATGTTACCTTAGGTGGATGAAAAAGTCAGTCTTCCTTACATTGTGTGCTATGTTGATATGCACCATTTATTTACACTATAGTAAGGGTGTATTTTTTCGCAAAGCAGAGGGTTACTAGTGCACTGAAGTGGAGTGTCTGTAATGGGGCTTTAATATGAGAAGTAAAAACCAACTTTTACTTTTTGTGCAGTCAATATGCATCTTTTATTGTCTACTTGGTTCAATACAAACCTTAGACACATTTAATCAAAAAATGCAAAACATACAATTCATCAATACTATTATACATACATCAAAATATATCACAATACTAAAAACGCTGAAAACAATAATCAGGCTCATTAATACATTCTTATACTTTTTAAAAGAACTCAAGCCACGTGTGAAAAGAAGCAGCAGTAATAACTAAAGATTCAACTGAAAAGATCAAGCTCCAGAATTGATTTCTGACACTATCCTCAAGTCTGTGCAAGAAATCACTATAACCCTTAATCTATTTGTCTTTCGAACAATGACAGTTTGTGAGGATATGTCTTGTAGTCTCAATATCCTTCATAGAGAGTCTGGATAGACGTGATTCAAACGGTATACCATGCCAGGGCTGCACAATTTAATTAGTAAAGCCTCATTCTCAATATGAAATTTCGAAGAACCATGTTATTTATTTATTTATTTTTATTTTTATAAAGCGCCACATGCCCGTAGGCCTCAGAGCACACATGTTATTACACGTTATCAAATATTACACTTTATCAAATAGCGAAAAGGATGGGGGATTTTAAAGGCCTGGGTCACATATCAAGCATATTTACAGTTATCAGCCAGTCTCATTACCAGCTGGCATTGATCCCGGCAAACAGCTCTATATTTCAAGGTCTTAAAAGCAGCCATGCGGATCAGAGGTTTTTCAACAGTAAAATCAATCGATTTAAAAAAGGAGAGAATCTCATTTTCCCAAATGCTAAACATTTTAGTTTAAGGCTTTGTTTGTTCAACCATATCAGAAAAACTGCTCAAAGAAGACACCCCATTTGGACCACATTCAATAAATTCAGATAAAAGATATCACGTTTAATCCCACATATAGTTTTCAAGGATTGCATTCCCATCTCACAGCATATCATTTTGATTGAGAAACACTTCGGAAGACCCAGAAAATATCTCCAGATCTTCTCCTATGGGCCATCTATCCAATGTTTCTCTGTATTCAATAGCACTTCTAGACCGTACAGGATTCGGGCCGTATACAGCAGCTATATAATTCAACAAGAGTCCCCGCACCTATGGACTATGAATGATTTGATAACTCTGAATCTTTTGAGCATTTTTGTAATTACATACCCTGAAATTATTTTAATGTTCTTTCTATAATTGATGGGTATGCCTAAATAAACAGTCCTGTACAATCGCAATAAAGCAGCATGGAAACTTAAGGGAAAAGAATATAAAGACAATGGGCCTCATTACACGGATGGCGGAGAACCATGGCGCTATTAGCGCCATGGTTCATGCCGGTAAAATACCCACACCGCCTTGGCGGAAAGGGGAATTACCGCCCCATTCCAAGGTTGGCGGGGCGGTAATTCCCCCTTCCACCATTGCCCTTCCCCATTCCCATTTTTGCCCCATAGGGCATAATGGGAATGGGGAAGGCGCTAATTACGGTACCGCAAATTGCGGTACCGTAATTAGCTCCCTGGGTCCCTTTGCGGGTTGGTTTTTAACGCCTGCAAAAAGCAGGTGTTAAATTCCCCAACCCGCAAAGGGACCTCGTAGTAAGGCGGTAAGGATTTACCGGTACCGGTAAAATACCGGTACCGGTAAACCCTTACCGCCATCCGTGTAATGAGGCACAATATCATGGAAGTGAAATGTAGCTATTACAATGATCAGATAAATCAGGTGGAAAGTCAAACGAAATAACTTTTTAAGCTTTTTAGATCCAGGGAAAAACCCAGAGCTCATAACCATACTATTAAACCCAATAAGGACGATTGCACACAAGTCCAAAAAGCCTTTTCAGAACAAACTTCAGTGCGCTCAGAACAAGATTAAGGAAGACTTGGATAGGCAGAAATCGCTCCCATCTACTGGCAAATGTGACGGTGGACGAGAGAGTCAGGCAGAGGATAGTGGGAAGAGTAATGTATGAGACCAAAGCGAGGGAGTTTTCACCGATGGGCTTGGCTTCTCCATGATGTCCATTACAGAAATACAAAATGTACTTAAAATCATGCATTCGACAAGTTGTCCAGGAGACTTTCTTCCATACAAGATCATTTTAGAGCATAAAGAAATCTTTGCTCCATTTTTGTATAGATTTGTAAATGCCTCTTATAGATCTTGTACCATCCTGCATGCTAAAAAAGATGTGGCGGTGACCCCACTTAAAATAAAAAAGCAGGTTTAGAGCCAAATGATGCAGCAAACCTACGTCCTATCACTAATACGCTGTTCCTTTTAAAATTAGTCGATAAAGTAGCAACTATACAGCTTCAACCTCATATGGCGGAGGTTGGCATCTTGCACAAAAAGCAGTCGGGTTTCTGCCGCTTTCATGGCACTGAAAGTGCTCTAATAGATCTCCAGACTCAGATGCTGTCCATGTTGGAGAAGAGTAGACCATGGTTGCTGGTCTTACTTGATTTATCTGCAACTTTTGATCTGCTTGATCATAACATCCTGCTAGAAAGACTGACCTCTGTGGGTGGCCTCTCAGAGGAGGTGGTCAGATGGCTGAAATCATTCTTGGAGGGTCGTAAATCGAGGGTTTATTGGGGTGATAGCTCATCTGAAGTAGAAACAATCACTCGTGGAGTTCCTCAAGGAGCATGTTTGTCCCCCCTGCTTTTCAACATATACATTGAACCCCTGTGTATGGAAGTGGAAAGATTGGGTCTCTTCTTTACGAATTATGCTGAGGACTTTCAGCTCTCCATAGAGATGAGCCAAAACCATACAGTGGATCAGGAAAAATTAAACCATGTCTATCAGTTTATAAAAGACTGGATGTCGACCAACTGGTTCTATTTAAATACAATAGAGAGACATACAATAAAAGAATCTTAAATGAAAAATCTGGCACTAATGAGCTCTTCAGCATCTTGAGGGAACTGGAAACACCAGCTCCACCTACAGAAACCTGTTTAAAGGATTCAGAATGGTGTGCCAAAATCCCAAAATCCTTATCAGACAAAATTGTAATGCTCCAAAATAAAATAGAGACCAAGGAAACTAGTCTGGCCCTTAGTTCTAACGCTAACAGCCCTAAGAACCTGCACACCCCCCCATCGTGCCCGCTTTTCTTCTTCTCCCCAGTCACACCAGATGAGGTAGAAAAAATTATCCTATGCCTAAAACCATCCAGGTGCCAGGGAGATATTTGCCCGCCCCAGTCATCAAGGAAGGCGCCAAAGATTTAGCCCCATTCATTGCCGCTGTGATCAACTCCTCATTCAATACCAGTTCAGTCCCTAACACCATCAAGGAGGCGTGGGTCATGCCCCTCCTAAAAAGTAGACATTTAGACCCCAACAGTCCGACAATTACAGTCCCATCACTACTGTACTCTTCCTTTAAAAAATGTTTGCTATGACATAGGCTTATATCCAAATACAAAAACATCTGGAGGATAACAATCTTCTTGACCTACGCCAGTCTGGATTTAGACCGAGACATGGGACAGAAACAGCACTCTTGGATTTAAAAATCCAAATGGATGAAGCCAAAGACAAAGGCAAACTGGCCATCCTTCTGCTGTTAGACCTTTCTGCAGCATTCAATCTCGTTGATCACCAAATCATTACAGAACACCTAACCACAGTGGCGGCTTTTTCGACAAATGCTTCTAAATGGATCCAATCCTTTCTGTCCAACCGAACTACCAGGGTCTTCGCACCTTCAGCCTCAGCTGAGCCAGTCCCCATATATTGCAGAGTACCACAGGGCTCTTGCCTCTCACCAAGGCTGTACAACAGTTTTACAAAGCTCCTCTTTGATCATCTTGATAACATGAGTGTCACATATACAAATTACGCAGATGACACCCAGATCCTCATTACGCTCATTGGTTGCTATGAAAATTATTCTAAACTTATCAACAAAATCTACCTTGAAATCCAGGCTTGGATGGCGGCCCACAGTTTGTGTCTCAATGATGAGAAGACGGAGATCCTGATCATTGGATCAGATGCACGTCTTAACAAACTTGACCCTTGGTACACGTCAGTCAACATTGACGGGAATACGATCAAAGTTGCAAAAGAGGTAAAAACTCTAGGGGTATACCTAGATGCAACTCTCTCACTAAAGAAACAAGTGAGCACCATTGCCTCAAGCACTGCTTACACTAATAAGCTTATTAATGGCTGCAAATCCTACCTATCTCCTACCAGCTGCATCACCCTAGCTAGGGTGCTAGTCTCATCCAAGTTGGACTACTGCAATACTCTTTTCCTAGGTTCTTCAGAATGGAATCTTAGTAGACTACAGGTTTTACAGAATAACACCTTGAGATCTGTGCTAAATATCCCCAGATCCAACCATATATCAGACTTCAGACGGGATGCCCACTGGCTCCCCGTAAGCAATAGAATTGCACTCCGTACACTAGTCATTACCCACAAATGCTTGTCAAACTCTGCCCCTAAGTTCTCTAGACACCAACCAGCCAGACCTTCCAGATCCGTCTACTCACACTGCCTAAACATCCCAAGGTTTAAACTGAAAACGGCAGTAGGAGCCAGCTTCCCGGTTCTAGCCGCCAAATGCTGGAACTCGCTCACCCCTGCAATTAGATCCGAACCATGCTTCTGGACCTTCAGAGCTAAAGTGAAGAATTGGCTTACTGGTAAGAATCACTAACAGGCCCTAGCTCTACCATTGACCCACCCCTGCAGTGTTACTGTTCTCCTCTCATCAACCTATCACCTACACTGTCGACCAATCTATAAGCGCTGGCGTCTTCTCTATGTTTATAGTTCGTTGCTTATTTGCAAACCAACTAAACCTGTAACCAATGGTCAACAAGCATTGCTATCTTTTTACTGGGTATGTTTGACTCTGTAACCTTGTCTCAAGCTCCTGTGCCCAGTTACCTCAGGGTTAGGTGCGCATTACAAATAAATAAACTAAACTAAACTAATTGACGTGTTCGCCCAGTGGAATGAGGGATCCATCAATATTAAAAAGAACCTCAGGCGCCCAACAGACTATGTGCTTGAAAGGACATCTATGTCACACACTCCTCCTCACAGGTCATCTGTGAAGGTTTGTGGCCAGAGCATGCAAAGACAAGGAGCCGCCTATTGGCAAAATGACAAACGTCTGAGAAGACTGTGTCTGGCATGTATTGGAGATAAATTGGGGCCCAAATATTAGCAAAATGTTTTGGTCTGAATGTTTTGGATAGAAAACAGTTGTAAACCCCTGTGGGGGATAAAGACAGAAAATAGGGAAAATAATAAAAAGATCCTTGGTGGGAGAAGCTAAGTGGGGATCCTTTCAATCAAAAGAAAAAATAATTAGAGTAAAGGACCCCCGCTCGTGACGCTGTGTGGGGTGAATAATGTTGCTCCAGGTGCGAGTGGAGCACCATTAATAACGGACATCCTGACTCTAATGAAGGAGGGTCGGAGTCATTGCTCCACTCTGCACCTTTTCACTGCTGCCACTCCAGTGCGCATCTTCACAGCCCAGCTCCCAGGCTCTTCACAAGCAAGCAGTGTCTTTCTTCTCTACCACCTCACCAAGGATTTCTGCATTACGCTGCACTCCCCATGAGAAGGATGAGAACATGAATTAAATATAAAGGTCTCGTCCCCCATTTATGCGGCTGCAAGGACACCCTGGGGTGCTGCTGGCAGATATGGCCCAGGTTTCAATATGTTTCTGGGGCCCCCACACACAACAATGAATGCCGGGCTGCACCTGGTAAACACAACACGGCCATCATAATTAAAGGCACTCCCCCAAGCTACTGGTAATTGCTGGACTGCACCTGACATAAGCAACGCAGCCAAAAAGGACTTTGGTGCCCCGACACATGCTGCTCCCTTCCTAGCAGAATAACACCCTGCCTACTAGGAGACAACATAAAGCAGAGGAAAGAACGAGCTACAGCAGCAAGGACCTTCAGAATGTCCTGCCAAGGCTGTCTCCCAAGTACATTTTTATAATTATGGTTACGGTGCACTATATAGAGACTCTGTATATATTTTTAAGTACTTTTATATTTGTACAGACTTTCACATTTTTGAAGAAATGTTTCTATTTTAAAAAGACTGTTCTCTACCGTTTTGTGTTACACAGCTGCTTAGATAGATGTATCGTGTAAATAGTGTCTAGTGATTTTTCTTTGGTAAAAAAAATCTTTAAAACTGCTGCTGTACTGGGAGAAAGTTGATAATGATGCTGAAGATTGATTGATTGATTGTTTATTTACTGTGCGCTTATACACAAGTGTTTCAAAGCGCAACCATGCATGGGAGGGGAAGAAATAAGGAACACAAAGACAAGCGATTTTACTAGGCATGGTACATTCAGATTATGCATATGTACAGAGACAGGCAGTGCGTGGGGGGGGGGGTAGGGAACAAGTGTGCCCAGTCCCGTCAGAACATGGGTTAAGTGCAGAGTGATACCACTCTCATGGGTCGTAATCGAAGTGCAGTAGTGCTGCGGCAAGTGCAAGACCCAAGGGCAAGTGCAGGAGACTGGCAAGGAAGATTGGGACCGCTGAGGCTCAGAAGGTGCACCAGGTAGCCAGTCGGCGAAACTGAGCAAGTAGAGTAGAGAGAGTAACCAATTAAAGATACCGTACACCGGCATTCGGTTGTTTGCCGTTCCTTTTGTGTGGTTAAAGTTATTCCAACCCATTGTTTCTTCCCTAGGGGTTTTTGGGGAATCACATCTAATCTTTGCCTTTTCATTCCACGTCAACTTCCCAGAGAGGCGCACAAATGTGATCTTGAGCTGAGGTAAGCAGGGGTTTCAAACAAATGTTGAGATAACGACCGGCCACCCCTTTCTCCCATTCAGTTCGGTAAGACCATCCCCCGCTACACACTGGTATGCACAATTGCCACTCTGAAGTATAGAATCTTAAACTTCAGGGAGTCTCTCCATATTTTGCAGCTGCCCTTGTGTTATTTCACTTGAAGGCATAGTCAGGTCAGGCTACCCACCAACAAATGTGACATCTGGAGGCCGCCATGAATAGCCTGACTAACACCTGGATATCCAGCAAATGACTGCAAAGCACTGCTCGTGACCCACTGAATAGGCTCTTTCATGTGTTACCTTTTCCTGATCAATTGCCATGAGAGATTGCTCTGATGCAAAACACAGTTGTCAGTCTCTCTATCCTAATCCCTCACCTTTTATCACCCGAATGCTCCATTGCGCTCTAATTATTTTCTGATAGGACATCAGGTCACAACCTGGAATGACTGAGGTCATCGTAATCCAATGAATTTGAATCATTGCTGTCATACTATGGACAATATGTTCTGCTAATTAAATTTGAAGAAGCCACTGACTGACGTTTCAGTTCTATTAATTATTTAAGCAAAATGTTGTATTTATATATACGTGAAAAGGTTGTTCATCCGCGTCAATGATAATCCTCTCCAGCTGTTCTAATTTCGCCAACATTTGCAGTTAACATTTTGCTTCCAAAAGCCACATATGGATCCTTTTAAGAATTATTCTTTCATGACTTGCTTTGGACAAGTACTACACAGGTATAAAACTCAAACAATGAATATGCACCATACTTTTAGCCGAAATATGGCACATTCCTGCATGAAAAATGTCTGTAAAGTAAAATGTTTTCAAGGGGTTTAACTAAATGTTTGTCTAAAAAGGGCCCGTTGGCAGACAAATATTTTAAGGAGCCTCTGACTTTTCATTGTGAGGTAGTTGATTAACATATCACGCTAGAGAAGACCACGTTGGTCTGTGCGGCGTTTTTTGGCAAATCACCAGCATATACATTTGTTTCCAAATGCTGTATTCTCCTACTATGACGTCACGGGAGTGGAATGTGAACACATCATGCTCAACTGTTGTAACATAACAGCAGGAGAGTACAGCATGTTTGCTGCCTCCCCCGGGTCTCATTTCACTGGAGAGATGGAGAGTTCCTGCGCTATTTTCATGGGCCAAGTCCTAACAAGTCTTGTTTTCCCTAATCATACTTTGTGACAAAGGAAAACACACACGCACACTGTATTTTGTGTTTAGCCCCTTCAAATATTGAATATTGTTAAATTCGGGTTTTGGTTCATCGCTAAATCTTTCAAAGTATAGCGAACATAAGAAAAATAATAAAACGTGGGAAAAATTAAATGTTAAGGGAGTATCAGTCTTCCTTAGTGATTTTTTTAGCAGTATTATTAAAGCTGAACATTTGCACAGGCGAGAATTCTTAAATAAAAGACACACGAGGTAAAGAGTTGCCTCTCTTTTTACCATAAAAGAGACAATTACATAATACTCAACAATAACATCTAGATGAAGAATTATGGAGTTCCCTATCCAAACTTGCTATCACATTCCTTCAAAGAATTCAGTGGAGCATATGCCAAGATAGATAATCAATCCAGAACATACATTGCCAAAGGACCTAGTGGATAAAGTGAAATCGTGCAGCTAACAGAACACAGATCGTTATCTGGGCCGAATCAGACCTCCATGCTCAATAGAGAAACACAATAAATGTCTGATCAATATTAAATACATTACCAGATAACCAGAAGATATATTAAAGTGCAATTCTGCAAGATAATGAACAATTCCAAATCCGGGCAAAATCAGTCCTGTAAACTCAATAAGCACTCAGCTCATTTTGGGATGTCACCTAGTTGGGAGAAGATATCCTTTAAAAAAGAAATTAGTGCAAGTGTAAGGGATAGCTGTTTACCATTCTTGAATGTCCCACTCCAATGTTATGAGATTATCGCCCGAGTAGAATGGATAGTCTTCTTTGTAATAAATAGGAATATTCCAGGATATGGTGGCAAAGTGTTTCCAAATGGTCTGTTCTACAGATTCTTCATGCACGCTTATCAGCAGGTAATTCGAATCGAGGTCCATCCACCTCAAGAGTATGGAGACAGTTATATCTGAATCTTAGAAATCGCATTCCGTGGTTACGGGAAAGGGATTTAAAAACATATGCCCTCTGATACTTGAGACCTTGCAAAGTATTAATATATTCTTTATAAAGTTTCAGCTTTATTAGACGTTCTCTGTTTTCAATGATGATCCCACTATCTTAGCTTCTTCCTCATTGACGAGAGGTGAGATTCTAGGTCAATACCTGCTTCTACTTGAAGGGTTTCCCAAGTCCTCATGAACTCGTTCAGGGGAAAATCACTACCGGAAAAAAGGACACCCCCTAACTTAGAAAAATGAGAATCACCCTCATCTTCTTTCATCTTGGTTTGTAGAAGCAGTTTATTCCATTCATACGTATAACACCTGGATTTTAAACCTAGCACTAGACGAATGACCCCTATAGGTAATGAAGGGTGAGTCCCAAAACTGCATGCCAAATGACCCCTCCAATACATTGAGCCACTTCCTATTCTTAATTAATAGTAGATCAAGGCTGTACGTAATATTCAGTGTCACTTTGGCTTTATAAATTTCAATTAAGCGTCTCAAAGAGTAAAAACAGTACTTGGTTTGAGTGATCTTCATTTGAGTATTTAAAGACTCAATCCTGGACTACGTTTTATCCTTAATAAGGCCCTGTTGGTTCTTGTTGGCAAAGATGAACCCCAAATAAGCAAAGCAATCAACTCCATTGATTACATTGCCATTTACATAACATCTAAAATATTTGTACTTCTGTCCATAGAAAATTAAAATATGCGACTTTGCCGGGTTGATCTCTAATCTATTTTCCATGTTATAGATCCATACCTGATTCAAACGTCTTTCTAGCCCAATTGGGGTGACATCAATAAGAATCAGGTCATCTGCATAGGCCAACCATCCCAACACAAGTGGGCCTAACATAGGTGGTAAAAGGATGGACTTCTGAAGTCATTCCTGCAGATCTGAGATATACAGGTTGAATAGGGCAGGGGCTAACACACACCCCTGTCTTAGGCCTATATCAACATGTACATCCCTGGAAAGCAACCCATCAAAGTTTATACCAACTCTTAGAGTATTTTCAGAGTGAAAGAGCAGTAACATGTTTAAAAGACCCAACAGAAGGCCCCAAATGGATATCTTAGACCAAAGACGTACAACAAGGATGCACGGCCCTATGCAGGTAAAATCCGTCCTTTGAAGGGGCTTTGCATTCCACCTTTTGCTCACTTGCCTATTGCAACCATTGTTTGCAAAAACAAAAGCAATTTCCTGGATGCACACATGTTGCATCCACGTGTTTTCCATCTGCAAAGATGCCTGTTACAATTTTCGGATCTGGCCCGCTAACATGGCTGCCCTGTTGGACCGTAGGCCCTTTGTTGATGTGCACGGCCTACTCGCGTTCCCATTGGCTAGCTTTGCCTTCATTAGCCAATCCAATCAACCGGAGGCGGGAGCCGGCCCGTCTGCTCTAAGGTCTGCATCAAAGGCCCTGCCTGTCCCTGTCAGTGCTGCTATGTGCCTGAGCCCAACCTTCTGCCCCTTCAATCCACCTGTCGCTCTTGATCACTTCACAATAAGACCATTTTGCGGTTGGTTTCTTTGCAGACCGTTCATGTAGTTGATCTCAGTGGCCACCCCAGCCTTTGACGCCGAAACCAATTAAGCTGACAACCATGGATTTGCTCCACGCCTTACGGTAACTTTGCCCCTCGGCTGATACCTACAGTGGCACTCACCACCTCTACTGCAACACCTTGCTGTAACAATTTCATATTTACTGTGCTTCCTGGCATTCGTTTTTAACTCTGACTATTTGCTACCTGAATTGTTTGTATTTCCTGTAGACTATGCTGGATATGCTACTTCCCCACCCTACCCTGGCTTGAAAACGTCTGACTGCTGCATCAATGCCCTCTAAACTTTGTGCTCTCCTAATATGCCCCCCGTATGCCTCTGGTGCCTCCTTCACGTCCACAGCTCCCACCTGGTCACACCAAGAAGACACACCGACAACAGCTCCACTATCAGACCTTAACGTTACCTGACCCTTCCCTAACATCTACTCTTGTCTCCTCACGCCTTCATCTATCTAACGGAAGTACGTCTGTGCTGGCTGCTCTTTTGCTGTACTCCTTATGACTAGTTCATTTCTGCATGTCTTCTATCCTTCCGTGACAGCATATTTTGATGTAGCAGCCCGTACCATGAGGTGAGGCTTCCCAAATTGTGCACCAAAATATATGTCGCATTTCACCTACCTGTCACAGAAAGTTTTGTTGTAGCACCCCATACCATGAGGTGAGGATTTCAAAATTGTGCACATAAACTTTTGTCGCATTTCACCTACCTGTTAAAGCATGTTTTGATGTAGCACCCCGTAGCATGAGGTGAGGTTTTGGAAATTGTGCACCTAAACCTATGTCGCATTTTACCTACTTGTAACACCATGTTTTGGTGTAGCACCCCGTACCAGTAGGCAAACCTTCATATGTAATGACTGTAACCTACTATCTATGTAACCACTGTAAACGACTTCCTTAAGCTAACTGCGCCTAGATAGCTCTGGCCTTTGTGCACTATGCAAATGACAAAATAAATAAAATAAAGACGGCCTCTATCCATCTTATCAAATGTGGTGGACAGTTCTAGACTGCCGGAATAGAGGGGCTGCCCCCTCGCTCTACATGCCTTAATGTAAGGTATAAACTAAGACATTTGAAGTGTTCCCCATACACTTCCGGAAACCTGTTTGATATATACTCAGCCTCTTAGATCTTTCAGTCCAGCTAATCAAGTCCTTTAACACAAATGCTGCTAACACCTTACTAGATGTATCTATTAGTAATATCGGCCTATACCATGTGGTGGACATCTGGAGATATCTGTAGTTCATATGGTGGATAAGATTGGTTATTTATAATGCGCTTAATACCCAGAGGTTTCATATGTAACTGAGCAGCTAATAAATTCTCTCGGTGCCACCACTTTGATCATAAACTCCCTCAGTTCCCACCTATCATTAAATAATTTGTGATCACTGATGCTACATCGTCACAAAGATTTGATCCATAAGAATGGAACCATACAACCTCCTTGGAGGCGTTGGAGAGTCATCATCCAGCCTGCCCTAACGACTTTTTCTTCTGGGTGAAGGAATCACCACACTTCAATCAACCCCACCTCACATAATACTCTTGTGAGGCCAGTGACGTTTTTTATTTTGGAGGTGAGGGGTGAAGCGACTTATTCACAGTTGGGTCAGACAACATTCTGAAATCCCACCCAGCAACACCTCTCCCTCTATAATTTCTGCAACCTTCAAAAGAAGATCAATATGGAAACAGTCTTGTTTTTCATTGGGGGAATGCATGGAGCAAAGAGTCATGAGGTGGCAGAGTAAGCTGCCCTTCTCCTGTAGGTATTTCCCCCGAGAATCTTTCTGAACATCTATCAATGTATACGGTCCCCTTTTCCCATAAAAGTGGCTGTGTCTTTTCTTTTCCCCCCAATTGAGGCAAGATAAATTGTAATGGGAATCCTCTATTTTGTAGTGAAAATTCATCCTGGTGGTACAGATGAGTTTCCTAAATCATGGGGGCTGAGGCCCTAACGTACATTAACTCATTTAAAATAGCTTTTCTTTTAATTGGTGAGTTGAGGCCCTAAACATTCAAGGTGATAATCTGGAAGTCTGTCATTTAAGCCTAATCAGGGGCTCTATTCTAAGCAATCTAGCTGTTGCAAGAGCTATTTTCTACAGCAATATCAAACCACAACCTTTGAAAATGCCGAATCACAGCTCTACTTCCCCTTTCCTTGCCACACACAAATGGCAATCAGAGAGCCGATCAGCAAGCATAACTCGCAGGGCCATTTCAATCAGACCCAGGGATCTCCATTGCAATTGCAATGGCAAATGAACATCAGTTGTAAAATAATAATCCACATCAAATGCTATGTGATGGCGTAACCGCTGTTACATAATATACATTCAAGATGGCGGCTGCGCGATTGAGACACGCGGCACGCCAAGGAAGGATTATTCCTGACCAGATATCCTCTGATTGAATGGATTTGAACCATAAATCAGGTAGGCATCACGTATGCTAACAAGAGTATACACTGGTGGATATAAATTAAAACAAATATTAGAAATTTGCTTGAAGGAGTTTACATGACCGATGAACATTTAGTACTTTTTTTTCAGACATTAAATAATTGAGGAGCAATACAATTTTCGAGGTAATACTAAATAATGACACCTAATTCAGGATTCGAATCCCCCAGAAGAGTTAGGGGTGAGAAATATTTAGATTCCTTATTACACTGACACAAGGGAAACATAGGCCCTCACTCCGAGGTTGGTGCTAGTCATGGCGCTATTGGCACCATGACTAGCACCAATACCGGTACCGCCACTGACGTGGTGGTATGGGGACTTACCGGTCCATTCCACCCTTTGCGGGACCGGTAAATCCCCATTTGAAATGCCATTTCCCATTCCCATTTGAGCTACCATAGGGCTCAATGGGAAGGCGGCAATAACGGTACCGCAAATTGCGGTACCGTTAATGACCCCGGTATCCCTTTGCTTGTCCCGTCCTTAACGCCTGCTAAACCAGGAAGGACGCACAAAAGGTCCTCGGAATAGGCACAAATGGAATACCGGCACCGGTGTCATTAACGGTGCCCGGTATCCCTTTGCGCCCGGGTCGTAATGACCCCCATACTATTAACAGGAGAACTAAACAATGTTCTATACTTTGCCAAATAATAGTGCTAGCTATACAATATCATCTGGTACATGGGAATAAATAATAATTAGGGTGAGTGAAACTATCTCAATATTATTTATTGGAGTTATAGGGAATGGTAACTCACACTTAAACATAACTTATAGTTAATGGGAGTACACCAATTCTATTTTGACTCACAAGCTTTTGCTTGATTCACGAAGTGGTGTTGGTGCACAACTCCTCTCAGCCCAATAATCAATGTAAAAGAAATGTGCCGAACGTAATATGTAAACCATGTCACATTTTTGGTGGTGGCACCTAAGGATACATTGACTATGACATGATGCTAATATATTAAGTCAAAATTTTACTAATTATATATTTTTTTATCTCTTTTGTTTATTTGATTTTCGTTTAATATTCCTTTTGTTTCAATTTTGTTTTGTTTTATAATATATTTGAATAACTCTTGGAATTTCTTTTAGATATATCTCTGTCTGATGTATGGTCTTTGTATAACCATTGCGGCAATCTCCTCTTGGGAATTTTAACAAATTTTGGTCAATTATTGGTTTATTGTTACAAAATATGTACACAATTTGATAAATTCAAATGTTTACGTTTGGTCATAAATATGTTTTAGAAGTAAGAAATGTTTGTTAACTTGTCAGAAGTACATTCTAAAGACTTGAAAACGACATATGGTTGAAACATGTGTCGGGTAGGCGCACTACAAATTGTAACTACTACTTGGAAGGAGTTTAATATATAATTGGTTGCCTTAAATACCACGATGTGCATTTGACTTGTACAAACTGCATATAATTATGATTGAGATTTTCATAGAACAAGCGCAATATTCTGGTATGCAACATTTTTACTACTCTATGATTATATATATGCACCCCTACTTATACAATTCTATTACCTCTACCCCATACCATTGTATTGTCCCAATGTAGAAGTCATGTGTGTTTCTACCCTCTTCCTGCTTCCCCCACACTTGTTGCCACGTTTACCTTTCTTCTTCCTCTACAGACTACGTTCTAATTACCACACGTGGGGGCACAATATGAGATGTTCTCGAACAAAGCACTGTAAAACCACTATGGTGGTTATTGACTTAGTAAAAAGGTGTTATACCATAGCATAACATAACATAATCTTACATACCATAATTTAACATTGCATGGCATATGGAGGTAGCCTGTTCAGGAGAGGCGAGGCACATTTGGGCAAGAACTTAGTGTCAGCGAGAGAGACTAGGGGGGTCATTACGAGTATGGAGGTAGCCATGGTGCTATTAGCGCCATGGCTACCCCCATACCGCATACCGGGTCCGGGTTCCTTGAATGAGGAATTGCAGGGCCATTCAACCTTGGAGGACCGGGTAATTCCTCAATAGGGCTCCCCATAGGGCTCAATGGGAATGGGAAGGGAGCTAATAACGGGCCCGTTATTAGCTCCATGGTCCTTTAGCGGCTCCCACTAAGGGCGCCTGGTAAAACCAGCCGCCCTTAGCGGGACCCGCTAAAGGACCTCGTAATGTGGCAGTAAGGGGTTAACGGCACCGGAACCCTTACCGGCACTGTTAACCCCTTACTGCCAGGGCTAGAATGAAGTCATACGTCTCAAAAGTTGCATTTCACTGCACGTGACGGTGCATCAGCAAGAAAACACAAGTGGCCTGACCACATTAATTGCTCTAGATCGTGAAAATTAATATTGCTCTGAAAAATGGCATTCATGCATCAAGGTTGTAAATTGATCTTGGAGACATCGGTTCCACTAGTCATGTGCTTATCATGTCTTTTTAATGTATATACAGTGTGATAACATCAAATGCACATTCACAAAAGAAACAAACATGTAGATGATAAGTAGAACATCTCACCCAATGCAAACTACACCACCACTGTGCAATTTAGCATAGAAATTGCCAAGTAATGAAATACAGCAAGGCAGCGTTAATTTGCATCCGACAATCCAGCGTTCATCAGTTGTGCAGGCGTTTGTAGTGGCGTAGGTGAGAGTGGTTGCAGTCTTTAACGTTAATCCTGGAATATATCTTCTGAAAGGGAAGGAAAGAGTCAATACACAGCACTGATTTGGTTCTGATCTAGAGCTCACGGCTTTTGGAAAGACGTGTTGGAAAGAATCAACCTGGTGCTGGGAAGGGACATTCGAATGTCCCTTTTGATTTCCATTCTTGGAGATGACAAGACAATCTGCAAACTGACCAAACCCAACAAGATGTTGCTTTGCAAAAGTGGCATACAGGTTTCTCTTCTGTGAAAGGATGGTGAGCTAAAGACTCTGGTTGAGACTCTAATCCAGGATATAGGCCGGGAGAGAGACACTCCCAGGACCCCCCTTGTTTGTGCATACGGGTAAAACATACTGTTCTGCATAACTGGAAGTCTCCAGCAGGCCTGAACATTGAAGACTAATTACTGACTCGCTCTATGATTGTGCAGGCCTTGCACAAATATACAGTAAGAAATGGCAGTAAAGGTCAAGGGTATCCACAGCACTTGTACAGTCACTTATGATTAGCAAAGAGGCAGCGGGTGTCAAGAAAGTGTGGGTGTACTGCCAGTACACTACCACGTTAATTAAGCACAGACAGAAAGGTCCCAAGACACACTGCGCCAAGAGAGGCAAGAATTTAAATACAATAATGTATTTATTTATGTTGATTGGTCAGCCCGACACGTGTTTCAAGCCAAACCCGGCTCTTCATCTGAGGCTTGTTGTTAGAGGTAGGAATTGCAAAACGTAGGGGCATAAATTGCCTTTGCAAACTCTTATGCTTCGCAGACGCGGCAGAGGCCGGACACTGAACAGGTAGCAACTAGAATGGGCACAGGTCTGTCTGTGCTTGCAGAAATATAGGTTAGGGCGAAACTTTGAAAAAGAAACATTGTAAGACATTGCTCACTCCCTGTGGCCCAGCTCCCCCGGATGGGTCTAACTCGTGGATACAGCCCAGCATGGGATCCTCCTGTCTCTACACAACCTGTGCTCTCCATTAATAATCCCTCTAGTGGTCAATGGAGGACCACATACACTTGGTTCTCTGCACCGAAGAAAGAGTTACGTCTTCTTCAAAGCCTTGTAAGGGTGGAATTATGTCTCAGAGAATGCCTGTGGTATTCCTTTGATTTGACTGTTTTTATAATAATAATAATAATAATAATAATAATAATAATAATACAGTTGTGCGCCTTTTGATGTTGCTCTGTGAAAATTATGTTCCATGGAGGTTTAAAATTGTATGTGTTTTCGCATTCAAATTGTTTATTAACAAAATAATATTACAGAGCATAGCCTGCATCAGAGTTCTGTTACAGTCAACACAAATAGAAGAAACAACATTTTCACAAGCAACCATCTATTGGCAACTATCTAGAATTCTTTTATGTAAGTTATAAACAATTGGTCCATACAATACCTAAAAAAGATTATTCAGGAATTCTTCTACCCCATGTAACCACCAACTGGTGCCATCCCCTGGCCCTCCTCCACAGTGGGTGGTACCTGTCAGGAAGTAGGTTTCTGTTCCATCATTTCCACCCTAAGGGTCTACCTTTGACCCCTCTGAGGGAGTGTAGGCTGATGGGGCATATTCCAAAGAGGGCGCTCACACCAGGGGAATCAAGAAATAGGAGGGTTATAAGGGTTTAAGTACTAATGTTTCCATAGGTCTTATGTTTTGTTGAAAAATAAAATAGGGTCCCCTTTGGGGTGGATCGACCTTGGTGCCTGTGTCGCATTAGAAAGAAATGTGTTTTAACATCTTTTAAATTGCAGGTGGTGCAGCATCCCATCTTGTCCAGTTGGTCTGGGCGGTGGGATTGGTTGGCTTCTGTATGGTTTGGGGTCTGGGTTAAGGAATGTGTACCCCTGCCCCACATCAGGGCCAGAAAAGTACAGGCTACGTTGGAGGCATTGCTGAGATGGGCTGAGCCCTTGAGGGTCTGAGTGTATCATCATAGCCAGGCTTTATAGCATTGCTGGGATTGGCATTCCTGGAGATGGGAATTTCCTGAAGGGGGAGTGATGTAGCCCTTGGCCTTAATTGGGCCTGGCTAGGGTGGGCTACAAGCTTGTCCCATGAGGGAAATAAAGAAATAAAGACACAGACATTTGGCGTTGTAATTTCCTTTAATTGTGTGTGTGTCTTTTAACTACATAGATGTACCCGTAACACCCTTTCCATCATGGGGCTGTGTGGAATGTGAAAAAAAGAAAGCGAGCAATGGCCAAAACATCCCCTGCCCAAGAGTGGGTTGGGCAGGGGAGAGAATGTTGGAGGAGTTCTAAACAAATGCTGTACTAAGGGTTGTGGGAAGAGATAACGAAAGTGGTGAAGAACACAGCTCTCTGGGGGGCTGTGGCCCCTGGGCCTGGCAACATTTTAAAAAGCAGACCTTGTATACTAGAGGCAGCCCTCATCTTCCATGGGCCTGGACTGCACGTCCGGAGCGGCCCCGGTCCTCACAGGAATGGCTTGTATGTGTGAAGCTGGCAAAGTGGTCTAAATGTGTGACTCTCAGCACAGTGCTTGTGATTTCTGGCAGCAATTGTGGCTGTTGTGTACATATATTCATAAAAATATCTATCTTAAGTTTCATCCAACCATCATCTGTTAGAGAATACCTAAGGGCAGACACTCAAAAGGTCAATGAAAGACCCAAAACATAGTTAACACCAGCAAGAAAAGTATTCTACATGCTAGTACTAGCTTAACTACTTTAAACATTGTGTTAAAAAGTGCCAAGCAGTGATTTGTACACAGGAATCCACATGAAAAGCAGATAAGTAGTAAAAATCAGATCATTGTATCAATCTTTCCGAAAATACAATTTCAAAATAGTTGTCAGAGATTTACAGGATAGCCCATTTCTCACATACTTCTATAGAGTTTAAGAAGTTTAGAAAAGTTAGTTCGTAGAAAGCGCCATGTCATGAGTTCAGACCCCTAATATAGTGAAAATGCAGATAACCATTACAAGATGTATAGGGCATCTAAAGATGTGGCAACCTTCATGCTGGCAGGGAAAAATGACCCCACCAGATTAGTTCCAGAGCCAGGTGCGACAGCCCGAGGCCTGGAAAAGGAATGTTTCCATTGGGACTGAAGAGGATCAAAATCAGACAGATTTGCCCTGATGGTACCATGGAAGATGCACTGCACATGGAGGCCATAAGGCCTTTAGGTGGCTGCCAGCAATGGATCCGCTGCCCAAGGACTCCAAGAATGTGAAATGGGCCGCTGAACCTGTCGAGAGGATCCATGGTTCGAATGTACAGTGGTCAAAGGAGACAACAGGGCTTCACAGGTTAAGGTTCTGACTTCTAATTACGGAACTGCACACAAAGCCCTTTGGCACAGACGGCTGCCTACTGAGAACTAGACACAGTCACAAAACACATGTGAGGTGGACCTTATGGTGGTAGATGCCTGGGCAGATGCAGCAACAGTAAACCACACTACTGGCCTTTTTGAGTCAGGCCAGAGGTGCTCCAGTGACAGCAAACACAGCAGGACAGAACGCAAAAGGCCCCCTTGAGTCAGAACAGCAGCAGAGATCAGGGACAAACAAAGGAGCAGGTGAGAAATAGCAGCAACAATGCCACTCAATTTGAGCATAGCAGCAGGGCACCGGTCCTACTCACAGACAAAGGGGGCATCAGCACAAAGGGCTCCAGATGTTTACAGTAAGAAGATTTAAAAGAAGCAGCACAGGCCTACTTGGTAGCATCTTCTTCAGCAACTCTGCAGTGATTCCAGGTAGGTTCTGAGGGATGCACACACTCTGTCAACATCAGTCTGCAATGACCGACTGCTCTCTGACAAAACACTCTCACTGTGCACCAATATTTATTAACTCATTCAATTCTGAAATGATCACCTTAAACCTGTCCACACATTGCACCTTACATCGCCTTCTTGCTTAAAATCTCAATCCTCAGACCCACCATTCCTATCAAGACTTGACTGTAAACTCCTTCTACACTGGCCTTACAATGTCCTTCATATCCACATTTCAGACTATGCAAAAACAACTTTCTGCATCTTCTCTAACTTGATTTTCCCACTATAATCCATGGCAGCAAGCAATACCAGTATATAAGTGTGGTATCCTGGGCAGCAGGGTGTGGCAGGATTCAGGCAGGAACGAGGCTGGACCCAGAGTTGTAGAAAAGGAAAGTCTTTATTATGTTAGAGTTTACAAGCAGGTAGTTAAGCAGGGGACCAAAGCAGAGACAACCAACATGTAATTGATCCCATCCTGTCTGATCTCTAACTAAAACTTCTAGAACCTTCAGACACACACATTCCACATTCAATCAGGCATTCCACACGCATCTTGCACCCCAGGGACACAAGAACAGCAACCCAGGAAAGAATGTACCACAAGTCACTAAATAATTGTCTTATTACATGCTGGTTTTGATTAACTACTGACCTGTAATAAAAACAATGACATCATCAGTGCTCTGTTATCCGTTATTACGCTTCGCTTGTGACCCTCTCTCTGTTTTATGGGAGGGCAAAAGGGGCACTTAGGGGCCCTACAAAGCTGCCTGATCGAAAGAGGTAAGATTCCTTTATTCACCAGATTTAAATAGCACCCATCACGATATTCTATGGCATTGTCCTGAGGGTCTAAACCTATTGCCTTTCTGTTTTGCCAAGTACATTCTGACTCGATCAATGCATCATGTCATGCTTTCTGTGTTCACTATGGTATATATAGTTTGTGTGTTCCTTGCGGCACAACTCCTGTAGCATTCCTTGCTTCCTGTGGGAGTTATGTTGATCATTTGCAATAGCCACATTTGAAATGCATATTGGTAAATTGAGTGCCACAATGGTTCAGAAGTTAGCTCAGTGTGTTAAGCACTCATTGCAGAGATATGTGTTCCTATGCAAGATTAGAATAGCACATTCCTGTAATGCTGGCTGAGCCTTTCCTATGTCTGAAGTTTATAAACCTGCCTGCATATGTACTTGGTCTTGCAGCACAACAGGTGCTATTATCAGCAATGTGCCTGCACCCGTCAGGGGTTGCTAGAAAAGCGAACATGTCATCTTTATGGTGAAGGTCTAGAAATTGGTTTGTTCAGATGCGGTGTTGTAAATCCTAGGCATTCTGCTCCAACGCTGAGCATAAACTGTTAGTCCAAGAGACGAATAAGTATCCAAATTTGTAACCAAAGCCTTCATTCTTGTATCCTGGCTTTGCCTGCAGACAATACAGTGATCCTGGTCAAATCAACTAATATCTCGTACATTACTGTACTGTCTTTGGTGAAGTTGGCTTCCTCTCATGATGGTGCTGCTTGTTTGACACAAAAAAAGCTTTGCATTTTATTAAAAGTGAAAGGTTTTTCTGCATGTTTATAAATGACAATTTCCAAGACAGTGTTTTGGAACTATGTAAAGCTTTAAAATACAAATGACCAACCCATATCAAATCTGTTAAATCACACTGATTAGTATGCTGGTATTTATATACTTTTCTTGATGATGGAGAGAATGAAGTCTAGAATCATTCTGTTACACCCTTCTATAATATTTTGTTTTTAAAAATGGTCATGTTTGGTAATGTGAGTGGAGTACTTTCCAAGTCAGTTTTATAAAATTATATTATTTTAGTTCATGGTAAGAACTGGTAATGAAAGTGTTCAAATACAGAAATTGCAGAGTTGGCACAAATCCCAGATTCACCCCTTAACCAGTCTGTGTAATGCTGGGCATCTAATTTAATCTTGCATTGCCTAGCCTCTTGAAATTGCCAGTCCCTAACCGGTTCAAAATTGTCAGCCCTAAAGAGAGATTTCCTTCTCAGGGTATGACCTTCAAAACAGCCTCACTCATGGTTTCACTGACTATAGTGTTGCTTCCACTATAAAAGTGAGCATTGATATATTGCACACCACAGGCACTTTATTCTTTCGATATCTAATGACAACACTATTTGAAAACCATGTCCCACTTTTGCAGGCCTATTCATGGAATTAATGTGCACCAGAAATTGCCACGCAAGCGTGCGAAAGAGTGCGAATCGCAGCGCAAGTGTGAAAATCGTAGCGCAAGCGTGCGAAAGCCGCGCACATCGATTCATGGAAGTCCATGCGCGTGTAAATCCTGGGATGTGCGCTAAAATCGTGCGTGGCGCACGCGGGCGCAGACTTCATCAAACGGCGTGCGCTACGCGCACAGCAAAAGCGCACATAGCACAGCGCACACAACAAAAGTGGGCGTAACACGGGGCGTAACATGCGGAATGGGGAACAACGCATGAAAATGTGGGCGTTACGGGTAAGTACAGGAGGTAAATGCACAGAACGCCCACACGCGTGCCTACAACACACATTCATTGAATCGAACAGGGGAAACGTGTGCGCCAAAAAAGAGGCGCTAATCCGGAAACACGTACGCCAGCAGGAAGCAGGCATACGCAGCCCCGCGCAGCGTAAAAGTGCACGCAAACAACAAACAAGCTCAGACGCTACAATGAATATACCATTCTTCGCAGCAGTGGTCGTGGGACATCGCAGGAGGAGAAGGATAGCCAGGCCCAGAATTTGTACACCCAGGACCAGCCTTTTTGGGATGCCTGATGACCAGGTGTATGGGAGGTCCAGGTTCCCACCACATATAATACTCAACCTGGTGAGTGAGTGGGAGAATGACCTCACCTCACCCACCCTGTGCTACCAAGCACTGAGCCCCTTGGAAAAGGTGCTCAATGTACTGCACTTCTTGGCCACTAGTTCATTTCAGCGGACAAGTTCCATAGTGGGGGGGGGTGTCACAGGCCACGCAGTCACGCTGCCTACACCAGGTGTTGGCCATCATGACTGCACGCTCTTCAGTCCGCAGGCACATATACATGCCCAGAACACCTGCAGAAAGGCAGGCTGCCATCCAGGACTTTTACGGGGTGGCACACTTCCCCAAAGTGCTCGGTGCCATTGATTGCACCCATGTGGCTCTACGTCCTCCCAGGGCAACTGAGCACATCTATAGAAACCGCAAGCACTGGCATTCCATCAACGTGCAGGTAGTATGTGATGCCAAGGGAATCATCACCTCATTATATGCCAACTATCCAGGGTCCACCCATGACGGTTTCATTTTCAGAATGTCACCCCTAAACCGGGACCTAGAAGCTGGGCGGCATGGCAATACATGGCTGCTTGGTGAGTATAAATGCCTCTGCACATGCATGCATGTCAGATACTGAGTAATGTCAAATCCCCACTAATGATACCCATCATCACCTCCCCAGGGGACAGTGCTTACCCTCTAAGCACCCACATGATGACGCCAATTCGGAACCCCACCACACCACCCGAGGTAAGATACAACACAGCCCATATTGCAACCCGGGGCAAAGTGGAGTGCACATTCAGAGTGCTCAAGTCACGCTTTCGCTCCCTTGACCTCTCTGGTGGGCAGCTGCTATATGCGCCCCCAGTAGTGTGCAGGATCATAGTGGCAGCATGTGTCCTGCACAACGTTGCAACCCGCCGGGCCTGCCGGTGGACATGATGGTGCCCCCACATCCCCAACCACATGCACGACCGCTGCGCATGGGAGAGGAAAGGGCATGTGGTGAGGCAGCCCGTACGCAGCTGGTGGCTAATTACTCCACCTTAAATCACACCCCTGTGGAGTGCACACAGCCCTGGCACATACCAACTGACAATCAATGATGATGACATAAGGGACAGTCAACTGTCACAACCATACCAGCCTGTGATTGGTCACCTGGAAGTGTTACATTGTGTGCATCCCTACCTACTGAAAGACAACCAATGCTGTGTCACAAAAAGACACACATTTATGCTGCATGAATGACTACCCCCTTGCAAAATACAACATGAAAATAGTTCCATGTCACCAAACCCCTCCCCACCTCGGCTACCCAACACACCATGGCATGTCATGCAATGTGAAAGCAACCAAATGAATGCACAACACATGAAACAAGTGTCACAAAGTGCATTGTCCCAAATGGAAACAGGCCACAGACAATATGCTCCCGGTAATCAATAACAAACAGCACACATGAACAAATACTTACCAGCAACACAATACAGCAACACAGGATGAAATAGTGGCAAAATATGACAGTCCAAAATCAAAGTAGTGCAAGTCTTACAACCTGAATAAGCCAGCACATTGACCCCTTCCAACTGCAGAGTGTTTCTGTCAGGCAAATGTGTCAGTGTACTGCATACAACATGAACTGCATCTGCAAAGGAGACGGCCTTGTGAAGACATGACGAAGTACCTGTGAATAAGGAGGAAGACATGGATGCACAAGCACATATCAATACACCATGCAGTGTTCAATACAACAACATTCCCCACTAGGGATGTCCACACAGTTTTGACTACAGACTGCCCACACAGCTCATGGGAGCCCAATGTCACTGTGTTAGTCACTGTCACTTGGTCACACCCTTTGTAAGCCCATGTAAAGGGGAAGCAGGAGGGGTGTGTGTGTCATGAACCCAAGCATCTAACCCAAAGACAGGACAAGCCTGCATGTGCCCAGCTGGAATACACAGTGGATGCCCACGGGAGCCACACAAGGCAACACACTGTAAAAAAAAAAAAACAAAGATCAAAAATGGCCATGTGTGGACCAGGGGGGGGAGGCCACCCAGGAGGTTCGAGGACAGGGTGCACACCAACACCCACCTGCGTGGATGTTGCGAGAAAAAAAAATACCTCCATGGGCTCATGGCCTGCATGGCTACGCCAATGTGGGAGAGCTGCTGTCACTCTCTTCACCCTCTGCTGCTACATCAGGAGGTGGCGGTGCTTTGGGAGGCAGCCCACGCAAAGCCCTGGTATGGTCCTCCATGGCAGCAAGCATGCAGGTGTGGAAGGTCTGGTTCTGGAGGATGATAGTACGGAGATCCCCATGCAGCATCTCACGGGTTGCCTGCATTTCTGCACGCATGGCCTCGTGTGCCTGGATCTCCTCATGAGTTCCCTGCAGCTCAGCTGAGAGTGAACTTGTGAGCTGCTTCAGCTGCTGTTCTGACCTAAAATTTCGGAAAGCCTCAAGTTCACGCAGAGTCTCCCTTAGGAAATGGAGTTCTAACCTCAGGGCTTCCCTGTGGCCCTGTGACTCTACAGATATGGCTTCACGTAGAGTCTCCAGTGCCGCCCGTCAGTCTCTGTTGGACGCCAACATGTCTTCCCTGTGTGATTGGCAAATGGAGTCTGTTGCCTGCTGTTGTTGCTCCATCTGCCTTTCAGGGGGGAGAATGGAAGTGGCCACCCTCTCCATTGCCTGAGCCATCATTTCAACCGATGCTCCCTGTTGTGTTGCTATACTGTAAATTGAGTTTTCCCATACAGTATTGCCTGGTGGCGTACGGCCACCGCGTCGGCGGGCATCACACCTGTTTGGGGCAAGGCGATCTGCGCCTTGCTGTGCTGGCACTGCCTGAGGATGCAGGACTGCATTCCCCCTCTGATCTGATGGCCCAGGAACAGGATCAGATGTAGTGGAGTGTGACCCTGCATCCGTAACCGCCAAAGGCGGAGTTACCAACACTGACATCCCCATAGAGGGGCCTACCCCCGGTGCAGGTGGGTTGGACAGAACAGCATCCCTGCCAGAAACACTCACCTGCGACAGCACATAAGTCCCACCGTCCGATTCAGTACCTGAATCATAGAGGTCTGGGGAGGTGCACCCAGAGACACACGTGGACAGTATGGTCTGCAGGAGGATGGGGTTTTCACCCACCACCACACCACGTCCTCCACTGGTGCCCGGTCGTGGCTGAGATTCCTCCTGGGTCTGCACCATCTCCTCCACCTCAACAGCATCAAGTGCGTCATCACCTGCAAAAACATGAAAGACAACAAATGGAAACAGGCAAGAGCACCATAGCACACACATAGGCCTGACAAAGCAGAGATCCAGTACATGAACAACACATGTCCCACACGACTATAACCCTGGCATGCATGCACTGTCAATGAGTTGGAAGGGGAGGCAAAAAGCAGACACTGAGGACTCCAAGATGGAAAAGCAACACATGTGCTAGCACTGGCATCCCAGATTAGCCTGTGAGTGGCATGGGCAATCCACATACATGACACATGCCAGCACACAGATGCAACGTAGCATAGCCATGGCACATTTGACAAGTACAGCCATATGTCAGTGAATGAGTACTGTCACCTATCCATGTGACACATGATGAGATGAAAAATGCAAAATAGTGTGTCAAAATACGCATGTGCCACACAGTGCAACACATCCAGTGTGCAGTAATACAGTGATGGCAGGCAGACAGATACATCAATGGTTGGTCACTTCAACATGACAGGAAACAACAATCATGTTCCACATTCAAAGAGGCCCCAAAAATGTATGTGAGCAGGCCCTTACTCAATCAGCCTGAATGGTCAAATCATTCCCATAACAAGGTAATAAATGTGGGCCAATGTGGGTTGTAATCTATGACAGAAGCATGTCACATATGTGGCATTAGGGCACAAAAATGCGTTGCAAAAATGGGAGGATTGAAACAATCAGGCTGAATGAACACTGAAAAATCAGAACAGTTCAAGGGCAACTGCAGTAATGTGGCGCCAATTGGCTACTGTGGTCAGAAGGGATACTGTCATACCCAAACCCAAGGCCAGTGAATGGTTTGGAGGAAGCACATGGGTGACCCATACCACTCAGGAGTACACACCCTCACCTGGCACTCAATCATTACACATCACCCAAGAAACATACACATGGATTACACACACTTGCATGGGCACTCACCGGACAATGCCTCATAATCTGGTAGGTCTCCCACGCCTTGGATCTGTTCCTCTGTGATGAAAGTTCCAGCAACAGATTCATGTTCAGTGAGTTGGCGGTCCTCTGGTGGAGACCTACTGCCAGTCACCAGAGGAGAGGCATGATTGGAAGCCAGCTTGTTCTTTGCTCTGCGTTTAAGTTAATTCCACCGCTTGTTGCAATCAGCAGCTGTGCGCCTCACAAATTCAAGGGCACTAATGTGGTCCGCGATGGTCTGCCAGTGGGCCCTATGTTGAGCAGTCGTAGTCTTACAGCCTGCAGTCACCAACATTTCGCGGCTGTGTGCCGACACATAGGCCACAAGTGCATCAAGTTCGGCGTCATTGAAGCTAGGCTTCCTTGACGTGCCGGAGTGTGTAGCCATGTCTGGGGTCTCAGCCTGTAGTGCAAGAGCACCCTTCTTCTTCTTCTTGTAAGGTAGAGCGGATCCTGAGTGGCTTATGCTGCTCTGGTCAGTAGGGGCAGAAGCGCAGGTGGACTGGGTACTAGAAGCCTGTAAAGGCACAATGACCATAGGTCTTGGTGCAGGCATTGGCTGCAGGGTGATGTCAGCAGGGCCAACGTCGGTGTGATGGACCTGGACCGACACTGTCCTGGCTGGGAGACTCGAAGCTGGGGTGGATTGAGCTGCAGCTGCCCCTGCAGCCTCCCCACCCTGCCTACTTGGGGCAGCAGATGACATTGCTGCCCCAGATCCACGTGGCCTGGTGACAGCAACTTTCACCGCCACACATGGATTAGACTTGCTGACCAGGAAGTCAGCCTGAGAGTCATCCTGTGCCGGTTCATGTGACAAAATGGGCCGGACCAACAAGGGCTGAGCTGGGATTGTGTCAGCTACGTTTCCCACAACTATTGGGGTGGGGGGCATAGGTGGCCCCGATTGGTCCTCCACACATGGGGCTCTAGGGGCACCCTGCAAATCCTGGCCACGTCCCCTACCGCGCCCACCACGCCCACCTTTTGGAGGTCAGCAACCTTTGCCTCCCTTACTGCTTGGTCGCCTCCCAACCATGGCACTGATGTTGTTGTGCATATGGGAGTTGCAGAAAACAATTGTCCTGGGCAATTGGGGTGAAAGGGGTAGGGTAATAGATGGAATTCATACCCTAGTGCTCTAGCAAGGCTCTCTGTGACCTCTGGGGGAAGATGACGGGTCACGCAACGCACAGGCCCCTCAAAAACAAAAGTACACATGCACGCAACCCCTGGTAGACCACGTGCGTGGAAAAATGAACACGCACTATGCTGTGGCACCCAGAAACACAAAAATAAGCGTACGCATGTTACACACAGCCTACAATGACCTCTGAAGAGGTGCGCGACACACGGGGGCAACCAATTGGAAAATACGTGTGCGACCCACCGTCTGCCTTGAAAAAGAATGTGAAAAAGACACGCGTGTGCGCGTTGGCAACACCCCCGCCAAAAGAAGAAAAGAACGCAGTCTGAGGAAACACGGAGTATGAACTGGAAACTTTGTGAAGTAATCGCGTGTGAACCAACAAGAAGTACAAGAATCACCTGCTCTCTCTCCACATAAAGCACGTACAAGAAAATAGCGTGATACTCGTACCTTTTAAGCCAGCCCACACGTGCAACGTCGCTTACGCGCTAAGGCCCTTTCCTCCAATAGCACGTTGACGTGCAGTTTTCTCACGTGCTGATTCACAATGCACCCGCGTTGTGCGGAACACCCGCGCGCGTAACGTCACTTACGCGCTTAGGCCCTTTCCTCGGATTTCACGCTGATGTGCACTTTTTTCACTTGCCAAATCACTCCGTATCAAGCTGGCCACGCGAAAACACACGGAAGACCACGCTCATGCCCAAAAGGCCATTTTCCTGCCCCCAAGAGCCCCGAGCACGCTCCCACCAGCCATCTGCTCTGCTGCCTGCCTGCTGCCCACGTGCCCTGCTATTTGGTGCCTGCACGTCAGCCACCTGAAGGGGTCCAGTTGCTGTGTCCACCCCTGCTGGAACAGAAGACTCCCGACTGGGATACCATCGCTCCACAGCCCAGGACCCAGTTGCCCACCCACGCCTGCCTCGGGGGTCGCCATGTCGGGGCAAACACCATCTGCGACCACTGGCGACCCCCAGCCAGAGAGGCAGAGGGCCACCAGCTTCAGTGAGAAGGAAGTTGGTGTCCTGGTGGAGCATGTCCTGGGCATTATGATGCCCTCTTCGGAACATCACGCGCCAACAAGGAAGGACGGGAGAGGATCTGGGAGGACACAGTGGTTGCCATCAACGCGGAGGGGGTGGCAACCCACGACATCAAGCACGTCCGGAAGGGCTTGGAGGACTTCAGGTCCAGGACCCTCTACAAGGCCCAGCACCTCGCGAAGGGAGAGGATGCAGAGGGGTGCCGGGTCAGCATGAGCAACATCCAGATGAGGGTCCTGGAACGCGTAGGCCCAGCGCTCCACGGCCAGATCCTTCGGAGGCAGACCCGTCTGGAGTTGAGCAGTAAGGGGCCAAGCATTGCTGTGTGAGACAGGGCATGTTGCAGTGTGCTGGTAGTCTGATACTTGCCTGTATGTGTGACATAGGCCATGTATGGATGTGTGTTTGCAGGGACATCATGGTCATGCATGTGAGACCAGTAATGTGTGAACCACATGGATGCTGCATGTGTTCCAATGCAACATGGGGAGCTGTATGCGGAATGCACACATGAATGCATGCCAGTCTCTGTTCTTGGACATGGAGGGGGGTGAGGGATGGGTGCTGCTCTCATGTACATGTATGGTGCACATGTGTGTGTGTCTGAGAAGTGTGTGTGTGACTTTGAAACGCCATGGATGCATGACACATGTCCGTGATGATGTGTAGATTCACTCATGCAGTGCGGTCACCGTTGTATCCCCTTGTCTATCCACTGTGTCTGTGGTGTACAAGCCATGATGCATGACCCTCCGGTGATGTGTGTGCATGGGATCAGTGTGAGCCATGATGCATGTGAGTTTGAAGGCAACATTTTGGTTAAAAGAGGCCCTTGTGCATGGATGCTGATGTTGATTGCAGGCGCCGTGCCTGTTTCTGCATGTGTGTTGGTGCATCCACCCATGTATTGTGGAGGGACAGAATGGAAGTGACATTTGACAGTGCCACTCATGTGTTATTGCTTCCTGTCTAGGGGAATATTGTACTGTACCCTGATGCTTGTGTTCTATGTCTCCCTCTACGCAGCGTCAAGTGAAGAAGAGGGCAGAGACGGCGCTGTAGAGCCAAGCGGCGGGGATGCCTCCACCGGGCGGCGACGCAAGGCCCATCCACCCTCCCAGGAATTGCCATCATCCAGGAGCGAGGGGAGTGGTGCCGTGTCTGCCACTACGGCTGTAGTGGAAGGGCCAGGTGAGCCCCCACAGGGGCTTGCAATGGCGGAAGATGGTGTGGAGACATCCAGGTTGGTGGTCTCCGCAGAGGAGGAGGAGCCCGCTACTGAGCCACACACGGGGCCTGGTGGGGGTAGTACCACTGTTGCAAGTGGTGCAGTCCAGGGCCAGGGTCAGGAGGCAGCACAGGTCACCGCCGAGGGGCCTGTGCATGTCGCTGTCCTTGACCCTGTGCCTGCACCACAATGCACCAGCAGGATGCCCCGTCCCAGGCCCGTCCGCAGTTAGGGGGGAGTGCCACGTCATCTGCCTCTCCACTACCTGCAGACGAGGGGTCCCATGAACGTATGGGCTCTGTCCTGATAGGTGTCGCGTTGCGCATGCGTGACACTCGTGATGATGTGCGAGCTTCCGGAGGTGGAGAACGCTCGCCATCACGAAGAACAGCGTCGCGACATGGCATTGTTGGGAGGGGCCCTGGTCAGTGGGTTCCTACATGTGTCACGCACTCTGGAGACTATGTGCCAGTCGTTCTCCCTGCCGTCTTGTGGCCCAGATTCCACCAGGGCCCCTGTGGACCTGGCCTGACCAACACAGCCAGCTTGGTGGAGATCACATCCCTGCCACCGTCAGGAGTCGGCGATCCAGCAGGGGTGGACACCACAACAACTGGAGACCAGCTGATGGAGGATGTGCAGGCATCATCGGACAGGGCACATGGACAGCAGCAAGAGCAGCAGCAGGCTCTAGGTGGGAGCAATGATGGCTCGGGCCATCGACATCAGAGGGGCAGGCATCAGCCAGAGGGCAGGAGGACCCTGGAATGAGTGTGTCTTCCATGTGGCTGCGGTTGGGCCGGCGTATAGATGCGGAGCGGCGGCGGGAAGAAGAGGCACGGCTCACAATGGTCAGGGCGGAGAACTCCATGCGGAGGGCACTGAGGCGGGCAGAGTGCCTCGAGGCTATTCGCAGGGAGTTGGCGTCCAACATGGCATCGTCCCTGCGAACCCTCGGGGCCATGGAAGAGGTCCACCTCCAGGACATTGAGCAGGAGTTCGATGATGCCCAGGCCTGGGAAATCAGAAAGTGAGCCATCGGACTAGCCCGCCGCCATTGTATATAGTTTTTAGTGTTAGGTTTCATTTTCATTTTCCTTTATTTTGGGGTGTTTGGACTTTGCCCCACACATTTGTATATAGTTTTTTTTATTAGGTAGTTTTTTTCATAGGTTTCTGTTCTTTCGTTGGGCTCATGGACCCTTGATAATTGATTGTACATAGTTGGACAATGGATTTATTGGAACTTTTTCTTTGGATTTCATCAGGGATTAATGGATTTAACTTTTTACTTTTCCTTTGGATTTGCTTTGGTGGAGGGAGAGTTTGTACTATTTTTCTTTTGGATTTCTTTGGATTGGTTATAGTTTTCATGTACTCATGTTTTGGACATGCTTTTCATTTCATGTTTGCAATTTTTTTATGCTTTTATTTCATTGCTTTATTTTTGTCCAGAATACATTTTGATATTTTACTTCCATGTGTGTAATTCGCTCTTTGAGTTCATGCATGTGAAAATGTGGGTTTACACAATCAAAGCCAACCAGTGTGTGTGTGTGTGTGACGGACATGTGTTGATGTACATAGTTGACTTTTGGTTTGTGTCTTGAAATAGGCATGTCAGTGTGGGGTGGATTGGGAAATCATTGCGTCTCAAGACTGGGGTGGCGTGCTGTGGTATTTTGGTGGAGATGTGGGCCATGATTGTGCATCTTTATGTCATGTAGGGGGGACATGATTCAGGGCCTGCTGGCAGGTGCCCGTCAATGCTGGGGGGTGGGGGTGCTGGGGGACATGAGTCGGGGCCTGCTGGCAGGTGCCCCTCACTGCTGGGTGGGTAGGGGTCCTGGGGGACATGATTCGGGGCCTGCTGGCAGGTGCCCCTCACTGCTGGGGGGTGGGGGCGCTGGGGGACATGAGTCGGGGCCTGCTGGCAGGTGCCCCTCACTGCTGGGGGGTGGGGGTTCTGGGGGACATAAGTTGGGGCCTGCTGGCAGTTGACCCTCACTGCTGGGTGGGTGGGGCTGATGGGGGACATGAGTCAGGGCCTGAGGCTCATTGCTGGGTGGGTGGGGTGCTGGGGGACATGAGTCAGGGCATGAGGCTCACTGCTGGGGGTGGGGGTGCTGGGGGACATGAGTCGGGGCCTGCTGGCAGGTGCCCCTCACTGCTGGGTGGGTGGGAGTGCTGGGGGACATGAGTCGGGGCCTTCTGGCAGGTGCCCCTCACTGCTGGGTGGTTGGGGGTGCTGGGGGACATGAGTCAGGGCCTGAGGCTCATTGCTTGGTGGGTGGGGGTGCTGGGGGACATGAGTCGGGGCCTGCTGGCAGGTGCCCGTCAATGCTGTGTGGGTGGGGGTGCTGGGGGACATGAGTCAGAGCCTGAGGCTCACTGCTGGGGGGTGGGGGTGCTGGGGGACATGAGTCGGGGCCTGCTGGCAGGTGCCCCTCACTGCTGGGTGGGTGGGGGTGCTGGGGGACATGAGTCAGGGCCTGAGGCTCACTGCTGGGCGGGTGGGGGTGCTGGGGGACATGAGTCAGGGCCTGAGGCTCACTGCTGCGGGGTGGGGGTACTGGGGGACATGATTCGGGGCCTGCTGGCAGGTGCCTGTCAATGCTGGGTGGGTGGGGGTGCTGGGGGACATGAGTCAGGGCCTGAGGCTCCCTGCTGGGTGGGTGGGGGTGCTCGGGGACATGAGTTGGTGATCACTAGTGCAAGGTGACATGTGGGCTGGCTGGGGGGCATGCCCATGGTGGATGGGCTGTGTGCGGGACATGACCAGGGGTGCTGGGTAGTCCCCTGTGGTGTGGGCTGCCTGCAGGGGCCGTGGAGGGGGTAGAAGGAACACCTGGGAGGACCCACACTGCCAATTCACATGTGGACTCCCCGCGCACCCCACTGGATACACGTACCCCGCTATGACAGCGAATTTGCGTGTGAAACTGCCTGCGAACCCCCGAAATACATGTACCCTGCTCGCACAGGGCCAATCGCGTGTGAAACTCCTCGCAAACCCCAGTAATGCACTTACCCTGCTCGCACAGGGCCAATCGCGTGTGAAACTTCCCGCACACCCCCGAAATACACGTACCTCACTCGCACAGGGCCAATCGCATGTGAAACTTCTCACGCACCCCTCAAATACACGTACCCCGCTCGCACAGGGCCAATCGCGTGTAAAACTTCCCGCGAACCCCAGTAATACACGTACCCCGCTCGCACATGGCCAATCGTGTGTGAAACTTCCTGCGCACCCCCGAAATACACGTACCCCACTCGCACAGGGCCAATCGCGTGTGAAACTTCCCGCGAACCCCCGAAATACACGTACCCCGCTCGCACAGGGCCAATCGCGTGTGGAACTCCCACAAATCCCAGTAATACACGTACCCTGCTCGCACAGGGCCAATCGCGTGTGATTCTCCCCACGCAGCGGGGTACGTGTATTCGGAGGGGTGCGAAGGGAGTTTTGCAGGCGTTTTCATGGTTGGGGGCCTGTGTGCTGGTCCACTGGCCTGTGCGCCATGTACGGGATTTGTGCGCTGTACATGGCGCACGGGGAGGGATTGGGGCGTAACTGGCGCTGCTGCAGGGTCACTGCACCACTCTGCGCCACGGCTGGTAATGGATGTTTAAATCCATGAATACGCTGTGCGCAAAAATGGATTTTGGCGCACGCGGCTGGCGCAGACTGTCGCACGCGCACACTGTGCGCCAGCCGCGTGCGCCACTTGTGCGCTGAATTCTATGAATTACCCACTTGATGTCAATCTGTCTAGATACAGACACCTTCCTGGTAGTTTCTAATTTGCATCCAATATCCATGCTATGGTATGCGTAGCTTTTTCCTTTCTACCAATTGGCCTCCTCTATCCATGCTTGAGCATGATTGCATTCTGTGAGGCAGCAAATGTGAGTTTTCTGTCTATTCTGGGTTACATGTACCTTTTACATAGGGTCTTGCATTAAAAAGTCTCCTGAATCTATGCTAGAACAGAAGTAACCTCTTCATAGACTGATAATGTTGACCTTCAAATGGACTTGTTTATCATTCTGATTAGAGCAAAAATGAAGATGGTAAGGGGACTTGAGGGGAGCAAACATCCTTATTTTTAATGCTGTTATGTAGCATATCAACCTATGGGTTGTGATTAAGATGGCCCTGCTTGTGACATCACAATACCTGCTGCTTGAGGCAGAGCAGATTTCCAGCTGCCACTGCAGCACTTAATTAAAGCCATGACTGGAAGATCTCTTATATCACATTAAGCAAGGGCCAAGCATTCAAGAGGGTGACAGTATAGGGCCATGTGTTATTCGGAATAAAATATCCCCTACCATACAAAAAAAGATAGTTGAACTCACCTCAGAGTTTTGTGACCGTACAAAGCCTTCATCCTTGCTCCTCAATTTGGTGACAGGACTCTTTGGTGACTTGCAATATTCTTATATATTATATATATTAGTTTTTTTTACTAATTATATCAGTAAATGACTATCACTGATCTGTGATTGGATGAGTCAAAATTGGTTTAAAATGAACAGTGGTAAGACCGATGTCCTATTTGTGGGAGTCCCGGCTCAGAACTCGGCTTGGATGCCAGAGCTGTGGTCCTTTTTGTTTGGTCCGTTCCCTAAACATGTCACTGTTGCCTTGGACTTGGGTGTTAAGATCACAGCCACCCTTTCTGTGGATGTCCAGGTTAGTGCTGTCTGTCAGGGAGGCTACCTTAAGCTTAAAATATTTAGAAAGGTTCTTCCTTTCCTGCCCCCTGACTTGCATGCCAATGTTGTGGTGGCCTCTGTCTTTGGTTCCCTGGACTACTGTAATTCTCTTTTTCTTTCCCAGCACGCATATATACTCCATCGGCTTCAGATACTCCAAAATACTGCAGCTAGAGGGGTCACTGGTGTCTCTATGCAGGGTCATGTTTCCCCCACCTTGCTCCGTCTTCATTGGCTCCCTGTCAAATGTCGAATTCAATTTAATTCACTCTATATAGTTCACTGGGATTTTTATCACCTGTGTGCTGAGTTTTTGCAGCATACATTCTGCTGCTATACACCTTGTCGAGCTTTGCGCTCTGCCTCTGATTTTTTGATGCAAGTACCCAGATTTCAGCAGACCAGGACTGTTGCCTTCTCGATGTCTGCTCTGGTCGTGTGGAACAAGCTCCCTCCTTCCCTTCCTCCCTCCACCCTATTGATAGTCCATCTTCTGTTTCGCCACCAACTAAAAACCTTCTTGTTTTAGCTTCTTTCTCTCGCTCCATTTTACTGTTGTGTCTCTCCAATTAGCGCCATGATGGCCTCAGGCGACATTGCATTGATAAGTAGAGTTAACATAACAGAACATAACAAAGTTTGGCCTTCGCGTGTTTCAAATTGTGGGTATACAAATATGTAATAACCCTTTAAATGTGAGTTTCTTTAGTGCCAGTGCATCTTTCTAATTAGTGTCTTCAACTTCTAGAGATGACTGACGGTGCACCCGTTTTTTTAAGACAATTGGCGTCCACTTAGTACACAGGACACATTGGGCCTCATTACGACCCTGGCGGAGTGGGTTTACGCCAGCGTTATTCGCGGCGGACCCGTCCGCCCCACTACGAGATTCCGTAGCGCCATGGAGCGTTTTCCGCCTGGTTTTTCCGGGCGGAGAAATCCATGGCGCTACGGGACCTTGTTGTTAATTACGCCACCGTATTTAACGGTGGCGTAATTAACGCCTTCCCCACTCCCATTATACCCTATGGGGCAAAAATGGGAATGGGGAAGGGTAAAATGGGGAATGGGGATTCACCGCCCCGCCAAGGTCGGAATGGGGCGGTGAATCCGCCAACCCCCATGGCGCTATCGGCAGCTTTCCGCCGTGCCCCATGGTGCATTTTGCACCGCGATTTCCGCCAGGGTCGTAATGAGGCCCATTGTTAAGTGTCCTTAGGATATGTTCCCTGAAGCATTCATTTTTCTCATCATTAGTATGTGCATGGATTTATAACTACAGGAAGTTAAGAGCTAGCGAGCGGCATGATAAGAGCATAGCTTTGGAATTTGGTCAGCCAAAGACACGCTGCTTGCTAGCTCTAGCCTTCCTATACCAGAAAGAGGTGTAAATGCATCCAACTGCTTGCAATAATAATGAGAAAAAATAAAAATGCAACAAACACACTCTAAGGACACTTAATAATGTGTCCCCGTCTATAGACAAGGACAAAAATCCAAATGCTTGACAAATTAGACAATGATTCAATCTACAGTATCAGAAGGGGTGTGCTAAATTATGGTATCAGGAGAAGCCAAAGTCAAAATACACAATTCAACTCCGATGACGTCCCATTCTATTTCATAACATGACACCCCACTGGTTTCTCCTTAATTTTTTTCAAAAAATGCTGCTTCATCATGACAGAAATTCAGCCTTCAAATGTGAAGAATACAGGGATTGCTTGTGGAATGACTAGGATTTCTTTGGACACCTATAATTTTTATATTTGTGTCAGTGGTCTGGTTTCTGTAGACTTCTTTTCACTGGTTATGAATAAGGTTTTTTGTCTTCTCTTTTTTCTTCATCTTTATAGCATACTAGCAAAAAGTACCCGTACTACTCACAGGTTCTGTACATAGAAATCAGAACACTCTCATCAATTGTTCAAAATCAATGATCCTGTAGGTCGCTGTTCCGAGTTGCTTATCACTTGATGTGCTTTGCACTCAAGTAAACTGTACTGCGAATGAGCGTGTGTGGCTGGCTAACATACCCCGCAGCAGACGTGGAGAGAAAGCGAGAGTTGGAGTGCTGCACCATACTGGGCCTTTCAGTGCGCTCTCCTCACCTGTTGCCTCCCCCTGATGCGGTGTGGTGTGCTGCAGTGCCAATATCTCTGAAACAGTGCATCGTAGGGCCTTGAAACATGGCTTAGATACCCCAGAGCAGATGTGGAGGGGAGGTCAGAGTGGTGCATTGTTGTGCAAATATCTCAGAAACTGTGCTCCTAGAGCTTTGAAACATGATTTTCAAGACTTTGGGCCTCATTAGGACCCTGGCAGTATGGGGTTAATGGCGGCGATAAAGGTGCTGTCGCTGTTAACCCCATACCGCCCTATTATGAGGTCCGCTCACAGGACCCGCTCTGGACGCCTGGTTTCACCAGACGTCCTTTGCGAGTCCCACGAGCGGCCCAGCATGCTAACAACGGGCCCGTCATTACTGGGCCCGTTGTTAGCATGCTCCCCATTCCCATTGAGCCCTATGGGGTCTTAAATGGGAATGGTCCGGGTTCCCTGAATGGGGAAATACCGGGCCCTCCAAGGTCGGTATGGCCGGTATTTCCACATTCATGGAACCCGGACTCAAGTTTGGAGTTATTAAGGGCATGGCTACCTCCAAACTCGTAATGAGGCTCTTTCTGCCTCATCACGAGTTTAGCGGTAACCCTTAAATGTGGCCGGTAACGCTATTACCGCCACATTTAAGGGTCCGCCAAATCACGGCCTTGGCGGATTTACCCCCAGCTCTTAGCTGGGGGCAAATCCGCTGCAATATTGCCAATTCTTTGCGCTATTACCGCCAGCAGTAATACCGCCAGCGGTAATAGCGCCGAAAATGTCCCATTGAGCCCAATGGGGAATGGGGAATGGGGAATTCCCGAATGGACCCAGTGGGGAATGGGGACTTACCGTTCCTCCAAACGCGTGGTCCGGAGCTAATAGCACCGGGGAGTTTGGCGGTACCGCTAATAGCCCGGCACTAATACTTCTGGGGTTACCGCCCAACTCGTGAGTTTTGTTCCGCATGTCGGGTGACTTAAAATTAGCACTGTCGGGGCTGGAATCCGGTGGAAGGGGTGGGGTGTCCAAAAGGGCTGGGTTGTCCAAATTTCATGTAGCCAGTGATGTCCAGAGGGTCCTAACAGGTAATTGTACAGAATGTGGTGCAAGATGTGGAACTGTATAAGGAACAAAATGTTGCGATGCAAATTTCTTGCAAACAGTGCATCCCAGGGCCTTGAAACATGGTTCTCAAGGTTCCATCTGGAACTTGAGTTTTATTCCTCACATTGAGATGCTTGAAATTAGCTCTGTCCAGTCCTTCTATGACCACCTTGGTGTTTTTCCGCTTTCAGGAAACCATCTCATGTGTGCATAGGCTGTAATTTGGGATATTAAATGTCATGTAGCTGGTGACAAAGGGAGGGTCCTAAAAGGTAACTGCACATTTCGGTGCAGATTGCTGGAACAGTGTGGAATTGTTTGAGGGACAAACAAACAGATTTTCCGTTTCAATTGACCATTTCCCTGTCTGTTTTCTATGTTTAGTTGGGTTGTCACTTTACTTCAACCTCCGTTGAATGGGCAAACTAAAAAATAGACATCCGAAGATGATTGACTCGTGATAAGACATGTCAATGCTTTTTCCTGATAGGATATATCCTTCTCCTTGATGTGATATCCTGCGGTGCAGGATTTTATTATCACACTTATTCCTAGATAGGTCTACAGGAAATGTATGGTCATAAGCTGGTACAGATTTAATGAACATGTTATGTTTGAAGACATGGCTATTGGATTCATATCTGACTTACCCTATATTCATAGGTGCTTGGGGCTGCAGTTAAATTAGCCCACGGGGAATGTGGTACTACAAAAGACATTTAATTGATTATTTAATAGCTGGCTCTTATGGATACACATACATTTAAAAATGCTTCTTGTTCAGTTTTATTTTATTTCTTTACTTTTATTTAATATCAAAGTCAAGCTGCAATGGCAATTTCGAAAGGATTTGTTCTTAATCTAGCTACAACTCATACCTTAATGTTCCGTGCGACACCATTCGTGGAAACATGTAACTACACTTCTCAGAATACCAGGAAAAGCAATCTGCACTAATTGCAGTTGTTTTGAAACTAGTCCGGTTTGATTGCAACTCATAGAACTCAACAAAATGTATATTAAAAGAAATAGATTCTGCAAAAACGATTTTAAAAGAGAAGGCGTTCTTACCAGGTGAGAAATCAAACCCTCTACCAAAGTCAAAAGAACGTAAACTTGATCAACACGTCAATCTAGTGGGACAGTCGAGGAAACTGTCTTCAGACAAATGTCTGACTACGGAAACAGTGAACATGTGCCACAGTAGAAGCGTAGCAAAACAAACCATGGCCAAATGAATAAAGACGGAAGGTACGCATGAATCTAAATGTAATTAAGTTGCCAAACACCTGCAGGCTCTGAGCCCAGCGACCATAAAACTCATCAATTACAGCATTTAAGCACAAACCTAGTCCCCAAATCGTAATTATGCTCATAGCAAATTTACAAAATGAACGACCATTGGAACAAACACCCAATTTGCAAAGATTAGCACAAAACGGACTCAATGAACACAAAATGCAAATAATTAACATAGCATATGCTTTATTATAAAATGAAATATTTCAGCGCGAATGTAGTAGGGCAAGGAAATACAATAACATGTTTTTTTTAATGAAAACAAAAACCATATGGATACAAGAAATCATTCATCTTATTTTTTATAGAAATGTTTCTTTATTGTAATGCCAAGAAATGACAAAGGTCAACGCAATGAAAAGAGCACAACCAATACAAAGAGCGTTATCCATCTAGAACAGTCACAACGTATTGTGTAGGATACACACAACACCAAGTAGACGAAAAAGAAAGAAAACACAACAAATTCATTAACCTGCCATACATGTGTCACACAAAAAACCTGCACAATAGGACGCAATGACACTATTATAATACCAGCAATGTAACCACAAACATTTCCACGAAACATTTGACAGAACATCTTCCATGAGCATATCAGCCGCAGGAATCCACAAACAACCTCCACGAACAACCCCCAAAGATCATTGAATTTGTCAGACTCCCCTTTATATTTGAAAATGTCCCTCTCATGTGTGGACACGGTCAGCAATTCCTCCACCCAATCATCGATGCTGAAGGAATTGGATGACTTATTTGGCTATCATGCTACTTCTATGTACCCAAACTTTCTTTGAGAATGACAGATCTGCTGGTTGACAGACATCCCCAACAACCAAATGGGAAGCCCTTCTAGGAATAGAACACTCCAACACTAAGCCTGTCCTTTCACATACCCCCTCCCAGAAGTCCCTGGTTCTCTTACAAAATCAAAGTTAGTGGCTCAGCATAGCCCTTGATTGATTACATTTCCAGCATTGGTCACTCTGAGGGTGCCTCTTAAACATTTGTTCTGGTGTCCAATATGCCCTAAAAAGCAATTTAGTTTGAGAGACCCTCAGGCCCCAATCCATGCTTGCTCCAACAATGTTACAGCATCTCTGTCAACGTTCAGGGCTAATCACCTCATCCAGTTCACCAGCCCAGACATTAACAAGTTCATAATTCCCTTTGGAATAGATACAATGACATTGTATAAGGTGGCCGCCAGATGGGCTGCCCAGGCACACATTTCCAGCGTTGACCAAGCAGAACTCAGCGCAGTCATTTGAGGTGCAAGCTCAAGTTTAGCAGATACAAGCCCCCTCAGCTGTCTATGTTCGGCATAACTGCAGTCTCTCAAATCAAAATCTCTGCACAAACGCAAAAAAGGAATCCAAGATTCATCCTCAAAAAGGTCTTGGATATACTGAATTCCGCCCAAATACCAGGACGGCCAAAACAATAACTTTCCTTGTACTGTCAGCGATGGATTCAGCCAAATGTAAGAAGATAACGTAAGAAGACAGTAAGAGGACTCAATGACCGAGAGCCCTTTGAGGTCATTGACAGCAAGACCCCGGGTTCCAGTTGAAACACACTGGGCCTCATTACGACCCAGGTGGTAAGTTACCGCCTGGGTCGTACCTTTACCACCATGGCGTAAACTACGTTTACGCCATGGTGGTTGGCGGATTTACCGCCCCATTCCGAGGTTGGCGGGGCGGTAAATCCCCAATCCCCATTTACCCTTCCCCATTCCCATTTTTGCCCCATAGGGCATAATGGGAGTGGGGAAGGCGTTAATTACGCCACCGTAAATTACGGTGGCGTAATTAACAACAAGGTCCCTTAGCGCCATGGATTTTAACACCTGCTAAAAGCAGGTGTTAAATCCTCCATGGCGCTAAGGGACCTCGGAATCAGGCGGTAAGGGTCGGCGCTGTTTACGCCGCCATAAACCCCTTACCACCTGGGTCCTAATGAGGCCCACTGTTGGATTTGAATTAAATCCACTGGTCTGGAGCAGCCTCCACCATACGGCATAAATGCCACACAGTGAAAGCGAGATGATACTCGAAGAAATTTGGCAAATTCATACCACCCTGTTTCAATGGTAGTTGCATCTTCCACAGAGCTTTCCATCCCATATACATTCCTGTATAAGTCCATCAAATTACTTGAATATCCATTTTGTCATTTTTAGCTGAAGCATTGAAAGGACATAATTGACCCTTGGCACCATGTTCATTTTTATGCAATTTACCTTGCCCCACAGTGAAAGTTTCAGAAGTGACCACCAGTCTATGCTAGTCCTGAGTTTAGTTATTAGGCAATCAAAATTGATCTTTGGCAACAACTTCACCTAAGGGCCAATCCACACCCCCAAGCACTTCAGCCTCTCGAGACACCACATAATATCCAGATTGCCATACATGTGTTGCATGCAGGCCACAGTGATTGGAAGCCCCTCAACCTTGCTCCAGTTGACCTTATACCCGGATATTTCAGTGAAGACCCGGATGTCATTCATCAGGTAAGCCATACTTGGCTCAGGCACACGTACAACCACCAATAGGTCATCCGCATAAAGTAAGACCTTGCCATAACACTCCCCTCTCTCGAGTTCATGAATGTTTCCATTTGTCCTCAGCATTATAGCCAGCGGTTACATCGCTAGAATTAACAACAAAGGGGAAAGCGGGCATCCTTGGCTTGTCCCCCTCTTCAGCTGAAATTACTCAGATACAAGGCCATTAGTAAGTACACTGGCAATGGAGCTCGCATACAGTAGGCCCACTAAACCCAGAAAAGTCAGTACCAATCCCATCGGCGTTAGGCTCCCGAATAGGTAAGGACACTCAATCATATCGAAAGCCTACTCTGCATCGAGAGAGTTCACTGCCACAGGTTCCTCCATTTTACTCCCTTCATCAATAGTCATAATTAGCTTCTGCATGTGATCCGGCAGAGATCTTCCTGTTACAAAACCAACTTGATTCGCATGCACTAGTCTCCAATCTTCTTGCCAATATTTTTGCCAACAGTTTACAATCAGTAATCTTAATAGAGAAACATTCGCGACATAAAACATTAACACTGACAACGTTCAAATCCTGCAACATGAATGTGCACAACTATGCAGGTTAGTCACCCCATTGCATTAGGAATTTACTTACCTCATGCACATAACTAATAAATGCATGCAAGAATGAACAGAGTCACCAATGACACAATCCAGGCCCAACAACACAGTAGAAATATGACCTGCATCAAACTGCCTCCAACCACTCTATATTTAATGCCACCATGCACCATGCTGTCTTTCCTCACTCCCCAGAGAACATTAAAACCAAGGAGGTCATTTATGATATTGTCAAGTTCCTCCTGGGTATCAGTGTCATTGGCTGCATGCCTCTGGCCATCAAAAGACCTCTCACTGGGACTCTCATCTAGTACAACAACAAAGGGCACACTAGCCTCAACATAGCTGATGACTGACTAATGCAGACCTACAATTTATTTCCTACTCCAAACTCTTCCTTTGGATAATGACAGGACCATGACATATTGAAAATCTATTGATAACCACGGCTCAAATGCAGAAAAAACAGAAGAAGGTTCATGTTTATGCAGCAAGGTATACTCTGTTACAAGTAAATTCTGCTGAGAAATGGCAACCTACTGCAAATCTGGTTTATGCTACGCAACATAGCTAATGATGCCTGCCTAATCAAACCTGACTAGTATGGATTGTCAATGTCATAGGTTCCACTAGACAAATTATGTCATTCTCAGACAACTACCATAACAGAATTTTGAAGTTGTATCTGGGGACATAAAGAGTGCAGCCATAGCTCATGCAATGATATGATATGATATGATTTGATATGGCCTTTATAACAGGCCTTGACACAAGTGTTTCAAGGCATAACAAGGCAAGGGAGGGGGACACAGGGAGGACAGAGACAGCGATCTTACTAAGCCAAGTGACATTGAGATTGCGCAAGTGCTGGGGAGTGGAGTGGGGAAAAGTGCAAGAGGAAAGGGTAGTAGGGAAGTGCAGTACATGTGATCAAACAATAACAAGAATTACGGCCAACTGGTGCCAGGTGCAAGGGTAGGTGCAGGCAGCAGGTCTACAAATGCAGGTCGGGGGACTGTAGGGTTACAGATACAGACCCCAAGTGCAGGGGTTTTCGGAGGGCAGTGTTGGTGTGCAACTGGGTGGGAAGGGGACCTGTGCTCGAGATCAGAGGGTAGCCAGGTGACCAGTGCAATTTCAGCCAGGACATCAGCAGGGGAAAGGAAGAGAGAAGGCAGAAGAAAAGAGGAAGGTCTTGAGGTGCTTCCGGAATCCAAGATGGTTCTCCTCAAGTTTCAGAGAGACAGGGAGGCTGTTCCAGAGGGAGGCCCCAGCCGAAGAAAGAGATCTACCACCAACTCGTTGCTTGGAGAAGCAACTGACCCTGAGGGAGTTGGAAGTGGAGGAGCAAAGAGATGACAACAAACCATGCTCTGCACAGTGTTCAGCAAAGTCTAACATTGTGGCCCATTTCTCCTGATAAGAATACAGGAAAAAGGGGGACCCCAGGCTAATTTCATTACTAGAGCTGCTTGAAACATCAATGGGTAGTGCCAGGGTAGCACCTACCTGTACCCCCTCCGGTAAAATGCTGGTTTCACCTGCTCCTTCAGCATTTAGACCTGTAAAGTGTGATGCACCAGGAGCACCAAGTCATGTTGAAGAAGTGACAGATGTAGATTGGCTGCTCACAAACCGAGCAACTACAAAGACAACATTCCACCTCTTCCATTGTGAAGGTCATCAAAGGTGGAACACTCACACAATTGTTTGCTGTCATCAATGCATCCCTCATACAAGGTAGTTTCCCAGATGCACTGAAAACAAGGCAGATCCTCCAACTGCTGAAGACAGCCACACTTGACCCTGATGACCTGCCCAACTATCACTCCAACACGCATCTACCTTTCATAGCAAAGTGATTGAGAAGACCATCGCCATTGTAAGTGTTTTCAAACTGGCACTCCACCTAAGTCAATACCTAGCGTGTGATGCACAGCTGGAACCCTTAATTATATATTTGTGTCTATAAATTCTTTTATTTCTGAATGATGTACCCTTATATCACGCCCCTCTCTTTGAATCCCCCCCGGTCTCACTGTACCAGGAAGCAGGCTGTTTTGCAAAGTTAAAAGATTTATTTTATGGATTTGCACAATATATATCACACTATTTAATATTTATACAAGGATCATCACCATTGGGGTGATGTAACAATCAACCATCTCTTTAATCAGAAGGAGTATGGATAAGAAAAATAATGCAGCATAGAATAAAACTTTGTGTGGGTAGAGTCAGATGCAATGTCACTCTTTCCCGCTGCACACTACTCAATCCCCCCAATATGCAAGATAAAGAGATGGCAGGGGAGAACACAGGTTTCAGAAATACAGACTCAATAATACAGTTCAATCCCAATTTCCCCCAGCAAGCATAGAGAGAGAAACAGGAATGATTGCAAACAGGTCAAATGCTTTTGAATTGGCTTTGAATGAATGGTTACAAACACTGAAAAATTGATTTAATTAACTTAATTGGATTCAAAACTAGTGGGAGCCACTTTGTATAGTTTCAGGTAAACACTAGCAATGATGATTGAATAACTAGCAGATTGAAAACTGAATTCTGAGGTCAGATGCAAAGAATAGCTGTTTTACAGTGATGAAATTGAGCCAAACGAAAAATCTGCGGCAAACTTTTCCGCGCGCGAGAAACGCGATTGCGGAAAAACTATATGGAGTTGGAATTAAATCCACTGGTCTGGAGCAGCCTCCACCATACGCCATAAATGCCTCACAGTGAAAGCGAGATGATACTCGAAGAAATTTGGCAAATTCATACCATCCTGTTTCAATGGTAGTTGCATCTTCCACAGAGCCAGCCTAGGATGCTTTCCATCTCCACATTTCTGTATAAGTGCATCAAGTTTCTTGAATATCCATTTTGTCATTTTTAGCTGAAGCATTGCGGAAAAACTATATGGAGTTGGAATTCGGTTTTGGATTTGTTGGAAAGCTGTACGGGACAGAAGTTACAGAGGTTTTAGTAGAGGTCGGTTTTTCTCAGAAGGAGTCAAGATTTTCAAATGAAAGATGCGCTTTTGAAATACAAACAGGATTTTCTTTACACTAAGGAGTCTTTGAAGCCACAAGCTACACGACAGCACAGCCACCTATCCAGCAACGTCTCCGGATGGTTTCTATCTGCCGAGACGCTTGTCTTTCTTCAGCAACTATATTAGCGCAAAAATGATATTATCAATACTATTATCAAAGAACTACATGGATGAGGGAAAGATTCAGGAAAGACAAAAGATTTTCTATAATGCAGTTCTGGATATGATAGAATGGGTTGGATATAATTACTTAAGGATAAGAGATTGGCTATGGACAATTCTATGCTATAGATACTCACAACTACTGTTGGGAATAGGCCCGTCAAGGATCTGGTCAAAGGATTTCTGGACTGGAATTCTGCTAGCCCACCGGACAGGATTCAGGGCGCTCGGTTCTGCACTCAGCACGGCACTCTGGACAGTGCACGGCCTCTGGACTGGATCTGACGGGTTGGTTCTGGGTTGCAGCTATCTGGTTACAGATCTGCTCTACTGGTTTGGATCTCGGGATTCCAGCAAGAGTTCTTGGCAAGAAAGCAAAAACAGCATGGCCAGGCTGTTCTTTTTGGTGTTCCCCTTGGAAGTCTGGGGGTAATATCAGGTTTCAAGATTTTAAAAGCCAAGCTGAGAAGGGTTCAGCTTTGAAATTGGACATCTCTGCTCTCAAAGTTCTGGAGTCTTGGATATGGGTTTCTCCTGCAAAGTGCTTCACCAGTAAATCAGTTGATGGGTGAATGTGTGTGTGTCTGTAGGTCCTAAGCTGTCCCTATTTATATATTTCCCAAAGGGGTGGGTAGGCTGAATTATACTAAGCACACCCTCTAGGAATCCTATTGGTTAGTGTCAGTCCTCGCTCCTGATTTGAGAAGGAACTCTGGTGCCATGATGATGCTGTGTTTTACAATCCACGAAGTACCTCCCCTTTGTTTCTGTACAGTAAATCTATTTTTCATATAAATCATATTTACAATCCAACCAACTTGCTAGCAATACATATTTACATCACAGATTTAGTAGAACAAGTATCCATCCGAGTTCCATCTCAGTGAGAGCTTTAGTTCAGATTTGACAGTTTTTCACGCTTTTGGTTGGGTACCCAATGTCAGATTTGTCCACATTTTTGCTACATATATGCGCATGACATCTGGGCATAATCCTGTGAAGTTTCATATTTCTAGCATCATCATAATTGCTACAAAATTACAATTTTGGTAGTCCTGTCTCTGAACATAGCACAGAGTTCAGAGTAGTTTCAAACTGTGAGCAGCATTTTCATGTTAACAACCTATATTTTACAGATTTTTACAAATTTTGCACAGTTCTCTGTGAGTCTTTTTCAAAAAGATATTTTCTTGGGGGTTACCATACACAAATCTGTCTAGTCCCGCCCCCATGGTTGGGCTGGGCTAAGAGCAATCCAGGACTCTCTTCCTGCTGGAAATTAGTTTCTGTTGACACTTGAATTTGCATTCCCTTTCAGTCCAGGAAGCCTATTGTCCCTCCCCAGAGAAGCAGAGCAAAATCTCCTCCTCCCTTTCATTAGCATCTAACTGAGAGTTCCCGGGCAGAGAGCAAAAGGAAGGCACCTTTGTTTGGGGCAAACTGTGGAATGTGCTTTGAAGTCCTCTGGCTGGTATCAGTTTACTTTAAAATACTTTGTTTAAAATTGTCTTTGCTAAAATACTTTACATTTTCAACAAGTATACACTCAAAACATAGAGATTGAATAGTAGCAACCTATATTGCTTTTGATGGCAAGTCACTTCTTTTCCACAATTTGATCTTAATGTACAAGTTTAAGCTAACAGTGTAAATAAATGACAGCATTGATACAGGCAGGCGGCGGTACTGAGCCCATATTCTGACAGATTTTTCCAGGCAAGCCTTTTTAATGTGGATATTCTTGTGATGAAATCTGCTTCTCCGAATATAGTGCCTAGGTGGATTCTTTAAATAAGGTGATGGATGCTGGATCTTTCCTGATGTTTGGGAACCATTATTTTGCAATTTCAACAGCCCAGGAAAAACGGATTTTAGAGCACTTCTGGGTTTTCCTGGCAATGCAGCACTGCCTTTTGAGGTAATTCCATTTCACTCTGTGAGCAGCCCAATGACAGGTTTTGGCAGCGTGGTCTCCTGTTTTACCACTGACACAGGCAAAGTAGATTGGCAGCCTATTTTTCCGGTTTCCCTGTGCACTTCTCTGAGGTTTTAAGCGAGCATAGGGCTTTTTGGCGGTCATTCTGTTGTTTCTGGTGAAAGCAGCACACAGAGATGTCGCAGGGCAGAGACTAGTGGGTCAGAACATCCCACACCATCTAGTTGCATGAAAGGATCACTCACCACAATCTCCTACAGGACTAACAATCCTGTTTCTATACAGATTTTGCCACCATCCAAGTTATTGATAGTGCTCTGCACAACCTGGACTTAAGGGAAGTGTTGGGTAGTGAGAGACATGCCCAGGCGGAATGTGGGTAAGCAAGTATTTATTAACAGAGATCGCAGAGGTCGGCAAGCGCCTCTGCCTGCCTCCTTCTCTCAACTCTGTTATGTTCCAGAACCTTGCGCAGTTCTGAAACACTTTAAAAGAACAATACACATCTTTCCCCTTAACAAGGAATCAACAACAAACTAACATAATCCCCACCATCACAAATTGAACAATGACAATGGTTAAACATATTTCAAAACTTACCTAAAGAACTACTATTTTTGAAAACCAATGCCAGCACCGACATTGTAATCAACCACAAAGGAAATGTTTTAACTTAAATTAAAACATTTTTAACTCTTCCACTAATCTGTCCACCACAGTCTTCACCTCCTCACCAACACTCTTAGTTTCCTCATCCACACTCTTTACTTCCTCCCCACCACTTCCCATTACTCCATCAACTCCATCCGTAAGTGATTCCGACCTCTCCTCACTTGACGCCAGCCTACCCTTGTACCACACCTCTCCATCATCAACCACCAGCACAGTATTGCTCACAGCAGCAATCCTTTTTGGTTCCAAAAATGTGCTCCCCAAACATTTGAGCCAGTATCCGGGATTCCTAATCGGTACCCAATCCCCACCTTCCCATTCCCTTTCCTTTACTTTGAAGTTTTCTTCAAACACTCCGTTATACTGACATTGTGCCTCTTCCACCATCCGCATCACCTCCTTCCAATCAACAATGCACGCCAGTCCTAACCATGCGGTCACAATTGTGTCCCCGGTTGCCTTCCCTTCAATGACAAAAAGGGAGAAACTTTCGTTACTGAGTGGAGTGTAACACAATAACTCCATACCACGTGTTTCAATACATTACTCCACAACAACCCCAACCTCATAGAAAGTTGAAGGCCCTCTTTAAGAAACCTATTTGCACGTTCTACCATCCCATTAGCTCTAGGGTGATACAAGGCTGTGCGTGTGAGTTTACTGCCAAACTGTGTCAAACATTTCTTCATTGTTCCTGAACAGAACTGTAACCCATTTCAGTTACAATTTCTGTGGGGAACCCTTCATGAAAAAACACCTCTTCAAAAAATGCCACCAACTACACTGTGGATGCTTCTCTCAGTCCCTTCCTCTCTATCCACTTCAAGTGATAATCCACTAAGACTACAACAAACTTTAATCCCTCACCCAAACCTTGAATGGGACCCATTAAATCCACTTCAACCTTTTTCCAAGGTTACCCAGGTACTTGCACAGGGCAAAGTGGTGTTTCACGCACTCTCCTGTCCCAGTATCTGCTGCAGCATGAGGGCCTCTGTGCTCTCTTTCACTGTCGCCGATCCTCGTTGCCAATGTTGGGTAGTGAGAGACACAACCAGGTGGAATGTGGGTAAACAAGAGTATATTAACAGCGAGTGCAAAGAGCCGCAAGCACCTATGCCGGCCTCCTTCTCTCAACTCTGTTATGTTCCAGAATCGTGCGCAGTTCTGGAACACTTGAACAGAACACAAGAGCCCTGCTTACACATTCTCCTCAACCTCTCTGCTGCCTTCAATACCTTTGAAGATGATGCCCTCTTCAACATCTTAACCATGTGCATTGGCTTTGACAGAACAGTCCTGACATGATTTGCCTCCTTCCTCTCCAACCAACAGACCAACTCATTCCGATGGCCGCAGTAACCTGAAGAGTTCCTCAATGCTCCATCCTGTCCCCTATCATCTTCAACTTGTACATGGAACATCTGGGAGAATTCCTCACCTACACTAACATCAACATCAAGATGCACCAATATGCAGATGACACACAGCTTCACCTGAAGATCAATTGCATCAATGTGAGTCATCAAAATAAGTATTGCCTGTCACGCATCAAAACCTGGATTTCAAGAACCTAACTGAATCTCAAGCCTATAAAGACCAAACTGATTCCCCTAGAAAACCCCACCAAGCCTGCCCAAGTCTAGAAAGTGCTTGATGACATTAAGCTCAATGGATCCACACCTCATTTCTAACCCAATGAAAAATATCCTGGCTTTACTATCTTGGCTTTACTATACACTGTGAGATTTAATTCAAAACATACACAGCCAAGAAGCCCCAATCAGCATGCATTGAACCAGCTGGTGCGCCTCTGCAAAGAAAGCCCTTCATCACTGCCCTTAGTGTCAGAAAAACTGCTGCATCACAGTACTAAGAAAATTCAAGCAAACCAACCCTCTTAAGGAACCGCACTGGATATGTCTTCAAGCACACACCATTTTCAAGTCTGGTAGCCTCACATACAAAGAAGTCACAACCAAAACACAAATGTACCTGGTCCCTGCAACTAAAGATTTTTCCTTGAATTTCAAAAGTTTTGTTAGTTCATAGATTATTTCCGCACATGGCCATGCACACTGTACTTGTTAAAACACAACCAAACCACTTGTCATGGCTTTTGGCCGTGGCCATTGTCCATTTTAGAACACTACCAGAGCACTAGCCACGGCCTTCATCCATGGCTGGTGGGCATGGCCACTCCATATTTGAACACATTTGCAACCCATCACTCAAAGATGCTCATCAATCACAAACTGATTTTGACCTGTTTTGACAGTGGTATTGATATGTATAAAATATTTCAGGCTTTGAGAACTCACAATGTTTTTAGGCAATGCACAGTGAGATCAAATTATTTCTTGAGGATTTCTCACTTTGGTTAAGCAGCATGTTACAAGCCCCTTGCTTTATGGCTAGTCTCTTGGTGACTGTTGTGATACATCACATGACCCCAACTAACCGCATTTAAGCAGCACGGAAAAGGGGAAAAAATTACCAGCTGCAAGAATAACATATGCCCACGTACTTTTGCCCCATAGCGAAAATCAAAAGCTGGCACCAATAAATATATGCACAGTAAGTGAACATATATTTTAAAGTGAAATATACAAATCCAGTTAAATTAGCTGTTCCCGGCGTAAGCATATCTTAAAGGTCAATATTGGTCGGTATATTCATAGGGTCACTTTTGTCCCCCTTCTTAAATATCGGAATTACCACTGATCACTTCCAGGAAGGGGGCGTAGGTCCCTGTGACTTATTAATGATCATTGAAAAGGCTAAACGTATCAGATGGAATGAGAGCTATATGCGGTATAAGAACAGTAAGTTCCATCAATCACACAGGCATCTATGATGTGTCTTTGTAGACGCCTAATTGTCAACCTTCTTCCATTGCAGAGTCCCCATGATGGCATAAGATTGCATAGTAGCATTATTACAGCACCTACTTTCAGTTTTAGCTTGTTAGGAGGCATTTGTCCTACAACGTTTCGCTCTTTAGAGACTGAAACATTGAGCCTTTGATTAACTGTTCATTGACAACGTAACCGCTGTGTGAAGAGAAGTGGGGGTGAAAAGAAGTACCTTCTGAATGTTTGCCATAATGGAAGGTGAAGGTGACCGAGTACAACCATGCTCATTCTGTTTGTTGAAATGGTAGCTGTTGTTGAAGTGGCTGCACTTTGCCATTTTGACTGCACAGGCAACCTAACACTGATAAATTGCATCTGTATGTTGAAATGATAGCTGTTGTTGAAAAGGCTGCACTTTGCCATTTTGACAGCAGAGGGCAACCTAACACTGAGAAATTACCTAAGCGTATATATATATATATATATATATATATATATATGTATATATATATATATATATATATATATATATTTATTTATTTATTTGAAAAAGAGGATTTCTGTGTACAAGTACAAAAAGAAAAAGTCGGAATGTCGGAATGCATTCCCAAAAGCAGCACAGAAACGCTGTCTTTACTTCCAGCAAAGAGGCAGGGACACCAAAGGATTTCCAGACAAACAAAATCCTTTAATAGTAGTTTGTCACATAACAAAGAAAGTGGGAGAAAAACGTGTTTCACGGTGTACACACCGCTTGATCACGTTAGGAAATTAGACATAGAAAAGGCAACTTTAAAAGAACACAGCAGTCTCTTTCGTTACACCCTGTGATAGAGTTCCCATTGCAAAACGTACTACTGTTCTTAACAAGAGTGGCAGACATCTTTCAATGTCTAATGGCAAGCATAGTTCCAAATGTTGAACTAATATATAAAGTTCACACTGCGGTACATGGGAGGCAGTTTGATCAAGAAATAAGTGTAGACTAGTCATCACATACTCTTATACAATTCCTTCAATGTCTGTATTACCAATGCCAAATCACAATCCAACGAAATCTTTGCCATTTTCAATGAACTTATATCTCTACCCAATACTCCAGATGAGATTAATAAAGATGAAGCCTGGTGCTCCAGTATCCAAGCTGCCATGCTTAACAAAATAGAGCTCCTTCAAAATAAAATCAAGGATCATCACAAAGCTCTAGCTCACACCCTTGGTCCCAAACAATCTGACCCCCCTCCCCCCTCAACCAATTTCAAACCATGCTTCACATTTAAAGATATCTCAGAACTGGAAGTCACCAACATCCTCAAAAACTTAAAACATTCTATGTGTAAAGGAGACATCTGCCCACCCAAACTTATGAAGGACTCCCCAGACCTCCTCGTCCCACTTATAACAGCCTTCATTAATGCCTCCTTCAGAACCGGCATCATCCCAGCCAGCCTCAAAGAAGCATGGGTACGCCCTCTTCTAAAAAAAAGCTTCCCTCGACCCTACTCAGCCAAACAACGACCGAATCATAACCACTGTGCCTTTCCTCCTCAAGATCCTGGAGAAATCTGCTCATTGCCAAAGCCAGCACTACCTCGAAACACACTCCATTCTTGGTTCTAGACAATCTGGGTTTCGCAAAGGACATGGCATGGAAACAGCGCTGGTAGACCTAAAAAAACAGATCACCCTAATAATGGATAAAGGAAAGCCAGCCCTCCTTCTACTCTTAGACCTCTCAGCGGCCTTTGATCTTGTAGATCACAAGACACTCACATCTCATCTCACACACTCAGCCAACTTCTCCAAAGAAGCTGCACACTGGATCACCTCCTTCTTAGAGGGCAGGGCCATGAAAGTATTCTCAGACACAGCCCACGCTGCCCCCACCACCATCCACTGTGGAGTCTTGCAGGGCTCCTGCACCTCACCCACTCTTTACAACTTGTTCACGAAGCCTCTCTTCAACAAGCTGGATGCGCTAGGTATAGCGTATACTAACTACGCTGATGATACTCAAGTACTCCTATCTCTCACTGTCTTCTATACCAAAGATGCCCAATCACTTCACGACATATACACCACCATCCAGGCTTGGATGACAGCAAACGGCCTCTACCTCAATGGAGAGAAGACCAACATCATCATTCTAGGCCTTAAAACGACATTAGCCAAGCTAGACAAACTGTACTCCAATTTCACCATCGACAACACCATCATCCCTGTCTCCACCTCGGTAAAGACCTTAGGCGTCTACATAGACTCCACGCTATCCATGTCTAGGCAGGTTAGCGCCGTCACCTCTGCCTCAGCACACACCACCAAACTTATAAATGCAGTTAAACCGTACGTATCCAAGCCCAACTGTCTCTCAATTGCCAGAGTAACAATTGGGGCCAAACTGGACTACTGCAATGCCCTCCTAGCAGATACCTCCAAACATAATCTTAATAGACTTCAAATCACACAAAATAATGCACTCAGAGCAGCATTAAGCCTTCCCAAAAGGGAACACATCACTCAGGCTAGACAGACAGCCCACTGGCTCCTTGTTAAAGAACGCATCAACTTTAAAATCCTCACTCTGACCCACAAATGCCTCTCCTCATCAGCTCCTTCATATCTCACACAAACCATATCCAAACCTACACACACCAGGCCTGCCAGAACACCTTACACCAACCTTCTACACAGTCCCCACATCCACAGAGCCAAAGCAGGAGGACTAGGTTTCCCCTACCTAGCCCCCAAGCTCTGGAACACTCTACCCACAGGCATCAGAACAGAAAACTCTCTTCTCACCTTTTGCAAAAAACTCAAGACCTTACTCTGCAATTGACCTACTGCTTGCCTTGCCTCATGCTTGTATATATGACTGTAATTGTTCCTTCATTCTGTAACTATGTGAACTGTCTGTAACTAGCGCCACGATGCCCCGGGCTGATGCGCGCTTAACAAATGTGAATAAATAAATCCATAAATATAAAAGTGTGTTTAGTACACAATGTACCACGGAAACTAGTCTCAATATGGGCAACGACTGCTAATACTCAAAAGAGAATATAGACATAGGCATATATAAACATAGATATAGTAGCATGTCATTGTACCTAGATAGCCGTTCTTTATCTTGATTGCCAAAGGCTATTAATGGTTCTTTCACAAGATCCTATTGCCACATGCTAGGTAAATTCATATATTTTAAGTATATGCCACCTTCTGCCTTATGGACACAGTGCTGATCGCTGCAATGGCCCATTATACGATCCGAGCATACTGATTATATAACCTAATGCAATGTGCAATAATGCAAAGTTGCAAGGCTCAAATATGTGGAATTAAGCAAAGACCCCATTATATGCGAGTAAGTAAAGTGTACGTAAACTTATTTACTGTAAACATTTCAACTTGTGCAAAAGAGCAAAGCAACAATTGGCTAGAATGTGTTGTTTCCAACATACACAGCTGTCAACAGAGATAAAGTGAAAGTGCTAGGGTCTTAGCCCAAACCGCCTATATGCTAAGGTGTCTCATGCATATAAATATGACACATATAAGGTACTATGTACAAGGACCTATATGGGAGTATGGGTTATATAATGTACTAAGCAGCAACCTCTAAAGCTTGAATGGAACACCTAGGAGCATACCGCCAGTCTTGTTACATCATCAAGAGATTAAAAAGAGAGATGCTGTGAATGTCTAAATACATTCATTCATAGAACGCTCCTATTGGAACATATAGAAAAAATGATATAGAGAAAAAAACTATACTCTAAAAAGCTGTAGGATCTATAAAACCAAGAATGTCTGGGGTGTTACAGGGATTCTAGAGTGTGGTTAAAATATTTAAACCGCCCTGAAGTGTAGACCAAAAGGTGCCCCGTAGACATAATGGATAAGAAAACAAACCCAGCCAAAAAGCATTGGTTCCTAATATAAACAAAGCATTACAAGGCTAAGAAGTATGAGCGACAAAACTATGTTTTCTCAGTGCAGGTAATGTAAATATAAACAGAAAGAAAGCTCAAGAGAAGAAGAAAAGGAGAACAGAGCAGACAAAAAGTCCCCCAACACTTCATAATAGAAACCTCATGTGTTAGAAACGACACTAGGAGATGCAGAAACTTTGTCTACCAGGATTGGACAATTGTGAGAGTAAGGAACTCGGATTCAAACACTAGAAGCGAAAGTATATAAGTATATAAGAATATTAATAATATTTCCAAAAATTCTAGGTTCTATATATATATAGATTGAGGTTCTCTTTAGAAGAAGTGTGCAAGACAAAACAGCATTGGACTATAACAAAAAAAATTATGAGCACCATAAAAATAACCTGTGAGATTAAATCTTTCAATAGATATGCTGGAAAAGTATACATTGAGCAATCTGTCCTAAAATATTCCCTGGAAAACAAAATCCCAATACGAAACAAGCGCTTGTGGTCTTGTGAGCAAGCATCTGCACTGGGAACATGACAACCCGAGTGAAATCCTGGTAACTTAAGCAAGCTTGCCAACCTCCAAAAAACCCAATGGGTTGAACTCGCCCTGAAAAAAAAGTTATGCTGGCCACCGACATGTGTCCTTTACTTGTGCCCTGAAAAGCAGCCACAATCATGGGAACATATCTGCACCAGTGTCCAGGATTGCAAACTCTCTTGCCACATCATGGGCAAATGCTCATGACCTTCTTGCCCCCTCATCATTTCCCCTCCTCGCCACCATGTCTGGCTTTCATCAATACTCTGCTTTATAAACATAACTTGAAAAGTACACAAACCATAGTGTCACTCAAATATATAAATCCTTAGAGAGCTATGTTAGGCAAAAAGTGTACAATTGTGGCATTATTCCCCCATCTTGACTGGGAGACTACAAATACCAGAATGCAATGCACCCAAAGGCATACAAATGGACTCTGAGTGCAAAACTGTCAAGGACCTACAGTAGCTCGGTTTAAAAAAAATAATGTGGATGCCCATTCGATTGCCCATCCATTCAGTAACCGGGACAGACCCTGCTTAGCTTTGAAGCAAGACTGACCCTGCTTAGCTTCAAAGCAAGGAAAGGGTGGGCTCCTGTAAGCCATGTTTCTCTTGTAAGATGGCTCATTTATTAGGTACCATGGCCTGATCCTTTTGAAGCTAAGCAGGGTCTGTCTGGTCACTGCATGGATGGGAGACCTGGGTGGCTATCATGTCACTGGCCAAGGCCATGGCCAGTGATCTTTCACCCCCAATGTCACTATAGCTGTTAAAAAATCTGTAAAAAAAACTATAACCATGGCTACAGAACTACACATACCCTGGGCTATCTGTAGTTCTTTATTACCACGGTTATCGGGGAAACAGGCAACAATTTTCTTTCCTGCCCCTTCATCTGTGCCAGCTCCCCCCACTCCCCAGATGGCCTCCTCACTTACCCTGCCCTCTCCCTTTTCCCCCAAAACAAGTGCTGTTTTTGTCATGCAGTTTGCTTTGAGATGTTTACTATTCACAGATATAGCCGAAGTTACACAAAAGGTTTGTGTTGCAAACTCAATCCCTAGACCCCCACCAACTCCTACATTTCACTTGGTGTCCCCTAGCCACCTCTACATCTAGACTAACAGCATTTGCATGTTTTGACCTGCAAATAGCTTTTTTCCCCACGTTTCATTTTCCCACATCCTCTGCCATGTCTGCAGATCTCTCTCACATCAAGAGATAAACAAGATGGAGGTTTCATTTCTAAAAACACCAATTTTGCGGTAAATCCCGGAGACATAGCTATCTCTTTGCAGAAGGGGGCATCCCCTTTTCCATCAAATATGTAAAAAACTACTGCACGGAATAACCCCAAACTACAAAAAGGCCTCTTATAAATGCTTCATGTTCAAGTTTTTTCAGACCTGGTACAAATCAGTCCAGCGGTTTGAGCAGTGCAGCCCAGCAAAAATTGAACTGGTTTGTCTATGGGAAAATTAATAGCAAGTAGGCTGCCCATTTAGAAAATATTATTTGATTGTCTTCTTAAGAACTTTTTTTTTTAAACAAATCCTTACCAAACTTTGCAGTCAGGGGGGGTCGGTAAATCCCTAATCACTTTTGAAATGTTGTCCAAATCTGTTTCTCGAAACAAAAGTTATTAACAATAGAAGTTTAAGAGGTTCCTATGGGAGTCCGACTCACCTTAACTATAAGGCAGCAATAGCCGCCCTATAATATATGTGTGTGTGTCTATATAACATGGACGCGGTAGCGTCCATGTAGTTATGGTTAAGTTGGTGTTTCCATAGGAAGAGCATTTTTTGGGCGGCTTATAACTTTGCACCCTCTGGACGAATCCTCACCAAACTTTGCAAAATAAGTATATGGCCCACTCTGAATTTTTTTGCAAAGTTTGGAGAGGTTTGTTCCAGGGGGGGCAAAGTTATAGGGGGGGTCCCAAAACGTTTGTTTTTTCCCATAGACATAATGGGAAAAAACTTTGCCACGCCTACAGCCCAAACTGGGCGGATTTACCCCAAATTTGTGGCAGGTGTGGGGGCTTGGTCCCAAAAGCGTGCTTTTGCAAATTTGGTGTAAATCCGTCCAGTAGTTTTTTTTTAAATGACCAAAATGTAAGGCAAAACAATTAGTGATATCTCTGTTCGCTTCGCGGACAGACTTCCCGGTTCGCTCCGCGGACAGTGCCCTGATTGGCCGAGCGGCTTGCGCGATGTCCGCGGACATCCGACATGTTCGCTGATTGGATGGCGTGGGGCGTGGAGCGTGTCAGATTTTTGGTGGCGCCCGACATCTTGCATTCGCGGATGACTGTGGACAGCGAGGTGAAACTTGGTTTAAAAATTGTATTTAGTGGAGTGTGTTGGTGTGTAAGAGTGTTTGGGGAGGATGGGGGAGTATGAGATAGGTGCAATGTTGTATTTTTTTATGTGCTAGACGCTTTTGTTGTGTTTGGTTTGTCTGCGGACAACACGGCTGTTCTGAAATGTTCGTAAATAAGCAGAATGGATTCGGTGTCAAGTTGAAAGTGTTCTAAGAAGACTCGCGGTGTCCTGAAATGTTCGTACATAAAGAAAATGGACGTGTCCTGAGGACGCTGTCCGTATCGTCCTCTGGCAAGTTGAATGTGTTCTAGGAACTTCCTTGTGTCTGCGGACATTAAAATGGTTGCAATGCTTCAATCTATGGGTGTGATATGCTGCGGTGGTTGTGGCCAGGGTATAGAATGTTGGGTGCATGGCTCTATGCCCTGGCCACAACCACTGCAGCATTTCACACTCATATGCCATGCAACCAAGAGTCTATGCTCTGGCCAAAAGCACCGCAGCATATCACATTCATAGTGGCTTATAACTTTGGGTCAAAAACAAATTTATATGGAACATTGTTATAAGCCAGTATGGGTGTGATATGATGCAATGGTTGTATTTATCATGTTATACTTACTATTTGGTTTAGTAACGGGAGTCCATGTTTTTCTTGTTCATTTCTGTGATAAAAGAAAATAGAATGTTAGTATTAGTATTTTATAAAGACTTATTACATTGTACAATCAACATTTTCTTCTTTTTTTTTACCCTCATATTTAGTAGATGACAAACCAGAGTACTGTGCAATTTGCTCAGTTTCTGTGTTTGTTGCTAAAATCATTGGGTCTGTGGGAGAAAAAAAATCCATGTTGGATTAAAAAAAAAAACTTTTTGTGTTTGTTTGTTTGTTTTCAGTGTTTACTTGTTGTTTCTGGCTAATGCTTTATACATTGGATTGTTCCAGTTTTTGGGAGCAGTAAGATATTAGGTATTTGTTTGGATATTGTAAAAATTTGTGAGCAGTTAGATACCAGTAGGCGTATTCTAACTGTTTATTGTTTTATATAATTTCGTGGTATTGATTTATCTGTTTGGATATTTCTAAATTTTGGGACAGTTTGATACCAAATTGGAGTATTCTAACTGTCTGTTTTTTTCTCTATTTGAGTGGTATTAATTTATCTGATTAGTTGTTGTAGCATCTTTGGGCAGTTAGATAGCTTTTGGAATATTGTGACAGTTTATATTTTTTTACTACAATTGTACTTAAGGTTTAAGTACAGTTTAGTTATCAAATTTTGGTTTTAAGAACATTAAATAAGCGTTTGTAAGATTTGCTGGTAATCTCTGCTTTAGAGTAATGGTACTATCATTACATTCAAACCATCCACATTTCTTTTTTATATATGCAGTGTAGTGCCCTGAATTGGTTGTGGCTCCTGCGTGGTAGATTATACCTATTGTTGTGAAGGTTTTCCTACCAAGTGATATTTGACCATGTGTGAATCCAGTCAGCTTGCAGTTGTTTTTGGTACCATCTGCATTGTAACGTAGAAGCATTAGTATTACGTATTTACTATGTGTTTGTATTACTAACGTAGAGCGATTATCTGAATTGCAGGTCGAACATAATCTACCATGGTTTGCATTTTGTACAAGTTGCTGAAATGGAACGGATTCACAATTAGGTATTGATATATACACAAAGCGTTCATTGGGGATTTGTTCTTGTGTCACATTGTTGCAGAGAGTGCATGTATGTTTCCACATGTATGAAATCTGGAAGATTTCATTTATAGGTATGTTTTTGTTTTCCATTACTAATAGTAAGTACCTTAGAAATTCTTGTGGATCTTCCTGTGAGTTTATAGTGAATTTCACCATTCCAGCACAGTAGTCAAATTGTTGCCTTATTCCATAAACACTATACGTGTTGTCAGGATTGTTTGCTGCGTTTCTGTGAAGTACTAACATTTGCAAACACAATGGGTCTGTACTGTATAAGTAAATGTTCCCAACAATTGGTGGTAATTGAAATAGAATATTCATTGCTACATTTGCGTAGCAACTTACACCAACTATATTTCAGAGTTTAAATGGACCAGGTAGTTCTGTATCTGACTGCTTTTTTGGAGTGTGTCTTCCTTCTTTGAAGAAGTACCTGGTTTACTTTCCCTAATTGATTCTTTTTTGCTTGTGGCACTTGATGAAGTATTACTTTCTTTTACTCTCTTTGGAGGATTTGCAGTGACATCCTGTTGCTTTTCTGTTTGATTTATTTTTCTTTTATAATGTTTTACTTTTTGTGGAACAGAATATGTGTTTAGATGGGGAGTGTATAGTGAACGAAGTCTATTGTATTCTAAAATGCAAGGAATATCAGTGTTTATTTTACTTGCATCAAAGTTGATTAGAAATAGACCGTCAAGTGTACGTAAGCGTGATAGTGCTACGTAGCTCATGCCTTCTTTAAAGACTGTGTTACCAATGTCTATCATTGCTTTGTCTAGGGTAAGACCTCGTGATTTATGAATGGTGACTGTGTATGCAAGAGTTAGAGAAAGAATCGAGCTGTTGAGCGTCCTATTCTTTTTACTTCTGAAAATGTGTCAAAGAGAATATTGACAAACTGAATTTTGTTGTCACGTGGGTATGTTTGAAAGCCAACAACTGTACACAGTGCTCCATTAACTAGTCCTTGGTCCACCTCAAGGTTACGTTTCAGCATTAGTCTGCAATTTAAGGATAATTTAATATCTTTTCCAAGCCTGCTGTGTTTGAGATTGATTTTTCTAAACTATTTAGTCTTGTTGTGGCTTGGTCACACATGGGTAGTGTCATTCCATGTACATCTAGTTTGTCTGTGGTGCTAATTTCCATTATTGGTTGCATTTCTTTACTTAACATTATTTCAATGAATTTGAAACAGCTTGCAAGAGTTGGCATTAAGGCCAAACAATTGACATTTTTGTGGGCTAATTGTTCCATAACATCGGTAGCACATGCATTATCACCATAAAGTGCATGAATGTGCCGGATTTTCAATATTGCTTTTGCTTCTTTAGAAAGTATACCAACTCTGATACTTTTTAAGATGTTGGCATAAGTGAGATAAGCAGATTGGCGCATGTTTTCTGTTAATTCTCTGTATTGGAAATGTTGCCAAAGGTTGACATTTCCTATGGTGCCAACAGTTTTACGGCAGAGTTTGTGTCCTAGTGTTTTAAAAATAGGCTCACCTTTTACTGGTGTCAATTGAAGAAGATCTCCAAAAACAATAATGTGTTTTCCTGCAAAGAGCTCTTCATAGTTTGTTTTGAGTACTTCTTGTAATCTGAGGTGAATCAAAGCCAACATTAGGTTGGACACCATGCTCACCTCATCTATTAGTAGCATTTTCATTTGTTTCAATACTCTGCGTAGTTCCATTGCAGCTTCTGCAGAAAGTTTGTAATAATCTAATTTGTTTTGGTGTTCTACTGGCAGGAGTAGTAATCGGTGTAAAGTGACACCACCTATGTTGTAGGCAGCTAAACCTGTGGGGGCAGTGACAACAGCTGACAGTTTGTTGTTTGTCAATTGTTGAAGGAACTTACTGATGATTTTGATTAGGAATGTTTTGCCAGAACCAGCTTCACCACTGACATACAATAGTATAGGTTTGTAATTTTGACAGGTGCATTCTTTGTTTTCATGTTGTACACCATGTGCAATTTATTTTGTTACTTCTTGAAAATGCTATGTTGCTCATTGTTTATCTTTGATTGTAGTATAGTTAAGTCTTCTTTATCTTCATACTGACACATGGTGTTTTCTACTTCTATCATAGCTAATTCTGCCTCATTTGTTATTAGTGGGTCTCCCAGTGGTTCTTGGCTTCCTGTGACAGAAGGTTGACTACTGTCAGGAGTGTCCTTATCTAGTTGGGCCTTGAGTTCTTCTTCGTGTTGCTGTTCATTGTGCAACATTGTTTTGTACTGTGCAAAGTTTACATCAGTTATACTGCTTTCATTTGCTTTGAAAGCGTCTTCATATGAGTCATAGTTATCTAGTATTTCTTCTGCTTTTCTCCATGGTTTAAAGAGTTGTAGCAGGGACATGTAATATACTTCTTTATGTTGAGGAGTCTTTAATGACAATTTGATATGATTAATTAAATTTGGTTTGGTGAGTTTTACTAAGCTGCCTTCACAGTTTGTCACTTTGTATTTACGGTTTTGTTCATCAGGTTTTATATTATATTTGTATGTGTAGTTTTGGGCTATGTGGTATAGACACATGGTTTCCAAAGTGGTACTCCTATTTGGGTAGTATGTGTCCAATAAATTGTTTTTTAAAATGTCTTGGCTGTTGGGATCATGTTTGGCTATTGTTTCTATATCTTCATATGATTTTAGAACTCTTTTTCTAGATTTAGCTGTAGCAAGACTTAGCCATACTATATTTGCAGATTTACCATACAATGCAGTACCAGTTAATCTATCAGCTGCTTCATAGGATCCACATTCTCTATGGGACAGCATTTTTATGCCCAAGCTGTATAATTTGTGAGAAACTGTTTTATCTGATGACAGGTCATTCCAGATGTCTTGGAGCTCTGTCTTTTCTGATTTGGTTAAGTATGCTGTGACATATCATGCAACTGCAGTAGAATTGTCTGCAATGTACTGCACATCTATGTTCGCATTCCATAAGTGGGCAATGATTGCATTGTAATCATTGATATATTTTTCTTCTTCTTTTCTTTTTATGCAATATGTATTTTTAGGTGACTTAACTTTAACACTATGTCTAACTGAAGACATGAGGTTGTTCACTTGACCTGTATTTGTAACTGGTCTAGGGAAACCAAATCGGCATTTGGTGTATTATTTCCCTTTGTTTTTGTATTTGCGACGACAATATTTGCCACATTTGTGTCTTTGGAATTGTAATATTTTTGCATGAAGATCACTCTTTGTGGATTCTGATGGAATTTCACAAGTGATATATTTTTCAATAAACTGTAAAACAGTGGCATCACTATCTTGACCAAATTTAGGAGCATCCTTACTCCATAAAAGCATGTGGACATGTGGTGCTCCTCTGGCTTGGTATTCTTTTCTCCAAAAGAAGTGTTGCACTTCTCCAAGGGGAGGAACAGTTTTATTACAAATAAAATGTAGCGTAGCAATGAAACAATGGTGAAAATATCTTGAAACATTAACAGGATCCTGAGAACAAAGTTCTCCAGGTGTTAGTATATCTATGTTTGTTTTGTTTTTGTTTGATATGCGTAGGAAAGCATGTAAATCTTCCCATGAATATTCTGCACACCTTAATGTAACAAACCAAGTGGGTGGGCCAAGGTTTCTGATCATACAACGTACATCTCCATGATGTTGAAACCAGTACTCTTTAGTACCACGCATATTTGCTAATACATTTGTAAGATTTGCTTGTAAAACCTCATCTTTTTGTTGAACTTTTTGTAATAATTGTGTAGCTGTCATATTTTGAAAGTGTGATTCTGATTTTAATATGTGTGCAACTCCGTAACATAAAGTTGCTAGTTCACTTTCAAAGAGTAGGTGGAATATGTATTCCACATTTTGTCAAAATCTGGGATCTGCAGAATACATTCGTAATGAGCGATATTCTGATGCTGATATTTGAATATGTCTCTCATCGTATCTTCCTCCTTTGCCAGTCGGAAAGAGTAGAGGAAAAGCACGTGCTTCTATACTTTTTTCCCATATGCTGATTGGTGATCCTTTTGTTTGACGCATTTGGTACGTTTCCAGTGCATCTTCTATGGTGTCATTAGAGTGCAATGGATGAATTGTATAATGGTCTAAAGTGTTTGATATTGTAGCAGGATCTAGGAGCTGAAATTGACCAGTTTCTTGTGTCTCTTGAATTATTTCAGTTGTACCTTTCAAGTTTTCTTCAATATTAATTTCTTTGTAATATTCATTATTCTCTTTAAGATATTGCAGGGCATCTCTAACTTTATGTAAATCTACCAGTTGTTGCCAAATTTTTGTTGTCTTTTGTAGGTACTCCATTTACCAAGATAATTAAAGATTGTTGCATTGGACGTTGCACTCCTAGAGTGTGCACATTTTCATTTAGATCTAATGGTAAATACACTACTTTTCCACAAATACCTTTCACTAATTCAAAGGGAGGTAATTTTGCAGTTTTTGGTTGAAGGTGTATTATTGCTTGAAATGGGTGCACTGTTTGAATTATGATGCTCTCATATAAATTAAGTTGTTGAAGGGGTTTTGGTAGTGGATATAATTTCAAGTTATTTGTGATAGCACGTGAAGGAGTTTGGTTGTTGTCAAGTTTTGTAGTGCAGTAACTGCAAAGTATTATGGGGTCAGTTATTTCGTATTTGTTTTCTGCTATAAGGTAGAGAGCTAATTCAAACCATTTAGATTCTTCATTGTCTTCTATTTTGTATGATAGGTCTACAGTTTTTGTGTTACTTTTATAAAAAGTTCTGCGGCAACATACACACACGTGGTTTGGTACTTCAGCTGAAGTACTTTCAAATTTTAGTATTTCTTTTTTGTATGTGTGTAGTGAAAGGTTGCCATGTGCAGAATTGTTACGAAGTTGGTTTACAGCTAATTCATCTTGTAAGTGGGTTTCACTTCCAAAATATTTTGTCTGGATATAGTCGATTTCTTTTAGTAGGTCTTTTGCTGTACCATGTAGAATAATGTTATTTATATTGGCTAGTGCTAAAGCAGGACTTTTAGCATAGTACAGTTTATAAACCAGATTTCTTATACTTGCATGATGTGTTCATATCCTTTTGATATCATGGAAGGTTGTTTTGCAAGTAGGTCCTGTAATGCAGGCCAATGAATGTCCTTGTAGTCCTGTGTACTTGCGTACTGGACAAGCATCCATATTTTGCAGTAGTTTAATTTTGATTTTGTCTTTGCTTTTCACATATTGATTGAGGAATTGGCATAAAGACTTGAACATTTTTTTGGAATGTTACACATTGACGTGCATGGCCATTTGTACACTAGATGTTCTGATTCAGTTGAATGGAGGGGTAAATCTACATTTTCAGGGCATATTTTTGTAAGGAGTACTTCTTGTTCCATTATGGTATTATTAACTTTTTCATAACCTCGACCACTGCTATGTATGGCAATTGTATGCGTTTGCTTTTGTTTGTACGCTTCTTCATTAAAGTATGGTTCTGTGCTTGTAGTGTGACTCCATTCACCTCCACAGATATTTAAGAAGTTATTTCTGTTGATATTTCGTTTATTGAGAAGTCTTTTTTGTAATTCAGTTATTAGTTTTGTTAGTGGTTTTATTCTGTTTAACACTAAAATAAATAACTTTCTTTTGAGAAGAATTGCACTGTCTATCAACGCTTCTAAAATTACTTTTCTGCGATAGGTTTGAAGTGTTGAACCTGGTTTCTCTCCTGTTTTCATAAGATTTTGAAGGACTTTGTGACGGAACATTTTGGCTAAAATACTTTTCTTGGTATGCTTACTTTGTACTACATCAAGATTTATAGAAGCAGTTTTATTTGTAGTGATAGTTGATTTTCTGTTAATTGTTTTTTGGTTTGTTTTACTTTTTGATAGAGGAGGCAAAGTTTTTGTACTAGAAACTTCTTCTGTTTCACTACATGACTGTATTAGCTCTTGTGTTTCAACTTTTTTTTACAAATTCTGCTATAGATGGATGTTTATGTTGGAGAGTTTTCTTTTCATTTGCTCTACTTCTGCGTTCCTTTCTACGGAGTTGCTTTTTGGGAGGCATTCTTTAGGGTCTGTTGAAAAAAATACAGAAGGTATGGGTTGGGGTGCTCTGGAATGCTCGTGTGTTGTGTGCATGATTGTTTGAGTAAGGTGATAAAGATGTATGTAATGGTGTGTGATTGTGCTTTGGGAAGTACAACTACTAGGCATGGGTATTCTTGAATTAATGTGTTACTAAACTGGGGTTCAGATGACAGAAAAAAGTAAGCCAGTGGTTTGGAGAAGTATAAATAGTATATCTAAAGCTATACAATTAAAACAGTTTTTTGTTCTACAACATCTAAATTCTAGCGGCTGAGTTGGGTAATTTGTGTGTCGAAAAATAGGAAGTTGTGGGCCATTCTGCCAGTAAATCACTGTTTAAGACGGGGGGATTTTTGGTCAGAATGGTGCAGAATCTCTATTTTTCGGCACAGAAATAGCATCAATTAACCTTACAGTGTGTTTGAGTAATAATTCAAATATTATGGTAACATTTTACTTACTTTTTTTCTAAAATGAGCAGTTTGCTTCTTAGTTGTTCTTTGTACTTCAAATTCGGCTGCTTCTTTTCTGGAGAATGGTCTTCACTGCAATTGTAAAAGAAAGAAATTAGTAATTTGGTTTGTATATAACACTGTTTTCAATTTAGACATAGATGTTTTAAATTGAAATGCTCAGCACCTTCCTCAAAACCATTAAAACTATCTTATGACTAACTGTAGGAAAGAAAATATCTTTACTATGGCTTGTGAAATTCATAATGTACCACTGTATACCACTATTCCTGTAACTAAGCTTTTCCACGTAATAGTGAGTCAATGTCATAGCCTGCTTTTCCACGTAATAGTGAGTCAATGTCATAGCCTGCTTGTCCTATATAAATGTAAGTAATTATATAAATTGTTGAAAAAATTAAAACCAATTATGTGTTTGTACAAATATTATTGTTTGAGATTTGATCATAGAGTGTGCATGTAATTTTGTTTGATTATATGTAGTCTATATATTTTATTTAAAAAATGTTGGTTTAACATTATTTGCGTGTGTGTATGAAGAAATTAAACAGTATAAAGGTTTGTAAGTCACAGTTCATTTTAGGACAATGAAAAAATGATCGTAGATTCATTTTACAGATTATACAAGGTAAAAGTTGGTTAGAAAATGTGTTCATGTACTGTATAGAAAATATGCATACCTGTAGTTTGTGTTCATGCATATGGATATGGACGAAGCTGCAAGTAAAAATCTTGGTGACTTGTATAGTATTTCTCGTAGATCGTGCTTGCCAATGGTATGAGACTTGTACTCCGAGAGATTCACTGTACATTTGCAGTGCTGATCTATGATGATGCAGTTACATGTAGAGGTCTTGGATTTGATTGGTGGATGGTCATGTGATTTCTTAGCTACATCCAATGAGGGAATGGTACAGAGAGTGAAGTGGAAATGGTAGAAGGGCTGTCCATGTTACGATATGTTCACGGACATGGCGGTAGTTCTAGGACACCGCGTATTACATCCGGGGAATTTGGGGTGGAGAGGCATGCAAATGAGATTGAATGTAGCAAGGTATTGGTCAGTAAAGTTTAGTGAGTGTGTTGTGCTAGGAGAGGTTTTCTCAGATATTCTTTTTGCTGAGAGAAGAACAGATAGCTATGGCTGAGTGTTTCAAAAAACAGATTGTGTGGATTTTGGGAGACTCGTGGATACATTGGTTGAAGGTGCATGCAGAAAGCTGTGGCGTATCTATAGAACTTGGATTCCCACATGTGGAAGTACACTGGAATGGAGTGCGTGGAATGAAGTGTTTGGACTTGCTACCTCTCTGTGCAACTTTGAAGATAGAGGAACATCCAGACATAATTGTAATTCATTGTGGAGGGAACAGTTTAGGACATGTGTCTGGAATTTCTTTGCAATTTGCAATGAAAGAAGGACTTCAGAAGATCATGGACATGTTTCCAAACTCCAAAGTAATTTTTTCACGGATTGCGCAGAGACAAATGTGGCTTCGTTCTTTCTCATGTGGTCCACAAATGGAGAAAGCAAGGCGTAATGTCAATAAGGCTGTTTGTGCCTTCCTAAGAGATTTTGGCAAGTCCATCTTACTTATGCTGGCAATCAAATTATTCTGAGAAATGTACAAAATGCATTGCAACCTTTTTTTTAGAAATACAGCATCCATTTTGAAGTAGGTGTTAAGTATTTAAATTTTTGACATACAAACACCTCCCAAAGGCTATTTTCAGAGCCACCACTTGCTCCCAGATAAAAATGCAATGGTTACAATAGGGTAGCACCCCAATTTTTTTATGTTCGCAAACTGTCTGCGGACTTTTAAGATATACAAAGGGCCCTGCTATATTTATCTTCACTTCTATTTTTAACTGTGAAAGGTGTCTCTGAAAAGAGCCTTATTTTTTTTTTATTTTTGTTATTTTGTATTTTTTTGGGGTTTTTATACACAACACACTAGTAGAGGAGGGTAAAGGAGGGTAAAGGGGGGACACCAACCACAGGGATAAGAAAGGGTGAGCTGAGAGAGGAAGATGTAGAGTGGGTTTTATTTGGGTAGTGAGCAGGTCTTCTCGTGCTGTGAGACGATAGTTTCAAAAGCACTCCGAAGTCGCTCCGCCCTGCAGAGTACTGTGTCACAGTACATACATACAACTGTGACCCTCGAAAGATAAGGGTCATCAGAATTCTGTATGGCCTGTGAGGCAGCTTGAGGAAGACGCTGTCCCACAGAGGTGTTCCTTGTGGTGACAGGATCAGAAACAGTGGATGAAGTAGAGGCAATCAACCTACTACGCTCTTCGCAAGGTACAACCTGGTGAATGGCCCCAGTGTGGAATGAGTTCAGGTGTCGCTTCATGGTCGTGGTCCCAAAGCTGTACGCACCATGCCTCCCGTGACTGAGTACCATTTTGCACTGATTGCAGGTGACATGGTTCGCACGAGCCTTAGGAACATTCCCATGAACGGTAAACAACCGTCACACCCAAGAATCACGCCGAGAGCGGGTAGTAGGGATTTCCTCTACCTCATTCTCGTCATCCTCTTCTTCCTCCTCTGTATCCTCACTCCTGTTCCCCTCTTCAGGCCCTTGGGGAGATGGTGGTGGTGAAGGGGGTGGGGGTGGTGCTGAGGCAGATGTAGCACCAGGTAGCAATAGTGGAGCCATGGATGTCATCGTCTTGGAGATGGAAATCTCTAAATCTGCAAAGTATGCAGCAAAATGCAGTGTGCTCTGTGGAATAGCCAGAAACACAATGAGAATGAGCTCTAGGGCGTGGTTTTTTATAGGGGTGCGTGTACGCGGTTCGCAGACATGCGCGCCGTCCGCAAGACAGATCGAACACCAAAAAAGGTTCAAAAAGTCACAAAAACTATGTGGAAACTTAGGATTAATATGTGGGATTTGTGGTATGGTGAGTTTTTAATAAGAAATATTGTGGATTACTTGGAAATGTACTTTTAAACTGTTCGGGGATACAAACAGTGTCCACATTCAGAACACGCGATCAGCATTGGTGCGGTCACATGATTGCTTCGTGAGCATGTTCGCTAAGGAAGCGGCCGTTCGCAGGACACCCAATGTACGGACATTGTTTTGCGCATGCGTGTTGATGTTCTACGGTCAGTGTTCGGGTCCCGAACTAATTAAAAGTGCGTCACGCGTAAAACAAACAGTTACGGACAGCCGTTTGTTCTTAGCACAGTTTACTTTACTTGCGAACAATACGGACAGACATAGCGTTTCAAGCACACCTCCATTTTCATTTATTTACGAACAATTCATATTATTAGTGAGTTGGTTTATAAATGTAAACCTTTTCACAGAAACAAATTATAAAACAAACGCAACATAAATAGCATAAAAATACAATACATGAAAAAGTTGGAATCCATTAAATAGCCAAGTTAAATTGAAATGCCCAACAGTGCAAATATATTTGTTAACATCCCAAATAAATCCAACAACCTAATATTACTATTGCCCACCATTAGGTCAGACCACAAAATATTGCCAGCTTCAATAGAGGAGAAATCATTAAATACCTAAAATGTGGGTGCTTGAGCTGTACAGTGCATTCACTTGACAGAAAAAGATGTTTTATTGTTTCAATAGAATTGTGTTTTGTACAACGTCTACACATTCTATTATAGGTCCCATACACTCCAGAGTAGGCAATTGATTGCATTTCAATCTTATATATATCTCTAGTGCTCCTGGACTATGAAAAAGATAAATGTATCTTGATAGTAGACTCCTTTTCTTTGGAAAACGATTATATTCAGCATAGAGTGTGTAAGTACTCAGTTCATTAACAGTCACACACCAATAATAATTAAAGAGCTTTCCCTTGACATGAAAAGTGCTTCCAACAAAGATGGATCTGTCAAGGCCCAATAAATCCAGAAGTGACAACATGCTAATGCAAAATGTGTCCTAAGAAGAAATGGAATGATGTTTGAACAATAAATGCAGCATCTCAAAAAGAGATTTTGAAGGAGGATCCAAGAATCCAAGAGTTTTGCAAACAGGTGCAATTTTGCCGATAGAACTCTCGTCGCTAACGAAGCAAATTCAAACTCGTGACGAATGACACAGTTTGGAATCGCTCGTGAGAGGTTCAAATTTTGATTACATATAATTCAAACTGGGACCACCTCGGCAAGGTAAAATGTACGTAGAGGAATAAGAGAAAATCGACAGAGGTTAATAAGTATCCTTTTTAACTGGGTGATCAAGAAATGAGACTTAGTTCTCAGACGATTACAGCTTGCACATTTGGACTTGCTATAAGAGATATTAAATCCTAGGTAGTTTATAGAATGGGTGAGTTCCAAGCAAGCTGTACCAACAGCCCAACCCGTAGTTTTAGGTTTACGTTTACGTGAGAAAATTATGATTTTTTATTTCCTTCGACTGACTTTAAGGCTATATTTTTCAGCATAGATAGAAAAAGCAGTAACCTTGCATTGCAAACCTATCGGAGTGAAATCAAACAGCATCACATCATCAGTGAAGGACAACCAATTAAATTTGAAAAGACTCCGGTCTTGCTGGGAAAGATGTATCAGAATCCCATAGTGAATCTATATCTGAGATTTAAATGTTAAAAGGTAAAGGGGCCAAGACACAACCTTGCCTGAGGCCCACAAAAGTCTTGATTGCTCTAGTTAAAGCACCAGTCCTGGTTAACCTGACTTACATGTGTATCATGTTGTAAAAGGGTAATCATCTTAACTAAAGGTGGGGACACCCCTAGATTAGCAATTTGTGCCAAAATATCTGCCTAATGACTATCAAAAGTAGAGGACATGTTCATATAGCCATTAGAAACAGAGGTGCTCAAATGTTCCAATATACTGCACAATTGAGGGTAGTATCCACCTTTTTATTAAATCCCACCTGGGTAGGAGTCAAAATATCTAACCCACTTACCCGAATGTCGAGTTCCTTCAAAATGATCTTGCTAATAGCATCCAAAAGGGTGATCTGTCTGTAGTTGACAGGATTCTACCGATCCCCCTTTTTGTAGATGGGAATAATATGGGACAACATCCGGGAGGGTGGCAACATTCCAGTAGCTAGAAGTTCCTGAAAATGGTAAAGTAAAATGTTAGACCATAAGTCGGGAGCATGTTTCAAAGGGACAGGAGCCAACATATCTGAGCCAGGGACCCTAGAACACTTACTCCTAACAATTTGGTGACTAATGTCAACTACATCGAAGGCGGTCTGAGTCAGGACACCTGAAACATCGTCTGGTAAATCAGAGGTATTGTTCTTAGGCGGCTCAGCATAGATATTGTCATAAAATGAAACCCAGACTTCTTAGGTAATGGTACCAAGACCTTCAATCATGTCCCTATTTGTAAATGAGTAAGTCAATTTCCAAAACTGAGATATATTTACATTTACAAGATGATCTATGACTTCCTGAATGGCCTGTATACAAAGCTGAAATCTAAGGCTTTTGAAGTAGTTTCTATAATGCTGGCAAATCTTTTTTTTTGTAGCAACGTAATTGTGGCTGTCTAAAAATTTACTGTGCAAGTTTCTGATGAGGGTATTTTTCATATTTTTTCTTTGGCCACTCTGTAGTTGAATCTATAGGCATAGGGTCTTTGCAAAAGGCAAGTGCCCTTGCTTGTAAACCTGTTTAAATATTTTGTGACAGTGTCGTTTATCGTCTCACAAGCAAACAATTCATGTTCTCTTGAAGTCCAAAAAACTCTATTAATATCTTGTGTAAATCTATTTAGCAAGAATGGTTCCAATCCACTACTGTACTTTTATGGGGTTCCACAAATGGTAGCCACACACACATCTCAAGGTTATAGTTATTAATTGTGACCTCACACGTTACTGAGAGATGGTCACCCACACTCGTCTCCTTGATTAACATGGCATAAGAGAGGCAGAAACAAAGATATGATCTGTCAGGTATTACCCAAATTGGTCATTTCAAATTTACCGTATTGTACAACTGGCCTAATTCGGTCAGTTCCATTTGGTCATTTTGAAACAACCAATCTGGCTAATCACTACCAAACATGGGGAGCGGGGGTTGTGAGGTAGTGATTGCCTTTGGGGGTAGCGTGGGTGTCCCCCGCTTCCGGAGGTCTGGAGGTGGGGGACCAGAAAAAATGTATATATTTTAAAAAAATGAAATCGGACCATGCGGCGTCGGAACCAACACAGCATTCTTGCTTAAGATTCTGGACCGTGTGGCGTACATACAAATTGCAGATCACCTAAAATCATACCCTATCCTTAATGACCATCAGTCAGGATTTCGAGTTGGATATGATACTGAAACCGCGCTTCTTGAACTCAAGTCTAAATTGATGGCATACGCTGCTAGATCTCTCTGCGGCTTTCCGCCTGGTGGACCATGATATCATGGGCACCAGGTTGTCTGAAGTGGCCAACTTCTCCCAACTAGCTTGCAAATGGGTTTTGTCATTTCTCAATAATCGAGATGGTAGAGTCTTTCAAGGCAGTGCTGAATCTGAGCCTATTGTTACAACCTGTGGTGTTCCTCAGGGTGCTTGCACTGCCCCCTGTTTTTACAATATATTCACGGCTCCTTTGTTCGCAATGCTCGACCATGAGAACATTATATTTACCAACTACGCGGATGATACTCAATGTGTCATCCCGCTCCATGGGTCCCACAGATTGGATGAAATTGCCATCAATAGAGTCTTTACTTTAATTGAAACCTGGATGGTTCATAATAAGTTAGCACTGCACAAATCCAAAACTGAACTATTGGTAGTTGGTTCACCACATACTATTACTAAACTTGGTCCACAGTATGATAACTCCCATCTGGGAGAAGAATCAATCAAACCTCTAAAAAAAGTGAAAACCCTGGGAGTGACTTTCGACCAACACTGACTATGAAACAGCATGTCAGTAGTATTGTTTCATCATGTGCATACTACATTAAACTTCTAGCACATTTAAGGCCTCTTATTTCACAGGACAATGCAGAAACTATTGCCAGAGCAATAGTAGGTTCAAAAATAGATTACTGCTCTAGCCTTTTTATGGGAATCAATAAATCTGAATGCAACGGGCTGCAAATCTGTCAAAATGGGGCTATTAGAGCCGTTATAAAACTCAAACACAGAGACCATGTTACACCAGCGAGACGTGGGCTTCACTGGTTGCTTGTGGCCGCTAGATTTCTATTCCGCACCCTGACTATTGTACATAAGTGCAGATCTGGGAAGATGCCTGGATATTTACAACAGCTATTATCCATATGAGCTAATACAAGATCACTGAGGTCAAATAACTTGTTTCTCCTATCTGAACCAAAGTGCCATACTGTCAGAACAACCAATTCAGCTTTCTTCTCTAATGGACCCAGAGCTTGGAACGCTCTTCCGCTGGAGTTAAGATCCATGGACTCCTTAGAATTCTTTAAAAAAAGATTAAAGACCTACCTGTTTCACTAAACGACCTTTATGCCACTGATGTAATCTCGTGCAGCCCTGCCTCATGAATACACTTCTTGTTTTTTGTTATCTTTGTCCTGTAGTGCCCTCATGCCTTCGGGTTCATGGTCGCGCTATACAAATGTATTAAAGTAAAGTAAAGTAAAGTAGTAGGGACGGATCCGACGCCACAGGGTAAAAACATGCACGGATGGCAAAAAGGTAAGTAAGGCGTGGGTGGGGGGTTGTGTGGGGTGGTTTATTTTTTTAAATTAGGGCCATTTGGCCACTGCAAAATTGGCTTTGCAGACAAACAATTGTGCCACGGCCAAAAAGTATACATCCATCTGTCCAAGAGTAATTCGAGCCTCTATTCCATGATATGATCTGATATGATATAGCATTTGTAATGCGCCTATACACAAGTGTTTCGAGGCGCGATGAGGCAAGGGAGGGGGAAACAGAGGGAGGACAGACAGCGATCCTACTAGGCCAGGTGTCATTTAGGTCGCGCAAGTGCATGTGAAGGGGGAAAGGGATAAGTGCCGAGGAAAGGAGGAGGGGAAAGAGCAGCGCATGGGAAAGTAGAATAAATAAGATAATAGAACGGCCGGATGGTGGCAATTGAAGGTAAGAGCAGACATAAGTGCTGGTGGGGGACTGTAGGGATACAGAACAACAGTGCCCAAGTGCGGGGGTTTCCAGGAAGGCAGTGTAGGTGTGCAATTGGCGGGGCTAGGGCCCGAAGATCAGAAGGGTGGCTAGGTAGCCAGTGCAATTACAGACAGGAATTCAGCAGGGGAGGGGGGAGAGAAAGCAGAAGCAAAGAGGAAGGTTTGAGGTGCTTCTGGAACCAGAGATGGTTCTCCACAAGTTTCAGGGAGGCAAGAAGGCTGTTCCAGAGGGAGGCCCCTGACGAAGAGAGAGATCTACCACCAACTTGTTTCTTGGAGAAACGACTGACCCTCAGGGAGTTGGAGGCTGATGAGCGAAGAGCTTGAATAGGAAGATATTTGGGAAGAGAGTGTTGAAGGTATTGAGGCCCCAGGGCCCAGAAAGCCTTGTGGATGATGCAGAGGGTTTTGAACTTAATCCTCGCAGCCACTGGGAGCCCATGCAGAGATTTCAGTCCTGGAGAGATACGATCCCTGGGCTTGAGGCCAAGGACATGAAGATGTCTTAGCAAGAGACTTAAGAGCACCTAGGAGTAGAAGACTAACATTCCAAGTTTGAAAGAAGGCAGACCATGCTCAACCCAGAGATGTCATTTGGGGGATGCCAAGTGTAACACTTTGAGCAGTGACCCTAAATAAGAAATAATAGGAATAACAAAGAATTTGTCTTTCTGGAATTCTATGCATTTATTAGTCCTTAAATATTAATTTCAGGCACACTTCAGGGGGTGAGTCAATGATTTAGTCTGTTCTTTGACATCTCAAAGTCACAATGCAGACAAAAACTTCCAAAAAGCTTTTACAGTAGAATAGGTATCCATTTTGGACTATGTATTTTGCTTTTCGCAAGTTGCGGTTGTAGCATGTTTTTTCTGCCGATTTCTCTCGTACGATCATCATAAGACATTCCATCTCGGTGGCCTTGGTGGCTTGACAAAATCCTTGTGACTAAAAGCTTGTGTGCAATGTAGAAATGTTTGACCATGGCACATAAAGTGGCCCTTTATTTCATTGTGCCACAATTAATGCTTTGTTGTAATGTGTCTATTTTTCCGATCTCCATGGCATGCTGTTCAGGATGTTTGTTGGCATGTATGAGATGAGGAGTGCCCAGAGTACGGGATGCTGTGTGAGTGCGCTGCTTTCCCTGCGCTACTCTCGATTCTTTAACACACAATTATGAACTATCACAATGGCATGTATTTTGCCAACCTCTGAAGTCTGAAAGTAGATCCAAACAGGCTTGACATGTGGCTAACTTTGCACCAGACCTGCAGATGAACTAGTCTGCTGTTAAATCTCAGTTACCAGTTAAATGGTATCCACTACAGAGTGTAATTTGCTTACTGACTTTGAGAACATTCAGACATGTAATTGTTCATTTTACTACAGCTGTTAAGATAGCTACAGCTGGTAAGATAGCTCAGTGGGTTGAGCGCTTGCTGCTACAATGTGTGTGTGTGATTGGTTTGAATCCCTGTGAGCCCAACTCAGTCTTTCATCCTTCTGAGGTTGATAAATGAGTACCAACACAGGTTGGGTGATATTGAATGTATATTTGTTCTATATAAAGCGCTTAAGCGTAAGTGCTATATAACAACACATCTTTATCATTTGGCATTGGACGTCGGCTTGCATTCACAGTAATTTGGTAATATTCACACTGTTATTAACGATCCATATGTTGATCCATTCTTGTATGAAATGTATATCACACTACACTTATATCGTAACCATATCTTTCGTAGTGTACTCAGGAACAGTGCAATGTGATGCCATTTCCTGTTATGTTAAGGGGTGAAAGGTCGTGTTCCATCGTTTCCCATGATGTCACTTCAGGGTGGGGTCAAATGACATCACGTCTGGTGATGTCATTAGAGGTCAAGGGCCGTGTGATGTCACTTCTGCTTCCCCTGGTATTTTGGTGAAATGACATCCCTGGCTCCACCCTGTTCAAATGATGGAGATTTGCCCCCCCTTAACCAATGGGCCTCTTGTCCCTAGTATGCCAACAGCACAGGCAGATTTGAAGTCTCCCCCCAACCTAAATGTTGGCCTCATGTCCATCACCCAACCAGGCCTCCAACACTTTACATAATGCAAAATGAAAATCACAGAGTTGGCTCTTTGCTGGATTCCAATGTCGGTAAGAGGTTCCACGTTAGATTCAGGGAGCTCAAATTCCATCGCTAGAATTCCTAAAGTGGCGATATCAAAAGGGAAGGTGTGCACCCTTAATCTTAAATCTACTGCTATAGCCAACCCCCCACTAAGTCTTCCAAGAGCGCCTTTTACTGCACTCTGTGAGTGCACATAAAACCCATTCAAGTTTAGGGGAGAGGCGAGCATAGTTTCTTGGAACATATAAACATATTGGTCTCAAATGGGGTAGTTGCAGTTAGCCAGCTCCATGAGATTACGAACACCACAAGAATTCCAAGATAGACATTTTAGCGAGTTATTGTTAAAGACTCAGCTGACGCTCTTTAGGCATTCTGTTTTTATAAATTGTCTCTAAGACCCACGACCAGTCAGCCACTTGATTCTGAATGTTTGCCAGCCCTCTTACCCTCCGAAGAATTTATAAAAGAAGTAACTAGTAGATCATTATAATATGTGTTCCTTATCGCCAGATCATTCTTGTTATTTTCTTTAACTTTGTGATCTTTCAAAAAGCTGTCAATTTCTCTGGTTACAACTCTTTGCCATAAAGTTTGATTGGGGGCACCCCGTTGCTGGCTCCGCACACTTGCGGGATATGTGCACAAGCCTGGCATGATTATGAGCATGGGAGCTTGGAGTGGAAAACATGAGGCACGCTTTAGGCATGAGCATATTTATTTGCCTTTTTTGACCAGCTTGTGGGATGTGGCTGTGCCAGTGTGAATACAGTGCACACACAACGGAGTGGTTTTGATTTGATTTTATTATTTTACAGAGCACAGTAACCACTCCAGTACATGGATTGAGACTCGCAGGTTTTTATGGGTGTTGAATCACTTATCTGATGTTGGGGATACCATCATTTCCATTAATGCATGTAAGTTCGTAATTAACAGTAAGTGTTATAAAGTGCACTTACTGTCATCTGTTTAAAAGTAGGTAACATTTGTTTTGGGTTTTGTGTATATATAATAGGATTGTCATGTTAGACTGTGCGGTGAGATTCTCTTTTGATTGTTTTGATTTTTATAGCCACCTGAAGATAATCTTAACCGATCGAAACATTTGCATGTAGTGACTGTTAACGTGGAATTGTCGCCAAAATTCATATGGAGAATCGAAATTGAATGAAATTTAAAATTCTACATTTATACACAATTGTACTTTAAAATTAGAAAATCATGTCAATTGGTGTTTTACCTTAAAATAAACAGTGTCTCATTGGTCAGCAGGGGGCCTGCTGTTATTTGTGCATTATTAAATCCCTGACTGGGAGAAACTATTGAGACACAAATTGAACGTGATGCAAACTTGTGTGTTTTTGTTTTAATTTACCAATGTGCCTGCAATCTCTAAAGTGAATTACATCAAGTCCCATTGACCTGAGTGAGTCAATTTGTCTCACACCAATTTAGTCACAGATTTTTAACAGAAATTGGCCACTAGTGTATTGCGCCCCGAATCAAGTGTGACCACCAGATCTATGTCATCGGTGTGTAGTGAACAAAAAACAGAATTTCCTGCAAAGATAGAAAATAACTTTGAAGGGCTGTGATTTTTAACAATATCTTCAAATCCCACAATTCGGGATTGATAATCTATTGATTCAATCATTTTTTAAACAATTCACAGCCTCAGTTTGAGGGCCTTTCCCCGCTGAGTCAGGTATAAGACAATTAGGGATTGTAGACGGAGCCTCAGAAGCCCTAGTTTCCTTTACTGAAGAACAGTCCAGTGCAGTTTATTTATTAATTTTAATTCTTATAAAGCGCCACACACCCGTGGGCCTCAGGGCGCCCAAAAAACTGGAACAAAAACAGACAACATGCAGGAGCATATGAGTCAGGAATCAGAAAATGAAAGTAAACGGAACAGACTCCGTTCAGCCTGGCTTAAGGTTGAACAGATACATTTTTATTTCCTTCTTAAAAAGTGCCAAATTATCAGCTCGATCTATGTGACCGGGAAGTAGGTTCCATTGCAGAGGAGACTACGTGTCAAAAGATGTCCCTCTAAAATGAACCAGTTTATATCTGGGCTGGATGAATGTTTGAAAGGTGGAGGAGCGGAGGTTGATTCTGCTTATTGGGACTTTACACGATCAATGAGATATATATGCAGAGCAAGTGTTAGAATGACATTTGAAGGCCACAGTCAGGATCTGGTGTGTGATCCTGTGCTGTATTGGCAACCAATGAAGTGCCCTCCTGGTGTCTGAAATGTGCGGACATTTGGACAGGCCCTGAATGGCCCGAACGGCCTTATTCTGCGACCTGCAAAGCTTGTATGTTGAGATGTGTGGTGCCCGCTAAGAGACTATTGCATTAGTCAATCTGGAATTAACTAGTGCAGTAGCAAGCACCACACAATTTTTGACAGTGAGAAATGGGTCAATATTATTTATTTGCTTAGTAATAAGGCCACAAGAAGATCGAAAGTAATAAACATGTGGTCTCATAGATAATTGCTCATCTAGGACCCCTAGGGTCTTGATTTTCTTTGATACTGAAATGATATTGTCAGCAATGCAAAAGATGGCATATGCCGGGCTAGTTTGTTAAGGCAAGCTCTAGATTCCACACTCAGTTTTATTGCAATTCAGTGCAACTGCATGGCGTTATAGATTTTATTTATGGCAATCAAGTCTTGCTCATACTTCCGGCTGAGCTCAAAGATGACCTGAGTGTCATCAACATAATTTGTATACCCGACACCCAGAGCGTCAAGCAGGTCCAAAAGAGCACGGATGTATATGTTAAATAAGGTGGGAGACATACAGGAACCCTGTGGGACACTGCATAGTTGAGAAACGGGATTAGAGCTTTCCTCAAAAATGGAAACCCAGACTGTCCGAGGGCCGGGAAATGAGGCCAGCCACTGGGATGCTGGATTAGAAGAGTGGTCGACCCCCCCCCAGTCTTGTTACCAATTTGTCATGGTCCACCAGATCAAAGGCAGTGGAAAGGTCCAGAAGCATCAGCAGAGTGGGATGACCTCTATCCATATGCTGGGCAAGGTGGATTAAAGGTCCAACATGGTGGTTTCTGTCCCATGTTGAGCTCTGAAGCCCAATTGGCAGGGGCCAAAGATTTTATGGTCTGCAATATGTCTCTGTAATTGGAGATATGCCAATGTGTCCATTATCCTTAAGACAAATGGCACATTCGTAATGGGCCTCTAATTGTCAATAACAAGTGGACCAAGATTGACTTTTGTAAGCAGAGGTTTAATCCAGGCTTCCTTCAGCGAGGAAGGAACCACGCCCTAATCAAAGGAATATTGTCCTGTAGATGTCCTTGAAGACATCTACAGGACAACATGAAGTGGGTTTGAGGTCACAAATGATCTTAGTGACTTGTTCCTCCGAGTAATGGGAGAAGTTAAAGCATGGAACTTTATTAGTTTCTGAGATGGGCAATTGGGGACTGTTCATATGAGTATTGTATCCTTGACAAGAAGTCTGGATATTACTGACAGTTTTCTTATGGGATGCGATCTTGGGCAGGAAACCATCATGGAGTTCTTGGCACCAGGCAGACTCCTTTATAAGGTCTTAATTGGTAGGAGGAGAGTCTTGGAAATCTGCCAGGATCTTGAAGAGTTCACTGATGTTAGAGAGGTGTGTTGTTGATCCTATTATTGTAGTAGATGGATTTGGAGGAAATAATCGCAGTTTTAAATTCCTTCACTGCTTGTTTGTACAGTCATTAGGTAGCTGGATTACGATTTTTGCGCCAGGCTCTTTTTTGTGCTCTCTTCACCTGTCTGGCGGAGATAATAACATCAGAGAAACATGTGTTCTGTTGTACCTCAGGCTTAATGACTTTTCATTTCAATGGCATCAGGTCTGAGATTACTTGCTTTATGGATGTGGAAATATGTTCCAAAAGGTGTGATGACTCAGAGAAGCTTGTAAGAGGTTTCAGCCTAGATGATCGATGGGCTGTAAATTGGTGGCAGTAGAATTTTTAAGTTTATGTGTCAGTTCTTGATTATGGGGTAGAGTGTTCATTTTTGCTGGAGGTGTGGGAAGATTTAGAATGTCATGGATCAAAAAATGATCGGACCATGCACAGGGCGACACCTGTAGTTGAGATACAGATGGATTGTGATATAAGAGCCAATCAACATTGTGCCCGTCTTTGTGTGTGTCCACCTCCACCCATCGTCTGAGCCCTGCAGATGTCAGGGAGTCAATAAGTGAGGAACCGTGCTTATCCAAAGGGTCCTTGGCCCAGTGGTAGAAATCACCCATAATAATCAGTGGGTTTTTTGATTTAGTGATGTGTGCAAGCAGCTCCGAGAGCTGTTCTTCAAAATGTGGCAAACCTCTAGTGGGTTAGGGCTGGTATGTGAGATAGTATGGCAGTCAAGATTTAATTTGCTCATTAGCTCTACCTCTCCTCCTTTACTGTTTATGCGGTCAGCACAAAGGTCACATAGTTGGCCGGTGTAAATAGTCTAACATTGATCGGTACAGATGGATTTAACCATGTTTCAGTAAGTGCAAATAAGTCAGGACCACATTCAGACAGGTGGTCCGCCAATGCAACTCCATTTTTGAGTAGGCATCTTGTATTGAGAAGAGAAAGGGACAGGGAGAGAGCAGATGCATTGCTATCAATATGTGAACCATGCGCATGTGTGTTGTTGATGATATTATTTGCTTTGGTGTTATGTAAATAAGTGGGTCCTTCAGTACAGGCCGGGGGAGCTACGGGGCACATTCTGCTCACGGAGGTAGCCATACAAGTCAGCGAGCACCGAGTCAAAGGTTGAGAATGTTTTTTTGATACAGAGCAGTTCGTACGGGGCACGGTGAAGGCACAACACAGGCATTATACCAACCAGATCACAGTAACTCTGTAGCCCAAATGGAGCAAACTGAAAAGGATCAACGATGGAAGACGTAAAAAAGGAAGCTCAGGGTTACACGTTGTAATACGCACATGGGGACTCACCCATGAAGAAGGCTAGTCTCACATGATGTAGTGGAACCAAAGTCCTGCAGGAATCAGGGCAGCAGCAGCGATGTTTGGCGAGGACCAGCGAAGACCGGCTTTCCGCAGAAGTGCCAGCACTGAAGCGCCTGGACTTCACATTAGAATGAAAGGGTGTCTGGAAAATGTACTTCCCAGACACTCACACAGCCACACAGGTCAAACAATCACAAGAGTGCTTATCTCTCTGCCGAACATTCTGTGAATACACACGTTCTACCAAGTGTGAGTATACAGTAGTTTTCAAATAAATGGCAGTGCTGAATAATTATTGCAAAGTTAAAAAAAAAAAAACTGCAGACAAACTGGGAGTGATCTCAATGTCCTTCTGCAGGAGCCTACATTTCGTTATTTTTTCCTGGGTAGACTCTTTTTAGGATTTTGCTTAGAGTTCCTAACTTTAGGGGCATTGGCGGTTGGGCTGTTTGTGGAGGCTTCTTCTTGAATAAACATTGGTTGGGAATTCAAGTCAATTATTACGTGGTTATTTGGCAATGGCCATAAACATTTCTGAGAAGACTTCCTTCTAGTGCCCTTGATGTTCGGAAGATTTTTAGTTGTTCGATTCTGACAAACAACTGTCCCCCCTCTTTTAGTTGTTTGTGCCGGGGGGAGAGAATGGTCTCTCAATGGTATCTCTAGTACCTCTATGCGGTGACAGATTATCCGTTGAAAGTCATTGGGCTGACTTTGAAACAAGTCTGGAAACACATTTAGGCGTGTTGAACCAAGGGTAGACTGTGGAAAAGGTGGCCTTGCAGCTTGATCAGGCCATTCCACCGCAGAAGTATCCAAGACTAATGCCCTTGGTGGAGTACGATGCTGACATTTACATTTAGTAGATAACTTCTCCCTTTTTAGCTTCTCAAGAGTCACCTTTAAAAGGCCTGTGTTATGGGCAGCGGAATCCTTAACGTTGTCATACAGGCGAAGTATGAATTTCAGAACTAGATGAAGGGCTGCAATGGAAGAAGGGCCAAGAGTGTTCACATTAGATAGTGAATCCATTCTCAGTCTAGATAGTGCATTGGAGGGAGTTATAAACTCCTCCTGTACATTCTGGTTGTGCAAGTCCATCTTGTCAATTGATTCAATATTAGAACTGGCACTGACAGATTATAAAATCAAATTGTTTGAATCAATTGATAACGGATCGTCACACATTTCCTGGCACATGCAGACGAAAGATTCGTCCAATATGACAGAGTCAGATAAATGCACATATAGAACATTAGAGACAGTATTGGTGTCAGTTTGAAGCTGAACAGTTTTAGCATCAGAGGTTTGAGTTGGCAAACCTCAGTTATCTTGACTTGCTTTTGTTTATTTTTAGCAGCCCCCACAATGCCTGCAACATTAGTAATATAAGCAGGTAACAAAACCTCTGCTGAGGGCTCCACAGAGGAAATCGATTTGTTAAGGATTTAAATCATGCAACGCACACCTTAGTCTCAGCCCAATATGCAGCGCTCAATTGAAATGTTTATGTGTGATAGATTCAATATTGAGATGATACACCACTCATATCACATTAATGGATCATGAACCAGGCTGGTTGATAAAATATAATATTTATTTATTTATTTGAAAATTCAAAATAAATCATACAATTTTTAACATGGGGCAACAATCACCAATTGGGTGATAAGAACATTAGGAATATAAGCAATGCACTTAGTTTAACCTTCTATTGACACAACTACAAAACACCAGGGAATAGGAGCACTTTTTGATTTTTGGTAAGATAGCACTGGAGTTAGAATTTCCCCCTGCAATGTTCCCTCACCCACAAATCATCAATTTTAAGTGGATAAACAGAATCAGCATGTAATCAGGAATGACAAATAAGAAACAGAATAGAAATCCGACTTTCTCTCCCCAAACAAGAGAGAAAAACGGATTTAAAGCCTGGCAATGCTAAAATAACACTCAGAAATGGATGGATAAACAATCAATGTGTCTAAAACTCTTGCAACAAAAACAATTCTTAACAGGAGCAACACTGCAAAGATACTAGCAATCACAAGCAATGGATTGAGCAAACGCATACAATCTGAAATTGAATGGAAGCGTGAAAACCATTTAGAAACAAAATGACACGTTGTAAAATTAAAACACATTTTGCAAATTCCGCCTTAATTTGCCAAAACGGTTTTTAGTAAAAACGGGTGAAATATGATCAGTGTTGGGGTGTAGCTATGGATCAGAGGTACAATATGAAAGTGAAATGAGGTCTCTGGCTGTTAAATTGAGTGAGTTATGCAAGATCTAGTGAGATGCGTTTTTGAGAAAATGAAGGTGCCATAAAGGAACAGAAATCAATTTTGGCAAGGACAGTTTTACTCTACACTAGGACATTCAGGCTAGGCTACGAGATTGAGACACAGTAAGCTCTGCGGTTGGTTTGCGGAATCAACCCTAGCAGCTCAACGCCTGCCCTGGCATACCCAGTCCGATCACTGGAGGGAGGACTAAGACAAAATTATTAAAGAAGTTGGCACTAGCACAAGGAATCAAAGGCAGGGTTTCAAGAATGATTTTTGACAATATTACAATTATCAGGATACGTATATGATGACTTAGAGATTGGAACTAAGGGCAAGGCAAGGTATACTATGACTTTCTATGGTTCCTATTGACACTCACAGTCCACTTTTAGTTTGTTTTTTTTGAACAGTCAGCACTCTGGATCACCACACGGATCTGGTCTAATACAGGACAGCTGGACAAAATCAGCGGGACAGGGTCAGCTGGGCATGGACTGGATACCAAAGGATAGTTCTTCCGGACTGGCAATTCTGGTTACTGGATACTATAGGTCATCAGGATAGCAGGATAGCAGCAGCATGTAGTGAGTGGCAGCAAGCCAGGTTAATTCAGAACGCTTCCCAAAACACCACAGCAATTCCCTTGGTTATGGGGATTATTTTAGAATTGAGGCCTAGCTGAAGCAGGATCAGCAATTGCTTGGCCTTGTGGTTGGGAGCTGGAGTTTAGATGGATAAATGCAAGATGAAGACAGGAACAGTACTCCAGAGTAGGAATAAGGAATCAGTGTGTCCTCAGTGTGTTGTTAGGGGCTCTTATTTATAATGCCAGGTGATATAATCACAGTATATCACAGGGGCAGGCTTTACTACACACGCCCCTAACAATCGGATTGGGCAAGGGTAGTAATCTCCACCTTGCTCTCTGCTGGTTGGATTTCTAAGGGAATGATGTCAGGTTTATGACGTGAGGTTTACAATGTCCAGAAACTCCCACATTTACTTTACTGAAAATCTGATTTTGCCAAAAACATACAGTTATACACTTGCAATCTCTTGTCAAATTATACCCACACGTTACATATGATGTGCAGCACAGATTAGTCCACACCTCCAGTCTACACAAATGGGAATTGTCCCCAGGGATGTATGTACAAACTCTTATATTTGCCACATTAATACTTTCCTTGGAATTGATCATATTTCGTAATTTCTGTTCCCCTTGCGGCAATGAGTTCTACCAAGTTTTAAAAGATGGCCCACAGAATTAGATTAAAAACTGCGAATTTTAAAATTTCTGCTAATTCTTGCCACAGAAATAAGAGTCTTTACAGTTTCTTTGTAACATAGTCTCTGGCACCAAAAGGCAGCCCCTTTGTTACTTCCTGGTTTTTTATTTTCCTTCCTTCAACTGCAAGCAGCTGTCAATTCCTTCCAGGCAAGGGGATTTCCAGTCTTAATTGAAGGTTTTATTGTCCTTTCACACTTGACAGGTGAGTGTCCCAGGACTGCTATTGTCCCAGCCTGGAGCACAGACGAATGTCTGATGAGCATGTGAACTCTCATTGTCCTAACTCATTCAAGGTTTTTCAAGCTGGCACTTCGCACATACGTTCCTGGATTCAGGGTGTATCTCCCTTCCTAGGAGGAGTTTCATAGCTGGCAACTGGAATACAGGTTTTTCTGAGAGCTTGCAACTCCATCTTATGTGTTTTAAACTGTTTAATTTCTTACTTTGGGCCTTGAATTAAACCAACCTATGACAGAAGCTATTGTATGTGTGTATTGTCACCACTAACATAACTTCTTTATATTGCGAAGTAAGCAGGCTTTCATTAACAATTGAGTTTTAAACAGGTCATTTTTTTCGCTTCAGTCAGCACAGCCCATTTTTCCACATGTGTCAAAAACTGCTATCATTTCTTTCTTTAATTCGGTTTGCAGCTCCTCAGATTGCCACTGTCTTGGCAGCTGTAGTCATTTTCCTTGCAGCAGGACTCCTATCTAGAGTATAGATACATTTCTCCTTGACCTGGCTCAGAGAGTAAAAAGTCTCTTTGGACTGCTGCACCTGGATACATTTTGTCAAGAAATAAAAGCACCTTTCCTATGCAAGTGAAAAATGAAGTTTCTTTTGATTTCTCTGAGAGTTGGTTTAACTGGGCCTTTTTACTCACAGTGGTTTGAAAATGACAGATGAAATTGTCATTAAAGCAGCATTTTGAAAGGGTGAAACGGTTTCATTTTGAAGGGGATTTTGGCTTTTGCAGCAATGGCATACTTTCCTTTTCACTTGATTGCATATATGTTTCAGAACACACTGGCATATTTTTCAGTGTGTCCCCTTGTTCCATTTTGCCTGAAGTGTGTGAGACAAGATGGTGCAGCCATTTTTCTGTTGTTGCTGTCAAAAGCAGTTTTGAGGTCCTGGTGCGCACAGGAGCCAGCACAGCCAGGTTACTGTTCCTTGTGCAAAGGTAGCTCAGTGATGTAAGGCAATGCCTTTGAGTGGGTCAATATATCCCACAGATTTTTGTGGGACCAGATCACAAGTAATCACTGTGTGGTTGTCAACCATCGGGGATGCAGACAAAGTACTTCTTAAATTGTACTTGGTAACAGCTGCTTCTGCGGAAGACATGGACTAACACAGTATGAACAACAACGAATACCTGCCAAACAGCATCTTGTGGGTAACACCCGTAAGGTAGATAAATAGTGAAAGATTACTTCGATGGACGACAGCTGAACTTTCTTGGACTGCCTGTGGACCAATGCAGGGTATTCCATGCAAAAAAAGTTGGATGAACTCATCCGACTAAGTCTGGCGCTCTCTGTGAGAGCTCTCGTGGAGCTTATTCATTACTTCTAGTACAAATGTGTGCAAACTTAATCAGAGTTTTTATCAAACTTAAAATCTATATATGGATTTACAGGGTTGATGTCTAGATAAAATTCAAAAAGATTTCAGAAACAATTCTTAATTTGCAACTTATAAACCGCTAGATTTCTTTAAGCAAGAAGCAGACTTGTTTAGTTTTTCGTATGTTTGTTTTAATGCCAATGCATTTCGAAGCGAATCTGCTTCTTCAGGGCGTTAACTACACTACTAAATTCAATTTATTCTTCAGTTACAAACAATCACTATGATGGGCAAACAAGTCAAAGGATTCAACAAAAGATGCATTGGTCCCATATGAGGGAAATCGCAAGACAAATATGGTACAAAAAAGATTTAGACCGTTACACAAGTCCATATATTTTAATACCACAGTCCGCCATTTTGGAGATAATGAATCAATATGTGAAAAAATTATTAAATAAATAAATAAATAGAAGTGTACATACCTATTAATGATAATTCCCAAAAAGTCAGAAGAAATGGTTATGGGAAAGAAAACAACAACATGGCATCCTCATTAGATAAGTGTTACTCTAAAGTTGTATAATTGAGCATAAAGTTCACAGTGCTATGTATGTCTGAAATGAAATCAAATTACCTTCGTGATTTCTTATGGTGCCTAACACCATTACAAAGTGGTGAACTCTGTACATTCAACGGTTCAACTGCAAGTGATCTAGACAAAGATAACATATACTCAATGAATTGCTGCTAATCATTAAGAGAGACATGTGCGTGTTGCCGTGTGCCTTCAAACAAAGATTCGAGGCTTACCTTTGAGTGGGTCAATATATCCCACATATTTTTGTGGGACCAGATCAGAAGTAATCACTGTGTGGTTGTCAACCATTGGGGATGCAGACAAAGTACTTCTTAAATTGTACTTGGTAACAGCTGCTGCTGCGGAAGACATGGACTAACACAGTATGAACAACGAATACCTGCCAAACAGCATCTTGTGGGTAACACCCGTAAGGTAGGGAAATAGTGGAAGATTACTTGCGATGGACGACAGCTGAACTTTCTTGGACTGCCTGTGGACCAATGCAGGGTATTAGCATAATTGTTTATTTTTTTTTGATCGAATGATACATTTGACCGAATTTGGTCACTACCATTCGATCAGAAAAAAACGAACAATTAGGCTAATACATACTGAACATGTGGAGCAGGGGTTGTCCCCCGCGCCCTATGTTAGGCATGTATTAGCCTTGGGAGGTTAGGGGGGTGTTTGTTTGTTTGTTTGTTTGTTTGTTTATTTATTTATATTGCGCACCAGACCCTTAGGTTACCGGGCGCAGCAACAAGTATATGCGAAGCTTACAATGTTACAATGTTATATAAATGAATTTACAATATTACACCATATTGCACAAATTACAAGAATGTACAGATAAAGATTTGCCGTATTTACATGAATGTACAGTTAGCAATATACAGGATTTGCGGTAATAAGCATAAAGGTTGATGTCACGTCAGGGTGCATTGGGTCGAACTACACTTGCGAGTGTTCGGGTGTTAAGTCGTTGTTGGCGATAATGTGTTTGATAAGGTTCCTTCTGAAATGGGGGAAGGGTTGGTCAGCTCTTAGGTTAGGTGGCAGGGCGTTCCACAGGTTAGCAGCTTTCACAGGGAAGCAGGCGCCACCAATTTTGGCGAGTCTGAATCTAGGTACTGCCAAACAATTGGAATTGGCGACTCTCATGGGTCTATTAGAAGTTTTTCTTTTTATTTTGTCCATTAAGTAGCTGGGAGCTGCATTATTTAAGGCCTTATGGGTTAATGAGATCATTTTTAGCTGGATTTTATTCTCCGTAGAGAGCCATTTATGTTGCCGCCTAGTCGAGGAGATATGCTCCCTCTTTTTTATTCCTAATGCAGCTCTGAGAGCATTATTTTGTAGAATTTGAAGTCTTAGGGTGGTGGCTTTATTGGCGCTACTGTATAGGGCATTACAGTAGTCTAGTCGGGAAAGAATTAAGGCTCTAGCCAGGATTAGGCAGCTGGTATTGGACAGGAAGGGCTTGCCTGCTCTGATCAATTTACAAGTGTAGGCAGTAGTGGAGGCTAGGGGTGTCCGCCGCTTCCTCATTATTTGAGGCAGGGGACTGACAAAACAAAAAAAGATGAAAAAGGGCCCCTGCGGTGTTAGATCTGACCGGTGTTAGAGGGACGGATCTGACGCTGCAGGACTGAAGTGGACCAGGCAACGTGAATCAGGTAAGTGGGGAAGGTGTATGTGTGGTGGTGGGTTGGTGTGAGTGCATTTCATCCTCTGAGAACTGATCACATGCAGGCTGTTTTTTTTTTTTAACATTTTACCCTGATCAGTTCACAGACGGTCAAACACACCCAAACCCCACTGGAGACCACTTTTTGCTTAATTTCCCGCCTCATTGAGTGCTGGCTTCCCTCTCTATGAACGGTGGTCTGTCATTCTCACTACACAGGGGATGTGCATAGCACCTAGGCAACCTTTTCTGGCTCAGCACATGCAGAAGGGCATTAGGATGTGTCTGCTGGGCATGCAAAAAATCCTGAAGCATGGATAGATCTTCACTGTATGCAGACATGAGGTGGGATGTGACCAGTGTGGTGGTTGCCATTGTCTGTCTTTTCTAGGCCATTTCAACCCTACATTCATGATGGATCCCCCATTGTTCTGCTGTGTCTTGCACCGCCTCCCTCTCCTCAGTTTGACACCTCTTTCAAATTGAGCCCCACATAATTTACACATGAGACTCTTCACTCCACCAATTATCCATCCCATGCCCCTGACATTGCTTACTTTCCAATGGGTTCCCCATCAACTTTGTTGTCTCACACACTAGTGTACCAGTAGTTTGCAGCAGTGGCCTGTCACCTCAATGGCCAACAAAGCCCTCCCACCTATTGATTGGGGTGGTGTTGATAAATCAGCAATGTTAGAAGCATCCACAGGTTCCCTGCCTGTGCCCATCGACCCAGGTGATACCACACCACTTTGATGCAAGACTCTGCTGCTCCCTAATGACCCAGTCCCTATAGAAACAGCAGGCCTAGTACCCTTCTGCAGCTAGTGTCTGTTACGCATGATGCAGGACTCTGAACCACTGTTTGAGTCTCCAGTACTGTTTGGCCGATCCATGTAAGTCTATGGGCCTCATTCCGAGTACGGCGCTAACCAATGGCGCTATTACCGCCTTGGTTGACGCTGTACCCGGACCGGCAGCGCCTTGGTGGATGGCGGAATCACCGCCCCATTCCAAGGTTGGCAGGGCGGTGATTCCCCATTCACCAAGGCTCTTCCCCATTCCCAAATGAGCCCCCATAGGGCTCAATGGGAATGGGGAAGATGCAAATAACGGTGACCGTTCATTGCGGTCACCGTTATTGGCTTGCAGGCCCCTTTGCGCCCTCGACTTTAACACCTGCTCAAAGCAGGCGTTAAGGGCGAGGGCGCAGAGGGAACTTGGAGTATGGCGGTAAGGGAATACCGCCACCGGTCTCGTTACCGGTGGCCGCTACCCCTTACCGCCATACTCGGAATGAGGCCCTATGTCATTCATAGCTTTCTTGTTGCACACGATGCTTGGGATACCATGGTATCAGTGGACTCAGAGTCTGTGTGGTCAACATAGAAGGGTATACTTAAACATCATCGACAACTGTAACATTACTGCATCACAACTCAAAGATCGGGCTCAACGGCAGAAAGGAAGGTCGCTATGGTTATGTGCCCTACCTGCAAGATGTATACCAGATGCAGCAGGGAAGATAATAACGAGGGGTTACTTTTGACTAATCATCATACATTTTGAAATATCTGCACACACAGGTGAGTTACACAACTGCATATCTGCATCTGCTTCTGAGGGGACACACAATGGCATTTTTTTTTTTTACAGCATTGAGAATTAGTTCCAGACAGCGATGTGTGAAGCACATGAAAAATGCTGGGCCTGACTAAACTGATCCTTGCCTATGTCCCTTTCCAACACAACCACCAAGGGAAATCTGTGAAGGGGGAGGGTGAAAGGGGGCGGGGGAGCACTTACCTCGTTCCCCTGCGGGGCAAGATGGCGCCCTCCAGCCTTGAGGAGGCTCGGAGCGGCGGGATTACCATTTGGTAATGCCCCATTCCAAGCCTTCTCATTGGCTGAGAGGCTGCCACCCCCTCCCCCAGCCAGGCACTATTTAGGGGAAGATCCAAAGATCTGCTGCAGATCAAAGCACATCAACAGCAAAGCAGGGTGGGGCTTTGACCTGTGACCTGTATCAGCCTCATGCTGCATGCCACAAGCTGGGTTGGGCGAAAATGCAAGATCAGAGCCACCCCTAAGAACCGATTCACTGCTGGAAATCTGCATGCCCGGAAAACAGAGATTTATCCACTTGTGTGTGGCATGCACACAGGGAAGTAGTGAATCAGGCCACTAGTGTTTGGGCTGGTTATTCAGGACAATGATTCAAACATAGGCATTGTCAGTACAATTTCTAATGTTTCAAAGTACATAATACTTTTCCTGAGTAGGAGTTGTTCATAAGAAAATCTAGAGTGCTGTGTTTTCTCTTATGTTATGTGGTATTAAGTGCCTGATTCAGAGAAGCGCTTTATAGCAGAACAATCCCATAGGAAAATGCTCTGTTAATCAGACCCTAAGGGGTCAGAATTCATGCAGACCACATATTGCAGAACATGCCTCTGTTTAAACCGCATTCAAATAACCAGAAGCAAATCCTCTTTTTACAGAGTTATTGAGTTTCTTTCGAGTAACTAAGATTTCTTCTGGGGAAAGAACCAGATGACCGTTCATCATATGGAACAAGAGGACTAGATGATGAACCGTCACTTGATTGCCTTCCTTGTATCATTAGTCAAGTTTTTCTTGCCCTCTTCCCCAACTACTGCATTGACCAAAGGGGCTCAAGGGTTTTGCTGATCTGCTAAACTCTCTTGCCCACCTTTCCAGGGTCTTCTGTATGGGAAGCGATTGTGATGTCCAGTGGCAGCATGCTTAGCTATTGGTCCTCTGGTACCATCTGTTCCGTGAGATGCATTGATGGTGTCTGAGCATGCTCTAGATTGAGATGCAGGTCTGCATGCACTGGACACAGGGCTGGTGGGTGATCTGCAAAACTCACTGGGAGCTCTTGAGGAAACATGGGTCTGGAGTAGAGCAAAGACGGTGTTTGTCTACATCGAGGCGTATGGATCCCTCCTCCGCCTCTTCTTTCAGTTCAAGGAGATGCTTGGGAAATCCATAAGCTATTTATGTGTATGACCTGTGAGGTTGGGTTCTGTGTGCAGATGTCCAGGATTGGTGATTTAACCTTCCCTACCAAATGACTCAAGGAATGACCTATTAGGAGGTTTTAGAGAATCCCACAATCTGTTCTTCAGTCTCAACAAGAGAACGTGGGCTTCACCTAGTTCCTCCTATTTATGTGTGCTGCCATTTAGTTCAGCTAGTGTTCTGAGGTGCTCTTCTGACAGGTATTCTTAGTAGTGCAGTGCATAGTTGTGATTAAACAGAACTTCAGTTGAAGCATTCTACATCTGGGGTTTTCCATGCTTGCTTCTCTTCCTAGTATGCCCTGCTTTACCTAACTCAATTAATTCACATTGGATTGAACACACTGTCCCAATCCAAGGCCAGAAATGAGCTGGTTCCTTCTATCTATTGTATGAGAACATGGAATATGTGTAGGCCTGGAGACTCTGTGTGTCAGGCTTAAGACATTTAAATCAAACATGTTTTCGAAGATGCCTCAGGGGCAGAACGCTGACCTGTGATATGCTGTCACCCAGTAGGAAAAGTGCAGGCAGAATGTGAAACTGGAGGCCCGTCATCCCCTGATCGAGAGCAGGTCACCAGGCAGGGCTAGAAATAGCAAATGGTCCAAGATCAAGCTCAGAACAGTGAAGGCTGTACGCAACACTGCACCTTCACTGCAAGGCTGAGGGGTGCTTTGAGGTAATCTCGATGAACCTATAGAAGCTGATTCCAAGGGAAACTCACCCCAAATTCCCTTCTGAGATGGATCAGCAACATCCCACCCCTGTGCCAAGCTGTACCATGCAAGGTCCCGGGCCACACACCAGAGCAGACCTTCATGATTCCACAATGATGCAAAGTTGGCCCACAGATGAGGCACACTGATGCAAAGTTGATCAACCCGGTGCCACAGACTTCCAAATTACCTAGGCAGTTTGGAATCAGATGCAGTCAGTGTAGGGGTACCAGCCTGACAAGCTGGTGGAGAGCAGCGGAGGGACACAGAGAGGAAGCAATGCTCAGTCCAAGAGCTGCAGAAGAGATGGTGAAGATAACTTGGGTGGATCAGGCTTGACAGCAGTCATCAAACAAGCTCAGTTTATGTATGATATGATAGGATATGGCATTTATAATGCGCCTATACACAAGTGTTTCAAGGCGCGACGAGGCAAGGGAGGGGGAACAAAGGTAAGAGACAACGATCTTACTAGGCCATGTGACATTCAGATCGCGCAAGTGCAAGAGAAGGGGGAAAGGCAAAAGTGCGTGGGGGAAGGGAGAGGGGAAGTGCAGTACATGGGATAGTAGAATAAATAAGATAAATAAAAAGCGGCTAGCAAGTTAAGTGCAGACATAGGTGCTGGTAGGGGGACTGTAGGGATACAGAAAACAGTCCCCAGGAGCAGGGGTTGCCAGGGAGGCAGTGCAAGTGTGCAACTGGTGAGGCCTGGGCCCGAGATCAGAAAGGGTGGCCTCGTATCCAGTTTCAGCCAGGACTTTAGCAGGGAAGAGGGGGAGAGAAAGCAGAAGCAAAGAGGACGGTGCTGAGGTGCTTCCGGAACCGGAGATGGTTCTCCTCAAGTTTCAGGGAGGCAGGAAGGCTGTTCCAGAGGGAGGCCCCTGCTGCGGAGAGAGATCTACCACCAACTCATTGCTTGGAGAAGCGACTGACCCTGAGGGAGTTGGAGGCGGATGAGCGAAGAGCTCAAGAAGGGAGATATTTAGGAAGAGAGAGTTGAAGGTAATGCGGCCCCAGTCCCCAGAAGGCCTTGTGGACAATGCAGAGGGTTTTGAACTTAATACTCGCAGCCATTGGGAGCCAGTGCAGAGATATCAGTCCTGGAGAGATACGATCCCTGGGCTTGAGGCTAAGGACAAGTCCTGCAGTCCTGTTCTGGATAAGTTGCAGAGGGCGGAGAGTAGAGGTAGGCAGATTTAGAAAGAGGCTGTTACAATAGTCCAGGCTAGAGAGAACCAGGGCTCTGGAGACAGTGAGCTTCTGGGGGAAGGAGAGGAAAGGAAGAATACCTCTGAGGAGGTGCAGCTGGTAGTGTGACTTCTTAGAGACGTCAGAGATGTGAGGAGAGAAGGAGAGTGTGGAGTCGAAGATGACCCCGAGGTTTTTAGCCGTGCAGGTGGGAGCAGGAAGAGGGACAAGAGAGGCCGGCCAGAGAGCTGCAGGGAAGGAGGGAGCGGGTGTGCCGGTGAGTAGAATCTCAGTCTTACTGGCATTAAGGCAGAGGTCATTGGCGGCACACCACTCCTGGACAGCAGACAGACAGTCAGAGATGAGGGAAGGAGAGGAGGAGGCTGAGGGTAGCCTGAAAATGAGCTGGGTATCATCCGCATAGCACTGAAAATTGGGGCAGAGAGCGGTGATGCGGTGGGCAAGGAGTGCCATGCTGTCCAGATGAGTGCCTTTCAGGTCCAGTACATGTCAAGCTTGGAGAACTGGGAAATGCCTGTAAACTCCTCCAGTTCATGAGGCCTCAGAGGGCTGGGGCCAGCTGCTGTGTGCAGTTGACATCCTGAGTGTCCTCAGTGAACCAGCCACATTCTAATGATCAGTGAGGTAGTGCATAGAGAAGCCCAGAGTGTTAAATGGAAATCATATTATGCCTCCTTTTGATTTATATTGGCCTAAGCGTAGTCGCTCGGCGAAGAAAAACCGCGTTGCAAAGTTCCGATTTCTGATTGACTTCACCGCCATTGTAGAATCATCTGCCATTTTGATTTCTGTTCGTATGATTCTCTGTTCTAAAATGGTGGACTGTGTTTCTAACTTGCAACCAAGCCTCCCGACCTTTGAGTTCTGTTAATGGTTAGACTATTCGCGGGCCGACTGTTTAGACTAGGTAAAGAGACCTTGTACTTTGAATGAACTGTTGTCTCAGTATTGTCTACGCTAACAAACCTCAGCCACGAATACACATCGGCGACAATGATGTACAAACGCCAAGCGTGGACACAGGCTGAACTACATTGTGTTGGGATATAGACTAAGGCTTACTGTGAGATCCAAGAATATACATCTCCATTGTAACTTGATGTAAATGCAAACTCGTAATCCGTCTGCATATTATTGTATAAGCTGTATGTGAACTCGGCACGAACTCTAGACGGCAGATTATTAACACGAAGAGCGGCTGGACAATATTATTCAGAAATGTATAAAAAAATACAAATGTTCAGATGTCCAGCACTCTCTTTCCTCTCTTTGACGGGCTGGTACTCATTGTGGGGTGTTGAGAGCCAGATAGCTATCTGTTTCTATGTTTCTTTGTAAACTGTGCAGAATAAAAGATCTGTGAATCTTTATAGCCCGTGTTTGGTGTATTTCAATTTGTGGTACTCAGCCTCGCTATTTGCTTTTGCTTTTACAAGAGGAGGAAAGAGGGGCAATGCAAACCTCACCATCAGTTGCCATCTTTACTCTAATGTGGCTGGTGGTGGGAGGCCTGGCTTCAGTGGTTATCTTCAAGCAGGAAGTTGGAATTATAAACCCATAATGATTCCATCCGTTCCTTTCTACCTCCAGTTCACAAAGCAGCGGACCTCTGTGAGGGAACACCAGTAGTCATACTACATTTCAATGGGGAAATGGAGCAACAATGGGTGTTCACGGGGTGTGCATCCTAGTTTCCATGCAGCCACTGGGTATGTGCCTTTTAATGGACCAAACATTAACTACTCTTTGTTGATCTTCTGGTCACAGGTTCAAATTCCGACAGGTGCACTCAGCTATCTGCCCATAGCACCAAGATACTCCAGTGGGGGTTAATATGTGCTCTACAAAACCACCTGTTATGGTAGTCTGTTATTTTTAAATGCAGCCAGAGTGGCTCTGTAAAATGTGCTGCGTGTTACTAGCTAACTGCTTCTTCTGTAGTCTCTAATCTAATGCTCAAGGCCACCACTAATCCGTTTGACAACAGCCCCAAACAAACTCAATTGGATTCTGGGTTTCTTGGGCCTACACAGGATACCCACTGACCCATAGAGATGTATGTATGTATGTATGTATGTATTTATTTATTTATTTCTTTATTAATTTATTTATTTATGTATTTATTTAATTTGTTGGCAGTGCTGTACCCTGTGTGAAAGTATTCTAGAATGACCGCCTCTCACAGTGGTTGCAGAACTGTCAATCGAACAAAAAGTAAAAGGATTTTGTGAGTTTAATTAAACAAGTGCACAAAAAACAATGCACAGTATCAGCATGCCCGTAAAACCAAAAAGACAAGATGCCAGGATGCTAATGCATTGGAAACTGCATGGCAAAGACAGTGTGTTGCGCTGCCTTCTCACTCTTGTCTATATGCAGAGTTGTTTCCAAGCAGTGCAGCTTAGTTATAGGAGACAGATCTAAGATGTCTGATAGAATCTCAACGTGTACAAGTCTGGCTGTTGATAACTAAGCCCTCTGCACTTTTCATGGTGGGCTGATAAGCATCGTTTTTCAGTAGTATACATTTTTTTATTATAATGCAACATATATGATATCCATCCACTGGTTTACAGGATAGTTGTTTTTATTGAAATAATGTAAATAGAGGCAAAACCTGTTTATGCTAAGCATGATTTCTCAAGGCTTTAAGACCTGCAAACAGAGCGTAGGTGTGTGCTAATCTTAGAGTGCAAAAATTGTTATATAGAAAGAGATCTTAGTATATTGACAAACAATCAATGACGCAGTTCTACTACCCACCTGGGTCTTTAAACATAATTTGATCTAAATTTTTACACAAGCACAAAGCAAAAAGAAGATACATACGAGCAAGTTATAAAGGGGGAATGGTGTATTGCCCTAATACATCCTCAGTCTTGACCACATCTTTTTCTGTCTCCTTCACAAACCTCTCATGCGCGCTCTGAAATAACCACCCTAGCCATCCTAAACCCTCAGTACTAACATTGTAGTATGTGTGTTTCCACTTAACTTAGGAGGAGAGAACCATGGGTTAAAATGTATGTGGCTATGAGTGACACTTCACCCTGTGAAATGCACTATATAAACAGTCAATATCATTCTATATATTGTAAAACTGCAGTCTGGTCAGCCATGTATGAGCGGGACTCTGTAGTGCACACCTAAAAGAATCACTTTCAGGAAGAAACAGTTTTGTCAGATAAAAAAAGTAAAGCATAGTAATGTTAAGTGATTTGGGCAGGATCGCGTACGTTTTCCAGGTGGAGAAGCCAAGATTTTAGTCCAGCTTTCCTGGTTCTATAATTTGTTATTCAGGAAGTAGACTATGGGGTAATTATGGGTAATGTGCTGCAGTAAAAAGGGGTGCTAACGGAATTACCACCACATGTACCACACCACCATATTAATGGTTTGGAGGGTAAAGAGGAGGAAATACGCACAGCACGTTACTGGAGGTATTTTCTTCACTTTACCTTAAAAAACTGGAGAAATTGATGCAGTTGGAATTACCATCTACGGCAAATCTTCCAAGTCCCATATAAAGTCCCATGAGACTCCATAAATGTGGACTAACACCACATTACCACCACACATAATCGTGCAATGTTACCATTGATACGGGTGCTAGTAACTGTAAATGAGTATGTCAGTATTTTTGTGGGATTAATTGCCATGCTCGTAATGACCCCCAATGTCTCCTCCCATCCGATCTTTAGCTTTACATCAACTGTGTTCTTTTGAAAGCTTTATCAGTATCATGCGTTCAACAAGGCTGAATGTTCAAAATCAATCGGTTCAGTGCTAGACCTAGATCGGCCCATCACACTGCTGCTGCTCCATGTCACCTGTTTGGCGCTGCAGCAACTGCTGGCACAGGCTAGTAGTGAGATAGATGGGGAAGGGCACACATGGGTTGAGGAAGCATAATGCTTTAAATTTAGAAAACAATTGTTATGGTAGGTGTGCAGATGGGTGAGGAGTGGCAAACTTACCTGTGTAGGGGCATCTAACTTCATTACTCATTGTAATGAGACTATTCTAATGCAGCTTCAATGTTAGAATCAGTTAACACTCTCCTTTAAGTCTGAAAGCACCCCCACTTCTTGCACATCCTGAAGGTCCTAGAAAGTGTGAAAATGGCAGATAGTGTGCAATGAAAGACTCAATATCATAGCATAACTGGACATTTTAGAGTCTGGGGCAGTCCTCTGGATGGCCCAATGAACTTCAGTGCCTGGGAGCAACAGGGGAGAAAATGTAATGTTGGTTCTACCACAGTTAGTCCGCTAGAATCTCTGGTACACCGACTGGCTAGTGAGACTATATTTGCCTGTCAAATCAAGTGTTATGACTCTAAGACAGTGCAGCAATAATGCAATTCTGTGTGACAGTATTGGAACCAATAGCAAAGGAATACCAGGGTACACCAATGTGTCCCTACACTTATTAAACATGTCCTATTGTAAGGTTGTAAACGTAATCACTTATTAGCACTCCAATTATTGCAGTTGAAGTCAGGAGAGAATACATTATTTGGCTGGGATCACACACTTATGCTAAACAGGGATTTTAACCCACTCTGCAATTTGGGAACAGGCCGGCCACCTTCTTCTACGCTTTACATGGAAAAAATATTTAAGTTTTGGGTGTCAAGACCTACAATAATATATATTTTCTCGAATAAAACGTTTCAGAAAAGCAACCACCTCCAAAATGTACAGTAACCTCCACCAAAACTGTGGACTATCGGTTGCCACATATTAATTGATTCTTGTCTACAGAAGGGTAAGGGAGATAGGGAAAATAGAAAGTGCGAAAGAGCGCAGCAGCAGGGACCGGGGAAAGATGCCAGTCTTCATTTATTTATGCAGGGAACAAGAAAATCAGATGAGGGGTTTGTTTTCTTTTCGGAGTGGTGCCGGTATCAGTTCCACTGGTCTTCTCTGCTAACTCACGTACAAACAAAATTGAACACATCTTTTAAATATTGTTATAGACAACCTTTGGATGTGATGCGGATGAACGTAATAAAGTTCTATGATGTCATGTTTACCGCTTCTGTGTAAAGATTTGCTAAAACGCCTCTTATGTTCTGTTTTGAGAGCACCATGTTTTTAACTGTATGAACGCAAGTACAGGTGTATTTAAACCATAAACAATAAAGTATTGATTGACACGTGAGTGGTGGAAAGAATACGTACATTGACTTGGCAAGTAAGGACGAAATGGCCACAGGCTGGAATGTAAAGGGGACGAGGTTCAGAAAAGAGACATAAATTGGGGATCTGGGAGTTGGGGGGCTCTGTGCGGCGTGCTCCCTGGAATTAGAGACACAGTGAATTGGACGTCCTCTCATGCTTGGGAGTTTCCGTTCCCTGCTTGGTCTCCGGCTTGGCCCGTGCAATGCTTGAGTTCTTGTTCCCCGATGAGGGCGCGCTCTCAATCCAACGCCCCTGATGCATCCTGCGGAGGGCAGTGTGTGTTTGTGCATGCGAGAAGGGGCGTGCAGTTTGGGCCCCCTAGCCTCGGTCTGACCTTTTGGAGTGCTCTGGGAGGGGTGGGGGCCCACTGCTGTGGTGTATTCAAGTTGTTTGGTCCCTTACACCAGCAGCCAATCCACACCCTATCTCCCAACTAGTGCCTAGAGGCGATTGAGGTCAGAGCGAATGCTATGAAAGAAGACACGTCCATTTGAGGACACAAGCACCATTCCAAATAGCACTGACTCTACCGGAAAATAATTGTCACATTGACTTGCTGATGTAAAAGGGTAAGAGGGTGTGCGCTATATTACACATTTCTGCACACCCAATAGTTGGCAGTCTCACCTCTGATTTCCCTTTGCCACACACCTGTGTGGACACGAAGTGCAGCTGCCATGGCGCTGCCGAACAGGAAAACTTCTGTTTACATCCCGACTTCGCAACATAACCTGTGTGATCTGGGGCACATCCGCGTATCTCGGTTTGATTCTGTTCCTTTACCTGTCAAACTGAGGATCACTTAGAAACCGACCGACCCACCCCTAAGTGATATAAACAACACTGGAACATTACGGGGACAGTGATATCAAAATGGATAACTACATTATTTAATTCACTAATGTGAATGCAATTCTGACATAATCCCTATTTTGACAGTACTCCTTTGCTTTTTTGCTAGGTTGGCGCTATATATATATGCCGCATAGATGCACACCTCACTCCATACTTAACGCCCTCTAACAGGTAACATTGTTTATATACGAAGCACCTAGAAACGGGGCAGTCGCTGGGTAAAGTTTCGACCGAGGGATGTCTGACCTAATCCAATTTGAGCGCATGGTGTTACCCTGTTCAGATAATGTATTTTCACTATGTGTAGGCTGTCTTGTCCCTCAAAAGTGGAGCGTGGTGCTCAGAAATGGCCTGAAAGCCGATATGATATGATATGGCATTTATAACGTGCCTATACACAAGTGTTTCAAGGAGAGAAAAATATTATGCTTTATACAAAATTAATAGACCTTTTATATCACTATCGATATTGTGAATTGAAGACACACGTGTGCACGGTTAATGCTCAACATTATCACTTATGTATGGAATAAAACACACAAAAACAGATTTTTAAATTACAGACAAAACACCTGGGAGCTTGAGAGGCAAATTCAGTCGCTAGAGCACGCAATATGAATGAATGACCACCTAGCGGCAGGTAATGGCTCGCATTACGCAGGCAGGGTTTGATAACTTGAGGTTCTGCTGCCCACCTCAGGGTACACCCTGGTAAGTGCTGGCCCTCTGGGGAGGGGTAGCCAGCAAGCACGGGGGCAGCAGCAGGGCAAGGGTCCTTGCAGACAGAGGCCAAAGGCAAGTATCCTCTCTAGTCTAGAGTCAGTCAAGTGTTGTGTTTGACATCGAGCTGGTCCTGGTGGTGGCACAGAGTCTGTGTCGGTTTCATTGGCCCCCGCCCTGTTGTTCCGCAGCGGCCCCCCAGCCCCAGGCACAAGTTGCTTTCAACTTTGCAAAGTTCAACAAATTTGTTGTTACTTCCTGCAAAGTTGAAAGCAACTGAGAGTGAAATTATGTGTCTAGTGTCGGGGGCCCAGGCCCAGCCAGCTCCTGGCCAAGCCCTGCAGGCAGGCAGCATCCAGCCTGCCCTGTCCCACAGAAGGGTGTTAAGTAGTTTTAACTTTTTAGATTGCTAGTTTGCACTTCAGAGTCAGACTCAGCCAGGCCGAGCGAGCACCGCAAGGCGCCGGCCCCCCTGGAGTGGCAATGATGTATATGCATCTGCATGCATCATAATTTATGATGTATGCATACAAATCATCAAAGCAAGGTAACAACGTGTGTTACCTTGCTTTGAAGGATTATTTATGCTGCAGACAGTGCCTGGCTGCTGCCCAGCCCATCAGTGCCACTTCCACTTGTTGGGGAGAAGTTGGACCCCCCCCACCAGGCTTCTGGGGGCCCTGGGGTATGGGAGGCCCCAACACCTCCCATTTTGCCCAAAGAAATGCAGCAGAGTTCCAAGCAAGCATCATGTTCCAAACTGTGTTTTATTTCTGGGCAGCAAAAAAAAAACACATAGGGCTTCGTGCACAGAGAAAATCCAGGCACCGTCTCAGAGAGACTGGCTTGCAAGCCAGCTTTGTAACACACTGCAGGCTGACATCACAACATTGGACCAGCTCCCAGATTGGCTGCCGAGTGGTTGTTGGCCTACAGTGCCCTTGTAGGAAGCCTTATCATTGGACCTTTGGACCTTCGTGTCAGAGGGTTGGCTTGGCAGCTCCTCCCCCATTACCTAATTCTAAATTTGTTGCTTTGTGATTTGTTCCCATTAGTTTTAGCTGAGCAGGCTTTTCGTCCCTGGGCCATCAGCGTTCATTGGCCAGAGCTGAGCCATTCTTGTTACAATTATGTTACAAATTATGTCTGTATCTTGCGAAAATGTCTTTCGTTCCCAGATAAAAAACACTGGGCCCTGGGTGTTCTGCTCTGAGTAACTCGTGTTTATGAAGAATTAAAAATGCTTGTCTGCCAGAGTTCACTGTTGTTCAAAGAAAAGAATCTTATCTTACTGCAAAGCCTTGAGCTGCTCCTGGGTTTGTGGGGCGCATTCCTGAAGCCAGCACAAATCCCCACTGCGGCTGGTGTTCAGTGGGACAAGTGTACTTGGCTGTAATTTTCCTGAAGCATGGCTTTACACTGTTCCATTTGATAATGCATGAATTGATGAGTTATAGTGCTATTAGGTTAATTCATGTGAGCATCTGCAAGCCTTTAAACAGGAATTCTTGTGTTTTGTAAATTCTGCATGGTGGTACTGCTGCATTTGAGGCTAATGTAGCATGTAGGTTGCAGTGTTGGTGAAGTGGGTGTCTTTCAGCATATTTGTCACCCATAGGTGCACTGGGGCCTGGTGCAAAATGATGAGTGTGCTCCTTATTCTTCCTGCTGTTCTTTCTGTTGATGTGCCTGGAGTGAGGGGGGGCAGGAGTTTGATCTCAATTTTCCCTCTTCAGTCCTGACCACACCACCAGTCAACATTCACCTTCTTCCGGTAGGCATATCTTTGTCAATTCTCTGAGGTGTCCATATTTGTTCACATGATTGTGAAGGACCAGTACATGTATTCTCCTTCTGCATTACACCATACTCACTTCCCTTCATACTTCCTCAGATCACAGGGAGTGTCCACCTTTATTACTGCTGGAACCAGGTCGTGCACCGCTATCTTCTCCCTTAGTCCGACTCTTCTGTTCACCATGTCTTTTTTTTGCATTCCGATTGCTTCTTCTGCTGTTCTCTCACATCTTGGAATGGATCTTGATCTTGCACAATGATGCTGCGCAGTACTAGTGCTTCAGTTATCATCTTCAATACACCAGCCAGTCATGATGGCATCCATGACCATGGAAATGCTAGCCAGTTCTTGTCTTTCTCTGTTCACATGTGTTTTCTGCTGAACAGTCTTTTGTGTGCTGGTACTTCATCCAATGTTGCTTTTGATTTGCTCGAGACGTAGTTCCCCCCTCTTTTCATTTCTCGGTCTGTTCTCTTCTTCCGTTGTTTGGGCTTTTGGTGCTTTGTTCAGTCATCTCTTCTTCCTTCGGTTGTTTTCCATCTCCTTGGGCATCACCAACAAGGGCATGCTGATGTGCACCAACGAACAGTCACCTCACTAATTCGGTGGCAGTTTCTCTTGAGCTTTAGATCCATATGCTCAATAATAGTCCATAAGCACTGCCCTTCCTGCTCTCATCTCCCTACTTGTCTCAACCTTCTTGCATCCAATATGTTCATCCACTTCTTTTCACTGTTGTGCTGGTAACATAAGGCTGGTGCTTTCAGAGTATAGGTCCTTCTTCATACTCCACCCAAGCCACCATCTTTGCACTCCTGGTCCACTCCGTTAGGCACTTATCATGTTCTTCTTGCACCTTGCTCACTGGTGCATTTGCCAGTTGTTTCTTCTCTCTCTGGCCCCTTTGCTACATACAGTTGTTCTTCAATAAGCTGCCAGTAGTTGTTCATCATGGGTAGTGTCTTGATGTAATCTTCCTTCATAGGGGATTGCCTCTTTTTAAATCAATCTCAATGTTGCTGTCTTCCCTTCAAATCTTCTTCATGTTTGGAACACTTTGAGATACATGGGCGGCGTGCTTTGCTGGAGGTATTTCTGGTGCAATCAATTCACTCAAGGCACTCAAGGCAAAGGGGATTAAAGAGCAGACAGGACAGCTCTCCCCAGTGGTGTCCCTACCAATTTTGTACATGTGTGCATGTTGTTGGTTACTTCTGCTATGTGTGTGAGGTGTATGTTTTACTCCCTTCGTGTCTGCATTTACACTGCGCTTACCTCTCCTTACTTTGGCAGCAGTGTTTTCCTCACCCTCTGACACAGTAGGTCTTCCTGCTTGGGTTAGGGAATGTTAGTAGGGGGTACAGCAGTAATGCTCACTATTACATATGATTTTTAAATGACCACCCCCCATTATTTCGTTCATCATTAACAGTCCCATCATGAGGATAAGAGTCCTTATTGGCTTGCCCATAACCACTTACGCTGCTGGTTTCTTGCAGCTGATGAGATGATAAAGTTGCCTGCCTGAAAATCGCAAGAAAGGCGTTAATACGTTAGTACTTGTTGGTAACCTCAAGCTCTGCGAACTAAACAATCACTAAGGGCAAAAATGAAACCTCCCCCCGGATATTTCTTGTTGAGAGTTTCTCAATGTGGGTGGGACAGTATATGCACTGTATTCAATATTGGGAAAAGTTTGGGCTGGGTATGCAATGGAAGCAAGGAAATATACTCCAGGTAATCGTGCTATGAAGAGTCTGGGTTCTCTGATAGAGAGTGCAAGTTGAGTGGGAAAGGCTTCAGGGTGATTAGTGGAGGTAACATCAAAGAAATTCCCTACACAATTCTAACAACATACATACGCAATAACCTGCATGTGCGAGGAAAAGTGAGAGAGAACAAAACAGTGTTACAGCTGTCGGGTGCTCAAAATATAATTTCAAACTTATTTCAGAAAACTATGCACACTGTGGTGTAGGTCCCTATTCTAGCTGCTTGTGTGCGTTGGACCATAGGATGGCCAGGTTTCCCTAACTCGTGAGTGCTCGTGCTGTCTTGCAGTTCATGAAAATCTGTTGCGTTGGCCGTGTTGATTGTTGCTCCCTCGTTGCCAGGGTGGCCACCGCTTTGTAGGGCTTGACGCCTTACACATCTAGCAAAGTCTGTCAGGAGGGCAAAACGTCCCACTCGCACTACAGTTTTTTCATTCTCTAGTCCCTAATCATTGGAATTTAGTTGTCCGTTGTCTTCAGGCCTGCCCTGGGTCCTTTGTATCTGGTGAGAAATGAAAAAGAAGCGCTTGAGACCTGAGAACTGACATGTTCTTCAGTTTCTTGACCTAACGCATTACTCACACTATTCTGTGTCCTAGTGGGAGGAGGCAAGGGTAAATGTATGCACCGTCCTGTCACCATCTGGTGGGCGTTGAATGGCGGTCGGACCCTAACTTGTTGCATAATTCGAAATTTACCTGGAAAATGGGTAGACAACCACTGTCCTGTAGCTGTATCCTTAACACATCTGGATCATCTGTACTTAATTTAGTGTAAGATATTCATGACACACTTGGATCATGTACATGTAGTTTAAGTGGTGGTGAACAAATGGGCCTTTGAGTCTTTGTATTTACTGTACTTCACTTTAAGTTGTTTATAGTGTGTGCCTTTGACCGGGGGCATTAGGCTCTGACAAGCTAAACAGGGAAGCATCAAGGTGGTAAATCTGTCAGATAAAGTGGCTGTGTGTCTTAATTAAGAGGATCAGGTTCCTGAATTAAGAGAATCGCAGGGTTTTTAGATCTTTCTTCTATGGCTCCTCTCACAACTCTCCGGGTGTGCCCCGCGGTGAACTGCTGGCACTTTGAGTTGGTACTATTGAGGTTTGCTACCAAGTATTCGCTACCTATCCCTCCCACCTCTTCTTTTTTTCCCTCTTTTTCTTTCAATCTCAGCCGTCACTATTTACTCCCATGTCCTCTATCCCACCACATTTCCACTTGTTAAACTCTATTAACTACTCATTTATTTAAGTCTAGCATTGTATTACTCAACTACTTTCATTACTGTTGAAGTTAGACAAAATATTTCTCCCATCAGGATCTACTCCCAAATATTAATACAACCATTACTCTCCAATTCGTGCAGCAATGACCTCTTTCCCTATGTGTGTTGGCTAATGCATTTGTGCCAGTGCTGTATTCAAAAGCGCTAGTGGCTTTACTATATGCACTGTGTTATTTTGTCGACAAAGGGTGTCTGTTGGGAACATGGATCATCCACCCTTTACCCGGAGTTCTCTCCTCCCGTGGTGCAGCCCCTTGTAATTTCATAATGTGTTTCTCTGGTGGATTGTTGTACCCTATTCCCATCACCATGTCCCTCACTCCTTTCAGGCAGTCTGTCTCTTCTCCTGTTTCTGTGCTGTGTTCCAGTGCCAAGTGTGAGGGCAACTAGCTTTTCTTCCTGTGTCAGTGTTCATGGGCAACTAGTTTTGCTGCGTGGCTTAATAATGTGATGGCAATCGTGCATCCCTAACCTTCTCACTCGTCCTTCCTTCCCTCAGTCTTACCACAGCATTTCCTAACCTCTTCACCCCATCAGTGAGATCGATAGTTAGTGAACCGTCAATGAAAGGCATGCCTCCCCCCTCAAGTGCACCTTTCTCTACCTTGTGGGTCTCATTGAATTGCTCTGTGTTATTTGTGTATGCATGAGCCCAGTCTCCTTGCTGAAAGATTTGTGCTCTGAATGTAGCTGAATTTACTCTCTTGCAATGCACTATCTTTATGCACCCCCCTCTGTACCGTGCACCCCCACTATGCCTAAACAATCTTCCTTACTTTCAGTATGTGTATGCTTGGTGTTAAACAAGTTATGGCTTTGTCTGTGAATAAAGTGGTCATAGCCAGTCTGCTCATGATGTCACAAATGTCCCTTCCCTAATGCATGGCCTAGTCGCCCCACTGTCACCCAGAAAATATTTTTTTTTGTTACCTATCACCACCCCTATGTAATTGTCCTCCGCAGGATTGAGTGTGCGTGTGAGACACATCAAGTTTGTCTGGGGGCTGTCCTATTAACAGTATAATGTCAATCCATTTCCTTTGAGAGTGTTGTTCCCCACCAAGATGACCCCTCCCAGTTATCTAACTGGTACGGTTGCTATTGTGTCAGTGTTCTGTATGTGTGCTGACTGCTGTGCAGTCCCTCTGTGTTGTGATGCTTGTACGCCCTGGGGTAGTGGTGCTGTCATTTGTTGTGTCTGTGTCTGTGTCTGTATCTGTAGTAGTGACAGTGCATGTGTTGGTGCCTGTAGTGTCTGCTGAAATTATCCCTGTATCTGTCCCTGCTGCTGCTTTCAGTTCTCTCATGGAATGCATTCCTTGCTTACCATCTGTGTCATCAAATATTACGCTCCCGGATTACAGAAGGGTCAACCCCTCTTCCCTCTGCTCGTGCTGGTTCAGCATCTGCTGACGCCTTACGACTTTCATTTCTATCATGTGCCACAGTTCAACTGTAGCCAGGCGCTTTTTGAGCTTCTTTACTGTGTAAGTGCTATGTGCAATTGCTGCACGCTTCTGGAGAAGCTGCCTGTGGGCGGCTATGGTCTTATTTATTTGTCTTCAGTATTTCTGAACCATTGTACACTATGTTTTACTAATTTATTCGGCATTGGCGATGTGTCCTACATAACAGTTGAAGGGGAGTCATATCTCTATTATGTGATACCTTTTACCTCACCTCGAGTTGAGAATTTCGATAGTCCGCTGTTCAGGGAGCAAAAGTTAGAAGATCATTTAACATTTTAAAATTTCTATGAGCCTTCTTGGCTCTGCACCTTAGCCAGTGTACTCCATGTACTGCCCATCTTCACCAAACCATTGCCTTCTCCGGCACAGCACCTCAATCTTGCGCATGTGCCTTGCGCACAACGTCTCTGGGTCACCTCTTCTTCCTCTCCAAATCCATACCACTAGCCCCTCACCATGAAAACTCTGTGTCCTATGCATCAATCCAAAGGTGACGTCACCAAACTAAAAACACAGTACAAATGAACAGACAAATGCGCATACACAGAACAATAACCCATTGCTTCCAACCCCACATGAAACCCCACAAAGATCCCAAAATAAAACCCCACAATCCCCACAGCTGTCTTCCCAATTCACCTGCAGTGGAGTATCCATTAATCATTTTCAAATACAGTCTGTCTGCACACGTTGCGTCGCCTCGCGTGTGATACGCACCCTCACCAGGGGAACTTAACCAGCCAACTATCTTCCGCAATGTGAGGCAGACTCTAGCTATCTCCTGCGGGAATACGTCTTCTATTCACCGAGCTAAAACACTCAATTAACAGGAATCCTCATCTACCCATCGAACTACAACGCTGACTAATAGGAATACCACACCCCCGTACATGTGTTCGCCATCCAGACCAATCAGCGCTGCACTCCGTCCAACATGTGTGGACTCGTTCCCCCACCCAATAGGCTCATCAACACCAGAAGGTACTACCTCCGCTACAACTCACGTGCCGATCACCACTGATATACCAAATTTTGAGACAATGTACAATCACCCGCCACCCTATTTACAATACCTCCCCTCGCAGCTGTCTTCCCACCCACCAGGGTGGAGAATTCGCTTTATTCCCTTGTGCTTGTTTCAAACTGCACCCGTGGCGTCGCCTCACGAATGATACGCCTCTCTCCAGGAGACTTAACCAGTGAAATACCTTCCACAATCTAGGATTGCTCCAGCTAACCAATCCCTATGGGAATTCATCATCCATGATCCAGACTACAACACCCGACTCACAGGTATACCTCTATTTACATACTTCTGCAGTCCAAGCCTGTCAAGTCTATAGTCCTGGTTATTCACCAGAACCTTTTACCTCAAATACCGAACACTCCCTACACACAAAAGCTCCAGTCCCTATCCAGACAATACAATTTAACATTTCTACAAGATACTGATCAACAATACTTCCTAATACTTAAAACATTTTCCCATTGTTACCCCACACAATCACACCCTCCCCTCAAAGCCCATATTGCTGATTGCTTGAACTTGTACTTACATTTCCTATGTTGCACTCACACTTGCTCTGCTACCGGACCCCCCCATCAAGGCGCTTCACTGGACCCCTTCTGCTGCAGGGCTCTCACCTGCCCTTAAGCGGGGTATTTCCAAGTGGTCCCCGATGCCTTAACCTTGTAAATGCATCTTCCGGTGGTCTTCAGGTGCAGGCGAGGGTCCCACAGCTTCCTTGGGTCGGCGGCAGGGAGGGCAGTTCACTGCAGGGCTTGTGCAGGCAGTGCCCATCCACCAAGGGCCTTACAGTGAGCAATGAGCCTCAGAGAGGGCACCAACTTGTTGGGGAGAAGTTGCACCCCCCCACCAGGCTTCTGGGGGTATTAGAGGCCCCAACACCTCCCAATTTGCCCAAAGAAATGCAGCAGAGTTCCAAGCAAGCATCATGTTCCAAACTGTTTTATTTCTGGGCAGCAAAAAAAATGAACACACAGGCTTTCATGCATGGAGAAAATCCAGGCACCGTCTCAGAGAGACTGGCTTGCAAGCCAGCTTTGTAACACACTGCAGGCTGACATCACAAAATTGGACTAGCTCCCAGAAACCTCTCTCATCCTGAGATTGGCTGCCGAGTGGTTGGTGGCCTGTAGTGCCTTTATAGGAAACCAGATCATGGGACCTTTGGACATTCATGTCAGAGCGCGGCTTGTCAGCTCCTCCCCCATTACCTAATTCTAAAATTGTTGCATTGTGAATTTGTTCCCATAAGTTTTAGCTGAGCAGGCTTTTCGCCTCTGGGCTGTTAGCGTCCATTGGCCAGAGCTGAGTCATTCTTGTTACAATTATGTTACAAATGATGTCTGGATCTTGCGAAAATGTCTTTCGTTCCCAGAGAAAAAACACTGGGCCCTGGGTGTTCTGCTCTGAATTACTCATATTTATGAAGAATTAAAAATGCTTGTCTGCCAGAGTTCACTGTCGTCCAAAGAAAAGAATCTTATCTTACTGCAAGGCCTTGAGCTGCTCCTGGGTTTGCGAGGCGCATTCCTGAAGCCAGGACGAATCCCCACTGCGGCTGGTGTTCAGTGAGACAAGTGTACTTGGCTGTAATTTTCCTGAAGCATGGCTTTGCACTGTGCCATTTGATAATGCATGAATTGATGAGTTATAGTGCTGTTGGGTTAATACATGTGAGCATCTGCAAGCCTTTGAACAGGAATTCTTGTGTTTTGTAAATTCTGCATGGTGGTACTGCTGCATTTGAGGCTAATGTAGCATGTAGAGAAGTGGTTGGCTCTAGATGTGGAGTTGACCTTGCTAAGCTCTGTAATTCCTTGTGCATTGGAGTATAATTCATGTGTAGCAAGATCACAGCAGCTGTTAAGGTTTAGCCAAGACCCCAATTGTTGAGTAGAAGAAGGAGGGTGTTCTCCTGGCTATCTTGCTTTTGTGGTTTAAAGAATTTGTTCTTACACACTGGTTGCGATACAATCTCGCTTTTATTAGTGCAAGTGATAGGTTTTACTTCAATTGTTGGTATACATGTGGTACATTGGCGGCTCTTGTAACCCCTTGTCGTGAGCGGGTTCGCTCCTGGTGATGGCGGTTCCCATGTAGAACGTTCTACACGGGAACCGCCATCACCAGGAGCGATTCCGCTCACGACTCAACAGGGCCCAACAGGAGCAGCTGCCTCCACAGGACAGCAACCTATGACTATGCACCAGGACCCCACAGGGGGCACCAGACTTGACAAACAATAGCCTTGATAAAGACCCACGGGTCGAAACACGTTTTGGCTGACAACAAGGGGTTACAAGAGGCCCCAATGTACCACATGTATACCAACAATTGAAGTAAAACCTACCACTTCCACTAATAAAAGCGAGATTGTATCGCAACAACCAGTGTGTAAGAACAAATTCTTTAAACCATGAAAGCAAGATAGCCAGGAGAACACCCTCCTTAATGTAGCATGTAGGTTGCAGTGTTGGTGAAATAAGTGTCTTTCAGCATATTTGTCACCCCTGGGCGCACTGGGGTGAGGGGGGCAGGAGTTTGATCGTGATTTTCCCTCTTCACGCTGGCCTGCACGAGCCTGCGAGGCGAGCTGCTCCGCTCAGGCGCTTGCGGCACACACACACACACTGACACTGCAATGGCAGGCGCTGGGCGACATTGGGAGGGAGGGAAGGAGGAGGAGGGATTGCATCAACAATTTAATTTTAATGCCGCAGCTCGCCCACTGGCACACTCACTGTCTGACTGAGACTGTGTGGCAGGCAGCGGCAGCCATAAGTCTAATTAAAAAAAATGTAATTAAAAATAAACCGGCCCATGGGCGGCTGTCTGAAAAACCAGCCCCAGGGTCCCCAAGGCATTCGGCCAGTGGCCGAACAACCGTAAAGACCAGTCCATGATGTGCCGGTGCCCAAAAAAAGAGTGCCTGTGTTGCCCACCGACAAACACCGGCACAAATTTAAGCACTAATGAGTATCAATTTGAGAGGTTGACACACGTCTTCATATCAGTTAGCAAATGATTAGTGTGGCATGGACAGATACATATAGCAGAATATACCTTAACATGAAAGACTATGATGGCAACGGAGCTCAGTGGCTTTAGGTCTTACTGCAAAGATGTGTGTCTGTGTGCTTGTGTGTGTGTGTTTGTGTGTGTGTGTGTGTGTGTGTGTGTGTATGTTTGATCTCTAAGCCACAGATACAAATGTTGGTAGGAAGGACATGGTGTGTATTGCTTCGGAGGTCAATAAAACAATGACCATAGCACCTATTTTTGACAAGCAGGGAAAATGGGCCAAGGTAACGGAGAGAACCTGTTTATAATGTGCATACATTCGACCACTATACTCCTGTGAAAGGCTAATTACCACCAGCTGTAATCTACTAGATCCATTCTCCCTTGATCATGGTAAAGTAAAGAACACATCACTGTATGCCAGGGGAATATCTTATGCAGACACCTTCGCGGTGCAATTATGGCTAGATTTTCCATCAGCAGTTTGGGGAAATGGTATAACTTGAATTGTTTAGCTGCATAATAATATTATACATGAAAAGTAACTCCTTAGTAAGAACATTGTGAAGGCCAGCAATGTTGACACGCAACCAGTTGTGTCACCTAGCTGCACTCCTTCATTTACACTTATTTCAGAAAAACACGCAGAACCCGAGACATTGGGCCTCATTACGACTTTGGAGGCAGCCATGCCCTTAGTAAGGGCATGGCTGCCTCCAAAATCGCGTCCGGGTCCGGGTTCCCTGAATGGGGAAATACTGGGCCATTCCAACTTTCAAGTACCCTGTATTTCCTCCTTCAGGTAACCCGGGCCCGGTCCTTCCCCATTCACATAGGGCTCAATGGGAATGGGGATGGAGCTAACAACGGGCCCGTTAATAATGGGCCCGTTGTTAGCTCCCTGGTTCCAGAGCGGGTCCCGCGAGGGAACCTCGTAATAGGGCGGAATGGGTTTAACAGTGCCAGCACCATTTCTGCTAATCTTGTGTTTTTTTTTAACTCATCCCATTGTGCTTCCTTACACAAGAGTGAAGTTTAATTTTCCCAATATAAACACTGATCTGGAATTAACAGATGTACAGGGTGAAGCAGGTATGGAGATGAAGACTGGTGGAGTATCTTAAAGCTTGACATTGGGATATCCTGATATATATCATACCTCTAAAGCCTTTTTGTGGGTATCACCCTCTCACACTAACAACAAGCTCCATACTCCTCATAGATGCCAATGGATCCTAACAGGTCATAAACAATGTATTTCACCGGCCTTGGAGTCTCAATAGATTGAGCGGTATGAGATCTACAGAGAGAGAGAGAGAGCTGCATTGAAAAACCAGTTTAAGTATTGCTAAGTGGCCCCATGGCACCGCCATCTAGAACTGGCTGTTCAATCAAAAGCAGTTTGCATTCTGAGACCCGTAGTTACTTCTCCACTACAACTTACGTACTCTGTGGGCCCGATTCTCAAGCGGGTGTTAAGTACAGGAAAAAAGGTTGTTAAAAGTGTTAATGACCTTTTCGGTACTTAAGACCTATTCTGAAGGTGGCGCATTCTTCCACATTCTTTATGAATGCTCTGCTTTTGGAATATATGTGGCGGTTGCTACGGTGGGTGGGAAACAAACCTAGCAACCGCCACATTCGTTACCTGCCACTTAAGGCAGGTATTATTGTGGCACTCCTCCACTTTTAAATGTGCGCTAGAGTGGCGAACATATACAGTACCATTACGGTGCCGGTATTGTGGAGGATGGCAAGAAGAAGCCGGTCGCAGTGCACGTGGTTGGGCGAGCCAGTAAAGTAAGCAGCTTCAACGTTGTATCCTGTGTCAGGGCAGAATACAACGTTGAAGCTGCTGTTAGGGTGAACATTAATTATTCCAGTAGCTTGATTTAGTGTACTTATCAGGCTGGGGGAAGCATATATCATAAGCACCATGAAATATTAAACACATTTTCTTGCAACATCACAATAGGTACGTATGCATGTATGTATGTTCGCAGCAGCACTTTCGTTAAATAACAAATATGTTGTTATTTAACAAAAGTGTTCATGTACACCCTTGTTCTCTGCAGCACTTTCGTAAAATAACGATGATGTCGTTATTTTACAAAAATGCAGCCAACATTTCTGCATTGTGCCTGTTATTCTCAAACACAGGCGCAATGACTACGGTGGACTGTCGTGCACTACCAGGACACCCATGCCCACTTGAGAATAGTGGTGGAACCTGGGTGTCCTGATTTGGTGCAGTGATTCGTGCTCTTTAGCACTCTCACTGCGCCAACTTGAGAATCAGGCCCTGTATGGTGGATTTGAAGCAGAGATATATATTGCCCCACGCCATGTCCATAACTTGATTGTTTCTTTGTATGGTTTTATCCATAAAGTCCAGATGTATAGGTACCAGAATGCAAACAAAGCCCCACATCTGTACTGGGCTGGACTGCTTACATGTGACATTGGACAGCTTCAACTGTGTACAGCATTTGCATGAAAAAGTGCAGATACAGTTACACTGATGGACTGCTAAGTAGTTTTATTAATTTTGACTTCTAACATTCTGCCTAGAGATCTAATGCAGATTTCGAAATATCCTTCATGTTGGGTGTGAGTGATGGATCCTCTGCTGTGGGTGTATCTGCATGCTGGCATTCATAATTTTGTTTTACAATTGAAGAGCTGCAAGTGACAGAATGCAAGAAAATGAGTGAGAGCTGGATGTCCTATTCACATGTGACGCTAGGGCAATTTGAGAGGATAGTATAGTCTGTTGTGGGTTGGTTATATATATATTATTAAGATTGCTTGATTTTGCATTATATGGAACAAGCAGGCAAAATGTTTTGCATTATGTGAATAAAAGTTCATTTTTCTGCTTCCCAAATATGTAGGCAGCTGTGTTCATTTTTAAAGGTATTCAATAGACCCCTTCTTTCCCAAATTAACCAATCATCTTCTATGGGCGGCTGTGGGGACTTGGTCTTAAAATGCATATGGCCCATCACAGTTAACAGTCACCCCTTTTCCTAAATAATTGGAATTTTACATATGGAAGGGTCATCAAAGAGAGAATAGCCCTTGTGACTCATATATCATTATTTGCTCTCTGTTGTGAAAGCAGTATCTGGCAATTAAGCTATACATGGCAGTTTACAGGAATGTAGTCAAGTAAGAGGCCTATTCAAGACAGCTCTGATCCGAATTCCCACTATCAGACCCGATTGCACCCTTTAAATCAGACAACTGACAGGTCCACGTTCCACCTCATGCCCCTATTGAAGGTACATCACTGCATCCCAGCTACGGATTGCGGCGCTGCACCAGCCTCTTGTTCAGGATCACACCTTAATATAAGGGTCCAGTATGGGGACCGGTGCAAACTTTTAAGGAAATGACACTGGCGAGGGAGACCCACATCATTTGGTCAGGATCTCTAGGGTCTGTGATCAGTGCAAGTATTTCAGTTTGAATTTCATTTTGGAACAACTCTGCACACTGGTGATTCTCCAAAGCACGGTGATGAGCAAGCTGTTGTATCCTGGGTGAGGCCAGCCCTGAGGTTTGGTCTTCTGCTCATTTCCTCCATTTGCATCTTGCAAACTGCAGTGTGTAAGCTGCATTTATTTTGCACCATTTTGCACATGCTGTGGAATGTATGTCCCTGTGTGACTGAGTAACATTTGCTTCATGCACTTGATCTTGTTTGGTGTCCTTCATGGCTGTCTGCGAACTCTGTGCTTGGAGTCTGGGGTTGCCGCTGTTGGAGGTCACAATGCTGGTGCTGAGTCAGGTTTGTTAAGGGTGGTGAAGTTTGTGAAGGCCAGTGTTCATGCACCAGAGGGGAAAGAAGTTCCTGTATCTGAAGAATCATAAGACGTATGTGGGAAGATGGATCAACTGTAGTCCAAGTGCCAGCTCATGACATGGAACAAAGATGAACATGTGAAAACAGCAGGATGCCTATAGGGAGTCATAAAGATATGGGCCCCAAAGAAGTTGTTTTTCAGGACAAGATGTCTGGATGTGAAGGATGATGTGAAAGTGGTCGATGAGTCTCCCAGAGGGGGGGGAGTAGAGGAGGAGCCAAGGACCCCCACCTCAACCGTCCCGTCCATTTTACCTATTGACTGGAAGCCAAAGTATGAGACGTATACAGAACAGCTGAATCGACAAAGAGCAAAGTATGGACTCAGTCCAGTACCAGTTAAAGGTCCAGTACCTAAGAGAATCCGGATGCCAAGGTACCCATTAAGAAAACCATACCTGCATGCAAAACAATATGATGGTCATTTGAATTAAATCCCTGAAGAAGCAGAGCCAATAAGCGGCAAGGATGAATGGTAATGTCATTTACCATTACCAGTATGTGTTACATGAAGCTGAAGATGGAGAATATAAAAGAGATGCAGTGATCAGAGAATGCGGATATTCTATAAGGTATCAAGAAAGTATCAAGAATGAGTGACATCTTGGGATCAAGGTGAAAAAGCTTATGCTACAGAACAGATAAAGATATCAAGTTGTTTAGGATATTCGCTTTAAAGTTTTCTAACAATGCTTGGAGCGATCTTTGGAGGCCAATCGGGGTGGCATCTAAGATGACTCTGTCATCCGTATAGGACAGCAATGCAATCCTTTGCAAGTTGATTCAAGGAGGGGAGTTGTTATGGTATTGCCTCATGCAGATTAGCTACAGAGAGGTTATAGAGAAAAGGTGATAGAAAGCATACTTGATTGAGTCCATAATTTGTAGGAATTGTTGCAGATTGATTGCCAGTGTCATCTAACTACATGGTGACAGTGGTTTGATGGTACAGTTAAATGATTACTTCTTTTTTAAAAAAAATATGCCATGACACATCAAGACAAGGCTAGACTAGCTGCACCAAAATACCAGTCTAGACAGGTAACAACACTTATAATGTGTAATTTATTATTGATGCCCATCAAAAATGTAATGCCACAGTAAATAATTACTAGACTGGCTGTACCAAAATCCCAACCTAGCCATTAATAACACACACCATGCCTGCTTTATTTTTTGCTAAGAAGGCCTAGGAAGTCCCAAATTACACAGAGATTCTGAAGCAACATCCAACCAGACTCAATAATGGAAATAAAAATAATGCAAGGCAAACACCAGCTTTATTATCATCCAAATAAAGCAGGGACATCATACAAGCATAAAAGGTATTGGAGCTCTCAATTCAATACAAGCAATGGATTAAATACTCAAAACACATCATTGCCGACATAACAACATAATCTCTCAGTACAAAACCTACAGGGACCAGGGATTGGTTAAGGGGATTGGCTACATATAAACTCTCTAAATGTAAAGTATTTAATTGGGTTATGACAATCTGGTGGCTCGTTCTGAGACCACCTCTAAACAGGCCTCATTACAACCTTGGTGGTAGCCGCCGGAGTTGCATTTTACCGTCCCCTGGCAATGGGGACGTACATGGGCCATTCCAACCTTGGTGAACCCTGTATGTTCACATTGCCAGGGGCCAGAATCCATTACTCCCCATTTGAGCCCCGTGGGCTCAATGGTAATGGGGAGATTGGAGGCACCGGCACCATTTATAATGGTGCCGGTGCATCTGACATGCTGTGCTCGCGGGTGCCACTCTGCCCGCCAGGTCCAACATGGTAGCCAGAAAGGCACCCACAAGCACAACTCGTAGGTTGCCGGTCCGGGAACTACGGTACCAGCAACCTTACAAGTACCGTAGTTCCCGGACTGGCAAACTTGTAATGAGGCCCATCATCTCTGCAATATGTAATTGGTTGGCATAATATGTAATGGCCAGCCTAACATTAAGGATGCTGATTGGTTGGCGACGTACAACCTTGGACAACTGACAGCCCGTCAAGACATGAGCCAGACAGGAGTAGGGGGAGAGAGGTCTGCAGACTGCTTTCCTTTCAATTAAAGAAGATACCATCCCTCATTCCAGGCATGAGCCAGAGCCTGGGGATATGTGTAAGGAGTAAGGGAGGTGTATTATCTGTATTAATTGCTAATGAATAGGCAGTGTTCTTCAATTATGGGTCACGTGCGATGGGACCATATTGGAATTATTACAACCTGCATTTATGAGTATTTTAACTAATATTAATGTGAGTTCTATGTTTTCTCTTACCACTTGAAACACTCTTGAGATACTCTTCATGGAGCCTTTTGGATTCTATTTGTCCTGGACCTGGCTTACAAAGGCTAGTTGTGCTCTTAATCAATCTAAGAGTATATGGCTTAGGTCCTGGGAATCGTTATCTCATGCTTTCATTGTGATGTTCCTACCCTGCCTTATCCATGCTAACCTTGGCTTGTTTTAGCTTCTGTCAAAGCACTGCACATATCTGTATTTTGTTATTTCAGCATTTTGAGTTCTCGTGAAGCCTTGAGGCCTTTTGTTTACTTGGAAGTGTTTTGCGGCTTCCATTTTGGAAAAGATGGCTGCTAGGTAATGTTGCATTTCTACGTTAGTGAGCTATATTTGCCTGTCATTCATGTTGAATTCTGCTTATACATTGCTTATGTTAACATTCTTCATGTTTTATGGATGCTTTGTCAATAGTTTTCATGTATAAATGCATGTGTTACCTAGCGTTTGTCATCTTCATGTTCAGCGTATATTTGCTTTGTGTCTAGTACATGCATATGTATTGTTGTAACATTGGTTTGTTTTATTTGTGCCATCTTCAGCATTAGATTGTATCTATCTCCTGCTGCACCTGCAGGGATAAAAGCGATACGGTTGTCTTACTGAGTAACGTTTCTCACCTGTGCAACATTGAACTGGGGGAGGGGCAGAAAGTGTGGATTACATATTCATCTTCCTCCCAACACAAGGATGTCCATTACGTTTTAGTGTACCCAAGGGCTTTAAGTGGTCCAGGGCTAGACAGGGCAGAGACAGGGCAGAGCCCCGGCAGTCTGCAAAAAGGAATCCCATGGTGGGGCCCTCAACTAGCTCCAGATACACCAAACCCCAGCAGGCAGCCCATTTAGCCAAATAGATAAGCATGGTTAAAGGGCTGCCTGCAGGTGTTGCGTTTCTGATTAGATACATTGAGAGATGCCACTCCTTTTCCTAATTAGAAGTGCAGACACCTTCAGGAAGTTCTTTAACCATGCATGGCTCTTTGGATAAATGGGCTGCCTGCTGGGAGTCAGCTCCTCTCATTAAGGAATAAAAGGAGAGGCTAGGAGACCCAGCTCTCCTTCTGTTTCTTAGTGGGAGGAGTTAACCCCTGCAGGCATCCCTTTCACTCAACTGCATAGTTGAAGGGCTGTCTACGCTGTGTTAACTCATCTCTTTAAAAAACTAAAGGAGAGCTGGGGCGCATTGGTATGATTGATTGTTTGTTTGTTTGTTTGTTTATTCACTTATTACGCGCTCCAGAGGTAATAGGGTGTGACAGTATGAAAATGCATGGCTTACATAGCTTTACAATATACAGATATATACAAATATAATAAAGGCTTCTTTAGTTACAAAGCACAATTTGATGTACGAAAATGGCAGCTTTATGGTTACAGTAATATATAATGTACAAATATACAAATTACAAAGTACTTCGCTCTGTATGAGTTTCAACAATATACAATGTTCAAATATACAAATTACCGAATGTTACTCGCAGGTAGAATAGATTCCACATGGTTTCAGGTGGTAACATAAAGTAAGTGAGGCTGATAGGTAAGAGGGAATAAGTGACTCCACGCAGCCAGAAGCGGAAGAGGCTATTGGTCGGACGAGATGATGTGTTTTATAACATTTTTCCTAAAGAGTTGGTAGTGTTGGTCAGTTTGCAAGTCTTGTGGAAGTGAGTTCCATGATTTCGCCGCCTTTACAGGGAAGCTATTACCACCAATGGTGGTAAGGTTAAATCTAGGTATAGCCAGGCAATTAATATTACCAGATCTGGTTAGTCTGGGAGAGGTTCTCCTCTGAAATGTTTCTGTAAGGTAGCTGGGGGCAGCGTTGTTGAGAGCTTTATGGGCCAGGGACAATGTCTTTAGCAGTATTTTATTGCCCGTAGACAGTCATTTATGTTGGCGTCTAAGGGAGGAAATATGAGTTCTTTTATTTCTGCCTAGGGCTGCTGTGAAGGCATTATTTTGTAATATCTGGAGTTTCCGGATAGTAGTTTTATTGGCACCGCTATATAGGGCATTACAATAGTCAATTCTAGAGAGTATTAAGGCTCTGGCCAGGATCAAACAGCTATCATCTGAGAGGAATGGTTAGCCTGCTCTTAGCAACTTGCAGGTGTAGGCCGTGGATGAAGTTAGGGATTTTATCTGTTTGTCAAAAGACAGTGTGGAATCCAAGTAGAAACCAAGGGTTTTTACCTCCTTGGAGACTTTAATGGTATCGAATGAGGAGAACTCCTTTCCTAGTTTTCTGATGTTGGCCTGTGATCCCAAAATTAACAACTCGGTCTTATCATCGTTCAAGCATAGGCCATGAGTGGCCATCCATGCTTGGATGATAAGATATACCTTATTCACCAACTCTGTGTCCTTACTATGATCCCCAGAAAGCGGGAGGAGAATCTGGGTGTCGTCTGCATAGATCGTGCAGGTGACATCCAGATGGTCCAGATCATCAAACAGGGGTTTGGTGAATATTTTGTAGAGAGTTGGCGAGACACAAGAGCCCTGAGGAACACCGCACAAAATAGGGGTCGGGTCAGCGGCTGCCGAGGGGGCGAAGACTCTCATAGTTCTCCCACTCAGGAAGGATTCAATCCATCTGATAGCCTCCGGGAAGAAATGGGCGGTAGAGTCAAGGTGACTACAGAGGACCTTGTGGTCAACCAGATCAAATGCGGCTGAGAGATCAAGTAGGAGCAGAAGTACTGTTCTCCCTTTGTCTCTCAGCTCGTATATTAGGGATTTTAGGTCGAATAAGGCTGTTTCCGTTCCTTGTAATGGGCGGAAGCCAGATTGTCTATTGCCTAGAAGTTTCAAGGTGTTTTTGAATTTGAGTATAGGCGGCTTTGTCCAATATTTTGAGTAAAAATGGAAACGTGGTAATTGGGCGGTAATTTGTGGGGATGAGAAGATCTAATGTCTGTTTCTTGAGGAGAGGGAGCACCCACGATTGTTTAAGATTGGCAGGGATAGGGCCTGAAGCAAAGGAAGCGTTAATCAGTTTAGTAATGAATGGAGATAATTCTCTAGCAGCATCTTTTATTAGTTGTGCTGGGCAAATGTCACCTTTGCAATTAGAAGGCTTCAGTGACAAGATTATTTTTTCAACGTCCAAAATAGACATTTTGGAAAAGTGGAATATATTATTGTGTGACAATGGTGATACACTAGGCAGAAGGTTTGTAGGCGAATAATGTAGATTCAGTGCTTCTTTTTTTTGCTGAATTTTGTTTTGGAGCATGTTAATTTTATTGGCTAGCGCGTATTGGATGTCTGCACACCAAGATTTGTCTTTGGTACAGATATCAGGTATAGCTATTGGAGACTCTAGTTCTTTTAGTATGGAGAAGAGTTCTTTCATACTAGAATTAGATTTGGCAATGCGCTCATCATAGGGGTTACGTTTGGCCCGGCAAACTTCTTTCTTATAATGCGAGGAAAGTGAGGTTAATTTGGCTTTGTTCTGATTAGAAGGGCAAAGTCTCCAATTAGTTTCACTTTTTCTCTTCAAAATGCGAAGGTCTTTAAGTTGTGGCGTAAACGATTTGTTTAAGTGGGCTGTTGGTTTGCTGGATCTTAATTTGAGAGGGGAAATTTTGTCCAGAGTGGTGAGCATAATATTATTATATTCATGAACTAGGATACTTGGATCAAGATTTTCAGACAGTACGTTAAGAGTGGGGAGGATAGCAGGGATTACTTTTTCAACTGTAATGCTTTTTTTATTTCTGGTGAGGCAAGGTGGTGCTAATGGGGGAGCTAGTGGAGTAGGTCTTGTTGTGGATAGGTAGAAGGATACCAGTGAGTGGTCTGACCATGAAAGAGGCAGGATAGATGAGATGGTAACTGTGCAGTTATAGTCAGCTATCCAATCCAGTATTCTCCCTTTTAGGTGGGTAGGTTTATTAACTTTTTGAGCCAGTCCTAGTGAACTGATCATGTTACCTAGATCTGTGGCGTTTTTGTCCATTTGGTCATTGAAACCTATGTTAAAGTCCCCTAATAGGAGTATTTGTGAGGACGGTTTGAGGTTGTTCATAAGAAAGTTGTGCAAATCCTCCTCAAAGGTGCCAATAGGACCAGCTGGTCTATATATTAAGTGGATAGTGAGAGTTTGAGAGTTATTTATCTGGAATTTAGCAGAAAGAATTTCACGTGATTGTGACAGGTGGGTAGGGGCTAGTCTTAAGGAGAGACATGTTTTAGAAATGATGACAATGCCACCACCTCGGGCACCGTCTCGGTCTTGTCTAACTATTGTGTACCCATCCGGGATAGCTAGCATGAGTGCAGGTCCTGCTGCATTGTGAAGCCATGTTTCCATAATTGCAAGGAAATCCAGGTTGCCTTCTATAATAAACACAGCTATGTCGGTGGCATGGGCGACGAGCGATCTTACATTGAGAAGCGCTCCTTTGAGGGCTAGGGTCTCACTAGCTTCTTTGACTACGATAGGTTTAACTGTATTATTATCATCACGTAGCTTGTACTTGTGTTTGTTAGTCTGGGGGACTTTAGTATTAGAAATGGCCAAAGGCGGAGATCGTTTAAAATGGCTAGGTTTCAGAATAGGCTTGTAGTTAGTTTTCAGGTTGGTAGGCGGTAGGGATCTTCTCAAAGGTTCATAAAGTTTGGTTAATCTAGCACGGAGTCTAATGTTTCTATTGGCCGTGGCACAAGGTAAAGAAGCATAAATTACTGTCTCTAAGGCACTAGTGGCATTATTTTTTACTGTATTTGTCAATGTCGGCAGACTAAGGTCTGAGAGAGGTACTAGCGGGAGCTGAACGAAATATACTTGGCTTCTGGTGCCGATGTGTGTAGTGGCAGCCATGGTGCAGAGCAGTATTACTAAAGTTAGCATCTTTCCCAGTAAAAGTGTCAAGGATATGACGTTACTGGAGGAGGTACCTGGGCAAGGTCCCACTGGGTATCACAAAAAATGACTTCACTAAATAGCATAAGAATAGGAATACCTATCAGTCAACTAGTCGCTAAGGTCTAAGAATAGTTGAGCAGGGAAAGTAAGGTATCTAGACAATAGTACAATTATCAGTGGCCACTTAGACAACATTACTACAATGGAACAAGTCAAGCAGTTGGGCACCTGAGCAGTAGCATGACATGCATGGCAGTGGTAACAGAATAGGTCAGTACAATAGGGCAACTAGGCTAATCATCATATGGGAAGCGATGGTAGGCAAGAGAGGGCAAAGCAAGATAGTACAGAGGCCTGTTATAACTGGGTATAAAGGACATCTGTGTGAAATTAGGATTTGCAGGTTAACAATTAGCTGTGGTGCAACAGTGTAGAAGGCACTTTAGAAGTTTAGACCGGATCACAGTTATGCAGCCATGGAGAACATGTTAAGTCGAAGCTAAGTCAATACTGTTAGAGCGGCCAGGCTAAAACACAATATGGGTGGCAGAAGTGGTCCAGAAATCCAAAAATACATTAGAAAACTAGGTGAAGGTTGCTGCTGTGCAAGCAGAGTATAGCAATACTAGTTATAAGTTTAGACAGGATTAAGGCAGGCATTATGATCAACATCAATATGAAGATACACGTGAGGCAAGTGGGCAAGAGCGTAATTAATTAGCTGTATATAATGCATACATAATACTACTTGGTTTAACAGCAAGATCAGACAGCAATGAAACAGGGCAGCAATGAACAGTTTTAAATGGCAAATAGCATGGGCAGCGGAAAGTGTCTATTAGTCTACTCTGGGCTGCAGTGTGAACGGCACTCTTAGGGAGAAAGCAACATGGCATAAATTGCAATTTAGGTTGGGCCAGTGGGTAGCGACAGTAGGGGACTGCTTACCCTAGTAGATGAGGCAAAAAATGTACAGAGTCTTCCATTCGGCTCAACGGAGGTGCAGAGGTCCTGCCACTCGGCACTTCCGGCTCCTGACAGGCTCACGACAGGAGGGTGCCTTTGGGTATGTGCCTTCGGTTGTGGGCCGGCTTAAACGCCTGCCAGCTTCCTATTGGGAAGTAAATAGTGGCTTCAGGCTAATCAGGATTAGATATTGGGCCTGGTGTGTTTCCTCATGTGGAAACCAGGTGCAATATTGCGGGCAGCCATTTTTAAGTGGCAAGGTCCTCGTGGTCTTCAATGTCGGCAGTTGCACTCCGGAGTAGTGGAGGCAAGTGGAGTAAAAACAAGTGGCATTAACCACTAACTAGTTGCAATGGCGAATTGTAGAGGGGCGCCAGCAAATAATAAATGATTTTTCAGTGAAGCGCATTGCGCTTCAGGGAGCAGCGGCGAGAGGCAGATTGCCTACCATCAGATGGGAGCAGGTCTCCTGGCAGTGCACTGCTCCTGCAGTGGGAGAGGGGAGCTCCAGCTCCTGCTGGGGTAAGGCAACAGATGAAGGACATCATGAAGGATATTACATGAAGGACACCACAAAGATGATGAATGAGATAGAAGGACTGGAATTTGATGGTGAAAAAGAAATACTCATAAATCTGGATATGGGAGCTCTTTACACAAGTATACCACAGGATCTTTCACTGGAAGTAATAGAAGAGCGCCTAAGACAGTCTGCACTGGAAGCCGTAACACCATTGTCATTCTGTGGTGCGCAGAAGTGGCTTTGAATGAGAACTACTTTCACTTTAATGGAAAATACTTTAAACAGATCCAAGGTACGGCAATGGGAGCAACATTTGCTCCAAGTATAGCTAATCTATACATGGATTTTTTTAAAGAAAAGTACATGTATGACGTTAAAAACCCTTTCAAGAAACTTGTGCGTCTTTGACACCGTTATATAGATGACATTTTGATTCTATGGACAGGGAGCAAAGAAGAAGCAGAACAAATGTGTAAATGGATAAATAATCGGGACATACACCTGAAGTTTACCCATGCCTTGAGCCGTGACAAGTTGAACTATTTGGATCTGACAATTAAAGTAGAAAGAAGGAGTAAGACTTCATATGTCAATCCATTTCACAAATCAACAGATAAGAATGCGCTACTGCATTATTGTCATGACCACTGGGTTTCCCCTCACAAGGTTTTCTAAAGTGTCATGGCTAACTGCATATAGATCCTGGGCTAAGGGAAAGTAGGACCTTGGTTATGTAGTTTTAACACTTCCTCATCCTGCTAACATGGCCCCCAGTGAAATTCCTGTATTGGGATGTGCAGTCTAGTTGTTGTTATACCTTCAGTATTTAAGCCACTCCCCCTTAAAATTCCGCGCTTCGCGTCTGCTTTTTTAGGACGCTTACCGCGGATCGAGTCACCTGTCAAGTATTACCTCAGAACCCCGTTTTTACTTCATGATTTTTTGTTCCAGACCCTGCGCTTCTGTGTTCATATCATTCCTATCCTTGCTCCCCCCACCCCCGTGCCAGAACTCTCCTCTGGTGTTCCGCTACGTTTGGTTGGGTAAATTCTTCAGATTGAAGTAAGTAGCTGCAACGTATTTCTGTGTTTTCGCATTCGCTAGCATTTTTATGCATTCTCATGTATGCGGATGGTGCGCGTAGCGCTTTGGACTTAATAATAGTTCCAGTCAGGATTTCGAGAGTGTCGGGGTTCCGGCACTCCAAGGTGAGTGTGGCGTTTTAGTAACTCTCGTAATATCAGCAAGTGGGCGTTTGCATTTTGGCATTCATTGCTTGGAACTTTGGGCATTCCTTCCTCGTATCACTAAGAGGAGTCTGTCAATTGTGATACGCGGACTTGCATTAGGTGCCTGTTGCTATATTACAGCTGTGAAGTTCTTTTGGACCTGTGACACTTTTCTTTAATTCCGCTAACGTTCTAGAACACTTATTTTCATTTTAGTCATAGTTCTTTTGGAAACACAGTCATTCCGAAATTCCGTGGCTGTCACGTCTCGGCTAAATTGGAAGCTGCCTTGGCGATTGTCTGAGCGCTATCCGGCACGTAAACGTCTTGGAACCACAACTCCCACAACTCTTGCTGTTACAACCACGTGACGTACACGCATGACGTTGCTGTGTTTTCATTGGTTGGAAACTTCATTTAACTCCCATCTATCCGGAGATCGAGTGCTCCTAAACTGCTCTTAGTTACGAGCTCTGTTCCCGGATTCCTGTTTGACTTCCTGACTACCCGGCGCTTGAATCACGTTATTGTCCTTGTCTGTTTCCCGACGCCTGCCTCCCTCGATTGTTCCCCTTGGATTATATGAACCCGGCTTACCCATTATTGACCTCCCACTTCTGAATCCTCAAGTTTTGGTGACCCGATAACCCGAACATTTGCGAAAGGGAAATAGCGTGAGATTAACGCTCGCTTCCCTGATCGTTTCATTTCTTTCCTGGTCCACACCTATTGCTTTGTCCATTTGTTTTGGACGCTCTGCTGTTTACATTTGGATTGCTTTGAACCTTAATTTGGGACGCTCTGCTGTTTACATTTGGATTGCTTTGAACCTTAATTTGGGACGCTCTGCTGTTTACATTTGGATTGCTTTGAACCTTAATTTGGGACGCTCTGCTGTTTACTTTTGGATTGCTTGGAACCTTAATTTAGGACGCTCTGCTGCTTCCACCGTGGTGTTCCTAGGATACTGGCACACCTTCCCTTCACTCTTCATCCTCCTTGTTTTCTGCACTTCGATACCAGTAGGTTACTGGTATATCATTCCTACGGAGCAGGTAAGAGTGGGTAATTGTGGGCGGTGTCGGCTGTTTATTCTCCGGCACTACTTGGCTGCATTTCCTGAACAACTGTTTCATTCTTTGTTCCTCTAGCTCTGACGATTCTGCTCCGGCCTTTTCGCTCAAGCCCCCGGCCTGCCAGGTGTATTGATCCCTGGAGGCTGAGCTCTTGGGAGGGAAGTCTTTGGCACATCACCTAAAAGACCCCAGATTCCTTGAAAGAAAGGAACTTCCCTAGAAGAGCGGGGAAGGAATATCTGCAACAACCAGAAATCAACCTCTGGGGTGTGACAGATTTAGGAGCCTTACAATAACGCCTATTTGTTATGGAGGCTGCATCAGACCCGATGGCAGCTCTCATGCAGGCTTTTTCCGCCTTGCGCACCGATATGGCCTCCGCCCATGCGACTTTACATCAACGCATGGATGTATTACAGAGCTTCGTGCAGCCATTACCCCATGATGAGGAATTCGGTGATGCCGCTGCAGCAGCACCTCCTCCTGTATCCCCTCCGGCTCCAACTCCGGTTGTTCTTCCTGGGCCTTTTCCTTTGGCCCCACCCGAACGCTTTTTGGGGGATCCCAAGGCGTATCGGACTTTTGTGAATCAGTGTCGCCTCCACTTTCTTTGTCGTCCCTTGGCATTTCCAGACGCTACTAATAAGGCGGCCTTCGTTCTCTCCCATCTCGGTGGCACCGCCGCAGCATGGGCTAACCCGTTGCTGGAAGCCAATGATCCGGCTCTTTATGACTTCGATATGTTAATACATTCCATGAACAGTGTTTTTGATATGCGATACAAAGCACAAACTTCGGATTTGGAATTCTTGGCTATTAATCAAGGCAAAACGGATCTCTTGACCTACCTGGCTCGTTTTAACCAGCTGGCGGCTGAAACCACGTGGCCAGAACAGAAGAAAGCGGCTGTTTTCTACAAAGGTCTTTCGGATGATCTAAAAGATGCCTTATCAGTGGTGCCCGCCCTTCCACCAGGTTTTCCTGAGTTACTCGACCTGGTCCTTCAAGTCGATGCTCGGATTCGGCAAAGAAGGGGCGAACGTCGGTATCCTGATATTCGTACCTCTTCCCGAGCAGATGGCACTACTCCTGTTTCTCAAGGTGAAGCCGAACCCATGAAAATCGGGCCATCAGGGGTCCATTGTCCAAGGCTGAAAGAGAGAAACAGGTGCTGAACAACCTATGCTTCTATTGTGGCCAGTCAGGACATTATATTCGTATATGTCCTAAAAGACCCGCCAAACCGGCGGGAAACGCCAGGACTCGTCCGTAAACCGGGCCTTCAGGATGAGTCAAATGTACCCAGGCTCGGATATGTGTTTTCCATCTTCACATGTGTATCTTACAATGTGTTTCAAGGCCCCTGGCATCAAACCATTTTCCAAACCTGTAATGATAGACTCCGGGGCTAGTGGGAATTATATGGATTCTGGCTTGGCCGAACGTTACAAACTACCCATAATTCCCAAAACACGACCCGAGGACATACATGCTGTAGACGGTTCCCGTTTGATATCCGGACAAGTCACGGAGCAAACGACTTCCCTACAAATGTCCACCTTACAAGGTCATTCGGAATCTATCACATTTGACCTTATAACGGCCCCCCAGTTCGGTATGATTCTGGGTCTATCTTGGCTGCAAACTCATAATCCCGTAATTGATTGGGTTGAACAAACCGTGCGGTTCTCATCCTCATTTTGCATACAGAAATGCCTTGGGTCTCACGAGGCAGCAGTCTTCTCTCCTTGCCTGGCCCTGGTGACTAGTATTCCTTCCATCAGTGCCTTATCCTCTATCCCGGGCCCTGTGCTTCCATCGGAATACCGAGAATACTCGGATGTGTTTGATAAAGGCTTGTCAGAAAAATTGCCTCCACACCGAGAATACGACTGCCCCATCGATCTCATCCCTGGGGCAGTCATTCCACACGGTCATATCTATTCACTCACTCAAAAGGAAGAAGAACACCTGCGAGACTATGTGGACAATGCATTGCGCTTGGGACACATACGTCCATCCCGTTCACCAGCAGCCTCCCCGATTTTCTTTGTACCTAAAAAGGAAGGGGATTTACGCCCATGTGTGGATTATCGTGCTCTCAATAATGTCACGATCAAAAACCAGTATCCTCTACCACTTATCACGGAGCTCCTTGATAAAATGACCTCCTCTACCGTCTTCACCAAGTTGGATTTACGGGGAGCATACAACTTGGTGAGGATACGTAAGGGGGATGAATGGAAAACCCATTCAAGACGAAGTTCGGGCTTTATGAATATTGCGTAATGCCCTTCGGGCTTTGCAATGCCCCAGCGACGTTCCAACACTTTGTTAATGATATTTTCAGGGACTTGTTGGATTGTTACGTCGTAATATATCTGGACGACATCCTGATATATTCAGAATCCTTACCACAACACATACAACATGTACGCTCTGTCCTGCTTCGTCTAAGGGAACACTCTCTCTTTGCTAAGCTGGAGAAGTGTGTGTTCCATGCATCGTCTGTAGAGTTCCTGGGTTTCCAAATATCCCAAAAGGGAGTGCTTATGTGCACCTCCAAGGTCCGGGCAGTACTGGATTGGCCTGTCCCAACTTCAGTAAAAACCCTTCAATCATTCTTGGGTTTCTCTAACTTCTACAGACGTTTCATCGCTTCCTTTTCCGAGATAGTTGCGCCACTGACTCGGTTGACCAGTCCGAAGGTCCCTTTCCTTTGGAATGAACAAGCGCAGTCTGCATTTCACAAACTGAAGGAGGCTTTTACCACTGCCCCCGTCTTGCAACACCCTAATCCGGCCCTTCCATTTATCGTGGAAGCCGATGCCTCTGCAATTGCCGTGGGGGCCATCCTGTCGCAGATTTGTCCGGCTACCCATCGATTACATCCGGTGGCTTTCCATTCCCGGAAACTAACGCCAGCCGAATGTAATTATACAATCATGGAGAGAGAATTACTGGCGATTAAGGTGGCATTCAATGAATGGAGACATCATCTATTAGGTGCTAAGCATCCCATTACTGTGTACACGGATCATCGGAACCTCCAAGCATTGTCCCATGTGAAATGCACCAATGCTAGGCAAATACGGTGGCATTTGTTTTTTTACCATGTTTGATTTCACTGTGACATATCGCCCCGGTCCGTTACATGGAAAGGCGGACGCCTTATCACGTATTGGTACGGATATGGAAACTATGAAACAATCAACCCCAGTATTGTCCTCAGGGACTGTAGTGTGTGTTTGTTCGGTTTCTCCGTCCATCCTAGATGAGTTAAGGAGATGGGCCAAGGATCATGCTACTATACTTAAAGAGTTGAACGCTGAACTCATCACCGGTCTACCATATGTTAAAGGCCTACTATACCTGCCTGATAATCAAACCCGGAGAAAAGCCCTCGAATGGTCCCATGATCTCCCGTTGGCAGCACACCCTGGTCGGGCTAAAACATATGACCTTCTCCACCAATGGTGTTGGTGGCCTGGTATGAAAAAGGACACCGAAACATATGTCTCCAAGTGTGCCGTATGTACACAGTGCAAAAGACCACCAGGTAAACCCGTGGGTCTTCTAATGAACATGCCATTACCCCCGTATCCGTGGCATACGGTCACCCTTGATTTTGTGGTGGAACTCCCTTGTATTGGGGGGATGTCCACCATTCTTGTAGTTGTGGACGTTTTCACCAAAATGGCACGATTTATTACGTGCTCAGGAATACCTACTGCTTCTATGTTAGCGAGTCTGTTTTTTGACCATGTGGTGCGTTTTTTTGGCCTTCCTACGGTTCTGATATCTGACCGGGGGTCTCAATTTACCTCTCGCTTCTGGCGCTCCCTTACTTCATCTTTGGGTATTGATGCCCGCTTGTCCTCGGCCTACCATCCTCAGACGGATGGCCAGACTGAATTTACCAATGGCACTATGGAACAGTTTCTTCGCTGTCTGTGTCTGCAACATCAGTCTAATTGGTTTTCGCTGCTAGGTGCAGCAGAATTTGCCTATAACAATTCTATCCATTCATCGATTGGCTGCTCTCCGTTTTATGCTTCATATGGTCTGCACCCAAGGACTCTGCCGCCTGTCTTGCCTTCTTTAAAACAGTTTCCCGCAGCTAATGCTGTGAAGGATTCCTTGCTTGCCATCCGTAAATCTGTGTTATCACATTTACAAGCTGCGCAATGTCGTACCAAAATGCAGGCTGACAAACGACGCGCACCGGCTCCTTCGTATTCTTGTGGTGACCGTGTGTGGCTCTCTTCAAAACATCTGGCCATTAAAGGTAAGAGGAAACTGTTGCCATGTTACCTGGGTCCTTATACGATTTTACGATGCCTTAACCCTGTCACTGTTTGCCTAGAGATACCATCTCATTGGCGGGTGCACCCGGTGTTCCATGTCTCCTTGCTTCGCCCTTTTGTTCCTGGCACACGGTTGCCTGCTGTCCCCGCCCCGGTTACCGTCCATGGAGAGGACGAGTATGAGGTGCGTGCTATCATGGACACTCGCCTATGTCGTGGGGTCCGGTCTTACCTGATTGATTGGAAGGGGTACGGTCCGGAGGACAGGTCCTGGGAACCGGCCTCTAATTTGAACGCACCCCATTTGTTGCGTGCCTTTTGGTCTCAACGCTTGCGAAGACTCAGGAGAGGGCGCTCTTTGCGGAGGGGTACTGTCATGTCTCGGCTAAGTTGGAAGCTGCCTTGGCGATTGTCTGAGCGCTATCCGGCACGTAAACGTCTTGGAACCACAACTCCCACAACTCTTGCTGTTACAACCACGTGACGTACACGCATGACGTTGCTGTGTTTTCATTGGTTGGAAACTTCATTTAACTCCCATCTATCCGGAGATCGAGTGCTCCTAAACTGCTCTTAGTTACAAGCTCTGTTCCTGGATTCCTGTTTGACTTCCTGACTACCCGGCGCTTGAATCACGTTATTGTCCTTGTCTGTTTCCCGACGCCTGCCTCCCTCGATTGTTCCCCTTGGATTATATGAACCCGGTTTATCCATTATTGACCTCCCACTTCTGAATCCTCAAGTTTTGGTGACCCGATAACCCGAACATTTGCGAAAGGGAAATAGCGTGAGATTAACGCTCGCTTCCCTGATCGTTTCATTTCTTTCCTGGTCCACACCTATTGCTTTGTCCATTTGTTTTGGACGCTCTGCTGTTTACATTTGGATTGCTTTGAACCTTAATTTGGGACGCTCTGCTGTTTACATTTGGATTGCTTTGAACCTTAATTTGGGACGCTCTGCTGTTTACATTTGGATTGCTTTGAACCTTAATTTGGGACGCTCTGCTGTTTACTTTTGGATTGCTTGGAACCTTAATTTAGGACGCTCTGCTGCTTCCACCGTGGTGTTCCTAGGATACTGGCACACCTTCCCTTCACTCTTCATCCTCCTTGTTTTCTGCACTTCGATACCAGTAGGTTACTGGTATATCATTCCTACGGAGCAGGTAAGAGTGGGTAATTGTGGGCGGTGTCGGCTGTTTATTCTCCGGCACTACTTGGCTGCATTTCCTGAACAACTGTTTCATTCTTTGTTCCTCTAGCTCTGACGATTCTGCTCCGGCCTTTTCACTCAAGCCCCCGGCCTGCCAGGTGTATTGATCCCTGGAGGCTGAGCTCTTGGGAGGGAAGTCTTTGGCACATCACCTAAAAGACCCCAGATTCCTTGAAAGAAAGGAACTTCCCTAGAAGAGCGGGGAAGGAATATCTGCAACAACCAGAAATCAACCTCTGGGGTGTGACAGTGGCATTCTTATTGAACCGCTTGTTAATTTCTCTTCAGGTTTTAAATTGGTCATGAGTGCACCTCACCTCAGGGTACCGTTCTTATCCAGTCCGAGGGTTTAGGAGTCACTCCATGGGGATGGTTGGTTGGTGGTTGTTTCAGTAGCTGTTTGGTTCCATCACCTGTGCCTTTCTGCCTTTCCTCCATTCACCCACCTACTGTAAGAACCAATTTGCCCCTCTTCCATCTTCAGGACAAGCACCTCTGCGCAGAAGCAGGATGGATTGCCCACCACATACCAATTAAAGGTAATAGTAGTGAGGGTTGGAAGGAGAAATAGAATAGGAGAGTAGTTAACCCAAGTTACTGTGGGAAAGTTACATTACCTGTGTTTCTGTGTTTTATTCATAGAATTCCTAGTCTCCAGAATATTTTAGATACCGGAAAGAAAATTCAAGGGGTTAGAACACCGCACTCAGAGAAGAAAGTGATTTCATAGGAAGTGGTGTCCCCGCAGAGTCAGGTAAGCGTTACAGAACGCGAAGCCATACTGAAAAGTACTCTGCCTGGACATCATGGGATCTTCTGAGGTAGATCAGCTCACCCAATTATTGGGAGAATTAAGAACAGAAGTCCTTGCAGCCCGATCGGAAACTAGTGCTCTTAGAAGAGAACTAGGAATAAATAGAGAGAAGACTGAAGAACTCGCTCGTCAACTGATGCAGAAGCAAGCAGGGCAGGTGCCTTTACCCCGTGGTAGTGATCAGGCTTCTTCCTCTACGTTGCCCCCAGTTCCTGTTCAGGTGGTCATTCCTGGGAATATACCTTTGGCTCCTCCGGAGCGCTTTACAGGGGACCCAAAAAGGTTTGCAGTATTTTTAAATCAGTGCAGATTGCACTTTCTGTGTAGGCCAGGAGTATTTCCAAATGACCAATCAAAGGTAGCCTTTGTGTTGTCCTATCTGGGAGGTGTTGCTGCAGATTGGTCTATTCCCTTGGTAAATAGGGATGATCCAGTATTACAAAACTTCACAGAATTTCAACGAGAATTAGAGAAACTATTTGCTCATCACACACAGGGACAAGCTTTGGACAATGAGTTGCTGTCTTTAAAACAGGGCAACCAAGATCTACTTGCATATGTTGCTACTTTTAATAGACTGGTGGCGGAAACAAATTGGCCTACAGAAAAGAGAACAACATTGTTTTATCGTGGTCTATGCAGTGAACTGAAAGATGTTTTGGCTCAAGTGGTAAACCCACCAGAAGGTATTACAGATTTCATAGATTTAACAATCCAACTGGATCATCGTCTTCAGGACAGGAGAACAGATCGTGCTCGTCAAGACAATCGACCCCTTCTGGTCCGTCCCAGAGAACCAATGGTTAAGCAGGGAGTGGATGCTCATTCAGAACCCATGCAGTTGGGTGGAATCCGAGGCCCAATATCTCAAGCTTAGTGAGAAAAGAGAAGACAACTGCAGTTGTGTTTATATTGTGGCAAGGCGGGTCACTTTTTGAAAGAATGCCCTGTGAAACCTGCTCGAAAACCCCTAGGAGGAGTTAATCTGGACAAAAAAGAACAGATGGCGGAAAACTCCAGTGCCCGACAAGTTTAGAGGTCCACTTGTCGAGCATGGAAAGGGTTGCAGCGACCTCACACTTTGTGTTTCCTATTGTCCTTTTTAATCCAGAAACTCCCACCGTAAGACATGCTTTAATGGCATACATTGACTGTGGGGCAGTTGGCAATTATATGGATCAGCATCTGGCAAGCAAATTGGGATTCTCTTTAAGGAACAAGTTGGCAGCCGAGAATGTTTCCGGGGTCGATGGCACACCATTGGTTTCAGGACCTGTTACACAGTGCACCAACCCACTCACTATGCAGTGCCAGGAAGGACACAAGGAGAGGATCTCTTTTGACCTAATTCGAGCTCCACAATTCCGAGTCCTCTTGGGTATACCTTGGCTGGAGAAGCATAACCCGATTATCGATTTGTGCGCCCGGACTCTGACCTTCCCCACCAGGTGTCAGAGCGTGTGTTTTTCAACAGAAGGTTCAAAGGTTACGAGACAACCTGATGCATCTACTCAATCTACCTTGGGTCTAATTGGTTCATTGCCAGGAGAATACAAAAAATTCCAGGAAATATTTCAAGAAGAAAAACAGACTGAAGTACTACCTCCACATAGACCTTATGACTGCCAAATTGACCTCATTCCAGGAGCTCAGCTTCCGTGCAGTAGAATTTACGCTCTCACAGAAAAAGAGAATGAGCACTTGAAGTCTTATCTGGACCAGTATTTAACCAATGGTTTTATTCGACCATCCAAGTCACCAGTGGCATCCCCTCTTTTTTTATTATACCCAAGAAAGAAGGTGATTTAAGAACATGCATTGATTACAGAGCCTTAAACCAAATTACTGTGAAGAATCGATATCCTCTCCCCCTTATTTCTACTTTACTGGAACAGGTGAAACAGGCACGAGTATTCACCAAGCTTGATTTGAGAGGCGCCTATCATCTTTTCCGTATTAAGGAGGGAGAGGAGTGGAAAACTGCCTTTCGAACGCGGTTTGGGCTCTTTGAATATCAGGTTATGCCCTTTGGGCTTTGCAATGCTCCAGCAGCCTTTCAATCATTTATGAATGACATCCTTAGAGAATTATTGGATATCTGTGTGGTGGTTTATGTGGATGACATTCTCATCTTCTCCGCAAGTCATTCGGATCATGTGAAGGATGTAACATCCGTGTTGCAGATTCTGAAGGATAACTCTTTGTACGTTAAATTAGAGAAATGTCAGTTCCATGTCCCGGAAGTGGAATTTTTGGGTTTTATCCTGTCTGCTCAAGGAATTAAGATGGACAACAGAAAAGTTGATGCCATTCTATCTTGGCCTGCCCCTACGTCAGTCAAAGGAATTCAGAGTTTTCTTGGATTTGCCAATTTTTATAGGCGATTTGTTTCTGATTTTTCTCGCCTGGTTCATCCCATTACCTCGTTACTCAGAAAAAATAGAAAATTTGATTGGACTAAGGAAGCTGATGAAGCCTTTAAAAATTTGAAAGAGAGATTCACTGCTGCACCAGTACTCCAATATCCAAGACCTGACCTTCCATTTGTGGTTGAAACTGATGCCTCAAATGTTGCCATGGGAGCAGTTTTGTCTCAGCGCAATCCTAACACCCAATAACTGCACCCAGTGGCCTTTTGGTCTAAAAAATTCTCTGCTGCAGAACTGAACTATACCATCACAGATAAAGAGCTTTTGGCTATCAAGTGCGCACTTAAAGAATGGAGGCACCATCTGCTCGGAGCAAGACACACTGTGACCATTTTCACTGACCATCGCAACTTGCAATATTTGCGCTCTGCAAAAGCACAATCTTCGAGGCAGTTGCGATGCCTCTTTTTTGCCGAATATGATTTCATCATTACATTCAGACCTGGTTGCGAAATGGTAAGGCAGATGCCTTATCTCGTATCGAAAAGGGTGATGAAGCTTATGTACCTGTGAATCCAGTGGAAATCATTTCTGGGGAGAAGGTACTTGGAGTTTTGGACACTGCTGATTCAACATTTGAAGAACTACGAAACGAGATCAAAACCAGTATGACTAAGGACGAATTGTCGAGGTGGGAATTGAAAGGGAAACGTTTCACTATTTCGGATGGCTTACCTTTCTTTCAGGAACGTCTGTACTTGCCCACACCAAAACTGCAAGAACAAATCATTGCTAATTATCACGGAGCCTTGCTGGAAGGTCATCCCGGAATCATGAAGACCTTGGAAAAGGTGAAGAGATCGTATTGGTGGCCTACTTGGAGAAAAGATGTCATTCAGTATTTAAGGACATGTGGCAACTGTGCTCAAAACAAAACGCAAAAAAAGAAACCAGCTGGTCTTCTGCAACCACTGAGTGTGCCCCCTGCTCCCTGGCACACTATTTCGATGGACTTCATCACAGATTTGCCAAATTGTGAAGGTTGTGATACCATTTTAGTAGTAGTGGACTTATTCTCTAAGATGGCGCATTTTATCGCGTTGAAGGGTCTCCCCACAGCGGCTGTTTTGGCAAGAACCTTTCTGGAGAATGTTGTGAAATTGCATGGTTTCCCCACAATTGTGGTTTCAGATCGGGGAAGCCAATTTGTTTCTAAATTTTGGAAGAAGTGTTGCGAATTGGCAAAGATTGACGTACGCCTGTCCACAAGCCATCATCCCAAACTGATGGTCAAACTGAGAGAACTAACCAAACTCTGGAACAGTATCTCAGATGCATGCTACATTAACTCGAGGACACCTGGTTAAATGTTTTATGGATTGCGGAATATGCATATAATAACTCAGTGCATGCTTCCACTGGATTGAGTCCTTTTTATACCCTACATGGCCGGCATCCTCGTACCTCCGCAGACGATCCACCAGAACCTTTGGAAATGCCAGCAGTTAAATGTCTGCATGAAAGAATCACAACAGCTATTGCTCTAGCAAAGAAACACTTATCTTTGGCTAAAGAGTCCCAGAAGAAATTTGCGGACAGCAAAAGAAGTGATGCTCCAGAGTATAAGGTGGGGGATTTGGTGTGGTTATCCACTCGGAATTTGGCCTTAAAGGGATCACGAAAATTCCTTCCGCGATTCCTGGGACCTTTTGCCTTTGAGAAGATAATCAATCCTTTAGCCATGAAACTCATCCTTCCAAGAACCATGAAAATCCATTCTGTGTTTCATATGTCCCTCTTGAAACCAGTCTATCCAAAAACCAGAATCCAAGAGGTGCCAGCTCCGGTGGAAGTGGAGAATGATCAGCTGGAGTATGAAGTCAAGGCCATCTTGGACTCAAAAATTGTGCGTAATAAACTGTACTACTTAGTGGATTGGAAAGGCTACGGCCCCCAGGACAGAACATGGGAACCTGTTGAAAACCTTCATGCTCTTAGATTGTTAAAGGCCTTTTACCAAAACAACCTGTGCAAACCTGGGAGGGGGAGTTCCAATCTTGGAGGGGCTTTGGTGGGGGGTACTGTCATGACCACTGGGTTTCCCCTCACAAGGTTTTCTAAAGTGTCATGGCTAACTGCATATAGATCCTGGGCTAAGGGAAAGTAGGACCTTGGTTATGTAGTTTTAACACTTCCTCATCCTGCTAACATGGCCCCCAGTGAAATTCCTGTATTGGGATGTGCAGTCTAGTTGTTGTCATGCCTTCAGTATTTAAGCCCCTCCCCCTTAACGTTCCGCGCTTCGCATCTGTTTGCTTTTTTAGGACGCTTACCGCGGATCGAGTCACCTGTCAAGTATTACCTCAGAACCCCGTTTTTACTTCATGATTTTTTGTTCCAGATCCTGCGCTTCTGTGTTCATATCATTCCTATCCTTGCCCCCCCACCCCCTGCCAGAACTCTCCTTTGGTGTTCCGCTACGTTTGGTTGGGTAAATTCTTCAGATTGAAGTAAGTAGCGGCAACGTATTTCTGTGTTTTCGCATTCGCTAGCATTTTTATGCATTCTCATGTATGCGGATGGTGCGCGTAGCGCTTTGGACTTAATACCAGTTCCAGTCAGGATTTCGATAGTGTCGGGGCTCTGGCACTCGAAGGTGCGTGTGGCGTTTTAGTAACTCTCGTAATATCAGCAAGTGGGCGTTTGCATTTTGGCATTCATTGCTTGGAACTTTGGGCATTCCTTCCTCGTATCACTAAGAGGAGTCTTTCAATTGTGATACGCGGACTTGCATTAGGTGCCTGTTGCTATATTACAGCTGTGAAGTTCTTTTGGACCTGTGACACTTTTCTTTAATTCCGCTAAGGTTCTAGAACACTTATTTTCATTTTAGTCATAGTTCTTTTGGAAACACAGTCATTACGAAATTCCGTGGCATTCTTATTGAACCGCTTGTTAATTTCTCTTCAGGTTTAAATTGGTCATGAGTGCACCTCACCTCAGGGTACCGTTCTTATCCAGTCCGAGGGTTTAGGAGTCACTCCATGGGGATGGTTGGTTGGTGGTTGTTTCAGTAGCTGTTTGGTTCCATCACCTGTGCCTTTCTGCCTTTCCTCCATTCACCCACCTACTGTAAGAACCAATTTGCCCCTCTTCCATCTTCAGGACAAGCGCCCCTGCGCAGAAGCAGGATGGATTGCCCACCACATACCAATTAAAGGTAATAGTAGTGAGGGTTGGAAGGAGAGATAGAATAGGAGAGTAGTTAATGCAAGTTACTGTGGGAAAGTTACATTACCTGTGTTTCTGTGTTTTATTCATAGAATTCCTAGTCTCCAGAATATTTTAGATACCGGAAAGAAAATTCAAGGGGTTAGAACATCGCACTCAGAGAAGAAAGTGATTTCATAGGAAGTGGTGTCCCAGCAGAGTCAGGTAAGCGTTACAATTATACCAGTTTCCACCAAAAAATATATGCGAGACAACCTCCCGTTGGGACAATTTTTAAGATTTTAAAGAAATAGCACTAAGCCAGATGAATACAAACAAGAAGCTGGAGTTCTTAGAGACAAATTTCACCAAAGGGGATATCCTGAAAAGCTGACAGCAAAAGCCATGAAACGGACAAATAATAATAATTGAGACACCCCGTTAAATGGAGGGAAACGACAGTAAGAAACTTATTTTTGTGAACACTTATAGTAACTTATCTAGTCAGATTCAGAAAATTATCCATAAGAACTGGTAATTGCTAGAAAAAGGAAAAAAAAACTAGAAAAACCTGTAGTGGCTTTTAAAAGAAGCAGGAACGTCAGAGACCAGTAATGCGGAATAACATAGCATTGAGACTTCCAAAACAACTAACTCTAACAAAGAGTTGGGGTCTGTCATAGACCAAAGGACACACAGCATGTGGGAACTGCACGAGCTGCGCACAAACTAAAAGGAGTTCGGAGGTAGAAATAGGACTTTCAAGGCCAAGGTCAGAACAGACTTTAACAAATTGTAATTAATCGATGGTTGTCTATGCCATATGGTGTCCGTGTGGAAAGATGCATTTAGGCAAAACAGAGAAGAAAATAAACACAAGAATAACTGAACATAAAAGTTGCATGAACAATAGGGCACATTCAGCCCCTCTAGTGCGTCACTTCATAGAATGGATCCACAAAGCAGAAGGACTAAGATGGACTGTCCTCTACCAGGTGAAACTAAGAGGGGGAATTAAATGTGAACAAAAGAAAGCTGCTACAAATGGAAAGTGAATTAATATTCCTGACTAAGAGCGCAATCATTGGAGTGGATGAATGCACTGAAGAATAATCTGGTATTCCCAGCCTAAATGAAATCAGAAAACATATAATGCCAGAAAGACGATTTAAAACCATTCCATCTAGACCGAAATGGTTACAGGTGGAAACTAAAATAAAATATTGAAACATAAATCCAAGATTAAACCATGCGTGCAAGGAACCTAATGGCCAAAGCTGCAACCACAGCTGTCAGGGCACAGAGCATGGGTGTGTGTGTGCAGGGTGTGGGAATGGGATGGCAGGGTTCCTTGGCAGGCTGCAGGCAGAAAACAACAGAAAACAAAACAAAACAGGACAAAAGAAAGAGGTTCCAGCCTTATAGAAGGATTCTTTCCACTCTTTTCAGGTACAGAGACCTACAAACTACAGTTCCCAGCAATCCCCAGGCCACAAAGTACTCTAATACACCCACACTGGATGTGGCACCTGTGCGCATGCGCGCAAGAAAACAAAATCAGGGGGATTGTGCTTAAGAACTCGACTGAAGCAAATGAATCAGCTGGTGCTCCGTACAAGGGGATTCATGCTAGGGGCCACGCCCCAAGGAAGCAGCTTCCCGGCCCCTGGTATACTGCAGATAATTAATTCAAAAGCTAAGGGAACAAACAAAAGCTTAAAATCCCACACGCAGCATCAGAAAAGCAGTGCAAGGGAAAGCGGAGCACCTAGGTGCACATAGCGGGGCACGCGTAGGGGTCACAGCCCACAACAACCACTTCAACTGCTCAAAACCAAGCTAAGTGCTCTGCGCTCGCCACGCCAGCACCGACGTTGCTTTAGATACCGCTGGCGCTCTGTTTGCTCTGGCGGGCATGTTCCGTATGAAGATTAGCCACGTGCAGCCATTATAAAACCACACTCAGTAGCCACGTGCGGCGAACGTTTAGCTGCCCATTAGACGGCCAGTAATCGGCCACATGCAGTGTACTTCGCTTGAGCTGCACGCTGGACTGCTAATGATTAGCCATGTGCGGCAGATCGTTAGCTGCATGTTTTGCCAGCTGCCTGAGCAGTACTAATTCCATATTCATATTGGTTGCATGTACCCAGCTCGAATCTACCTTGGGGGTGTCACCAGTCTTAGTTGCATGAACAATTGTATGCGTTGGGTGATATGTGCAAGTAGCATGCAGATCACTAATTGCAGCTCTCTTTGCAGCATTTCAACTGCTCCAGACACCAGACCAGAGAGTGCGAAGGCAGGAGGCCAGCACGCACAACCTGAGCTAAGTGTTTTTCTGGTTATCTTGTATACAGATGTAGTGTGGGGTATACACATTCTGTGTGTGTGTGTGTGCATGTCCTTTTAATACTGCTGCTAAACTTACTCTGTGTCCCCCTACCTATCCACTTCCCCTCTCCTCGCCCTCTTTCCAGTTACCCTCACCAACTGTACCTGTCCAACCATCGAGATCCTAACCCTATTTCCCTGCCGGGGTCTCGGAGGCTTGTGCAAGCTTAGTCTTGCAGACACCAAGACCACAGTGGGGGTGGTTGGTTTGTGCCACTCCTGTGCCTGGAAGCTCAAGCTGTGACAGAAGCACAAGCCCACGTATAACAGGCGCCCAAGTGGTACGACCCGACCAAGTCATGGAGGAGTTTACTTAAGTCCTGCATGAGCTACAGGCCAAGACTGCTGCCACCAAGCAAGACTACACTGTTTTGGCAACTCAAATGCGTGGTTTGACCACGCAGACAGCCCCTCTCCAAGGAGATGCCTCTGCCCCCGTTCCTGTCCAGGTACAAGTCTCCCCGGAGCCAGTTGTTCCGTTAGCCCCACCAGAGAGGTATTATGGGGATCCCCAAAAATATCAAACCTTTTTGACCCAATGTCAGCTTCATTTTCTCACCCAACCAGCGGCTTTTAGGGCTACCCAGGCAGGGACCGCCTTTGTTATTTCGTACCTGAGTGGGGATGTGGCGGCCTGGGACAATCCTTTTGTGCAAAGGGATGATGGAGTGTTATATGATTGGGACTAATTCCTGTTAGAGTATGGGAAAATATTTAACCGAAGAGCTGCAGCCATGTGTAAAGACAGAGAACTATTGAACCTGCATCAGGGCAGCAAGGAACTTGTAATTTATGTTACTCAGTTTAATCGGCTGGTAGCTGAGGCTGAGTGGCCTTGTGATAAGAGAATGTCTCTCTTCTATCAAGGCCTGCGTGATGACCCTAAAGATCTCGTAGCACAGGTGGATTCCCATCCCCAGGATTGTCTAGGCATGATTGATCTCGTGCTACGCCTTGACCACCGGAAGGCGGAGCGTTGTGGGAACAAAAAGAGAGGGGATATGCGCCCGATTGCCAGGTTGGACCAATCGCGAACCTCCCTTCCTCCATAAAATTCTATAGGAGAAGAACCAAAGCCGATCAGGTCAACCTGTGGCCCGTTCACCAAAGAGAAGGAGCGCTGATGCAAGGAGGGTCTCTGCTTGTATTGTGGCACTAAAGGGCATTTTGTTAAGGAGTGTCCCACCAACCCTAAATTGCAGGGAAACATCTCGGCTCTGCAGTTGTAGGGGGTAGTGCAGTCAAGCCAAGTGGTCGAAGTTACCCCAGCGATAGGTTTTGTTAATTACGCTCCACATGTCACGTTATCAGGGTTTTGTGTTTTCTTGGTCAGGAAGTTCAGGCCAACTTACTCCTGTATTCCGGTGCTACGGGTAACTTCATCGATATCGCTTATGCTACCAAATTAGGGGCACCTTTGTGTATGAAAAAATCCCCTGAGTCTGTGAAGGCTGTATATGGCAATGCACTGTGTTCTGGGCCCATAACCCATTGTACCCAGGTTTTAACACTGCGTTGTCAGCAAAACCATCTGGAGGAAATCCAGTTTGTGTCATGACCCACAGAACGCGCCCCTTCTGGACTTCCTGGTCCTTGTCCCGGCGGGGTTTGCATTCATTGTTTCTCCCAACATGGCCGTATCACGTGACATGCCTCGCACCAGCCTTCACGGTGCACGTAGTATGTTCCATAAATATGCCATGCCTCCGCGGGCCCGCGCGTCTCAATGCTATTGCAAGGTAGCGACCAGACGTGTGATCCATAGCTCGCGGTACTTCCCTTGCTTCTATCTTTCCAACCCAATTCTAGCCCCTATCCTTCCCTTCTTGATTCCTGGACTCGTGTGCTATTGCACACCCTGTTATTTCCTGGATTCCGGGACCCTTGCTTCCCGGTACTTGAACGCACGCAAGCTGGAGTCCGAAGAGACTCGTGCAGCCCTATTCAAGACTCGAGCGGTACGCAAGAAGGCTTCGATCAAGAAATCCAGCAAAGATTGAACCCAGGTGAGAAGGGGGGAACTCCTTGACAGTTCAAGACGCCACACGACCGAACTCGATATGGACATGGAAGCGGCCATCCAGGACCTGATGCGTGGTATGCAAGAGCTATCAACCGAGGTGCAGAATGTAAAGGCAGAAAACGCCGCTCTCAAACAACTAGTTCTATCCCGTGATTCTGTCACAAAAGAAAGTGTATTGCTGGGCGGTATAGTGGACAAATATGATGGTTCACCAAAAACCTTTCGATGATTCCTGGATTCATGTTTGGTTCACTTTACTTTTAAGCCCTACTACTTTTCAACTCCCAGGGCGAAAGTGGGCTTCATAATATCCCACCTTACAGGAAACGTCTTAACCTGGGCTACGCCCCTCGTTAATTCTGGCGATGTCCTTCTAGATGACTATGATGGCTTCATACAGGCCCTTAAGAACATGTTTGACCATCCGGAACACGTCTACAGTGCCCAGGAACGCCTGTTAGACTTTCAGCAAGGATCCCAGGATATGCTCACCTATGTTACCCGATTCAAGGAGTTAGTCAAGGAAGCTGATTGGTCCCCGTAGGCGAGTTTTACCCTTTTCAGGAGAGGATGAATGAGGAGATTAAGGATGAGTTGGCCAGAGTGGCTCGCCCAAGCTCATTCCAGGCACTAATGGACCTTGCCATGCAAATAGACTTTTGTATCCAGGAAAGAAAGGCAGAGAGGAAGATATCCAAAGGTAATCCTCCGAAGCCGTCCCTTGAGAGTACCACCAGGGTGGACACTAACCCAGGCTCAATCTCTGAACCAGAACCCATGCAGATAGGAGCCTTCCATCGACCTATATCGCCGCAAGAAAGAATGAGAAGGATTCATACGGGGTTGTGCATGTATTGTGCCTCAGACAAACACCTGGTTAGGGAGTGTCCTCTGGCCCCTTCCCTCGGCATTCGGGAAACGCCAGCTCCTGATCCTAGATGGAGCAGAGCTTCGGGAGAGAGATGTTTGCTCCACATCAATTCCATCCTTGAACTCTCCTGGACAAAACAACTTGGTGATTCTACAAGCCTTCCTATCGCCCTCCAAGAATAAGACCTATCCCATTCTGGCCTTGGTGGACTGCGGAGCTATGGGAATTTTCATTGATCAAGACTAGGTTGTTAGTCATCATATTCCGTATGAGACACGAAGCACCATGCAGCCGGTGGAAGCAATCGACGGAAGACCCCTCTCTTCAGGACCCATAAGCCTGCAGACAAAAGAGATCCAACTTTCCATAAACCATCACCAAGAGCGGATAACGTTTGACATCATTAAGTCAGCCCATTACCCCATGGTATTCGGTATGCCCTGGTTACAGAAGCACAATCCGTATATCAATTGGACCACTATTTCTAGGCTCTGAATTCTGTATGTCCCACTGTCTAATCCTGGATTCCTCCTCGACACCTCTTAAAGAACCACCAAGAGACCTGAAAACACCACTCATGGTTTCTAATATCATACAAGTCCCAGAGGCCTATCGGGATATGCTGATGTATTTTCAACTGCCATAGTCCAGGCCTTACCCCCTTACAGACCTGAAGACTGTGCCATAGATAAAGATCCCTCAGCAGTGATTCCTTTTGGCAGAATGTTCATTCTTTCTGAACCTGAGAAAAAGGCCCTCAGAGAATACCTGGATACCAACCTTAAAAACGGCACCATAAGACCTTCAAAATCTCCAGCGGGTGCTTCATTGTTCTTTGTTCCCAAAAAGGACACTAAGGAACTCAGACCTTGCCTCGATTATCGTGGCTTAAATCAATGCACCCTCAAAGATCGGTACCCCCTACCCCTGATCTCGGATATCCTGGAAGCTGTGAGAGGCGCCGTAGTCTTCACGAAGTTGGATCTCTGGAGTGCCTATCATTTGATCCGTGTCCGGGAAGGAGACGAATGGAAAACAGCCTTTAGAACACCCTTTGGTCACTATGAATATTTAGTCATGCCTTTTGGACTAGCTAATGCCCCCGCGATTTTCCAACGATTCATGTATAGGGTGTTTTCTGACATGTTATTCCTTTTTGTCATTGTCTATCTGGATGACATATTGATCTTTTCCAAGGATCCTCTAAAGCATGAAGAGCATGTAAAGGCAGTACTGCAACGACTCCGTGAACACAAACTTTTAGCCAAACCCGAAAAATGCTTGTTTCACATTACTTCTTTTCACTACATGGGATTCATCCTTAGCGCAGAAGGAATTGGTATGGACCCTTCAAAGGTAAAGGCCATACTGGCATGGCCTGCTCCCACCTCCGTGAAACAAGTTCAATCCTTCCTGGGGCTTGCCAACTTCTACCGGAAGTTCATTTCTTCCTTTTCCGAGATCGTCCAGCCGATTGTTGACCTCTTGAAGAAAGACACTCCCTTTATCTGGTCTACACTGCAAGACAAGGCATTTCAACAATTGAAGACAGAATTCACGCAAGCTCCCATCCTGACTCAACCAGACATAACTCGCCATTTCCTAGTGGAAACGGATGCCTCTAACTACGCCACAGGAGCGGTCTTGAAACAGGAACTTGAGGATAAACTGGAACACCCCATTGCCTACCTCTCACGTACTCTGACTCCCAGTGAGACACACTATTCCGTCTTGGAAAAGGAACTGTTAGCCATCCGCCAGGCCTTCACTGAATGGCGACATCTACTTCTGGGTGCTAGATATCCAGTTCAGGTCCGCACAGACCATCGGAATCTTCAAATTCTCCAATCATTGGAGTGCAGGAACAGTCATCAGGTGCGTTGGGCCTACTTCTTTGCCCAATACCAAACCCAAATCACTCATGTTCCCGGATCACAAAACACGATTGCTGACGCATTATCCCGACTCCCAGACTATGTAACTACTGAAGACAAGGCCTATCCTAAGATGTTTCCCCACACAATCTTTGTAGCTCAAGCAGTCAACCTCCTGGAAGAAATTCGAGCACAAACCCAATTCTCTGACCTTTGGAAAGATATTTCTAGGAAGAATCCAAGGAAACTAAGACTTAAGGAACTATACTTATTCAATGACAATGCACTGGTCATTCCTACACAGAAATTACAACAAAGAATGATAAACCTCTGTCATGATACCCTCCACTCCGGACATCGTGGTATAACCAACACTCTCCGTCTTATACAAAGACAGTTTTGGTTGCCTGTAATGAAGACCGACGTACAGCAGTACATCAAAACTTGTGCTGTCTGCAGTCAAAACAAACATGATAACAAGAGACCGGCGGGTCTTCTAATGCAACCATCGCTGCCAACAAGGCCATGGGAATTCATTGCAACAGACTTCATTGTGGAATTACCACCTTCCCAAGGGTACATGACCATCATGGTTACCATAGATTTGTTCACTCATATGGCTCATTTTACACCTCTGTGTAAGTTACCATCCTCGTCCGAACTTGCTGGAATCTTCCTGGAACACATATTTCGTTTACATGTACTCCCTTCCAAGATCATATCTGATCGAGGACCTCAGTACGTCTCTCAATTCTGGAAACATCTCTGTTGCATTTTGGGAATCCAACGCACCCTCTCATCTGGTTATCATCCCCAGACCAACGGGGCCACAGAACGTGCTAATCAGACCCTGGAACAGTATCTTCGATGCTTCGCCACCAAGGTTCAGGATGACTGGTCGCTTCTAATACCCGTGGCTGAATTTGCCTACAACAATTCTGACCATTCAGCAATTAAGATCAGCCCCTTTTATTGTAGCCAAGGGTTCCATCCATCAGTTCTACCCTCCGTTCTCCCTCATCCAACACCAGTACCTACTGTCGACTCCTGGATTGAAACCCTCATCAACGTACACCAAGAGGCCAAAGAAAATTTAGAGAGGCCAGAATACAGACCAAGAGGTATGCAGATTTAAAAAGGAGACCAGGTCCTTCTTATGCAGTTGGTGATCAAGTCTGGTTGTCCTCGAAATGACTACCCCGGCATCTACGACCAAACAAGTTGGCCCCTCGATACTATGGTCCATTTCCCATCAAGGAAATAATCAACCCGGTTTCATACCGAATTAGTCTACCAGACTCTTGGAAGAAAACTCACCCAGTATTCCACACATCCTTGCTAAAACCCTACCACCAATCCTCCCGGAAAGCCTACCAACCTCCTCCTCTACTAGTCGACAACCAATTGGAATATGGAGTATGTCGAATATGTGACTCCAGGTATAAACGGGGTCAGCTTCAATACTTGGTTGAGTGGACAGGATATCCTCCTAGTGAAAGAACCTGGGAACCACTTTCTAATCTCAAGACTCCTCGACTTCTCAGAAGATTTCACCTTATACACCCGGGCAAACCCGGTGGAACAGCTTTTCGGAGGAGGCATGCTGTCATGACCCACAGAACGCGCCCTTTCTGGACTTCCTGGTCCTTGTCACGGCGGGGTTTGCATTCATTGTTTCTCCCAACATGGCCGTATCACGTGACATGCCTCGCACCAGCTTTCACGGCGCACGTAGTACGTTCCATAAATATGCCACGCCCCCGCGGGACCACGCGTCTCAATGCTATTGCGAGGTAGCGACCAGACATGTGATCCATAGCTCGCGGTACTTCCCTTGCTTCTATCTTTCCAACCCAATTCTAGCCCCAATCCTTCCCTTCTTGATTCCTGGACTCGTGTGCTATTGCACACCCTGTTATTTCCTGGATTCTTGGACCCTTGCTTCCCGGTACTTGAACGCACGCAAGCTGGAGTCGGAAGAGACTCGTGCAGCCCTATTCAATACTCGAGCGGTATGCAAGAAGGCTTCGATCAAGAAATCCAGCAAAGATCAAACCCAGGTGAGAAGGGGGGGAACTCCTTGACAGTTTGACCTTATAGCGGCACCACAGTTTGATATCATTCTGGGTCTTCCATGGTTCTATAGACATAACCCCCAAGTGATTTGGTCTGAGGGTGTATTATCCTTATCCTCATCGTACTGTCTTGCGCATTGCATCCCAATAGTATTGGCTCAGGGGCCTATACCTGGATCTTCAGTAATGTCTGTCGAGATATTGGACTTAAGTGACTTACCAACACAATACTGGGAATACAAAACATTTTCAGTAAACAAGTTGCAGAAACGTTGCCACCGCATCGGCCGTTTGACTGCCATCTAGACCTAGAACCAGGAGCGGTATTACCCTGTAGCCGGGTATATGCTGTCACTGAGGCCAAAACAGTGCACTTAAAAGAATACATCAACACAAACCTACGGAGTGGGTTCATCAGGCATTCTAATTCACCGGTCTCATTGCCGCCCTTCTTCGTACCGAAGAAATCCAGTTTGACCTTATAGCGGCACCACAGTTTGGTATCATTCTAGGTCTTCCATGGTTCGTACCAAAGAAGACCAGTGATTTGAGAATTTGTATTGCCCACTGCGGAATTAACCGTATCACGGTTAAGAATCAGTATCCTTTACCCTTGATTCCGGTGTTACTGGATCAAGTGCTTGATGTGGCTATTTATACCAAGCTGGATCTCAGAGGAGCTTATCACCTGGTACGAGTACGGGCCGGAGATGAGTGGAAGATGGCATTCTGAACCAAATTCGGCCTCTACGACTACCAGGTTATGCCATTTGGATTGTGCAATGCACCTGAAGCCTTTCAGCATTTTCTGGATAAAGTGCTACATGAATACTTAGAAGTATTTGCAGTTGTTTATATCGATGATATATTGATATATTCGCAGCACATGCAAGAACACGTCAACCATGTCAAGGCAGTGCTCCAATGACTCAGAGAGCATTCCTTATTTGCCAAACTAGAGAAGAACGAATTTCATTGCACCACAGTGGAATTCTTGGGGTACTTTTTGACTCCATCTGGGGTGCAGATGGATCAAAGAAAAGTAAGCAGTTCTGGAATGGCCGGCTCCAACGTCTGTTAAGGAGGTTCAATCCTTCCTAGGATTTGCGTATTTCTACTAGCGTTTTATTAAAAACATTTCTGAGTTAGTAACAGCAATAACTGTACTACTAAAAAAAGAAAAAAAAGAGGAAAAAAGGAAAAACGTTCCTATGGTATGAGTCTGCAGAGAGAGGTTTCCAACAATTGAAACTAGCGTTCACTTCTGCGCCAGTATTGAAGCATCCAGATCTGACCCAGCCTTTCCTAGTTGAAACTGATGCATCAAGTTATGCTTTGGGAGCAGTTCTCTCCCAGCGAGATCCTACAACAGACAGGTTTACTGTATCCAGTAGCCTATCATTCCCAAAAGTTACTTCCAGCTGAAACCAACTACACTATAGCGGACCGAGAGCTACTGGCTGTGAAATCAGCATTCGATGAGTGGAGACATTGGGCCTCATTACACGGTAGTCGGTAAACCATGGCGCTTTGAGCGCCATGATTCATGCCGGTAATTTACCGGTACCGCCTTGGAGGAAAGGGGAATTACCGCCCTATTCCAAGGTTGTCGGGGCGGTAATTCCTCCTTCCTCCATTGCCCTTCCCCGTTCCCATTTTTGCCCCATAGGGCATAATGGGAATGGGGAAGGCGCTAATTACGGTACCGCAAATTGCGGTACCGTAATGAGCACCCTGGTCCCTTTGCGGGTTGGATTTTTAACACCTGCAAAAAGCAGGCGTTAAATTCCCCAATCCGCAAAGGGACCTCGTAGTAAGGCGGTAAGGATTTACCGGTACCGGTAAAATACTGGTACCGGTAAATCTTTACCGCCTACCGTGTAATGAGGCCAATTGTCTCCGGGGAGCTTGCCACACAATCACGGTCATGACCGACCACCGGAATTTGCAATTTATTAAAACAGCAAAAACTCTCAGCTCCTGTCAGCTTTGCTGGGTGCTGTTCTTTGTAGACTTTGATTTTCGCATCACGTACCCTCCAGGAACAGATAACAAAAAAGCAGACATCTTGTCACGGTCTCCAGAACCGGAGGACAACAGATTGAGTGAAACTCATCCAATCGTTCCAGGAACTTGCATTATTGGAGTCATAGAGAGACCTAAAATCTTTGAGGATGTGCTAAAGGCTATGTCCGCACAGGATCTACAAGAGTGGTGCTCTAAGGGATCTAAGCATACTTTAGTGAACGGTTTTCCGTATTATGCCAAAGCTTCATTGGCAGGACATCCAGGAATTACTAAAATAAAGCAAAACGTGGCACGCCATTTCTGGTGGCCCACCTTACTTCGAGATGTGAGAGTGTATGTATCAGAATGTAATACTTGTGGTAGGCAAAAGGCTAGCCATCAAAAACCTGCAGGGTTGCTCCAGCCACTACCCACTCCGCCTGCTCCTTGGCATACAGTCACTAGGGATCTGATTGTGGACTTACTACCAGTCCAAAGGTACACCTCGATCCTAGCCATTGTTGACTCACTCACTAAGATGAGCCACTTTAATCCATGCATTGGTGTTCCCACCGCTGGTGAGGTGGCAAAGTTATTTCTACATAACGTGGTGCAATTACATGGGTTTCCTACGTGAGTCATCACCGACAGAGGTGCACAGTTTACCTCCCACTTTTGGCGAGCGTTTTGCCGATTGATAGGTATGGAAGTCAGTCTCTCATCTGGGTATCACCCTGAAACTGACGGACAAACCGAGAAAGTAAATTAAGTCACAATGATGTCTAAATCACATTAAAAAAAAAAGAAAAAAGAAAAAAGAAAGTAAATCAAGGGCTGGAGCAGTACCTGCGATGCTATGCTGCCAATGCCGAGACATCATGGGTGCAATATGACTGGTTAGCTGAAATGCCTTACAACAACACAGTGCACAGTTCTACAAAGCATACCCCATTTTATTGATTATATGGATTCCATCCTCAGGTTTTGCCCACAACGCCGAGTGCCCCTCCAGTAAATTTGCCCACCTTACTGGGACATCAAACTCATGCACAACGGGCTGGGTAGACATCCAAAAGAATCTGGATTCAGCAAAGCAATCCTATAAGTTCTATGCAGATAAAAAAAGAAGAAAAAATCCCCAGTATAAAAAAGGCGACTGAGTCTGGTTATCCTCCCGAAACATCAAATTGTCCGGGCCCCGTAAATTACAACCACAATATTTGGGTCCATTTACAGTGTCTGATGTGATAAACCCTGTGGCAGTGAGGTTGGCCTTTTCCAAGTCAAATGAAAATTCACCCCACCTTCCATATATCCCTATTAAAACCAGCCCAGCCCTCCATCCGTACTGAGAAACCACCACCCATATTGGTACAAGGTCATCCAGAATATGAGGTACAGGCCATTTTCAATTCTCAATAACGTAAAGATGGACTTTATTACTTGGTGGACTGCATGGGGTATGGTCCGGAAGATCAGTCCTGGGAACCAGCACGAAATGTTCATGCCCCAAGACAAACAAAAGCATTTCACAACAACTACCCAGAGAAATCCAAACGCAAATCCTTCTGTGTGGGGGGAGTACTGTCAGGGTGCAGAGCATGGGAGTGTGTGTGCAGGGTGTGGGAATGAGATGGCAGGGTTCCTTGGCAGGCTACAGGCAGAAGACAACACAAAACAAAACAGGACAAAAGAAAGAGGTTGCATGCTTATAGAAGGCTTCTTTGCCTTCTTTACAGGCACAGGGACCTACAGAATACAGTTCCCAGCAACCTCTGGCTCAGGAACTACTTTAATACACCCACGCTGGGTGTGGCACGTGCGTGCATGTACGCAAGAATGAAGGCACCGAGCTTGTGCTTAAGAACTCGACCGAAGCAGATGCATCGGATGAAGCTCTGGACAAGGGGATTCACGTGAGGGGCCACGCCCCAAGGAAGCAGCTTGCCGGCCCCTCTCATACTGCAGATAAGTAACACAAAAGCTAAGGGGAGAAAGAAAACCTTAAAATCCCACGCGCAGTATCTAAAAAGCAGTGCAAGGATAGAAGGGAAAGCGGAGCATCTAGGTGATAAGCGGTGCATAGAGGGCCACGCGTAGGGGGCACAGCCCACAATGACCACTTCCCCTGCCCAACACCAAGCTAAGTGCTCTGCGCTCGCCACGTCAACAGCGATGTTGCTTTAGATACCGCTGGTGCTCTGTTTTCTCCGGCGGGCATGTTCCTCAAGCAGATCTTGTATACAGATGTAGTGTGGAGCATACACATTGGGTGTGGGTGTATGCATGTTCTTTTAATACTGTTGCTAAACGTACCCTGTGTGTCCCTACCTATTAACTTCCCCTCTCCTCGCCCTCTTTCCAGTTACCCTCAACAACTGTACCTGTCCAACCATTGAGATCCTAACCCTCTTTCCCGGCTGGGGTCTCGGAGTCCTGTGTAGGCTTAGTCTTGCAGGCACCAAGACCACAGTGGGGGTGGTTGGTTTGTGCCACTTTTGCACCTGGAAGCTGAAGCTGTGACAACAGACATCTTCACTACACACAGCAATGATAAAAGGTATTACCCTCTCTTCCTATGTAGCAGAACCAGAACACCTGATTGGCTAATCTCCATAGTCCCCTTTCCATGCCAGACATCCTGAGAAGACCCAGATGTGGCACGCCCTGTCCACAGACTATTACAGTGTCTGTGTACCCCGTAACACAGGGGCAGCCCTTCTTCCCTTTCCACTTCACTCTTTGCAGCACTCGCTCATTGGCTACTGTTAAGCAGTCACACACCCATCCACCAATCACAGCCACAAAATCTACATCTAACTCTATCATCTCAGTGCAACACTGCAGATGTACTGTTTAACACTCAGAGTACAGGTCTCCTGTGATTCCCAAGCACCTACATCAGAAAGTACTGTAAAAGTCTCCAAGACTTCCTCTTCCAAATTCATCCACATCTGCATCTAGCAACACAAAGTACAGGTTTGCATATATTTGGTAAAGTAAATGTACAACCTTTTCACAAATGCATACAAACAGGGTTCGTACCACTTACCACGCATAACCTACTCAATAATCATACTGTAATTTCTCCCATCTCCTGACATCAAGTGGCAGTTACTTACAATAGTGTCTGCTGAGAAAGTTTTCTTTTAATGAGCATTTTCATAATAGTTTCAAAACACACATTTCAATTTCAGCATCACTCTGTGATTTTATTTTTGCAACAGAAAAGAAATTCACATTTGAAACATTTCCACAGCATGTTTAAGTGCCAGATCCAAATGTCAATATATTACCACACCATGCATGCTTGCCAATATCACCCATTGTAATGTGGAAACTGTTCTCACCACCGTTTGAAGGAAACTAAATGAATGCATGTGCACATTTACAGCAGTGATGTGTGTAACTTTTTATAAATAAATGAAAGGCAAGGAAAATGATTCCTCCAACATACTGCAATAGCCCTCATGTGCCAAGCATCCATGTGTGGGAAAGTTAATGAAATTGCACACACTAACATTCTCCTTTCTAATCTGTACATCTTTCTTGACTTCTCCATTTTTCTCAGCCAACTAGTACTTGCAGTACTCCATTTCCAATACAAATAGGGCAACAACAACTCTCACACTTTGAAAACTACAGCCCTGTAAGGCATACTTATCACAGGACCACCGGCCCCAATACCAACAATGCTGGTGCTTCCAAGTCCCCATTCCCATACAGTGCTATACAATTGCACACACATAGAGAGTGACATTTTCCAACAACTGACTTTCCAGGCCAACAGGGCCTGTAATATCCTAGTGACACTGGGACACTACCTGCCAAACAAGTATTAGGAATCTGGTGGCAAACCGTCTGAACCAACAGCAGTGTTACAACCATACTCGTTATCAGGTGCAATGTTACTAACTCTTCTTCCTAACAAATTTTCCTACAGTGTAAAATAATGTGTTCTTCTAGTACAATTATTTTGCCATTATCACACATACTCACTCATTTTCTTATTCCCAACTGCAGTGAAGAACAGCCTCCTGAAAGACAGAAACGTCTCTACTAGAAGTTAAAACCCAGAAGAAAACTACTCTTCACATCCAACAAAGTAAGTGCAGTAGGGAAGTAGTATTCCTTCTGTTACTCATATAGTGCAGTGTAGCCATACAGTGGCCTACAAGATTCTATCCAATCCAACCCATTTGCTTCACTATTACCCATTGCACCTCAGCAGGTACACTCTTTATATTCTCATCTGAACACCAGGATCGTAACACCCACTAGTACCGTGAAAACATCGTAATGTCCTTACTTAATCATGCACAGTACACTGTCATTCACACTGCAGCAAGCCCTTCACACATGAACACACACAGCTACTATTGCAACCATCCCAACCAGAGCTAACAGCCCATTGCACAATCACACAGCCCTCTATTTATGCCTGCCCTGATATTCACTTGTGCACAGTGCACGCAAATACATTGCACAACTTTTAAACCCACACTTTCCTTTTTTTGCCAACAGACAGAAGAGAATGCCTACCAAAAACCAACTCCATAGAAAACAACGAAAAAATAGAGCACATAAAACTAAAAGCATGCAAAATAGTCATCCACTTCTAGCAGAGTTTGCAGCAAATGTTCAAACAAAACAGCTAATACAGTCACTCAGCAAAACTGAACTAGCTAGCAGGACAGTAAGTATGGCCCCTCTTCCAAAAAGTAAAAATAAAAAGAAATGTATTAAGAAGAATAAAACTACCAATGTTAACATAGACACAGTTAAGCATTCCAAAAAAATAATTTTACAAAAAATGTTCCACCGTTGAGTAATTCAGAATCTTATAAAAACAGCTGAGAAATCACGTTCAACCCTTAAAACTTACCACAGAAAACTAATCCTGGAAGCTCTCATTGACAGTGCAATGCTTCTCGAAAGAAAATTGTTCATTTTAATTTTAACCAGAATGAAGCCACTAACAAAATTAATCAGTAAACTACAAAAAGTACTTCGCAACATGCGCAATGTCTACATAGATACCTTTGCAAACTTCTGTGCAGGTGAGTTGATTCACACAACCAGCACAGAACTATATTTCAATGAAGAGGAATACAAACAAGAGCAGACGAACCCAATTACGATACGTAACAGTGGCCGAGGGCATGAAGTGGTAGACAACACCATTATGACAGAAGAAATCCTCATTGAAAGAATGTGCCCAACAAATGAACAATCAACTCTCCATTCCATGGAACCAATCCGTCCCGTTGACAAATTGCTCTGCACCTCAATGTGTAACGTATGAAAGCAATCCTTCTAATCTTTATAGCAATTTCTCAATCACTATGTGAAAGTAAAAGAGAAAATAAGAATAAAAACTTTGCAAACCATGGACTCCTGTACAGGGCGCAATTATACAGGACTGGGAGGACATTAATTAGCCTGCATTTCCGGACCTGCTTGCAAAAGCTCCTTCCACCACATCAAAATTTTAGCAACACACCATCCCACTTTATGAAATCTTGTCCAGAGACTGTACTATGCAAAAAGTCCTGCTTTAAAATTGGAACATTTTAATAGCATTCTCCTCTATGGCACAGCCAAAGAACACCTTGAAGAAATAGACCACATCCAAAGCAAATATTTTGGAAGTGAAGATCACTTAGAAAAGCTAGTAACTTTAGAGAAGAGTACCAAAAACCTTCCAAATGCCAACCTTCTAATACACACCGACAAAAAAGAAATAGCAAAGTTTAAAAGCACATCTCCTGAAGTACCAAACCAAGTATGTGGGTGTTGTCGCAGAACTTTTTATACAAAGAGCACCAAAACTGTAGATATAACATACAAAATAGAAGACAATGAGGAATCCCAATGGTTTCAATTAGCTCTCTATCTTATAGCAGAAAACAAATACACAATTACTAACCCCTCAATGCTTTGCACATACTGCACTACAAAGCTTGACAATAACCAAATGCCTTCACGGGGTATCACTAATAACTTGGAAATATTCCCACTTCCAAAACCTCTTCAACAACGTAATTTGTATGAGAGTATTATAATCTAAACAGTACACCCATTTCAAGCTATAATAAGCTTTCAACCTAAAACAGCCAAGTTGCCTCATTCTGAATGACTGAAAGGCATTCGTTGAAAATTAGTTTATTTGCCATTAGATCTTAAAGAAAAAGTAGACACTCTAGGAGTTCAACAGCCAATAGAACAATCTTTGATTATCCTAGTGAATGATGTACCTACGAAAGACAAAGCTATTTGGCAACAACTAGTAGACTTAAACAAAATTAGAGAAGCACTACAAAATCTTAAAGAGAACAATGAGTCCTACAAAGAAATAAACATTGAACAAAACCTAAGGGAAACCACCAATATAATTCAGAATTCCTCAGCAACTGGCCAATTTGGACTTGTAGATCCTATCACAGCATTCAATATTTTAGACCAGTATACAATTCACCCACTGCACTCCAAAAACACCATAGACGATGCACTAGAAACATATCAAATGCGGCAAGCCAAAGGATCTCCAATCAGCATATGGGAAAAAATTGTAGAAGCACAAGACTTTCCTCTGCTCTTTCCTACTGGAAAAGGGGAAAGGTATGATGAAAGATGCACACAAATAGCAGCATCAGAATACCGCTCCTCACAAATTTATTCTGAAGACCCCAGATTCAGACAAATCAGTGAATATATATTCCAACTCCTGTTTGAATGTGAACTAGCAACTCTATGTTACGGAGTTGCACACGTATTGAAAACAGATTACAATTTTTTAAACATGTCTTCTACCCAACTACTTCAAAAGATACAAGACAAAGGTGAGGTTTTGCAGTCAAGTATAACAAATCTCTTGGCAAACATGTGTGGTACAAAAGAATACTGGTTCTGTTGTCACGTAGATGTACGTGTATGCTACGGTACCCTGGCCCACCTACGTGGTTTGTCACTTTGAGTTGTGCAGAGTATGTTTGGGAGGACTTGCACGACTTCCTATGCATAGCAAACCAAAACAAAGAAGGGATAGACATAAAAACTCCAGGAAAACCCTGCTCTCTTGACCCTGTAAATGTATCAAGATACTTTCACCACCGCTTTATTGCCATGCTGCACTTCATTTGCAATAAAACAATTGCTCCCCTTGAAGAAGTGCAACACTTCTTTTGGAGAAAAGAATATTAATTCAGAGGAGCACCACACATCCACATGCTTTTGTGGCTAAAAGCTGCACCAAAATTTGGTCAGGATAGTGATACCACTATTTTGCAGTTCATTCACAAATATGTAACCTGCGACATCCCTTCAGAAAGCACACATAGTGAGCTGCATACACAAATGTTACACTTCCATAGACATAAATGTGGCAAATATTGTCGACGCAGATATAAAAGCAAAGGCAAATACTACACCAAATGTGGAATTCAAACATAGATATACAGTACATTGCAGACAACCCCACTGCTATCGCACGATATGTCACAGGCTACCTAACCAAAGCTGAGACAACAGAGCTAAACCTCTTGGATGACATATCATCTGACAAAACACTGTCACAAAAATTGAACAGCTTTGGCATAAACATTCTGTCCCATAGAGAATGCAGATGCTACCAAGCTGCAGACCGTTTAACAGGCACAGCCTTATATGGCAAATCTGAAAACATAGTCTTGCTAAGCCTGGGTCCTGCTGCATCCAGAAAAAGTGTGCTCAAATCGTACCAAGACATAGAAACAATAGCCAAAAATGATCCCAACAGCCAGGACATTGAAAAATCCCAACAGCCACGGCCTGCTGCCATGCACCCAAGAGTTTAGGGACTGGCCACAACCCCCACAGCATAATAAGGCAATGCACCCAAGAATCTGGCCATAACCCACACAAAACAATGTTCCCTTAACTTCCCAATTTAAACACCATCTGTAGATATTAAAGAAGACCGCCAACCCTTTTTTTCACCAATGGCAATATCACCATATCATCGAGACTCCACTCCCCTACTTTAAGAAGCCCTCTTGCAGTCACAAAATAAGCACAAACATGTTTTTACAACTGCCCACCAAACACTACCTACTGCAATAGTTGTGGGTAAATTATTGGTTGCATGGCTGTATGATACTGCAGTAGTCCTGCCAGTGCCTAGGTTCTTTGGTGCATGGCCTATTTTTAACCTATGCAAACATCTTCATATCATCTATATTTCTCTCCCCTACCCAATAAAGCCTGCCTGCAGTCACAACATAAGCCATCCGCCCAAGGTCCTGTCTGCGGACTACTATACACATATTATTGTAATGGTCCTTTACAATGGCCAAATTCCAGTTCTGTACACATATTATTATGATGCTTGCAGCCAGTGGCCAGATTCTTGTGTGCATGGCCGTATTATGCTGTGGTGGTTGTGGCCAGTCCCTAGGCACTTGGATGCATGGCCTAGGGCCTACAGCCTCTGGCAATGCACCCAAGAGTCTAGGGTCTGGCCACAACCACCACAGCTTAATACGGCCATGCACACAAGAATCTGGCTACTGGACACAACCAACGCACGACAATGTTCCCTTAACTTTCCAATTTAAACACCATCTGCAGATATCAAAATAGACCGCCTAACCTATTTTTCACCAATGACAATATCACCATATCATCTAGATTGCACTCCCCTACTCTAACAAGCCGGTGTGCAGTCACCAAATAACCCAAAACATGTTCCTCCAACTGCCCACCAAACACTACCTACTGTAATAGTTGTGGGCAAATTCTTTGTTGCATGGCCGTATAATACTGCAGTAGTTGTGCCAGATGGAAAAAAGAGGAAGAAAGACACCAGCAGCGTCAGGGTCACACAGGATAGGCAGCTGGATGCAAGCAGGATACAGACAAAGTCTGTCAGATAAACATCTTTATTTATGCTTCAAAGTAAAATCAGGCTAGGAGTCAGTGAGCAGGTACTTGATCACACTAAAACAGAAATCCCTGTGCACATGACAAGTTAAAAAGGTGAACACAGACTCTATGGTCTGTAATAAACCAACACCACTCACAGGGAGAAAGTCAGCCATATACAAATGGTGCAAGGTAAGTCAAATGAGATAAAATACACTGCCTTTGAGGTGTGCTGGTCCAGCAAGAGTAAAGTCAGCACTGTATGCGAAAGCAACACAAAGACTGATTATAGAGTGAATGTCTCCACAAATTAATACTGAGATCCATAAATGCATAGTGCATTAAAACAATATATGCCATATGATGCCAAAGTATCAGTGCTACATTAGCCCTGAGCTCTTAATATGCAGATGCAATATAAACATCAATAAATGTCTTAAGCAGACACACAATCAAAGTGCAAAGTAGAAAAACATATCCACATCACTGATTAAATTGTATGCATGGTGGTCCTTAACATGAGTGTTTAAAGGCAATACGAGGGATACAAATGAAGTTTCAAGAGGGTACACATGGACAGTGTATGCAGCAATAGATTGAATGCAAAATTCCTTGTGGTACAAAGTTAATAAAGTGACAATATGCATTGTAAACATTTCATTAAAGTGCAAAATGCATAATGTGCTAAGTGCATTGCAAGTGCAATACTACTGCATTGATATCACATCCCTAAATACCTCATACTATGCAATGTTCCAAACATGATAGCAGTGGAAAGTGAATGGACACGTTAAAATCAATGACCTCAATGCACATACAGCTCAAGTATATTTCAGAGTAAAGCTCACACAGGTGAAACTGGTGCCCAAGGGGTAACGAGACCACAGTGATGACTTCAAAACATCATCCAAAATGACCAAATCAACAAGTTGGTAAAAATTAAACAACCCCCAGAGAAGCCAGATAACCATCACACAATATACCTAGAAAAATGGGATTTCGAAGACACAAGAAAAACATTAAAATTGAGAAAAAAAGAGAAACTAATATCAATACAGTAATCCTAATTATATATCAGATTACAAGATAATGATATATAAGTAGCCAAAGTTTTTAGAGTAAAATTAATCAAAGCATGAAAGAGACAGTTCATTAAGCATTTTACTGCCCCCAAATGTAAAGGGCAAGGAAACTAGAGAGGAGGGAAAACAGATGGACCTTTCCCAGTGACATCACAACAAAGTAAAAAAGCAAGAGCCATGGATGGGCAGACCACCCGAGAAAGCAGATAGCACAGATGTTAATGATAACATTGATTATTGCAGTATCCAAATAATAGGTTAGGAGATCCTGGTAAAACTGTTGACCAGGATGTCTAAAATCTAGCGAAGGACACCAGAGGCTCTGAGGACATCAATAATCAAACACCAATGGATGTGTATAATTCTTCATCAATGTTGTGTCCCACAGGGGCTTTCGTTTGGAAGTCAGTAATAAGTCTGGTTTCCAACTGTCTTGATTTTAATGTCCTATCATGTCCTCGTGGATGTTTAGCAATGTGCGCCACTCCAAAAAATCTAAGTCCCAATAGCTGGCCATTTTGGACTTCATGGAAATGTTTGGCTATCGGGTATGCAAAGTACTTGTTTTTTATAGTCCTAAACTGCTGTAAAATCCTGAGATTGAGTCTGTTGGTCGTACTCCCCACATACCATTTGGAGCATGGACTGCACAAGACATACACAACAATTTATGTGTTGCAGTTTATGTGGCCATGTATGGAGAAAGTGCTGCCCATAACCAGATGCTTGAAGATGGACTGTGTTATAACATACTCACATACTATGCATTTATTGAATTTAGCAAAGCCCACAGCACTTCTGTCTAGCCAAGATACAGATTGCATGGGAGCAAGAAAGCTGGAAACAAATTTGTCTTTCAGCGAAGGCACTTTTTTGTAGAGTTTGACAGGGCCAGGCTGGCAGTACACAACTCAAATCCCTGTCTGTACGTAGCACATGCGAATGATGAGACTGGGCCAAATGTCAAGACAAGCCAAATTTGTACACACACACACACCCTCACACACCCCAACCGCCCCCTCACACACACACACATTTGAAAAAAAAATACATGTCCTTACCTTTTCCCCCGAGGAACTCCTCATCAGGCAAGCCTCTGACGCCCATGTTCCATGCATGTATGTGTAGAGCAGAGGAATTGGATGCCTCCTTGTCCTATGGTGACGGGGGGCTCGCATTTGAAAAATAAACAATTTATTTTTGTGTTGAAATCACTCTGACTGACTTCAAAAGGAAATTGTTCCCGTTACAGAAAACCATATGAAGTCAGTCAGAGTGACTTTAAAAATAAATTATTTCTTTTTGGAATGTGAGCTCCCACTTACCCCACCTGCCCCTCAGGACATGTGCCGGCGGGAGCAGCTGAAAGTAAAGAGGGCTCTTGTCTGAGCCCTCTTTACATTGGGTTTCTCTGCCTGTGCAACCCCTAATCAGGGGTTGCAAAGGCAGTGCCAGAGAGCACACAGAAGTTGCCATGGGTCACAGTTGCGACCCCTGGTGAACCCCAAATGACATCCCTGCAGTAGCTTTAGCACACTATGTGCAAAGTTAAGATGAATGTGTTTTTCCATGGCAAGTACATGGGCTAGGAGGATAACTCAATGGCAACACAGACAATGCAGAGCAGCATGGGTTTGTTAATAGGTCCTGTGCTTAGAGGCAGAGTCTGGCATGAAGTGCATTATTAAAATCCATTTTTTTTTATGCTGGTGTATATTGGTGCAGCCAGCATGGACATGATTTCTTAAAGTTTTATTAGTGTACAATGGGCAAAGCCAACATGAGTGTTTCTAACAAAATTTCATTTTTAACAATTCTCCAAAACCCATGTCTGCAATTAGCTAATCAAAATTCTAAAACTCATAGACGCAACTTCATCTCTACACAAATATAAAAATTAATCTCTTGACAACCTCTCTCATACAAAGACATAAATTTAATCAGAAGAAATACATTGCTAGTATTTGAGACATGTACATGGGACCTTTCTATCAATGTATTCATCAGTGTGTAAAACCAAAATCTGGTAACTGTACTGTAAAGAATTTAAGACCAACAGACACAGAGATGAGTATAAACAACAAAGTGTATTCGCTTCAAGCAGACCCAGGTTCTTACACAACAATAGATGTGCAGAAGTGAGCAATTTACAGAAAGAAAATCACATTCGTTTATGCATCCGAGTTTACACGAGTTATGCTGCAAGTGTGATGTCATAGATATCATAGATAGTTTACAGCTACATACTACATATAGGGTTTTCTGTGAAAACATACATTTTCGTCAGTGATTTCATGCTTGTACATTCTAACTTTCGGACCTTACAAGACAACAGACTGTCCTCACTGTTCTCACTGAAAGGAAACATTCCTACCAACAATGTCTTTTGTTTATGACGGAGGGTAACAACTGTAGCAGCATATTTTTACAGTTTGTTTAGGGTAACCCTTTCCTGGTAAAAATAGAACAGAACATCTCCTGTGTCATAAACTAACCTTATTATTTGTATGTGCATTTGTGAGACACACGCAATTAACAGCTGCAGGAGAGAATATCTTTGTCGCGCTTGGTCCGACCTGTGCAAGATCCAAGGCTGTAATAACAATGAGCTAATTTCGTTGCAACGACATTCTCAGCACTCTTGTGCAGTGATTCCTTGCAGCTGCAAATAGGAGATTTTGCAAAATGGCGTGAGTGCATAAAACGTGAGAGCTTAGGTTAGAACCTGAATAAATGAATGTCCATAAGTGCATGTTATTCTTGAACTCATTCTAAGATAGTTGCAATTATGATGTGCCAATTTCACATGAAGGGAGCATTCCTCTACATAGAACATTAAGATTCTCTATCTCAGTTGTCTACATCTCCAAATGTTGGAAAGTTATTATACTGTTCCCCACTCTTACAACAAGATAGCTGCAAGAAAGGCTGTTCTTCAGTTGACATTCCGCAGAAATGTTGTGTAACCACCTTCATCAGGACTCTTATCTTGACAGGAATCTGTAAACAATTTAATACATACAGATGTTAAGAAAGGAAGAAGGCAATGAATATGGCAAGGGAAATGTGCACGGAATCGCACAACAACTTTGAATCTAACAACGTGCAAACAATACCCAAGACTCGTGTATACTAAAACCCAGGAGTGCAAATAGAGTGAAACAATAATACCAATATATGAAAAGGGATGTGGGGTAAGCACTTAGAACCTCCTTATGACTGAAAGGAAAGTCGGCAAACTCCTTACCCACTATGCTATTACAGATACTGACAGCGCTAAGCCCACGTAGAGGGCAAGCAAGGACAGGATCTGTGAGCTGACACTCTGGATGATACTGAATAAGGAACTTAGAAACAGTACTCATGAGGACCGGAAAGACCACTTGAATGTCAGTAAACCCACGAACCCAGTTGATCAAACAGGGACCCAGAAGGCTATAACAGCAATGGGTGGAGGATAACTAAATACATAAAACCCAAGTCAAGGGGCAAGTAGGAATTGTGATTATAGAATAGTGAGGAAAACAAAAAGGCATTCACACAGGGACTAGTTACAACAGCACCCCACACCTAATAATCAATGGGAAATAAATGCAGAAGTGTAATGGAAAACATGGAATGGATCCCAATAGAAAGTAAGGATCAGGAGCAGGGAAAATGATATCACAAGAGGAAACCTTTCCCACCCATCCAAGGAGAAAAGGCAGGAAGCTAAATCAATAAAGGGAAAGACTAATGCATCAAGTTTTTCAGTAGCAAAGGACAGCATCAAAGAAACAGAGAACACAGGCAAATTGGGCTGCATCAAAGGGTAAAGCACAGAGAAAGGCTGTCTGCAGGCAGAGGAAGACAGAAAGGGAAATCCAGAAAGCAGAAATCAATTAAGCACATAAATCCGAAATCCAGGGCAGAGGAACAAGAAACAGGAACTAGGCACAAAAGCTAGGAACAAGGAACAAGGGACCAGGGACCAGTCACAACAGGAACACTGCAACAATGACCAGCGCTGGACTCAAGCAAACTGAGGCTTTTAAAGCTGCTTAACGAGCACACCCGTCAGGTGTGCCGCCTGCTGCACCTGCAGCCACAGGTGTTGCCTATCCTCCACCCAACCTTGTCCAGCAAGGGAGGAGGTGAAGCAGTGAGCCAAGCATTCTGGGAAGCATAGTCATTAGATTAAAGTAGCATGCTGGCTGCCAAAAACCTGGAATGGATCCGGAAGGGAAGTAACTTGGAAAATAAGGTTTTAGCGCTCCCAATTCATCACAGCACTGTAGCATAAGGTTCGGAGGAAATGTCCAGTAGGGAATAAACCCCAAAACATGCCCCCAAGTGGCGGGAACGGGAGCGAAAGGAGCGAGCCGTGACAGTATACCCCCTCCCACGGCCGACTCCAGGCGACCGTCACTCGCACAAAACATCTTCCTTCCATGACAGGAGCGATTTGTCTTCGGAGGTGGCACTGACGGAAACGATGACCCACGGGCAAAAGCAGAAGGACTGGAATGAATAGAATCAGGCCGCAGTCTAGAAGAGCCATAGGCAGGTTTTCAGTGAGGAAGAGACTCATGGGTCGAAGAAAGGCATGAAGGACTTGCAGGACCCGAAGCAGAGTTGGAAGGTCCAGGAAGCTCAGACACTGGGAGCGAACACTCATACATCATTGAGGAGGGAGGCAGGCTGGTGCAACATGCTTTAGACAATGGTAGATGCTCTGGTAGCCTCCCTGCCGAGAGCGGACACACAGGAGGTGAGAAAATAGCAGGTTTCAGGAAATATTCATGTTCAGAAAAAGAAGGTGGCGGCCGAGGTAGAGGTTCGGATCTTCTCCCGTCATCCATCTGGGTAAAGGTCTGTGGTTGAGGGTGACCAAGGTTCGACTGCATCTGTTCCACGCCTTGGGGGCCAGGAAGTCCAATTGGTTGTACGAGGCTGGCACTCCTGGTGTCAGTCATGTAGCCACCTTGTTGCACATGGGATACAACCGCAGGGACGTTTGGCATACCGATAGGAGTGATAGACGCAGTACTTGGTACATCAGGCACACTCGCAGCAGGAGCAATAACAGGCACATCTTGAACTGCAGCAGTCATACCCTTCCTTTGGCTACTTGCACCCGACTGGTGCTGCAGCTGGGGGGCTGTGCTCGTCCCCTCCCTCAGGCTCATGTGGGATCCGGCAACAAGAAAGCTGTCAAGCGGCTGATCCAAACCGGCCCCCAAATGCGAACCGTCCAGCCCGCTATCCTGGTTGGCTACGTGTTCGTTGACTGGGCCATGGCGGATGGTATCCGTCTCCCTCTCGTAACACTCCAGGCAAGTCCAATGGCCTCGCATGTAAGGCCCTCCCGAGTCATGATCCTGCTTGATGTTTCTGAAGAGAGAGCTGGCAGAAGTCTCAGACTCAAATGTTGCATATTCGGGAGGCGCTGATGCTACAGTCAAGCAGTTGGGAGAATCAACTTGTGTAAAAGGCAGGCATTCTGGTGATCCCCCTAAAGCATAAGAAGGGCAGGCTGGACGTTCATCCGTAATAAATGGTTGGGATTCAGGAGGTAACTCTGAAGTAGAAGAATATGCAACATAATCAGACAGAGTAGACAGGTGCACCTCCGATATTGGCAGTGAGGCTGAGCAGGATACAGGTCTCTCATGAACTGAAGCCAAACTAGCAGTAGGCTCTGGGACTGAAGACATGCACTCAGGATGTGCTACCGGAGGCTCTATGGCTGAAGGATAATCCGCTGCATGAGTCATTGTAGCCGAAAACAGGCATGCCAGAGGAAATTCTGAGGCTGAGGGCATGCAAGCTGGAGCCGTCTCGTTAGCTGAAGACAAACTTGTCAAGGTCTTTGGCTCTGACCACGTACATGGTGAAGGCTCTTGAGTGACTGGCAGACATAGCAATTGTTCATTGATTGAAGACACATGTGTCAACGATGACTGCAGAGCCGTGGACTGGATAATCGAAGAGCCAATGGTTGTAGGAGGACAGACTGAAGTCCCAGAAGTCGACAGACACATTTGTGGCTCAGGAATGGAAAGCACCTTTAGGGCGGTTGACTCCTTGGCACCAGTAACCAAAGACTGAGCTGTACCCATGCTGTCCCTCTCCTTAGTGGATGACACAGAGTCTCTTCCTTTGTAGAAGTCAAAATCAACCAGAGGAATCACCATAGTAAAGTCTCTGTTAATCAGGATTTCGTCAAATGTTCATTCCTCTGTTTTAGCTTCTGAAAGTGGCATATTAACAATGAACAGTTAAGGAATCGCCTGCCGGGTCTTTGGTTCAGTATACTGTGGAATGAGTCCATCAAAACAAGAATTCTGTACTGTCTTTGACTGTTCGTTGTGACAAAAATTGGCAGAAGGAGGAGCGAACACAGAGGTAGCATCGTTTTCCACATCAGCTTGAATGTCTACTTCAGTCTCAGCAGCTAGATCAAGGGCAGAACCTAAGCCTACAGTAGTGACTGATTCTGTGTATGCCACCATTGTGGATTGTGTTTGGAAATCAGAAGCATGTATGTGTTCAAGCTCAGAATTATGACAAACTTCTACACAGGAAATCTTAGGTAAAGGAGTGGCTTGTAAATCTTCAGCTAACAGCAATTCCTGACAAACGGTAGAACAATTGTCAGAACCTGTGCCCTGAATAAGTGCTGTGCTAGGAAAAAGACTTTCACTCCCAATAGATTTTACATATTGACAAGTATCATGACCTACAAAAATCTCCGCACTCAGGGACTGAGCAGTATTCACTTCATCAACGGATAAAGTTTGAGGTGTATTCAGAAAAGACTGTAAGGTTTTATTCTCCTCTTGTAAAGTAATGTATTCTTGTTTTAACTCCTCAAGTTCAGCTTTTAGCATGCCCCGCCTTAACTGTACATCCCTATCAGTAGGCACAGGGGAAGGCATGGTGGCATCAGGGCTGGATGCTGCCCTAGCCATCCGGATGTGCACTGATTGTACATTGTCATTTACTGCTTGCAGGTTTTGTGATCTATACTCTCTCTTACCGACTTGGTCTGTGTTTCCCTTAAGCAGACTATTGACATCAGACCTCTTGGCATTAGGGACTACAGTAAGTACTTGTGCAGAGGAGTAAGCTGTAGACTGAGGGCTGAAAACAGACGATATGCAAGGAACCCCTCCATTCTTTATGTTTGAATCATGAAACTGTTCAATCTGAGATAAAGCACAACCGGAATCATGGGGTTCAACAACAGAGGTACTCGTGTGTAAAAAATCTAGCAGTGTGTTGTTTTCCGCTGCTAAGGCTTGTGCGGACATAGAATCTGGATCAAAATTAAAGACAGAACTAGGATCAGGCAATGTACGGTGGGCCATCCTGTGGGAAAAATACTTTGCACGTAAATACCCATTCGTGACAAGGAGTTCATTTAAGTCAGGATCAGTGATTTGATTGTCACAGGTAAACGTAAGGGAAGCTTTCTGTACAAACCTGTTAGTGGCCTTGCTGCCTTTCTTTCTTAAACTGGCCATATTCAAACGGGAATAACGGCTGGTCATTCTGTTAAGAAAGGAAGAAGGCAATGAATATGGCAAGGGAAATGTGCACGGAATCGCACAGTGAACAACTTTGAATCTAACAACGTGCAAACAATACCCAAGACTCGTGTATACTAAAACCCAGGAGTGCAAATAGAGTGAAACAATAATACCAATATATGAAAAGGGATGTTGGGTAAGCACTTAGAACCTCCTTATGACTAAAAGGAAAGTCGGCAAACTCCTTACCTACTATGCTATTACAGATACTGACAGCGCTAAGCCCACGTAGAGGGCAAGCAAGGACAGGATCTGTGAGCTGACACTCTGGATGATACTGAATAAGGAACTTAGAAACAGTACTCACGAGGACCGGAAAGACCACTTGAATGTCAGTAAACCCACGAACCCAGTTGATCAAACAGGGACCCAGAAGGCTATAACAGCAATGGGTGGAGGATAACTAAATACATAAGACCCAAGTCAAGGGGCAAGTAGGAATTGTGATTATAGAATAGTGAGGAAAACAAAAAGGCATTCACACAGGGACTAGTTAGAACAGGAACACTGCAACAATGACCAGCGCTGGACTGAAGCAAACTGAGGCTTTTAAAGCTGCTTAATGAGCACACCCCTCAGGTGTGCCGCCTGCTGCACCTGCAGCTACAGGTGTTGCCTATCCTCCACCTAACCCTGTCCTGCAAGGGAGGAGGTGAAGAGGTGAGCCAAGCATTCTGGGAAGCATAGTCATTAGATTAAAGTAGCATGCTGGCTGCCAAAAACCTGGAATGGATCCGGAAGGGAAGTAACTTGGAAAATAAGGTTTTAGCGCTCCCAATTCATCACAGCACTGTAGCATAAGGTTCGGAGGAAATGTCCAGTAGGGAATAAACCCCAAAACATGCCCCAAGTGGCGGGAACGGGAGCGAAGGGAGCGAGCCGTGACAACAGATACCTATTAGTATGGATTTTTTCAACTGCTCTATGCCCCAATGGAATGTCAGAATTCTAAATTACTGACTAACCTTCAAGCACTGTGCCATGCCCCAGTCATCATGTTGTTTCCCTATACTTTCAAACCACTGGATTACAAATTAACTGCCATCAATGTCAACTCTGAGCAAAGGAAATCTGCAAAACAGGAATAGTGAATCGTACATTTTGGGGCAAAGGAGTACGGCTTAACTATAATCCAATGCTCATTTAGCCCCCATTCCTACCTATATAATTCTTCTATACATGTATACCGCTGCGACAAATGCAAATGGACCAAATCTTTGTGATGTTTTATTGCCAAGACAACTATGGTAGAGGCTGTAATTTTTCAGCTCTCTATTGGTATTTCATTTCATGTTTCCCTTACGATTTGGAGAAACAGAAATGGTGAGTAAAGCAAACATTCTGTATGCCTCTAGACCATGTACATCATTATGTTTAGATGCCTAATGCATGATGTACCTGTGGGGGCGCTGTGTTTTTATCTCTGCTCGCAAACAAAAGCTTCTCTCCTTCATTCGTTTCATTTCTTTAGTTATCATGGTCAGGTTATATCATCAATGGAAGAGCGGAAGTCCTGCATAAGTGCTTGCGCACCAGCACATCTACTCAGTATTACATTTCTGAATCAAATTCAAATCAAGGTCACACCAGGTTGTAACACCCGTTCGCGCAGTTGGCTCCCCTGTAACTTCGTAGCAGCCCGAGTCCGGTTGCACACCTGGCTTTATTATGGCCATATGCAAACTGATCATGTGATATAGCATAATAACATGCTGCTTGCATGTCGAGGACAAACTCATTGGTAAAGCGACCACTGAGGTTGGCCATATTGACATTTTTAACTCCCAGAGTCCTGCTCCTTCAAACATAGCTTGTATTTCATTGAGATCTCATCTTAAAGGGAGAATTGATTTCTCTAGCCCTTCATGGGGTCTAGATTTGTATAAACGGCATTGAATTTCATTTAGAACACCTAAAGATGGAAATTATTTATCAAAACCTTCATGGAGCGATCCCCCTGTAGGAGTTTGCCAAGCAGGGTTATAGCTAATGAAATCACCTTATTTAATAATTCAAAAGGGCTACTATCAAATGGTAAACAAATCAAGTGAACCAGTGGTGTCAGTTAGCAGTTTGGAAAGTGGAAATCCTCGTTGAGTCCTGCCAAGTGCACTCCTGTTTTATAAATCCACCAGGACTCTTTGTGTATTAAGGCATTGCCAACATTGGTTGAATTAGTGACCACAGCGACCATCCACCAGAGCATATCATCCAATGTGTGATGATGTTCAATGTAGTGTCTTACTGAAGGTGCTGATAACTTTCAGCATCTAAGTATAGACCTATGTTCAATAATTCTCTTAAGTACTGGTCTAGTGGTTTGCCCTATGTATATTTTCCCACATAGGTCTTGGATGCAGCAATTAACATTATGTATTTTAAATGTGAAAAATTTCAGCACCCACAAATTGCCCTCTATTGCAAAATATGTTGTTTTCTTCTGGAATCTACATGCAGTACACATGCCACATGGATTGTGACCAGTCAACGTGCGTAGATTGGACAAAGTGGATTTGGCAGATTTTCTCTGAAACACATAATGTTTCAAGAACTTCTTCAAATTCCTGGACCTTTTAAGGGCCATCCTTGGGTATGGTTCATTAGGCAGTGCTGTCCTGACCATGGGCCAGAATTTTCTGATCAAAGAGTGAATTGTGTGGTATTCTGACAGTATGTGGTGATGCAAGTTATCCTTTGGGTCCCTGCTGATCTATCTTTTGGCTCCACAAGCATTTCCTGTGGAGTAAATCTTGCCCTTTTTTACAGGATTGAGTAAGTCATTTATTTAGGTAGCCCCTAACTCTTAGTCTTGCATCCAAGGTGTTGGAATGTGTGTAGAAGTGGTCTAAAGTTGTACAGTTATGACGGATTCTTAAATATTGTCTGTATGGTACGTTTTGTTTCAGCGATTGAGGATGGTAGCTGCGTTAGTGCAGTAATGTATTGAAGACTGTTGTTTTTTTTTAAGAGGGAGCATTTTAAAACTCCATTGTCATTTTAGATTGATCTCTTGGTTGCTAGATATCACTGAATCTGTGGTCTCGGCCATTGATCCATTGCAAGAATTCTTCCAGCCTATTTAGGCTACCCCTCCATATGAAGATGATGTTGGAAATGAACCATTTCCATTTGTATATGTTGGCATGGTATGGGTTGTTTTCAGAATAGACATGGTGTTATTCAATCCACGCCATGTACATTATAACAGGCTTAGGGCAAATGTAGCACCCATATCAGTTCCACACACCTGTTGCTCGTACTTGTTATCAAACAGGAAGAAATCTTTGGTAAGGGCAATGTGGAACAATGCAATCACAAATTCTGTGGGCACCCTTTATTGAATGTTATATAATTCAATTTTATGCCTAACACCCTCTAAAATGTGATGTTGTGGTATACTGGTATAGAGAGCTGTAATATGCATACTTACGAGCTATTTTTTTTTCATGGTCAAATGGTTAATTCTCAAAGCAACTGATGGTAGCCATAGAGTCTTGAAGATACGATTCCACACACATGCTAATAGGTTTCAGGAAACAGTCAATACATGCATTTAGTGGTTCTAAGACAGACCCGCAGCACAATGCAATGGTTCTCCCAGTTGGACGTTCTATGCTTTTGTGGATCATGGGTATGGCATGAAAGGTAGATGTTCTGCCCTCGAGATTGTTCAGGTACTCAAATTCCTGTTGTTTTATCCAATTCCTTTGCAGACCAAATTCTGTGGTATCAAGGATTTCCTGTTTGATGGCCGGTGTGGGATCCCTGTCCAATATGCAAACGTTTTGTTGTTATCCCAGAAGGTTCATGACCATATGTAGGTACTGTTCCTTTGATAGCACAACAATTCCTCCTCCCTTATCCGCTGGCTTGATAATCAGCTCAGAATTAGAGCTCAGGGATTTCCAGGCCATGCATTCTTTATTGGAGAGTTTGTGTCTAGCCCTGTGCTGCTGAATTTCTTGTGTCATACATTTTTCAGACGCTAATATCTCCCTGGGCATTTGGCTTTCCAGAGGTGTAAATGTAGATTTTAGCAGTAAGACTGTATTTTCTATCTCTTCCTGTGTGTCATTGTTATTAAAATTCACTCTTAATCCAATTCTTCTGAAGATTGTTTGCATTTCAAACATCACCTGAGATAATTTGAGGGCTTGGACGGAACAAATGATAATCCTTTGCTCAATGCCGAATTTGATTCCAGACAAATTAAATATTGGGAGACTGAGATGAGAGTCTACCATCTTGCTTGACTTGTGCGTTGTTGAAATATACTCATTCTTCAGGGCCAAAATTGCTCCCCTGGTTGATGACCCCATTGGCACCCTCTGGGATTGCCACTACCTAAAATGGGTTTGCTATGTCCCTTAATTGAGCCCGGAAAATAATCACTGTACTCACAAGGTTCCTCCCCTGTCAAATCTGTGGTCGATTAATCAGAGAACGTGATCCATCTTCTATGTGGTTTGAATCTGTTGTATTCAAATTTTGACCCTTCATTGTTGCTATTCTCTGTAATTTTCTACAAGATATGGATAAACTACCTCCATTTGGTTCCATGTGATAAAATCGTGGCAAAAATTGCTGTGGTAACAAAATATTGTGGCAAAAATGCTGTGGTTTTTTCACCGCGATCCATGTAAAACATGTGGGGGACACCCCCACAACCCCTGGACCCATTATGCCATTTAAGGGGAGCGGGGAACCCCCGCAACCCCCGCTCCCCTTAAATGGTATAATGGGGCACACCTTTACCGGTCAAACCATGGCATTTTTGCCGCAATATTTTTTACCGCAATATTTTTGCCACAATTTTATTACCTGATACCCTCCATTTGGAATTCCTTGATGTCCTTTGGTAGCTTCTTGGATTTTTTATTCGGCATAGCAGTTTTAATTTGATCTAGTTGAGAGTTTATTTCACATAATTTGTCCCTTGCATTTGCCAAAGGGTATTTTCGAGAACTAACTTTCTTCCATATCCAGCTCTTTCCAGCTCCATATACAGTAATTCTGATGTTCCATTGGGCCATAAAGCAGTTGAAATAAAGCCCATTCCAATATGTATCTGTATGTATTAAATTGTTTACAGATTCCAGTCAAGCTAAGAGTCCTGGTGAAGGTGGTTACACAACATTTCCACCTAAAAGTCTTCTGAGGAGCAGGCCTGTGTTGCAGCCCTCTTGTTGTAATAGTGGGGGACAGTAAAATCCCTTTCCACAATTTGGTAACATAGACAGCGGAGATAGAGACTCTTAATGTTCTATATATAGGAATGCTGCCTTTATGTGAAATTGGCACATCGTAATTACAGTTATGTTAGAATGAGTTCATCAATAACATGCACTGATGAATACATTGATAGAAAGATCCCATGTATATTTCCTGAATACTAGTATTGCATTTCGTCTGATTAAATGTTGACCTTGTATGAGAGAGGTTGCCGAGCGATTCATTCTTGACAGCTGAAATAGAGACTCTTAATATTCTATGTTACTGACTGCTGCCTTTATGTGGAATTGGCATATCATAATAACAACTATATTACAATGAGTTCATAATTAGCATGCTCGAATGAATACATTGATAGAAAGGTCCCATGTATATGTCTTGAATACTTGTATTGTATTTCTTCTGATTAAATGTTGTTTTTGTATGAGAGAGGTTGCTGAGAGATTAATTCTTATATTTATGAAAACATGATGTGATGTCTACAAGTTTTTGAATTTTGGTGTTGGTGAATTCAGATGAATTGTATTGTTTGTATATATGTTCTGCAGGTCTTTGTTTCAGAGTGTTCTATATGTTTACTTTATAGAAGGTTTTTTAAACAACACTGTGAATGATATAAATACATAATGTGATAATAATCTAAATAAAAAAGAAATTAAAAGATACGAGTTGTCCAATTCAAATGATTGGCACTGTACCTTATATTAATTGCATGTACTGCTGTGTCTAACAAGAAGAGTGGTTTGGAATGAAGAATTATTTATGTGGTGTACATTTTTTTGTTATACAGTTCCAAGTGGCCAGTGCATCTGCTTCGTAATATGCCATATATCATAGACCTAGGACCAGGGTCTCCAATTTGTAGATTGTGAGTCACTGGTATCTCACTTGAGGCTTCCCAGTAGCTCCTTGCATCAAACACCAAAATGAGCACTGTGTGTTTATTTTGTTGGCTGAAGTCCCTGGGTCTCTTCCCCTGCCTCCTCCCTACCCTATTCCTGCAAAACAAATGGCCAAAAGTTGTCTGTGAGAAGAGGTGGTGTACCTGTGCTTAAAAAGTTTGGGGCAGTGTCCCAACAAGGAGTCAGCTATCATTAACAAAAGTAAATGGGAAATGTGTGTTGTGGCCATTGTCACCAAGAGGTGCAAGATGGTTGATTAGAAAGGGAACGTGTGCCTAAATCTGCATGTCATGTGAAACAAAGCTGGGTCCATTATTGTTTCAGCCTCACAGTTTCATTTGATTTATTTAAGTTAGCATTACTTTGCAGCCTGTTAATTGTAGGGTTTCAATCATAATTGAGAAAATAAAGCTACAGCTGTATTTTTATTTTGCTCGGCATCTTTGTGAGTAGAAAAAAGACAATTTGTGTGAGTCCCAGCTTGAAAAAGAAGGTACACCTAGCCGAACAAATTGCTGTTCATGTTAAAACTTGAATTACTTTTTTTATTTGAGGATACTGAGTATTCTGTGTAGGGTAGACCCAAAAACCTGATTAGCCAAAAAAACAATACAAGGAGCAATAAAAGTGCATGCACGGGTAGAAAGAAAAACTAAAGTTTATTACATGCAGTCTTGGCCGGGAATAGCATCATTCAACATTTCCACATTAAATGGTGATTTATATAGGAGTAAGTGACATCAGGACAATGTTACAAGATACATGTACACTATTATTCATTGATTGGACAGTGGTTGCTGTCCCCTACACACTCCTACACAGTACCTAGCCCTATTGGCCTAACCTACCCCTCGTGTCCAATCTAATGGCCTCCTCTGAACAATCACCTAATAATCAGGTTATCCAGCTTCTCTATTCCTGATTGGAAATGTTCACATTTTGCTACAAACAAATCAGTTCCCCATTGGCTATCCCACCTTGGGTGTTCCATGATGGGTTTCTTCCCCCTTCATTAACTATCATTTTGTGAGGTATAGAGAGTGTGGCAACAAAATTGAATACCTCATCTCTTTCTCATGGGACTCAAATGTTGGCAACTTCTGATCATTATACGCTCTGTGCCTGCACAAATGACAGCCAACACTGCAACTTCTCTTCAGAAACATACAGTAAGATTATGGCTGGGGTGTAACCTATGAAGGATGTGCTGATCTCCTTAACTATCTATTAGTCATCAGCATTGGGAGACACCCCTAATCCTCCCACAGATTTGCAAGCCAAGATAAGATTATATGCTGACAGTCTGCGCTATGATCATGGACATTAGTATCCTTAAAAGTCTGTTCTAAAGAAATGTCTTCAAAACACTGCAAATGTGAAATCCAATATTTAATAGTACTGTCTATCACAGCCAAAACATGTTTCGACCTAAGGGTCGCCGTCAAGGCAACTTCTTCTGTCAGTCATTTTCCCTAATGTTGACTTCTACTGAAAGTTCATCCAGTGATGGAGTGTACTTACTGAAGTTCTCAATTGTCACCAATCATATTCCAATTTATTAGTGTTGTACACATCAGTTATTCACAAATATTCAGAGGGAAATTCCAGTCATCTGGTATTTATCTTTTTGTCCCGTTATATCAGATATGCTGGTTCCAAATCTCCCTTCTTAATCAACATATTGACCCCATGTACAGTTGGCCACTAATTGGTCCACCTGTTCAGACAGATTCAGGAAGAACCAATCTTCACTGATATCAGCAGCAATGTGTTGCTTGGGGGCATGAGTGGGGTAGTGTAATTGTTCTCCATACCAGGTACTTGGGTGGTAGTGTATATTCTCTCTTCAACCATAATGGCTTGTCTTGCAGTGGTGCTCTTTCCTGCAACCCTAAAATGTGTGCCATAGGCATCAAATGGTATGATTCTGGCAACTTCTCTTCTTGTAATGCTATAACAGGCAATGGAAGGGGCATATGAGCTGCCTACTTGGCAGCTGAGTCCGCAGCCACATTCCTGCTCGAAATTTGGTCTTTTCCTTTGGTGTGACTGTGCATTTCATGATGGCTACATGAAGGAGACATTTCAGGGAATCTATTCATTTAGACAATAATGCTGCATGCTGAACTGGGGACCCATCTGATTTCTTGTACCCCTTCCTACATCATCTTGACAATCCTGAATGTAGTGTTAATGTTAGGTATGCGGAATTTGTGAAAATGGTGATGTCATCATCCAATGACGCTTTTAGTGCCTCTATGCATGCTACACGCTCTGCTGCTTGTGTCAGAAATTGTGAGGGCAATCTTTTTTGTATCACTACCTGATCTTCTTCTTCCTGTCCTTTCTGTATCTCACCACTGCTGGACCTGTGTACCTCGGTCCATTCTCCTAATCTGTCGCCGATGACCCATCAACATACAATACTTTTCCTGAATCAAGTGCATCCTCACTCACTCTGCTTCGCTCCTCTGGGGTACCTACATATACTGCAGAGTCATGTGCTTTGTCTTGTGGTACCACTGGCTTTGCTGCACTTGTTGCTGGGTTCACACTTGACACCTGACAATGTTAATGGCTGGGGTTGACTTGTTTCTTTAAAGAATTGTGAAAACTGCATGGTCGACATACAGTGTTACTGGGCACCCCATACTAATTAAGGCTGATTTCTGAATTATAAATGCTGCGGCTGCCAGAGATGCCATAGCATGCTCGCATGGGAAATGGCCCTGCATCATTGGATCTAGGAGCCTACTCTAATAGGCTAAGGGCTTGTGTCTCAGGGATGATTGTTGTGTGAGAACTGCTGTCATTACCTGTCCATTAGAGTGTGCACATAAGTAGAATGGTTTGTTATAATCTGGTGTTGCTAATACCGGAGCATTACTGATTGCTATTTTGAGACCTTTGAAACACTCTGTCATCTCATCTGTCCATTCAAGGTGTCCTTTTCGCTTTTGGGTTTCTTTTAATGTCTGCAACAAGGGCCTGACATATGTGGAGTAGTCACAGATCCATGGCTTACACTAGTTATACAACCCTAGGAACTGCTGCAACGTTTTAACTGTAGTGGACTGGAGTGTGTATCATACTGCTGTTGCTCTGTGTGAGGTCACTCTCCTCCCTGCTGAGCATAGTATTTGCCCTAAGTACACAACCTCTTTCTGTCAATATGGTAGTTTTTCCTTATTTACTTTGTGAGTTTCAGGAGCTGTATTGAATTGTTCCTGCTTTGTTCTTCTGATGTGCTGAACACTAGCAGGCTGTCTACATACTGTACCACAGTGCTTGGTAATTGTTTGTTTCCTAAATCAATTTGCAGTCCCCTGTTGAAAATACTTGGGTATTCATAGTTTCACTGTGGTAAATGGTTAGGTTGGTATTGCTGCCCTCGGTAAGTAAAGGTGGTAAGATACTGGGAATCTGGGTGCAAAGGCAATGAGAAAAATGCATTTTTTGAGGTTGATCACAGTGAAATATATTGCATCTGCGGGAACATTGCCTGGTATCAAGGCTGGGCTAGGAACTAATGACAATTCTGCTTCCACTATATTGTTCAGAGAGCAGAGATATTGTATGAACATCCATGATTAACCTTTTGTTTTTTTGACAGAGTAAATAGCTGTGTTACATGGGGATGTGGATGGTACTATAATGGCTTGCTCAATCAGTGCAGCAATGGTGGGATATATTCCCTCATCTGCCTCTCTGCATAGTGGGTACTGTTTTACTCTGGGGAGTATTGCATTTGGTTTGAGTTTAATTCTTACTGCTCCTATGCTGTTCAGTAATCCTACATCATAAGGATTGTCGGTCCATAAATGACTGGGCACTTCTGCCATGTCCTTGTCTAACCATGATGGTGGTGCTGTGGCAATCAGTACTGTATTTTGTATCTCTCTGTGTTATAGTATCATATGACAAGATATCAATTTTTATAACACTATCTCCCCTTTATGAAAAACCAGCGGGTGTTTTGCAACCTTGTCCCTGGGTATCCCATATTCAGGTGGCCAAGGAAAGGCCATCGCTTTTAAATCCCATTTCTGGGGGTGGACAAGCGAAGGAGGATCACCTGGGTAGGGGGTCCTCGGGGAGTGGCGGTGAAGCAACTGATGGAGAGACATGGTATCCCCCTTTTTCCTTAACCCATCTAACCCCTACCCCTGCTTATTTTATGGGAAACTACAACTCCCATATTTACTCCCCACTTCACACTGACAACACGACTGAGCCGAGGAACTTTAGGAATGTGGCCAGGATAATCACCTCTACTGACTTGCAATGGCTCTACCCCTCTAATGAGATCAGGCAGAGTCAGGAAGATAATACGAATTACATACACCTGCCACTTTTTAACACTCCCTATCAGGATAAAAGATGGCGTGCAGGCACACTCTGAGCGATGCTGAGTGCGAGAAGGAACAGCTCCTTCGCTGTTCCTCCTGGCTGATGCAAAACAGGTATGGAAGTTGGAAGGCCAAGGAACTAATCGGCTGCTGCAGAGACAGAGAGAGAGCCAAGTGAGAATTCCATCCTTTCGTGAAGCCATAAGTGTTCCACGAGCAAAAACAAATGAGCGGAAAAGGGAAACCTTCAAAGTGCAGGTATCCCACTACCCTCCCGGGTGAACGACAGAGTTGGGCAGGAGCAAATGAGGCGTTGGTAACGGCCTTGACTGCTACAGGAAAAGCATTGCAGATAAAAGCCCAATTTACACAAACGGTGAGTTATCAAAGGCAAACAAAAGCATGGTTTATGTTAAGAGCAAAAGAATACGAGTGTATGTTGAAGGTTGCGCATGTGCCAACAAAACACGTAATGAAGAGAACAATGATTGAATACTGAGAAAGGTATACAAAGTAACAGAGTGGTCCTATGAAGCAGAAAAGCACATTCGAAAGTCTCTGTGAAATGTTTTGAGTAACGGAGAGCGGGAAACGAAGGGAAGAAAGTAACTGCAATCCTGAACGAGAGTTGATTGAGTGAAAAACAATCTATATGAACTTTGAAAACCGCCAAGAGGGCAAAAGTAAAGAGGACATGAACTTTGAAAGATGCCAAGAGGGCAAAAGTAAAACTACAAGAACCATGAGGCATTGGTGCTGCGTGTGAACTTTGAAAGAGGCCAAGAGGACAAAAGTAAAACTACAAGTACCAAGGAGCATTGGTGTTGTGAAGATTGTTGATTGTCAAATTATTTAAAAGTAGGTTGAAGTGGACATGCAGAGTTCTATGTAAAATTGTTGCAGTTTTGAAAGTCTTTGACAGTAAAAGCGAAAGACAGGCTTGAGCCTGGCAGAGCCAAACCTGCACTGTACTGTGGTAGAGTGAACGTTAAGTGTGAAGGACAGAAAGTGGGTAAGGGAACCCCCACAAAGAGAAAGATAGGTTTGAGCCCAGCAGAAGGAAGCACTTGCTGAACATTGATAAAGTGAAGAGTTGAATGTGAAAAGAGAGGCAGGCTCAAGCCCGGTGGAGGGAAGCCTGTGCTGAATAGTGGCAAAGTGAAAGCCAAGAGAACTGTGTATTTGTGACAAGGCGGACGACGCCTAAACAATTGATTACCCTATCAAAAGCTTGAAGCCCAAGCCTGAATTGTTGAACTGTACCAGCAAGCAGAGTGTGCAAGACTGGTGGAACTGTTCCATCCACCTATCCTTTTTAAGAAACTCTCGAGACCCCATGCTTCTGAACATGGGAAAGGGAGTTGTTACATGAGCCATTTCTTTTGCGACACTATTTTTCCTTTTTGTATTCCCTTTACACATTTGTCATTTGAGAAGGAGGGCAAGGTTAGTTTTCCTTAGTAGGGGCCTTTTTATTTTGACTAGACTGACTTGGACTCATTTGTTGTTTATTTTATGGTCGAGATTTCTCCCATTTTAGAGTTAGGGCGAGGTAGGAATTTCACCAACCCCAATAAACTACAAAATAAAGGTTTTCGAAACTTGAATCTATTGTGTCTGTGCTTACTGTTGATACCATGCTTTCCTTATACCTTCCACTTCTGTGTCTGCAAACAGCCCTTCATCAATCACTTCCCTCAATGACAGTGTGGGTTCTATGCATAATACTGTGCCTCATCTACCCTCCCTTCATCTGTTCCTGTTGGGTCAACTGTGTCTTTTCTTGTAATCACTGCTTCTATGTGCCGGGTGAACATTGTTCCGAGTGCTTTTTCTTGTGAGACTGCTGGTCTAAACAAAAATTCTGAGGGTAGATGAAATGTCATGTTTTGCAACCCAGAGAGCCATCCTATCAGGACAGTCATTAGATACAAACACATATGTTCATGCAGGGGTACCCCTCGAACTGCACTGGTACTACATAGTGCTTGGACCACTGCTGCTACTCTGTTATAATGCATGTCTGGTGTGGAGCACACTATTCCTTTATCCATTAAGGAAATGGTTATGTTCATTTTGCTTAAAAGGTCTCTTCCCAATAAATGTACTTGTGTCTTGCTGCTGTACATTAAGGGTGCTAACATTTCCTGTGCCTCTACAGGGATGGGTAGATCTTCTGTGAATGGAACTGTGGCAATAGCCCCAGAGAATCCCTGCATATCCATGCTTTTGTTGGTTAAAGGAAACCTCCCTTCCCATATACAGGACATGCTGGCCCCGTGTCCACTATTTATTTATTGTTTGCTTGTTAGGTGCTTATACAGCAAGTAAAATACTGTATCAAAGTGCCCACAGGGTGAGGGGGGGCACCTTAGGTTCCTTTTCTGGGTCCAGAGTGACAGATACGACCAGATACATCAGAGCTCACTGTGGCCTGTCCTATTGTGGATATATGTTTGTCCCTGGGAGAGGGAAACTATTGCCTCCCAGAATGTTTGCTTCAGAGTAATGTGTAACTGTCCCCAGAGGTAATGCATTCTGCTCCCATGGAAGTGTGGTAGCTTGGGCATGCACTTGCTGTGTGACTTTCAGAACATTTGGAGTTGGGTATTGTATGGACTGCACCTGTATGGGGGCCGTTACTTGCATCAGGCCTGGATTCTGTGCAGATCCAGGTGCGTACATGGAGCCAGTTGCTGCTACATTTCCTGTGGTGTATGGAAACCCAGGAGCATATGCTGGCATCTTGTATGGTGGCGTATAAGCAGAAATTGGTTTGGGGTGAACCTGAATGACACTGTATGAGGGGTCAGCTTCAGCAATCTCGCGCCATATGTCCCCTTCATGACCAACACGTTCCTCTGAATCATGGTATTAATCCTCCAAACTCTTCCCTCTTGGATCCACCCATGTCCCTTCTACCATCCCCTTTTCTGACCTGGCCATCCTTGTTGCTGTTCCTGTTCATATTGTCCTTCTGTAGTGTTGGTAACTACTGTTCCTTTAATGATTACTTTTGCTAATGTTTTTTGTATCAATTTGTCCTCTGCTTGCTGCACTTGTTCTTCTTTCTGCCTTTCCTTCTCGTGTTTAATAATGTACTATATGCACTTGTATCTCACCCCATTCTTTTGCTTCAATGTGCACTATTTTAGCCAAATCTGTCTGTACCTCTGTGGGAGAGTAACATGTGATAAAATACTGGACATTTTTTTCTCATTACATGCAAAAGGTAGTTCACGCATAAACGCTCAAAACGCTGGGTCCCACAGTTCAAAATCAGGTCCTCTGTCCCATCGGGCCCCCACAGTCACCGGGACGGGGTGTCCCGAGGGCAATGTTCAGGCCCAACATAATGTCTTACTGTGTTCATGTACCTCAGGTTGCTCTCCCATATTTGTCAAAGAAGGGAAGCCATAAGGCCTCAATATTAGTCTTAGATTCATCAATCAGATGGGTCAAGAACTCCATGTCATATATGGCCTGTAATTTGGAGACCCACTCTCTTTCCCCGGGAGGTCGTGTGACTTCCATTTATGGGCCCAACAGGATCTGGCGGGTACTAGCATGAGCTGTACCATGTGATTGTGCTTCACTTTCGGCCCTCCCTCCACCTCGATTCTAAACAACATTATCCAGGGGGATAGGGTTCTTTCGATTCCATCAACATCTTTTATCCAAGACAGCACCTCACTCCAATGGGTTTGTACCACATGACACTTCCACCACATATGCACATAATCCCTCCCTTTCAGTGTGACACTTCCAACAGTGAGGATCATAGCCCTTTCTCAACCTGGCTATCCTCTGTGGAGGGTAATGCCATCTATGAATCAATTTCAAGGCCTGGTGGCGGTATTGTGGCGCGGCTGTGGAGCGGTTGCCCTGTCTACAGATCTTGGTCCATCTCCTGTCGGTGATGGGGGTATCTAGGTCTTTTTCCCATTGTACCTGAGCAGACGGGGGATCCCGCGGGGCAGAGAACAGCAAGAGACTATAAAGCCTTGATATCACACCTTTCGTCCCCTTATATGTGATTAGATTTCTCGAAATCTATTAAGTCTCGCCTGCGAGTATCTCCCCATCTGTTTTCGGTAAGGGCTCCCTTAAGCTGTAAATATCGGAAAGGAGAGAGGTTGGCGAGACCCAGAGCGTCCTTCAAGTCACCCAGGGATATAAACACTCCATCCGCCCACAGCTGTCCTGCCCTGCTAATACCCGCCTCATACCACTGTTAGAAGGCTAATGGTTTGTTAATTCCATCCCAGAGTGGAGGAGCCCAGATGCAGCTTAAGGGCGAGGGCCATGTCGTGAGCGCTCTAAGATAACCCCCCTCTTTCCATATGGACCACAGCATCCCCAGGACCGGATGATTCAAAATTCTCCTCGGGATACGTGCCTTGGGGACCCACAACCACTCGTCCAGTGTAACCGGGGAAAAAAGCACATTGTCCAATGCCACCCACTGTTTCTTTGGGCCCATCACCAAATGGTTGACCAGAACTCGCAGCTGTGATGCTTTATAATAGGTTTCTAGGTCTGGAAAATTAACTCCCCCCTCATCTTTGGGCCTTATCAATGTTTCGTAGACGATTCTATGGGATTTTCCCACACAGAGATAGCGGAGAAGGGCCCGCTTTACCTCTTGAAGGAACATCTTCGGTATCTGGGTTGGCAGCATCTGAAATAGGTACATGAATTTGGGGAGGATAACCATTTTAATGGAATTGAGGCGTGCCATCCAGGAGAGGCCAGACTTCATCCATCGCTTAATTGCCAACCACAGGGGGGTAACTTACATTGAAAAGGTCTGCCAGATCTGGTGGTATCTGGATTCCTAGGTGGCAGAGTCCCTCCGCTTGTTTACAGAACTGGAGGTCTTCAACGTATTGCCTCTCTACCTCCTCGAGCTGACCCGCTATAAATGCGACTGACTTTCCCAAATTAACCTTATAGCCTGCGAGGGTCCCATATCGTTCCAGGCTATTCAGTACCTCAGGGACTGATTGGGATGGATTGGAGAGATATAGTAGCACGTCATCGTCAAATAGGCTTATCTTACAATTGATTTCCCCTATCTTAATACCTTGGATTTTGTTGTTTCCCCTAATCGCCATGGCCCAGGGTTCCATTACCAGTGCGTATACAAGGGTAGACAATGGACACCCCTGCCTCGTGCCTCTTTTCAGTGGAAGCGCTTCTAATTCAACTCCATTTACTACCACTCTTGCTGAAGGGTTAGAATAAAGGGCGGCCATCCATCCTCTCTACTTGGGCCCCATCCCCAGGGACGACAATACCCCCTCCATAAAGGTCCAACTCACCCTGTCGAACGCCTTCTCCACGTCTAGAGACAGAAGAAGAGCGGCCTCCGTTCTCCCTTTTGAGCTTAATACGTGTATGGTTTTGCGCATGCTGTCGGCCCCCTGTCTATTTAACACAAAACCGTCTTGGTCAGGGTGGATCAGTCGAGGGAGACATTTTTCTAGGCTGTCGCCAAGATCCTGATTGAGATCTTCGCATCTGTGTTCAAAAGCCAGATGGGCCTATAAGAGCCTCATTCCACCGGGTCCTTACCAGACTTGGGTATAACTGTAATCATGGCCTGCAAGAATGTCGGCGGAATGGTTTCCGGGGTCTTAATTTGGTTGAACAGCTTAGTAAGCGGTTGTATGAGCACCGATTGATATTGTTTAAAAAAGTCGGCTGTATATCCATCCCCTCCTGGAGTCTTACCCACCTTTAACTGTTTAATAGCCCCCTCCACCTCTTCCTCCGATATTACCCCTTCAAGTGCCTCTCTTTCCGATTTTGTGACCTTGGGGAGAGGGTGGTCCTCAAAGTATCTTTGGATCTCATCCTGGGGTTCCCCATCTTGCTTAGTGTACAGTACCTTATAAAAACCCATAAATAATTCAGCTACCTGTTCGGGTTTTGTTTGAATGTTACCCACCCCATCTCTGATACCCTCCACCCATCTGCCGGCTTTATTTCCCCTCAGTCTGTCTGCCAAGAGGGTCCCAACCTTATCTCCCTTCTTGTAATATCTCTGCTTTGTGTATATCATTTTTTTGACCACCTCTCTGATTAGGACTGCGTGTAGGGCTTGTCTTTTTTCCCTCATATCACCCACAAGGTTTTCACGATCTACATTGCCCTTGCTGAGCTGTGCTCTCATCACCCTTAGGTCTTCGCGGAGTTTAGATTCTAAGAGTGCCCTCTCCCGCTCCTCCTCAAACCCTCTGCGTTAAGGAGACCCTGGAAGGTAGCCTTTGCAGCCTCCCAAACTGTGGCCATTGGGATCCCCCCTGTGTCATTTGTTACAAAGAAGGCTTCTATTTCTTTCCGTAGGAATTCCTTGAACACCTGGTCTCTCGCGAGGGTGTCATTATAGCGCCATCTATATGACTTTGGGGCGCCTTGTAGTCGCCAGTCCATAACGAGAAGTTCATGGTCCGACCAGGTCACTGACTCAACCGTGGGATTTCCAATCCCCCCCCCTTCCTCTGACACCAATAGTAGGTCAATTCTGTTTTTTGTTTGGTGCGGGGGGAGAAGAACGTGTATCCCCCAGGAATTTGCCAACATTTTCGCCATACATCCACCCAATAGTATTCTTGCAAGAGGTCCCTCATGGCAAGGCTATCCTTAGTGGGTACCTTTGGCCCTACACCTTTAGCGGACCCTCAGTCTAGCCGGGGGTCTGTGATGAGGTTAAAATCTCCCTCCAGAATCATTGCGCCCTCCGCCCATTCGTCCATAACTTTAAATACTTTATGGATGAACCTGATTTGGCCAACGTTGGGTACGTACAGAGTGGCCAGTGTAACACATACGCCCTGGGATAGTCCCTTGATCCCCAGAAATCTTCCCCCAAAGCCCCTTTTCATCTCAACATCAGTGAGATGCATTGACTTTCCAAGCAGAATGCCTACTCCCTCCTTCTTAGAGGATTTGTGTGAGGCCCAAATGTGCCTTCCTATCTCCTTTCCTTTTATCGTTGATTCCAACCCTCTCCTATAGTGTGTTTCTTGTAAGAAGAGGACTGATAGTTTTTGTTTTGGGAACATATTGCTTGTGAGAGAACGCTTGTTCTGAGAGTTTAGGCCCTTTACGTTGAGCGTGCCAATCCAGCCTTCAACCATGATTTTCACTACCTTTGCTCTGAGAAATTACAGTGTGGTCCCCTTGTATATTTTCTTTGCTTGACCCGTATATCCATGGCGTGGTGTCCCGCTACCCTCGTCCCCCCCCTCCCTAACCCTTGTCCCCTGTCTCCCTTACCCATTTTATAAGGCGTTTGTTTCCGTCACCCAACAAACGTCGGGGGTTAGATGACGAACCACCAGGGTTACTACACTGGCCCCGGGAGAATTGATGATGTGGAACATCTCCTCCCCACATCTATTCAAAAGCTTTTCTCAATTATGGTTAAGATCAGGATCCCGGTGGTGGTTCCCTTCCAATTTTTCCCTCCTTATGCCCACAACATGCAATACACCACACCCGCTGTAGGGTTCTACGTGATTTCGCCGACCTATTTTTGGTCGTGGTACTTTTCATCGCCGGATTTTACATCGCCAGAAATCCTGTTTTTTTTTTTAAAAAATTTTATTCTGGGGGGGTTCCCCCCCAGAAACCCCCCTTACTATTATAATAATACCCCAACCCCAACAAAACACACCCCGAAATAAAAAAATAAAAAAACGGGGTTTCTGGCGATGTAAAATCCGGCGATGAAAAGTACCACGACCAAAAATAGGTCGGCGAATTGCGTGCATACCCCACTGTAGACCTCTCAGCACCTAGGCTTTTGGTGTGAGTCAGAGAGGATTTCCCCAAAATTGGAAGTCGGGTGTAATTGCCCGTCAAACCACAAAACTCCCCGAGCCTCTCACCAGGCAGGCTCCAAACTTCATGTCGCATCAATTAAACAGAAACCTCGCCAACAGTGGCAACACCCACAAGCAACATGAGATTCCCCCAACCTGGGGAACCCCCCAGAGGTCGTGTAAACAACTGCATTACAGAAGATAACATTGTGGCTTTTCCATTATAATCATGAGGGCCCACCGCGGCCCGCTGGCGGATGTCTAGTTTTCTGGAATTTCTGAGTACCCTTCACCTTGTGCTTCCCTTGAGTCAAATCAGGGCCCTGTGGAGCCCGGGTAGGGTCCCTGTCAGTCTCACTCCAATCTCCGGATGATCCTGGGAGGTCTCCAACTAACTCATCCGTGGCTCTCTGGATGTCATTGTCAGTCACAAGGTGGTGACGCTCACCTTGCCATTCAAATGCCAAATAGAACGGGTGTCCCCAGCAATATCGGACCCCCTTCTCCTGTAGCCACCTGGTGATTGCCGCACATTTTTTTCTTATCTGCAGCATGAGGGTGGACAAGTCCTGCTAGATCGGCACCCTGGAATTGCTGTATTGTATGTCTCTCAGAGTCCTCGCCCTCTCGAGTATCCTTGCTTTATCTCTGTAATAGTGGAATCTCGCGAGGACTTCCACCAGCCCGATGGACCCTATCGATCAGGACCATCTCCCCAGAGTCAGTTCCTAGGACAATCCTGACAATATCCTGCACCTTTCCCTCTAGGCTCGTCTGTGTCTCCCCCTCCACCTCTGCCAGGCCGAAGATCTGCAGGTTGCTTCTCCGTTCGCGGTTCTTCATATCGTCCACCTTGAGACGGAGTTCCCCTTCTCTCTAAACCTTGCCTCCATTTGCGTCTCCAGGAGGGCGGTAGATACCTGGTTGTTTTCAGCACCCTCCATTCGGTCCTCCGGGTTGGAGACTTTGGAAATGAGGTCGGCCAGCTTGGGTCCCATGTCTGTTCTCATCCCCCTAATTTCATCAAGGATTGTCTGGATGTTGTTTTGCATGGTGTTCATGTCGGGGGCCTGGGCGGAGGGGGATCCGGTATCCATCGCTGGGTCTCCAGGTGTAAATTGGTATTTCGCTAGGGTTTCTTTCCAACTCATGGGTGCTTCTCCCCCGAGACCTCCGTAGTTATTCGGCGCCCCCAGTGGTTTCTCCCTGGATCCGGAGCTCACCTCCCCTCCACCTCAGCTCGCATGGCACACTATATGGAAGGCAAGTCCTTGTGGTTTATTTCACTTGTTGAGGATTCAGACCCAGGGCCCGACTCTACAGCCACCAGTGTATTTTGCTCCTTCAATCTTCCTGGGCTAGCCCCCAGCGATGTCCTGAGGGGTGGTCTGATACCTTCTATGTCGGTATGTTTGGGGCTCCAGGTGGTTACCTGGTTACACCTCTGAGTTCGGTGTCGTTGATCCCCTCCTACTTTGGCAACCCCGGGGTGCTAACTCTGGTCCAGCAGTCTGCGCCAATGTCCGGGGCTATCCCCAAGGAGCTGGGGCAGGGTGGTGAAGCGATGGTCCCCCTCACTGAGGTGTTATATGTGTAACCATTAACTGGGGAGAGCAGGCTCATGCAGTCTCTGCCTCCCGCAGATGCTCACCCCAAGCAGTTCTCCTCACAAAGTGTTGGCAGGCTGAGGACGGGCCCAGACGCGCTCCCGCGTCGGCCCGGGCCTAGGAGAAGACGGCTCAGGGGGAGCTGCGGTGGTGGATGGTTGATCCCAGCCCTGGCTCCACCCGCAGCTCTCCCCTGGTGTCAGGCAATGTTGGGCCCCAGCCGGGTGTAGGAGAGAGGAGGAGGGGCCCGGGCGTGCTCCCCGCAATGGCCAGGGCAGGCCAAGAACTCCGCCGGTGGAGGTGAGGCTAGCGAGGCAGAGCTGTGGGAGCCCCCGTTGGGAGCAGGGACCCCGGCGAGCCTCTAGTTACGCAGTGCCTCAGCCTGTGAAGGGTGGGCGGGCCCCCCTTCCACAGGAGATCACGTGGCCGCGGTGCACTGGGGGGCTCCGATTGCCCCAATGGATGTCCCGGACGTGGCGTAGGTGGCCCGGCGGACACGCGGGCTGCAGCGCAGGACTCTCCCCTTGCTGAGCGCGAGGCAGCTCCGCGCTTCCCTACTCGCGTATGTCGCCGGGCCAAATGGGGGAGGGGAAGGCGCCAAGTTCCTCCGATGGATATCTCCGGATCAGGAGCGGCCCCAAGTCTCGGGCGGGTGTCTCTGGGTTCCCTGTGGCTTCACAAAACTGATTTTCCACGATTGGAGGGGGGAGCGTTCCTTTTTCTCCTATAACTCTGCGTGTCTCCTGGGGCCATATGGGGAGCGTATGGATCAGGCAGCCATCTTGCCTGCGCCCCTGGTGGCCTCCTGCCCTACTCATTTTTAACAGAATCTCCCCTGCTGTCCATATGTCAGCATTTATCATTGGGCATGGTCCTCCCCTCTCCCTTTTCCTCGTCACCCGTTCAAGCTCCTCTTCTGTTTCCTGAATCGCCGCTTCTAGATCCATATGTACTTTATTTTCTATCTTTGTTATAATCGGGTCTCCTACTTTGTTATTTTCTACATTGTCCCATGATGTCCTAGGTTTTGAATTTGCTTAGGGCTTGTACTAGGCATTTGTATATACCGCTGCAGGCTGTACAGGATAGGTTCCAGGTGTAGGTGGAGCTGTCCGCTGCACAAGCGTTTGAGAATATGCCAAATTGGTGCTCTCTTCTGAAAGGGGTGGAGCTGTGGTCAACACTGGTGCCTTATCCCCTCTTCCATTTCTGCTCACGAGATCCCCTTCTAGTTCATCATATAATTTCCATAACTCAAGTATACGCTGTCTCTTCTTTAGTTTTTTACCTTTGTATGGTGGCAACAAATGTGTGTACATCTGCTCCATGATACCCCTATTGTGCGTACCTTCTGCAGGCCATGCAGTTACCATTTTACCCTCTGTCCCTGAAACCCATTCATTATGATATTTGAGAATGTTATCCTTATATGTTGGGAGCTCTGTACACATATGCTCAACCTCTGTGCCCATTCTTTTATAAAATCACAACAACGTAATGGCCGACAACAAATCGTCACAACAAAAGACCATTTTGTTTTGCGCTGAAAGGGCCCCCCCCTTTCAGCGCACGTCCGATTCACCACAAAACACAAAGGAAAACAAAAAAACACTATGCGTCTCTTCACAACAACCCCCAATAAGCCCCCTCCCACAATATGTTCTTTACCCAAAATGTTCCTCCCACTCTCCACACACACACCAAGCTACTCTTGCCTTGAGTCAAAAACGCACCTCTATGTACAATTTATACAACAAAGCCAAAATTAACACTCATGTACACAATGGTTTATTTTTCCTGCTTTTGCCCATTATCTCAGGACGGAGGGATACAGTCCTCTCCACTACAGGACTTCTCATTTCACTTCTGTAAGCAATATTACCCTCCCTCCTGTCTCTAGGGACTTCAATATCCCATCATAATGCTAATAGGTTAGTAGGATTGAGAGGGGAAATCGCAATAATGCTGTGGTGTGCTGTTGGTTGCATCAGTTCAGAAAAGACCGCCACTGTGGGCTGGTATGATGTTGGCAGATTGGCGTTTGTTGGATGGTTTTAAGCAGGTCTTTCATGTGCCTGTTGGGTATTGTGGCGAGTTGGTAAAGTGCCTGTGGTTTGGGTGTTTTCTGTTGAAGGTCTGTCTCATGTTACTTCTGTGTTGGGTGGTGGGTATGCTGAAAGTTAGAGAGTTTTTGGTAGGGTTAGTCAGGGGTTATCTGTGTTATTTTTACAATGGGTTGCCTCAGCTTAGTCCTGTGTCTATTGGGTTTGGGTTGATTTTCTTTGGCTGTCACCGTCTTGTAGGAATCTTCTGCGTTGGAATAGAAATGTTCTCTTTTTAACATTTAACAGCCATGTTTTTACCAGTTTCCTGAATTTCAGGTGACCTGTTGGTCGTATTTCTTTTGGGAGCGGGTTCCAGAGTGTGACCACTATGCTGGAGAATGATGATCCCTCGAATGTTTGTTTTGAGTATTGTTTCGGTTCGAATTGAATGTCGCTGCAGGATCTTGGTGTTCGTGTTGGTATGCAGATGGAAAGTTTCTCCTCTGTAAATTCTGCTCCCTGGCTGTGAATCGCTCTGTGTGTTATGCAACGTTCTTATTGCTGGTGTTCCCTTCTAGGGAATGTGATGGGGAACCTGTGTAAAGATAATGATGGTGTGCTCCACCTGCAAGACTACAAAAGCACAAGCAAACTTTATGAGCAAAGGGGAAAAGCTGCTCAAAGGAGCATCCTGACTTCTTGGGACAAGTACAGTTTTAAATCTTACCCATTTGCAAGAATCAATGTTTAAACTGTTGCATGTTCTGCCATAGAGACATTGGAAAGCGTCCCACTGACAGCTGTACCTTAGTGGTCAAGAAACGTGCCTTATGCATAAAATACCTGTCCACTATTGAGGCTTCTATCTTGAGTGACATGTGGTCTAAACTTCAAGATGCTCCTATGTGGAGAGCAAGAAAACAGGCAAACAATGCAGTGAAATAATGAACACAAAACGCAGTTGTAATATTAAATAAAATGCAACACAAGACAAGTCATATGAACGCCCTAGGTGTTTCTGTATTAAGATTTTTTTTCCAGTATGCATTTCACTTAAACTGCAAACCATTATGCTTTAGTGCAGTGATAAACATGTAACAGTGGTAAGGGACACTTATCCACATTTGAGCACTTTAACAGGATAGACTCTAAAATGCTGTAAATAGTCACTGTATGACCTTAAAATATACCTGAGAGGAAAGTTAAATATCTATAAGTAAGGCGAGGTAAATATCAATACATTTCTGAATCAATAATTTTACCACAATCTACAGTCGTGTGCACTAAATATCTGCAACGCAGTAAACACTATTTTCCTTTCCTGTGCCTTGTTTCCTTAGCTGCATGTAACCAGCCTGTGCCAGGTGACATCCAGGACACTTTAAATTTTCAGACGGTCACCGGCTCTGTTTTTAGTTCAACAGGAATCATTACGAGTTTGGCAATAATTTGGCGGCAAATCTGAGGCATTATAACCATAATAGATTACTGTGACAGCCCCTTGATCTTGTGGAATTACCATGGGATCACTAATGGTGGTACTATGGTCTTAATCCCAATTATTGGACCCCAAATAAATCAATAGGGAATTATTTTCAGGCTTGCTTTAGCTGCTGCGGGATGAGGGCATTGGGCAGTGGGGCTAGGACAGCATCCTTCATTGTTGGCTCTTCTATTTTGAGGTTATGTTGGCTATGGCTAGTGTTGGAGGCTTGCAGAGGCTAGCAGGACTTGGGCAGCTTCCCTCTCTCTGTAATAATGTGGTTCTTACATGCTGAGGAGGCTGCGGCACACAGCATACCACTTTTAAACCGCTCTTTTTGTAAGGCAGGATGATGTGGCGTGATCCCCTTGAGTCAAAGAGGGCTCAGGTGAGAGTACTTGGTTTGCTCGGTTATTCTTTTCGTATCAACACCATGTGGTATCACTCCATAATATCCCCAACAAAAATAGATGTGGCCGTTTGGTTCGCAATAGGCGATATTTTTGCATCACAATATTTTTGCGGCAGAATTAACACATGGAACCCACCATGTGTTGGGGCAGTGAGACATGAAGGAAGGGCCTGGGCTTTTCTCTTTTTTCACAATATTGTTGTGCCAATATCTTTGCAAGGCGGCAGGGCCAGCTGTGTGCAGGTTGCAGTGATAGAAGTGTACCAAAAAAGTGGTGTTACTGTGACTCCGGCGGGGGACAAAGTAGGAAGAATGGGAGCAACGGGCAACACATATTTCAAGGGTTTCAGTCATGCTGCTTGACAGCCAATTGAGTTGAAGCAGATTTCAGTTTAGCTGTAACTGATATCCGATGGTAAAATTGAGAAGTGTGTTTTAACTTCACAAAGGACCAACTAAGGGGAGCTCCATGAACTACGGGAAATAGACAGAGCAATGAGACATAAGCAACAGAAAGGTGTTCCCGTGTGTGACAATTCAAGTGAATTTATAAATGTATTCAACATTGAAAAATGCTCGATGATTTAATCATCTAATTCGTCGTATACATGGCATATGCACAGGTGTCTGATATATTCAATGAAAGGTATGTATTGAGTCGATGCACCACAGTTTAAAAGAAAATAATTTTGTATTTATTATTTTACAAAAGAACAAACAATAAATAAATAAAATTAGTGTTTGAACATTTGCAGGTAAACGGAAGGAGGAAACAATATAGTGTGAGAAAATGATATAAACAATGCAGATATTATCATCTAACTTACAGGGGAGCAATAACAGAGGGATGAATGAGATTTACAATAGAAAATAAAATGAATTGAAAACCCAAACATATGAATAACGATTTGTAAATTATTTTCAAACACAAATTGCCATTAGAGTGCCAAAGCACAAACTCCATTTCTGACTAGCCCTGACTAACAGGAATATGTATATACAAATTCACATGAGTGTTACCAGTGCCTAAAATACGGCCACATTTAGGGTCTGGACGTGTTGCCTAGGGGCTAGGAAGTGGAATCCAATGAAAACATCATCAATGTATGACTGACGGCTAAATGCCGGAAAGAGGCTGATAAATGAGACCAAATTTGTAAAGTCACAACGAACAGTTCTGGAATGGTGGAAATGATTGCAAAAAGTAGTGCAGCTGTTAAGAGTAAACAAATAAAGGCAGAGGAACATTGCTCCAGACCGTTCCTGCTCACTTCGGCAACTAGCTGCTTGTGAAACGAAGGAACATCAGGCTTTGTGCTTTTTAAAATGGGACCATAAGAAACCGCAAATGTGTATACCTATACAAGAGTGTCTACGAAAGAGTCTGTTGGAGATTATCCAAGGTGCCCTATGGAAATACTGCTAAATGGAGCTGCCGTTACCACTTAAGAGGGTAAGCATGCAGTAACCTGAAAGGTCTGCATGGTTCTGACTCATGGGGACCCATACCTTATTCCCCATTTTGGAGTCCCATAGGACACTATGGAGACATGCCATATTACCACATGCAGTAATAACCTCTACACAAAAGCAGGCGGAAAAACAGTGCTTGATAAATAAAACTCATACTTTGGCTATTACCATCACATACTTGACAAAATGGCCCATTCCAATCTGTAGGTGCTTTTTCAGTCCTGGGTTTTCTCTCTGCATTCTGGGACTTTCCCATTGTAAAACTCGGCCTACAAGTCCCAGAATGCAAAGAAACAACCAGGACTGGACAAGCACATATAGATTGGAATAGGTCATGTCGGCAAGCATGGCACTAATGTCGTAATCCCTCCCTGAGTGTTTTTGACCTCCGCCTTAATTTCTATCACTCTGGGATGTGACGTGCTCACAAATTGCACTAGTAATGAAAATGATCATCTGTGTAGTTGGAGGGATGCATTCTTTTATCTCAGTTTCGATGGTAATGAAGAGTGGGTAGGAATAATTCCAGAAACTGACTGTTGACGAGATGGCAACCTGAGGCCAGAGCTCCTGCTCGTATTTTGTGTTTGGTTTCCCAAGGGACTGGTAGATATTGACATGTGTGCTTTGGGTACCCCATCTGGCAGGATAAACCAACTGGGGAGGACTATTGGGAAGCTGAATTGTTCCATACGGGCACAGAGATCACTGCAGATGTGGCTAAAGTCAAGGAAACCATTGTGGGATTTGACCATTCTGACTTTAAGGGGACAAGTCCAACCTGGAGGTTAGACACAAACCTCAAGAGGCTCAATGGGGGTTTAAAATCTGACTACAGTAGCTACACTCATTATAAGGCTGTCTTACCAAGAGAAGTACCGTTGAAGAATAAACCCTGGGGTTTTAAGTTTGCATGAGAATGCAACGAACCATTGAATTGTTTCAGCAAGTCATCCATGACCTGTTGAAGCTGCTTCAGTGGCAAGCTGGTTTTGGAGACGGCCCAAAGGACCCAAGGTCCCAGTCCCCCTTATAATCGGCACATAAGGCAATTCATAATCAGGCTCTTGAGGTTTCAGGTGAGAGGGATGGTACTGAACGGTGCTGCAGACCTTAAGGAGGTGATTTAGAATGGGAAAAACAAGCAATGCTTTTCCATGACTTCAGTAAGGAGATCATGGTCACAAAGAATTGTTTATACCAGTCAACAAGATTGTTAGGAACAAGAACCTGGACTACTGTATCTCCTTTCCAGCCACTTTTAAGGTAAAGATTTGGGAAGTCATGGACAGCTTCACAGCCTTCTCTGCAATGTATAGCTGATTGTGAAAAGCTGGAATGGGTCTTGGTATACATGCCTCTTCCCTGTAATGCTCTCTTTCATCTGCAATGCTTCTTTCCTGGTTTGACTGATAGTTTATCTGAGTTTCACATGGCTATTTCATGTGTTGGGGATACTAATATTGCCTCCTTGCATAATTTATTTAATTTTAGTTTTATTTTGTCATTTGTAAAGCACACTAAACCCATCAGCATCAAGGCGCTGTTTGCAGAGGTTACAAGGACATATGAAGTAGTTCATTAACAAGTGGTAGTTGCATTAGGATAACACTATAGAGGGCGGACAATCGGTAAGTAAGTTTCAGTTAGCAGGTCCCTTGAGAAAGGAGTGCCGCCAATGTCAGAACATGGTCAAAGAGCAAAGTCTTGAAGTGTTTGCGGAAGATCCTATATGATTGTTCAGCTCTTAGCGCCGGTGGTAAGGCATTCCAGTTCTTGGTGACTATAACTGGGAAGCTCAGCACCTCTGATCTTTTTTGCCTGAATCTGGGGGTAATACGGCAATGAGTTTTCATGGATCTGGTGGGTCTCATTGAGTTTGCTTTATTGAGTTTTTGTGAGAGGTATCTCAGGGCGGTGTTCGAGAGGCATTTACGTGTGATCGCTGGTGTTTTTGAAGATAATACGCTCATGAACTGGTAGCCAGTGCACACTCCTTCTCGCAGCTAAGATGTGTTCACGTATGGGGATATTTCAGGCCACACTAAGTGCATCGCTCTGGGTCACCTGCAACTTACTGAGGTGTCTGTTTAGGGCCCAAGGTTGTTTCACTAGATTAACACACTACATCCCACTTTCCATCTACAACTCTAGTTTTCCAGTCTATTTTGTCCTACGCTCAACACTGTACACATGGCGGACAGGTGTGAACTCCAGAACCCCATGTTCCTGACATGACTTTAGCCTTAAGAAGCTGTGATACTAAGTCTCATTTCTTGTAACATAAGGGTCCTGAACTGCTCTGTGAAGAGAAAGAAGTTTATGTGCATCATAACAAAATGAATGGATTGCATAGCTTTTTTAAAGAAGTATCCCATTTATTAGATAATAATTTTATTTTTTTATTTATTTGCATTTGTTAAGCGCACTTGCAGCCCATGAGGCATCGAGGCGCTGTTACAGAGGAAACACAGATTAAGATTTTTCTTTGTCACGTATTTATAACGCGCTTAAACACTCGGAGGTTTCTAAGCGCGGACCCGGGGATCGAACCAGTTGTTGCTTTGTGTCGTCTTGCTTCCAAGACGCGCACGCTGCCGCTGTGCTATCCTCCTGGGACAGTATATAATGTGCATCTACAGACAAAAGGTTATTAAGATAGCGAGGTGACCAGTTGTGCGGATTCCATATCCAAAGGTGTCTCCATACAGTTTCATATTAAATTTGGTTGCAGGCTGGACAGAGTTATATGAGACCCGGTCTAACACTTTACGAATACTGAACTAGATCTAAAAGGTCCAAGTTATGTCCTAGGCAACTGCTTTATTCTTTTAAGTTTTTCTTTCTTTGAAATTTTGATTACCGAATGTAGCACTACAGGAGGCCTAAAAAGGCGGAAAGAGCAGTGCTCTGATGGAAAGGAAGGTCTGACTAGCCTTGGCATGTAGAATAAGATAATACCTTCCAGATTTGATAGAGCCAACCCTTATTTAGAGATGAAGCCAAAAACGCTAGTTGTAGGGGATTGATTCAATCTGGGTCTATCTGAGACTTTTGCTCAATCTTTAGTGGGGTGATCAGGTGGAGTGGGGCTGTAAGGTTCCTGCATCTTGTTACGACACACATGGGATAACCAGAGGTCACTGAAATGAGGGATGGTGCAGCAAGGTATGGAAGTGTACTAGAAGAGCTACATCTGTGCAAATATCCCTGATTAGATATGACTGTCAGCTGAGAAAGAGGATTCCCTGTATTCATCCCAATGTTTTCCTTCTGGCTCTCGGTGGAGATGCGCAAAACTTTTGCTCTCCCATGATCCATGCCCGAGTGCCACGTAGGGAGGCAATTGTCTGTTAAGTGGGTGAAACAAGAGAGAAGATGCATCATCTAGAAGAGATTCTACATTGACATCACACATATTTTGAGGGAAGTCTTCTTTTCAAAACAACACATTTAAAAACATAATCTTCAAGTGGCAGAAGTCATCAGAGGGAAGGACAGCAATGATTTACATTCTTAGTCCATCCAAGAAATCTGTACAATGACAATATAATTTAACCATTCATGTTTTTGGCACAAAGCGAGACAATTAGGAACTAATCAGATGCAAACTAGAATAAACTCTTTTGTGTGATGTGTGAACAAATGAAAGCAACCAGCAACCTCTAATCGCTACCAACAGATTTCGATCCTGAATCCATTAAAACCACAAGCAGCTAGGGGATTAGGTTGTTCTCCCGGAACATAGCAGGGGTGAAGAAGCAATTGGAAGACTTTGTATGGACAAGTTTTATTAGAGGTTATAACATAATTGCCCTCCAGGAGACTTGTGCCTTGGACCCTGTCAAGTTGCACAGCTATCAGTCTTTTTGTATCCCGGCCACCAGGGGTCTGAAAGGCAGGCCACGGGGGGCCTATTGATTGAGTTTTCTCTGGGGTGGGAGGTGAAGACAGTTGATACTCAGTCTTCAGATCCTTTTATGCTTATCATCAAACTTAACGCCTTAAAGTCTCTATGGTTAATTCATGTTTATGACAGACCCTGTGATCTAAATGGAAAGGCCTGCATGGAAAGCCTTCAAATGGCACTAGCTGGCAACGGTTTTTCAAGGTCACAACATTCCTTTATAGCGATGGAAGGAGATTTTAACCTACAATTGTAACCAACAGACCTGCTTGAAGGTCTGTGGGACGACCAACACCAAGCCTGGGATATTCCTGACTTGGAGGGGTCCTGATTGCTAACAAAGTATCCTCTAGCAGCCCAAACATCTACCATCTTATGCAATCTAAAACTAAGAGCCTGTAATGGCAGGTTTGCCACCGACCAACCCACCAAGAAGACCTTTATATGGCTTAAGGGCAGCACCTTAATTGATTACCTTCTAATCTCAGCACTTGCTTGGGCACAGTTAGGCGATTTCAGAGTCATCGATAGGTCCAAAAGTGACCACCGCCCGTTAGCCATCTACTTAAGGTGGGAATTCCTCAGACTTAGTCATGAGGCTCCTACACAGGGCCCCCAATACATGGGGGTCACAGGCTTTGACCGAAGACCGCTGAAATGGGCCAGGGTCTCTTTGCCCAAATTGAAACATTGAATGTATGCTTCAATCTCAGCCAACATCAAGGTGATGTGCAACCAGGAGAGCGAGACTGCCGCGTTATTGGCTTAATTAAAAAATCAAACAAATAGCGTTCTGCCGTATGTTTCGGTGCCTGTGTCCAGATTTAAACGTAAACATACTGAGAGGGTGGCATGGTTTAATGTTTGCTGCAGCGCGGCTAAAAGAGATATAGAAAGATGCATAAGGGACCCAAAGGGGATAGACAGACCCAAGCTCTGTTTCCTGAGAACCCAATATAAAAACGTAATTTACACCAAAAAGACAGATTATCTAAAAGGGAAATGGGAGAACCTTTATAGAGCCTATGATCTAAGGGATAGCGTTGTGTTTTGGAAATTGGTTGCAGACTGTGACCATAAGGCGGACCATCGACCAGCCGGTAGCATTGCAGGGGACAGATGGAGGGCCCATTTTTGCAACCTGTTTGCTGCAGACCCCTCTCTAATTCGTCCTCTTGTCACCCATTGTATAACAAGCAGTAACTGTCTGTGTATCACCCTTCAGGAGGCAGAGGACGCATTAGCCTCTACTCAAAATGGTAAAGCGACAGGCCCGGACCTAATCTCATTGGATCTCTATAAGGAAAAGATATCCATCCGGGCCCCTATATTGTGCCATGTGTTTAACACAATTTTGCGTCAGGGCTGGATGCCAGACTCTTTGCACAAGGCAGTGATCATCCCAGTATACAAGAAGCGTGGCAGGTATAGTCTGGCCAACTTCAGACCAATCTCCCTGTTAGACGGGGCTTGGAAGTTGTTTGGAATAATAATTCTGAAACATCTCCAATTGTGGATTGACCAAAAAAGACTGATCAGTGTATATCAGGCAGGGTTTCAAAAGGGCTGTGGGACAGTAGATCAGTGTTTTATGTTTTTTTCTTAGTATCCAAAAACGCTGAAAATGTGCCTATTTGTACTATTTGTGGACCTTAGAACAGCATTCGACTCAGTGGTCCGTGAGCATGTATCGCAGGTGCTGGCGAAGCATAAGGTCTCAGATTATCTGATTCGTATCATATAACACCACGTCCTGTGTACTGTGAAAAACCTGAAGGTGTCTCACCCGCTAATCCCCGGGGAACCAAGACGATGGTTATAAAGCCGAAACTCGGGAAGAACATCTCGCTACAAATAATGATTGATGATTCTCTTATTGACAAGTGAGAATTTAGGCAAGATCAGGATGGGCCCTTCAGATAAACAGGGGTGCCATTATGCCAAACAAATTTAGCAGGGCTATTTTATCATTTTTTACCAGTCATGGGAGTGGCGCAATTTCACCTGCATTAGAACTCTATCAGAAGCAGGCAGTTTCAGCTGTTCAGAGTTATGGGGGTTTGAAGATGTTGAGATGGTTGTCAGAAGGGAAAATAACTTCCTGAAGAGATTGTTATTATTGCCCCCCAGTGCCTGACTGCTTTAGTTCATATGGAATATGGCACCATCCCCATAAGCACTGACCTCATGTTTCGGCCTGTTTCCTTATGGTTTAAAGTCTAGACCCAGCCAACCTTGGAACTTTGTAGGGATGCTCTCTTAAACATCATGTCTTTTGAAGGAGCAAGAAGCCTGAAATGGCTCTCCCACATAAAAAAACCTATTGTTCTGTTTGAATATGGGCGAGTTTTGGAACAACCTTGGGGGCCTTTGTGCAACGAGTTGGAGCCGAATTAAGCCTCTGATTAGACAAAGAGCACGGAATCCTCTCCTCCTAGAGGTACAAGGATAAAGTTGGGCCTGGTGGATCTGGCCCGGAGCTTTACAGCTGGATTTAAAGCCTACCTGGACCTGATGAAGCCTGCATATGCAAGAACACATTATATGAGGCTAGGATTGCTAAATTTGCTGCCTTCATTTCCAAATGGAAAAACTTGGATTCAGCTAACGGTCCATTGTGCGGTGCCATAGAGGATGCTTTGTTAAGAAAAAATAAGAAATAAAAAAACGGTGTAATTTGTGCTAAGTTAACAGTGAGGACAGAGGGTTAGTCATCATGTTTAGAAAAACCTAGGAAAGGTATAGGGATTTTGAAGAACAATTGGAGCACAATGAAAGAGATTCTCTAATAAGCTCTCATGCTGGACACCAGGTACTAATATAAGAATACCAATGAAGCATGAAAGTTTAAAGAAACTTTTTTCTAATAATATATGTTTTTATTTTCTTTTAGAGGCTAATAAAACAGCAGGATACAACATCTTTTAAAAGTGTTGTCGAGAATCGCAATGTAAGAATCAGGTGAAGGCAGGAAACAGGAAATATTTTAGTTGCATCATTCCAATCCCACTCCTCCTAACCTCCTTGAGCATCAAGTACTTCCTCTGCACAGTTACACATCAGGCAAAAAGATCTAAAGATTTTCACTGAATGTTACAAGTATGTGCGTTGCCGTTCCCTTCAGCACAAAACATCACATGCTTCATTGTTGCAAGATAAGACTCCCCCTAAATCCAGGCCTCAACCTTAAATATCCTTTTGATTTGCTTTGGCCATTTGTATGGCACTCACAAGGTGGAAAATTGTATCTGAGCCCACTTCTGCCAGTACATTTCAAAGGAGTGTCTAATTAGAATGGCCAGGGACAAAGCAAATCATCTGAAGACAGGTGATGGATAGCTTCGAACAGCCCCGTCTTTAACTTTTGTCAGAAAGTCAACAGATTTTGGTAGAGTCGCAAATCAACTGGGAGAGAATTATACAAAAGACAAGCCTGCACAGAAAAAGAGCATCCCATTGCTCGGGAGCAAAGCAATCGAGTAACATCAATCAACAATTTATTCCAACACCTTAAATGCTTATTTGGAATAAAGGATTTCAAGCAAAGTTTGAGGTACTGCAGTGTTTTGCTGTTCTAATTCCTTCGGGTGAGTTTGTTCTCTACCATCAGAACCCTAATGCATCCAAAATTTGTCTGACTTGTGTATCCGATGGGTCTGAGGATTTTTGTAAACAGGATTAGCATTAGACAGGGCCACAATTAGATATCTAGAATAAGATGAATCCTTTCAATGGTATTCTGTAAAATTAAACAAAGTTGGGGAATTGTGAGGAATTCGACCATCCACATGGGGAGTGTGCGGTCGCCTGGGATTTTTGATTTTTTAAAAATGAAAATGAATGATGGGAGATCAACCTCCAAAAATGTGTGGGGCTAATCAGCACACATTTTCTAATGCTTGCTGCACAACAAACACATAGTCCAGTCTACTCTGGGGGAGACGGCCTGCAGTCACAGTCCTCCCTGTCACATGTATTTGACAGGTGACAGTGAGGGGTGCTTGAAAACATTCAGAGGAGAAAGGCAACAACTTCCTCCTCCCATTGCCAGCCTAATTAAATATCAAAAACTTCATGGATCTGCCCTGTTCTATTGTCTATGTTCAGTGTGGTGGAGGCACATACTGATGAGAGTTAATTTGAAGCAGGCCTGCAAATAGGCCTGGTCGCAGAACTTAACAATGGGTAGGAAATCTAACAACTCTTTGATATGCAATGTGCCACCTTGAAGCTACATCCCACCCCTTTGTATGAAGGGCAGTGAATATCATGTCTGGGACAACTGTTTACAGTTGGCAAATTCCCTTTCAGAGAGATGAAGTATGTGATTTGAGGGAGACAGAAGTCTGTTCTCACCACAAACTTCAAGGGAGACCTGCACTTTGACCAAGAGCCACAGAGGCTCAGTTGACCAGAGAGATACTTTGATCTACATCAAACATGAATATCAATGGGACTTAGAAGTACATGTTGTCACCTCTTAGCAGGAAAGAAGAACTCAGCATTGGACCCTGGCTGATGGTACAGACTGCCTTACATCTTCTGCCAGAGAAGGAAGGCCAGGATTTCCAAGAGGGAAGCAAGATCCCTCCCCTAAACATCTCCCAGGGAACAGAGCGAGATACCGGACTCAGAGGACCCATCCAGCAGCTCTTGAACCAGTACCCAGCCGGCACACAGCGTGCCCTGCTAGGTTCAGTCAGCAAACTTCCTAGGTGGGAAGTGCCAGAGAGTCTTTGAACAAAGGACAAAGCCGTTGCCAGCAAACACTCTCCTCAGCTTTGGCCTGTCTGCCTTGAAAGGACGCCATGGGCCCTGCGAAGAAGCTAGGAGGGGTGCCACACAAGCATCAACCAGCGTCCATCTTTGAAGGACATTTTCGAGGCAGGCGAGCCCTCGAACTGACCGGCGTCACCCTGAATGTTGTCATGATGCAGTCACTAAAGCCATCCTAGATGCCTCGACCAGCGTTCCAGATTCACCAACCAACACAGAGACAATGATTCTTTTTTTTTTAATAAAACATTTTATTGTTGTTTTTTGGAAACACAAAACATGCAGCCCCGTGCAACGGGGTAAACAAAACTTCCCTTTCCCGCCCGCCAATAATTCCCGGCCATGGTCTAGTACCAATGAGCCTCATAACATGTCCCGACATTTTGTTACTTTCATATCACGCCACCCGGTTCACTTGCAAATCTCTGGATGGCACTTCGGTTTATTATTATAAATTACTTTTAGTGTGCATCTTCCCACTTTTGCCATATTTTCTGCACTTTCTCAGGGCACCCTCTGGCAGTATAAACCCCTTTTTCCATTGCAATGCAGATGTCCACATCCGTGATCCAGTGTTCAAAGCTCGGTGGCCTTTCGGAGCCCTAAAGTTGCGCTATGTTCCTTTTAAGTATCGCCTTGGTGGTGGATAAGAACGCTTTCTCGTACCTTGTTAGTTCAATGTCTTCTTTTATCCCCAGCAATAGTTGCTTTGGACTTACATGTATCCTCTTTCCCATTACCCTTGACAGTTCGTCGCAGCACTGTTGCCAGTATTGTTGAATGATGGCACATTCCCACAGTATATGATAGTAGCAACCTTCCTACTTCTTACATCTGAGACAGAATGGGTTTGTGGTGTTCCCCCAATTGAACAATGCCACCCTTGGATAGTAAATCCTATGTCGTATCTTCAGTTGAATTAATCTAAGCCTTGAGGAGATAGTCGATTCTCTGGGGTACATTAATGCGGTTACCCATTCCTCTGGGAGTATGTCACCTACCTCCTTCTCCCACTTGGCTTTCAAACCCGACAGCTCTTTCGTAGCAAAGGAGTTAAGGGCACTGTACATAGTAGACGTGACTTTCTGTTTAAGCAATTCTGGGAATTGATTGCGTTCCAATGGGGAGTAGTCAGGCATGTCAATCAATTCAGGGAGGTGAGCCTGCAGTGCGTGTTTGAGTTGGATATAATGGTATTGCTCGTTGGGTGGAAGTGCAAAGGTGGCAACTAGATCCGCGAATGATATTATTACGTTTTCTTTTATCACATCACCAATTTTCGTGATGCCTAGTTGGGCCCACGATTGCCATTTAGGGAGTTTGTTCACCTCTGGGAGATGTCTATTGTTCCACAGTGGTTGTGCTAGAGTTAGTTTTTTATCCCAACCTAAGTACTTATGTATATCTGTCCAGACTTGGGTTGTATGCGTCAACATGGATGGGTCAGAAGATCGATCTTTTTTCCGGTAGAGAAGGTTCATGATGGGCCTTTCCTGTGTGTCGGGGTCCTGTGTTTTTTTGTGCGGTAGTGTGGTATCCCCATGCAGTTTATCATTTACTATTGCCATTTGACTGGCCCAGTAGTAGGTTTGCAGCAGGGGGAGTCCAATTCCACCCTCCCATATGGATCTTTGTAGGGTAGTAAGTGCTAGTCGTGGATGACCCCGTTCCATAACAACCTCCCAAGTGTTTGGTCTATCCTATGGAACTCACTGGGTGCTATGGGTAGCGGTGCATTTTGTAATACGTAAAGAAAGCGGGGCAGAGCCATCATTTTGAAAAGTGCCGCGCGTCCCAGTAGTGTGAGTGGTAAGGACATGCAGTGGCGGACATCATCTTTGAACCTGGTTGGTATCGGATGTAAGTTTTTTTCCCACATAGTCTGTTAGCTTATGTGTAATTTGTATGCCGAGGTATCTGAATTGTTCCTTTTCAATGTGGTAGGGGCATTCATCTGGTATCTGCTTCACTGGGAATAGTATGGATTTTGATCAGTTGACACGAATCCGCTGAACATGCCGTATCTCTCTAATAGATGCGATACAACAGGACAGGAAACTCGCGGGTCTGCCAGGTACATTAACAGATCATTTGCGTATAAGGACACCCTGTCCTCCCAGCCGTCCCCCCACCTGAAGCCACTCCATGTTTGTGTGGATATTAACAGGATTGCTAAAGGTTAGATTGCTAACGCGAAAATCAAAGCTGATAGGGGGCAGCCTTGTCTTGTGCCTTTACCTAATTGGAAGGGTTCTGAAGTGTACCCGTTCACTCTTGTTACTGCCACTGGAAGGTGGTATAGTAGTTTGACCCAGCTCATGAAGTAAGGGCCTATGCCCATTTGTCGCATAATTTCCCAAATTGCCTCCCAATGTACAGAATCGAAAGCCTTTTAGAAATCTATGGACAGTAAGGTCAGGGAGTTTTGTACCCTAAGAGTTTTTTCTAATGCTGTGTGTAATCTATATATATTTTGCCTGGTGGATCTTTGTGTCATGAACCCACATTGGTCTGGGTGTACGAGTGTGTGTATGACTTGTTGCAGCCGATTGGCCAATATCTTCGCGAGTATTTTGGCCTCGCAGTTTATAAGAGAGATGGGTCTATAGGAACTGCACTTGTCAGGTGGTTTATCTGCTTTTGGCAAGACTATTATTATGGATTTTCTGAGGTCTGGGGGGAGGCAACCCTGTGAGTGCGAGTGTTGAAATAGGCGCAGTAGTTGTGTAGAGATCATGTTTGCGCCTATTGTTTTCCATATTTCGACAGGAAAGCCGTTTGGGCCTGGGGTCTTCCCTGATTGGAGTTCTGACATTGCCCAAGTTACTTCTTCCTCAGTAATTTCTTGTTCTAATAGGACCGCCTGTTGCTCATCTAGGGTGGGGAGGGTAATTTCTTCTAGTATATCGGTCGGTGGCGGTGCGGATGGTGTACTGTACAATTCAGCATATTACTTGGCGAATCCTTCTGCTATGTCCTGATCTGTTACTAGTGGTTCTGGTTCTTCCGTTGTTAGTTTCCTGACTTGGGAAAGGACTAAGTCCCTGCGCTCCAGCCATGCAAGTATTTTGCCCGCCTTGTCCCCTGTTTCGTCTATTTTCGCTCGCATTGCGGCGTGCGCTTGTTTTGCGTTGTCTAAGGCTATGTGTTGTAGTTGTTTTTGTGCTAGCTGTAGCGCACGTTGTGTCTCGGGTTGGTCATGAGATAGGTGATCAACCTCTGCGTTCTGCCTCAGCTGTACGTATCGTTTCAAGCTGTTTTTTCTTGCGGGCTGTAGTCCAGGCTATAATTTCACCCCTTAGTACTGTTTTTAGTGCTTCCCATAGCGTTGTTGGGCTGTCTACAGAGTCAGTGTTTATTTCAAGGTATGTTTCAGTAGCCTTCTGTATGTGCTCCACCAATACTGGAAATCCTAGGTAATAACTATTTAATCTCCAGCTGGGTGGGGGGGAGTGATCTGTTGATCCTAATTGTTAATGTAAGTGGGGAATGGTCCGATATTCCTCTGGGAAGTAGTTGCGCTTCACATGCTTCATGTATGTTGCTTTGCGGTAGGAAGAAATAATCCAGCCTGGACAGTGAGGCGTGTGCACCAGAGTGGTACGAATATTCTCTTGTGTTGGGATGCATTGATCTCCATGCGTCATGTAACCCCAGTGCATTGGCAAATGTTGCAAGTTTAGTGCGTATGTCTGGGTTCCTGGATCGTACATGTGTTCTATCCAGCTCTATGTCCATGACTTCGTTGAAGTCTCCTCCAATCAACGTGAGGCCTTCAGTGTTGTTAACAATTAGGGGCGTAATGTCATTAGTCAGGGGGTTAGTAGATTATGTGGTGCATATACAGTGTTCATAGAAATAGTGCGTTCCCAGAGGGTTCCTATCTTGTGTACATATCTACCTCCCTGGTCCTGGGTGACCGTGGTGGGGCTATAGGGAAGTCTTTTGTGTACTAGGATTAATACCCCACGTGATCCCATGGTGAATCCGGTGTGAAAGGCTTGTCGGTAGTTTGTATGTCTAAACAATGTACACCTTATGCCCGCCAGATGTGTCTCCGTTAGGAAGGCCACGTCCGGTGAGTGACGGTTCAGTGCTTGTAGGACTAGGCACCATTTAATGCTATTTCCGAGCCCGTTTACGTTCCATGTCATCACTCGGATGGCTCTGCTTTTATCTACGTTGCTGGTCTGTGCCATGTGATCTGTGTATGTGTGTTGTCAGTATATTGCATATCTAAGGGTGTTTCATGATCCACCAATCCGGGTAGGGATTGAACAAGGTCATACATAGGTTGATTCTTTGTCGAGACTCGCTTGCTCCTTCGTTCTATGTGAGTCATTTGCAAGGGAAATATTACTATGCGTGTCTTGGAATTGGTGCGGTTTTTAACATAACAACTCTGACCCTCCCACCCCCACCCTATACTCCACCCAACTTGAAGCATCTGTCGCCCAATATAACAACTAAACAAACTGTCGAAAGGACAGTTAACTCATTAACTAATAACCATTACCCAGATTCCCTTGCTTCTGCTTTAACTAATCTCCAGCTTTCTTTCTCTGCTTGTTTCATTTCCAAACTTACTGTTCGTAGTAAAAGTCTGAGTTCCTGGGTGGTGGCCTCGGGCGGCCGCCATGCTATGTTGTTTTCGTGATGTTGTATGTGGCTCGGGATGAGGGTGTTTCTCGGGCGACGTCACGGTCGTACTCTCAATGTCGCGGATCTGTTGGCACTGCAAGAGGAAAACGTGGGGCAAAGAACCCAGAAGGTTCTGGGCACATCGTGGTCGTGCAACAACCAAAGTCCCTCTGGAGACAATTGTTTGCTTGATCCCGGCATGTGAAGGGGCAGGATGAGGTTGTTTCCAGGGCGATGTGTTTGTCTTACTCCGGATATTCCGGTTCTGTTTGCGTTGCAAGAAATGGTGGCCCACAGCCCCTTTGGTCGTGCTCATTTGCTTCATCCTGGCTGTTGCTCAGCGAGCTCTACTTCTTGTTCCGGGGCCACTGGCTCCATATCCGCTGGGAGTCTCCCCTGGGGGGCACGGGTCGGACGGGGCCGGGGTCTACCTTCCTGTCTCCTTGGTCGTGCCGTCCAGTCACCCTCGATATGGGTCTCCGCCTATCTCCAGGCCTCTTGAGGATCGGTGAAGTGTGTCGTCGTCCCTTTATGTTAAATCTTAAGCTGAGCTGGAAATAGCAGTCCAAATTTTACTTTCATAAAGGATAGCTGCCGCTTCAGTGGTTCAAAGGATTGTCTTGCACGTTGCATTTCTCTTGTGTAGTCGGGGAAGAAGGCTATCCGGGAGCCATTATAAGTGAAGGCCATCTGGGGCAGTGCATTCCTGTCACGATAATTGAAGAGATTAGCAATTATGGTTCTGGACGGCATTCCTGGAATGGGATTGCCAGATGGTATCCTGTGGTCACGTTCCACCGAGAAGAATTTGGAAAAATAATGTGGGTCGTAGATGTCCGCCAGCCTCGCTTGCCGAACAGCCTTCCACTGTCTCACATCTTTAACTATGTCGCAGGAGCTACAAAGCATCCTGGAACTGACTCAACGCAGTTGAGCATCAAGAACATTTCAAGCAACAGGTACATTGTTGTTCTGTCCCCCTGGTCCTTCTCCGAAGGCCCCTAGTGACATTTGCAACCCCTTGGTCCCCTGGTGCTGAAACCAAATAACCTTGAACAGATAAGATTCATTGCTTAACTGACTACCATCATATCAGCATCCAGAGTGCTTCCCTTTCCTGTGTGAAACGGTTTTTTCTCTGTATTCCTTTACAGTGTGGGTTGTATTTGTATTTTGTATTGTGCTAGAACTGTCTGTTGTAATAATAACAAAGTACATATGTGTATACAACCTTGACTGGACGGTTCTATGTGATTTCATCGACTGACTTTTCATCGTGGGGTTTTTTGCCGCGGATTTTTTTTCTAATAAAAACATTGGTTTTTTTTGTTGAGGGGTAAACCCCCCAATCCACCCATTTGTTTAATTATTTTAATATTACCCTAGACACACACCAAATGTATTTAATTTTTAACCCCAAAAAAAATCGACATTTTTTTTTGGGAAAAAAAAATCTCAGCAAAAAACCCTGCGATGAAAAGCCCGTCAATGAAATTACGGTATACCGACTGGACAGTACCTTTTATCATTGGGTAATAATTTTATTTTTGCTACGTTGCACCTAATTAACGATCCACGACTTTGCGGAGGTACACCTGTCGTTCCATTTGTGTTACCAAAATTATAAACCAAGGAGGTTTATAATTGACTTGTAATCCAATCTGTTCGGAACCCTTCTGGTTGTACTACGGGTTTGGTGTTGATTGATGGTGAAGAAATTGATATTCATCCCTGGACCACTGGCGCCCTTGAAGTTGATTCATCACAGGAAGCAAGAAGGAGGGCCTGTTTTATTGGCTCCTTCCTATCTGATGTGGCAGAGGATAGCATTGGGACCATTGTGTGGCCTGAAAGCTTCAAATACATGAATACAATATTTGTTAACAAATCAGTCACATGAGATTCTTGAAAAGAACTGCAGACAGGGTTCAGTTAAGCTAGGCAGTTTGTATTGAGGTCTTGAGTTACAGTTAAGATCTCATTTGAGACAAAGAGTTATTCATGCCATCTCAAATAGTTTTAAACAATCTGGCAGGTGGACAGGAAATCTAATATTATGGCAACCCCATGGTCAAAAGGGGGATAAGAGCGAAAGTTATTCATGAATCACTACATTGAATGAAACATGAATCAATTAATCCTAACTTCCTTCTTTTCCAGGAAAGACATCAAATTCCTGACCAGGCTTTACTTTGATTTCACAGTGCATTGTGGGACTATGAAGGGCTCTAGAGATGTAGCTATTTTGGGATGTTTAATCCTTACCATTTGCCATTGGGAGCACCAACAGTGGTGAAAAAGGTCACAACAGGGCATATGTGACCCCTGGGGGGGTCGGAATCTGGATTGGTTGCTAGTGCATAGCGTTTAAATATTTGCAGTTGGCATGTTGGCGTGTCTGTGGTCTGATCACTCCATTGTCAATGCTATGATTATACTTCCCAGCCCACCTTTAAAAATTGATGCCAATGATCGATCCACCATAACCTGTAGAAATATTTAAAATGTTACATCATCCTCCTTCTCCTCCTTGGTATCCACAAAATTGGGTGATATGAATCTGGTTGATGGACACAACCAAACTATTCCACCATTTATCATCTGCTATCAATGATACTATAGACACCTTAGCTTCAAAAAAGACCAGGACTATCAAAGCAGAAACCATTATTAAATCTTGGTTTTCCGACAAGATTATAGAGGCTAGACAAACTAAGAGCTCTCACGTGCGGTAATGGAGAAAGAATCCATGTCCAACCACTTAAGAAGTATATAAGAAATCTGTTCAAAAATATAAGATGACTATAATTGAGTCTAAAAAGAACTCTTATAATGCCCGCATAGACAGTGTCATATCCATCTCTAAGGAATTATTTAAAGTACTGAAAGACTTTGAAACCCATACCTCTCCCACTCCCCCTATTTCTATGGATTCTGCATGGTGCCAGAAGATACAGGACAAATTTACTCATAAAATAACTGGACATCGCCAAGCGATATCTAAACAACTGGCGGACCTTGATAAAAAGGATTGTCACAATATAAATTGACAAAGTAACATTCAGGCTGATAGCATGCTTCAATTTGAATTCAATACATGCACTGAACCTAAAATCAAAGACAAAATCCACATCCTGTCTTCGAGATATTTGTCCACCAGACATTTTAAAGAACTCCTTGGACGTGCTGTTGCCATGGATTACAAATCAGATTAACTCCTCATTCAAGTTGGGTATGGTCCCTGCTGCTATTATTGAAAAAGGCTTCTCTCAATCCCTTCATGTTTAAAAACTATAGACCCATCACTAGCATCCCCTATCTTTTGAAAATCAAAGATAGAGTGGTGTATATGCAGTTGCAGACATTTATAGAGAACCATAACATTTTGAATCCTAATCAGTAAATTTTCAGAGCAAAATACGGCACTGAAACCACTCTTTTGGATCTTAAATCTAACATCACAGATATCATTGAGAAAAAACAGCTCTCGCTGCTATTGCTGCTAGATATTTCAGCGGCTTTTAATATCATCAACCATAGTCTCCTCCATCAGAGACTAGTGTCTATAGCCAACTGCTTAGTTAATGCAGCAAAGTGGATTGCATCCTTTTTAAGTCCTATATCCTCAAGAGTTGGAGTAGAGAACTCTCAAGCCAACCCCTTACTCTTGCCTGTCTACCCTGCTTTTCAATATCTACATTCAACTTTTTCTTGATTTACTGGAGGACCTTGGTGTCAAATTTGCTAACTAGGCAGATGACACGCAGATCCTTTTCAAACTGTCAGGTAATTAACAGGAGGATGTTGATGCTGTGAATCATATTTATGCCAAAATACAAATATGGATGGCGACACCAACTCATTAGCGCTGAATGATTCTAAACAGAGTTATTCATCTTGGCTTCTAGTCCCAAATTGACGAATTTATCCAGGCAGTATGAATCTTTTGCTATGGCGGGTAATATTATTCCCGTCAGCAAATCAGTGAAAACTCTGGCAGTAATTCTGGTCGCAAATCTCTGGATGAAATATCAGGTTTTCCAAATCCGCTCATCTTGCGGCTATATTATCAAATTTTTACATCAGATTAGACCTTATCTCAGCACTACTAATAGATCCCTTTTGGCTTCCTCGCTGATCAATTCAGGCCTGGATTATTGTAAGAGCTTATTGATGGGAAAATCTCAAGGGAACCTGAAGCAGTTACAAATTGTTCAAAATGGGGCCGTTAGGGCTATCTTTGGCCTGACTAGATGGGATCATGTTACTGCAGCCAGGAGGAAACTACATTGGCTGCCGGTGAAGTAGAAAATCAAACTTAAGACTTTGGGCCTCATTGCGACCCTGGCGGTAGCCGTGTCCTTATTATAAAAATCAATCCCCAACCCCATTAGAGCCCCACAGGACTCAATGGAAATGGGGAGGATGCTAACAACGGGCCCGTTAATGACGGGCCCGTTGTTAGTATCCTGGCCTGCCAGCGGGTCCCACTTTTCACATCTGGTCAGACCAAACGTGAAAAGCGGGACCCGCTAGCAGGCCTCATAATAGGGCATCCTGTAATGAATGGTGCTGGTCCCGTACCGGCACCGTTCATTATGGGACCGCCAGGGTCCTAATGAGGCGCTTTGTCTCTTGCCTACAAATGCCAAAATGGCACCCAGAAGGTCTTTGCACTCCTCTGATACTCTTTTGCTGAATCCGCCACGATTTCGTCTGAAAAACGTTGGCGATTGTAGCTTTGAGGTCAACGCACCTCGCGACTGGAATGCCTTGCCTATAGACATTAAAAACTCAATTTCACTCGGAGCTTTTAAGAAACAAGTGAAGACATACCTTTTTAATCTTCCTGAATAGATACTCTCTCTGCCCCTTCTATCTTACATGCAGAGCTCTGAGGGCTACAGGCATGTAGCGCCCTACAACAATTGTAACAAATAAATGAAGAAATATGTCTAAGACACATATAAATACTCCTCACTGGCATCCAAGGAGCACTTGGAAAAGATCCACACATTAATTGCAAGTCCTCTTCCGTGTTTACATTGATTGCCAGGGTGACTTTTAGAGAGCGCTGGTCAAGCAGCATTAGCGCCTCAGCCACAGACTCCTTTGCTCGACCAGTGACACTTATCTATGCTGAGTGCATCACCCTGAGAGTCACTGATATTCCTTCTACTCAGAAAAATGTGATAGTAGAATTATTGTCAAGAGCCATTTCTGATCACTGTCCACCTCCACTGAAAGTGATTTAGGGTGGTGGTGAAATAATAGGGAATGTGGAGAATGAAACCAACATGCCTAACTGAACCAGAATGTACATTTTGTTGATGTGGTAACATATGTCTACTTTAAGGAAAGGAAAGTGCTGGCACCAGCCAATGTTACACATTGTGAGGCATCTAAAAGGGGAGCCAGGGAAAAATAAATCGACACCCTCAAAATTATAATAAAGGGCTTTGAGCAGGAGACACAAATGAGACAGAAAAAAAGCTTTACATCACGAGAAAGGAATACATGGGTGGAAGAGATTTGGTACCTTGTGTGGCATGCACAGGAACAAGTCTGAATGGAACCCTTCAACAATTTTTTGTCTTCAATTGCTCCACTCTCTAATCATAGCACAACCCCAATATCAGGTACAATGGTGTGACTCATTGTTTAAAATGTAGACTCTATGCTCATACAAAAGTTGGTTGTTATAGTGTTATTAATGTGAGCCAACTGCTTCATTGGCTAGGCTAGCGTTAGAGAAGTTGCAGCATTAGATAATAATCAGAATCCGATGAACTACGATCATTTGATTCGGTGAAATCACTACCTCATTATCTATTCACACCTTTCCCTCCTGCCCCATCCACTAACACCTCAGTGGCAATAAAGCACTCTGATCACAACCCTAGGTTGCTCAACAAGGTAGACCTTTCCGTGGTGGAAGCCTAATCTATCTCCAAAGACTACTGCTAATGGGCAACTTCAACATCTTAGCAGAAACACAAACAATCGCTGGAACACTATCATTAGATGGCTCATTAATGAAATGTTATTTTCCTGCCTTCAACTCTTCGTGTGACTGGGGTGACCCATTGAGCAGGCTCGATCTGATATGATGTGTAGACCCATCTACTGGTCTGACCAGCACTGTCTTCTTTACGACAGAACCATACTCCACTCCACTCAACAAAGGGAGTTAGAGAAGGTATTGCCTGTCAGCCTTTAATTTGATCCACCGCTCACCCCATTCAAAGAAATTTCCTATCCAGAGAAACACAGCTTGACTCCAATCTAACAGCTCACGCTGGGCTCCGACATTGTTTGCCAAAATCACAAAGATATTTGACTCGCTTGGCCAAGGATAAAAAAAAAAAAAAAAATATATATATATATATATATATATATATATATATATATATATATATATATAGAACAAGAATTCACAGACATAAAACAGTTTTTCCAAAGAGGTGGCTGATTTATCATTAAATTACAGACATCTTGAGGCCAATAAAATAAGTTTAGGTCATTCCAGGGGATTGCCGCTACTTGAATGCACCAAGGGGTATGATGAAGGCCATTTCCACAAGCACAGAATACACCGTGTTTTTCGAATGAAATAGAGCAATTGGTATATGTGTGACTGTGCTCCAGGGTTGTACTGTTTAATGTCGTTGCAGTTCTGTTTATCGTGCGTTGGCATACACAGTTGTGTGTTTACAAGTGCACAGCAGTTTATCCTAACAGCCTTTTGATAGGCTGAACCCCAGACAATTTATATTCCAATTTAAAAATGCATGCGGGGACAAACAAGATAACTACCTGAGCTCATGTATCTATCGCTCGATTTGCTGTCTTTGCACGTTCTGTGAATTTCAGCTAAAAGTAGCCATTTTTCCTGGTAACATTTACCTTGCAAATCATTCAGCTGTGGGATTCGAAGCTGCAATTATGATGGATGATGGGAGGCGACTCAGTTCTTCCTTTGACCGGTGCAGCAACTCTTGAATAATTAATTCACAGAGAGACTTAGGACATGACTGGCTGTCCCAAAGTAGCTCACCAAAAATCGGGTGAGACAAACTTTGGGAAGTGAAACATATCAGCGGGGTGCCTCCTAAAATACAGCGGAGTCCCATACAAAATTCGGTGCAGCTATCACATAGGGCCTCATTACACGGAAGGTGGTAGCCATGGCGCTATTAGCGCCATGGCTACCTCCATACCGCCGTCGGAGGCCGGGTTCCCGGAATAGGGACTTACCGGCCTACTCCGACCTTTGCGGGACCGGTAAATCCCCATTCCGGGAACCATTCCCCATTTGAGCCCCCTTAGGGCTCAATGGGAATGGGGAAGGAGCAAATAACGGTACCACAATTTGCGGTACCGTTATTTGCACAGAAGTCCCTCAGCGGGTCCCATCCTTAACATGTGGTCTGACCACACGTTATGGACGGGACCCACGGAGGGACCTCGTAGTAGGGCGGTGGGGATTACCGGAACCGGTGCCCTTACTGGTGCCGGTAATCCCCTGCCGCCTTCCGTGTAATGAGGCCCATAGTCTCTATATTTTCAGTGCAACCCGTGCCTCTTTTCTAGCCTCCCTTCGTCTTCCAACTTATCTGAGCAGTTTCTTAAACCACAGTTAGTGCTGCATGCACTGCTATGATCTTTTCTCTTGCCTTCTAAGTCTACAGTCTTCAGAAGGGCCATGCTACCTACAGCGCTTCAACGCCGTACCAAATGATAGGAGGCGCTATGCAAATACAAGATAACATATTTAGTTAGCTCATTTATTTGATTGCAATAAGCTTTACCAAAATAAGTCACATGATCACAATACAACAATATACAGTATTTATGTAAAATCACAGTATTTTTAAAACAACTACAATAGTAAAAAAGAATGCAGTTGCACCATAAAACGTGCACACATTAATACCTGGAGATATTTCATTGTATCATAAAAAGCACCCGTAAAAATACTATAAACAATCTCAAGAGTATAGTAAAGTTAAACAAAGCAGACCTGTTTGGCTATCTTACTTCTGTATCTCAGAGCATGCCAATATACTCGCTCACCAGATAATGCCACATGCAATAGTAGTAGGCTTCGATTAATTATGTAACACTGCATCTACAGAGAACCGAAAGTAAGTATTGTGATCGAATGTGTGAGTAAAGTGGACAGGTTAACATGAAATTAATGGGAGTTTCTATGTCTCTCAGAGCACAAGGACATAACACACTATGGGCCTGATTCATGGAAGTGTTTTATAATGGTGCAATCCCATAGGAAAAAGTTCCATGAATCAGGCCCTAAATATTGCATTAGGAATACATGAACTTCAGGTGTAGGCAAGTGTCTAACGGGGACAGTATTTAATTGTCCCTTTGTTGTGTGAACGGGTATTCAACTGAACATCTTTCCTCAGGGTAATGCGCATTACGGACAACTCCTTGTCGCAGTCCCTTACTTGTAAGGTTAATCCCACCTATCATGACGGGGAATTCCGTTTTGCCTATCACAAATGGTAAAAGAAAACAACAGGTCCACACATTACCTCGTAGAGAGAAGGCTATGCCCCCTTCACTGCTTTTCGGAACTAGCCGGCTCCATTGTTCTGCTCTGCCTGCTAGTAATGTAGGCCTTACCCACACATCTCGCCTTCTTGTTACCATCCCTTACATAGGAGATATACCAAGGCTAGCAGCGGGCATAGGTCAAAGAAATCAATACAGACCACCAACACCATAAATGATGCACAACCTATGAAACAATGTAGTTGTGTTCCAATCCTGCAATGCACGCGGTCCATCATGAGAAACAATTGTATGAGGGGATGTCCAAGAGGCAGCCACATCATAGTGGGCCTGCCTGAATTGGATTAGAAAGGGACATATATGTCAGAGACTAGGCAAAAGAAACATCAGCTAAAGCCAATGGCTGAAAGTCAAAGAAGAAGTCTTTCTAGCCTGCCCTGTAGTACCAAAGATGACACTGAAACATCAGGTAGGACGAAGTCATGTTTAAATAAGTTTAAAAAAACGTCACTCCAGCAACCAGATTTAAACATATGCAAGGAGAGGGGAAACATATATCTGAATAACGGGTCAGAGCAAGTAACACAGGCCTTTGGGTTGACAATCAAGAAAGATTAACGACAACAAATCCACCAATTCTCCACTTCTAGCGGAAGTTATGGCCCACAAATAGTCCTTTAAAGGAATCAAATGCATGTTCGGTGTAATCTAAAGGCTCAAAGGAAGGCTACAATAGAATGTTCAAGAACAGAAAACGGTCTGGTCAGGTCCATATCAAAGCAATCAACAATGGAACACTCAAGAGGGCGGCCCAGCCCATGGTTACCATTCCATTGTTCAAAAGCCACCTACTATACCATATTTCAATGGCTTTCCAGAGTTTTGCAACCTGGACAGAGTAGAAGGCCTACAAGACTGTTAAATGGTAATGGCTCTTCTTCTGGAGAGCCCAGGACGCTACAAACCCTTAGGTTTGACATTTAAACTGCTAGCCATGCAAAGGACATGAGGGACCTATCCCTCCTACAAGCAGGGTACTGATAAAGAGGGAAAACCATGGGGTCGGAGTGACATCTGATGGAGGAGTGAAAACCATCTTCTTCTGGACTAAAGGGAATCACCACAATGAGCCAGTATTCTTCCTATGAAACCCTTGTGAAAACCCCAAGGTTTAGGAATAATGGGGCATCTAAGTCAAAAACCATGGGCTATCACTTGTGTTTCCAGTGAGAAGTTTATAATTTCAGCCTGCTGCTATTGAAGTTTGAACGAGAACCCTTCGCGCCTCCCACATGTAGCTGCTTTAAATTACACATGCGCTCTGAAGCGATGCTCCAGCAGCGTGGCAGCGACGTGCGCGAAGCACGTTGCCGTCATGCCTCAAGTGGGCCCTCTAGCGTTTCGTGCCCGAGATCCCCCTGCTTCTTTCATTTCTTTCTCTCACGCTTTGGGCTGTCCTGGGGCATGGAGTCTATCGTCACTTGCTACCGGAGCTTGATTGGTTTTTAAAATCGACATTCCCCTGGCTGCCTTCGGATGGCTCCCAGCAAGGCTGTAATGCTGGTGTGTTTGTTTGAATCATTTTATTCTGTTTTTAGTAATGTGTTAATCTGTTTTATTTTCCTTTCAACATATTGTTCTGCTACTTGCAGTCGATTTGGGCAGCTAACTGGGCGCTTTTTATCATGTTATTGTACTTACTTTTGCTTAACTATATTTCTTATTTTGACTTTTTAGTTTAATTCTTTTTAGTTTCATTCATTTTTCTTGTAAGCCGATTTACCGGAACTGAGGTTGCCTGCCCTGAGATGGGCTCTCTGGCGTCTCGTGCCTGAGATTCCCCTGCTTGCTTCATTTCTTTCTCACACGCATTGGGCTCTCCCTATGGGGCAGGGAGTCTCTCTTCATTTGCTACCAGAGCTTGCACTCCGATTGGTATCTGGCAGTACCATGTGCGTCCAGAGCCGTTGCTAGGGGGGGCTTAAGGGGCTATAGCCCCGGGTCTTTTGGTTGTAGCCCCGGATAAAATCTCAGGGTCTACAACCAAAAGGCCTGCTAGCCCCGAGTCCTGACAATCCCGATATTAGTATAGCCCCAGACCTTTTCCAGACCTAGCAACACCCCTGTGTGCGGCTATACTGCACGTCAGAAACGGGAGTACAGCAATTGAGCACACACCAAAGTGGTGCCAAAATTAAGCCCATCTGCGCTCCTCCATGTCGAGTCAAGGCTTCGGGCTATTAATTCTGGAAAATAGCTTCTCAGTCGAGCTGATAGTATATCGGTTGCCTCTCCTAACACTCAGGTTGGAATCTCTGTGCGGAATTGCCTACTACACAGGTTAGTCATGCTTCTAGTGTATGCCCACTTTGCTTCCTTCTGGTTAACACCCACTCCCTTGGCGCTCATAAATTAGATGTATTTAGGATTCTATAGGAAAATGATCCTGATATTGTTTGTATCACTGAGACATGGCTGTATGATCCCTGTCAGTTTTTGTAATAAACAACAGTTCTAACTTGCCCTTGGCTGAGTCCTCCGTTTGTTCTGTGGGCAGGGTTGTTGGGCTTTGGGAGCTGAACGGGTGAGCTCGTAGTAACCCCCAGACCTCTGGCATACCAGACCTCACCAACAGGTTGGTAGCAGAGTGTTGGTTTACTATGCATGTTCGGCATAAAGCCGCCTCTTCTGCCGCAGCACCTGTAGGGTTGCGGGTGCCTTGCAGAAAGCATGCCAGACGGGGTGTGCAACCCCTGGCAAAGACTGTCAGGAGCCAGCTTGGAAATATCCTGCTTGCAGTCCATGAGGAGTCCAGCAGACCAGAAGGGTGGCATGGCAGCTTTGGGAGAGCCGGTAGCCAAACAGCGTCAGTGGATCACAGAGTGGGAAAGTAACAGGGGGTCAAGGGTGGTAATGAGTATTGTTGAGTATCTTTGAAGTATTGTTGAGTATTGTCTAGTAGTATTGAGTATTGTGAAGCATAGTAGGGAAAGGAGCGGAGGTAGATGTAATTTCTGTGGTTAGGGCACATTTGGTTTTTTAAGGGAAAAGGTTCTGGTGAATAACCTAGACTATTGACTTAAGGGAACAGATGACAGAAGTTATGTGAATAGTGGATTCCCCGTGGATTGGGTGTTTTAGCTTGGTTCATGGATGATGGTATCCCCGTGTAAAGGCGTAGCAAAGGGAGCTGGACTAGATTACGGAAGGTGTTCATCTTATTAAGTCTCAAGCAGGTGTTTTATCTGCAAGGCGACGCTGTAGGTACAGATTGAATGGGAGGATATCTCAGTGACAACGTGACTGCCTTGGAAGCAAGACAACACGGAGCATCACAGGGTCGATCCCGGGGTCCGCGCTTAGAAACCTATGGGCTTTTAAGTGCGTTATAATTACTAAGAAAAAAAAAAAACAATCATGCAACTAAAAAAACAAACAATCCCTGTAACAGCGCCTCGATGCCCACGGGCCGTGTGAGCGCTTTAAAAATGCAAATAAAAAATAAATAAATAAATAAACAATATCGGTATCCCCTGTTAGGAGGCAGGAAGACAGCTGTGGTTTCATATTGGGGTTGTGTAAATGTCTGTGTAGCGGGATATTAACATTGTGAGCATTGTAAGTGATCTCTAGCACTCCCTTGTATATTGAAGTGGTGACGTCACCCATTAGGCCTTAGCATAGGACTCAGAGAGCACAAGGTGTTATAGAAGTTGGTGCTGAGAAATGTAAAATTGACAGAGAAGGCTGTTCAATGGCAGTGCGTGGAAGGTGCATGCGCGAGATTGGTGGGTGTGCCTGAGGAGGCGGAGAGTTGCAGAAGGGCGGTGCGTGGAATATGCCTGACAGATTGTTTTGGGGTCGAGAGGCTAGAGAAGAAGTGGTGAAAACTGGTATTTGTGATATTCATAAATCTGAACTGCAAATATTCATCGTGATTGTGTTATAACGGAGTGTCGAAACGCTCGACTTGAGATCAAGTAAGTATAAAAACAATGTATCAAGGGAAGTGCAGAGGGACATGTCCCTACAGCACTTGTGTAAGGCCTTTCCACGCTATAAGGACACGATTTGTAAACATATCGCGGATTGGACAAAAGGCACAGAGAGTAAATTGACTAAGCCATGGCCACAATGCAGAAGTTTCTCCAAAAATGTGCAGCAACCACTACAGACACACCTATAAGGGGAAGAAGTTGGCCAATCGTATGCCTATATTTGAACTCTGGTGAATGTTCCAGGAGGACAAGCGGGAAGTGACGAGGCGTCAGTGGCTGCTTGGCTAACATGAGACACCAGGGCCAGCGTCCCTGCCCTTCGGTCACCCACCTTCTCCTGTAGCAGCAAGAGGGGCTAGAGGGCACTGCATCAAATGAAGGGGTAAGAGGGCAGATACTTCTGAAATTGGATGGGAAGACAATGAGAGAAGCAGTAGGGCCAATTAAAGAAATGGAGCGTCATAAAGGGAGCAGCGAAGCACGAGAGTGGGAGGAGATAATGGAAGAAATAGAAAGAAAGGAGAAGGAAGAATAGGAGGGAAGCGAGAGAGAGTGCGCAGAGACAAGCAAAGAGAGGAAGAGAAAGAGCTGGAGCAGGGAGAGAGGAGGAGGCGGGAGCTCGAAGAGATAGAGAGGCGAAGGGAAGAAGACAAGAAGGCAAAGCAAGTTTTAGTAAAGAGGGAGCGGAGAAAGTGGGAAATAGAGCAACTTGTAAGAGAGCGCAACTGAAAGGAGGAGGACAAGACATAAGAACAAAGTGGGCATTGAGCACGGAAGATGAAAAAATGGGAGGAGGTAGGAGCCAGACAGCACTACCACACAGGACAGGACTGCCATTCCATCGGACAGGACAGACTTGGGGTCCTGCGGGGGAAGGAGTAGTGAGGACCTGATTGACTTTGAAGGGAAGCCCTGTGAAGACATGACCTCTAGGAGGCTAAGCTTCATGGGCAATTTCTTCAGTGATATGGACACTGACTCAGACGGGGACGCAGAGGGAAGTGAGGATGAGGGAAGATGGTGACCCGAGCATCGGTCAACAGGGAAAAGTGCAGAGAGAAGCGTGACCAGGGAAATAGGAAAAGACACAGGCGGATTTAGGGTTGACAAGGACGATTGATCACAACATTCCAGAGATGCATCGCACAGTCTGGACGAACTGATCCCATGCATGCAGAGGATTAGGGATCTTCTGGGGAGGAAGAAGCGGGAGACGGCCAAGGCATGTACTGACATTGAAGATGCTGGGAGGCCAGAAAGTCAGATCCAATTGACACGAGGACTGAATGGGGAGATCGGGTACACTCAGTTGCTTTTACTAGAAAAGGGAGGGGCGCAACCTCAATACATACCATGGAAGCACACAGACAGGAAAACTTGAGGTGTAGGCTACCCCCGTTAACCGTGGGTGTGGGGAAATACCTACACGAAATGGGAAGGATGACAGCGGGGCAGAAATTAGCAGTGGAAAGTAAAGGGGCTATTAGTGGCAATCCTCAGGGAAGCCACTGATAACATATGGCGAGGGGCGGGGTATCCAGGAGTAACCACCCAGGACACGGCGCACGGTGGCGCGCCATTTGATAACTGCAGAGCGGCTGTATGGCAAGCTCTAAGGACACAGTACCCAGACACATCAGCCATAAGTGCGATTATGGCATGTAAAATGGTGGAAGATGAGGACCCCTTACACTATATTCAAATGATTCAAGAGCTTTGGCGCCTTGAAATGCGAGAACCGTGGGGCAAAACAGTAGCATTATTATAACACATTTTATGCAAGGGGTTGCCAGAGCAGGTGCAGAAGCAACTGAAGAAATTTGTGGGGATGGAGGCAAAGCCTTGGTCAGAAATACCTCTGATGATAGCACATTATTGTAGGCTTTTGCAAGAGAACGTGAGGACAAAGCATGAGGAAAGAGAGCAGGAGGAACCGAAGTTGGTACAAAGGAAGCTATCTAAATATACAAAAACCCAAATAACATATGGAAACTAGAGGGTAGTTTAACGACCCAAAGGAATAGTCCCGCTAAAATCTAACGAGTATACAAAAACCAAAATATTCCTTTAAGTCATGCATGTGTAGAACCCTGTGTAGTTTAGTGTCGTGACCAGTGTCCATCGTTATAACATCTGATAGTGTGCA